>NC_042627.1:72515184-73715184 GCF_901001135.1 Rhinatrema bivittatum | reverse complement strand
ATGTACACCCTGGGGGAAAGGTGAGATAGGGGAGATAAGAAAGAGCCATTCAAACATCTCAAAGGTTTCCATGCACAGGAGGTGAGCCATTTTCAATGGAAAGGAGGCTCTAGAACAAGGGGTCCCGAGATGAGGGTGAAAGGGGGTAGATTCAGGAATAATCTTAGGAAATATTTCTTTACAGACAGGGTGGTGAATGTGTGGAACAGCCTGCCAGGGGAAGTGGTATAGACAAAATCTGAATTCAAGAAAGCATGGGATAAATACAGGGATCACTAAGGAAGTGATGGGAATTATAATGCTAATTTAATTGGATAGATGGGCAGACTGGATGGACCATACAGTCTTTTTCTGCCATCATGTTTCTATGTTTCTATCATGGCAATATATAATAACTCTTTTATGTTATCTATTTCTATAAATTCAATCCTCTCTTAATATACTGGGAGCATAACTAACCTATATAGTCTTTTCAGTAGAGTTTTCGTGTTTTCGTACTAAGCCTGAGGACAATTCTTTAAGCTTCAGACACTGGAGAAATATTAAATAAACAGCAATCTACTATCAAGAGGAGGTTTTATCCAAGCCCAAATCATTACTTAAAAGAAAATTAACCAAGTAGCTAAGTAGAGCTAGCAATAACTGCTAATAAATGTTTAAAAATGCAAATTTAAAGAACAGAGAAAGTCAGTTCCTCAGGCAACATTATCATTAGTCTTATAAGGATATCACCTCAACTATTTTAACTTTATTCACGGCTGCCTTATGTACCACTCCCATTCTAACTTCAGTTTATTTTACATAATCTTACACTTAACTTTTTTTTGAAATTCATTTAATATTCCAGTGCTTTCAATTAACATATCAGATTTTATTTTCTTCAGTTTTTATGCTCCTGCTCTCCAGGTGTTTCGTGATGGATAATTGCAAGGTACAGCAAATTCCCAAACCCTTGACTACTGGTATAAAATGCTACCATTCATCTTTATTTTTTTTTACTTTATTGGGATTTGTAAATTGCTTATTCCAAAGCAAGACATGCATAATCTAACAACAATACACTTGTCACTTTGACACAAAGTATTCAATACAACAACAAGAAGCGGAAGATGGTCTTGTTTTGCGGAAAGCAACAGTGACGAGACCAGTCGTGGGGCAAACTTTTATTAAAATGCAAATTCCAAATGTGGATGCCCTTGCCTGACTCAGGCCGAGTTTCGCCCTAACATTGGGCTGCGTCAGGGGCTCATTAGGCTGGTATCGAGATGAAAAATCAAAGGCAGTGTTCCCTAGTTGATACAAGGTCTGGCAATCAATCAAAGCCATATACATGGCATTACTTAAATCGTGGCGCTGCCTTCTTAATTTGTATAAAGAAAATATGCTTTAAAAAAAAATGTTTGCTATAGATATATGACCACGCATTCAAGCACCTCCACTTTTGACCAATCTTGGGCACGTTGAGAGCAATCAGACCCGAGACATTCGTGCAGACCCAGTGTCATTCTTTCAAACATAGAAGGTTGGAACCCCCCAAACTAAAGAAAAGGAAAGGAAAGGCAGAGGATCATTCATTGTGTAGTGTTGGGGCGTTTATACAATATGAAGATATCGCTCATACTTATTACATGCCTGTCAGTGTCAACCATAGGAAGTGAAAGAGGAAAGGGGAGGGCACACAGTCCATGCCAACGCGTCACGCTCAGAGTCACAGGATCATTCATTGTGTAGTGTTGGGGCGTGTATACAATATGAAGATATCGCTCATACTTATTACATGTCTGTCGGTGTCAAGCATAGGAAGTGAAAGAGGAAAGGGGAGGGCACACAGTCCATGCCAACGCGTCACGCTCAGAGTCACACTCAGAGTCACAGGATCATTCATTGTGTAGTGTTGGGGCGTTTATACAATATGAAGATATCGCTCATACTTATTACATGCCTGTCAGTGTCAACCATAGGAAGTGAAAGAGGAAAGGGGAGGGCACACAGTCCATGCCAATGCGTCACGCTCAGAGTCACGCTCAGAGGCAGAGGATCATTCATTGTGTAGTTTTGAGGCGTGTATACAATATGAAGATATCGCTCATACTTATTACATGTCTGTCGGTGTCAAGCATAGGAAGTGAAAGAGGAAAGGGGAGGGCACACAGTCCACGCCAACGCGTCACGCTCAGAGTCCGATTTTTCAGGTACCGCCCAGTTTTATTTCCACCACATCCCAGGCTTAGCTTTGCATATAGCGCTGGATTTCTAGAAGCTCCAGTCTCGTCAATCTCTCAGGTATGGCAATGCTACAAAACAGAAAGACAGGACTACACACAGGATGTGCTGTAACTTTGCCAAGGATAAGTACCCAGCCAAAAACAACAAAAATAAAAATCCCATCAACATCAAAAGATACCATGCACCGGGGAGAAACGCCAACATATTTGCTTTTTTTTTTTTTTTTTTTAATCGCCTCCTTTCATCTGTTCAAGGCTGCTGTGGGGGGTTGCCATGGTGATGCAGGTTTGACCTCTTGCTTTTCACTCTTCCAGGAGCTAAAAAAAAAAAAAAAAAAAAGGGAGAGGGGGCGGGGGAGGGCAAAAAAATAAAATAAAACTGAAGCATTGGGTCTGGAACGAAAATCAGCTTCCCGCAGTTACAAAGATGCTAAATGGGTCCTGTCGCCCAATCTAATGTTGCATAGCGAAGAGGCGAGAGTGCTCCAAAAGAGGGGGTGAGTGGACGCAGCAGGAAGCGTAACAGGACAGCCCTTTGCAAAGTTCACAAGAACTGCAATCTCCCTACAGCTCAAACCATCCCTGAGATCATCTGCTTTGGAAACTACAAGCAGGAGAGAAGACAAGAGATTGAACTTCAAAGCCCAAACCATATTGCGAAAGCGTTATTAGGCTTTTAGCCATATTTCTTCCACCACCTGTTTCACCCGCACCTCTAATGGTAGGCTATTTCCTCTACACCAGAAGTTGTACTTTTAGAAATGTGGTTTAATATAAGGAACAAAAAAACATGCATCAGCTGGCCCAAAGCTTTAAGTTAAAACAAAAGTCCAGAGATAAACTAGAGGCGCTCGTAATCCCTTAGCTTGGTCACCATCAAGAGGGCTGGTCAAGGTCCAAGTAATTAATCGTTGATCCAATATTCTGAGTACTGCAAAAAATGAAAACTAAGAAGTAAAATTTAACAGCAAAACATGGGCGCACGCACCCAGAGATGCACCAATTTTATAACACGTTGTATGCACGTTATAAAATCGTCTATCCGCACATACATGCGCGCACAATTTTATATTAATGCGCGCATGTGCACATGAATGCCGTCTCAAGTGCACAAGTGCTGGAATTTTAGTAGGAACGCGCAGCGACACAATATGCCTTTTTTCCAGTTTGCTCCCACTTCACTCCAGTAAGGGAGAGGACTTCCTAAATCCCCTAGCTAACTGGCCTCCTTTATATCCTATTAGCCCTGACTAGCCTAGTTTTCTTTGTTTTTTGACTTACACGCCGTCCATAGCAGAAGTAATGTTACGCGGTAGGGGACCCTGGCGTGTGCTTGTGCGTGTAACTACTTACACGCTGACTTCATGGTACAGACCTGACCCAGCCATGTCCCACCCAGACCACGCCCATTCCCCGCCCCTTTGGGTGAGAACATTTTTTGTGCGCGCACAGGGATTTACGCGCCTACCCGTGCAGGTTTTAAAATCCACACGGCGCGTGTGGTTCCCGGTCACGTGCGTGTCTCCCCGGTTATGGTGCGCGCAAGCCTTTGAAAATCGACCGGTTGGCCTTAAAAACAAATTCCTCAAAAAATAAAAATAAAAACAGCCCAAACCCTTTAGTACGCCCATTTCCAAAGAAAAGATGGCGTTGTGATGCCCGGCCAAATTTCAGATCCAAGCCTTCCGTGTCCTTAGATACGGTCATTGCCGTAAAACAGGTGAGAGCCAGTGTGCGAACGTTGGCGGCTTCAAGGAGGGCCAAACGAGCCAGGGTGAAGGCTTTGGAGGGGTGGCTTCTTTTGTTTTTAACTTGAATGAAGCATTTGGATGATCCAGTGCTAATTTCCAAGCATGTTAAATACATTTGTCAAACCTAATCCAGCATGCGAATTGTCCATAATTTCAATAAGTTAGGATTCAGCTACTGATTTGTCATGGCTGGGCAGGGCTCAGAGAATTCTGTAACATCTGGGGAGCCAGCAATAATAATAATAATGATAAAAAAAAGGGTAAAAGCATGTTAGATTGATTATACTAAAAAGTAATCCTATCTTAGCCATCTAATTCCAAGTTCGTCTTCTGCCAAAAGCATGCAGAGATATTTTTTTAAAATGAGACACCCTAGGGTCACATTACACTCGCTGCCTTAGTGCGTTCCAGGGCTTGCTTCCTCTTTTTCGCTTGGCGTTCCTTGCAACGTCAGTGCTTGTGAAAAGGCGGCACGCAGGCCCCTCGAACGGGGACCGCTTGTTGACATTTGCCCGTACAGCAAAGCATCCTTGTTTGGAGGGACCTTGGGGTGGGGGAGGGGAGGGACACTTTGCAAAGGCATTTACCCCTGGGTAAAATGCCCTGACCAACAACTGCTCCTCTCCAATGCGGCTAAAAGCCCACTAGTGTCCCCCGGGCCACCTACGTTTTGCCATGAGAGAAAAAAAAAAAACAGGCGTTTCTGGGGGGAGGGGGCATGTTTTGCTTTTCCAAGGTGTGCCTGCTAATTTCTCCTGCCTCTATTGCCCTCACAAACAGCAGGTGCCAAGCACCCAGTCGCTCTGTTAACGCTCATGCTTGCTAATTTCCAGTCCGAAAGCAGGCAGGCAGTTGCTCTTTGAAAAGCTTGCATGAAGCATGCATGCTAAAAGTGTGTTCCTCATACGCCGGCGTTAGCACTGAAATGCACGTGATATGGGCAATCAGCGTTGCCATACGAGACGCCAAACAAATCGGGCGTAACAGGCGCCCGATTTATGAGCTGTGCTTCATGCACATGCATACAAAGAAGCTCATTAACATGGGTGACAATAAACACCGCAATGCACATTCAGTGCTCTAATTAACTACACTTCAAGATGTGAGAGTACTCTCACCCCTCCCCCGAATGGTTAAAGGGACTTGAAGGGCTGAATTAGAATCCCCCTCCTTTGTCAGCAAACCCTCTCCGCACCAAAAGATCCTTGGTGAAAAGGTGTCCCTCCTGTGAGTACCCCCTAAAGTGCCAAGGAGTAAGCCTCACAGCCATGCTCCACCCCGAAATTCCAAAGAATAGCCCCCTCCCCCCACCACCACACTGCAGCCCCCTCCAACCCCCAGCTCCCCTGCCTGGACCTCCCTTAAAATCTGGAGGCCTGGGTCAAAAACGGGGACAGGAACAATCCCCGGCAGCTTCTGCCTCGCCAGCTGATGCAGAGCTCCCCTTCGACCCGCACTAATTCTTTCAGAGAAATCATAAGAAGAAGAAGCAGCACCTGCTGAAGCCATTTCTTAAACAAATGGCATCTAAAGAAGAAAGCGAAAACCTTAACCCATGAGTTTAAAATGCTAAAGCAGGCCCGCTCTCCTAACGCACACAGACCCGCCTCTCCCGGGCGCCCGGTTTAATGCTTAAATTAGCTACAGCGGCAAAAAGGAGGCGCCAGGGGAGATTGTGTGTCCCTAGCGCCTCCTCGGCATGGGGCGCCCAGGAGAGGTGTCTGTCAGTGCAGGTTAGGAAACGGACGACCAATCTGAGCGTCCATTCTCTCCCGCTACCAGCACAATATACACCCACCACATGCACAGCCTGGACCATGCATATTGTAGGTGTATATTGGGCATCCAGAAAAAAAAAATTTTCACGAATATATTTTTTTGACTGAATTTTGTTTTGTTTTTTTTCAATCAGCCCTTGAGTGCGGAAGACCTTGCCACGTTGCAAGGGCGCATTGGCCATGCGGGAAATGTGTTTGCATCGCGGGGATTAGCTAATAGCTTCACCTGCATGTAGTTTACATGTGATGAACGCTATTGGCTACGCACTCGATTGCATGCGCATTTTGGACACGCTAATCCCTGTTTCGCATCGCGTCCAAAACGCGCTTCCAATCGCGAGTTGAGCCGTGCGCTGGTCGCAGTACACGGTATTGCATCAGCCTGATGATGCCTTATCTGCCTAAATTCCCTTCGTTTTCTGTGACAAATTAGCCCAGTAGCTCCTTTCTTCCCCTTTCTTCTTCCAGTTCAATCAGAACCAGGACTGGGATCCTGGAGCCAGGAGTTTTCGTTCCCCCTACCTTTTAATAGATCCACTTTATTTTCACAGCCTGGTCCTTGTGGTAATAGTGCTGATGCCCAGAGACGTGCACCTTCCTGAACACTGTACAATGGGTTTAAAATCCGGCCACCAGGGGCTATAACTCCTTCCCCACTCCTGAGGCTGTGAATGCTGCACCCCCATCCCCAGCCAACCTGATCCGGAAATCAAACCAGGGACCTTACACATGGAAGCACACTGCCGCTCTATTTTAAATGGACGTTTTAGTACTGGTATTTTAATGTAACACAAGTTGCAAAAACCAACATCAACATGTTGATCAAAGTGAGAAATCAGAATCATTGTTCATTAACCAACTTTTGTCACATTCTCCAATGCAAATCAGTAGCATTTTAGAAACTCCATTAACCTCTCTTTCTCGCTTGATCAAACTGTATTTATTGCTTTAGCTATTATGCTATCAATAATATCACACATTAATTTTCGCTGCCAGAGACAACAGATTTGAAATGAAAGGTGCACAACAAACATGCTTTCTCTCGATACGATAACTAAAGGCTCAGTTTATACTTGCACCATTACTACCCACAACCCTCCTTATATCTCAGTAAATGCCTATTGGTATATCCACACTGATATCAATTTAAAATCAATTCTTTCTGAGCATGCATTGTTTCCTGTCAAGCTTTGCAAAATGACAGTTTCAAAGGGTTTTTTGACTATAGATCTTGGTATCTGGGTATTTGATGTTAACTACTTAGGAATGTCTTGCATTCATTGTAGCTTTTTTAAAATAAGTATTAAAATGAAAATATGAATGCTTTTAACCAGACTGCAGTAACAAATACATATTTATAACTGAATTATAGCAGAAATCATTCAGCAGTCTCTTACAAAGGACTGGCTCCACAAGATGGTTCAATCGTACTGTCTCAGGTCTACAGTCTTCATGGTTGCATCATAGTTATTGACATATATCAGCAAGTTTCAAATTTTGTGGTTCCAGCCTTGGCGTTGCTTCTTGAGAGCATAGGGATCCAGAAGGGTACTAGGGGAACAATGTTAAATTTAGGATGATAGCAACCAAGGAGAATAAGATGGGCATGGAAGGTTGCCACCAGCTTCTCACCCCTTAAATCTTCAGGACTCGCCCTACCTCATCCCTCCTGCTTCTTACTAACTCACAGGCAGGCATGAGTTAGTGTAAACAAAATGGCCACAGCTTCATTTAACATATCGATAAACTCAAATGCACAAACATGAAATCCTACCCCATTTGGCTTGATGTTAAACTAATGCGGTGCATTACAGAGTCATTTCCTGATTCCACATACTGAAGTATGTTACATAGTTGCTGTCAACCTGCCAGATAAACCCAATCAACAGAAAGAATGTATACAGCCTTCCAAACATACTACTTGGCTATTTCCCTTGCAGCCTGCCAGACAGACTGCTTTATATATGACTGCTCTTAGCTAGGTCTTCTAACCAATTGGCAGTCTGCCAAGGTCTACCCAATGTGGTACATCCAGCCTGCCAGAAGACCTGATTATGTGATCATTCAATGCAATCCTTGCAGCTCACCAATGGGCCTAGTTGTGTTTGCTTGCATTGCAAGGAATTTAACCAGAATGCCTAAAATCAGCAATCATTAAACCTCTAATAAAAAAGACCAACCTAGATCCGGAGAACCTTCAAAACTACCGCCCTATATCCAACCTACCTTTCATTGCAAAAATCATAGAAAAAATTGTACACTCCCAGCTCTCAGACCACCTCGAAATTAACAACATACTGTACCCTTCTCAATTCAGCTTCAGGAAAAACTTAAGCATAGAAACACTACTTCTCGCACTAAACGACACCATACTCAGAGGATTCGACAAAGGACAAAGCTATTTATTAATCCTCCTAGACTTATTGGCTGCTTTTGACACAATCAACCATACCGTCCTTCTCGACAGACTATAGGGAAATAGGAGCCACAGGTATAACCTTACAATGGTTTTCATCCTACCTATCACACAGAAACTTCCAGGTACTATTTAACAACACCCTCTTGAACAAAGTCAACCTTAACACTGGAGTTCCCCAAGGATCTTCCCTATCAGCAACACTCTTCAACATCTACCTTCTCCCAATTTGTCACACACTAGAACGCCTTGGTCTGACTCACTTTCTATATGCTGACGATATACAAATACTTATCCCTATACAGAATACATTAGAAGAAACCTACAAAAGACTAACCTATTATCTTACGGAAATCAAACAACGTCTATCTGACCTAAAACTCATAATAAACCTCGACAAAACTGAAATAATCATACTAGATAGAAAGAACAACAACACTCTCATGCAACCACTCAAACTGGAAAACCCAAAATCATCAATCTCTCCTGTCACGCATGCTTGAAACCTAGGAATCACCATAGACAAAGACCTCTCATTCAAATTTCACATAACTATAGGGATGTGAATCGTTTTTCAACGATTAAAATTATCGTCCGATAATGTTTATATCGTCTTAAATCGTTATAGAACACGATACAATAGAAATTCTAACGATTTATCGTTAAAAATCGTTAAATCGTGTTAGTGCGCACTAACTCGAGTTAGTGCGCACTAACTCCCCGTTAGTGCGCACTAACTCGATTTAGTGCGCACTAACTGAAAATGATACAAATAAACACTTTCCAGGTCACTGAAGGTCAGTTAGGAATGAATATGTGTGGCTGGCTGCCCTCTTATCTATTGATATTACCAAGGTTACCACTGAGGTGATGGTTGGGGGGATGGGAAATGGAACTGGAAACTAACGAACACCAACAGAAAATGAAACAAAGTGTTCACACTTCCCAGGTCAGTAAAGGTCACTTAGGAATGAATATGTATGTATGTATTCCTATTGGCTGGCTGTGCTCTTATCTATTGATGTTACCAATTTGGTTGGGGGGATGTGAAATGGAAACAGTTGGAAGCTTGACAAAAAAAGTAATGTAATGATCAGCACTCACGTGACTAGAACTTGTTTGTTTATTATTTTTGTTAGCAGGCACCTGAAATGCTAGTGCATGTTGAATTTGCCAATCACTGTGCATTTTAGAAAGGTGGTCCTGGCTGGAACTGTACACAGTTCAAATATATGTAATTGATTGTTGGTAAGTGTATTTTTTAAGTAGCCACACTGGCACCAGTATGTTTACTTTTCCTCCTACTTAACTCACTAGCTCAGCTTTGTAAGAAGGGCTTCTCTGCTTGTGTGTTGTTTTTGTTTGGTGTGAGGAGAGCAGAAACATCAGATCTTTATTCAATCTACTACAGTCATCTCTTACAGTGCCCTATCCCTATTAATACCAGGAGTGTTGTGATCTTCCTGCACACAGTGCCCTAACCCTGATACCAGTCTGAGACAGCTCCCTCCCTGCATTACTAGTGAGAGGCTGGCTTCACAGACAGGGGGGGAGCTGCCTGACCCTCACTCCTGACTTCCCCCATGTCCCAGCTAGTGAATGGTGTGTGGGTGAGGGGGGGGGGGAGGATGGTGAAGTCTGAGACAGCTCCCTCCCTGCATTACTAGTGAGAGGCTGGCTTCACAGACAGGGGGGAGCTGCCTGACCCTCACTCCTGACTTCCCCCATGTCCCAGCTAGTGAATGGTGTGTGGGTGAGGGGGGGGGGGGGGAGGATGGTGAAGTCTGAGACAGCTCCCTCCCTGCATTACTAGTGAGAGGCTGGCTTCGCAGACAGGGGGGAGCTGCCTGACCCTCACTCCTGACTTCCCCCATGTCCCAGCTAGTGAATGGTGTGTGGGTGAGGGGGGGGGGGGAGGATGGTGAAGTCTGAGACAGCTCCCTCCCTGCATTACTAGTGAGAGGCTGGCTTCACAGACAGGGGGGAGCTGCCTGACCCTCACTCCTGACTTCCCCCATGTCCCAGCTAGTGAATGGTGTGTGGGTGAGGGGGGGGGGGGGGAGGATGGTGAAGTCTGAGACAGCTCCCTCCCTGCATTACTAGTGAGAGGCTGGCTTCACAGACAGGGGGGAGCTGCCTGACCCTCACTCCTGACTTCCCCCATGTCCCAGCTAGTGAATGGTGTGTGGGTGAGGGGGGGGGAGGATGGTGAAGTCTGAGACAGCTCCCTCCCTGCATTACTAGTGAGAGGCTGGCTTCACAGACAGGGAGGAGCTGCCTGACCCTCACTCCTGACTTCCCCCATGTCCCAGCTAGTGAATGGTGTGTGGGTGAGGGGGGGGGGGGGGAGGATGGTGAAGTCTGAGACAGCTCCCTCCCTGCATTACTAGTGAGAGGCTGGCTTCGCAGACAGGGGGGAGCTGCCTGACCCTCACTCCTGACTTCCCCCATGTCCCAGCTAGTGAATGGTGTGTGGGTGAGGGGGGGGGAGGATGGTGAAGTCTGAGACAGCTCCCTCCCTGCATTACTAGTGAGAGGCTGGCTTCACAGACAGGGGGGAGCTGCCTGACCCTCACTCCTGACTTCCCCCATGTCCCAGCTAGTGAATGGTGTGTGGGTGAAGGGGGGGGGGGGAGGATGGTGAAGTCTGAGACAGCTCCCTCCCTGCATTACTAGTGAGAGGCTGGCTTCACAGACAGGGGGGAGCTGCCTGTCCCTCACTCCTGACTTCCCCCATGTCCCAGCTAGTGAATGGTGTGTGGGTGAGGGGGGGGGGTGGATGGTGAAGTCTGAGACAGCTCCCTCCCTGCATTACTAGTGAGAGGCTGGCTTCACAGACAGGGGGGAGCTGCCTGACCCTCACTCCTGACTTCCCCCATGTCCCAGCTAGTGAATGGTGTGTGGGTGAGGGGGGGGGAGGATGGTGAAGTCTGAGACAGCTCCCTCCCTGCATTACTAGTGAGAGGCTGGCTTCGCAGACAGGGGGGAGCTGCCTGACCCTCACTCCTGACTTCCCCCATGTCCCAGCTAGTGAATGGTGTGTGGGTGAGGGGGGGGGGAGGATGGTGAAGTCTGAGACAGCTCCCTCCCTGCATTACTAGTGAGAGGCTGGCTTCACAGACAGGGGGGAGCTGCCTGACCCTCACTCCTGACTTCCCCCATGTCCCAGCTAGTGAATGGTGTGTGGGTGAGGGGGGGGGAGTATGGTGAAGTCTGAGACAGCTCCCTCCCTGCATTACTAGTGAGAGGCTGGCTTCACAGACAGGGGGGAGCTGCCTGTCCCTCACTCCTGACTTCCCCCATGTCCCAGCTAGTGAATGGTGTGTGGGTGAGGGGGGGGGGGGTGGATGGTGAAGTCTGAGACAGCTCCCTCCCTGCATTACTAGTGAGAGGCTGGCTTCACAGACAGGGGGGAGCTGCCTGACCCTCACTCCTGACTTCCCCCATGTCCCAGCTAGTGAATGGTGTGTGGGTAAGGGGGGGGGGGAGGATGGTGAAGTCTGAGACAGCTCCCTCCCTGCATTACTAGTGAGAGGCTGGCTTCACAGACAGGGGGGAGCTGCCTGACCCTCACTCCTCCGGGGTATTGTGATCTTCCTGCACACAGTGCCCTATCCCTGATACCAGGGGTGTTGTGATCTTCCTGCATGCAGTGCCCTATCCCTATTAATACCAGGAGTGTTGTGATCTTCCTGCATGCAGTGCCCTATCCCTATTAATACCAGGAGTGTTGTGATCTTCCTGCATGCAGTGCCCTATCCCTGATATCAGGATGTGTGCAAGAAGATCACAACACCCCCGGTATCAGGAATAGGGCACTGTGTGCAGGAAGATCACAACACCCCCAGTATCAGGAATAGGGCACTGTGTGCAGGAAGATCACAACACCCCTGGTATTAGGGATAGGGCACTGTGTGCAGGAAGATCACAACACTCCTGGTATTAATAGGGATAGGGCACTGTGTGCAGGAAGATCACAATACCCCTGGTATCAGGGTTAGGGCACAAGTTCTAGTCACATTGACTGATCACATTACTTGTTTTGTCAAGCTACCAACTGTTTCCATTTCCCATCCCCCATATACTGTCAGTAGGAAACTTGGTAACATGAATAAATAAGAGGGCAGCCAATAGGAATACATATTCATTCCTAAACTGACCTTAACTGACCTGAAAAGTGTCAAATTGTATCATTTTCAGTTAGTGCGCACTAACTCCCAGTTAGTGCGCACTAACTCCCGTTAGTGCGCACTAACTCGAGTTAGTGCGCACTAATCGGAAAAAACGATTTTTAACGATTTTTTAACTAAAAAATCGTGCCTAAGACGATTTTCTTGCCCTGCCACACGATTTCTATCGTTAAGACGATATGGAAAACGATTCACATCCCTACATAACTAACAAGATTAAGGAAGGATACCACAAACTACTTACCCTCAGATGCCTTAAACCTTCCCTCTCACAGGATGACTTCAGAATTGTCCTGCAACTACTCATCTTCGCTAACCTTGACTATTGCAATGCCCTACTACTGGGCCTACCACTCGCAACTATCCGCCCACTCCAAAACCCAAAAAACACAGCCGCCAGAATCCTAACCGGAACAAAAAACATGAACACATTACTCCAACTTTCACATCACTACACTGGCTCCTAATAAAATACCGAATAGGCTACAAAGTACTAACAATTCTGCATAAACTAATTATAGGACAACAATCCAAATGGCTAAGCAAAACCATAGAGCACCATGCTCTGAAACGAGACTTAAGCTCAAAGAATAAAGGCCTCCTCAAAATCCCTCCAGCCAGAAACACACTACTAAATACAACCCGTGAGAGAGCTATATCCATCGCCAGCCCCTCACTATAGAACTCACTCCCAACCGAAATAAGAACACAACCCAACATAAAAACCTTCAAAAAAGAACTGAAAACCTGGCTGTTCACCAAAGCCTATGCAAACTCACACCATGAACCACACTGCCAGATACCAGCGCATACCAGCACCAAGAATCAACCGTCCATTCCATGAACAACAACATATCTATGACCTCTCGAAATTCTAAGACATTTATAACTAGCCTAAAATGCATATTTAACTGTATCTTAACTATATGTCCAACCTGAAAGCCTGTTTTACTAACCAACTTGTTTGATTCATCCCAGTTACTTTCCTACCCATCTATCTCACCCTGTAACCCCATCCTACTTGTATTAGCACATGTTTTACCAACTAACCCACAACATATCACAAATTTGTGAACCGATTGTTGTTATTTTAACTAACACACTCACCAAATTCTGTAAACTGTCCTGATGGCGAAACCGAATGACGGTATACAAAACACGACAAATAAATAAAATAAATAAATAAATATTGTTCGCTGTGGGTTGTAGCTCTCCCATGTGGGAGCCTGAGGTGGTAAGCTTCCAGAGAATATAAATTCCTACCACCAACGTAGGGGGTGGACTCTTTAGTTATCCCTTGAAAAGGCAGCCTGACACTATGCTGTTCTCGCATTTCTTTAGTTTATTTAGGGAAGGAACCTTGGGCCTCCAAGGCTGAGGCTTGGATAAAGAAATGTGGTGTCTTTATCTAACCTTAAGATGAAGCCTTGGAAAACCTTTTCATTCAAAGGAGGAAGTTGTTCTACCCTTCTCTATTTTTGATTTCTCTTTCTTTACGACTTTTGTTTTTCCAACATGCCTGAGTACACAGGGCCCAGGGGCTCAGTGTATGTCATCTAATGGACTGGTGTCTCTCAACCAGAGAGCACGGATGGACTGTAACTGGTCCTGGTGTAGGGATAAGTCTTGAGTCTGTTCTTGGGGAGTAAAAAGGAGAAGAGGATCTGTGGCACTTATCTCATATGAACCACATCTAAATCACAAGATGCTGAAGAGAAGATAAGGAGTTACCATCCACATCAAACAGGGAAGAAAGAAAAATGATGGAACAACTGGACTAAGGTATGAAATATGGGAATTTGACTTACAACATGTAATCCGGTTACAAAGTATCCTATCTACCAAATTCGGGGAGGAAGCTCCAACACCACCTCATTAATTGGAATGGATTAAGAATAAGAATGAATAAGACATATCAATTTACATCAGTAACAAAATATAATTAACTGGAAGCTGAAGATCACAAATTTATTAGAAGATCTGAAGCTGTAAAATGGATTGTAACTATCAAGAACTTGTAACTTAAGATTTTCACCAAATTTCCATCTTTAATCAGTAAACGTTAAATTGGAAGCCATTAAATGTTTCCAGCATAATTATTACTGCTGTTTTCAACAAAGTGATTATTAGTGCTATATAGAAGAGACTTTAATACTGGATTTGACTACTGAACAATGCTTAGGGCCTCAGAAGTAATCTTCCCACTGACTGGGAACTCTGGACTGTCAGATTGTATTAACGCCAGGTGAGGACTTTATCAGGTTTGGTTTTTGGGGTCCTGGGATGGGACACTAGCCAGGAGTTGCATATTAATTCTAGGAGTTTCACATTTAAAATGTGCTGTGCGGGCAGCTTGCTGGTTTTCCAGAACTCAGAGCAAGTTAAACCAGGCACTTTACTTACCCACTGCCAATCCTAGTCCTATGGAAAATCTGTGGTCTCTTTCTTTTTTCCACTGTCCTACTACATATTGTATAACTAATTGGCCCTTCCTTCTCTCCTCTCCTGGTTTGGGTGGGGGATTTCTGTCATCCTCTGCCTTAGAAAAGAGGCAGTGGCTGGAAGAGGCCTCCTTGTGTCCCTCTGAAGAAAGGGAAGCAGGACTGGGTCTATGCCCAGACCACTCCTCTTACTATGCAACTCAAGTAATGTGGCCTGTGTTAGAGTTGTAAAGCTCTGTTATTTGATTTAAGTTAACCAGATTTCAAAAGGTGTAGTTAACCCCCCCACTGGGAGTACTGCAATGCTAACATGCATTCCGATAGTCCTGGGGCCCGCTCAGCCCTAGAAGCACCGCCCCTTTCACCCCCACAGTCCTCATTCACAGTATTCCCATACCTCAGCCCTCATTATTATTAATAATAATAATAATAATAATAATAATAGTAATAATAAAAAGTTCCAGGTCCCTTAGGTCTTCCTTACCTCTCTCAGGCAAACCGCCCCCACATTCCAGAACTCCTACCCTATCCAACCCCCTGCAACCCTGCCCCAAAGCTTCCATTCTGTTCTTGGGGTCTAGTGGAAGCAGAAACTCTGTCCATGCACTCATGCTCCGTAAATGTTAAAATGGTGCAAGTTGACCCCTGATGGTCTTTCACTTTCCCTCCCATGCAGCAATGCAATGCTATTTTGCAAAATTGCATAGGTGGGACTGGAGCAAATAGACATCACCCCTGCCTTCAGCAGACCCCCAGGAACTGAAAGTAAGTTTTGGAGAGGGGTTACAATTAATTAGGAGGTGTAGTGGACCACAAATGAAAGGGTGGCCAAACCAAACTCTTTCTGTGGCAGCACTGACAGATGGAATCAGTATCATAAATAATTGTGAACAACTCTCAAGTTGTGTCTCCAACTGGTCTGACTTTTATTTGCATAGATACATATGTAAAGTGCTGCTCTACAAGCATAACGCGAGGGTGTACAGTTTATATTTTTATGTGCTAAGCAAGTGAATCCCTTACAGAGATCAAATAGTTTCCATCATTCCTTTTCTAGATAGAGTTCTCATGGAAAACGTGAGTATATCAAAGCATGCTGCAGCTCCCAGCCTTCCTAAGATAGTCGATACGTGAGTATATCAAAGCATGCTGCAGCTCCCAGCCTTCCTAAGATAGTCGATACGTGAGTATATCAAAGCATGCTGCAGCTCCCAGCCTTCCTAAGATAGTCGATACGTGAGTATATCAAAGCATGCTGCAGCTCCCAGCCTTCCTAAGATAGTCGATACGTGAGTATATCAAAGCATGCTGCAGCTCCCAGCCTTCCTAAGATAGTCGATACGTGAGTATATCAAAGCATGCTGCAGCTCCCAGCCTTCCTAAGATAGTCGATCCTACAATTCACTCTCCAATATAAAGTTCCTCCTTCTAATGATTTTGATTTGGAGCCTCAGGATCATTGTTAACTGTACAAAAGCAAAATCACTGACTACAATGGTTAACAGAACCAGTCCAAGGACCAATCCCTGAAGCACACAGCGAAGAATGTCTAGGAGTGTACAATTTTTTTGTATCGTATTCATTTTATTTCATTTTCTGGTTGATTTCATTTTTAAAAGGGTTGCTTGGGAATTTTTTTTTTTCGTTTTTCCCTAAGTTTGTGGTTAATGCACAGTAACAGAACTTAGTGCACACTAAGTCCAGTTAGTGCGCACTATCACAAAACTCAAATAAATAACAAAATTTTGATGTGTTTTCTTTCATTTTATGGTTCTAACAAAATAAAACAAATGCATATTCCTAGTAGTGCTCCCTTTCTCTGAGTGGACTCCATTTACACTACTCTTTGTCACCTTCCATTCAATCAATTTCTAATCCAGTCACTCTAAGGTCTATACCAAGAGTGCTCAATTTATTTATAAGTCACCTATATGGAACAGTGTCAAAAGCCTTATTGAAATCCAACTACACTGCATCTTGTACTCTTCCTTGATCCAACTATCTGGTCACCCAATCAAACAAATTAATCAGGGTTATCTGGCAAGATCTACCTCTACTAAAATCATATTGTCTCAGATCTTTCAATCCTTTGGATTCCAGAAACACAGCCCTTCACGCACACGTCCCTCACAGGAACCTGAGATCAGCAAACAAAGCACTGCTAACTATTCCTTCAGTCAAAACAGCAAGACTAACGCAAGTAAGGGAAAGGGCTCTATCCTTAGCAGGACCTATAATATGGAACACCATGCTGTTAGAAATCAGATTGCAAAGAGACATTGAAACAGTCAGAAAAAGTTTAAAAACATGGCTATTTAAGCAAGCGTATCACAAACAGCATGGAGAGTAGAATCCAGGGAAGTGTAGAAGGAGGTCAGTAGGACACCCACCCACATCACCTTACTCAATATGTGTGTATTTTATTCTCGTTTCAACACCAAAGATAAGACTTAACTATTAATTCAGTCTATAGCTGATAAAGATAGAAATGGACATGTTTTATCACAACCAACAATTAATATTTTTATGAAACTATGTTACCGTACCTTGATGGCACCTGTTTAAGTTTATATAATTTAAAACATTTAGCAACATTAATTTATGTGCCTTATTGTGAACTGTTGTGATGGCACCTAGCTTAACGACGGTATAGAAAAGACTTTAAATAAATAAGTAAGTAAATAAATAAATAAACAAACAAACTGCAGTATCATCTGTTTTAACAGCAATTCCATTTATTTGCTTATCACATAAGTCACACAAACCAGCCTGTAATTCCCAGCCTCTTCCTTACTTCCACTTTTATGCGTAGGAACTACTCCTGACTCTAAAGAAGCATTAAAAAGGGTCAGCCAACAGAGCTGCCAAACTTCTCTTATGTTCCCTTACTACCTTTGGATGCATCAGATCCAGTTCCATTTCCTTATCTGTATTAAGTTTAGCTAGCTCCTCAAGAACATCCTTTTCTGAAAATCGCTTGAGGTTTACCTCACTTTCAATCTTATTTGTGTTCATTTTATGTGGTCTTGATTCTGGCCCTTCCACAGTGAACACCAGACAGAAGTGGTGTTATTAAGCAATTTTGCATTTTCCTCATCACTCTAGGCGTGAAGTTTTTCATCCATGCTGATGATATTCAGCTATACATTCCCTGTGAGGAACGCAACGTACCACTATAAATCTCTTTTGTGAATATATGATGTATATCAAGGCCTGGTTTGTTCATAATCGTCTGTCACTAAATGTAAACAAAGCTAAACTTTTGTGGGTGGGAAAATCCCCTCTTAAAAGTAATGTCTTGTTCCCCCGTTTTATCGCATTTGCTATTTTTCCTTCCATTTAAATTTTTGCAATCCTGTCTACCTTTCCAGCTTCTTTTAGCTTTTGTTGTCTGTTTTCCTGTGATCTCTTGTAGTTTATGAACACTAACCTTTTCTCCCCTATCTTTTCAACTACTTCTTTAGAAAATCATAGAAGCCTGTTTCTCCTCTTTTCTTTATTTACTTCCCTAACAAAAAGGTCAGTTACCCTCATAATATCTCCTTTTAGTTTTGTCCACCACTCTTCTACTTCCCCTAGATTTTTCCAATCCAACTAATGACTCCTTGAGGTACTCCCCCAAGTTAATTTTCCTAAAGTCTAGGACCCTCATCTTTGAATGAACCTTTATCTCCTGCGCTCTAATACTGAACCACACCAGCCAGTGATCACTGGATCCCAAATGATCATTCACTACAACATCGGAGATACTGTTCCCGTTGGTAAGTACTGGGTCCAGTATCGCCCCCTCCCATGTGGGTTCTATTACCAATTGAAAGAACAGTTCTCCCTGCAGAGAATCCAGGATCCTCCCCACTTCTAGAAGACACCACAGCCTGGATGTCCCAATCAACATGTGTCAGATTGAAATCCCCTAGCAATAGTACCTCCCCTTCTGTAGGAATAAACAGGCTAATTTTAAAACAAATGCGCGTGTCAGCGGAGATACTATTGAATTTTCAATCATGACCACACTTGCACATGTATGATTTAAAATATGCCTACCATGCATAAGTGTGCTCCTAATTTTAGGAGGTTTCTCAACAAATCTACTTTGCATATCTTCCATTGGATTTTGCCAGCTTTAATACACATATGTAAGTGGATTTTAAAACATGCTTACATGAGGGACATTCCCAGTTTTTCAACTTAGTACACCAGTTTGCCTAGTCAATTTCGAGGTCAACCAGACACTTTGGTTCTTCACCCCATATCTCCCACAGTTGACCCAGACCCCTCACCCTGTCATGTAAGCCCAAAAAACATGAGATATGAAGACTTGTTCCTCATCAGGAGCAGAGTAAAATTACACAACTAACAAGCTGCCGCACGCTGCAGTCTCTGGTTTTAAAATACGGAGTTATATGCCTAACAGTTGGCCCTGCCCTAGAACTCTGTTACAGGCCCTGCAGTCCAGGAAATGCACCTGTGGAGTGGCATGGGACTGCAAGGCAAGACTCAGAGCAAGACAAGGGCTAGTCTTCCGCCTAGCCAACCCCCTTCCTACGGGTTGAGCCTTTGGGTTTTGGGGCCAGTAGGTCTCTGCTGCAGTAGTGCATCATAGCGGTGAGTCCACACAGGCAAGGCTTGGACAAGACTGGTTGGAGACAAGGCTTGGACAGAGGCAGACTAGGCTGGCTGGTTAAGGCAGGCAGGCTGGGCTGGTAGGACAAAGCAGGCAGGCTATGACAAAGCTGGAATCCAAATAGGATTTGGAACTAGACAAGACAAGGGTAGGACTCTGGTACAGAAAGAGTAAGAACAACAAGGCAGACT
This sequence comes from Rhinatrema bivittatum, assembly GCF_901001135.1. Classification (NCBI taxonomy): domain Eukaryota; kingdom Metazoa; phylum Chordata; class Amphibia; order Gymnophiona; family Rhinatrematidae; genus Rhinatrema; species Rhinatrema bivittatum. Next base: position 73,695,568 of record NC_042627.1, on the reverse strand, counting down.
AGGGCAGGACTTAGTCAAGCTAGACAAGGGAACACAGAAGCCTGAAGGCAGCAAGGCTTGGAACTGACAGAGTAGGCCAAAAGGCTTCAAGGCAGGATACATCAGATTCTCATTTCTGGACTCAACTCTATAGGTATTTCAAGCACAGTTTTACAGTGGTTTTCTTCGTTTCTTACAGATCACACTCAACAATACAATATAGACCAACATTCCTCTGATCCTTACACAATCGCTTCAGGTGTTCCTCAGGGCTCTTCATTATCTCCTATTCTTTTTAATATCTATTTGTTACCACTGTGCCGTATTCTTTCTTCTCCAAACTTACAGTTCAAAATATATGCTATCCTGGTCACTCTCTCCTTAGTTTCCTTATATCTAACAACTATTAACACATGGCTTTCAAACAACCGGTTAAAATTAAATCCAGCTAAAACAGAAATTGTTCATCTCACTTCTATTTCAGAATCTTCCATTGGTTCCCCCTTCTCACTTTCTGTTTAATGGTACCTCTATTCCAATCTCTATTTATGCAAAACATAAATAAATATAGACCTAACCATGAAGCAACATATCTCATCAGTAACAAGAAATTCCTTTTACAAACTACAACTTCTGAAGCGCCTTCGTCCATTACTGTTCTTTCAAGATTTTCGTACTATTCTTCAATCTCTTATCTTTTCAGGTCTTGATTACTGTAATTATCTTTATCTAGGTCTTCCCAATAATATCATCCAACCATTACAACTAGCTCAGAATGCAGCAGCATGTATCCTATCAGGTACTTCCATTAGAAATCACATCACTCCAGTGCTTCAGACTTATCATTGGTTACCAATAAAATTTAGAATACAATACAAAATCCTTACCATTATCCATTCACTCATCCATAACTCTTCTTCTACTTGGCTCTGCTCTCTACTCCGTATTTATAAACCCACTAGATATTTGAGATCCCTAACAAAAAACTTCTTAGACATCCCTTCACCTCGGAAAGCACGATTAGATATCACAAGGAAAAGGGACTTTTCAGTAGCAGGTCCCACCCTTTGCAATGTATTACCAGATTCATTAAGATCACTATCCAACCCAACTCACTTCAAGAAATCCTTAAAAACTCATCTGTTTCAGATTGCTTTCAAAATTGCTTCAATTAAACATTAACCACTCCACACTCAATATAACCACCCATTTCTTTCATTTCTCTTTTTCTTTTCATATATCGCAATAATCATAAGACGGCACTTGTCTTGATCTTGTTATGTTGATTTGATGAGATTTAATAATTTGTGAACTTTGTTTTATTGTATTTTTTATTTTTATTATTATAAGATTTTTGTAATTTTTTAAATTATGTTATTTTATTTTATGATTTATATCTTTTGTACACCGTTTTGACTAAATTTTGTTTGTAAAAGTGGTATAGAAACACTTTTCAATAAATAAATAATAAATAAATGCAAGAGAGAATAGGATGAGGGCCTCAAGGCAAGACAAGACAGAAGGTCTGTAAGCCACAAGGGAGAAAGCCTTTAGGCCACAAACAAAACAAGGCAAAAGCAGAAGGCCCGAGGCCACAAGACAAGGCAAGAACAATTGTCAGGTCACAGAGCCAGATGTAACACCATAAGAAGACAAGGCTACTATGGCAAGACGAGTTTACATAGGGCTGTGACTTAGGTTTGGCAAGGGCAGTAAGGAGGAAATTGATAAGACTAAGGATGAGGCACACAAAGGGCTTCTGCTGATGGGGAGGTGTCAATGCAGTAGGTAAGAAGATAGGATTGTGCCTGCTACACAGCCATATCCTAACAAACACCCATGCCTCACCCCCAACTCTGCCCCTTTTCCACCCCTTTTTTTTTTTTTATTTGCACACGCATATATGCGTGCGAACCTTCCAGCTTTTAAAATATGTGTCATTCACGCACAGCCCAGATACTTGTGTATCTGGGCCTTTTGACGCGAGCAACGCTTTTAAAATTTAGTCCTTTGTGAATTTCTTCATTAAATCACTATATATTTCTTCTTTCTGTGATGGAGGTCTATATATTACAATAATATAAATAGATAAGAACATAAAAGCAAGACTTGCCATACTGGGTCACACCAAAGATCCATCAAGCCCAGTATCCTGTTTCCAACAGTGGACAAGCCAGGGCACAAGTACCTGGCAAGATCCCAAAAGGTCAATAGATTCCATTCTGCTTATCCCAGAGATAAGCAGAGGATTTCTCCAACTCCACTTTAATAATGGTTTATGGCATTTTCTTCCAGGAACTTGTTGAAATATTTTTTAAACGCAGTTACACTAACAGCTTTTATCACATCCTCTGCCAAAGAATTCTAGCGTTCAATTATGTGTTCAGTAAAAAAATATTTTCTCCTATTTGTCAAATATATTACGTACTAACTTCATTGTGTGTCCCCTAGTCTTTGTACTTTTTTAAAAAGTAAACAATTGATTCGCATTTACCCATCCACTCCATTCATTATTTTATAGACCTCTATCATACCTCTCCTCGTTGTTTCTTCTCCATGCTGAAGAGCCCTAACCTTAACTTTCCTCCTAAGGGAATCATTCCATCTCCTTTATCATTTTGGTCACCCTTCTCTGTACCTTTTTTTTAATTCTCCTACATCTTTTTTGAGATGCAGTGACCAGAACTGCACACAATTCCCTCTTTCGAGATTAACCCACAATTCCTGCTCCTTACCTCATAAGCCCTGCAATTCTCTTGCTTTAATATATATGGTTTTAATATATAATAGCATGCCTCCTCCCTTCCCTTCCTACCCAGTCCTTCCTGAATATATTGTAGCTCAGTAATGGTTTTCCATGTTCCATGTCTCTGTGACGTCCTCTACATCCAAGTCAGCTTCTTCCATGACTGCCTTTAAATCTGTAACTTTATTTCCCATACTATCAGGCTGATTCTGTAAAGTGCGCTCAGCTGCACACACTGTTTTACCCACAGTTGGACTCGCGTTTTTGACGCGTGCCCACTAACCCTTATACAGCGTTTAGCGTGTCAAAAACATATGTCCAACCCCCCCCCCCAAAAAAACCCCTAATAGGGTTAATCACATGCAAATGCATGTTAATGAGACTTTCTCTGGTTCCTCCTGCTTCATATCGCAATGATATGAAGCAGGAGGAACCACAGAAAAGCTGTATTTTTTGCTCTTCTGAGCATGACTTGGGGTGCGACAAAATGTAACACCAGCTCTTGGCTGGTGTTCATTTTTGAAGGTTAAAATGTACACATTGGGCACACTATTGTCCCTAGCGCTTCCTTTTTAGCATGACCCCTCAGTGAAATATCGTATTGTGTGCCCAGAGTAGGTGGCTGGGCTTCAGTCATTTGCCCGGGATACTGAAAAAAAAATTGTGCAGGCGTTAATTTCTGAGCAGCCCGAAAAGTGTACAGAAAAGCAGAAAATACAAGGGATGTGCATTCATTTTTCCCATTTTCGCCTAATTCAGAATGGTTCGGGAGTACTGAAAAACAATTTAATTTTTCGGAAAAAATTCATTTTTGGGTTAGTGCGCACTATCCCGAAAATCAGGGCCCCCTGAAAAAAAAACCCGAACCGCGGGAAAAACGAAATTCTCGCGGGGAGCCCCGAAATGAAGCCCTACACGATATGAAAACCCGAAGCACATCTCTAGAAAATACTGCTTTTCTGTAGATCCTCCAAATTTAATATCCTAAGTCGAAGGAACCAAAAAGATTAGGAAAACGGACACTCAATTTTACCAGCATTCATTTTCCTAACCCATGGCTGTCAGCGGGTTCAGAAAACCAATGCTCATAAAATTGAGCGTCCGTTTTCTGAATCCGCTGACAGCCACCTCTCCTGGGTTTCCACTGCTCAGGAGGTGCTAGAAGCGCCCTATTGTCCCTAGCGCTTCCTTTTTCGTGTGACCCCTCAGTGAAATATCGTATTGTGTGCCCAGAGTAGGTGGCTGGGCACGCGTTGGGAGAGCGGGAACTCAACACTGAGCACCTGTTTTTCCGCTCTCCTTACAATATTGGCCTGCTTACGCATTACCTTTTGAGCTATGGATGCTGAGCTGTACCAAGACTTTTAAAGGACTGTTTAAAGCTCATCTGTTTGGGCTAGCTTTTGATTAAGAATCAGGTAAATGCTGATTCAGCTGTGATCAGGTCATGTTTGTGCCTGTCTGATGAATTTTTATGTTAATGTATTGCATTTTAATTATGTATGGGCGGTTGTTCACTGCCCTGGGCTTCAGTATTGGTGGTTAATAAATACCCAATAAATACACAGTGAACATAGCTTTCCAGATGTCACCCTTTTTTTCCCCAATTTTATACAAGTATTTAATGTTGTACTTATCCTAGGGCTTTGTTCACCCATCCCCATCGATCCTAGTTTAAAGCCACCCTCAAGGGGGTTGTGGACCCCATCTAATGTGCTTAATTTACAATCAATGCACAGTATGCTTGCTAAAAATAAGTGCCCACATGCTTTACATATATGGGGCCAATGCAATATCGGGCGCTGAGCTCAGCGCACAGCTAAACATGCAGTTAGACGAGCGTTTTGGATGCACTAGACATGCGCCCAATGCAATATCGGGATTAGCGAATCCAAAATGTGCGTCCATACCGGTGTGTAGCAAAGAACACGCATCACATGCAAATGCCATATTGATGAGGCTATTAGTTATTTATTTAAAAAGTTTTATATACCGCACAAATGGCTATAATATATCCGTCTAGGCGGTTTACAATATTCGAGACACATGCATAATTTTAAAACAAATACAGACATTTATATACGACACAAGAAAATTATGTAGCTAGTACCCACGATGTAAAAAAAAAAAGTGTGCCCAATGTGCACATTTTAACCTTCAAAAATGAACACCGGCCAAGAGCTGGTGTTACGTTTTGAGGCACCCCAAGTCATGCTCAGAAGAGCAAAAAATACAGCTTTTCTGTGGTTCCTCCTGCTTCATGTCATTGCGATACTAAGCAAGCAGGAGGAACCAGAGAAAGCTTCAACATGAAAAAAAAAGTCTCGACAGTGGTCAGGTTAGGAAAAGGGAAGCTCAATTTATGAGCGTCCATTTCCCTAACTTGGGGCTGTTGCATGGGTTAGGAAAACAGGCGCTCGGAAAATCGAGTGTGCGTTTTTCTTACCCGTGCACAGCCGCACAGGTGCTCTTGGGCGCTCGATGGCATGGATGTGATAGGGATGTGCAAATTATCCATTGCACATCCCTTTTAGTGCACCACCTCATTAGACTATTAGATCGAGCTCCTAAGAAAGGGGATGTGCGGGCATTCAAAAACTTGCAACCAAGTTGGACACATGCTTTTTTGCGCGCATGATATTGCATCGGCCCCTATGTGAGTATTTAAACATTACACCACCCCCACCCCCTGCCGCCGCCAAGAGGGCAATAATGAATGCCCTTTCTGCTTGGCTTTACTGCCCAAACCCATGAGAGTAAAATTAAATTACACATATTTCTCTACAATACAGTTACATTTTCCCCACATTGCAAAGCAGCATTTCCGAGGTAAGTAGATGGCAGGAGATAGAATAAAGCTTGCTGCTTTATCAGAATTACAGTTCTCGTTTTGCTAAAAAAAAAAAAAAAAAAAATTACCCCCAGAGAAAGCAGACACAAATCTCTGCAGGTAATTATCGAGGGAGTAATAAAGCAAAAGTGAAGCACACGCTCATATCGGTCATAGAACAGATTGATCTCTTTGCAGTATAGAATACCTTTTATTGGACTGACTTACAAATTATCTAAAAATGATGGTGGGCATGAACTTTCAAGACCACATGGATCCCTTCCTTGGATTTGGCAATATCATTAAATCCCTACTGATGAGATTATTAGTGTAAGAACCATCAATTTTGCCATATTTTGCTGCGGTAATGCAGTCACAGAAGATATCTGTGAACCATAAATGCCCACTAGATCCATGAATCAGAATGCAGGACCACTGTCCTACTGGTCCGTGCCGCCTTGGAAAGGTTAGATATCCTGTTTCAATGTTCTCCTTTGAAATCAATCTTTTTCCTCTTACCCTGAAGCAATAAAATTATTACATTGCGATGTTGCCGTCATACGCTCTTGTCACGGGCACAGACATTGCAGAGAAAAATGGGCAACAACTTGTGACTTATTATTCTGTCGTCTGGACTTTGATATACGGGAGTGTACAATATTGCTTAAGTGAACGCACTGCAAAAATAATCTTTCCTAGCGTTTCTGCAGCCTTATTGCTCTCTTCCGAAGGAAATCTGCTTTCGGTGACGAAGGAACGAACTGTGCAGAGTGACAGAAAAATATTCGCAGGAGCATATTTAAAATAATAGAGACTATAGCCACCAGCTGCGAAGGCCTGCCAGCAAGAAAAAGATCATGTCATATGAAAACCTCGAAAATTAAAATGGAACTTCATTCCTAGCTCGAGTAGAAAGATGTCTAAAGATATTCTCCCTACGAAAAATTACTTCTTAGGGTTTAGTAAATGAGTATTCAGTTGGATAAAGCAACAGTTAATTCCAGGTTTTTCCACTTACCTACTGACCATTATATGTGATGACAATTTGTGTATCGTGTTACTTAGCTGCCCTCTACTGGATATCTGTCATAGTGTCAAAATCACTTTTTTTTTCCGTTGAGTGCATTAAATGCATGATTTGTTTTTTAGAATTTTAGGCAAATGCTGATTCTGCAAATACGTAAATAGACAACTGTGCTTTAAAAAAATTTCTTTAAACTGGTGCAGTTAGTTCTGCTTCCCCAAAGTTAGCCCTCCGTGTTAATTTTACCAAGCTTCATCTCTGCATACAGATGCATTCAGACTTTGGCTGGAGATCCATCCTACACAGAGCATCTCCCTCCATTATCCCAGCACAGCGATGCCAATTGTATTTGGCGGAAATGAGGAACCGATGCTCAGAGCGTGGCAGAGAAAATAATTGTAATCTGGGGGAGGCAGCTCTGAAATAACGTAGGCTAGAAGCATGAGGAAGGAGGCAGCCCTCCAATTCTATCAAAATTATGGCTGCAATTAAACAGTAAATGGCGCACAGGTAGTACCACAGGGTAGTATACTTTAATGAGCAGCTGGTATCCAGCGTTCATTCCTGTACTGTCTAATTTCAGTATGTTCTTTTATTTTAGGTTATGTTTAAATTTTATGAATAGTGCAGGCAGGCTTGTATGGGTGCCCATTCACTCAAATGGATATATGAAGTTATTTTTAGAGTAATAGCCCTAACTGTGCAAGAAAAGCTGCAATTTCACATCAGGATGCTGTTTATAAAACCGACTACATGAAAATAAATATAGATTGCCTTGTTCGTCCATATGCTCAATGAGCGTAGAATGTTCCACCAGGGGGCAGCTCGGGGGTACAGAGGATGCTGTGACTAGAGGTGTAGGAATTGTTTGGAGCCGATTTTAACTGTCGCACGTTAGCCTGGTTTTGAGTTTGTGAAAACTTTCAGATTCCCCCCTCCCGCAGGCACGCCTCAGCCCCCTACATTCAGACACATACCCTAATCTGCTGGTGAAAATCCTTCAGGTCGGGTAAAAACCCAAAGCAAATTCACCACCAGTTCAAGGAAATTTGCCTCGGACAATCCAAAAAGGGCTCCAACGTGAACCCTCTGATATGTGGAAATTCCTTTCAGATTTCTTAATGAAGAATAATAATTTGGCAAATCAGGTGCCAAATTATTGATTATTACTGATTTGCTCCTCTCTAACTATGATCTTCATTCCATTGAGCGGCCCTTGCTAACTGATAGGGAACACGGGCACTGGAGGAGGAAGAGCAGCACCTGCCAGTACTTCATAGCTAGACTTGTGGTTATTATCAGTTCATCCGATTGTGCCAGAAGAGCACTTCCTCGCTACCACAAGAGGGCCTACACTCTCACACTCCTGCCACCGATTTCTAGCATCATGCACCTGATAGAACGTTTTGTATGAAAGGGCAACTAGCACTTAATGGGCATTGCACCAAAAGTTTTAACAGGGCGGCTAAAATTTGGAGTCCATAGTGCATGCACTGGGGGTTTGCATAAAAAAAAAAAAAAAAAGTCATTTTGTTTCTTTTTTCAATTTGTTACTCATTTGTTTTTGTTTCATTACGTTACGCCATTATTTCTTTTCATTTTGTTTCTTTTCTCAATTTGTTATCCATTTGTTTTTGTCTCATGACAGTACCCATTTGTTTCTGTTTCTTGACATGTTATGTCATTATTTCTTTTCATTTTGTTTTGCTTTAAGGTCATCAGGGAAGCAAGTGAACTCTCCCAGCAGCTCAATCACTTTATTCCGTTCCGCCGCCTGCACCTTTGCTGGCAGGTCGAAACAGTTAATTATGCCCGAGCAGTAAAACAGGTAATTGCGGCAGAACACGCGATCAGCTGTTCAAGCCAAGGGATAAGTACTGCAGAGCTGACCGACTTCCTGCCTCCTGAGCATATCTATAGCATGAACAGCGGATCATGGATCCCATCAGTACCAGCGTGGGCCTGTCAGCAAAGGCTCAGTCAGTAGCTGAGCAGCTGTTTTGAATGTAAGCTGATCAGACCACAGAGCTCCTATGGAAGCCGCTGGTCCAGGATCAGCACAAAAACTGCTGTGAGGCTACAGGGGAAGGGGAGAAGCCAGTGGTGATTTTGTCACGAGCGTAGAAGATCGCTCCCGGACCCCCGCTGGACCCCCAGGGACTTTTGGCCAGCTTGGGGGGGCCTCCTGACTTGCCAAAAGTCCAGCGGGGGTCCGGGAACGATCTCCTACACTTGAATCGTGTTGCCGTACGGCCGGCGCCATTTTGCAAAATGGCGCCGGCCATATTGCAAAATGGCGCCGGCCGTACGGCAACACGATTCAAGTGTAGGAGATCGTTCCCGGACAGGGCAGAGGTAGCGCCGGCGCCATTTTCTATCAATGCACTTGTGGCCCGAGAGTGGAAGATCACAACGGGACCCCCCCCACTGGACCCCAGGTAATTTAAGACATTTTGGGGGGGTTTGGGAGGGTGGGGGATTTATTTTAAAGGGTCGGGGTGGGTTTTAGGGATGTTTTAGTGTGCCGGTTTTCGCGCCCTCCCCCGTTTTACGATTTACACGATATGTATAAAAACAAAACCGCGACGATCCGATTCCCAACCCCCCCCCCCCAGCCGAAATCGATCGTTAAGACGATCAATCACACGATTCACATCTCTAGATTGTATTGCCACTTTGGGTTGAATGGAAATGAAACAAAATGACATAAACATACAAAATTTAGGGGTATCACATACCGCACCTGTCTATCCTGTGGTATTTTCCCTTGAGGCAAAAATACTACAGCTTAGTTGCCTCCTCAAAATAGTGTTCAATAGTGTCTACTTTTAAAGGGCCCAATCGCCAAACAGAGCTCCATCCCAACCCCTGGGTCTCAGGAAAATCCCTGGCAGTCTCGAGAGGCCCTTATCCCATCTCTCCACTGCTCCTTGAGGTGGCCCAAATTGTAAAAATGTGAACAAAAAAATGATCTTCATCCATTCCTGGGCCCTACCCAAAGTCCCAAACCCTGCCACTATGTAGATTAAAAGTGATCCTCCAACCTCTGGACTTCCATATTGCCCACCTTCCTGACACCCCTCCTTGTATTAATTTATGATTCCTGGTAGTAGAATAGAGCACGGAACGGCCTCCAGGGCTCCAGGCTTGGCACCGCCATGTTGAAAATTGAACCAGTCAACACCATTGCATAGGGTATGCAAGGAGGAGGTGCGTCACCTTTGCATTAAGGAATTTACTGCTCCATGGTAAATACTTAATGCAGCTTTAGTAATCACCCCCTAAATCTGGTACTTATGTCATTTTGGATGGAAACCAAATGAAATGAAGCAGACATTCTGTGGCACTTCCTACTTTCTTTTGAAATGAAAGCTCATCCTAGTCCCTAGCAAGTGCATCTTTACTATAGAAACCAGCACAAAAATATAGTCTGCACACTGAGACCAATATTTACGGTTATTTAGCCAGACAAGTAGGGACTTATCTGGCTATGTGGTAGCTGCTGAATATCCGGCTATGTTCAGTGTCTACCAGTTACGTAAATAGCTGGATATCTTGGTAGCAGGCTCTGGGTGGATCAGGGCGGGGCTACTTATCCAGTTAGCTCAACCAGATAAGTGCCGATATTTAGTCTTATTTAGTTAACTAGATAAGTTAGATCTGCCATAGAATAGGTCTAACTTAGCCAGATATAACGTATCCGGCCAACCATTTCTACACAGATAACAGCAGAATAGCTGTGCTGCTGAAAATACCATGAAAGTTAGCTGGATGACCATTATCCAGCTAACATAAATAGATGGATATCTTAAAGATATGATTGAATATTGAGGCTGCTATGTCAGCTTGAGCTCTAAATAATAGATGGCCTCCACAAAATAGTGGTACGCAGTAAAGTTTGCATGCTTTACATCTCTTTTCCTCCTGGCTCCGGGCAGGTGAGGCTGGTTGTCAGCGCTGAGGTAAGAATAAGAGGAGGATAAAGAAGATTAGAGAATTCCAAGAGAGGAAAATGCAGACATCTGCATGTCTGGTATTCCTTTTGTGTATGACCTTCCCTTGGTTTGGCTATTGTTCCAGTTAAGCAGGTGAATGAGAGCATGAGTAGGTGCGAATTTCTCCCTGTAGGGTCTTTTGTGTAGGTAAAAAGCATGGCCAGATTTGTCTTTTCGGCACCGTTAGACATGGGGAGGTTCCCTTACAAGTATGCAGTGGCTGAGAGGTAGTTGTCATCCCACACCGAGGAAGACCACAGTGAAAGGCACATCTCTGCCTCCATCCCAGCAGCAGTTTATTTATTTATTCATAACATTTCTGTTCCACTTATAACAAACCAGCTGTGCTATGCAGATCACAGCAATATAATAATAATAATAATAATAATAATAATAATAATAAAACAACAATTCAAAACAAGCCTGCAATTACAGGTATCACAAGTCAAAACAAACTTTTGACATTGCAAACCACCAAAAGTGAGCATCAGTGTCCTGCCAAACTCATCCTTTAAAGGCACAGGAGCGAGCCAGTGGCATTCAAAGTTCTGTAGAATTGCTGTTGGCCCACTCCAAACCCTTTAAGGGAGCAGGGTGAATAGGATGCAGCTGCTCACACTGAGGGACCTCCTTTCAGCCCAGCAATCCCCTAGGCAGCTGCCTACACTTTCCAGTCGAATCGGGGCCCAATTAAGGTCCTTGAAAGAGCGGCGTGAGAAGATGGAGCGTGCAATTAGGTGGGTGGCAAAGGAGCATGGTGGTGCGGGGAGGTCTGGTGGGGAGGGCAGTGGAAGGGGTGAAGAGCCGGAAGCAGAATGGAGCTACAAGGGGGGGTAGAGGAAGACAGGAAGCAAATTTTCTTTAAAAACAAAGGGAAAGGAAAAGCAAAAGGGGAAAAAAAATACCACAGGGGCTTCCAAAGCCATGGGGCTGGGCCCTGCAACTTTGGAAACCGTCCGATATTTCCCCCCCATGGAAACATTCCCTGTAGAAAAATACCGTGGGTAAAGCCAACCGGTTTCATGCGATGGTGGCCCCTTCCGTCCAGTGCCATGATGGTCCTCCATGGGTCTTGAGAGATCCCTACCCATTCCTCCTCCACCACCTCTGGAGGTAGCCCTCAAGTGAATAAATAATAAATATCTTCACGTTGCATGGCAAGGCCGTATCCTGTCCCCCTACCCAACCCCCCCTTTCAAAAAAAAAAGCTCCCTGATCCAAATACATTCCCCTCCAGTATCAGCCACCTACTCCCACAAATCCCTGACCCACCCTAGACCCCCCACCCCCAGAATACCTGGTGGTCTAACTCTTCCCAAAGTGTCCCTGGCCAGCCGCCATATTAGGTCTTCCCCATCACGTGATAGGGGGGCCAGCAGGTTGGAGCTGTAGTGGCCCTTTATGAAGCAGCCCAAGGGCATCGGGATGTGCATTAGCATCCCAGCGTCCCTGTTAAAAATTACGGATAACTCCTGAGTTGTAGCTAACTCTCAGGAAAATAAGGAGGCTTGGGTTTGTTTGTTTAAGGCAAATTGCATTATTTTATTTATATTAAATTACTGTTTTATGAGTCTTGTTTTATGATGTTTTTAATGATTTTATGTATTTTACTGTTTTAAGTATCTATGACTTATTTTTTTTAAAGGCATTCAGAATATTGGATGACATGGGATATTACGTTTTAAATAAATACCTATTAATGAGCTGCTTTACATGTATTTGCAAAGCTTATGCTTGCACAGCAGCTTTTTAACTTACCCTTACTATTTTGGATAAAATAGCATGCAATATTGCCATGAGAGGTGTTTTTTGCGTGATAAATGCCTAATGCGGCTTAGTAAATATACCCCTAAGTTCACTGAACCAATTTTCTGAAATTTTTTCAGGTTCCTCAATCAAGAATACCTGTAGTTCTGCTATTATCGGTCTTTCAATTGCACAATTTTGGCCACAGGTCTTACACTTCTGTCAGCAAAAAGCAAGTAAAGGGCTGTGCTACTTGTAAATAAGTAAGATTTGTCAAGGGGTTCCCCCAGAATTCTTCCATGCCGATTTTCTGGGTTAAGACTTCTCCCGGTGGTAATGGGACTGGCTCCGTTGCACATGTAAAAACATGAGCTAGATCGCTTAGCCGTTCATTTTGACTCACATGTTGGACGCTGGCAGGTGCCTAGGAGGCTTGTTAGGCTGACTGTCTGACTGATTGTTTATTCTTTGCTTATCGCTATAAATTAAATGTGCAAGTTGACGCCATCTGATTAAGAGTCCAGGCACACAGCACTGCGTGAGACTTTCCTTGCCTGTTAGTTAGCAGTCAGACAAGTTAGCAGGTAAATAATCCCTTGTTGCTGAGTTCAGTGTACATAACAGCCTCTTGCTGACGGTGGAAGGGTAACAGTAATAATCCGTGATTTCAAATATTCTTCTCTTTTATGAAACGCAAGATAAAAATAAATGAAAAATAAAGAATAATTTATGTTGCATCTCATGTCTTATGGGGAAAAAAAAAGTTGATTGCCCTCGAAGTTTTAAAGCATTTCTAAAAACAGATCAGGAGCTTCACACTGGGAAATAAACTGTTGATAAAATCGGATTTACAAAACTTAAGGAGGGAAGACTCTTGCTCTTAATCCATCATGGTCTATAACTCACAGGGAGCCCTGCTCCCCGTGCAGTCTATTTTCTTCATCAAACACCCAAACAGTAGCAAGAGGCTTGGATGCAGAACGTGCTGGAGAAGAGGCACCAAATCAGAAAAACCCAAAAGGAATTCCATGAGAAATGTCATTAAGGACCTTTTCCAAAAATTGTGCTTTCCCATTCCGTGCCTATGGAAAAAAGTGCAAAAGTCTATGTGGATTCCTCCCAAAATCAATCTTCTATGAATCTCTTCTCTAAGAACGTCTTCGATAATGAGTGAGTCTTCCTCCATTCCCTCCCCCCCCCACCCCCAAGACTTTTTCTGGTTTATAACGCTGCTCTCTCAGCCTTTCACTTTTCCCAAATTCTGAGACTCCTTCCCCCTGAAAGGCCTGGCCACCTTCCCAAGGCCGGAATATCTCTATCCAGGAGTTGTCCGTGTGAAGCAATCAGGCCTACTGGGAAGCCCTCTCTGAGAGATGGGAACCACAGACACCAACCACTGAAATTCAAGTGCATATCTCCTGGGTCTTGCCCCTTGTGAGAATCCTCCTCAAGGAGAGGCACTCCTAACTCCCTCAGCTCCACTTGCATCTCATGGGTATAGGACATTTTATTCAGACTCAAACCCTCTCGTTGGGCAGTAGCACACCTCCCTACCAAAACTTCTTACACTAACCTCACAACAGGGGCAGAGTCTGGGCAGACCACTGACTAACTTATTGGCACACCTGGTCTGTTTAGATTCTGTGGCTGTGCTAGTTAAGAGCAAGACTGCAACCAAGGAGCAAGTTCGGAGGTCCCCTTACACCATATTCTCAAACAAATTTCACAATAGCAACAATAACCCCCACCCCAGGATGTTTTCTATCATGGGATATCGGCATTTGTCACATTAGACACTTGGCGAAGCGGAACAGTATCTTGTGATATGTCACACCCCCATTGTTTAGTATTGATGAAATAAATTATGATACGATACCGATGAGGCATATCAGATTCTGTAGGCTTTACTGGGCAATTTAAAAACAAGACACAAATGGCCTGAAAAGGAAATGGTAGAGGTTAACGGGGAGGAGGGAATTTTGTGCAGAAAATACAGACACTTATTCATCATTCTCATGCATGTTTTTGATGCAAGCCTTGTGACCATCTTTCCTTTGAAATGAACATTGGGAAGGCAAAGGCATACAAAGTGTTATCAAATAGTTGCTTTCAAAAGGGGAACTGCTATAATGCCAGTCTACATACAATCCAATCCTAATAAGAGCCCTCACAGATAAACTGGAAATGCTGGAACACAGAATGCTTGGTGCTAAAGAGATAAGGTTCTTAACCAGTTGCAGATCTGTGTTTGATGTGACCGATTAGCGATATAATATGAACAGTTGAGAACTGTTGGAGATTTAGCACCGAATCCTATGCACTAGAATTTTCATCTTTCCATTATTACAGTTTGCACTGAACAGAAACAGGCACAGGTTCTGGGCAAGTAGGCTTAAATCTGCTGTAAGTTCCCAGACTCTGTTTTATGTGCTTGTTTGATTAAAGTTAACATCATCAGCTCAAGTAGGGAAAAAATCCATACGAACAATTCCCTTCAGGACTGATGAAGAGTTCATAATGTTCCCAGTGACACAGACCATCTCTCAGCTCTCACAAACAGATGAGTTCCAGTTTCAGCAGACTGCCTGATGCAATCACTAAAGACGGATATAAACTGAGACATCTGCTGGTGAGGAACATGGAAATTCTGTTTCCTTTCTCCACTTGATCTATGAGATCTAGAGCAGACGTGCCACTGAGCGTATTGATTTGGTTTTTAATATGTCCAATGCTATCCTATTATAGGGATGGGAGAGCTTGTTCAGATGAAGTCCAAAACACTTCTTGATTTGATGGGGAAAGTCCAGATTATGTAGGCCATGATCACCTCTCTCCCCTATAAGAGGTGATACATGGCCTGTTAGTGGAGGTTGGCCTGTGGTCTCGGTGACAACGCTGCACGCTGTTATGTGGGATATTCCTGGCCTTAACTCGTGCTCCTCCAGCCAGCAGGGACTGGAGATGCTGTATTCACACCTCCCCCCCTTCCCCAGAGTATGAAGAAAGAAGTCCCAGTCATTGCTCACGTGTGACAGCTCAAGAGTGCACTTGAATTGTAATGAGTACCTCACAGATTGAGGACTGTCACTGCAATGAATGGACTACATAACTAGGGGGGAGGAAATAAATGTCAGAAAAGAACACGTGGGTAGCTAATAATGTATTTATTTATTTAAAAATTTGTATATACTGCAAACAATAAGACATTTACATGTCCATCTAGGCGGTTTAATAACAAAGTGTCATAGCACCATAACCAGTTCATTAGGTTTCAAATCAGCCGATAGCCCAAAGAAACAAGAGAAAGCTGACAGACACAAAAGTTTGTATCTGCAGTATCTCCACCTATGCCATTTTATCCAGAGAACAGGAACCACATGGAAAGGGGAATAGGACAGAGATTAGGCTAGAGGTGGCTCAAAGAAAGGCCACCAAAATGGTGTGGGATCTACACCAAAAGCCATATGGGTTAAGTATAAATATGTATACCCTGAAGCAGAGGAGAGACAGTATGAAGCATGAGGATAACCTGCGCGGAGCTGCAGTTCAGCCCCAAATAGTAGTGGTATGACTGCTTTGTGCTTTCAAGAAGACATTGGAGGCATCCTGTACAGAATGGAGGCTGCAACGTTAAACAGCAGTGATACAAGAACATCGGGTTTCCAAGAAGGCCAGGGTAATCTGCATGGAGGGAATATGGTTCAAACCCAGACTTTAATTCAGCCCTACTAACCTTGATAATAAGACACAGAAGGAGGATGTTGACTTAAGTATTGTTCTTGAAAGAAGAAAAGCTATAAACGACAAGGCCTGAAATGGAGTACTAGCGAAGATGGTAGAGGGCCTGGAAGCCATCAGTGTAACAAATTTTGGGCATGCATAGGACAGATATGGAGGCCAGTAGTAGGAAAAGGGTTGAGAGGTCAGATAAAAAAACAGACGGGAGGGAGGGGTGTTGGGAACTTATGTGCTCATGTACTCAAAATGGATACATTTCAACTGGGGAGACTGGATGAGCCATTTTGGTCTTTATCTGCCATTCTTTATTCTATTACTAGGTGTAAGCTTTCACCACATTGCCTTCACCACTGTGCCTCAACCCTGCTTTGCAGAGTTGTCCTCTACAGATGAGAGGAAAAGTTCTCATCAACATTTAACTGCCTGATCAATATTTAACATCTTTAATAAGACTACTTGAAGAGACTAAGGGGCTTGTATGCTAAAGCACAATAAAAATAGCAGTTTACATGATTTAAAGGTAAAGCCTTCTTTTCCAATTGAAGAATAAGAGCTTTCAGGGTTAAAGGTCCTCTAAGTCAACATCAAGACTCCATAAATAGATTACTCCCCTTCCAATTCCCCTCCCTTCTCCCAGTCACATGAGCCTGTTTGTACCTCATCATTGCTGACTGATGACAGGGCAGGAGAGATCATGACTTAAACCTGCCCTGATGAATACAGTAGGCAAAATGATTCCAGACAACCTCAAATGGACCTCTGTCCCCAGAAGCAAAGTATCATGTAAGATACTGTCAGAGTCAGATGGGCAGCAGATAATCATGTTCTCTTCTAACCCATTGTCAGTTTGCAACTTTTAGATTGGCTAGAGGAAGGAGGGGGACCAGGGGCAATCAGTACAGGAGGATCTTGATCTTGCCTTAGCGGATGGATACCATGGGCCATGGGGAACCTTGATCTTAACTTGACGGAGAGTGGGACGGGGCACCTCAGACCACCGGGAGACCTTGATCTTGATGTGGGGTTGAGGGATACTTTAGGCCTTGACTCAGCGGGAAGGGGGGACAAGACTGTAGCCAATATTGGACTTTGCATTACCCATAGAGGTTAATACTATAACTTAAATACATCTTGGCAGGTGTAGTTAAGTTTTAGCATTACCGGCAGTTTAACATAAATCACATTGCATAATTTGATTTGTATTACCTAGTTTAATATTAATGTGTTGCTTTCAATTAATTTGCATGCAACACAGGTTATTAGAATTTATTTTGTATTACGTCCGTGTTACTATTAACACAGACTAATGTACAAGAAGTAAAAGAGGTTCATGATGTGAGGCTCCAACGGCTATACTTAGCAGCAATATCATGTCATAAAATTCTTTTTTCACAAAAAAGGTGATGTATGCATGGAATGCCTTCCCGAAATGGATAGTGGAGGATAAAAAAAAACCCCCAACAGAATTCAAGAAGATATGGGATAACAAAAAGGATCTTTAATTAAAAAAAAAAAAAAAGGGAACATATAGAGGAGGTACAACCAGGCAGCATCATAGGCTGGGGGTAATCAGTCTGCCAGACAACAGGCTACAACTTGGAAAGATGACAAGAAAAAGGATGGCGGCTGGGTTCATCTACAAAGTAGGAATACCCACAGCTGGGTCTGGCAGGCTGCATTGAGCTATTAGTAATCTTCGAATTAGGGAGTTGATGAGGTCTGTGTAGCAGGCTGAATAAACCATAAGAATAGGGTTCAGACCTCTATACTATATACAGAAATGTATTATAATATGTGATATATTGATAATTAAGTTGTTAAATCTTTACATAAGAGCATAAGAATGGCCAAGCTGGGTCAAAACAATGGTCTTATCTAAACTAGCAGCCTGTCTCCCACAGAAGTCTCAGAGTCACCAGATGAAAACCAGAGTTCATCTAAGCACCCTCTGTAGACATAAAATTGTGAAGGCACTTGGACTCCACAAATGTATCTAGACCCCCTCATGAACATTACAATGCTGCTTGCTCTTATTACATTTGATGGTAGCTGATTCCACAGTTTACCCACTGACTAAAGAAATACTTTCTTGTGTAAGTCTTGAAACTGCTAGCATATAGTTTCGTTGTAGAACTCTATCATGACCTCCCTCAATTTTCTTTTTTTCCAAACTAAAAATCTCTATTTTAGCCTTTTTCTGTATGAGCAATTCCCCAGTCTTCTCACCATTCTGATTGCCCATCTCTGTACCTTCTCAAGCTCCACCCCATTGTTTTTGAGATGGGGTGATCAGAACTGTGCTCAGTACTCCAAGTGTGGTTGCGCCAGAGTTCTATACAGAGGTATGATAATATCTATGGATTTGTCATCGACACTTTTCCAAATTATCCCCAACATACATTTAGCCACTGCTGTAGACTATGCCAATGGTTTCAGCTTGTGGTCCATAGTAAATCCAAGATCCCTCTCTTAACGGCAGCTTTCCAGAGTGGACCCCAGCAGTAGCTACTGGTAATTTGGATTTTTTTCTCCCAATGTGGATCACTTTGCATTTGTCTATATTAAATTCTATTTACCATTTTGATGCCCAGTTTCCCAATTTTCTAGACCTCCTTTAGTAGGAGGATTGTAATTATACATAAAGCCACAATGCCCCTGACACTGGTCATCTCAGTGCAGGAGATTGGTGGTGTAGATAACAACCAGAATGGCTACAGGGACTTGAGGTGGGAAGCAAGGAAGATTTGATCTTTGAGTGCCAGCCAATGCTTGTGTTAGTGGCTCTTTGGATTATTGTAGACTTATTGTGGTTAAACACAGAAAGGGAGGGGTACTAGATGTGCTTATCTACACAAACAGATAGAGTACAAAAGAGGTATACAAAAACTCTTGGAAAAAAGAGTGATTTATTAGAAGCAGTCAAGTTATATGGCTGGAAGCTGGCTATATCTTTCGCAGCATGGACAAGAATAATTGAGCAGAGTGGATAGGTCTGCTGGTCTTTCTCTGTTACATCTACTGCATTATTACATTACTAACAACATGTTTAAGATGGTGATGATTCTCAGTCATTGCTGACCTGAATCAGATTTGAACATGCAACCTGGTGTTAAAATGCTTTGTAACCGTATGCAAATTCACTGAGTTATTCCATCTCTTCTCCCTAAAAAACCAAGTCAACTCAACCTATGCAAATAAGGACTCTCCCAGGAATTTCACTTTTCCATGTGGTCTCTAAGCATGGTCAGGGCTGGTCTACCCTGTTGCTCAGTGACTCAAACACAACATGCATTTCACATACAGTAGGACAGGGTTTCTACTGATGAAGTCTAAGGAAGATGGTCAACTTTAAAATAATAGTTTGACAGACATTTCAGGACATGATGGAGATGGACATATGTGATATCTCTGCTAAACTGTATAAAAACAGTATATAAGAACATACAATGTACTATGTTGGATGAGACCAAAGTCCCATCAAGTCCATCATCCTGTCTCCAACAGTGGCTAATCCAGGTCACTAGAAAGTACCTGACAGATCCCAAAGACTAGCTCCATTCTTTGCTGCTAATTCTCAGGGCTAAGCAGTGCCTTTCCCAAGCCCATCTCCTAATAATTGTTTATGGTGTTTTCCTCTAGGAACATGTCCAAGGTCCTTTTAAACCCAGTTGTGCTAGATGTCTTGAGTACATCCTCTGGCAAGAAATTCCACAGCCGCCGCTCCGGTCCAAAAGGAGGAGCAGCGGCTGTCAGCGCTAGTGTCCCTAGTGCCTCCTTTTGCCCGTTTTTACCCCCGGGCCTCATTTAAATACAGAATCGCGCGCACAGGAGAGTAGCCTGTGAGCGCGCCGGGAGAGCGGGCGTTCACCCACTCTCCTGCGGACTTTACTGAATCGGCCCGATTGTGAGCAAAATCCTCCCAGTAGTAATACTGTAAGTGGCTGCTTCCTGGAAAGCTGAATTGTGCAATGGAGAGATGGAGAGATGGATTGGCGATCAGTCCTTGTGCTGTAGCTTGTCCTTCTTCCCAAATCCAGGAATATCTGTAACAGCTTTGTTGCAGGCGTGGACATTTGGACCGTGGAGTTGGTGCAACCTGCAGGGAAGAGCCCTTCAGGTCCCCACCATCGGCTGGAGGAGATGGCTTCACCTATACCAGCCCTCATTTCCCTTAAGTTGAGCCCTTGGGTGCTGGGGCCAGCAGGTCGTAGGCTGGGGTCTCTGCTGAGCTGGAGATCTGTGGAGAAAGGTTGATCACAGGCCAGGGTCTGGGGCAGATGGTACAGGTGTGATCAGAGAGCAGGCGATGATCAAGACAGGCAGAGTTCAGATGTAGTCAAGAGTCAGGCAGTGGTCAATGGCAGGCGGAGATCAGATGTGGTCAGGAGTCAGGCAGTGGTCAGTGGCAGGTGGAGATCAGATGTGGTCAGGAGTCAGGTAGTGGTCAGTGGCAGGCGGAGTTCAAGCATAGTCGAAAGGCCGGCCAAAGTCAGTACCGGAGATCCGTTCAGGGAAAGATAGGATGGATAGGCAGGTAGGGAAGTGACGATCAACACAGGCAGGCATGCAAGGACACTGAAGACACCAAAGAACTGAAGAACTGACTACAAACAAAGACCAGACGAAGAACTGAAGACTAACCACAGACGAAGTCCACAGGAACAAGGAATGAAGGAGACCAGGAACTGAAGAGACGAAGATCAGGAATGCTGAGATAAGGACCAGGAACACTGAGGTAATTCTACTTCTCAGTAGTGGACCTATTGTCGAGGCAAGGAGGAGCTGCAGTAGTAGTCTTTTATAGGCTTTCTTCTGTGAGGTCATTATCAGGTGGCGCTGGACGTTTCTCACTGCGGGCCCTTTAAGAGTAGCAACGCTGGGCATGTGAGCACCTTAGGAGGGCCTGGGGAAGCTGCAGCATCATGTCGGAAGCAGGAGAATGCAAAGATCTGCCGCGTGTCCGTTCAGGGGCTTTCTCCACCGGGCTTGGGGCTGGAGGTGAGTGCAGCGGGGACCATGGGAATATGAGACAAGGGTTGAGCCTGGAGAACGCACAACAAAGAAGATAAAAATTGCTCTGCTCCTTCACCAGCCTCCTCACCTCCTATTTCATGCAGGCTGCCTGAAGGAGAATGGCTGAACCCTGCTTCTCTACCTATCCGGAGTGTGTACCTGCAGAAAATGTCCTGCCGGTTCTCCGTACCTGACTGTGCCGGCTAACTTGCAGCACTGGTAAGGAGGTGCTTTCATCTCAAAAGAAAACAGGACATGTCAGTTCAGTCTCCTATTTTATTTTGTTTCATTTAAAAAAGTAAAGCAGCCAGCCTCGCCTGCCCACATCCAGAAAAAAAAAAATGCACCGCACTGCCAACATTTCAAAACAAACATACACACGCACACACACTCACAAATACCTCAGGCCTGCCCCCAGCTGTAAGATTCCCATGCACAACATGCGCTCTGGAGCGCCGAGTCTCTGGATTCTGATGTCTGCATTTTCCCCAAACACTCTTCTCACATACAGCGCACTGTATTCGCACTAGTGCTATTGGCTGGAGTCCATGCTCATCAAATCTATTGAGTTAAGGCAAGGGGAGGCTTTCAATGCCTCTTATACTGCAATGAAATATTGTAATACAAAGGCCATCATTTCTGGATACCATTTTCCCGGCACGAGCAATGATTTCAGTGTGCCCAAAGAACTTAATGGGCTATTCTGTAAATGCTTCAAAAGTGCAACAGTGACCAATAAACAGAACATTTCCTGTTTTATTTTGTAGCTGGAACAGTACTTCATAAAACCAGTCATTAAGTGACAGAAATTATCCTGTCCAGATGTTATTATTGCCGCTACAACCCATTCTTCTGACTAGTTTGTGCTAATTTCGAGAGGACTTAAGAAGAAATAAATAGAGTGCAAGAACATAAGCCCTTACAGGATACTGACATGTAAATATAAGACACTTGTCTTCTTCTTAACTTGTACTTAATGTGTACTGAGCTTTGACTTCTACGCAAGTACAGTAACTATAGAAGATCTGCTAGATTTGGCAAGTGGTGGAAGCTCATGAAACTTCAACTTCTCCGTTTTGAAGCCCAGTGATTAGTTCACAGAGTGCTTTGTAATTACTTAAACTTCCTAATTAAAGATGCAGCAGCTTGGTAACCTTCTAAAATCAGTGTGCATGAACCGAAGATGGCTATTAGCATAGGCCTTGTGCTGACACACAAGCTTGCTGCACCCTCTATAAAGCTTGCTGGGGGCCAGGGACTTCCCTGCTCCCCACTTATCCCTTTCTGTAGGAGTAGACGGTGAAGAAAGGGACAAGAGTGATGCCCGTTCACTCATGCACCACCGATTACTTTTTTAAAAAAGGTGCAGGCCGCTCTGAGGCCATCGCTTCAGTGGCATCACTTTGGCATCTGTCTCAGGTGCAGTCGAAGCCATTTTTTTTTTAAAAGGAATCAGTAGGGGCAGCAGGGAACGGGTATTGCACCTGCAAATTTCCTCACCATCTACCCCCATAGAAGGAGTAAGTGGGGTCCAGCTATTGTTATGGAAGGGGGGTTGGAGGGGTCTAAAGAGGCCTTAGGTAAGCCCAGGCCTCATGGATTATCTTGCAGGGTGGGAGGGGGGGGGGGGGAGGGTGGACAGTCGGAACGGTCCCAGCTGGGCTTGGCCCAGGTCCAGAGGCATTTTAGGAGGCTGGAGGCATTGGAAGGCCTCACAGAACTCCATTTTATTTTATTTTTTTTGTTTTTCTGGGTTTTTTTTTTACAATGTTTATTTTGGTTTTGGAAATGAACTGAACTGAAATAAACATTAAACCAAAAAACGAAAAGAAAAAAAAAATCACCAAAATGAAAAAATGAACTTGCATAGCCCCTATTGCCTTCTGAAACTTTACCAGGGGGCTGCGCAGGGCTCAACATGATTTTTCACGTACTTTTCCCTGTACTTATGGCAGGCATTGTGAGGGTGGAGGGCAGAGTTGGTGCAGGGAAAACCTTTATGTGCGCACAAGAAGTTACACCTGATAACTTCCTCCACAGACGCCCGTTCGCGTGCCAGCACAACCTGGGAATTTCCAAAGTGGACTTTTGCACATACGTCCCCTTTGAAAATTCCGGCTAGCATTTACAGTCTGTGTGGGCCATTGAAAATTGCCCTCTGAGGGAACATTTTTCAAAGGCATTTGCCCAGGTAAGTTGTCCCTCCTGAAAATTTCTCACCTCAGAACAGCTATAAAGTCCATGCAATTGGACCAGTCCTGTGGCTCAGTAGCTTGATCTCTGTAGAGCCACGTGGAAGGCCCCTGGTTTACTCCTCAGGTTGGCTAGGGCTGGGATTGCTGTAATGGCGATGTTCACAGGCACTGGGGAGGGAAGAAGGGGGGGGGGGGGAGGGCAGGAATTCTGATCATTTCCTAAGGATTCATTCCTAGCGGACAGACTCGGGGCTCATGATTACAATGACCAATGTTGGTAGGAGGGGTCGGGAAATAAAATCCCTGGGCAGTGGCAAATAAAGGCTCATAGCACCAGGTCTAGTTCTGATTGAGTCAAATTCAAAGGAGCAGGGGGAAGCTGCCAGGTCCAAAATACATTAACCTGCGGGATTCCCAATGATTGCACTTTTATCCCCATTTAAAAGGGGCATTCCTGGGGGCAGATTTACGCCAGAAGAGTAGAGTGCGCATACAGAATGGCAATTCTCAAATCTGCACGTGGATCTTTACCCCTCCCACCCCCTGCAGAAAAAAAGAGGTGCCAAATCCGTGGGTTCTTTTAGCAACTCTTCAAAAGAAAAAAAAAGAAAAATTATTTCTTTGAAAATTGACTGTCAGGCTCCCGGGTACATAAGTATGCATAATTAAACTCTGCAATTTGTTGCCGGAGGATGTGGTTAAAGCTGTTAGTGTAGCTGAATTTAAAAGAGGTTTAGACAACTTCCTGGAAGAAAAGTCCATAAACCATTATGAAGGAGGATTTGGGGAAATCCACTGCTTATCCCTGGGGTAAGCAATATGGAATCTATCAATCTTTTCGGATTCTGCCAGGTACTTGTGACCTGGATTGGCCACTGTTGGAAACAAGATAATGGGCTTGATGGACCTTTGGTCTGACCTAGTATGGCATATCTTATGCTCTTATGTTCTTATGTAGACTACTAAAACATTTCTCCTTGTGTTATTATAAAGCATATATTAATTTCTCAATTGTGTTTACCAGTATTTATGCCTTTTAAAAAATGTTCTCATGGTGAAAATCTCCCCATTTCCTTTAGTGGAATGGTCCTTTTAACAGCACACAGCAACAACTGTATGGGGAAAAAAAAGATGGAGCTGTGTCAATTAGTCAAGCAGTTTGATTGACTCAAAGTACCCCTGCTTTTTTATAATTCAAAAACTGCTGGACTTCATGTGGAAAATGTGGGAATCAACAAATATGGATCCTTTGAGTGTCATATCTGCCTTCTTCATAATCCACAAGAATAGAACATTGTACCTAGAGGAAAAAATCTATAACATTGACTTGCCATGACCATAATAAGGCTTTAAAGTTCAAAGATGATACTTCATGCAAACCATCACTAGTTATTTCACACAAAAAGCACATGCATGACTGGATTGGGGCAACGTGCAACATCTGCTTTGAATATATAACTTAGTTGTTTAAAAAAAAAAAACAACTATTAGTCATTCTACTCAGTATCTAGATGGATCTTGTGACCACTGCTGATTTTGCCTGTAGCATAAAAATGCTATCGAATTGATAAGACACATGTAAGCTTTTAGAATGCACATTGCTTATAAATAGAATAGTACGTTACTCTTGAAAAATCACATTTTATCCTCACTGTACAGAATGGTTGTCAAGTCATGGCTTGGTAAATAATATACCAGAGTCATTGCAGTTGTTCATCACAGGCATTAATTTTATTAAATAACACTTTGTTTCAGAATATCGTATCGCACGTGATCCACAAGTTGAGGGCACGGGCTCATGCATTATAACACAATAATACAATGCCAAAGCCATAGTTTTACCATGCTAATATTACAACAATATCTTTGTAAGTGGTGAGTAGCTTTGTGTTTCAAAGCCAAAATCATTCTAAAACCAACAGAAAATCGTTTGAACCAAAGGTGTTAATGTGACATTACCAAAATTACTTTACCTGATATTAGCAGTGTGTTAGTAGAGCGTATACTGTAGCTGGTTTAATGAGGACACTGTTTTTACAACAAACACTTCATTCTGACACATAGTACATTTAAGTTAGTTAGTAATGCAATAGCATTATCAGGTAGAATTCATAAGAAGGACTATGAGATACCAAAGGTTAATTTATAGTAATATCCACAATGCGTATTGTAGTGCCTGGTAGACGACATACATTTATTTCACTAGACCTGCTTAATAGATGTACATGGATTCATTTCTTAAAGACTTTTTAGTTTTCTATCTTTTTTTTTTTTTTTTAATCAGCACTGCGGCATCCAGAGAAATGGTTTGCCATGTCACGACTCCCAAGGAGTTGAGCTCGGCGGGAGCCACGAACAGAACAGTTGATCAAAGACGCAGACTAAGAGCAACTTGGTCGCCCACAGAGAGTGGGAAGTCAAAAAGAACGGGCCGCACATTTGAACACAATGGGACTTCATGCCGGCGATGTGAACTCAGTCCACCCTTCGTACAGAACTCTTCCTCCCTCTCCCCCTCCCACCCGCCCAGCCCTCAGTACTGGCACATTCATTTCGTTCTAAGATTTCCATCAGCATGCAAGAAAAATGAGGGGGCAGAGTAGGATTCCAGATGAGATCTTATTAGAGAACATAGTAGAGAGGCTTGCCTTCAATAAATTGGGCTGGAGAAAAGGCGATGTTGGAGTAGAATAAACTCTCTGGAGGGAGCAACCAATGGCGCTCATTATTTTTCATGTGCATGGAAGCACCAGACCAATACCAAACCCAAGCCGAGTGCTGCCAATTAGATTATTGAAGCTTAGATCTCACATCAATGTAGTATAAATACCATATTATTAGGATATAACATGTTTCTCGAATTAAAATAATTTCCTTTGATACTGGGGCTTGACCTGCTACAGTTCTGGAACAATTTAAATATTTAGCTATGCATCAAACCACACCATGAAAATAAAAGCGGAGATGTTTACTGGATAACTGATTTATTCATTCTGAAAAAAAAAAATTGGTGGAAATCCCAAGACAGATAACCTTTTTTCCAGGTTACTGAGTGAGTTATGACAAAATCAGAAAGTATCAAACAAACTAAGAAAATCTGTGAATGACTCAAGAAATAGGTGCTGTCAAGTCAAAGAAAGAATTTCTTATAGTTATAGTCAGGATTATCTCTAACAATTTTTTATTTATAGTCTTCAAAAATAGATACTTCAAAATGGGTTACATTCAGGGACTGTGGATATTTTCCAGACCCCAAAGGCCTTACAATCGAAGGTCCCGATTCAATGGGAGAAACCTTTAGTAAATACTAGGGCCGGCCCCAAGTTTATACCTGAGGCCATGGAGGGTGAAGTGACCTGCCCAAGATCACAAGGAGTGAGCCTGGGATCTGAAACCCTGCCTTCCTTGGTTCACAGCCCCAACCGTGAGGCTACATCTCCTCCTCACTCTCCTTGAATGTCCACATTTAAGATAATTAGACCTGGAAATAAAGGCCAAACTTCCATTTCTACGTGTTCGAGCATCTGAGCATCACCATCATGGGTAAGAGGTCAGATCTTGGAGCGGGGGGAGAAAAGGGAACAATGCCGGTTTTTAAGACCCAGACGAATAATGTACAGGGCGTCTGTCCATGCCGAAATTCATCCTTAAAAGTGTCTATAGCCTTATAAACCATTATGTGCTACCAGGCAATTGTCTGGCCATGCTTGTGAAGAGTGAATTCTGTCGAGCTGGAGTGTCTTTCCAGAGCTGGCTTTTCTGACACTTTCCCTCGCCTTCACTCACTCAGCGGTTTCAGAGCTCTGACAGGTTCGGTAAACAGCCTGCCATCCTTTTCCTATCATATCTCAATAACCTGGCTATTTTTCAGAAATGCAGCGAGGAATGATGAGCAAATTTTGCTATTCTGCAAAGCACGGAAGGCTTCTATGGCCCCCATTAATTATGCCGTTTGCTACAGTGGCGGCATTGCTTAATGCTAAGGCATAAATATGCCTGCTACACTTCTGGGGGGCGCCACCCAGCAGATTCTTAACTTGTGTACTGCGACAATTACAATATGCCCTTTTCAGCGAAGTCAACTGAAAACTTTCTGTTTCTTGCTCTCAATGTGGTTGCATTAATGTGCTTGCAAAATTAGCAGGGAATAACAGCCATAAAATCAGACATTAGACATATTTCATCGACAGAAGCTATACACATTTAGTAACCCCCTGCTCAGGTTCAGGTTAAGGGATTAAGAGCCCTACCCAGAACTACACAAGATTAATAAAAAAAACCTAATCCTACATACAATTTCAAGAAATGAAAAACCAATGCAGCGCGTTCAAGTGTGTTTTTAAAAAATGTTTTTTGTCATCATCTTTCTAAGCTTCATGTTTATAAGAGCAAAAAAAAAGCTCTAACTTCAAGTGAAAATAAAAAAAAGCAAACAGAATGTTAGGAATGATCCAAAAAGGAATGGAGATATCATATTGTCTCTGTATTGAGCCATGATGTGACTGCCCCATCTCAAGAAAGACACAGTGAAACTAGAAAAAGCTACAGAGGTGGGCGAGAAAAATGATACAGGGGGGGTGGAACATCCATGATGAGAGGCTACGCAGGGTGGGTTCTTCACAAGGGGGATGCTCCAAGAAACTCACAACCGGCAGATTCAAAACAAGTCGGAGAACGGACTTCTTCACTTAGGGCAATATCAAGCAATGGAATCTGTTGCCAGAGGATGTGATCAAGGCGACGAGCGTAGCGGGAAATTTGGACAAGTTCCTGGTGGAAAAGTCCATAACACATTATCAGCCAGGTAGACTAAAGAAAGCTATTGCTGTCCCTGGGAGCGAGTACCAGGGATTACACCTTAGGATCTGCCAGATACTTGCGACACAAACTGGCCACTGTCGGAGACAGGATTTTGAACTCAGTGGACCTTGGTCTGACCAAGCATGGCAATTTGTTAATGTTTTTATGTAAGGCAGCAAGAAAAAGACAAGTTTGTCAGCTAGAATCTTCTTCTGTGGGTATATAGCAGCATTTTATGATGGCGTATCTGTTGAGAGAAAACTTTAAAACGTAATGTTGAAATGTTGCTTTTACCTCAAGCAAAAGAATTGCACTGGTACATCGCCTAACTGTGCAGAATATTGTTGCAGTAATGCAAGTTCTTAAAGCACTGAAAGGTATTGAACGTTAGGTGCATTATTCTACTGACAATATGTTTCTGCTGTTAGGCCTTTGCCTAAAGATGCAACTTTAGTGCAGTAAAGACAACAGACCCATCCACAGGAGAAGACGTATTTCATTAAAGATGTGCATGTCGTGGCGGATTTAGACAGCTCCGATCACCACAATTCCAAAAGCAGGCTAAATTGGCTTGGCTGAAAAATTGCCTTTTCACTACCCACCTAAATTTATACCTCAGCTTAGGAAGGTTTTTTTTAGAAAAGGCATTCCCATGGGCTTGATTAGGAGGCAGGAGTAAAACAGAGTATGTGCACCATATTTTCAAATGTATCAGTGCCTATTTTATGCATACTTGCTATGTATGCTATTTTCAAATGTATGCGTGCTATGTATACGTGCCCTCCCCCCCCCCCCAGGCACCCGCACAAACAGTAGGTGACCGAGGGGGGGGGGGGTGTGTAAAGTGCATGGGGAACCTTTAGTGCACATGTTGTGCGGTTGCACATTTTCTCAGGGAAGCAGCACGCCTTGCGCACATTTCAAACAGCGTGGGCTCTCCAAAGTTGCCCTTCAATATCTGGAACAAAAAGAGCTGCTTTCCTCAGGAAGCAATTGCAAAAAATGGAAGCTTTTTTTTCCCACTGCCTGATTCACCTTTTCATTTTTTTTTTCACAGCAGCAGTTACATTCTGGCTTTCCCCCTTCCTTTCGCTGCTTTCTGTTCCTTTCTTTTCAAGTCTACTTTTCTACCCATGGAGCTTCAGATTAATAATGAAAGGGATACTATGTGGGTTTTGCGCCTGCAGGCAGAGTCCATAGGGAAAGGCATGCACTGGGGTTTGAAAATCAAATCCCAGGGTAGACTTTTCCCTTCTCCAACCTCTCCTCTGCTCCTGGCAGGGCCCCTTTTTTCCCCCCACAGCTAAAGTTGGGTCCCTTGTGAAACTTGGGTCTGAGTGGAAGGCCGTTGTCTGCCCCATTATCCTATCTGGGGATCTCCTTAGCTACTCGCGTAAATCTCTTTGAATTTTGCGCACTATAACATGGTATCCCACTACTCTCCCTGTCAAGGATTCTTTCAGACTATCAGGAAATGCCAAACACCAGTGGGTAATTTTACCAGGTACAACATTTTAAATATTTGAGGAGGTGATGGAGAAAATATGTCTAGCTGAAAAAAAAGCATTCCTCGATTTTAATGCACAAACTGAACAGTGCTGGACACGCAGCAGCACAGTAAGGTAGTGCCTTTCATAATGAGCTTGCAGTCTGAGTCTACTGTAAGCACCTATTAATAATGATCAATTGGAGTTGAGAAATCAAGGGGGACAGAGCCGGCCTATTGTTTTTCTTCGTTGACCTAAAGTAGCCAGACTAAGGTGATTGTTGCCAGAGGATGTGGTTAGTGCAGTTAGTATAGCTGTGTTTAAAAAAGGATTGGATAAGTTCTTGGAGGAGAAGTCCATTACCTGCTATTAAGTTCACCTAGAGAATAGCCACTGCCATTAGCAATGGTTACCTGGAATAGACTTAATCTTTGGGTACTTGCCAGGTTCTTATGGCCTGGATTGGCCACTGTTGGAAGCAGGATGCTGGGCTTGATGGACCCTTGGTCTGACCCAGTATGGCATGTTCTTATGTTCTTATGTAGTGCCTTTCATAATGAGCTTGCAGTCTACTGTAAGCACCTATTAATAATGATCAATTGTAGTTGAGAAATCAAGGGGGATAGAGCCGGCCTATTGTTTTTCTTCGTTGACCTAAAGTAGCCAGACTAAGGGTGGTTGCCTTGCTTGCAGATAGTTCCAAGGGCTCAGGGTGATAGTTGTTTATCGAACAGTCTACAGGCATGCATGGGAAAACCTTTGATTTTATTTTTCATTTTATTTTCTATATTTTCACTTTATTTCATTCTGTTTCTGCACTTCATTGCATGCTAAATCATTTTAGCACATGCTATAATATCCGAAACAAAATGCTATGTTGTTTTTCGTGTCATTTTGCCTGGGAAGTGCCTAGGATCCCCAACAGACTCCAGATTTTCAAGACAGACTCAGCCAGTGCTGGCTTTACCCCACTGCTGGCATGGATCTGCAGTTTGCTTTTGTCAGGCGTTGGTGAACGTGGCTGGGGGCTGCCAAAAGCAGCAGCCGCCGCCAGGGGCACTATCCTCGGGAAAGGTGTCCACAACGGATCCCGTGCGTCAACGTGGCAGGGGGGGCTGCCAAACGCTTTCCTCAAGGAAATCGACCGGGACGCCAGAGCTGCAAGTGCATGCAGACCGTGGGATAAAACCAGGACTGGATCAGCCTAACCCGAAAATCTGGAGCCAGTTGGCTTCCCCAGAAATGATACAAAATGAAACATTTTTTTTTAAATGAAAGCACATCTCTAACAGAGTCAGCGGCAGAAAGCAGCCTTCAGTGCAAGACATGACCTCTCTTGATTCATCCATTAGCGCTCTAACCATGACACCCAGGTCACATGCTCCGTGCTCGAACCCACTGACTGGAATCTTGAGTCACCATCCCATGCTTGAGTCTCAATCCCATGCACAGCTATTATACACCATCGTAAGGAGATTGTCACAATTGTATGAGGCTTGAATGCGGCTTTTTTTTATTAAGAAATCAGTCCCTCTCTGCTGCTCGTAAACTAGTGCAGAATGTGTTTTCCAGTAAGAAATATCATGAGATCCGTATATATACAGAAAGCCAGCGAGTGGGTAAATTATCCAGGATATTCAGAAGGACTTGGAGTATGCACATAGGTCTCTGTTGAATATACCAGGATAGAGTTATTTGCATAACTATATCTGGATAATTTTAGGACAATTATTTTGCTGACCGGACGTGTGCTCTAGGGATGTACCATGAAAACATTTTATTTTCGGTTTGTATTTTCGTTTTGGGGGGGGGGGGGGGGGGATGAGTTAGTCGAGCTTCGATTTGTTAATGTTTACTTCAGTTTTGTTGCTTTGCTGAATCAAAATATATATATTTTTTTAAAATAAGGACCTAAATCCAGGTCTCTCTGGGCTCTCCCACTCCTCCTATAACTGAACCGGGTGCTCCCTGGGCACCTCCGGTCCTCCCTGCCCTGCATATTAGAACTATGGTCTCCCCAGGCTCATCTTCCCCCAAACATCTGAGTCGGAGCCTCCCCCAACCCCTTCCATGCAGTCTTCCAAGTAGAAAGGGCAGGAGTGATGCCCACTCGCTCCTGTCCCACTGCCTTCCCCTTGACCATGGCATCGGCTACTCTAGCCCTGAGACCGGCACCAATGTTTCACAGCTGAAAAGCGAATGGACATAAAGCAAAATGGCGCCGACCACAGGGCTAGCCAAAGCCATTGCGAAACCAGGATTCAGAGGGGCAGGAGCCACGGGGGGGGGGGGGGGAGGGGGTAACTTCTGCCCATTTCTACAGGGAATATCCACAGAAGGAGTAAGAGGGGGCCAGAAAGGCCCTGCTTCATCGCTGGGGAGAGAGGAAACCCTGGTTCTTTTGTGTCTTTTTTAATGAAGCAGAAATACCCAAATATTTTCAGATCTTTTTGGCGAAGTTGACTTTCTGTCCGTTCCATTGGTGACCAAGTGAAAATTGAGTTATTCGTTAAGAAATAGGCATTAGTTTGAAATCAATGCACATCCTTCAATCGCATGACGTTAGCCAAGGAACTCGATATGTGTGTGTGCTCACTAATTAAAGTCTAGCCCTTATATTTTTATGCATTTTACAGCAGTTCTATTCTGCGGATCCTAATTTCTACCTCAGTGGATTACAAATTAGAAACAGAACATGATTTAAACAGTCATATCCTGCCCCTGAACTGCCTCCATTGCTGCCTTCTTTTTATCTGGATATGTGTGTGGATGGTGGAAGAGATATTCAAATCTTGGTTTCTGTGCACGTAGCTCGAAAACCTGCACAAAGACTTTGAATACTGACCTACATTTCCCAAGGTCTTAATTAAAATAAGACATTATTTAAGCCATCACATAAGATTGATAATTGTTAAAAAAAAAATAATAAATTACTTAGCAACAGTATCCAAAAAAACAGAGTAAAATAATATACATTAAAAACTATTTCATTTTGCAAAGTCATAATTTGATAGCAAAATGTGTCATTTCTTTCAAGAACAATGCATTTTTAGCATGCATAGCATGTAATAGTCCCAGCCCTGAATGTGCACTGTGACATTTCAGTACAAACCATTGCACATGTAAATGCTTTCTACACCTTTCTGACCTTTTGTTAAAAACAGCTAAAGATGCAGCCTCTGAAAAGTTAAATGACTTGCTTGCTGAGCTACAAGGAAAACCAGCACCTGCAATGATCTAGAGCAGTGGTATCCACTCCTGGCCTTCGAAGGCCACAAATAGGGTCAGGCTTTCACAACATCCCAAAACGAACATGCATGAGAAGTTTGTATACGCATGACCTCCACTCCATATTCATTAGGGATATCCTGAAAACCTGGACTGTTGGCGACCCTCGAAGGCTGGGAGTGAATACCTATGCTACAAAGATCTACAGCACAATCTTCCCTTAACTTCCACAAAGATGAGTTTGAAATCTTTGAGTTGTATTCCTCTTTTTCCCTGTCTTTAAAATGAGGTTTTCCTAATTGTGTGGGTCATTTCAGATATCTTCAAAACTAGAATACAGCGATGGGGTTACCACCATGTTAGTCTCCTTGGAGAGGTGGACAACAAATGCAACCAAAACACACAGCAGGTGAGATCTTCCTTATGTTAATACATTTGTGATTAACTTTCAAGAATGAATGCACCCTTTATAAGGTCGATGCAAAAAGAGCTCCTAATGATGTAATGTTAGTCAATTAAACAGGCAGGATACAGGTTAAACCCAACTGGAATGGCCCTATTGGAAAGCTGAGTGAGACCTGCTCTGTAATGTTGAAAAGGAAGCTTTTTCAGGTAGATACAGTTTACATTTAAAGTCGCCAGAAATTTCTTATGAGCAAATTAGATTGATAGAAATTAATGAGGCCGCTTCTTTTCAGAGGAAAGACTGGACAAGATGCTTTCAATCAGCCTCAGTTTATAGTATGGTCCACCAAAAATGTTCCAAAGTCAATAAAGTACATTATTTTTATTTTTTCTATAAACACTTTCAATGGGTCTCATTTATTAAGCATTTTTCCCATAGTAAGTAAGGTCCAATAACAGGAATTTGGGCATTTTTTGTCCTTGCTTTCTGTTCTAAGATTAATTCATAGAAATATTGTAACATTTTAAAAAGCCTGATAAGTATATTTCAAGGTTTAAGGCTAAATGCAGTAGATGCAAGTTTGCTCCGTGCGCATTAAGTTAGTTTGATATAATTTGGTTCATTGGAAAAGATCCTTAGAACCTGTCAGCACATTTGATTTTCATTAAAAGATATAAGAATAAGTTAACCTGATGACTTAAATTCCTGACATTTCGACTTTAAAACATGTGTTTATCAAGAATTTTAACCACCAAAAACAGCATTGACCTGAGGTTCACAGACTCAAACTATTTCGAGTGGTTTAAATGCAAGATAAGTAAACGTTAGTGAGATCTAGTAACTTTCATCAGGAAATTTCAGTTTGTGCAAAATTTGAAAATCCCTGGGAAGACTATCAGCATGGGAAGAGCTATATGGGACT
The DNA here is from genome assembly GCF_901001135.1 of Rhinatrema bivittatum. Classification (NCBI taxonomy): domain Eukaryota; kingdom Metazoa; phylum Chordata; class Amphibia; order Gymnophiona; family Rhinatrematidae; genus Rhinatrema; species Rhinatrema bivittatum. The sequence continues at coordinate 73,661,459 of NC_042627.1, read as the reverse complement.
TTGGTTCAGAGTTCTTTTAACATTTGTTTTACTGTCATATAATTCCTGTCTTAGGGGTCTATTTATTAATGAGTTAAAATGAGTTAGTAAGGCACATTAATGACTGATTTTAACAGTCATTGTCATGGTATTTAGTACCTAATTTACTAAAGGATGTAAAACCTAGTGAGGCCGATATTCAAAAGCGATTTAGATGGATAACTGAAAAGTTATTCATCTAAATGGATTAGCTACAATATTAAATGGCTTATCTGGCTAGAATTCAGCCGGATGAGTCGGGGGGGTTCCTGGGGCAGGAGGTAGGCATTCTGGGGAGGAGCAGAGTTAGCCGGATAGGTTAACCAGCTAATTCCGATATTTGGAGTTAGCTGATTAACCTATCCGGCTAACTCTGACTGCACCGTAGTACTGGTCTAAAGTTATCAGGATAACTTCAATATAGCTGAGTATATTCAGTGGCACTGCCGCGCCATTGAATATCCGGGTTAAATTACCTGCATAACTGTATCCGGCTAGCTTCCCCAGCCGCACGGTGGCTCAATATGCGCCCCTTTCTATATCAGGCATTAAGAGTGGATTTTAACACGGTCAGGGATCAAACCTGTATTAACGACCTGGAAACACCATCCCTAATGAGGACAGCAACTACAGTCACCAAGACTCCAATGAACCCTGTAGGCACCTCTCCTAACTACTCAAGGTAGGCTGGTTCCCCTTCTTCCCTATGGGTGGGGAAAATAAGTGCATCAGGGTCATCAGAACAAGGGAATCCTCCTTTTTCCTGCCCCTATCTTGGTCAGAAGAAACATCAAAATGGGTAGAACAGATGTGAGGGGGGTGGGGGGGGGGGGGGTAGGTGAATCTGCTCACAGGGGCCTTACTTTGGAGTCTCATAGGGTTGGGGGTATAGGGATATTGCCCAATGGGAACCTTTCTTGTTGGTCTCGGGTGCGGTGGGTGGGGGGTGAGGCAGCTACTTCCTCAGTTATGCAAATCAGGTTTGCGCTAATTGCAAGTCAATACTAAGTGACCTAAGTATTATGGCTTTGCCTGCTGCAAACTCGATTTCATTTGTCTTTGCATTATTCCAGGACAATTTGCTTTAATGGTAACGCCTTACTGGTAACACAAACATGGTAACGCTGCAAATGAACTACTCGTGTTACCTAATGCAGGGATCCAACGCACGCTAACACACTTTAATGTATAGGCCTTTTAGTGTAGGGCCCTGCCGCATCATCAATTTGTCCAGATGTCAGCCGGCTGAAATCTCACAGCCTTGACAAGGCTCAGGCGTCAAAGCTTAATTGAAATGTGAACCTCTGATAAAAGGCGTCTTCATTCTTTCCTTGAGAGAATCTCATTTTCAAGCTGAAAAGATCTTTTTGGTGCATTTTGGAACTGCTTGTGCCTGCAAGGAGCTAACATCAAAAGTTGCCAGAAAACCAGAAAAAGGGGAATGTCACAGGTTCATCCTACTGCTGTTAAAGTAACGTGGAGGAGGAGAAGAGAGATTTATCTGATAAGATTTCAGATCGCTTGTCAATAACCTGTCGTGGATCTCCTGAAGCAGCATCGCAACCTGACCTACCATGTACCTATTTATTTCCATATCCTTCCAGCCTAACGAATTGTTAATGAGACTGATGGGGTAATTGTGTTCTCAAGTATATTCTGCTGCCACTCCTAGGCACTGATTCAGCGTCCGTGCCGTTCCATCCCTCCTACCCCGCCCCAGCTAACGTCAGAGCTGCAGCACCACCACCCCCTCCCCCCTCCCCACGAACTCCCCAAACCCTGATCCTCAGCTCCAGTGGTGATCCTCAAGGGTCAGCGAGTGTGTGGGGACTCAGCCTGAGCTCACAGACCATGCCCCCTGCACAGAAGCTGGGGCGGAGCGGGTCCTGTAAGTTCAAGCTTAGCCCCCCCATGCTCACTGACTTTTGAGGATGGCGAGCTGAGGTTCAGGGGTGGGGATGCCTTCAGAGGTGCACAACAGGATTTTGGGGTGATGAGGAAAGGGGCCAGGAAATTTTCTGTCTCCCCCACCCCCCAATTTTGCCACACTAAGTGGCAAAGTCCTGTGTGTAAATGCAGACCTGAGTAAGTTAATGGCATTTTAATGTGAGTGAGGGAAATAAGTCTGTGAAGAGGAAAACTTCTTTACATTTATTTATTTATTTGTTTAATTCTTTTTAATATACCGATGCTCAAGACCAGGTCTTATCGAACCGGTTTACAATAAACTAGGGGTGAAACCAGTTAACACAGAAAGCGAAAGTTACATTAAAACAGGGAATGTAGAACCAGGCCGTTTGAAGAAGAAGGGAAAGATTAAACAATTTCTAACTGGAGAGTAAAGCAGATAGGCCGGGAGCAATCGCTTACGTAGTAAATATATACAGTTAACATAAATGACGATGTGGTACGTGATAGGGATGTGAATCGTTTTAGGACGATTAAAATTATCGTCCGATAATTTTAATATCGTCTTAAACCGTTATGGAACACAATACAATAGAGATTCTAACGATTTATCGTTATAAATCGTTAGAATCGTGAGCCGGCACACTAAAACCCCCTAAAACCCACCCCCGACCCTTTAAATTAAATCCCCCACCCTCCCGAACCCCCCCCCAAATGAGTTAAATAACCTGCGGGTCCAGCGGCGGTCCGGAACGGCAGCGGTCCGGAACGGGCTCCTGCTCCTGAATCTTGTTGTCTTCAGCCGGCGCCATTTTCCAAAATGGCGCCGAAAAATGGCGGCGGCCATAGACGAACACGATTGGACGGCAGGAGGTCCTTCCGGACCCCCGCTGGACTTTTGGCAAGTCTCGTGGGGGTCAGGAGGCCCCCCACAAGCTGGCCAAAAGTTCCTGGAGGTCCAGCGGGGGTCAGGGAGCGATTTCCCGCCGCGAATCGTTTTCGTACGGAAAATGGCGCCGGCAGGAGATCGACTGCAGGAGGTCGTTCAGCGAGGCGCCGGAACCCTCGCTGAACGACCTCCTGCAGTCGATCTCCTGCCGGCGCCATTTTCCGTACGAAAACGATTCGCGGCGGGAAATCGCTCCCTGACCCCCGCTGGACCTCCAGGAACTTTTGGCCAGCTTGTGGGGGGCCTCCTGACCCCCACGAGACTTGCCAAAAGTCCAGCGGGGGTCCGGAAGGACCTCCTGCCGTCCAATCGTGTTCGTCTATGGCCGCCGCCATTTTTCGGCGCCATTTTGGAAAATGGCGCCGGCTGAAGACAACAAGATTCAGGAGCAGGAGCCCGTTCCGGACCGCTGCCGTTCCGGACCGCCGCTGGACCCGCAGGTTATTTAACTCATTTGGGGGGGGTTCGGGAGGGTGGGGGATTTAATTTAAAGGGTCGGGGGTGGGTTTTAGGGGGTTTTAATGTGCCGGTTTTGCGATTTTTAGATTTTTCACGATTTTTCACGATATTTTACCCCCCCAAACGGCAACAATACGATTCCCTCCCCCTCCCAGCCGAAATCGATCGTTAAGACGATCGAGGACACGATTCACATCCCTAGTACGTGATGAGGAGGGACTCTGGACCTTCTCTGCATCGGTCTCCTGTATGCAAGGATGTGGGAGCCTATTAAAAAGAGTTTCATGAATCAATTTGCCAAACCACAGAAAATCCACAGGTTTGACTAATTGGCTTATGATTTTCTTTTTTTTTTTGGTTAAGTAAGGCATTTGCTGCAAATTTTCCAGAGGGATATATGCAATCGTTTGCAGTGAGTTTTGGGCAGATCCACTAGTGGATTTCCAAGGATCGGCTGCAGATTTCTGTAGATTTCCAGGAACTTTGCGGCGTAAGAGAAAACCCCCCTGGCTGCGTTAGGAGGGTGCAATTACCGCGGCACAAGAGCTGGTGAGGCTTGGCATTTTTTGTAATGTAGCTTTGTTAAAAAGAAAAAAAAAAATCAAACCCCAGTCTACCAGCTTTTGCACTTAGAAGCAATAATTACCACGAGGCTAATTTTCACCCAGGGTTTTACGCATGACGACGATGCCCCCTGCTCTATGTCAATAGGGATGAGGAAAGGGGGAGGTGCTTTGGGGTTAGTTTGTTAGAAGAGAACTGATGCAAACGCCGTGTTCATGCGCATCTTTATTTTCTGCACCACTGTTTCATTTTCAATAGGCGTTTGATGTGCATGGTTATCTTATCATGGTTCTATTAAAATTTACATTATAAATAAGAAATGCGGGTACATTGAATGCGCTTATCTCGTCCTTGCACATAGGTTTATCCAGGCTGAGCAGAGGCGTTTCCGGGGGGAGGTGAGGGAGCAGGGCTGCGGAAGGTGTTTTTTGCACTTACACGTGTACTTTTGCCCTTTCAAAAAAGCCTGCATGCAAGATTTCCCCCAAAAAAATTCCTGCCCGCAATTTAGCAGGCACGAGTAAGTTTCGATGGGATCATTTTCAAAAGGGAAGGCAGGCACAGGGACGGTAACTTTCAAACCGGCGCGCCGGCGTGCACACATTTGCGCGCGTACCTCAGCCCGCGCCCCGGTACGCAGCCATTTTACCACATACGCACGCATGTTATAAAGCAGCCTGGCCGCACGCGCGTGTGCCCCAAATTTTAAGTGGGCCCACGCGTGAGGGTGCAAATCCGGCTTCTGCCACGTAAATCGTGGGGGGTGGGATTTTAAAAAGGGCGCATGCTAATGCCGTTCCCAGCTTTACCAGTTCATCCCCAGTTTGCCCAGTTAAGAGAGAGGTTCTCGGACCCCCTCCCCCAGTTTGACAGCCTTTAGCCCCGCCCCTTAACGCCTGCAGATCTGCCTAGTTCTCTTTATTCTTTAACTTACGCGGCTTCCGCAGCAGAGGGGCCTCGGCGCGTGCTGGGTTGCGTCAGTGTTTCCACGCACATTTTGGGGTAGATTTTCTAAATTTGCGCGATCGCGTACTTATGTTCGCACACCAGGCGCGAACAAAAGTACGCTGGATTTTATAAAATCCGCGCCGAGCCCAGCGCGCGCTGCCTGTTCCCTCCGAGGCCGCTCCGATTTCGGAGTGGCCTCGGAGGGAACTTTCCTTCGCCCTCCCCCCACCTTCCCCTCCCTTCCCCTACCTAACCCCCCCCCTTACCTTTGTTTCATGATTTATGCCTGCTAAAAGCAGACGTAAATCTACGCGCGCCAGCGGGCTGCTGGTGCGCCATCACCCGACCCGGGGGCTGGTCCGGAGGCCTCAACCATGCCCCCGGGCTGGCGCCATGCCCCCAGGCCCGCCCCCGCAACGCCGCGTCACTTTAGACATGCCCTCGACACGCCCCTTTTAGAAAGCCCCGGGACTTATGCACGTCCCGTGGCTCTGCGCGCGCCGGCGGCCTATGCAAAATAGGCGCGCCGGCGCGCAAGGGCCCTGCGTGCGTAAATCCGGCCGGATTTACACGCGCAGGGCATTTAAAATCCGCCCCTTTATGTTCATGCTGCGGGAGATATGCGAGTATCGCGGCGGCTTTTAAAATCCGCTCTCTGCAGGCAAGCCCAACTTCTTCGTGCATCCCCTAATTATTCCGTGCGTTGGGCAGCGGGTTTTCCAAATTCACCTCAAACTTTCCTTTTCAATATTGGTGCAGATTGCATGCATATTTTTCATCTACTTTACGTGGGCTATCACAGAGTTGCCCCCTTTATGGACAGATTTATATATGATGCATTATTGCAGATATGTCTACAAGGTTGCCAAGAGAGGGAAAGTAAATGGACAGAGCAAAGGCTGGAAATATCAAAATGGCGCTTGAGGAAACCCGCAGAAACTTCTCAAATACAGGTTAAAATCTTCAGAGAACTGAATAAACCTTGACAAAAATAAGCTCAGCAGACTTTTAGAGAATATCTGTCAACAGAATTCGAAGTACGGGAACAGGAGTGCTCCAGCAGAGCATCGAATAGCTGCGTGAGAAGACGTTGTACAGCAGCTGCTCGGGAGGGAAAGGTAGAGGATGCAGAAAAAACCACACCGGAGAGAAATAATCTGTGACTGCAGACTACTGCTTGGCAGGTCAGGGAGCGAGAAGGAGAGTCAGCAGATGTAGGCGTGAAGTGATTTCAAGAAGCGCCAAAAATATCAACAGCGACTTCTGAAATCGTAATTGAACAGGCTCACCAGGTGAGGCGTGTCAGGAACGATTCAGAGTCAGACCATGTCCTGTAATTTAATTATTAGATCGCTGAACTAGGGGGAAAACATGAGCATCTTGGCTGCTCACAGGAAGAACAAAGAAGTTAAGTTTGATAACCACCACCAGTGCTAATATTTCAGGGCTTCTCAAAAGGAAAAAAAGATATCACTGTGCTTTCATTTTACCCACTACAATAAAGATTTTCACTGAATCAGGCTCTAATTTTTTTTTACGTTTTCTGTTAAGTAACCTTTTTTCAAGTTCCTACCTTATGCCTTTGTTAACAATTTTATTATAAATGTTCTCTGTATTTGACTATGGAAATATTTTTTCCTGCTTTTTCTGTTTTATGTAAACCGGTATGATTTGCATTTTAATGTAAGAATGTCGGTATATAAAAATTCTAAATAAATAAATAAATAAATAATTGTTTCAGTCTAAAAGAAGCAGAAGGGCATAGCAAACAGGTGGAGGCCACATGAGAAAGGAGCCAGGAAGGAAGACTGCATAGGATCTTCGCCATTTATGCTGTGAGAAATCAATCAGCTTTTATTTCTCCTTTTTTTCTTCCTTGGTTTAAGCGATAGTGCACTAATGATGTTGTTAACCAAGTTAGCAGTATCTTGTGTTGACTGAGGATGCGCATTGTTAGCGGTAAAAGACATTCAGGCCGATACAGAAAAAAATGCGGGAGAGCGGGCGAGCGCCCGCTCTCCTGGCGCATGCACAGGTCAGTGTCAGGCCAGTGTCCTGTGCGCGCGATACAGTAAATAAAAATATGCTAATTAGGGCCCGCGGTAAAAGGAGGCACTAGGGACAATAGCGCGTCCCTAGCGCCTTTTTAACAGGAGCAGCGGCTGTCAGCGGGTTTGACAGCCGATGTTCAATTTTGCCGGCGTCAGTTCTCGGACCCGCTGACAGCTACGGCTTCGGAAACCAGACGCTGGCAAAATTGAGCGTCCGGTTTTCAACCCGCGAGCCGCGGGCTGATTTTACATTTTTTTTTTATTTTTAATTATTTTTTACTTTTGGGACCTCCAACTTAATATCACCATGATATTAAGTTGGAGTGCCGAGAGAAATTAACGCTTACCTTTGGCTGCACGTTTTACTTTCTGAATCGCGCGGGAATAACTAATAGGGCCATCAACATGCATTTGCATGTTGAGGGCGTTATTAGTTTTGAGGGGGTTGGACGTGCGTTTTCGACGCGCTATTACCCCTTACTGAATAAGGGGTAAAGCTAGCGAGTCGAAAACGCGCGTCCAATCGTGGGTTAACAGTGCGCTCTGCCGGAGCGCACTGTACTGAATTGGCCTGACAATTAGGATTTCTGTGATTGGTTGTTAGGTCCTGGGAAATTCGCATGTATTCAGAATAATAGGAGATTGTTGTCTGAAACCAAAGGGACTGTAGTGAAAAAAATGACAAGGTCTGTGCTATGGAACAAAATACTGAAGAAGCTGAAATGCTAGCAAGCACTACTGAAATGGTAGGACTTGTACTGGGGTATGACCTGCAACCTTTAAAAAAAACCAAAACAAGCATCTCACATAGATTATATGACTCATCCAGCAAGTCCCTGTCACAAGACAGCCCAGAAATGCTCAACTACATGAAGAAAATAATTTCCTTGGTTTTCCAGTGAAATAAAGGTACCGAATTTTCCGGTGTATGTTGCGTTTTGGTTTTTTTTCTGCGATTTCAGTGACTACGACTCATACACTGGCGTGACCTATCTATTGTCACTTTCGTTCTCTCTTGCACGCGTGCGCGCGCCAGGAACTGCATCACCATCTCAGAGCGCCTACCTTACCGCGCCCAAGCACGCTGTCTTCCCCGGCAATTTGGTCTTTCCCTCACAGGGCCGTCGCTGTCGCTCAACACTGTCTCGCAAAGCTTTGTTACAGCACCAAAATGGGCAGCAGGCTCCTCGCAAGAGCCAGTAATATTCCCACAACCAGCAGTTTCCGGCTCCTCCTTTGAGAGACAACGACTAACACACAACACTGTAGTGATGTCACGGGTGTGTCTTATACAAAGGTGCGACTTAGCTACCAACCTTTTCGTTTCGAGAGCAGAATACAGAGGGGCCCGACTTATACACCAGAAAAATATGGTAGCCCTGGCCACCCAGCACCCTGCGGCCCTGGTGATGGCCTGCAACAGAGGGGTGCTGCGAGCCTGCTCTGGGGGGAAAGTGTGTACATTCATGGGCAAGGAGGGTGTGAGTGCTGAGCAGCAGTGGAGACCATTCCTGCAGGCGGCCTGGCAGACAGGAAAATATGCCAGGCTCCTGGCGAAGCTGTAGCTTTCAGGACGAGGAGGAGGAGGAGGATGGATCCCAAGAGAACTGCACCACAGTGAGACAGAATCCCAGACTTGAATGGCGAGTATGAAAGGAGACCCTTCCGTAGTGTAATCTGGGGACATGAAAGATACCGAGAGGATAAATCCTGAGAGGAGATGGATTTGTGAGGTGTGTAAACCTCATAGAGAGAAAGAGAAGCAAAATGCTGTCAAATCCTTAACGTTTGCTCTGAGAGTATGACCTGCTCTTGGGATTTAAGTAAAACCTTGTTGGAACTTTGAACCTGAACCCAAAAGCTCAGCAGAGGGCAATAGTTCCTGTGGAGCACCTTGTATACAAGTCAAGACCAGTTGGAAACGCTATTTTGGAATGTCTGCAGTTATTCGAGGATCCTGACTACACTAAAATCAGAGAGCACAGAAAGGGTTTGGATATCCTTTCCAAGGAGTAGCCTTGTAGTGAAAGCAATAGGTTGAGAACTGGGGAAGCCAGGGTTCAAATCCCAGCTACCTCCTTGACACTCTTCTTGCCATTGCGCAAGTCACTTTATTTCCCATTGACTCAGGCACCTGCTTAAGACTGTAAGCTCTTTTGGGTAGGAACCTGCTGTACATGAATGCTAATAATGCTGTAAACTGCTGTGACCGTCCTGTGGAAAGATGAGCCATGAATCACATTAAATTAAAACCCTTTCCCTCGCAGTCACTTAATAAAGACCCTTTAGACTGTAAGGGATTGCCTCCCTGAGCAGGCGGTTATTACAGAAATATCTCCCAATGATTTAAGGTCTACGTAGCAAATGTTTATTAACAGAAAGCACAGAGATGAGATTTACTGCAAAAAAATGAACATTTTATTTCTGCATGAAGTATATACCACTCAGTGATTCATGAGATATGCTAAGTGGCAGAAAGACCTTGTATTGCAAACATAAGAACATAAGAAAATGCCATACTGGGTCAGACCAAGGGTCCATCAAGCCCAGCATCCTGTTTCCAACAGTGGCCAATCCAGGCCACAAGAACCTGGCAAGTACCCAAAGACTAAGTCTATTCCATGTAACCATTGCTAATGGCAGTGGCTATTCTCTAAGTGAAAATAGCAGGTAATGGACTTTTCCTCCAAGAACTTATCCAATCCTTTTTTAAACACAGCTTTTGTACAGGTAACCGATGAGACCTCCACAATGGTGCAGGGCCTGCACCAAAAGCCACCCCCTTGGATTCTCACATCAGGACCTCTTGTTCCAGAACTTCTTTTCTGCCAAAAAAAGATTTGCCTCTTGTGCATTCATTCCTACCTTTGAGGTATTTGAATGCCTTTATCATGTCTGCCCTGTCATCTGGGAATCGCTGCCTTAGGAGGGGGGTGGAGGGTATTTAGAGGGCTTACGCCTTAGTGGTGATTTTCAACGCCAACCGGATAGGTTTAACCAGGGCCACCTCAAAGCTAGCCAGTCAAATTTTGACCACTTAGATTTAGGCAGCTATTCCGAAGCATTATTAATTGGATAAATAATTCTGAGTATCTGGATAAAGTTAACTGGTTATCTTTATTCAAACTGTTGCTACAAAATATTGGCAGCATTATATATGAACTGAACCTAAAAATACTGTCTTCACCAGGTAACATATCTTTCTCATAGTAGCACAGTGAAAGATGGCAGATAAAGACCAAAGGGGTCCATCCAGTCAGCCCATAAAAATGGCACCACTTCTACAAGTTACAAACACATTCTAGGGTTTGTATTTATTTATTTATTTGCATACTTATTTTCATAGATATCCACCATGAATATGCATGAGATAAACCTGAATACAGTGGACACCTGGTACCCTCCATTGCCTCAAGTACAAAATTAGATTGTAAGCCCTGTGGGGATAGGGAAGTACCTCCAGTACCTGAATGAAATCCGCTTTGATGTACACTTTGAAGAGCCGTAAAGCGGAATATAAAAATCTAAATAAAAATAAATATATGTACATTTATTGTCCACTAGTACCAAAAAAGAGAGCACCTCACCTTGTAAACATGATAATAAAAATAAAACACAAACAAGGTAAACAAATGGAGTTCACATCACAAAACATCAAAAACTGAGGGGATTGTGTCAGTTTGTCAACGTGAAAGACAAATCTGAAGTCTTTTCTTGTCCGCAATGGGCTTTAAACTGTAGTCACACGGCTCAATATTCCTTGATTGTTTGAGGTGGTGCCCATGAAGGATGAAGGCTGCTGCTGCAGTGCCCTGGCAGAGCCCATCCTGTTGGGGCTGAAGACCACCAGTCAAATAGTCCTGCCATTCTCATCCCGCCAGGGTCGAAAGCTTGAGATCTTCTCAAGTCTCATTTTTAAACAAATTCCTTCTCCGCGTAAGACTGCTCTTGAAGATACCAGGCAAACTACTTTCCAGTATCAGACCGCTTTAGTTTGGAGCTCTCTTCATTTATGAACTGAAAGTCGTTTTTTGTTTTTTTTTTTAAATTTAGGAAGTCTGTGAAAGCATGGCTGTTTAGCCAGGTCATTATCTAATTTTTGCTTTCTTAAGAAGTTGATTTAATTGACTTTGTGTTATTGTTTCATATGTGTATATATATATACACCTTCGTATAGTCATGTCTTTTTATTGCTTGATGTTTATCCTTTTACTGCAGACTGGTTTGCGATCATATGAAAATCAGTATATAAAAATAAAAACGCCATTGCTCAAGCGTACCAGCAGAGCCAACCCGCCCACCATTGCTGATGGCTGCTGCCGAGGTGGCCCTCTGGAGCCCACCCTGCTGAGGCTGAATATTTCTGCTCTCGCACCTCAGCGGGGGCAGAAGACTGCCAGTCAAGCAGCCCCGCTGGCTCCTAGTAGCAGTGAAGGGACGGTAGCATTTTGGCCTGGCGATAAGGTGACTGCCTTATGTTCACGGTTGTCTCAAAATCGGGCCAGCATTGTCTCATACTGTAACTCTAACAAGGAACGCTAGGTTATTACACCTTATCATTTAGCCTCGTGGACATCCGTGATGATTATCTTTGTATAACCAATGCGTCTTAGGCATAAGATGCTTGATTAAGAAGAGTTGAGGCAGTATTTACATATTTTTCATGTGCAATATTTCAGGTACTGGCCCACTGTATAGGCACGCACAACCACCCCCCCCCCCAATAAAATAAACTGTTCAAGAAGAAATCTAATTATGCTTTGTTAAGTAGAAAGTCGTCCTTCTGTTTAGCAGATGCTTGGGCCCTATTTTGACCTAACACAGAGTGTTTCAAGTTAACTGCCAGCAGCCCCGTCAAATTGTCATGGATAATTTGGAGTATGAAATGTGTTAAATTATTCAAAGGGCTGAATAGGCATAAACAGGCAGTACAACACGGGAGAGATATGCATACCCGGCGATGCTGCTGTGACATTTAATACATCATATTAGTGCTCCCGTTAGTACCAAGAAGTCAGCATTCAGCACAGTGTCCTGCCTGAACACAAACAGCAGACGAGAAAGCCGCGCGCACCTCTGCTTTGCATTAACTCTTCCATCACTTCGGTCACTGCCGAGAATATTCTCTTATATAACCAAATGGCAAGGGGGTAAAACGATAACGTTACTACTTTCCTAGGCTAAGCATGGGAGGAAGAGGAAGGCTGGATGGACCCTCCCTTCATTCCAAACATCACGCAACGAACCGGAATATCAATTCATTAGTATCTCATTGGCAGAAAGACTCATGATCACTAATCTTTGGTGATCTTTGGTGAATCTCAGGTTATGCTATGATAAATTTCATTGGGCCGACAGCTTTAGAGGCCCCACAGGTTCCTTCTTCAGATGTCAGCTGTCACAATGTTACCTCTTCCTATTTGACTTTGAATTGTTCCATCTCTTTTTTTCTCTCTCGCAAAATGTATGTAGCAGAAAGCATGTCAGCTTTTAAAGTTTGTTTTTTTTTATTTGAAAGCATAATTGAGACAAAGTCAGTCTCGCAGATCGTTCACCGCTTTAATTAATAAATATTAATCAACTAATGGCATCTTTCGACTGCAGAAGCTGCCGAAGAGATGAAAGAAAATAAGTCCCGATTCAAATAAAATGACTGCTTTCCCTTGCGTGCTTCTTCCTTGCTCATTTTTCATGGTTCATTTTTCTGTATCGACAGCCACTGCCACTCTTAATTGCCTATGGACGCCAAACATGCATCTTACGTTTCCTTGCTTGTAGCTAGCGATAATCAAAATCAGATGTTAATTAATTTTTTGTCGCTGAACTCCTTAAAATTTCAGGAGATATTTTGGGTGGGGGGAGGGTGGGGAGGAAAAAATATAGAATACTGTATAGAAAGCCATGATCTAGCAATGCAAAACCACGCCCATTATCTTGATAATTCCCACTCGGCTGCGTTTAGTAGATGGCCGTCCGAGACTGGATGGGTGCAAACAATCCATTTCTCAGATTGTTTGATCTTGTACCATAGGCCGAGTCACTTAACCCGTGCCTGGCAGACAATTACCTGGATTATTGGGCAGGATTTTGAATCAAATTCCATGTCTGTAACTTTACAAGCCAACTCTGATTTTCAGCACTAAGAGGCTGCATATTAGCGCTGCCTAGTTTCAAGTATTTCCACCAAACTCTGTTACAGCGGTTACTGCTCAGTGCTATCAAGGCACTTTCCTGGAAGAGAAACACTGTAAAATACTATGAAATGTAATATTATTCTTAGGATTGATCCATTTGATATGCAAATTCTGGACTTTTTCTACAATGGGTATACAATCAAATAAGTTTTGAAGGGGACCAGAAAGGAATAGGAAAAGATCTTTACTTTACTTAGAAGATTTTATTTAACACTTTTTTTTTTTTGATTGACAAGGAAAAGGAGATATTTTACAGTATTCAGCCATCCTTCCAGTCCGGTCTGAGAAAAAGCATCAGGACCCCTCCACTCCCCTCCCCCACTACTGTCATAAAACAGGACATAGAGGGCTTCATTTTCTAAAAAAAAAAGGAAAATCAAATGCTAGTGTAATTAGCCTACCTGCCTATTTCTCTAAGGTATATGCTTGATTCCACCCAAACCATCTGCATATATTTTTAAAAAGCACAGAAATGCCTGAATTAAACGTGTTAAATGTTGCAATAAAATAAGCAAGATGGTTGGACTCAACTAGAATGTCTTCGTGTATCATTTTGGACTCACAAGAGAGCAGTGAAGAAGGTCCACCCAAGACCTAACCCTTTGAGAGATCTTGCCAGTTCAATGGGAGATAATATGATATAGGTCATATCATGTTAGAGCCAACAGATTTTTCCTCAAATCTTGGGTAAATCCACGGATTTTGTTAAACTTGAACCAGGCTGAAATCCATTTGATTCAGGAAGTTTGACTTAAACTAGTTCATACATCCTTTCTCTTTTTTCTCTCTGGCTCGTGCATGCTCTCTCGCTCCCTTCATTTTATCTGATTTTTGATGTGTTTTACTTTAATATGTATTGCCAGTCCTTATGCCTTGACTTGTGCATATGTCATGTCCTTTAAACATCAGCAGTTATTGGCCTCATTCTTAGCCTCTGATAATCTGTTCCAGAGATGCCGGGATCTTGCACTTGGCAAGCTTTCATTGCAATAATAGTCTTGTTTACTTTTTTGTTCTATTCTGCTGCTGTCTTATACTATTAAAATGAAAGCTACAAATAAAATAATGCAGAGAATCTTATTTTAAATGTATTTTTCCAGCTTTCTCATGCAGATTACCAACAAATGAATGTAGAATGCAGTACATTTTAAATAAATAATAGAATGGCAGTTATTCAGGGATCTGAGCAAAACATTAAACGTCATTTTCATTATTTGTGTTTCTGGTGTTAGCCATCAGATAAATATTAAATTAGAAATAGACAATCGCAGCTGAATTGAATGTGCTGAAAATATTATGATGGTATCTTTAAAACGAGTGCGCAGTCGCCCATACACACATGTATGGGCACGCACGTGGACATATACTGGAATCATGCACGCAATTGTGCTCATAGGATTTAAGATATTCCTACTGCGTGCACGTGTGCTCCTAATTTTAAGCCGTTAGTCGAGCAGACGCCCTTCTCCTATCTTCCGTAGGTCTTTGTCTGCTTTAACGGCCGCAGGCGAGCAGATTTTAAAAAACATGCTCGCGGGAGGGACGTTCCCGGTTTTATCCATTAGTCCACCAGTTTGCCCAGTCTATCTCGAGGTCATCCAGACCCCTCAGCTGATCCTGGCCTAAAAAGCGGTTTCTGCAGACTTACACCTCATCAGGGGCGGCAGTAAATAAATGTGGCTGACAGGCTGCCACGCGCTGCGGCCGCCGGATTTAAAATACGGATTTACGCGCTTAACTGTTCGGCCTACCCGGAATGCCCCGACACGCTCTAGATCTGCCCCCCCCCCCTTTTCTTTTTACTTGCTCATGTGTGTATACACACGGATATTACAGAGAGCATCCCTCATCTGGAGGAACTTTGGGGTGAGGGATGACCCCACATTTTGCTCAGTGTATTCATTGCGGTAAGGATATCAATTGAGGGAAGCATGTGGAGAGCATCTGACAAATGCTGGCATGAAGCATCTCCTGAAGGAGCAGCACTTGCTAGCATCGGCATCAGGAGAGGGACCCCCTTCTGCCACTCCAAGTAAAAGCCAGAGAAATGAGATTGTAAAGTTCCTACCTTTTATTTTAAAGGGCTGCTCTAAACACACACTTCTCTATCAACTGTTAGCGAGGAAATGCAGAGAATCTTGCATATGCTCAGAGTTTACAGTGGGAGTAGGTCAGCATCACATGATCCAGATACCAGCTACAGGCTATTAAAAAAGATGTTCCATCATGATTTGCTCTCTGTCTGGTCTCCTTTCCAACTTGTCCTGCCTCCACTCTGACAAGGCAGTGATGTCAATAGTTACCAGTTGTTTTTTTTGCTTGGCACTATACAACCATAGACTTAAATGTGCCACAGACATTAACAAGAAACATAAACAAATGAGACAAAACATTTTGTTTCATTCATGGGACCCCTCCATTCTTTTTGGAGATCCACAAATTAAACAAAAATAGACTCATTTGTTGCATTTTACCCATTCATTTCAAATGAATGCACATCCCTACTTTTTAAATATAGGAAAATAGGAGTGAATATTCATCTGATGGCTATCTCAACGTTGGCTGAATATGTTTATCTTGCTAACTTTATGACTGTTCTCCAGCAGTCCTAAAGTTAACAGCTAACTTAAATCAAATAACATGAAATATCAACAAAACCATTTGTTCCCAGAACTTTCAGCGTCTGAAAACCTTCAAATTTACCATGTCCTTTCATCTTCTGTTGCAAAATGTTGCCCCTTTCATTACCTGTTGCAACCATTGCCATCAGTAAATTAATTTTTAAATCATCCTTTATGCATATTGTTATGTGTTTATTTATTTGCAATTTTAGCTTCTGGATAAACGCTGCTGTGCTGTATTTTACCTCCTCCCTTTACAATGTTGGGGAAATTGGGGAACAAGAGATTCTGTCTAGGCCATGTATAGTTTAAGGGTGATGGGACTTCCAGGCAGCAATGTCAGACAAGCAGACTGAAATTTGAGACTGGATTTGTACTGGAATATCTGGTGTACAGAGGTGCATTTGGGCATCATCAGTATAAAAAGCCATGAAAGCCACTGGAGGAGATCAGAGCACTGTGGACGAAGAAGAGAAGAGAGGGCCCAGGACAGATCCTTGAGACACATCGCTTGACAGTAGGTGGAGGGTGAACCACCAGAGGATACAATAAAAGTACAATGGGAGCAGTAAGAAGAAAACCAAGATAAAGCAATGCCCTGAAATCTAATTGAGTACAGTGTGTCAAGGAGTAGAAGGTGATCAACACTGTCAAAAAGCAGCGAATAGTTTAAGGAGGATGAGGATCGAAGAAAGGTCCTTGGCCTTGGCGACAAAAAGGTCACTGGAGACTTAGACAAGAGCAGTTTCCATGGAACGTAGAAGGCGCAAGCCATACTGGAGCAGATCCAGATCAGCTTGAAAGAAAATCATGAAAGCAAAAGTAGAAGGCGTCTTCAAGTAGTTTGGATGAGAAAGGGAGGAGGGGAATGGAATGATAGTGAGCAGGGCGGGTAAGGGCTAGTGAAGGTCTTCTGAGGAGTGGTGTGATCACAGTGGGTTTGAATAAAGAGGGAACAGTTGCAGAGGAAAGTGATTGATTGAAGATGTAACAGATGGTGGAGATGACTGCAAAACTGGGGAGCTGGGTGGGACCTTAAAGTCAGAGGAACAAATAGTCTGAAGGAGAGAAGATGGGCAGATTCCTCCTCTGTGATTTCAGAAAAGTAAGAAAATGTGGCAGGGACCAAAGGGAAGGGAGGTGACTGGAGCAGAGGAGGCAATCTGTTGGGGTATATATGATTAATCTTGTCAATCTTTTTGTGGAAGAACTCATCCATATTCTGGGTAGAGAGTGAAGAGGGGATGTGAGACAAAGGCAGATTGTGGTTAGTGTGGCAAAGAGATGATGGGAATTGGATGTAAGGGAGTTATCAATTGGACATAATAATCTTGCTTGGCAAGATGCAAATAGTAAATATTATTTTTAACAGAGAATATTGTAGAACTGAAAGTTCAATGTGAATTAAACTCTGCATTTTAAAGAGAGGCAAGATACCAGCCTGTTACCACAAATGCACTGGGTGGCAGAGCAGTATTTTCCCTTTATCTCTTATTAAAGGGGGGGTCCACTGTTTGCCCATATGATCTATGCCTTAGGCTATTTTCTCTTGGAATACGGTTACAAGGAATGGATGTGCATGTCAACATAAGCACAAAGCTGCGAGTCTCCTCCAGTGAAAAGAGATCACAGAGGATGGGAAGACACCCAAGAAAATTTCATTGTGTTCCCCTTCGTGACTGGATGGATGAGAAATTCAAACCCATCCAGAACTTTCCAGAACAGAGAAGAAATATTCCAGCCCGGTGCCCAAACATTATCTGGCTCCATGGCGTGCACTCTTTTAATTTGAATCTTGATAACAGAAAGCACAGACAAAGAGTAGAATTATTGTTTTAATAATAAAAAGTACCTCATTGGGATTACTATATTAAATTATTATGTAACGCAACATATTGCAGTGTTCTATATCAAACATTAATGTTACAATTGAACCTTAATATTAGCCAGGTAAGGTAGGATGAATGTATTGGCTCTATGAGCCCAACATATATTTTCTATTCTTATTTTGAAGCCTTCTTAAAGGAGGTTGTTTTGCTCAGTTTTCTGTTTTCGTTAAACTTTTCTGCAATGGAATGTCACTTGAGTTATCTGAGCTTCATTCTACTCCTTGACCTCACGCTACCAAACTGGAGAGACCTTCCATTTCATAGGTCTGGGCCAGGCTCCAAAACCTTGGTTATGGGAAAGCAAGGACACGGTTTCAAAGCAACCCGTCAGTGTGCGCCCAAGGAGACGCATCACGTGAAGCTTGGTCAGGAGAGACTTCCCATGGATTTATTTATTCATATTTTCTGAACATTTTCAACTCTCTACCCTTTAAACTTTTGACATTAATTTGTGTGTGTGTGTGCCTTATTTGCAGCAGTGAATGCCAAAGCAAGACAGATGCTTATCCTGGCATGATCTTCAGTTGGCTGGAACTAACTTTCAATTTTTTTTTTTTTTTTTTTACTTTTATGCTGAGACTAGCCTCTGTATTGATGAGCCGCAGTTCCTGACATACTATTGAGGATTGTCGGCACCTGTTTCTGGTCATTGTTCTTGCCCTGGCACACCTGCCATGATCACATAAGGGAGGTTTCCCAGCTCATCTGAAGGCACAGATGTGCCAAAAAAATGATCTGCCAGGGAGGCAACACCCACAGACACCTTGCTTTAACTAGTCAGTAAACAGATACCAACAGAATATTTCAGACACAACACGTGTGTTTGCTTTCTACTGCCAAATCCTCTCCTAGTCCGTTGCGCTGAGGAACACGGCCAGGGGAGGTTCTGCTCAGTCTTGCAAGATACGAATTTCCATTCCTGCCTGACAACCTTTAAGTGTTAAGGAACAATGGTGGGTGTGCTTAATACAAATTATTTTCACTTCACTTTCAAGCCAATGCTCTGAATATGGAGTCATGACGTTTGTAAGGGGACTGAATAATGCATTTGCCTCATAAAACACGGTGTAACCCCTGGGCTTTAAAGGCCATCTCTCAAATCACAGTTTTAGGTGGTCCACTTCCCTTGATAGAAAATTACTTTAATCTCCAGGATTCCCTGAGTGGAGGGAAAATAACTTTCAAGGCCCTTAGCACTGCAAGCGTTTACGTCCCAGTTCCAAGTTATTGTATACAGCAGTGATGATAGCAGCACTGATGTGTATTGGAGTCCCTTGGCAATGAGAAGCACACTGGAAGCTGACTTAGTTTCTGACATTATTTTTGCTGAGATGCTTTGAAAAGATGAAAATAGTCTTTCCGGCTATTTGGTTCACTTGTAGGTGTTGAAGCGAATTCTTGTAATACATTCGTGACTTCTTGTAGTCTTAGTAAACTTTAAGATGTTAAAGCCAGGTTTCCCTTCTTCTCCCCCCAGCGGTTTAAGGCAAGTTTTTGAGCTTTTCTCCATTGTGACTGGCAAAGAGAATGTTTAGTCCAAGTTATATTTGGGTCCAAATACAAAGATTCATATCTCCTACCTTCTCCTTTTCTCCCCATAGTATCAGATTGATACTATTTCTACTCCTCTTCTCCCAAAGTCTTCAGTAGATATGCATTTGGCTCTGTTGGGGATCTGTCCCAGCTTTATTCTCCCCTTTCTCCTTCTGGATGGCTATTTGGCATCCCTCCTCAGGTCACTTCTCAGCGAAGAAACCTCTCCACCTAATGTTAGAGAGTTAAAATAAATGAATTGAGTTTTTAGTTAATAGGTACTCAAGAACTTAAAGAAACCAGCATCAAAAATGCAAGAGGATAGGGAGGCTGGAAAGAAACTTCCATACCCCAAATTTTAAAAAAAATGTCTCCATGGAGGCATATGGATTCAGGAGGCAGTTAGGAAATTCTACCCCTGGAAAGGGTAACAGAAAATCCAAACCTAGAAATTGATGCTCTGGCTTTATACACCAGGGGAACTTACCAAATATTCTCTCCCACATGGGGGAGCTGTACACCCTCACTACCTTAGTGTTTGACTGTGTACGAATGCCAAAGGGGTTTCTCAGTCGCAATGTCAATATCATATTGATGTAATGGGCAGCCAGGCACTTGGTGATCTGGGGAGCCAACATCCACAATATGTTACTGTTCAGCGTTTCTGGAAAAATATAAAACACTTGCACTATGCCATTTTATTTCTTAACCTGGAGAAAAAAATGTCTGGGGTTTTTTTTTGGGCTGGTGGGTTGGGGAGAGTGATATCAAAGAGTATTCTAGTTTACCGAAGTGTTCTAGTGTTCCCTACTAGTTCTATA
This sequence comes from Rhinatrema bivittatum, assembly GCF_901001135.1. Lineage (NCBI taxonomy): Eukaryota > Metazoa > Chordata > Amphibia > Gymnophiona > Rhinatrematidae > Rhinatrema > Rhinatrema bivittatum. The sequence goes on along the minus strand of NC_042627.1, from coordinate 73,641,504 downwards.
AAGTTTCCATCCACTGAGGAATATCTAAAGGTTTGATGACTTTCAGGGTGTATCTGTTGAACTTTTTATTTCTCAAAATCCATTTTTTGCATGCTTAGCTACTGCACAGCAAAAATGAATTCAGAAGCCCAAGATGGTATTTTCTTGACATGACATCATCAGCTAATGACAATCCTATTCTGATGCCATCTACTCCTGAAAGAATGCATCTAAGCTTTGTAACACTGAAATATATGCGACACCCACTTCCAGGTACTTGAGCCTGGAGTGGAGAGGGGGCTCAACCTGACACATTACTTTCCTGAGTAATTCTAACACAATGGGTCCCTTTCAGAGAGGGGAAAGTCTTATCTTCAGGACCCTCTAGTCCGTAAGAAAATAGCTCACTAGTAAAATGGTAATTCACCTGGGGTATTTAAATCAAGCGTAAACCCTCTCAAGATTCTGCACCCACTTCCTCCAGCTCATCTTCTTCCCATGTACAGAATAAATCAGATATGCAATTGACAACAACAAATTTTATTATGAAAATAATAACAGCTGTATATGAACCATTCCGATATTGCAAGTATTTACGGCAGAAGGAAAAAAGTAGTATCTTTAAGGAAAGGTTGTATTTTTAGGGAAAGTAACAAGTTCCACCCAGAATTAAAGGAGCCTGATTTCCAAGGTGCATGCATGTGTATGTCCTTGAGTCACACATATGTGTATATTAAAAAGAGAAATTACTTTGTCATGCTGCTTGAGCCCCCATTGACATGTCCTGCCAGTTTGGTGTGAATACTATCCACAGGGCAGCAAACAAAAAGGTTATTAGGGGGGACACATACACAGACAGACAAAACAATCTCAAAAGCCTTCTTCTCCTTCAGAAAGTAAGGTGAATAATAGTCTATCACTGTCTTTTGGGAGTCTAGATTCAACTCTCTCTATAGAAAAATGAGAAAACATAATGTCTTGTTGGTGCGCCTCCTTGGAGTAACACACCGGTATTCACATCAGAGCTTCTTTTTTCTACAAATGGGTTTTCCTTACTAATTAGCCAAGCAGATAGTTTTGGGGCAATGCCCATGCTTAATGGTAGGGCAGGACAGGAGGCCCTGTTGGGAAGATCAAATTGCCCTACTGGAAGTGCTGGTGATCCGCAGCTGTGTCAGATAATCTGGCACCCGCTGGTTTAGGTATTTGACGATAAAGCAGAGTGAATTAAATTGTATCCAACTTTCAGTTGGGAGCCAGTGTAGTTTCTGCTAAAGTAGTTATTCATGATTAGAGAATTTGCTCCAAGCAGAGGTCTTGCTGACATGTTTTACAGTACAGAAGCTGGAGGCATTTAAGGTTGTGCTGTGAGATGCCATGGAATAAGGCGTTGCAATAATCATTACGCTGGCGATCAATGTGTGCATGAAGCGGCTATATTGTGTGTGCAAAAAAAAATTTTTCTGATTGCTTCATTCATTTGGTTTGTTTGGCTCATTGATTCATTTCATTCAGTTCGGGACCAAAACAATGATTCCCTTATTCATGTCATTCAGCCATTCATTTTATATTAAAGTCAATGATGGAAGCAGTGCATCCTAATTTTGGGCTCTGAAACTGGAGGCTTCAATCCAAGTTTAGAGAAACTTGCAGGCAGGCATCAGCAGTAGAAGGAAGAGTGTTCCAAGTCACAAAAAGCAGGGCAGTGTTGTACCAAGAATGGTACCAATAGCCCAAGGCACCAAAAGAGGAGTGAAGCATCACAACCATGAAATGAACATCCAAAGGCACTGGGAGAGGGGCAAAACGACCCAAACAGAGGCCTTAACTGCACAAGGCAACTAAAGAGCAGCAAAGCAATCCAAACAGAGGCCTGAACACCCCAAGGCAACAAAAGAGCAGCAAAGCAACCCAAACAGAGGCATGAATAGCCCAAGGCATGTGAGAGGAGCATAGAATTGTCAACAGTGAAATGAATATTCCAAGGCAGAGTGACAGGTATGGCAGCAAGCTAGGAGGTTTTAGCATTACTAAATGCACACATAGCAGACAGTCACTTTTCTTAGGAAAAGTGGCATCAACACCCCCAGAAATTGAGATAGAATAAGCCAGGAAGCCCACTAGTCAACACCCCAAGGCATAGAATGAGGGGTACGGCAAACGACAATACCCCCAAGGCATATATTTAGAGGGTAAGGCAGGAAGCACATTGGACAACACCTCAAGGTATAATAATTAGTGGTAAAGCAGTAATCACAGTAGCATAACAACCCCAAGGCATAGAGAAAGGGATAACCCAGTAAGCACAGTGAATCAACACCCCCAAGGCATAGAGTGAGAATAAGGCAACAATCATAATGGCATCAAAACCCCAAAGAGCAACAGCAACAATGCAATGAGTATTCCAAGGCATTGCAAGTGGACAAAGTGTACCAACAGTGGCAGGATTTCTCCAAGGCACCATGAGAGGAGCTAGAATAGGCTAAGCAGTAACAGTGGCAGAATAATACAGCTAAATGCTGAACCAGGAGAGAGATAGGGTAGGAGGAGAAGGTTTTTCTTTTAATTTGTTTTGTTTTTTGGATCAAAACACCTCAATATAAGTAAGAGAGAGGTAGGGTGGGAGGAACAAGTCAGGTATTAACAGTGGCAAAATTATACAGTAAGTTGCTGAACCATGAAGGAGGCAGGGCATGAGGATTGGGCGGGGCAGCAGCAGCAGAAACAGACCAGGAAGCAACAGTGGTACCATAACACTGGATCAGTGAAAAAAAGGAAGGCAGAAGGGTCATGTAGAGCAGCAGGAGCAGCAGCAGCTGGCAACAGTACAGTAAGGCACTGAGGGCAAACAGTGTGGACACTTTTTTTTTTACCACTTGCATGGAAATTTAAGAAAATCCAGAAACGGTGATTTATTTTTAGGAAGACCAATTGTTCTACCAACTCTTGAACCAGCAGTGAATGATGTAGTCTCACAATGCCCCCTGCCATTCAGAATATCTATTTACTAGGCATGCTGGTTGATGAGTAAGAAAGGAAGTGCTGGGCTACTTTGGCTAGCTCTAGTCTTCTGTGCCCAGTATGCCAATGAGTCTGTGCCCATGTCCTCAATGGGTTCTAAAAAGGTAGTGTGTGATTTAAATTTCTGCAGGAGTCTCCTGTGTTGGGGGGGGGGCATGATGATCTCTGTTGTCAACTACTGTTATTTTGGCCTGTGTCACATGGAGGGAGCACTGGATGGCCGGCGCCATCTTTAAAAATGGTGCGGGCCATCCAGTGCTCCTACCATGTGACAGGGGCCGGCCAATGGCACGGATACCCTGTCACATGGTAAGGGCAAAGGCCATCAGCGCCATTTTTATTAGTGGCAGCCGATGGCCCGAGAGCAGGAGATCGCTCCCGGGACCCCCACTGGACCACCAGGTACCTGTAAAAAGGTTTTTTTTTTGGGGGGGGGGGGGGGTCGGGAGGGTGGGGGAAGCTAAGGGATTAGTTTTAAAGGGTCGGGGTGGGCTTTTTGTTTATGGGCTCAGGCGCAGCCGATAAACAAAACCGTGATTGGGCCGGATGAAAAAAAAAACACGATGTGAATCGGAACCGCAATCCGAACTGATTCCGGTTCCGATTCACATCTCTAGTGCATATATGCATGTATGCTATAAAATGGCCACGTCCATTCGCACAAACCGCCATACGCGTATACATGTACGCCTGCATGGCAAAAATTCCTGTCTTATTGTAGGCCACTGATTGTCCCATTTGGACTCACCCACTAAACCACTATTGGTGGACTATTTATGAAAAACAGGAAGATGAAGGAACTAAACATAGTAACATAGTTTATGACAGCAGATAAATATCAAATGGCAATGCTATCTTTCTGTGAAAAAAAGATGCCAGTATTCACATGCAAGATGCATGTTGTTGGGTTTTTTTTGTTTGTTTTAAAGACTTTAGAGCAAGTCAAGCAAATGGCAGTGAAAGGTACTGTTAGCACCTCCGGCCGCGGGCGCCATGACCGCCGGCCGTGGCAGACCGAGGCTGGGCCGGCAGGTGCTGCAGGAGTAATTACCCGTGACTTCGGGTGTCGTCCGGGGCTCCGGCGGGGCTGGCTGCCCTTCTGCTCCATTCGCGACTGCTTTGGGTCCGGCTGGCTAGCTCCGTGGATTCGACTCCGCCCCTCTCTTCCTCTAGGGCCACACGCGCGGCTGAAGACGATTCTTAAAGGAGCCACGACAGGAAACTGTCATGGCTCCCCCTGAGACTCCGCCCCCAACATCCTGTATTTAAGGCAAGGTCTGGGTCTCAGACCTTGCCTTGGTATTGAGGTTCCTGCCTTGAGCTGCTCCAGCGATCTCTGTTCGTGGTTCTTCGTCCCTCTCTGCTGCCCTGTTCCGTGGATTGATTATTGGCTATTTGACTTCTGGACTGGTGGACGTGTCTTCTCCTGGCGTGATCCTGGTACGGCTTTGGACCCTTCTCCTGGCATGATCCTGGTACGGCTTTGGACCCTTCTCCTGACTTGACCCTGGTACGGCTCTGGACCCTTTTCCTGACTTGACCCTGGTACGGCTCTGGACCATTCTCCTGCTTAAACCCTGGACTGGATTTCGACCTCGTCTGTGTACCAAACCCTTGGACCGGCTTTTTGACTCTTCTATAACTCCGTCCTCAGACTGCTACGACCTGCTGAAGGCGCCAGCCATTTGGAACCCACGACCTGCAGGAGGCACCTGCATCCAGACCTTTCTTCAGTCTTCAGAGGAGTCTCCTAAGTCCCAGCGGCCGGATCCCTATGGGCTCCTCCCGGGGGGATTACGTGCTTCCAGGGTGAAGTCTTCAATCAACTTCTTCCTGTCCAGAGGCCTCGCCCATCGACGGTAGCTGCCTACCTCGAGACAAGGGTCCACATCTATAACAGGTACCAACATTCAGTACCCTGCCAATTGGTACTCCACTTTTATTGTTTTTACTGAAGATGTGGTATATACATTTTATAAATAAATAAATTGGTCCAACCAGTCTGCCTGGCTGCTCCCAGCTTCCCTTCCCATGTCTTTTACCCAGCCTATCCACCCTGGTCATTTTACTGCCCCCAAAATCGTCACAGCCTACATTTCCGACGCTATAAATATATTTTATCTTTTCATCTACTTGGACCAATGCCATCGATAATGCCGAGCAACACCTGAGCTGCTATTCCACTACCTATCCCTCCACGCTACACCGGTGATCCTCGCCTGTGTCAGAGATTTATTGACCAATGCAGTATGCACTTTCAGCTTCAAGCTCTGTTGTTCCCTGATGACCTCACTAAGACTACCTATATTTTGTCTCTATTAGAAGGGAAAGCCCTGGCATGGGCTTCTCCCTTTTGGTGACGATCGGACCCAGTACTGCAAGATCTTCCAAAATTCTTGGAACTATTCCAAGCTGTATCTTCAACTGGGCCCCTCTCATCACTAAAATTTCCTTCCTTTTGGTGCCTACAGTGCCAAGTTCTAGTAGCCATGTTAGGCCTGGGGAAAACTAACATTTTTTGCAGGTGGCGATGCCTTAGATTGGACCAATGTAAGAATTATCTAAAAGTATGCCTGCATTAAAATTCTTAGCAAAATCAGGGAGCTTTGGTTTATTAATACAAAGACAGCATAAAGATCCCGTCTTCCTTTTCACTGGTAAACCATTATTCTCTAATTGTTACGAAGGACGAAATCCGGAAGTGGATCCTTAGGCCGACTGACCCGAGGGGGCAGTCGGGAGGCAGAACTCCCACTGGGCAGATGGAGCTTCACCCGGAAACCCGTGACTCCTCCAGAGGAGCTGTGGGAGCCCGGGTCGCTAGGACTTAGGAGTCTTCGCCCTGGAAGCCCGAGGTCCCCCCGGGAGGAGCCCGTAGGGACCCGGACCGCTGGGACTTAGGCGAGGACGGAGAAGCCCAGGAGTGGAATACGAACCGGAGTCTAGGCAGGCTGCGGACAAGCAGGAATCGGAGTCACGGACCGGGGTCAAGGCAGGCTGAAGACAAGCAGGAATCGGAGTCACGGACCGGAGTCAAGGCAGGCTGAAGACAAGCAGGAATCGAAGTCACGGACCGGAGTCAAGGCAGGCTGAAGACAAGCAGGAATCGGAGTCACAAACCGGAATCAAGGCAGGCTGAAGACAAGCAGGAATCCAGGAACCAGGCAGGAATCAAGCAGGCAGGCAGGCAATCAGCGGGGAACAGGAACGACGGCAACTAGCTCTTCAAAGAAGGAACCTCGTTGCAAGGCACTTGGGTAAGGAAAGAGCCCGGTTTAAATCCCCCGGTCGGCGTCTGACGTCCCGGGGGGCGTGTCAGCACATCCGGGTGCTGACAGCACAAAACGCTGCCCTTCGCGCGCGCGCGCGTTCCCTCGCCGAGGGAAGGAGTCTCCGGCGACGTCTCCCTCGTGGAGACGCCGCAGCCAAGCCGCGTGGAGGGCCCCGAACCCGGCGGTTCGCAGCGCGGGTGAGAGAGGTAAGCTCCCGGTCACTAGTCTAGTGACCGGGATCGTAACAGTACCCCCCCTCTTACACCCCCTCCGAAGAGGACCGGCCTTCCCGGGATTGTCCAAATGAAACTGTGTCAACAATGACTTATCCAAAATATTACGGGCAGGTTCCCAGGAGTCCTCCTCTGGACCGCAACCTCCCAGGACAATAGATACTCCCATCGACGGTTAGCGAAGCGCACATCCCGAACTTCATGAACTTGGTACACAGGTTCCCCAGGAGATGAAGCAGAAACATCATCTGGAGTAGGCCGATGAAAACGTGAGTATACTACTGGTTTCAGGAGGGAGACATGAAACACATTGTGAACTCTCAGACGAGACGGGAGGCGTAACCTGTATGATACCATGCCAATTCGTTCTGCCACGGAGAAAGGACCACAGAACCTGGGTTTTAACTTGTGACTGTGGCCTGGGAAGCGCAGGTTCTTGGTGCTCAGCCAAACCTTAGTACCAGGGACCAATTCTGGCGCAGATCGCCGATGACGATCTGCCACTGTACGAGTTCTCTGAGCTGCCATCGATAGTCGCTGCTGAAGAACTTTCCAGAGTCGATGGAGCTGGGAAGCTATAGACTGAACCGCTGGTGAGGGAACCTCCAAGGGAAGCGGTATTGGAGGCTGAAGATGTCTTCCAAAGACGACTTGGAACGGAGTATGACCCGTAATGGAGTGTTGGTGATTGTTGTACGCAAATTCAGCCCAAGGCAATAGAGAGACCCAATTATCCCTCTTTTCGGTGATGAAGCTGCGAAGAAACAATTTGAGTGACCGGTTCATACGCTCCGTTTGCCCATTGCTTTGGGGGTGGAAAGCGGTAGATAGATTTAGCTGCACTCCAAACTTCTTGCAGATAGCACGCCAATAGCGCGCCGTGAACTGTGAACCACGATCCGACACGATACTCTGTGGAAGACCATGTGCTCGGAAGATGTGCAGAATAAAGAGACGTGCCAACTCCGGGGCCGATGGAAGTTTGGGCAGCGGTACCAGATGGACCATCTTGGAGAACCGGTCCACCGTGACCCAGATCACCGTATGTCCCTCCGACGGAGGCAGATCCACCACGAAATCCGTGGCGATGTGGGTCCAGGGTTCGGCAGGAATAGGCAGAGGCTGCAGCAGACCCCAAGGACGTCCAACCAGCGGCTTTTGTCTGGCACAAACGGGGCACGAAGCCACATATTCGTGTACGTCCTGTCGTACTCGGGGCCACCAGTAGTACCGATTCAAAAGTGTCAAAGTTCTCCCTTGACCGGCATGACCTCCCGAAAGGGAGTCGTGGGCCCATTCCAGCACCCTCCTCCTATCTCGGCGAGGAACAATTACTTTGTCGGTTGAGGAAATACCGGTGCCTGCAAGGGAAACTTTAGCTGGGTCGATGATATACTGTGGGGGATCATCTTCCTCCTCAAGGATGGAGTTCCGAGACAATGCATCAGCACAAACGTTCTTAGTAGCCGGACGGTACTTAAGGATGAAATTAAATCGGCTGAAAAATAGAGACCAACGAGCCTGCCTTGGGTTAAGGCGTTGGGCTTGTGATAAGAATTCCAAATTCTTATGATCGGTATACACCGTGACCTGATGTTGGGCTCCCTCCAGCCATTGCCTCCATTCTTCGAAAGCCAGCTTAATGGCCAGGAGCTCCTTATCGCCGATCCCGTAGTTGTTCTCGGCAGGTGTAAACTTCTTAGAGAAAAAGGAGCAAGGTAGCAATTGACCAGATGCAGAATGCTGAGACAAAACTGCTCCTACCGCCACACTGGAAGCATCTACCTCCACTACGAAAGGGCATAACGGGTCCGGATGACGGAGGCAAGTCTCTTGCAGAAACGCATCTTTCAAATCTTGGAAAGCTTTGCAAGCCCCCGGAGCCCAGTGTTGTGTGTCTGCTCCTTTTTTAGTCAGAGCGGTCAGAGGTGCCACTAATCGTGAATATCCGGGTATGAAGTGCCTGTAAAAGTTTGCAAAACCTAAAAAACGTTGTAATGCCTTTAGGCCCACAGGTTGAGGCCACTTCTTGATGGCGGAGACTTTTTCGAGGTCCATGCTGAATCCGGTGGCGGATACAATATACCCAAGGAAGGGCAACGAGTCCCGCTCAAAGATACATTTCTCCAATTTGGCGTAGAGCTGATGCTCTCGGAGGATTTGGAGTACTTGTCGGACTTGACTACGATGCGAATCCAAATCTCGTGAAAAGATAAGAACGTCATCCAAGTATACAATAACGCAGGAGTTGAGCAACTCCCTGAGTACCTCATTCATGAGGTGCTGGAATACTGCTGGTGCATTGCATAGACCAAAGGGCATAACCAGATACTCGTAGTGTCCGTCCCGGGTATTGAAAGCGGTTTTCCACTCGTCGCCGGGACGGATGCGCACCAGGTTATAGGCCCCCCTTAAGTCCAGCTTAGTAAACACCCGAGCCCCCTGAAGCTTGTCCAGTAGTTCGGGAATCAGTGGCAACGGATACCGGTCCTTCTTGGTGATAGCATTTAAGCCCCGGTAATCAATGCAAGGGCGTAAGGAACCGTCCTTTTTAGCGACAAAGAAGAATCCGGCCCCGGCAGGTGATTTGGATGGACGGATGAATCCTTTGGCGAGATTCTCCTTAATATACTCGGACATAGCTCTTGTTTCGGGCAGAGAGAGGGGGTACACCCTACCTCGTGGCGGAGTCGTATCAGGGAGCAGCTCAATAGAGCAATCGAAAGGACGATGGTGAGGTAATACTTCCGCCTTGTCCTTGGAAAACACGTCAGAGAAGTCGTTGTACTGGTCAGGAAGTTTCAACCCAGCATGAGCCAAGGGGATAGGCGGAACCACCGTGGCCTTGATGCAATGCTGTAGGCAATGAGAACTCCACTGTATGATCTGCAGGTCGTCCCAGCGAATCACGGGTGAGTGAAGTTGTAACCAAGGCAGACCCAAAACTATGGGATATACAGACTTCTCCAATACCAGGAAAGAGATCTCTTCTTCATGTAACAGACCAGTGCGAAGGAAGATCGGAGTGGTGACAAGAGAGATACTGCCCGGTAAAGGTGTTCCTTGAATAGAGGTAATGCAGAGAGGTGGGTCACGGGGAACTGTGTCCAAGTGAAGCTTTTGTACCAGCTCTCGAGTGATAAAGTTACCCCCAGCCCCGGAGTCAATCAAGGCCTGAGTAGAAAAAGTGTCCTCTGAGAACCTCAGAGTTACAGGCACTGTACATTGAGGAGCAGCGTTGAAACAGCCCAGGAGGTACTCCTCCTTCCTTCCTAGGCGTGGGCGTTTCCCGGCCGTTCCTTACACTGGGAAAGGAAATGCCCCTTACCACCGCAGTAAAGACACAACCCCAGTGTCCGCCGGCGGCGTTTCTCTTCTTCAGTTAGGGAAGTGCGTCCTAACTGCATAGGTTCTTCAGCAGAAGCCTCGGCCGAGGCGACCGTCGACCTGGGCATCGGAGTGAGCGGTCTCGAGAATGCCGGAGCTAGCGGGGACAGGCGTCTCGGAGGGCGTACTTCCCGAGCTCTCTGTTGCAAACGTAGGTCGATACGTCCAGCTAGCTCTATGAGTGAGTCTAATCCTTCGGGAAGGTCCCGGGCGGCTAGTACGTCCTTGATCCGACCAGCCAATCCTTCAAGGAAAATTCCCCGAAGAGCATCGTCACGCCAACCCACCTCAAGAGCGAGGGTGCGGAACTCCAAGGCATACTCGGCCAGAGTACGGCCCCCTTGCCGGAGTTGCAATAATTCCGATGTGGCAGAGGTCTGACGGGCTGGCTCGTCGAAGGCTGCACGAAACCCAGCCACAAAGAGATCCAAATTGGTGAGAGTAGGATCACTTTTCTCCCACATCGGTGAAGCCCAGTGCAGAGCCTTCCCATCCAGTAGGGAAAAAATATAAGCGACCTTGACAGAATCCGTAGGGAACTGATTCGGAAGCAAGGCAAATCGCACGAAACACTGATTCAAAAACCCGCGACACCCCTTGGCGTCTCCAGCGTAGCGTGAAGGAGCTGGCAGCTGTGTAGGCGTCTGGAGCGTAACTACCGGCGTAGGTGCGACCACAGGAACTGGTGCCGGAGGTTCTGCGTCCATACGGGTAGCCATTCGCTCCACCGTGGCTACCAGGGAATCCAGAACCTGTTGTTGTTGTACCAGGCGCTGAGCCAGGCCCGGAATGGCCTGGAGACCAGCGAGATCCGCCGGATCCATGGCCTTGCAAACTGTTACGAAGGACGAAATCCGGAAGTGGATCCTTAGGCCGACTGACCCGAGGGGGCAGTCGGGAGGCAGAACTCCCACTGGGCAGATGGAGCTTCACCCGGAAACCCGTGACTCCTCCAGAGGAGCTGTGGGAGCCCGGGTCGCTAGGACTTAGGAGTCTTCGCCCTGGAAGCCCGAGGTCCCCCCGGGAGGAGCCCGTAGGGACCCGGACCGCTGGGACTTAGGCGAGGACGGAGAAGCCCAGGAGTGGAATACGAACCGGAGTCTAGGCAGGCTGCGGACAAGCAGGAATCGGAGTCACGGACCGGGGTCAAGGCAGGCTGAAGACAAGCAGGAATCGGAGTCACGGACCGGAGTCAAGGCAGGCTGAAGACAAGCAGGAATCGAAGTCACGGACTGGAGTCAAGGCAGGCTGAAGACAAGCAGGAATCGGAGTCACAAACCGGAATCAAGGCAGGCTGAAGACAAGCAGGAATCCAGGAACCAGGCAGGAATCAAGCAGGCAGGCAGGCAATCAGCGGGGAACAGGAACGACGGCAACTAGCTCTTCAAAGAAGGAACCTCGTTGCAAGGCACTTGGGTAAGGAAAGAGCCCGGTTTAAATCCCCCGGTCGGCGTCTGACGTCCCGGGGGGCGTGTCAGCACATCCGGGTGCTGACAGCACAAAACGCTGCCCTTCGCGCGCGCGCGTTCCCTCGCCGAGGGAAGGAGTCTCCGGCGACGTCTCCCTCGTGGAGACGCCGCAGCCAAGCCGCGTGGAGGGCCCCGAACCCGGCGGTTCGCAGCGCGGGTGAGAGAGGTAAGCTCCCGGTCACTAGTCTAGTGACCGGGATCGTAACACTAATGTTAACCATTTCAGCAATATGCCCGCCGCATAACTCACCATACATCGACTGAGAAACCCTTCAATTTGGCCTTTTCACAGGCTACCCCTCCTCTTCTCTGCAAGGCCAGCTTGCAAACTGGATGCATTCTGAGAAAGTTTGTGGGTAAACTTTGCACCAGTTTTCAAAGAGGAATTAGGTATGTGGTTTCATGCTGCAACATTTGCACCTACTGTATCTGTAGCTACTTTTCTCCAGTGAAAATACTGCTCGTAAGAGTTGAAAATACAAGCTGCACGCCCAGTTTTCCTCCCCCAACCTAAACATGCCTCTGTGAATGGCTCACAAAAAGTACTTTCAGCAATACAGCAGGATTGACAGACAGGTCAATTTACCAGCAAGAATCGCTATTTTCACATACAAATGGATTTTAAAATCGCCCTGCCTGTCTAGCAATGAAAGAAAAATATGCAACTGGAAAGTGTAATAAACAAACTGGCCAGAATTTTTGCAAACTTTTTTTTTAAAGCTGAATTCTTCTCTAAGCCACAGGCTTTCGATTGATTTACTGAGATTTGTAAAATTGGGCATCTTACCTACCCAGAAGAGTACCCTTAACTGAAGGTGATGAGATCACAATTAGAAACAAATAAAAGTATCCCTTTTTTCAGCACTAATTTCTTCAAAAAATATGTGTCTGCTAAATTAGCTTATATATAAGAAGATCCTAATCAATACGGGGGGTGAGAGAGATTCTACAAGTCTTTTAAATCAAACAGAACAACTATGGATTTTCTATCTCAACACTATCTGCCCGCACGGTCGTAATTGTGAAATCGATTGGTATTCACTTTGGTAAATAGAATTTGGCACACCACTCGATTTCACTATAATTTATGGAAATTTGATGTTGTCCATCTGATGTCATTTAATTGACAGCTAGCCCTACTTATTAGGAGAAAGCCGGTAGTAGCTTTTTTTAGTTTGACATCATTTCCTGCTTGACGCCGTCATGAACTGAAAACATTACCACGAAAGAGTGACCATATGGATTAGAAAGATTGTGTGTTTAAACAACCGACATTTTTGTTTTTCTTATTTTTAGACACTAGTACAAGATTTGCTCCTTGAAGAAGAACTATTTTAGTTCAAAATGCTGTCCCGTGTTGGGCTTTGCGATCTGTAGCAGGCATCTGATCACATTATATTTTTCGTCATTGTTTCAAGCTCCAAACAATTGAGATAAGTTCCATTCCATTGTTTTTCAACTATACAATACAGACTGCGTTTTTTAATTACAAATACAATTTTTAAAAAATATATACAGTTAACATATTAAATGGGCTATGCTTGTGTGCACGCTGGGAATTGTGCACACAAGGACGCACACGCACTACTTTTAAAATTGACCCCTGTGGTTACAACCTTAACCGATGATTATATATAAGGCTGAGTAATGAAGTGGTAACACGTATCGATGATGCCTAGTATGAAGGTCAATCTATCAGTGACTAAGTGAATACAGCGTTTTGAAATAGAGGGAAGGAGGATGATTATCTTATAATCTTCTATGCAGGACATCTCAATGTGACTCCAAAGGTGTTGACCATCTCATATGCTGCCCTTAAAAGCTGGTTTATAAACCACAGCCTAAGGACAGCCAGACAGGCTGGGCTGAGCTGAGCTTGGAAAATAACTCAGGCTTGTAAGTGACTACAGGTGATATGAATTCCAGTGTGCAAATAACAGAATCATTTTGCAATTGCTTCAAACAAGAGCTAGAGCGAACCCTGCCACTAATGGTGTTGGCATCAAATTAGACTCCTCTACTTTCATTACATGAGTACAGAGAAATTAACAATTTTAGGTTCGAAGAGTTTGAAGATTACCTTTGTTATGTATCCAAATTCCCATTGTACTCCCAGGTTTCCACTCCAAACCAAATGTTTAAAAGTTTGATTTGAATAATAAAATCTGAAAAATGGCAAAAGCTCTTTTCTGTACAACAATAGCTTGAAACTAGGCAGAAACAGATGAATGGAATTTCTACGACTACAAACATTCCAGTGAATTTTCTGCTTCAAATTGAATTTTTTTTCCCTGTCTTACTCACTCAAATACTCACTTTAAAGACAGCCAGCGAGCAAAATGTATATTAATTAGAACTCTTGAGGCTGGCATCAGCTAGATACAATTATCCCAAACTGATGCTATTACAGGCTCTGATAGCTTCATTTAAATTCCTGAATAAAACATGAAATATCTTTAATGAGAAATGGATATAGTTGTCAGTAGGGACTAGATGTGATAGTGTTACTAGCTGAGTTATCAGAGACAGAGTCATAACATGAATACTTTCTGTTTTGAGATAAAAACGATGGTTGTTAAAGAAGACATAGTCCTCTTTAGAGACTTAGTGTAGGCCGCATCTCATGAATTATTGGAAATAACAGAACCAGCTCTCGTACAGGAACCTTGATGGCTGTGGCAGACTTTGATGCCCTTTGCCTCCATCTGTAGAAAACAGGAGGCAGACAGGAGGATGCGCAGGAAAGTAAATGGATAGCTTCAGGTTGCAAACAAAACAAAAAAAACGTCCTTTTCTCAAAGCTAAGGTTGATCGAGTTTCAGGTTTGAATATATGCTTTGAGGAGCAATGCTGACATGCATTGACTTATGGGTTTACTTTAGTTTTCAAGGAGGCTGGAAGTCACAAGGCCAGTTTAGCAGAGAAACGAGAAGAGGATGATTCTTTCAATCACTGTGTCAAGGGGACGGATTCACACCAATTCCTTCCTGTCACCAAGTTTGATAAAGAGCTTCTGAGTGAAAATTTACCTTGGCTGCAGAATGGAAGCATGCTCACCTGTGCCCATCTTCTCTCTGTCTTACCTTAGCCCCTACATTCGATACTTCCAGGCTATTTTTACTTTACGCGTGTCTTGCATTTTAAGTGTGCTAAGCGCGTCAGAGCAGCATTGCTTCAAAATAATATTTCTGCAGGCTCTCATGTTCCAGCTTCTGATCTTATTCCTAGCATGGGTCTCCTTTTGGTTTTGTTCAAAGTTTATTTCTCAGGTTTTTACATTCCTTGATAATCAAAGTTCTTTAATTATGGTCTCCATTCTAACGTGCTTTTCGGATTATCTCCATCAGCAATGCTTGTTCCTTTCATATTCATGGGTGTGAATGTGGTTGGCATCCACTCACAGAACAGACTGGAGGTTAGCGCCTGCACTCAGAACAATAAGCTGCCTCTGCAAACTTCTCCCAGTAATCCCCCTCTTTACGTCAGGTTCATGCCCCCTGATGCCACCTGCTGTTGACCCTCTGTATAGCACAGCATCCACTTGAAATTGGCAACCAAGGAGGAGCTTTAAACCTGGACTATTTTTTGTCTTAATCTAGTAGATTATCATCAGAGCGAAAATGTGGCGGCCATGATTTCACTTGTTCTAATTATAAAACACAATTTTGAAGGGCTGCTGCTTTATATAAATCTTTCTCCTCTATCAGAACACCCTGCAGCTTTCTTAATTTTAGCCTCTAATGACTTCAAGAGCCATCATGTTTTCAAGGTTTCTCTTTAGAGAAAACAAGAGCGGCCTACAGTATGTGATTAAAAGTTTACACCTTCTGTGCACACCATGTTTGCAATATAGCAAAGCTGTCTTCAGTGAGTTCCTTCCTCAGGTACTGTGGCTGGTTCAGCTTCTGACACACACAGTTATCGACAGTTATCCTCCGTTAATGCCACTGCTCCTAGTGCTGAGACAGGAATAGCCCTCGCCTCTGGGAAACATCATTCAGACTCATTCTAGCATTTTTAAGACTCGACTCACTGGAGCACCTAGCATGCAGAGGCACACAGCCTGCACACTCTGTCTGAGAGGAGAGAGAAAATTGGGAGAGAGCATGGACCTCTCTTTAGTCCCATTGAAATATTTTCCCCCCAAAAAAATATTCTTTGCTCCTAAAAAAAATATTTTTTTTTTAGGAGCAAAGAAAATGTTTTATTTTCATCCCAAACATACTTTTTAAAGTTAACAAATCAAAAACTTGCTATGCAGAGAGGCAATTTATATATATATAAAAAAAAAATAATGAACTGAAACAGCAATCTGACAATTTTTCGTGTTTGAGTTCCATTTAACCTTTATTTTCTGTGATGCTTTTTGTATTGTACGTAATCTTTTTCTCTGGATTTCAGGGCCTAATCAACAGTGAAAACAATCTTCTTTCCTTTGCTTTATAGTGATAAATAGATAAACTATTTCTTATGTACAATTTAACTCCTGCTAATCAATTAATGCCTCTCTATCTTATTGTATTTTATAATGAATTAATGGCTAATATGTGCATAATGCTGATAGGTTATAAAGATTTGATAGCAAATACAGATTCAGTGAAAAGCTTCAAAATGATATTAGCTATGTATATTTTATTTTTTTGTAGTTGCTATTATCACTTTTTTTTTTTTTTTTTTTTTTTTTACTAGTTCTAGTTGAATAAACACATACACCCAAATGTAAATAATGTTAGGGATGTGCAGCAGTGTTTTCATTTTGTTTCAGTTAGGGCACATTAAAAACTGGTGTTCACTATTTCGATTTGGCGTGCACTAAAAATTAACAAAATGAAAACAGGAAAAATGTGAAAATGGCACCATGAGCATTGTTTGGTTGCACATCCCTAATAGTTCCTATTTATTTAGCTCATTTTTTTTTTTTCATTGGCAGCTCAAGGCAAGTTCCAGTCAGGTACAGTGGAAATTTCCTTGCTACAGAAGACTTACAACCTGAGACAATGGATGAGGAAGTGACTCGCCCAAAGTTGCAAGGAGTGCCAATGGGAGAAGCACTGGGCTAGCCCTCCACTCCAAGTTTGCAACTGCCTGCAAGTAGCCGATACTGTTCTCACATGGAGCTATTTTTTTTAAATTCTGCAAAGCAGGTAACAGGGCATTGCATGGCTTAGACCTTATCCAATATTTCTCCCATCCCCTTAGATATGAGAAAAGATTGTTTTGAACGAGAATATGAAGGGCGACCCAGAGACCAGCTCCAGATCTGCTGTTGTCACAGAGGCTTCGTTGCATCTGTGTCTCATGCCTTGGAACCACAGTTACCTATAGAGCTCCCTGGAGGTTCATTAACCATTTATTATTCATTTTGAAATAAGGATCTCCGCCGATCCTAAGGAAGGGGGTGTGAGTAAGACAAGAGGGTGCTTCTACTTGTTTGAAGAGAGTTTTGCAATAAACAAAGGAAGAGCTTTGGTGCAATGAGTTTGTATCCATTAAAGATTCTGGTTTGGGAGGAAAAAATGATCAGAGAAAAAAAAAAGAAGGACTATATATGCGATTGTCTAGGCTACCTGCTGTTTTAGTTGGCACTTGCCCTAGCAGAGGGTAATGGGAAAGGATATTCAGTGTCTATAAATGAGCCTTGGAGGAGCTGCAAGTTTCTTTAGTTCAGGAATCCATTGACAGTGAAGGATTTTTCCCTTGTTCACCCATGGGGGAAGGTTGGAACTAGTAGGAGGTGGGATACAGTGCAGAGCCAACTCCGCTGTCAAACTCAAATCCTGCACCTCATAAGAGCTGAAACAGTGGTTGACACATCCTGTTACCATTAATTTGCGTCCATTCCTTTGGGGTTGTCCCTACGTTGGCGCCATTTCTGATAGACAACTGGTCACCTCATTCTATGGCCGTCAGACAGTCTGGTTATTTTAACAAAAATGACAAAAGCTGGGATTTTATTTTTTTTATCAATTGCTCCCCTTTACACTTCCTTCCAACATTTGAAAAGTCACTTTCTGAAACTGTGCACAAGAAGCAGGTCTATGTATTAAACCATGATAAAGTTGGTCAAGTTTGCTCGATATTTGACCAACCTTATTACGACAAAATTCTAAAGCATTTTCAAGGTACGTATAAAGGATTAGGTATGCAGAATTATTGCATATGTTAATTTGTTCCCTAACACAAAGAAAATCATTGGAGGGATGAAGACTGAGTATCACTGTGGTCTTTGGGGCAGGAGAGCATCCCTTTTTTCTCCCAATGTACTTCCTATACTAGGTTGCTCTGAGCTGTCAAGTTATCCTATCCTAGAAGGTATGGAGTGGAGACTGAGCCTTCAGAATAGAAGAAATTAGGCATGTGCTGTTGGTAAAGTAATTCTTCTTCCTTGAAATATCACGCTGCTCTTAAGACAATAAGGGAAATTAAAGAAAAGTAAGTGATAAGACATTTTGGGGGTCAATATTCAAAGCCTTTAGCAGGATAACTCACAAGTTATCCATATCCAGCCTAAAGGCAAGATTATTAATATGAGGTATTTATCTGCTTAGATTTTGGATGGATAAATCTGGCTAAAATCTAGCCAGATAAAAAAAAGGTGTGCCAGGTAAGTTCTGGGGCAGGCCTAAGTTATCCTCCTAACTTAGTCGATTTTCAGTTGTATCCAACGTTATCCGGCCGTGTGTGGTTGGATAACCTGCCAATTAATCGGATATATTCAAAGATATCTCGTTAAGAGGCACTGTTAAGAAAAAAAGTGTAGTTTAGACCTCTGACCTGATAACCCCCTCCCCAAAACAAAAATGGACCTACCAGGATGAACCCCCACCCTAAGCCCCTCCGAGAGTGATACAAAATATTTTGGGGTTCCGGGTTGGACCCCCTTACCTGGTTCTATAAAAAATGCCCCAAACTGACCCTTTCTAATTCCTCCTCAGTCAGTATACAGGGGTATGAATGCTACTCTGCAAGGATTGCTCTAAGCACAGCAATGATGGAAGTGGCTGGGATCACACAGCATAGGTGTCTTCATATCTAAAGGTACTGAGAGGGTGGAAGACTAAGGAGAGAAGATGCAGTTTGGGGCATTTAGTATGGAACTGGGGAAGGGGATGACCTGACACCCCAAAATAATTTGTAGTCACTTTGGAGGGTTGGAGGGGTTTGGCCCAGCAGGTCCATTGGTGAAGTAACGGGGGATGAGAATTGAGCCGCAGATCCTAATTTCACCTTTTTTTTTTTTTTTAAACAGTAGCACTTAAAAGTATCTTTGAATATATCTTTTCATTGTGATAGTGATTATTTCAGCCAGGAATGAAGCGATTTTTCTCTTTTTCACTGTTGCTTCTTACGGGGCTGAGCTGCATAACTTCTTTTGAGCACATTTAAATGTTGCAGCATGGTGACTGAAACGCAGGTGGTTTTCCCCCTGCTTGCTTTTAATGCCCATGGCATTACATATGGCAGGAGCATGTCAGGGGGCTTCGTCCCCACAATTCCAGGTTTTGATGACATCAGGAAAGTAATTCTGCATATCCGAAAAAAAAAAAAACAAACTGAAGGTCATACATATTGAAACGAAGCTGATAATGTAATGCACAATTCCAAGCAGGGACCAATCTATAAACTTTCATATAGGGCATGATTTTGTCTTCCCAAGATAGGCAGTGTCTCTGACAAACATCTTTGTTTAACAAAGGGGTTTATGCCATAAAGGTTTTCTCTTGGCTTGTGTCTATGGTAAAAAAGTAATCTAGTGATTACAAGAACAGGCTGAGAGCCAGCGACATCATGATCCAAATCTTGATGATGCTCTTTGTGACTGAGCAAGTCACTTCTCCTTCTATTGGCTCAGATGCAAACGTAGTGGTTGATGTACTAACCTGCAGTATTTTCCATGGCTTAGATGGTCACTTTCACCAAAGTTTATTATAGAAGCTAAACCAACTCTGAGCTCACTTGTATCCATAGCAAACTTTACTAAGAAATATTTCACTACCGCTCCATTCCAGGAGCGAGCATCGCACGTTCTCAGCCATGGCAAGGTGCGATGCCGGCTTGGAATCCTTGCAGGCCGCTGTTGTGCTAAAGGATCCACTTAAGAACATAAGAACATGCCATACTGGGTCAGACCAAGGTTCCATCAAGCCCAGCATCCTGTTTCCAACAGTGGCCAATCCAGGCCATAAGAACCTGGCAAGTACCCAAAAACTAAGTCTATTCCATGTAACCATTGCTAATGGCAGTGGCTATTCTCTAAGTGAACTTAATAGCTGGTAATGGACTTCTCCTCCAAGAACTTATCCAATCCTTTTTTAAACACAGCTATACTAACTGCACTAACCACATCCTCTGGCAACAAATTCCAGAGTTTAATTGTGCGTTGAGTAAAAAAGAGCTCATTTGTAGGCCCCCCCCCCCCCCCCCCGAAGTCTACAAAATTCCCTGGTGGTCCATGTGGATCCACGACCCTGACTCCCTTGTGGGCCATAAATATTAGAATAAAAGGTGTCCATTTTTAAACCCCCATGCCCTTGACCCCCAAAAGAAATGCAAACTCCAATCTGGAAACCCGGCCCCCCATTGGCCAGCCTGCATGTGTCCCACAAATCTTATCCCATGGATGGGGCGATCTTCTGAGGGCAGGATCGAGTGGCACCAGCTTTGCATGCCCCTCCCAGCTCACCTGCCTAAAAATATGTTCAGTAGCAAATTTTCCAGCATGAGTTTAGCCAGGTAGAGGATGAAATTTCGAAAGGCTAAAGGTTACCTGGATAAAACCCACTTTTAGCCAGGGAAATCTTTTGACTACCAACCCCTGAGTTTATGAATTCTGAATACTTTTTTTTGTGCAGTATATGGATAAAGATCTTCTGCCTATAATAGCTACCTTAGGGATCTGAAGAGGTGCATTAAAAATTAAAGCACTGAATGGTAGATTGGATCACAATCTGGGGTATATAGACTCGAAAATGTTTAATGACAGGTGGCCTCAGCAAAGAGGTGGCCTTTGAGACACATTTCTCTTTCTTTTATTTTTTAATTAACTTTTATTTTCAGCGTTTTATCCCCTTTTTCCTGCAGAAAAGCTTTTAAAATGATAAAAAGTCTGCCACTGCAACAGGAAAAAAAAAGGGTTGACTCTCTCGTTCTTCTCTGAAGGGGGATTTAAATCCTGTAGTGTCTGGATTCTACTGTTGGTTAATCATACAAATGCCTTTTCATTATGTTGCTTACCACTGTAACTCTCGGCTAAAGAGCACACAATCTCTCTCCAGTTTAGGAGTGAAAATGTCCCAATTAACCATTCACAACCCTTCTGAAGATCACTTCTCCTACGTGCTATGCTATTTTACCATTGCAAGATATGCCATGGAGCGGATTAGTATTTTTTTTCTTTTTATTCAATACACTCTGAACAACACATGCAGAGGTCAATTATCCTACTGCTCCTGGTACCGGCACTGAAAATCCCATGGTAGGCCAATGCCCCTGGCATTCTTTTCCCCCACATAGCTGGTGCGGACCTCTTTCTGCCTTCAAGTTTCTATCTTTACTTTGTAGATACAAAGCACACAGGGTAAAGAATGCATGGGGGTTTTAACATGGAGGATGCACTTAATTTTCTCTCCATAGAGGTGTGGAATTTTCTAAGGGGTCTTGTCCATGGGTAAGCGAAGGGGGGTGGGGCTGAAAGGAAAAGAGAAATTTGGATTCAGAGACAATCAACACAAGCCATGATTTTTTTATTTTTATTTTTTTACAGTCTGGGGTACTGATTCTACGGACAAATCCATAAGCAAAGCACATCAAGCAGCACTGACTGATACATGGGGGTAGCCTGCATGGCGCGGCAGATACTACTTTAGGAAGCTTGCTGGGCAGACTGGATGGACCATTGCTCCTTTTCTGCCGTCATTTCTTTGTTTCTATGCCTAACCCTTACTGGGGAGTTTTAAGTCCCAAGGACACACAATCTTATTTATAATCTTCTGGGGCTGCTCCGGCTAACCATGCACTCCCCTGGGGGGAGGGACTCTTTTTATGGGGGGAAGCTCGTGCTTATGGCCCAGGCGATGACAGAAGGTCGCCAGTGTGAGTGCTGTGCTTTAGATGCTTCTCATCAGGGGAGAGGCTGTAAGAGCTCAGACAGAACCAGGTCCGAGTGGTAAAGTTTACTGATTATCACAGTTAAATTAAAGCCCATTTGTCCACATTGATGAGAGTACATCTGACTGTAGTTACAGGGTTTCTTTCTGGGTAGGTAGGTGTCCTTATTACAGACCTCTGGGTACAGCCCGTGGTGATTTTAAATGCGCATATTCTCCCAGGGGCTGTCCCGTGGAAATCCTACTGAGAGGGCTCCCTTTTAACTGCAAAGATCCTACCTTTAGAGATCTGCTTTCCCGTGGACACCCAGCCTGTCCTGATTCCTTGGGGGGACATCCGGATGGGATCTCCTTCTCTGGTGCTTCCTTCCTTTGGTTGCACTGTTTTTTATTCCTCAGCTGTTACTTCAGGTGATTTCTCTTATGGAAAAATCTGGGGACCCCAGGCTATTAATCCTGCGCTGAATCCCAGGGGGGAGGGAGATCCAAAAAACGCCCCACTATTCTTTGGTTCCAAAAAATACTTTAAATTTTAAACGGGAAATCTTCTCTGCCTTCACCGTCTCTCGCAGCAGGATCCATCACTGGTGCTCGCCTTCCTAGGGAGTAGAGGAGGATCTCTGGTCCCCTGAAGAGAGCCCCTCGCCCCACGGGATATCTCCCTGTAAATTATAAGAAGGACCCTCGGGCAGTGAGAGCACGGTGAGGTCTCTTCTAAAACAAAACTCCTTTGGGCAAGGCCAGGAGTCCCTACCAGAGTGTGGAGAAAATCCAGGTTTACTCTGCAGCTGCTCCCTCTAACTGAACTCCCCTGAGAGTTAAAATGGCCGAGCTAAATAGCACTGAGTCGTCCAATCCAAAGCCTCCTGGTGGGAGGGCCTGGGGGAGGGATGGCTCCCTAAGGATGGGGACAGTGGCATCTAGTGCCAGACCCAGAAGGGGAGCCACATGTTTCTATAGTTCTGTTTATTCACAGAAATCCCTTAAACTTGCCGCCTCTATGGTACCTGCTAAGTTCTACCACAAGCAATGGGTATAATATATACAAAAAAAAAGGAAACAGCTATCTCATTCCATCTGTGGGGATGCTTAGGGAATTCCTGTTGCCCAACATATGTAGTGGAGGTGTCTTCAGAAAGAAAAACAGTCATAGATTTTCCTAAAAAAAAGTATATTAAGAAAAAAATGGTATAAATTAATTCCCCAGTTGTAGAGCCATGGATTCCCTCCCTGGGATATGGGAGCTGAGAGACAGTAAGACTGAAATGTTATAAAATATCACCTTTATGACTCTTTGTGAGTTTCCACTTGGGAAGGACCAGGCAAAAGTTGGTGCAAAACGTTATGAACATCAAATAGTGCATGAAAGCTGCCGCAGAACCTTTGCGCCAATCTGGTCCTTAACCTCGCCTAGGATTTTGTCGCTTAACTGGCAATGTCATCTCTTGCTCGTTCCATTTGGAGTGGATGAAGGGAGTCCTAACTACCCAAAGCTAAGTCAAGAAATGCACTATTAATCCAATCAAAATGTTTCACTGCACATTATTCTGTGTTTACTTGTTAACTTTTATTTCCGGTGACCCCACTACTGTATCCCACGGCAACCACACGGCTGCATCCCAGTGCTAAGTATGTAAGACATTTCTGACATCCCCATACCCTTTTATCAAAATGGCTATTCTGTAATTACCAAATTCCAAATAACAAAACAGATATATTTTAGTGGATTTAATTTCAGTTACAAAATGGATTAGCTAAACAGAAGCGTATTTTTGCAAACAACATTTTTACTTTGAATAAAGTAGTAATTAAATAACCCATTGCTATAACTAATCTAAGTTAAAAGTTTTTTCATAGAACTGTGCATTTACTATTAACCCTCTTTTCTCTATCCCCATCTCACCCCCATCTACTCCTCTACAAGGGTGGCAATCAATGAAAGACTATAAAAAATATATTGTATGTTTGTGCAGCTGTGATAGATTCATTGCTGTAGCATGCTGACAGATAACTGGCCTCCGTCCATCCCCTGGAACTTAAGTTACTGGACTGCACGACCCAGACAGTAGTTTAAAGAGGGTCAGAGGGCAGTCAGGCATTATCTACCAACTGGATGCATTTCCTACACATCTGCGACTTCAGTATTCCCGCAAAGAGATTGGCGCTAGGGAAGGAGCTGCTGGGATATTTAGCTTTTCAAAAGGGACTTCTGTACAGTTTTATGAATATCAGAGAAGAAGTCTGAAGTCATTTGACAGTGAATTGAATCTATGGAATGAGCCTTACTAGGAAATGGGCTAGAAACCAACAAGTGTGTTTGATACATATCAGTCTGACTTCTAGATCAACATTTCCAATATTGTAAAGATTTTAACAGTCGACTGCAGTGTGTTATAATTTTCTGGGTATGCAGTATTGTGATTAGAGCAGAAACCTGGGAATCTGGAGAACCCGCTTAACTTGTAGAGTGACCTTAAA
This sequence comes from Rhinatrema bivittatum, assembly GCF_901001135.1. Lineage (NCBI taxonomy): Eukaryota > Metazoa > Chordata > Amphibia > Gymnophiona > Rhinatrematidae > Rhinatrema > Rhinatrema bivittatum. The sequence goes on along the minus strand of NC_042627.1, from coordinate 73,617,559 downwards.
TAAGTGACTAATTCTTCTTTCTAATTATTAAAATACTTTGTTAAACCGTCATCCAGAGACCCTAGGTCTCCATCTGGTCCCTAGCTAGATCCCATGACTAGGATTTTGTAGTTTGCAGACCATCCCTGCAGGCATCTCCACAGAGGCTTCTCTGGATTGGTCATTAGTGCACTGTAAAAGCAGGATGGCTTTCCCCTTGTTTTTTGTTTGGCTTTGAGTTGCAGTTTTTGGACCCCCACAGCCTGATGCAGGGGAAATGGCTTTTGTTTTTTGGAGTTTGGGGGTATTGAGTTGGAGGAGTAGTGTGCTGGTTCTTCCCTATTTTAGGGAAGCAACTCTGCCCAGTGTCAGTATCCCATGGTCTAGAAGGGATTGTCTTAGAGAAGTGGAGAAGAGTTTGAAAGAAGTTCTCTGAGAATTTCGCTTTTGGGATCCTGTGCCTGCCTAGAAGTTGGGAAGGTGCTGTAACTCCCTCCACGCAGCTAAGAAGGGGCAGCAGAGGCCTGACTGAGAAGAAGAGGGGTTTTTTTTCACTTGTACGGGAGGAATTCATTTGGCTATCAGTTCCTGACCACAGAAAAGGAGGAGAGATTTTGGGATTTTAAACACATTTTGGGGCTTTCTCCACCAGAAGTCCAGCTTTTACTATCAGTGAAAGAGACAGGAGATGCCAGCCCTACTAGGAACCCACTATCACTTGAGGGTCTTTTCTGGTGCTTGCCATCTAAAGGACACGTCTCAGCTGCTACATTTCAGAAAGAGACACTTTTAGGCTTATTTTTGTGACAAGAGTTTCTGGAGAATTTTTGCCGTGAATTGCAGTTTAAGTATTTTTTGATTGTAGCAAATTTGTGTTGACACATCCCACTGTAGTGTTCAGCGCCTTGCCCTAAAACAAGGCCGTCCCAAGCATGATTCCTGTGGTTCCAGAGAGTTCAAAGGAAGCAAGAGATCCCCAGATGTTTATCCCCCGGCACCTCGGTGGCCTGCTGTGAACAGTTTGGGTGTGACCCGAGAGGAAATGGAGAACTGGGAGTAGAAGTGGCCCCCAGGGACTGCATTCCAAGAAGTCCCCTAAGATTACAGTCATCTAGAGTAGATCTTGCTGGAGATCCTGAGGGAGCAGGCCCTCATTAAGCTATGCCCTCGTTAAGATATGCCCATAGACTTCAGGAGCATGCGTGCTGGACCTAGTGATCACTTCTGGAGCCTAACTTTCAAAGCTAGCCATGTACGAGGACATGCGGACATTTATCCCAGTATTTTAAGAATTGAGCAGAAGGTTGCTTCGCAGTTTATGAAATACAGCATGGCTCTGCTCTGAAAGCATTTGCGTGTGCTTCAGTGCGCACAAATATTTCCAATGTAAGATACAGGGCCGGTGCTAGATTTTTCGCCCTCCTGTGCAAACAATTACTGTGCTGCCCCCTCCCCCCTTCATTTACTCTGTGTCCCAGGCCCACCAAAAAAAAAAGCCTAGCTCCCTTCAGTGATACAAACTTTAAAACTGACCCCTCCCCCTTCCCCTGTACCAATTGGCTGGTGCCAAGGGTATTAGGTGCCCTAGGCGAACCTTATAACCTTGCACAATGTCCCCCGCCCATCCTGCTACACACACACAGTTATACATTTATAATAACATTTTACATAAAAATATCAAAGTACAGTATTCCGAGGTAAAAATATCACTTACATTATATTTACATGCACTGCTGCGATGCCAACCAGAAATCCCTTACAAAAAAAGACACTTGGAGCGCATATGGTATTAGGCCTATTGTGATGTGTGTTGGCTGTGGGCCTGAACCTCTGAAAGCCCTAAAACACTAATAGACTTCCTATTAAAAACAGAATCTCAACTCAATCACACATGCAGAAGATAATCAGACCCTCACCAAATACATAATAGAGCAACCATAAAATAGAAATAAGAACGCACAGACAAAAACTGAACTGGAAACCACAAGAAGCCACTCTATGCAGTGCCACAATGAAAAAAAGAGAACCATCACCATTCCTCAAACATCAAACAATAAAATCAAGAAATAAAATAAATACATAATAATACTAAAAACATAATAATATTATTAAAAAAAAAAGTTGATGAATAAAATATCATTTGAAAAAAGCTTGTATATGAGTATTTAATTATTTTTTTAAATGTCCCAAACACCAATAAAATATTTCAAAACAGCAGACACAGCAAATAACATCTGAAAAATAAAATTAAAAAGGATTTTAAAAATTCATGCTCTCCTTACCTGGGAACATTTGATTTCTAGTCACCCTGGGATTGTCATGGATTAGTGGGAGTCAGGTGAACAAACTTTCTCCTCTCTTTCTTATATTTACACACACACTCCCTCTCAGACAAATCCACAGGCACCTCCAGCTCTTCTTTGACTTTGGCCCTCCTCTTCATTTCAGCTGTTGGCAGGTTGGTATCCACCTGTAGCCCCCATTTTTTCTCTTTCATTCTCATACACACACACCCTCCCCAGACAAGCTCCCATTTATACACAGACACACCCCAGGCAGGCTCGCATTCAAATCAACCTAGCTTGATGGACTCTCAACCTGGGTAACATCAAGCTAGGTTGAGAGAACATTGTACAAATCTCATCTTTGGGTGAGTTTCCTCACTCCGAAGGTCATCAAATCTTCACAAGAGTGCACTGTTCTGTTCGTACGTCTCACTTTGAATGTCAAAGTGGCCCCTAACCCCCTACAATACTACCTAAACCTCACCTCGAGTTACTAGGTGGGCCTCCTATAGAGGTCTAAATACCTAACTACTACACCTCTTATCACATGCAATAGTTTGATGAGTCTAGCCCTAGGTTCCAGCCACTGGGGGTACTTTCAGCTGAATTTAGGGATCTGGAGGGTGGTATTCAAAACAGATTACCCAAACAACCCCCAGCTTTTCAATTTCCTGCAGCTCTCCGCAGTGAGATTTTATTTGAGTATTGTCATTGGCAGGCAAAATGTACCGCAACTACATTACAAGAGATAGGGAGGGGAGTATTCCAAAGGTGGGCTAAACGTTGATATTCAGTGCTAGTTAGCTAAACTTACCCTCACTAGCTTTTACAGTGCTAATTTTGCTGCCCACATTTTCGGCACCCAAATTTAGAAGTTTAGTGAAAAAAAAAAAAGGCTGGGCACTTAGCCTTAGTCTATCGTCTAAGAGACCAATTTAAGGGGTAGATTTTCAGACGAGCGCGAATAGCCTACTTTTGTTTGCGCTCCAGGCGCAAACAAAAGTACGCTGGATTTTAGTAGATACGCGCGTAGTCGCGCGTATCGGCTAAAATCCTGGATCGGCGCGCGCAAGGCTATCGATTTTGTATAGCCTGCGCGCGCCGAGCCGCGCTGCCTCCCCCCGTTCCCTCCAAGGCCGCTCCGAAATCGGAGCGGCCTCGGAGGGAACTTTCCTTTGCCCTCCCCTCACCTTACCCTCCCTTCCCCTACCTAACCCACCCACCCGGCCCTGTCTACACCCCCCCCCTTACCTTTGTCGGGGGATTTACGCCTCCCGGAGGGAGACGTAAATCCCCGCGCGCCAGCGGGCCTGCTGCGCGCCGGGCCGCGACCTGGGGGCGGGTACGGAGGGCGCGGCCACGCCCCCGGGCCGTAGCCACGCCCCCGTACCCGCCCCCAAAACGCTGCCGACACGCCCCCGGAACGCCGCGACGACCGGGCCCGCCCCCTGACACGCCCCCGACACGCCCCCCTCCGAGAACCCCCGGGACTTACGCGAGTCCCGGGGCTCTGCGCGCGCCGGGAGGCCTATGTAAAATAGGCTTCCCGGCGCGCAGGGCCCTGCTCGCGTAAATCCGCCCGGTTTTGGGCGGATTTACGCGAGCAGGGCTCTGAAAATCCACCCCAATGGGTCTAACTCCCAAAGTTTAGCAGCTCAGCTCTTTGAAAACGAATCCACAAGCTAGAAATCAAAGGGGTAGATTTTATAAATCTACGCGCGCGCGTACTTTTGTTCGTGCACCAAGCGCAAACAAAAGTACACTGGATTTTATAAGATACGCGTGTAGCCGCGCGTATCTTATAAAATCCGGGGTCAGCACGCGCGCAAGGGGGTACACATTTGTGCAACTTGTGCGCTGCCCATTCCCTCTGTCTCCCCCCACCTTCCCCTCCCTTCCCCTACCTAACCCACCCCTCTGGCCCTATCTAAACCCCCCTACCTCTGTCGCGAAAGTTACGCCTGCTCGAGGCAGGCATAACTTTGCGCGCACCGGGCCGGCTGTCGCGTGCCATGTTCCGGTCCAGGGGCTGCTCCGGAGGTCATGGCCATGCCCCAGGAATGCCCCCAGGCTGAATCCATGCCTGCGGTGCCACCCCCGGATGACGCGCCAGCCGCATCATGCCCCCCGATATGCCCCCAATGATACGCGGATCGCGACACGCCCCTGACACGCCCCCCCCAGGAAAGCCCCGGGACTTACGCGTGTCTCGGGGCTTTGCGCGCGCCGGAAGCCTTTGCAAAATAGGCTTGGCGCGCGCAGGGGCGTTTTAAAAGGGTTATGCGCGTACCTTATGCGCGTAACCCTTTTAAAATCCGGCCTAAAATGTGTAAGAGGAATTCACAATCAAAGAACTGCAAAGCATGAGAAGGTCCCACTGCATTAATATTACCATATGCATTCATCTCTAAATTTCTACATTTATTCTGGGCCTAGCACACTATTTTTAAAGCCAGTATGTCACGAATGAAAGGATAAGTCCCTTGCGAGTTCTGTATTTTCAAAAAGGGCCTTGCTGATTTTAATGCAGCGCCTCTTAGGGTTGCTAACTGGCTCCAGATTTTCAAGACAGGTTGATCCAGTCCTGGTTTTACCCCACTGCATGCTGGGACTTATTCTGATTTCCCGATTGCATTCCCTAAGAAAAGCAAGACTATAAGTCCCTGCATGCGGGGGTAAAACAAGGACTGAATCAACCTGCCCTGAAAATCTGGAGCCACTTGGCAACCCTAGCACCTCTTGTTTGTTCTGTTTGTGTAAGAGCCAAGGAGCATGGAGCGTCCTTGCTATGCCTGTCAGTGCAATGAATATGATTCACAATAATACTAATAAAACTCTGTGGATTAGAGATGCTTAGCTTTCTATGCACTCACATTGAAAAAAAATATCCAGTTTTAACATCAAATGAGTTAGGTCAAATAAAGCACCCTCTCTATTTGTAATTAAATTACAAAATGTCTTCTTATTGAGGCTCTTAAATAAAGCTTTTCAAAGTTCCATTCCTCGTCCATGAGCATGCAAATACATCGACGATCCGCATTCAGCTCCTTCAAGGACTATTTACAGGACACAGGTCTCACATTAGTGTGATACCTGGTTTGGCAAATGAAATAAAGAGCAATCCTTTTCATTTTACAACTGCAAAAAGCATTCATGCAGTCTGAACTTCTTCAAGTGTGTTTTGGAAAGATGTTTTATTGTTTGATTCATGGTGGAACCTATTCGGCTAAAAACATTCCTTCTTCAAGGTCAGTATTTCTCAATAATAGGCCTGAATAATGCCTAAAAGTTGAAAAATATCAGCTTGGATATGCATACGGCAGGCTTTTAAATGATGATTAATTGTAACCATGCTGGACAAAGGGAACCATGTATACATAGGTAAAGCCGTGGTTATATGTTAGCTGTCGGTTGTTTTCCACTTATAAAAGAGCCAAGGTTAGGTGACTGCAGAAGCGAGGTTTAAGATCCACAACTTTAATCAAAGTGAGTATTTAAGCATGGTAAATCAGTGGTTAGAAAATACATTTGTAAGAAAAAGAAGAGCTGGGGGAGGGGGGGGGGTGTTGGAGGGTGAGAGAAAGGGCTACAAGGTTCACCGGGACCCTTCAAATAAAACCCAGTGACAGGATCTCTGGAATCTGCACCCACACCCACAACTGCTTAATTGTAAGTGAATTATAAACGCAGGGAAACCCCTGAACGCCTGCAAACACTTTGCAGTAGAATCTCTGCCATCATCAGCAGAACAAAGCTCCGAGTGGTTTCATCAGCGGGACAGGAGAGGAATAGCTTGCATTTTTTTAAGCTTGCTCATTTTCTATCTCAAACTTATCTGTAGGACTTTACTTTATGTCTGTCAGTATCTGGTTCCCATGTCACTCAGTATATGATAGTGGTCTGATCCTCATCAGACCTGTGCAAAATAAGGAACTGTAGAACCAGGGGTGCAGCAGAGGATGAATACAAGAGGGCGCTCCGCACCCCTCCCCCAGCACTCCCCCGCCCCCCCTTCCATATCCTCACCATCTCCGGACGCGCATGTGGGCTCCCTGAGTTGACTGTCTAGCCTGCCCCAGCACGGGGGGCAAACCACGGGAGCCACACAACCAGCTAGGAAGGGAGAGAGTAACGCGGGTCAGGGAAAGCCATGGGCTCTGTGCTTCCCAGCAGTGGTCCTGTTTAAAACCACTCACACATCACAATAGGCCTGTGATATTGCAGAAGGTTAGATCTAAGGAAGCTTGAAAAATGGTTGAAGGCTTGGCGGTTAAGAGCCATGCATTTGGGGTACAGAAATCAGAATGAGCTGTATGTGATGGGGGTAAAATTCTGATGAGTATGGCCAGAGACAGAAAGCTTGGGCGTGATAAGTGTTTAATGATCTGAAGATAGCAAGGCAATGTGACAGGGCAGTGATGACAGCCAGAAGAATGCTAGGCTGCAGAGAGACAGGCAAACGAGCAGGATGAAGCAGGTGATTTTGCCCCTATACCAGCTGACTGGCGAGGCCTCACCTGGAGTGCCGTGTTCAGGTCTGTAAGCCGGAAATTAAGCGGTACAGTGAAAGATAACCAGATTGGTATGGGGTCTATAGCAGAAGATATGAGGGAGGAGACTGAAGGACCTAACTGTGTATACCCCAGAGGGGAGACAGGGGGGATATCATGCAGACTTTTAGATATCTAAAAGGTATTAAAAACGCAAGAGAAAAAACCTTTTCCAACGGGAATGAAACTGTAGAACTGGGGGTCATAACATGAGGCTTCAGGGAGGTAGAGTCAGGAGCAAAATCAGAAAATATTTTTTCACAGGAAGGGTGGTGGATGCCCAAAATGTCTTCCGGCAGAGATGGATTAGGCATTTTCTCGCTCTATCTCACCCCAGCCCGCACACCCTAAATGTTTGCCGCCCTAAGCACAGACATAATGAGTGCCTATTAGGGCTGTGCAGTGGCTTTTTTTGTTTCATGTCATTTTCATATCATGTCATTTTTAAGATGATTCATTGGGGGGGGGGGTTGGTTTTCCCTATTTTTGTTAATAGTATGAACTAAATTCTGTTAGTGCTCACTGGACTTGGTTCACACTAACTTCCATTAGTGCATACTAGGGATGTGCAGCAGGGACGGATTCGTCCCATTCGGTATTCGTATTCGTGGGGAGCCAAATCTGTTGCATCCGTTCTCGCGGGACCCCGATCCGTTCATTAGTTATGTATGTATTCTTTTCCCCCCAAAAAAACCCATCCCAACCCTTTAAATTTAATTAACTACAATCCCCCACCCTCCTGGCCCCCCCCTCCCCAAGACTTACCAAAAGTCCCTGGTGGTCCAGCGGGGGTCCTGGTGCTTTCTCCTGCACTCAGGCTGGGGGCTGCCGGTATTCAAAATGGCACCGATAGCCTTTGCCCTTTCTATGTCACAAGGGCTACCGGTGCCATTGGTCGGCCCCTGTCACGTGATAGGAGCACAAGATGGCGCTGACCATCCATTACTCCTACCATGTGACAGGGGCTGACCAATGGCACCGGTAGCCCCTGTGACATAGGGCAAAGGCTATTGGCGCCATTTTGAATACCAGCAGCCGACAGCCCGAGTGCAGGAGATAGCACCAGGACCCCCGCTGGACCACCAGGGACTTTTGGTAAGTCTTGAGGAGTCAGGAGGGTGGGGGGTTTATTCGTTAGATTTGTTGTATTCGTGAGGGTTCACCATACGTTTCGTGACCCCACGGATACAATGAATAGGGACATATATGTTGCGGATTGCCAATACGTTGAAAACAAATGCACACCCCTAGTGAATACTAACATGAAAGTAAACAAAAACGAAATTTTAATGAGGTTTTTTTTTTCATTTTGTTTTAAACAAATGTGCATGCCTAGTACCTATTGACAAATCCATGGCTGTGGAACACATATGGTAACAGAATTCAAAAAGGTGCGGAATAAACACTAAGGATCGCTGGTGGCAAGAGAACAGAAAGGAATCACTGGAGTAACAAGTGGTAACTGTGCTAAGTATGGAGTGTTAGTTACAGCCCTAAACCTTGACGCACAAACTGGATGGCGCATTGGGTCTTTATCTGCCATCATTTCCTGAATTATGTTACATCTTTACCAGGAAAATTATGGATTGAATTGAACTTTTGTGGCAAATCAAACACTAAGAAAATCGTGAGAAAGGCAGAGTGGTGCCCTAAATTCCCTGGAATTGGCAAAAGCTGTGCATATGTTTTGTTCATGTGATGGAAAGACTTTTTAAATTTAGGTGCAGCAAGAAGCTTGAGGTTGGATGCGCTTAGGGGTTTCAATGTGAAAAATGCTTCGTACCTTTGATACATAAGTTTGGAGAAGTTCATATCATACGATGAGACCAATCACAGAAACTGACATATGAATCATCATCGTGATGCCTTCAGCTGGTGGTCGATGATTCGCTCGGATAACGGCAAACCTGGACTTGAACTCAAAGAGGGCAATTTTCATACTGTCTGCAGTTCCTGTATGCCCACGGGTACTTTGTGTCTGCGGACCTGCGAGCTCATTTTCAAAGGGAAAGTCCCATGGAGTTTCCCTTTGGAAATCTGGGCTGGCAGAGAATACAGTAAGCTTTCTAGTACCACATCCTCCTCACCTGTTTTGAAGCACGGGCAAAGCGCACGCATTAAATGGTCTTGCGTGCTTTCCCTCGCCCAATCTAACTCTGCCTAACTCCACCCACTTTTTACCTCAGGTAATGTGAAAATTCCCTATTTGGGGTTGTAGTTACCTAAATGAATCAAGGTTCACAAACATGAGGTGAGTCAAGAATGGTGATGTTTTAAAAGGTAATCAAATTCTAAATGTTTTTAAGTTACCTGTTGAGGACTTGAGGGTTGTTGCTAGTCCTCTCAAATTTCAAACTCATACTATTGCAACCTTTTGTTTGCATGTGTTACCATGGGCCCAATATGTACATGCTACTTTTATTTATTATTTATAAGCCTACTTGAATGTATTGGAATTTATATGTGATAAGGTAAGGGATTCTAGGTCCTTACCGATAATGATGGTATGCCTAAAGTGTATTTGTGATGTAAAGTTTATTTAAATAATCCATTCCCTGGCAGAGGTTTTTCTTCAGGCTATAAGATAGAAGCTATAGAGGGAGCTGCAGGAATCTTAGCGTGGTAGCCATGCTGGAAAGAGGTTGTTTGGGAGAGACAGCAAAGTGTTGACCTGTTCTGGAGAAGTTTTCATTTTTACAGTGGAAAGGCCACTCCATAGATTCTGGGAACATCTTTGAGGAACGAGAGGCCAAAGATGGACCCAATATGGTGAAAATGCCTTCCAGTTTCAATCTGGAAGGAAACCAATTCCAAGGCCTTCAGGAAAGATCTTAAGGCACAACTATTCAAAGAAGCATTCAAGCTATAATATTGTCAGAGCAGATACTTGCCATGCATTATTTCTATGCCTTGAAGTTTTCACCATTTTTTTATCTGTCATATATTTATCCATTTTGATATCTATAAATTGTGCATGTGATCATCTGTAGTTTATCCTGCTAACTAGCCGGCCAGAGGCTGAATGTGGACTTATAAAAAAAATAAGTAAATTATTTCCAAGGTCTCACAACACAGCTATATCTCCTTGTGTTATAAGTGACCACTGATCATTTGGCATCTCCCATAGCAGCCACCTCCATTCTTTCTCCATTCAGATGGAAGCTGTGACGCTCAACGTGTACAATGCCAACTGGGGCGGAGGGGTGGGAGAGGGGGGTTGGTTCCTCCCTCAGACTCAGAGACACCTCAGCACCTGAGCCAAGGAAGAAACAAGCAGTGCCTCTCATTCTGTCCAAACCCGCAAATTCAAGGAACCGTGCATCAGTCCATTGATCTTGCCAAGGACTCTGGGGGGCAAGCTCGGGCTCTGCCTTCTGTTAGGCCATTTTCCTAAAGGTAATGGGCACAAAGCAACAAAATATGGGACCACAAACAGATTACCTCTGTGTTACATGACTATAGCAGACATGAAAGGGCCTTCCCCCGTCACCCCAACCACCATCAAATTCCCTCACTTTTAAAGCCTCACCAATCCCCACAGAATGTAAATAAAATAGATAACTTTAAAGACTACCAACATAACAGGACCCATTAAGGAGCCTGGGAAAATTCTCTACGACCCCTTTAGAAGTGAAACATTGCTATTATGTAGTTAGACTGAGCGGGCCTGTAACATTGCAGGTGACTTTGATTATTGGACACTTTTGCTAAATATTGAATGATCTTTATCTCTGCTTTAAAGCAACTGGAAGATACAAGGACTCAAAGCTACAGACCATCAAGTGGCAGCTGCTTTAAACCTCACAGTTTTCTGTCTCCTCAATGACCTTCCATTTCCTTTCGGTCCAGGTTAAGGGCAGAAGACAGGCAGTGTGAGACACACACACACACACACACCCCCACCGGTGGCCGGAGGGACAGTGGCTCCCTCTTCCACCGACATTCAGTTAGTTTAACATTTTTCCAGCAGAAAAGAATGAGCCTACAGAAAGAGGAATCAAAGCAACAAAAATACCCCAGCCGAGTGAAAAGCCAATCATAAATCATGCCAAATGTGATAGGGTTGCTATACTTTTGGTGATAATTTGCAGGGCTTTAATATGATAATAATGTTCCGCATTAAGTATTTTGCACAATGAACTGCTTGTAAATAGAAAAAAAAAAAAATCCCAGAAAAGGCTGGCCTTGTAGTTCCTACTTTTCTTCCCCTCTGATAACAACAGATCTTTTTTTCAGAAGCTTCTGACTTTGTCTTTCAGTTTTCGGCATGTTTTCCACAATAAGATGAGCCATGAAAACTCTCTTCTGCATTTTTTTTTTTTTAAGAAGACTCCAAAAGCAACAGTCTAGTTGCTTCTTTCCCTTTTCTATAGAGACTCTATAATGCAAAACTAAAATGACCCCCTTTTTAAACTTCTGAGGATATTTACACCACTTTTGTTTTTCATTCACAGGAGGGAAATAACAAGAGTGCCTCTGATGAATGTTGCGCATCGCCATGGTTACATCTCGGAGATGCGGTAAAAAGCAATTATGGAGGAATCGGGGAAGAAATGTGCTTCTTTGTCAGAATTTCATAACAGCTGTAATAACTCGAGAGCAGCAGAACGAATGTAAAATAACTGAAATATTGTGGCATGTTAAATGCCAGCGCATTAAAGATGGTATTTCAGTGTCACATTATTAAAAATGACAGGAAGCATTAATTCTAAATGCACCGAGGAGCTTGTTAAAAGATAGAGAGGAGAAGCAAACTACTGTCTGCAATGCATAAGACTTAAACCATGACGTGTGAAATAAAAGGCTGAACTGAGAGTCAGAGAAATGCATCGAAGCAGATTTAAGTCTTCGTGAATGATGGTTTTCCTGGGATTTTTGCGACCGATGTTAGGCACAATTATTTTGGGTGATGTAGCACCCTTTTAAGTTGAACTTTTATAAACACATATATATATATATATTTTCCATACTATTAAAACTTAAGCAGGAGGCCCTAATCAGTGTCTGAGCCATTGGCAAACCCCACGCCCAATGAAACAGAGAAGATAGCAGATAAGGACTACTTTGTTAATCCAATCTGTTCTCCTGTGCTGCTGGGGAGCTAACTTGAAACTGTTTTCGTTCACCCTCTTGCTGTACCAGGAAAGGTACTTGCCAGGTACTTGTAGCCTGGATTGGAAACAGGATGCTGGGCTTGATGGACCCTTGGTCTGACCCAGTGCGGCATGGTCTTATGTTCTTATGGCGACAGTTGTGCAAAAACTTGAAGTCGAATGCACACCTGGTAAATTATAGCCTGATTTCATTTTCCCCAGAGCCACCGGGTAAATTTATCAGCTTTTTCCCCAAACACTAGGTAAATTCTGATTTAATTTGCAGAGATTCAATGTGGATTCACCAGTTGACATGAATTAGCATCAAGTCGGTCTACTGCAGATTCTTGTGAACTGGCAAACCTGTTCAAACACTGATACAGGACTAGGAAACCTTGTGACCTTTACCTCAAGAAAAGCTCATTAAACTAATTCAGTGATCTCATGAACCTCTTTCATTTATTTTTAAAGGTTTCAGTTTTTAGATTGGTGGTTCAGGCATTGATTTGCCCGCTGTTTGACTATTGTAACATTTTATGTATTTGACAAAGGTAACACATGAGTTCCTGCAAATTTTGTTTAAATGTAAACCGATGTGATATGTAAAATTGAACACCGGTACATAAAAATAAATAAAGAAAGAAATTGTGTTGGTGAGTCTCCCCCAAAAATGTATACAGTGCCTGCTACAAAATATGGCAGCCCATTTAACTTTTGGTCTTCTGAGATGGATGAGTGCAATACTGCTAGTAATCAGTCTTCACTGGTTACCAGTTGAAAAGCGGGTACAAATTTAAGCTAATGATGATAGGGTGGGCGCTAGTAGCCCATGATTATAAGATTAAATTCTATAATGAATGGTTTCACAACACGGCAATATTGGTTATTCCTGTAGAAGTTATTCAGGAAACAACACTGGCTTGCATACCCTTATACAGGAGATTTATCCTCAATTTAAAAGCTTTTGTTCTTTTTTAAGGCAGTGTTTTTGGCCAGGAAAGCCAGCCAGGGTCATCAGAGGCTACTCCCCCCCCCCTCTTTAAAAGGAGAGAGAGAGAGTTAAGAGCACCATGTATGGCTCTTTGAGAGTAGACTTATTTTTGTAGTGTCTCTAAGGATGAAAACATGTTGAAGACATGCTACTTTGAAGGGAGATGCAGTCTACATGCTCAGCTACAAGGAAGGGATACAAGAACAAACTAAGAAAACTATTGGATGGATGTAGACAGGCAGTGATGGACCAGCCAACGCCAACCAAAAGTAATGAAAAAACAGGAGAAAGAGAAAGCAAGAAGACAATTAGTGATATAAGCCAGAAATGTTGCCACTCTTCTCCAATTGAGTTATAAATTGAAGAGGTTTTGTGCATAAACTTGACTTTCAAATGTACTGTACAGCTGTTGTACTCATATCCTGTGTCCTTGGAGGGCTTCTCACTGACTGCATGTTAACATTTACAAGTCAAAATGTCAACAGCATTTCACAGAACAGTTTAAGAGACCCTGAAAGATGGAGCATGAATACATGAAGGAATTTGCATATTTAAGAGAGCATATAAGGCAGCATGGCAATTTTCATAGCCAATATATTATTATGTTTTGAATGTGTTTACTTTTATGACAGTGAAAATAAACAGGGTAATTTTAAAAGGAATGTGCGTGCGCCCATAAACGCGCGTATCGGCTCGTGAGTGGAGAAATGCGGCAACTTTAAATCGTTTGCGCAAGTATCAATTAAAATCCCCCTCCCGGGCACGTGTGTACACATGATCTTACGAGGTGGCTGGAGTAAACGGCCTGCGTGTATTTCCACTAAGGCTTTAGCAGTCTGTAAGCGTGTATGCAGGCAGATTTTAAAACTTGCTCGCTTGACGAAAAAAACAGTTTTGCAAAGTAGTCCACAAGTTTGCCCAGTTCATTTCGAGGTCTTCTTCATCCTGCAAGCCCCCCACTTGACCCTGAACTGACGCTGTGCTGAAAGCCCTGAAACCCAAGATCTCCAGGCTTGCTCCTCATCAGGACCAGCAGTAAAGTTACCCGGATAGGGGTAGATTTTCAAAGGGTTGCGCGCGTAAGATACGCGCGCAACCCCAAAAAACCTCCCCCTGCCTCCCCCTGCGCGCGCCGAGTCTATCTTGCATAGGCTCGGCGGTGCGCACAAGCCCCGGGACGTGCGTATGTCCCAGGGCGGTCCAGGAGGCAGGGCGTGGCCTGAGCCTCCAGGCACAGTGGCCATTTGCTGTTGTGCCCGGGATCGCGGGCCGGCCGTCAGCCGGCGCATGTAACTTCTTCGACAAAAGTAAGGGGGGTTCTAGGTAGGGCTGGGGGGGGGGTTAGGTAGGGGAAGGGAGGGGGAAGGTGCGGGGGGCAGAAGGAAAGTTCCCTCCGAGGCCACTCTGATTTCGGAGCGGCCTCGGAGGGAAAGGAGGCAGGCTGCGCGGCTCGGCGCACGCAAGTTGCACAATTGTGCACCCCCTTGCGCGCGCCGACCCTGGATTTTATAACATGCGCGCAGCTGAACGCGCATGTTATAAAATCAGGCGTAGATTTGTTTGTGCCGGGTTGCGCGAACAAATCTGCGCCCGCGTGCAGGTTTTAAAATCTGCCCCATAAGGCGCTGACTTGCTCCATGGTCAGTTTTTTCAAAATGCGGACTTGCGTGTCCAAGTCTTGGCCATGCCCCGGAATGCCCATGCCCTGTTGATGCCCTGCCCATGCCTCACCCCTTCCCCGTTCCTTTTCCACCCCTTATTCTTGAGGCGCACACAGGAATGTACATACGTACTCCACAGCTTCTTAAGATGTGCATTGGTCACGCGCATATGCTTGTTAGTGGCCTTTTTTTTGCATGAGAAGCGGTTTTAAAATCAACTTCATAGTTTTTAAGCTCAATTCTATGGTAAAACAAAGCATACTCAATTAGGAACTGAGCTGTATAAAAATCTCAAAAAGTATTTCCTTCGGAAAAATTGCCTGTAATGGTATGAGTTTTCTGAATTGACTTTTCTATCAAAAATTACTGTTATCTATAATGCATGATTTGATACCAGATAAACTTGAATTAAACTTTCATTTGGTTACTTATCAGCTGTGTAGTCTGGCTTTGTTTGCTCGATTGGTTAAGAAGACTGACATTTATCAGTGATAAAAGTCACATGAATGCAAGCATGGGAAAGATTTGCATCATAGAAACATAGAAGCATTATGACAGAAAACCACAATATGACTTAACCAACTAATGTAGCTTTACAATTCCCTTCACTTCCTCAGAGATCTCCTGCATTTATCCTATGTTTTCTTGAATTCAGATACTGTTTTTTGTCTCCACCATTTCCACTGGGGGGGGCCGTTGCATCCATCCACCACCCTCTCTGTAAAGAAGTATTCCCTATGATTACTCCTTTTCACCCCCTCGTTCTAGAGCCTCCTTTCCATTGAAAAAGGCTCACCTACTGTGCATGGAAACCTTTAAGATATTTGAATGTTTCCATCACATCTCCCCCTTTCTCACCTTTCTTCTAGGCCAGGGTATACCTGTTTTAATTTTAAGTCTGCCCCCATATGTTTTAGAACAAAGACCATTGACCATTTTAGTAGCCACCCTCTGGACCGACTCCAGTATTCCGAGTGAGGTCTCACCAGGGACTTATACAAGGGCCAAATCAGGCCCAACACGCAGTGCAAAATGTTGTGGACCTGGAGAAAGAGAGAAGGCTTGCAGAGGATGGGGTCTCTCTGTTCTGATGGGGAGATTATAGAAGGGAAGAGATTTGTCCAAATAATCTTTTATGGAGAGTGGTAGAGAGTGGACGATGGAAGGGTCTCCTCAGCCTATTCTTTTTTGGAGGGAATGGGTAGAAGAGAAGTTTTTGTAAAAAAAAAAAAAAAAAATTCATTCCTATTCCACCTTTCAAGACTAATCTATGCAGTCCTGTACATGAGCCTGAGGGAATCCTCAGGATAACATTTTGGGACAACTGTAATCCAGAGAATGATCCACAACCCCCTTCCTAAACGGATTGTGATCTGAAGATTACAAAACCTAGATTGGCCCATCTCTGCCATATATATATATTGATACAAAAAGGGTGTATCATATAATACCGGTTGTCTCTCTGTCCTTCTCATAATGGTTGTCTCTCTGTCCTTCTCCTTCTTCTATTCCCAAGTTTGATCTCCTTGTTAAATGTAACTTTTTGCCTCTTCTGAATGTTTTACTGTTAAACGGTTGATAAGAATGTTTACCCCTAGTTCCATGTAAACCGATTTGATATGACATCTGTCATGAAGGTCGGTATATAAAAGAATTAAATAAATATATATATAAATAAATAAATAAATAAATAAATACCACAAACCACACTCTACATAAACAATCCATGATCCTCTCACGAAGTGAATCACAGAATCCTGAATTAAGTTTCTCACTATCATTATTATACATATACAGTTTTTAAAAGATCTCCTTTTTGGCATCACTTCTTTCCATGTTATATTTGTGCTTTTCGGGTCATCGGTGGGTTCACTGCATAGGATTATGGTAAGAATCAGCACGGCACGTCCCTATTTAGTTCGCTTCATATTGTTAGACAAAAGCTCTAAAATACTTTAAGCACTAATGGGGCAGATATATTAAAAAAAAAAAAAAAGCTGAGCTCCTAAATTTAGAGGCCTAAATTTCAGCTTGCTATTTATTAGCCTAGCTTTAGGCTCCTAAATTAGATAGCTAGGTCCGAAAATCAGTGCTAAGTTCCTAAATTTGTTTCCCCACCCTAACTCCACCCGCATCGCCACCCACCTTTTAGGGTCCTAACTTTAGGTGTCAGCCCTAGTAAATTTTCAAAAGGGCCAATTTAGGAGCCTAACTCCAAAGGTTAGGAGCCTAAACACTTTGAAAATTGGCCCCTAATAACTCCTCAGGAGATGCAAGCAGATGACTGTGTTGGTTTGAACAAGCTGAAGCTGCTAATACTTAAAAGAATAGCTCAAGTAGCAGCCAATAGTGTTCTTACTTTTCCCATGCCAAATAAAGGACGTGGACCGTTCTCAGGCAATATAATTCACTCTTGTTCCTGACGGGTGGTATTTTTCCCACAAAAAAAAGACTAATTTCTATATTGAGAGGGAGAGAAAGAGTCTTTGGCTCTAGACCTACGCCGACCACAATGTTAGATTCGCTGCTCCAGAGGTCGCTAATGCAAGTCTTTGAATTGCTGGTTGAGCTTGAGTTTTTTTCCAACAGGGTCCATGCAATTGACTTCCAGTCTGCCGGGCTGATGTCAGAGGTCAACATCCCTACCGATGGGACACTTACTCCAGGAAGGATTGCACAAACTACAAGCAGAGTTTATTTTGGCTACACAATACAGGAATAATTCAGTCCCTGCATTCACCAGAATATTTTCTTACAAGAATGAGAAAACTGGTTTGGCCTAGAGGAACCCAGAAGACGCAGGTCATCTATCCAAGAAAATACAAGGCAAACAAGTTCCGCTTCTTTTCTTTTCTTTTTTTTTTCTGCGTTGAGGTCAATTATGGTGTGCTGCATCCGTGTTCTCCCATATGAAATCTGCCAGCTACGAGACAGTAGCCTTCTATGGGTCTTGAAAGTACAAAGGGTAGAGCACAAGGGAACTCTTGCTTTCTCATTCTGGCATCTCTTAATCAGATATAGTTAAACAGCTGGGGGTTCTGCTCTTTCCTCACTCGTATTTGCTCGCTGTGGCGGATTGCTTCAGCTCAGGGCCCCCACAACTGTATTTCGCGAAGCAGCTCTGAATAACAGGTAAAAAAAAAATGCACACACACACACACACACACACTGCATCTCTTAAAATCTGACCCCCAAAAGCCTCTGAGGGGAAGGGAGGAACGTGTCACATCTCAGCTGGTAAATAAAATGTTACTGAGAAGCTTGTAAAGCCCAGGTTTCTTTGCTTTTTAAAGCGCTCAACTTGAGCAACGTGACGGGGGCCTCGGTGACAGACACATTAAAACACCATTAAGCTGTGAAATAGAACACAGTGTGAAAATAGATTTAACCTTCACAGCATATCCATCTCTCCTCCACACCAGGCCTAAGTTCCCGGACAACTGTTTTATAATAGGTTTTACTTATTTTCCTGTTGCTATTCTGACTTCCTCAGAGGAGGGTGTTATTTCTAAGAGCTCCTGACAGCTGACTGAGCAGGTTGTCGTTCTGCGGATCACCCGGCATTGCAGTGCTCCTGCCAGCAGCTCCATAAGCAGAAATCAGTTCTCGTAAAATGAAGAATTACTTTGGGCATCGATGACTGTAGAAGGATGGAGAAGAAAGATGCGGGGGACGACCCCGTGGACCAATGCTTATCTTTAAAAAAAAAAAAAAGGAAATCCAAACTCCCTCCTTGCCAAGGTGAGGGACTGGATTTTGCCCACCAGAAAAAGATCAGGCAGGTACAGACCACCAAAAAAAGGTGATCTGTGATGACTGGCTCGCTTCCAGCTCTGGTTCGCGCAGGCATACAGGAGAATTATTAATCTAATCTCATTTTCCCAGTGCTTCGGTCTCTCAGCCTTCTGAGCATGTCCAGCAGGCAAGTCCGAGCTGGGAGGCCCCCGGTGAATCAGGGCGGGACAGACAGACGTGCAAGGAAAGGTCAGAAAAGGGTCAAAACAACAGGGGGGTGGGGGGAAGGCAGCGAAGAAGAAAGTAATGTAAAGGAAATCTAGAAAGAACGAGGGGAGGGCACTGATCCAGGAAGGGGGGGGGGGGGGTTAGGATTCTAGCCTCACGCAGGCCCTCATCAAAGCGCGCGGCTCTTGGTTCTGTCGGAAATTAAGAATCGGTGGTGCAGCTGATGTGCGCCTGCCGCCGCAGAGGAAAAGGCAGTCCACGGACAGGTGGAATATCAGGAGGGCGACGTCGGCGGGCCTGGCCCTGTACCACGGACGGCCCCGTTCCCCGGAGCAACTGGTGGATTTCAGCCTCCACAGCCGGGCTCCCGCTGGCATCGTGCGTGGTAGCCAGAAGACAATCGCGGTCGCTGGCGCACACGACCAGCAGCAAACAGTCGCTGGCGCATACGACCGGCAGCAAACAGCTCGTGCACCAAGCAGGTGGGGCAAGCGACCGCGGATCTTAGTCGTTTATTTATGTACTTCCTGTTGCTGAAAGCCTTTCAAATCAATGGAAGGGTGCCGCTGGGGTTGTAGCAATAAGAAGACAGCTAATATAACATTGCTACATCAGCTCTGGTCTTCTTTCTACCTCAGGCATTGCTGCCACTTTTTTTGCTCCGTTGGGAATCATCTTTATATAAATATATAAGGTGGGCTGCTTCAGTTTTATGTATGATCCAGTAGCAAAGTATTCACCTTTGGTGTGCCAGGCAGGTGCCTGTTTGCCCACACTCAAGTCGCCTTTTAGGTTGGCAATTGTTCACTGTTTACTTACAGGTGGGGGGGAGTTCAGCTGGCACAGTGCGTGAAGCATTGGAAGAAGCTGGCTGAAGTAATCATTTTGCTGCACGTAAAATACATCGGGACGTCAGTGCTGCCGTGGCCCCCTTCGGCAGTCAGCATGTCCCAGAATGCGGAGGGCAGTCCTCCCTGAGATGCGGCAGGCGCAGTGGCGGATGTAGACCCTGCCAGTAACACAGACATTTATAATGCAAAAGAAAGAGAGAAAAGTGGCAAAGGGATGAAAGAGACAGTTATGCATGAGGCAGCCAAGCAAGGAGTGCACTCCCTCCGCCTCCAATAAGTGAGGGAATCATTGAAACGGCCGGGGCAAGGGAGGGTCAGCATGAAGCGACAGCAGATGCGGCACGACTATCTTTAGCTTGGAGAGATGGGGGGCCGCGCCTGAAAATGGCGTCACGTCAGCTCCACAGCTGTTGGAGTCACAGAGGAAGGAGGAGAGTGTAGCCCAAGCTCTGAAGACAGGAAGGTGACCGGAGCGCTGCCAGGTTGCCACCACTGATTGGCCCCTGGCCTTGCCTGACCGGGTTTTACAGGGCTCGGTTACCCTTGTAAGCGGACACTGTCCAACAGGCTGGAAAAACCGCTCAGTTGGCCACCCTAGTTGCGTCTTCGGGGCCCTTCTCCTCCTCCCACTCCTGCTCAGAGTGCGATATCTCCCCCCTCCCCTCCCCCAATAATCCCCTTCTCCTCTCCTTCCGCTCCTCTCCTTCCCTCTGGTCTGAATGTGTGGTACTAGCGGATCCCACAGGACTGCAGGGCTGGCAGCAGAGCAGGAGACAGGGCACAGTTAGGAGGCCCTGCTCTCCTCGTGCAGGCAGGAGAGATGGAGGAAGGGATCACATCGGGGAGCTGGGATGGGGGAGAGAGAATCGTGCCATGGGGGCAGAAAGCAAGGAAGCATGGGTCTCGAGTTACCTCAAGTCGTCCTGTCTTAGGAAGGGCCCTGGATGTCAGGCAAGTACAATCACCTGTGCCAAGCTAGGGCCTAGTGACCCCCCTGGCATAAAACTATTTTATTTATGTTACAATTTCGATTCATAGCTGAAGAAAACTCTTACAGTTCTCTAAAGCTCATGTGCATCCACATCATTTCTGCTGGCCCAAACCACAAAGATTCCGGTTTGCCCTAGGACCAACACGGTTTCTAGACCGATGAAGTGGCTCAGGAAACGTCAGATGCAAAAGTGGCTTTTCTCACCTAGGACTCAATCTACCCTAAGTTTATTTTGGCCTCTAGAAGATAAATAGCAGGAAATCAGCTAATAACTGTCACAACCCCCCCCACCCGCTGATATTAGGAAGATTTGGCAAATAAATAAAATATCAGGATCTAAGAAATATATCTTTGGCGTGGGGATGAAAAACCAATTTCCACACACTTTATTCTGCCCACAGCCGTGCCAGCAATTTCTGATTCACCTAATCAGGCTCAGATTTGGGGTTTTTTTTGTAAATAAAGCAAACTTACCCAAGGTTTGCTAAGCATCTCTCTGGTTGTATGGCCGCATCTCGAAAACAGGGTATTTTCCCCCTTGGGCGAATGCAATGTTTTGGAACCTATTAGATTTCTATGCCATGTGGCGATTAAAGCTTTGGCTTCCTGTTCTTATTTGGGGAAGGAGCACGGTGGGAGATGCTCATCCTCCGTCTCACTCTAGATGCCAGTGACCTCGGGAAAGTAGCCCCCCCGGGTTGCAGGCCTTCCCACACAGTCGACAATTTCTTTCTGTTTGGCAAAGTCAAAGAATAACTTTCTTCGGGAGATTTTTTGGGTGCGCCAAGCCTCTCATTAAAAAGCAGTCACTCCTTCTATCAGCACGGAGCAGAAAATGACTTTAGTGAAAGTCAATGCCATGCGTTTACATTTATCACTGCCAGTCTTGTTGCCGATGTTTCTGGTATTCGCCGTGCATTGTTAACAGTGATTGTCATCTAATTAAATCACTGCTCATCACAAGAGCCTGCTTTTATGCTGAGATAAGCATCAGGAGTCTGCTGCACTGTCCCCCAGATCAATAAAGATGTTCCCTGTAGGATTACAAATAGTCTGGGGTTGCACAGGGCACCAGAATTAATTAAGAATGATTTCTCTTTTTCTTTCTACTTTCAATATATTTTAATTGTTTATCCTTTTCTTTTTTTTCCCATGGACTCGTCTTTAACGCCAAGCTTAGCATACCCACTCTTTTGCCTTCTCCCACATGGTGGACATGATATCGCCACCCCCCCCCCCCCCCCCCCAATCAAGCTGCAGTAGAAATCACGGTTATTTATGAAGACGACTGAAATACGTGATTGGACGTTGCTGCCTATTGATCAGCACAGCGCGCACTGGCTTTGATGTTCGATGCTCCCTCCAAGCAGCGACTGGGTGCGTGCAAATCTTTTTTTATTGTGAGCAGCAACTTTCTTAAACCGAGCATTTCTGAGCGCTGGTATTAACGCTGCATTTTTTGTATACAGCACAAAGAAACATTTATGTGAGCGACCACGCAAAGCCTGTCAGGGATTCTCCGAAATGTATGAGCGACTGCTCACGCGCTCAGCTTAGAGGGAACTGTGTTTGGAACCTTTTTTTGTTTTTCAGGAAAGGTTTTCACCAGAGAATAAAACAGAGAACTAGATTCAGATTTGGAGAATCCTACAACGAAATTATGCTGATTCAGATTTCAAGGCACAATTTCTGATTAAGTTAAGATGCTCATTCAATGGAAGGGGCCCCGAGATGATAAGCGGGCGAGAGTCTGAGATCAGGGTAAGGAAAGTCACTGAATGAAGCATCCCGGCTACTGGAACAGGAAAGGAATGGTCTTCAGTCTGCAGCGGCTACTTTTCCCTCAAGCTGAGCTCCCAGGTGGCCACCAAGCTTTTGTTCATGCAGGACTGGTACCCAGGAGAGGGTTGGAAATACAATACCTAATAAATGTAGCCATGAATATGGGTTCAGCTGAACACACTCTCGAGTAAAGTCCACTCAAGAGATAAAGCCAAAAGAAGACACCACAAAAGGTTGAGATCAAGGGACGGGCAGGAGCAGCACAGGAAGATTGGAGGCATTGCACGCACATACTAGCATATCATAGGACAGGTTCTGGCAAGGAAGTAGGCAGGATCCACAGAATGAATGTATGTGTGTGTATATATATATATATACACACAGCCATGCGGGCATACATGTGTGCGCCTATGCCGGCTCGTGCCCAGAGATGCAGCCATTTTATAACATAGGCGTGTACATGCACGGATGATATAAAATCAATAAATCAATGCCAGTTCTACCACGTAAGTGGGGGAATTTTAAGAACGTGCATTGATGGATACAATAGCCATTTTTCCCAGTTCACCCAGTTAATGGATTGGATTTCCTAACTCCCCCTGTTATTTAGCCTCCCTTTTACCCCTGACCCTTAACACCCCGCTGACTCGCCTAGTTTTTTTAAATTTTAAGACTTACATGCCATCCATAGCAGAAATAAAGTTGCACATAGGTGACCTTGGCACGCTCTTGTGTGAGTAAATACTTACACACACATTTTGAGGGAACTTCCTAGTATGCCCCTGTCCCACCCATGCTCCGCCCATACCCAAACCCCACCCCTTTTCTAAGCTTTTAGATTTGTGCGTGCACCGGGAGATCCGCACATATTCACACCAGCCTGAGACATGCGCTTATCTCCCAGCTTTGGCACTTGTAGAGCTTTTTGGGAAGTTTCCGACCCTCCCAAAAAACCTCCCCAAAGGCCGTAACTCATTAGAATACACCACCACCTTTGAAATAGAATCATTTATTAAGAAAGCCAGACCTTCCTCCCACCCCTCAGACACAATCCCCACAAAACATCTCCTTTCTATCCCTAACTTAATCGCCCAACCCATAGTCAACATTATAAATGCCTCCATCACCTCAGGCCTTGTATCTAACCCCCTCAAACAAGCTATTGTCAAGCCAATACTGAAGAAACCGAAACTCGACCCCACTGATCTGTCTAATTACCACCCCATCTCAAACCTTCCATTCATCTCAAAAATCCTTGAAAAAACAATCAATAAGCAACTCACAGAATACCTTGATGACAATCAACTCCTTGCTCCCTCACAGTACGGATTCCAGAAACTCCATAGCACGGAAACCCTCCTCCTTTCCCTGTCAGACCAACTTATTAAAGGCCTTGATAAAGGACAAGCTTATATCTTAGCCTTCCTAGACATATCCTCAGCATCAGCCACAATATCCTCCTGCAGCGACTAAATGAAATTGGAATAACAGGTGTTGCCCACAACTGGTTTAATTCTTATCTCAGAAATCAAAACTTCAAAGTCAAAATCGGAAACCATGAGTCCAAAGCAATACCCCTCAAAAAAGGAGTCCCACAAGGTTCCTCCCTGTCTTCCACCCTCTTCAACATTTACATCCTACCACTCTGTCACCTCCTATCCAACCTCAAGCTTCCCCACTATATCTATGCAGACAACATGCAGATACTTATTCCAGTATCTGACATACATCCTAATGCCATGAACATCTGGAAATCCACTCTACTTTCAATCAACAAGCTCCTAACCAACATTCACCTTGCCCTGAACACTGCAAAAACTGAAATCATGCTTATTTCACCCCAAAGTCACCCTAACACCCTTCCCCTGCTTTACTCCCTATCACTACCAATCCCATTCTCTCAACAGGTACGGGACCTAGGGGTCATCCTCGATAAGCACATCAACCTCAAGAAATTCATTAACACCACTTTAAAAGAGTGTTTCTTTAAATTGCACACACTTAAGAAATTAAGACCTTTACTCCACCCTCCTGACTTTCGTACAGTACTTCAAACTACAATATTTTCTAAAATCAATTATTGTAATTCACTCCTCCTAGGCTTACCAAAAAACTCCATCCACCCTCTCCAAATACTACAAAACACAGCTGCCCGGATCCTCACTAACATGCGCAGAAATGAACACAAAACACCCGTACTAAAGGAATTACATTGGCTCCCAATTGCATCCCGAATCCAATATAAGACCCTCTCTATCATACATAAGGCGCTTCACAATCCTGAGATGAATTGGTTCAACGATTCATTGATACTCCACGAGTCAACTAAACCTACCAGACACCAATACCTTGCTACCATTCATACACCCTCCCCCAAAAACACCTCCACAAGAGCATGTGCACTCGCCGTAGCCGGCCCCGCCCTTTGGAATACAATGCCAGTTGAGCTATGCCAGGAGGACTGCCAAAAACTGTTCAAGCAGTAACTTAAGAAGTGGCTATTCACAAAAGCTTACACCTAACACCACCCAGCTTACACCTAACACCACCCAGTCTATTCACCCTACACACCCAACTCCCCCGCTGTCCCTTCCTCCTCCTTATGTCTATTTTCGGAGGCATCCCCTTTCCTTAATGCATTTCCTTGATACTATTTCCGTGATACATGTTCACCTTTCCCATTCATCTCTTTGAGTCGATTTCCATGTCTCATGTTCAATCTTCCCAAATCCTGCAGTATAATGGAAGCAATCTTGCAAGTAATTGATAACCTTCCTTTGTATTCTTTAAGCACTTTCAATATACTTGAAGCAATCTTATTAGTATTTGTAGTGCAATGTATATAATTCCCATTTACATACTGCCTCATATATACAATCTTTCTGACTGTAGGTTTTTTTGAACCATCATATTCCATCATATAGTGATCTTGAACTTCCATTTATCCATATATAGCTAATCTCTCTGACATATATTTTTTCCGACATATATTTTGTTCATGGCAATGCATATATTTGTTTGCCTGTTTCATGTCAAACGCAACTTAAGCGTAGTTTACAATGCATATATTTTTTCGCCTGTTTCATGTCAAACCGATGTGATATCTCGATTGAATGTCGGTATATAAAAGAAATAAATAAAATAAATAAATAAATGCATCTTAAGCGTAGTTTACTGTTTTACTGTTAACCAATGTGATATCTTTGATGATTGTCGGTATATAAAACCATTAAATAAATAAATAAATAAATAAATAAATAAATAAAATAACCTTTATGTTAGCTAATTTAGCCGACTAATGCTGCTCCGCTTCTAGACAGCCCCTGACATAGTGCGACTTTAGCTGGCTAAAATCTTATCCAGCAATGTCAGGAGTGATACAGGCGCAGAGAGATGTTTTCCGGCTAACATAGCTAACATAACCAAATAACTTTAGGGCTTCCAGATAGCATCTGTATGAAGCAACCGAGGAAGAGAAGGTAAGCCTTCAAGATTAAAAAGGCAAATAAAAACATAAATAGTTAAATACAAAGCAAAATGCTCTCTTTTATTTAAGGTTCTTGTGTGCAAATATCCCCACTCAAAAGCCCAAAATAGTGACAATAGCCAACCCCTTCCAACTTGTTTTGTGGTTAACATCTGAAATACAATCCTAGAAGCAAACAGTTATAAACTTTAGTGAATTCAGTATTATACATTTCTTTTACGATTTTCCTTTCTACAGCCTTTCCACAAAACCTGCTTTGATTTTCCTATTTTGAATGATATCTTCTTATATATATTGGGCTGTCCAGGTCAAGCGCGCGCTAGAAGCTGGCCAGTGCGCACAACTTACTTCTGCTTGAAGGAGCAGGTAAGTTTTTAAACAAAAAAAATAAGGTGGTAGGGTGGATTTAGGGCTGGGAGTGGAGAGGGGAAAAGGGAGAAAGGTTAGTTAGGGTGATAGGGAAGTTCCTTATTTATTTATTTGTTTATTTATTTATTTAAGGCTTTTATTTACCAACATTCGTCATTGACATCATGCTGGTTTACACTGCAAACAGAGAAAAGAAAGAGAAATCAGTTATAAAAAACAGAGATCAGCAAAACTGGGAGAAGTGGACGTGAAATGCATAAAGAGACAGGAATAGATGCATATGTAGAATATCATAAAAACTAAAACAACAGCTTACAACGGCAGAATATAACAGTAGAGAACTATTTACAAATCATGAGTCAATGTCTGAAGTGGCATAAGGCAGAGGCAGGTGAAAAAGGTAACTAGAGTGTTCAAAAAATTACGTGTAAAGAGACTGGAATGGGTAGGAAACATATAGGGTGGGCAGGTGAGGTTATGTAGAGATGATCCAGAGGGGACTGAGATGCGCGGGGTTAGGGGGTAGGCTTCTTTGAATAACCATGTTTTGAGGGTTTTTTTTTAATTTCTGTGCACATTGCTCCAGTCTGAGTTCAGGTGGCATGGAGTTCCAGGCATAGGGACCAGCAGTGGATATGGCACGCTCTTTGGTAGACTTGAGGTGCAAATGTTTTGGAGAAGGCGTATGGAGAGTACCTTTATATGATGATCTGGTAGGTCTATTGGATGCGTGGAAGTGGATCGCACCTTTCAACCAGTGCATGTTCTGGTTGTGGAGGGTTTTATGCATGATGGTGAGTGTTTTGTAGATTATGCAGTGGTGGATGGGGAGCCAATGCAGATCTTTGAGGATGGGGGTGATGTGGTCGAATTTGCGTGAGTTGGTGAGTATTCTGGCAGCGGCATTCTGAAGGAGTTGAAGGGGTTTAATTGTGGCTTTGGGTAGACCAAGTAGGAGGGAGTTGCAATAATCTATTTTGGAAAGGATAGTGGCTTGTAGTACTGTTCGGAAGTCGGTAAGGTGGAGTAGAGGTCTGAGTTTTTTTAAAGTGTTGAGTTTAAAGTAACAATCTTTCATAGTTCACTTCTTTATTGGACTGGGAGGGAACTGGGCAAAGCTCAATCGCGTCACAGCTCATTTTTTTACAAAATCCCACCCTTTGCACTCGCATGTGCGCGCTGGTAGCCGATTTCATAGCATTCAATGGTCGCTGCGTGCATGTTATAAAATCAGCGCGTCCATGTGTGAGCGCTGGGAACCGCATACACATGGACGCCCATGCGCCGCATTTAAAATTTACTCCATAATGTGCATGGTCTGCCTCTCATCTCAATCACAGGTCTCAGGTTTGGTAGAGGATCCCCATTTTGCCATGTTGGCGTTTGAGCTGCAAACTTGCCAAGAGAAGTTGTTTAGAGCCTTTTATGTGGTCCATTCCTGCTTTACTCTTGTGGGAGGCTTCTCAGTCACTTTGCTATCCATGGCCAATCTCATTGTCAAGACTGCCAAGTCACGCCGGCTGCATCTCACCGGCAGTCAAATGTATGGGGTTAATTATTTCTTGTCTTGAGGAATTTCCTGAACGACTACAGGAATTTTTCTTGCTGTGATGCGACTGCACAGAGGGTGTCTGGTATCTTCTGTTTGCCACCTCCTTTCCATTTAACTGGCCATGACTCTTTGGGTGTCTTGAGGAGCTATTCCAGCAAAGTTATACAAGCTGAAGCTATTGAAATGAGTTGGTTTAAGGCAGCCTGCAATAATTCAGTAGCTCTCATTTAGCACAGGTCAATTTTTTTCACATGGGCAAAATGTTCTCCTATGCATAACTGAGTGCATTCCCCATTTTGAGTATGCAGACTTACAGTTAATGTTTCCAGCACAGACCTCACTTTAAAAAAATGTGAATTGAAGGAAAGTGTGCTATTCAGAGTCACTCCAAAGCAAATTGGATTTGTACAGCGATTCTGGTGTACACCATTCCAGTTTATGATTATTTGCATCACAATTGCACAGGTGGAAGATGTTGAGCTGTGTCTTGTTTAGATTTGGTTGAAATTAAAGAAATAGTAAATCAGTCAGGCTATTACAACAATCAAAGTGTACTCACTCTTGGAGAAGTCGAGTGCTTTTGCTGGTATTGCTAGGTCATCAGGGTAAATAAAGCTGCATGCGTTTGGATGGATGGATGGAGTAGCCCAGTGCAGGGCTGGCCACCGTCAATCCTCATGAGTCACAAACAGGTCTGGTTTTCAGGATATCCACTCTGCCTCCATTGTATGCAAATATATCTCATCAGTAGGCATATTCATGGTGGATATCCTGAAATTTAGGCCTGATTGTGGGTCTTGAGGACCAGAGATAAGCACCCCTGATCTAATGGTTAGGGGAGTGGACTGAGAATCAGAGAAGCCAGAGTTCAAATCCTACTTCTCTCACTGATGCGTTTGTGACCACTTTTCGTAAGCCACTTCATTCTCCATGGCCTCAGGTATAAACTAGATTGTAAGTCCTCTAGGGCAGGGACTTACCCTCTAAATTTGTACCTCACTTTGAGCTCAAATTTGCAGGGTCATTTATCAAAATACATTAGGGCTTTATCGACTTAACGCAAGTGATAAATTCCACATCACAAATTGCGTATGCAAATGTTTCATTGTAATCAAGGAGGAGTTTGGGCGTACATGGAAATGAGGGTCAGTTAGCGTGGAATGCAATAGAGTAACACACAGCAACGCAAGATTTAATGCCAGAAATAACTACACCTATTTCCTGTGCGTTGTGCCTGCGTTAGCTGTGTGTTACGGCCGAAAACATTTTTATCGCAAATTGCGGTTCAGGAAGGGAGAGGAGAGGGGAGGGGAGGGAAAAGAGAGAGAAAGCCTCTGTGGAGGATCACATATCTGAACTTTTTATATGACTGTAAGAGGGGGTACTTGTAACTTGGGGTGAGTTGGGTTTTGGGGGGCAGTTTTACATGCATAGTCAGAGGTACAAACAGCACAGTTACCATCAGTGAAAATTGAATGTGATTTGGAGTGATGAAAGGTAAATGAAGAGTAGATTTGTACCATTCTCTCTACCTTGCCTGATGCACTCTCTACCTAGCTGCAATCCACAGAGGCTTTCTCTCTCTCTCTCTCTCTCTCTCTCCAGAAGCCCAAAACACCAAGTGCAATCCATCACAGCTTGCGATGTGATTTTTTTTTTATCGAGGGCACTATGTTTGCTATATTTATTGCAAAATGATGAATCTAGGCCTTGGATCGGTGAGCAATTCAATCCAAAAAAATTAAAAAGGAGTATGCCAATATACTTCCTTGCTGTAAATCTTTCCATTATACCAGCCATATGGATCATATGGACTATCTAGTGGTCCTTCATCATGTCATAGATCTTCCAAAGCAGCATTTGATGGCTGACAGTGTCATATGCCACTGAAATGTTGAGAAAAGTTGGAATCCCCCAAGCAGAATCATGTAATACATTATTAGGTTATGTTATCTTTCAAAAGTACCAAGCAAAAAGGATGCTGTAGCACATGATCTTCTTCAGATGTGTGATCTTAAAAGCTTATGCACTAATTACATCTTTTTTCACAGTCCTATAAAAAGCATTATAAACTACTAAGAGTCCAGTTTTCTTGAGGACTTATACAGCTACTAGAACTGTAAATACATGATTAGGGATGTGCAGTTGTTAGAAATAACATTCCCATTTCATTTCAACTCATTTTTCAAAGGAAAGAAAAGAACAAATTCTCGCCAGTCCCTCTTATCATATTCTCCTTTCTGATGCTTAGAAATGGCTCCAGCAGACTGAAGCTGGTGATATTTTTTTTTCTTCTGAATAAAATGGCACTGACCAAGCCCAGACCCAGTCCAGTGCCATTTTTCACAGAAGAAATAAAAAAAATGGCTCCGGACTCAGTCTGTCGGCGCCATTTCTAAGCATAGCACCAGTGGCGCTGGAGTAATCAGTGATAGCTCCTGTGCCATGAAGAAAGGAAATCATGGTAAGGGGGAGGGAAGGAAGTTCAGAGGAGGGGGCTCAGAGGAGGGGGGGTCTTTTCCTCTCTGATAAGCCTGACTTTTTTTTCTTTTGTTTTCCCTTTTGTTTTGTTTTTTTAATATTTTTTCATTTTATAGGGTTTTGTTTCATTTTTGTTTTCGTTTCAAATAAATGAAACAAATGGAAAGAAAAACCAAAAATATAAACACGCTGCTCTGCACGCTGTAATAAGCAGAGAATGCAGGGCAAACTACATCAGCATATCTGCTATGGGAATTTCACAGGTAAAGAGGTGCAGCACACATCTTTGGTTGTGATTTAAAGCAACTTTTGCTTTTCCATTAAGTGACCCATTTCTTTCTATTATTTTAAACAAAGGAAGTCCACAATATATTTTTATGTGCTATTAAGATGCTGTTTTATGATTTTTTTTTCCACGATGGATTTGCTCCATTGGTTTAATACAGTTCTACAGTCATTTCCTTAGCCTCTACGAAAAGGCATAGGTAGCTTCCATGACAAAGTAAGAAGCAAATGTTTAGAACATAAAAGACTCTTGAAATATTTTTGGCCTCTGGGAACTCCGTATGCCCAGTCTAAATCCATTCTTTCTTTAGTGATGTATGAAAGTATTTAACTTGGAGGTAGCCATGGATAACCTGATGCCTGTTTATTCCTTTATGGTGTAACTGTATAATATTTATAATATTACAATAAAATACACATCACAAACTTCATGCTCCATGACAGCCGAGTGAAGGAACTTTAACCCCTTGGTTGAATTCTTTTCCTGGGAGCCACTTTAATCTGCCACCCTGTAGTAATTTAAAGCCTTCAGGCAGAGAGGAGGGAGAGCAGGAAGGATTGAAGGCTTGAAGGATGCAATCGTTGAAAGAAGAATTCAAACATATAAGGCCATATAAGGTATAGCTGAGGCATTTCTTACCAATGCCTGCAGAATGCTTTAAGAACATAAGAAATTGCCATGCTGGGTCAGACCAAGGGTCCATCAAGCCCAGCATCCTGTTTCCAACAGAGGCCAAACCAGGCCACAATAACCTGGCAATTACCCAAACACTAAGAAGAACCCATGCTACTGATGCAATTAATAGCAGTGGCTATTCCCTAAGTAAACTTGATTAATAGCCATTAATGGACTTCTCCTCCAAGAACTTATCCATACCTTTTTTGAACCCAGCTACACTAACTGCACTAACCACCTCCTCTGGCAACAAATTCCAGAGCTTTATTGTGCATTGAGTGAAAAAGAATTTTCTCCGATTAGTCTTAAATGTGTTACTTGCTAACTTCATGGAATGCCCCCTAGTCCTTCTATTATTCGAAAGTGTAAATAACCGAGTCACATCTACTCGTTCAAGACCTCTCATGATCTTAAAGACCTCTATCATATCCCCCCTCAGCCGTCTCTTCTCCAAGCTGAACAGCCCTAACCTCTTTAGTCTTTCCTCATAGGGGAGCTGTTCCATCCCCTTTATCATTTTGGTTGCCTTTCTCTGTACCTTCTCCATCGCAATTATATCTTTTTTGAGATGCAGCGACCAGAATTGTACACAGTATTCAAGGTGCGGTCTCACCATGGAGCGATACAGAGGCATTATGACATTTTCCGTTCTATTAACCATTCCCTTCCTAATAATTCCTAACATTCTGTTTGCTTTTTTGACTGCTGCAGCACACTGAGCCGACGATTTTAAAGTATTATCCACTATGACGCCTAGATGTCTTTCCTGGGTGGTAGCTCCTAATATGGAACCTAGCCATGTGACCAGGATTGCCCATATAAACTTGCCCCTTGAATTAACTTTGCAGTGACCCCTTTTTTGCTCAGCTAAGTTTGCAGGCCTTGTAAATTTAGGGGGTTAAATATAAGCGTTGTTGGAGTGGGGGAGGGGAGGGGAGAATTTTAAATGCAGAAGTTTAGCCCGCTCCGTCTCAGAGTCAGCCGGGTAAACCTTTTGAAAAGCAACCCCCCGAAGGTTTATCACAGCATCATTCCCCCTCCTCAAGTCCCACAAATACCCATCCATGTCAACTGAACAAACAGACCTGATTTTGAAAGTACAACAAAAATATATTTTGTTTCCAAAAACAATTACATCCTGAATAAATTTTAACTCTATACAGTTTAAAAACAATATGTTTGTGCCTTCAATATCATTATTCATCCTAACCATGAAAGTGACAAATAGGTCCTAGACATCACTTTCTCAGGGTCTGTGGTATTTACAGCGTAGAAACACGTTTTTACCAATACTGATAACATCGTTCCCGAAATTTAGTCCCCAAATATACAATATAGTCCAATTCTTGAACAATTATTCAGAATAGCATGGATTCTAGTTCAGAATAAATAACATTTTGGGGACATTTTATTTAACTTCTTCTGTTCCACCTACTACATTCTCTACTTTGGTCCTCACGTGATATAAGAGAGAAGGAACCCACATATAAATGAGAAAGATCTGACTCAAATTCTTTGGCATTTTCCAGATTTAACATTCGCATTATCAGCGTAGTAAATGTGCCGCTCTAGAAAACCAGACGTTTTTTAATTTATAATCTTAATATAAATTCTTTGATGCAAAAAAAAAAACAAAACCATTTTTAAATTAAAAATTCTTTTTACAGAGTTAAGAGAATATCACCATTTATTGTATTGCGGCCTCTTTGTCTTCATGCTCTCATTTCAATTCTAAAAAAATATTAGTGTTCTTAGGTCATAGGAGTCAAGCAAATTCTTCAGGCTTCGAGGCTAGCACGGCTGAAAATGCTAGAGGACACCATGGCATGTACAAATTCAAAGTCCTAGTCTTCTCAGAATTGGAAAATCTAGATTCCAAATTCACTGGCAATCAGGTAACCCTGACCAACCTGTAAATGTAAAACGTGTGGATCTCTTGGGTTAGCATGATAAGCACATGGTTGGAATGGACTGTGAGCAGCCTAGAGATTACTCTAGCTCACAGCCCCCTTAGAGGGCAATTTTTTAAGGGGGAACAGCAGCATGGGTGGCTATTTCCCACCCTCAAAGCGGATAGAAGTTTGCGTGTTGCCCTGCGATACGTGTAACGTCACGCACATTGACAGGAGGCGTTCCTGAGGGGGGTGCGTAGCTCAGGGGAGGGAAATAGCAACGCACAGAAGATATTTTCAGATCTACGCATGTTATTTCCAAGGAAAAGCACACCCACCGAAAAAGCAGCTGCAAATTTTTGTGGGTGCTTCTTCCAGGGGCAATAAGAAATAAAAGTGCGTGCCTAATTTTGCTTTGATTATTGGTGCAAACCCCATGGGTAAAAAAAAAACAAAACAAACAGAAAAAAATAAAATACCCACTGTTTTTGCATCAGTGGGGGCAGCTTGATTATTGCCCCCATAGTTCTTACAAGCTAATTTTTTTTTTAATGCAGATCTCTGGCATGCATTAAAACCGGTACGTGCCGCCTTCTGCCACCAGGCTCGCTCCTTTGCGGCCCTTCAGGGCTGTGCCTCGCTCGAGCACTTGCACTTATTGAGCACTGGCTCAGTGCAGCCTCTGAATTCCAGCTTGCATGGGGCATGAACACCCCCTCACCGAAACAGAGAGCCAACCCCCCAGACCAGTTCCCACAGCACAAAACGTCAACGGCTTTCCTGAAGAGTCAAACAGCACCTCAGCGCCAGCATTAATGTCGAGACGCTGAAAAAAAAAAAAAAAAAAGAGAGAAAGAAAGGGGGGAAAAAAAAAAAAGAGGGGAGGGCTTCATTCCAGAGCCGGAGTCTTTTTTCTTTCATAGAGACCACTCCGCTTCTTCCTGAGGGGTGCGGAGTTGCCGCACGGCTTCAATTCGGAGTACTGCACCTGCGAAAACAAACAGCTCATGACGACATCTGCTGTTAGGTAACCCGAGCTCGCAACAGAGCGAAATTAATGGCTCCCCAAGGGCAAAGCCGGGGAAACTATGGAAGGGTCAAAAGTAACGGATCGTTTTCTAAACACGGGAACGTGGGGGATTAATGGCGGGAAGGGTTTGAGCAGTCATGCATCATCTCTCGAAACCAAAATAGCAAAAGGCAGATTTTTTATTTATTTTTTTATTTTTTTACGACGAGATGCGGGAGTTTTCTGCCTGATCTCGTCACAGGTGACAATTTTCTGTTTCCCCTCCCCAGAACGAACTTTAATAAAATCTTCAGGAGAATCTGAAAAGCAGGGGGCATTATTCCATGATATCTCCAAATCCAACAACTGCAGCAGCTTGTGAACAACTATTGAAGTCTGCACAATATTAATAATATGGTACGGCGGGTCCATGACAGGGCAGGAGCTTTCAAATACGTAAAACAGAACAAAGGAACTGTGCAAGGGGAATTCACTTTAACAGTGTAATGGCTAAACCATCAGTAAATTCCTTCCTTTCCTCCTTTCCCGCCCACCAAAAAAAAAAAACAACCCGTAGTATACGCAGGTAGAATCCCTGGGGCCCGGTTTGCCTGTTGAGTTATTAAAAGGAATTCCCAGTGGATGTCAAGGAGCGTTGCACGCAGTGATGAAGCTAGAAGGGGGCTCCCGAGCTGTTTTCGGGAAACAAAGATTGTTTCACCAAGTGGCGCGGAGCTGGCGAGGCTAATTTTCTGGCAGACATTTTTTTTTCCCCAGTTATGGGTGAATTGAGCCCAGAGAAGTCTGCTTAATTTCCAACAGTTAGCTGGTTTTACTACTTTGGCTGATTAGAAACTGCCTGCGGTATTGTTGCCGATTTGCAGTGTTGGCAGAGAGAGAGAAAGAGAAAGCAGTGCAGCTCTACACAAAAGTGGTGGTGGTGCCCCCAGTCTCTGGGGATGAATCCCCCACTCTCTGATCTCCAGTATCGGCCCTGGAAACACGACACCAGAGAAAGGCCATTGGGCCAATCTACTCTTTCTATGCATTCAAGCAGACTGGTACGGATATTTGCACATCACACTGCATTCTTCTTTATGTGAATTTCTGTTGTTTTCCGTACAGGGAATTAGGCAGATACGAAGTAGGCCGGTGACCACAGTGACTAACCCAATGGGCAAGGCAGTTTTCCAAATGCTCAATGGCACCACACTGTATTCTGATTTCCCTGATATTTCAAATTAAATGGCCTGTTTCCCTAGAAGGGACTCTACGTGTCGGGGGTGTAAAAAGCAAGTGAGCTGTGGGGAGGGTCATCGAGAGTTCTGTCTGTGGTAAAGATTCTAAATAAATGGTCCAAAATGTATTAGGGGTCAGTGGGGGAGGGGAGGAGACAGAGAGAAGCTTACACACAGACATGATAATCTTATAAGATCTTATAATGTCCCTATAGGAAACCATGCTGATAAAAAAAAAAAAAGTAAGTGAGCCATCTTCCAAACTATTTCTGAGTTACCACTACAAAAAAGTATTTGATTAGAAAGAAGAGGAAAAAAACACCTTATGCAAACAAGATCATGTGTGCATAGAACTCATTACTTGTTTGTGGATAATTTCTATAGCCCTGGCACCCTGTTTTTCATATACGGTTTGAATAGTCCTATCTTTTCTGGGTTTCAGGTTTGCATTCTTCCTTTCACATACTGCACCGTGTCTTCCGTTCTCCAAAATCAGAAGGCACGCAAAAAAGGAAAAATCACATGCACAGTGAAATTTTCCGTAGGACGTAGCATAATTACTATTTCTTTTTGGTTGCACGAGAAGAAAACGCCTTTGCCATGTGTACAGCTCATAACGTTTGTGGCAATGGAGGGAAGGGAAGCCTAGGGATGTCTGCCAGGGATTCGCGCTGTTGCCTCCCTCTGAAAGCGGTCACTCGTCACTTGCCTTTTGAACGTCTGACGGTACTCTGGCGAGGAAGTTCAACAATTCGTTACTGTCAATGGCGTATGGATTTCTAAGCTTCTTTGTAAATTTGTTGATGCCTAAAACAACAGAAACACAATTTGTTTATTAGGATTTTAGCATCCTAAATAAAAGGTTTTCAAATGTCAAATGTTAGTCTTACTCGGGCCACAAGTGATGAATAATTTGACATGTGGCGTCGTTGATTAATTGAAGGGCGGGAGAAAGGTGGAATGTGTTCAGTTGTGAGATCATTTCTTAATTTGGAGCAGAGTAGCGGTTCTACTGACTGCAACCAGTTCTGCAATGAAAGCGAACACCCCAGAAGAGACAAGACATTCATTAATCCAAATGTGGGTCATCTTGATTGCTTTGGATAAAGAGTTCAAAAGATATGAAGGCTGCCAAAGAAATGTATATTTTCCCTGTGTCATTTTAACAAATAGGTGGACTCACCACAGAATGGTGATGGTGGGTAGGAGAGAGGAGGAGGGAAAGGGACTGAACTTGAGATATTAATTGTCAGACGCTCTGAGCACTTTACCAGTCTAAAAAATGTATTTATCTTACTACAGTTGATAACTTGATTTATTGGCCATGTTAGGTTCCTGTGACTGAACATTAGCGCTAACCACCTAAGTCCTCTTAGAAAAAAAAAAAAAGCCAACAGCCCCCCTTCCCGTCACCCAAAAAAATAAACCCATTGTTCCCCTTACCAATCCCCCTTCCTCCCAGCACCCAGAAAAAGTAATGTCACCCTTAGCAGCGATTCCCCCCTCCTTGTCCCCCTCCCATCTTCCCGTCATCTGAAAAATAATATTGTTAATACCATCCCAGCTTCCGCCTGCACCCTTCTGAATTCCCCCAAACTCACCCCACGTGACCCCAAGCAAATACGGCAGGACCCTCCAACTGGCTCTGCCTGGGATCACTTGGGGTGAGTTTTGGGGGCTCCGTGATGCGGGTGAGGGTCAGGAGGAAGGCAATAGGAGTAATAGCTTTTCAGATGGAGGAAGGGAGGGAAAACTGGAAGGAGGGACGATCCAGCACATCTAAATCTCAGGGGGAAGAGGGAGGGGAGACTGGGGTGTGGCTCTGAAGTGCCTGAAAGGCGAAATATACAATTAAATAAATAAATATACAGCTAAATCTGTGTGCCTAGTGCAGGCCAAATAATTTCATTTCAGTTTAGGGGTTTTTTTTCATTTCGGGAACTTTTGTTTTTTCATTTTTCACTTCATTTAAAGCTCATTTCCATTCAGTTCATTCGGTACATAAATGAAACCCAAAGCAAAACTGAAAAAAAAAAAATAGACCTTTCTGAGACCTTCCAACACCCATCCTGTCCCCTATCCTCCCCCCCAAGAAAATTTTGGGGCCTGGACCAAGCCCAGCCAGGGCGATCCTAGGCCCCTCCAACTCCTCTTCATGAAGCTTTGCCATGGCCAGGACGACCTCCCCGGCCCCCACTTACCCCTTCCGAGGAGACGGAGGGTGAAGAAAGGGGTAGGGGTAATTCCTTTTCATTCTTGCCCCAACTGATTCCTTTAAAAAAAAAAAACGGCACAGGGTCCTGAGGCCGGTGCTGAACTGATGTCATTTAGCGCCTGCCTTAAGTGCAATTGGTGCTATTACTGTGCAAGCGGACGTCTGTACAACACAGGGGCACCAGCCCAACTGAGGCAGGCGACAAAATGAGATCACTCCGCCGCCTGCCTCAAGGCGGGCCGCCATTTTTTAAAAGGAATTGGATGGGGCAGGAGCGATTGGGCGTCACTCCTGCCCCTTTTCTTTACCATCCACACCCATGGAAAGGGTACGTGGGGGCCGGGGTGCTCCCCAGCCCTCGTCAGCTTTAT
The DNA here is from genome assembly GCF_901001135.1 of Rhinatrema bivittatum. Lineage (NCBI taxonomy): Eukaryota > Metazoa > Chordata > Amphibia > Gymnophiona > Rhinatrematidae > Rhinatrema > Rhinatrema bivittatum. The sequence goes on along the minus strand of NC_042627.1, from coordinate 73,579,838 downwards.
GGTGGTGGCGGGGGCGGTGGTTGGAAGGGGACCTGGGATGCCCCAGCCATGGCCCCAGGCCCCCCAAGTCTTGTTTTGTGGAGTGGGAGGGGATCAGAGATGCCCAGGGAGAAGCATCCCAAGCCCTGAGGCTTTCTTGGGGTGATGGGGGGGGGGGGGGGGGGCTGAGCGAGAGGGGTTGAAAGGCCTTGGGAGGCCAATTTATTTTTTTTATGAAACAAAACAGCAGAAAATTGACAGGTATTTTCATACAAGGCCATTTTTAGTTTGGATGTGCTACTCATTTAAAACAAAATGCACATTCTTAGTAATTTTGTGACCACACAAAATGCAGGCAGACAGCAGGGTGGGGGGGGGGGGGGGGGGGGGGGGGGGGGGATATTTAACCAGTTAAATTTATGCAGTTAAAAAACAAGTTTAGCCACATGAATCTTTTGAGTATCGACCCCCTGTGAGTTTCTTTCATTTGTTCAGTATTGTACTTTTTCTGTTCTTTAAAAAAAAAAAAACTCTTGGTAATTATTATTTTTTTATTCATGTTTCATTTATTTTCCATCTTGATTGCATTAATTCTACAGAAGAGCTGTGTTGGGAAGTGATCTTTAGCCAACACCGTGAGCCCTCGACATTAAAAAGAAAAAGAAAAATATTATGTCAGCCATGGATCTAAGCACAGAGCCTTCTCCTGGAAAGCAGCGGGGGATTGTACAGGTCAGCCATGGTCCGACTTACTGAAAGTGCTGCATGATTCCCATGGGATGGTCGTGGAAGACAAAAAAAATTAGCAGCCATATGCTAAAAAATGTAGCACTTTTGGACAAACGTCCCACAGCACTTTATATAAAAAAATATTACTTGCCCAATTTTTTTTTTCAATGATTTTTGTACACTTCCTAAAGTTGAGGGCGAAAAGATGGTGATTGCTGAAAAATGGTACAATCTCCCTGGAAAGCCTTTGGCACATTTCAAAATTAAACCTGGCCCTAAATCACTGTGTGACACACTTGACAAGGTTCACATCAATTTGTATATTTTTAATTTTCTTTAATCTACTGAGAAAGCCAAATAAATGCAAATGTTTGGTTTCAACCAAGTCTTTGAGGCACAGGGAGGTAAAGTGATTTGCTTAAGGTCATAAAGAGATGGAAGGGAGCCTTGAATTTGTACCCCAGGACTCCTCCAGTGGTTCTCAAACCAGACCTTGGGATACACCTAGCCAGTCGGGTTTACAGGATATCTACAATGCATAATCATGACATAGATCTGCGTACAATGGAGGCAGTGCATTCAAATCTATCTCATGCATATTCATTTGGGGATATCCTGAAAATCCAACTGGCTGGGTGTGTCTCAAGGACTGGGTTGAGAACCACTACTCTAACCCATAGACCATCGGGGTTCACAAACTAGTCCTTGAGAACCATCCGGCCTGTCTGGTTTTCAGGCTAGACACATATACATGAGAAATATTTGTATACTGGTTGGTCCTTGAGGACCGGGTTGAGAATCGCTGTATTAGACCACTCCTCCTCAAGGAGATGATGAGCATCTCCTCAAATCAGAGGACTTCAGAGATCTAAATAAAATTATGCCCATTATAAGGAACCATAGGAAAGCTTATTGTTTTGACATTATCTCAACTTGCTGCCCAGGGGATTGTGATAATGCATATAAATGGCTGTGCTTGCATCACTGCTCTCCCCCCAGAGTACAGCTCAGGCACTCGCTCACTCCAGACCTGCCAGGATGTACAGATTCTCAGTGTGTGATCATGGCAGTTTTCACAGAAAAGAATCGCGCAATCGTGTAAGTTTACCAGCATACTTCTGGTACTAGCTTGTGGGGACGGTATCCAGTTGTTATAGTACAGCCTGTAATTCACACTAAGCGTAGTGATGCATCATGGTAAAATTTTATGGAGACCCCTGCAGTGCACTGCTCATATCCAGCATCAGACGACAGAATGTCAATGCTAAGCATGATAATACCAAGCTATTAGACAAGGTGCATTGTTGCATAACTGACTTTAAAGGGCATGTCATGCTGAATGATCCCTAGCTATAAAAGCCTTTTTATAAGGTGCAATATGATTATGCAACTGGGTGATACAATGTAATTGTTTATAAAATTACCTATAACTTCATTTTTTTTTAGAAAGGATGGCACAGGTCACAGATAGCTGCTTTCACAAGCCAGGGCTTTCCAAGCACTGTGGTATCTTTACAAGTGATTTAGAGCAACATTTAATTGATTTAACTTTTAATTTAACTTGATTAATGTAAAGCTTAAAGATGCGAATTGTTTACATATTCTTTAAAACGGTTAATTGTAAAATATGTTATTAATATATTTATGCTGTTTAATTTTGTATAAACTGTTTTATGTAAAGCCTGTTGCTAAAATTAATGTTGTCTGTAAACCGAGGTGATGTATCATTATACGTACCGCGGTATATAAGAATCTTGAAATAAATAAAATAAATAAATAAATTTACAGTTGTTGCTATTTTATTGTGCAGCACCCAGAAGTAAAATAACATAAAATTCCATCACACTGCCATATTCAATCTCTTCTCTATATCCTTGGGGACTTATGCTGGCATTGGAGTTGAGATCAAGGGTAGACCCTGAGGAAAAATTCCAAGGGTATCACTCACCTGTGTTTCCTGCTCTTCCTTAGGGTTGCTCTCATTACCAGCAATATCATCATCTCCCCCATCACTGAATTGGAGACTAAGATGCTACTGACTAATCCTCCCAATTTTTTTTTAGCTACTAGCTCTTCAATTTCTGATTTAGGAAATCACAGACACGATTCTTCCTCAGAATCAGTTGTTGAAAATACTGTCTCCATTGCCTCAGAAGCAGTAACCAATGAAGAGGAGTATGTAGCTGTTTTTGCATGTTTCACTTCTGCTGCCCCAGTCCATGATCCTGCTCTGCTCTTGTCTGCATTGGATAGCTCTCTCACCTTTTCCATCTGCTCCACAACAAGATGGAAAGGAACATGTGGTGGTGGCACATGATGTCCAAATTTCAACTGCTGCTTTGAGCTGTTAGTGTTTTCCATACCTTTATTTATTTATAACATTTATAGCCCACATATGTCCACAACTCAGAGCGGCTCACATAAAATCAGTTATAAAAATTAAACATAAACCATTCTATGGCTATCAAAGTTTCTTTTCAATTTAAGGGCAGGATCAATACCTTTTGTTTTTTTTTTTTTTTAATCGGCTACTAAACTGGGCTGGATCTGTACCAATTTCTCTGCCCTTGTCAAGGCTGCTAACATTCTCTCCTCTCCCTTTTCTTGACATGATAGAGTTTTTTTGAAGTGCACTGTCTGCTGAGGATTTGGATATTACAGATCAATTTATTTATTTATACTGTAACTGTATCCTCACTCACAGTACTACTGTATAAAGAACTGTCTGTCACATATACACACAGAGACACATATATAGTGTATGTATTTATTGCTATATGTATTCAGTGCTGACTGACTCCATGCACAAAAAACTGTTAACAGCTAAAAATGATAGTAGCCTGGTAATAGTCTTCTTTTTAGTCTCTCAGTATGCTCAGCTCACTGCTGTCCAGACAAACAAAAAAAAATCACTAGCACTGCTACAATCTCCACACTACCCTCCCCCAATGAAAAAAAATAATAAATCAACAGCAGTACACTGCTTCTGTCTTTTGGCACAGTGAGTGAGACCTCTGCAGCACAGAGAAGATCAGAAGAAGCCCTTTCCAGTGCCAAATCCAAAAGTTTCTAAGCTTTGTTAAAATTGTCTGAGAGCTTCTACAAACACATTTTGTCTGCCAACAGTTAGAAAGGAAATACATACTGCTTCTTCAAATTTTATAGTGGGAGCAGCTCAGAGTCACTTGATTCAGATAGTAGCTATAGGCTATTTAAAAAGAAATGCTGCACCATGATTTGTCCTCTGGCTGGTCTCCTTGCAACAGGTAAGAGTTGGTTGCTATAGTTACCAGTCTGTTTGGGGTTTTTTTGCTGAGCAGTACACAGCCTTAGACTTCAATGGTCCAAAGACTTGAATGGGGAACATAAACAAATGAGGCAAATATTAATGGTTTCATTCATGGGACCCTCTCCATTCATTTCAGGGGTCCACAAATGAAACAAATATGGACTCATGTGGTGTGTTTTCCCCATTTGTTTCAAACAAATGTAGATCCCAATTAGGTCATGAAGCCTGGCCCACCAGAAATAGGAGAACAAAGAAAATGATTCCTTCATCTTATGAATTTAATCAAAAAATGAGACAATGCTCTCCTGTTCTGCCTGCTTTTGTTCAGAGTGAAGCTGACCATTCCAGCAGCCTCTCCTACTCCTCTACCCCATTTCCGAGACTAGAGCCATCTAGTGAAGATCCCAACAGGTCTATTGTAAGTAATTCTGCATTTTCACATGTAAAGTTGTTTGAGGACTCTTGGGTAAATTATCAATTTGTTCTAGACCTTTCTGTACTGTCACCTCAATATCAGTCAGTTCTTTATATTTAGCCCTTGAAAAAAAAAGATTTTGGTTCTCAAAATTGCCCCAAATTATTTATAGTACATAAAGGTGGTAGAGGTAAGTAGGAAGCAGAGGGGAGAGAAGAGATGAGAGGAAAAGAGAAGACACTGGAGATTTTTTTAAAAGCATTCCCCTCCCCCACTCTCCCAATTCCACATCTCTTTTCAAAAGTAACACGATTACACATTCATTATTACAGCTGTATTATATTGGTGTTTGCTTCCCTGTTTCAAAACTGATCTGAGAAACCCACAGACGCCAGCAATCAGAACTTACCCCAGATTAAAATGAGGTACCTCAAAGGTATGAAATACAAAATAATTGTTGCTACTGCAAGTATTAAGCAGGCAAGGAGAGACAAGAAAGGCACTGTCCAGTTGAAAGTGCTGTGAATTGAAGAGAGAAAGCAAAAGGTTAGCTCTTTTTGTAGGCAATTTACAACTATAGTATATCCCATTAAAGTATAGGCGACACCACAGGGAATTTAGATGCACACAACAGAAATGGCAAATCCAAGATCACCCCTACACAGATCCCAGGGGCACTTGTACTGCATTATAGGTATATTCCAAAGGTTTCAAATAGCTCTGCAGGGACACAGAGTGGAGAATTATCTTTTGGACAGTAAAGTAGACTGATGACATAGCCAAGTAAAAATGAAATGAAACACATACATACAGTGCAGCAGTATTTGCCCTCTGCTATTTAGAAAGTTTTTAACAAGAAGCCAAGGCCTTAAAGAGTCACAGCCGACTGTTCTTTACTGCTAACATTAAAATGTAGGTCCTAAGTCTATTCTATTCCAATGTCATTTTCAACAATAAAAAAATGTCAAACTAGTATCGCTCATTTACTGGCCTTTAGCACTCCTAATGTATTAGAAAATATAGCAATATAAAATTTGATCAAAGAATTCTTGTGGCTAACTTTTTTTTAACTTTCAATGCACTGAACACTAAAATTTAAAGACATCTAACGATGTAATCTTGAGAAAACAGAATGAAAAAAGAGGTGATATGACACAAACATTTAAATATCTGGCACACGTCACTAAGGGGTGAATTTTAAAAGAGTTGCTCACGTTAAAAGGCCCAGATATGCAAGTATATGGTCTGAGCGTGAGCAACTTGTATATGCGCGTTCGTGAGCAACCCAACACGTGAAAAAAAAGGGATGGAGTCAGGGCGTGTCAGGGGGCTGTTCTGGCACGGGGCCAACATTTTCACACAAAAATCCATAATTTACATCCAGTGGCTGCAGCGCACAGTGGGCTGTTAGATGTGCATGTTTACATCTGCTCTTGATGAGGTGTAAGTCTTCATAAATCTCAGTTTAGATATAATTGACTGAGTGAGGGGTCTGGGTCAACTGGGGAGAGTGCAGGCTGAAGAACCAGAAGGATCTGGATGATCTTGAGGTAGACTGGGCAAACTAGAAGGCTAATTGGTAAAACTGGGAATGTCCATCATGTGAGCATATTTAAAATCCACTAACCTGCAATCATTAAAGCCGACAAAGTACTAAGTCCCCTTCTCACTAAAACAGGCAATAGTTAAACCCATTTTAAAGAAACCAAAGCTTGACCCCATTGAACTAACCAACTACCGTCCCATCTCCAACCTGCCCTTCATTTCAAAAGTCTTGGAAAAAGTTGTCAACATACAAATTACTGACTACTTAGAAAACAATAACATCTTCCAACAATCTCAATTTCAACACAGAAACCCTCCTCCTCTCCCTTACAGACCACTTACTCAAAGGACTAGACAAAGGCCAATCATACATCCTTGCACTACTAAACATCTCCGCGGCATTTGACACCATAAGTCATAAAATCCTACTGGACTGCCTCGCTGAAATTGGTATATCAGGTACCCCATTTCAATGGTTCACCTCCTACCTAAATGGCCGCCAATTCAAAGTCAGAATAGGGAACCACGACTCCAACGCATTTAACCTCGCCCAAGGAGTCCCCCAAGGCTCCTCACTTTCCTCTACTCTCGTTAATATATACCTCCTGCCCCTCTGCCATCTCCTTTCCGAACTCAACCTTACTCACTTCATATATGCAGATGACGTACAAATCATCATCCCCATAACAGACTCCATACCCAATGCAATCAAAACCTGGGAAACTGCACTCACTGCCATAAACAACCTCCTCAACAGCCTCAAGCTTCCCTCAACTCCGCAAAAATGGAATTCTTGATAATCTCACCCCAACACAAGCCCAACTCCTCCACCCAAATCCATTCCCCCCCCCCCCATCAATCACAATCTCCCATCACGTAAGAAACCTGGGCGTCGTTATTGATGACCAACTGAGCCTGAAAAAATTCATTACCACCACCATGAAAGACTGTTACTTTAAGCTACAAACCCTGAAAAAACTAAAGCCCCTACTCCACTTCAATGATTTCAGAACAGTGCGCCAAGAAACCATATTTTCGAAAATCGACTACTGCAACTCTCTACTAGGCCTCCCCAAAATCCACATCACCCCCCTCCAATTGCTCCAGAACTCAGTCGCTCGTATTCTCACCAACACTAGAAGGAATGAACACATCACCCCGATCCTCAAACATCTACACTGGCTACCCATACAACAACGCATCTAATACAAAACCCTCAACATCATACACAAAACCCTACATAGCCAAAATATGAAATGGCTTAACAACTCCTTAGGCTTCTGCAACACCAACAGACCAACCTGACCCCATGATACTGCAACCTTAAACACACCCTCACCCAAACTTACCCACTATAACTCTACCAAAGAGTGATCCCTCTCCATCACAGGCCCCACACTATGGAACTCCTTACCCCCCCCCCCCCCCCCCCCCCCGATCTTCGACATGAAACAAGCTCACAAAAATTCAAACAAAAACTAAAGACCTGGCTTTTCTTGCAAGTATACACTTAACCCTCTCTTTAAACCCTTCCCCCCCCTCTAACTGCCAACACCTGTACAAGATGTAATCATCTTTGCGTTTTTATATTAGTTTACCCATTTTATATATAATTTACCTGTTTATATATATATAGTTTACCCTACCCCTCTCCATATCTAGCCAGCCCATAACCTGCAAGCTCCTAATATTTTGCAGATATCTATGTTCATGCATATTGTTTTACCCCAATTTCCTCCCCTTTCCCTCCCCCCTGTAGCCACAACTTACTGTTTTTAATTCCTATGTTTTCTGTAAAAGCAAACTTTTGCTACTGTTATGTTTTAATGAAAACCGATGTGATGTATCTAACGAATATCGGCATAGAAAAACTTTTAATTAAGTAAATAAATAAATAAATAAATAAATAAATAAATAAGGAAGATAAGTGACCTATGCTTGCTTGTGTAACCATTTAAAATTAGGAGCACACATACGCGCAGTGGGTACATTTAAAATCTTGTGCACATTATTGCATGCACGATTGAAAATTCCTGTGTATGTGCACTCGCACGCACATATGCACATATATGGGCACCCGCACCTTCATTTTAAAGTTACCATCCCTAGTAGCAGAGGACAGCATTTTCCATAGAATGGGAAGCTCAAGGTCAAGGGATCATCATACGTAGCTGAAGGTAGGAAAGAGGATTAAAAGAGACGGGAAAAGATAACTTTATCAGTTGATGGGTTTGGTGGTAGACATCCAGAACAGATCTTAAGCCAGAGACAGAATTCAAGCGTGCTTGGACCTCAGTCACAGAGTAAGAACAGAAGGGATTTAGTGATCGAGTCTGTGGTAGCCCTTCACAAAGGTGCAGATTGGGCCAGCTGGCTTGTGTGGCCCTCTTCTGCCAACATCTTTCACGTTTCTAACACGGACTTCATCTCTCTGCACTAAATCACATCTGGGAGTCAACCAAGGAAGAAAAAGTGAGCTGATGATGTATTTCTAATAACGCAATAGTATTTTGCCTGATTCAACATTTTTAATTGACAGAATAATTGGTTCTGCTAAGATCAAGCGCACATCCTGGTATTAAAATATTTATCCGGTAACCTAAAAGCCTCCTTTCCAGAAGAGACCTCTTTAGTGAAGATAGAAGCTTGATTGATAGTATTGTACGCTGCTCCAGAAAAAAACCTGGCACATTTTATTTACACGGTTAGATGCACAGCTGAGCTTACAGAAAAAGGAAACCATCAATAATTTTATTTTAAGAAAAAAAAATGTAATGTGGGCAGCCGTGACGTTCCCTTCTCTCTCTGTCCCATCCTGGCACCCATCAGTGCCTGCAAGGTGACCCACATGCACACCAAGTGACGGGTACTGAGCTGGACCCAATGGCTGCAGCTTTATTAGATGACCTAACAGGGAAATCTGATTTAGATGCCTGAGCCTGCTTGGTCTCTCTCCCCACCCTCCAACATTCTGGCCACCCCATCTGAGGGTACTCAAGCAGCCTACCCAGCCCACTTTGAAAAACAAAGTCTACTCCTGCCCCAAAGCAAAATCCTAAGGCCTGCCTTGAATCATATTGCCTGCCTTGGAGTGAACTGTGAACGAGGGAAGCTGAGGTCGGGACCCCACTCCCCCCTCCCACCACCACCACTACCACTGATGCTCCTTGTGACCTTGGGCAAGTCCCTTTATGCCCTCCATGGCTCCAGGTACTACTGAGACTGTCAGCCTTCCCGTTCCTAAATTATATCTCGCTCTGAGCACAAGTCTGAAAAGAGGAACAATTTCAAAATCCAAACCCACCCCTCCAGAATCCAAATCTTCCATAAATGATGCAACATCTACCCCACTACCCCTATATCTCCTTGTCCTCTCCAAACCATTCTTCAGTGAAGACTCAGCAGAAGTATTTGTTTAGCGTCTGCAGTTTTTCCTTATTCCCCTTCACTCATTTCCTCTTTTCTCCTCACTTCTGCCCTTCCTCCTTTTACCGACGAGCCTGAAAAAATTTTTTTTACCGTATTGCTTTGTCCCTTTTGTAATCTTTTCTTTCATCCGCGCCGTTACCATCCTGGCCCTGTTTCTTTCACCTTCCCCAGATGTCCTCTCCTGTGCTCCTTTTTCTGAGTTCCCATTTATTTTTTCAGTATTTAATTTTCCCTTACTTTTATAGTCACCCCTTTTGAAAGCCACACTGGTCTCTCTTTCCTCTTATCTTTCTGTACTTTCTTAACCTAAAGGCTCGTTGCTGTTGCTGTAGCGGACCTGTGTGCGCACGAATCGCCCTCTGCTCCCCTGCTCACTTCTCATATTCTCCTGCACATGCATTTGGCCAGTCTTTACCATCCTTACTGATTCACAGAGGAATGCTAGTTTTAAAGGAAGCCCTAAGGTTAGGGGGATTTACTCAAAATAGCTGTCGGCCTACAGAGCATGATGAAGAGCAGAGAAAGCAGAGCACAATTAAGACGAGGCATGAAAACAGCTGGGAAATCTTGCCAGGCTCGCGTATTTTTCCTTCAGTGGCTTTGAAGATCAAAAGTAAGGAAAGAAGCTGGATTGACGACCGAAAGGCAGGGTAACTGAGTTCAGAACAGACCAGGTGGGGAGCAAGTCAAGCTGAGAACAAAAATGGCAGGTTTTAAACCGTTTTTCATGACTACAAATAGGAGGTAGTCTTCTTTGTGGGGCAGAGGGAATATTACATGTTCTACCCAAGCTGAAAATTGTGAGGCGACAAAAGATTAGGAGTCATTTATCCTCTACAATTCTTTGTCCATTTCCTTACAGCAATAAACAGTAATCTTACTTTTTAACGCGTTCACCGAACGACGCCATTTCTTCCAGGACATTCTGGACGGTGATAAAAATAACCTGCACCTTGTAGAACTTGTCAATAAGTCCTTTTCTTTCAGATTCCTGAAAATAAAAATATTACTCTTTGACATTTTCCAAAGAACACTTTTCCTATTTGTAAAGTAAGTAAAAAAATGACATAACACATGAGCAGTTGAGAATCACATTGGTCCCTTCATCAGATGTGACTGCAAGGCTGAAGAAAGAAAGTGAAGAGATTATTATGCAGCAGGAATTCTCAAAAGTAGAGGTCTTTAGGAAGCATTGAACTGGAAATTAGATTACGACTGATGAGTATCAAGTAGCAGAAGCTCAGTTATTGTACTTGTCAGAAAGAACACGTCCCAAAAACCTCACCCTAGGCGTGCTTCCTTTCTTCTATGTTGGTGTCACATCGGAATGAGGAAAAATGCAAACTCAAAAACTCATCTAGGATAACATTCTACTATTACTGTGGTCCAATCAAAGGTGAGAAAGCTGGATTCTTTCCATGTCGAGATACCTTTTATTTAACCAGTGTAAAGATAATCCAAAGATGTTGTGTTATAGCAGTTTTCAAATATTTCAGAAATCCCTTCTGAAAAGAAACAGCCCAGTGGAAGGAAAAACCAAGGGTTTCTCAACATAAATTCTTGGGCTGGAACTGCTTTGGATAATTGTTACATTGGCGCAATTAAAGGTATCGCAGCCTACAAAGGATACTGCTGCTGTTGTACATGAAGCAACACAATCGCAAACAGGCCCTTATTCAGATATAGTTGCAGGGTTGAGTTTCTATCTCAGTGATAAGGAGCAAACTACAATGTTTAAAGATCTCACAGGCCAATGCAACATAGTGCACTCCGCTGAGCGCATGGCTTTACACGCGATTGGACGCACGTTTTGCACATGCGTCCATAACCCCCCCGACGCAATAAGGAGATTAGCGCGTCCAAAACACACATCCAAACCACTGCAAAGTTGATAGTGTTCATTAAATATAAACTTCATGTAGATGAGGCTATTAGCTAATCCCCGCGATTCAAAAAGTTTCCAGGGCAGCCAATGTGCCCATCGCAAGGCGGAAAATTTTACGCCAGCCCAGGGCTGGCATAAAGGTTTGCCACGCTCAAGGGCTCATTGATAGAATCAAAAAATCCTGCTTTCTGTGATTCCTCCTGTTAGTATCCTCAGGATACTAAGTAGAAGGAACCACAGAAAGCAGATCCAGGAAAAAAAAAAAGATTCTGGGTGCCCAATAAACACGCATAAGATACACGATCTAGGCCATGTACCTTATGCGTGTATATTGTGCCATGGCTTTATTCATGCTGCAGGAATTGTCAATTCAAAACAATCGCTTAGACCTTGGAAAGGAAGATGTTAAGAGATTAAAATCCACCACAGAAGTTCAATACCAATTCATTTTCTCATCAATAAAAGAACACATTTTCAGCTGCTTAAACTGTTCTGCTATATGTCAAACTATTAGTACTCACTTCCAGTACTTGAGGACTGTAAATATGGGTCAGACTTTCAGGATATGCCTAATGAATATGCTGGAGACAGATTTGTATACAATTGAGACAGCATGCATGAAAATCTCATGCATATTCATTAGAAATATCCTGAAAACCTGACCTATTTGCAGCCCTTGAGGACTGGATGTGAATACCACTATGTTAGAGTGCCTCATTTAACATTTGTCACAGTCTACATCACTGACACCAGTGCAATGCCATCAAGCACAGTTAAAGCAGCCTTTCCAGCAGTTAATTTCTTAGATGCTCTCTACATAAAGACTGTTACTGCAATTACTTGAATGGTCAAACTGGAATTCAAGGTTTCCAGATATACTTAGCCTTTTAAATTATACACAACTGAGAGGCAGCAGCCTAGAGTTCGGGGAGTTAAATTTTTATGCAAAGCCTTTGTTTCTAATTTGTGTAGTTGATCATTTGAATTTATTCCATACAGCGCTGAATATTAATGTTATCTATACTACAGCATCTTGGATACCGAGGCCGTCAGTAGTGGTAGGCAGGATAGGTAGCTGCTGGGAGGGCCAGTGCACCTCCTGGCCTGGAGCCAGGACTAGAGCTTCCCTGCCGGTGGCCGGTCCACAACATAGGAGGGACAGAAGGAGGGTCACACCCAGGACACTGTTTTGCTCCGAGAAAGCCCTGTTGGATACAATGCATAGAAGCTTACGTAAAGTAAGACAAGCCACGAGGAGGTCTATATTGTACTAGCTGCTGACAGAGAGCTATCCAGAACCGGACTGTGAATTGTGCAGCACAACTACCAGCATGCCCAAAGAAACTTTCACAGATATTCAACTGAGAAGCTGTGAAATTCCAAGACAAGTCCGGTCTCGCTATTCTGAGAATGTCAGGAGGCTCATCTGGCAGCTCCATCTCCATCATGCTGGCATTATTTACACATTTCAGATTGAACCAAGAAATGTGGCAATAACATAGTTTAACCATCGCCACATTACATCTGTTACACCCGACATAAAGAATAGGAAAAATAACACTGATTCATTCTGAAAGACTTAATATCAGTCATGTGAATTATTTTTTTTTATGCAAAGCATATTAAAGGACGTACAAGACCATGGCAGGCTCAGCTTGCAGTGCATAGCACCATGAGAAGCAAAACGGTGCACAATCTAAATCTGAGGAAGTCATAACTTAAGTCGGGACTCTTAATGAATGAATGCAAGCCATCAACACACTTGATAGTGCGCAATGGCGACACGCATAGCATGCCAACTTAATCTCGTTATCACATGATCAAAATACCACCCGTTAAATCAACAATCTCTTTTTTTTTTTCATGAGCTGGAAGAACTGAGCCCGTTACAGATCCATATGCAGTACTGAACTCCAGGCACCAACTGATATACTGTTGTAGCCTTTTTTTTTTTTTCCAAGATTAGAAAAGTGGCAATTTCCAAGCCATATACCTGGGTAAGTAGCCATGTATCTGGGTGAACTGGCCAGTCTGAAAGTTATCCTCATGCATGGCCTTACATAATGCATGAATGTTTAGCAATCTCAGCGGGTGGGTGGGGAGGGGAAACAGCGGTGGCACATCAGATTTTCAAATGGACATGTGCGGGTACATGTGCACCCACCCCATGCCCCCCCCCCAGACATACAGTACAGAATACTTGTGTGTTACGCTAGCTAACTTCTGGAAAGAAACAAAGTGGCTGGTTTCTCTAACACGTATGCAAAGCCCACGCGTTTAAATTTGCCCATGTAAGTTGCAACTAAGAAGGGTTATTTGAAAATTACCCCCAAAGTGGCTCAAGGGGGAAAAAAAAAAATCATTTCTGTCCTGTCATTGGATTCCATTCCTCAGTGGGAAGGTCAACACAAAGGTGCTTTTGGTTGTTGGTGATCAGCGGCCTTCGCTGCGAAATATTTCACTCCTGATGAAAACACCGCAGGAACAATGAGCGGGATTCCCCAAAGCCGAACATTACGAGCGGATCCTGTTCCTTTTTCTACGCGATTTCCAGGCTCCCTCCGAACCTGCAGCCGGGATGACTCGCCCTTTTGTCATCCAAGCATGGAGGTGAGTGAATGTAAGATGCGCTCTGGTTTTTGCTAGATATTCTTCTGTTTCGGGTAATTGATTTCTGAATTTTTATGAAGCAGAAGCAGAATGGGTCAGTGGTGAGGGCTGAAGCCTGAAAGACTGGAACTAGTGCCTGCATGTTTTCACCCATTTCAATTTCCTTTTTTCCCGTCTTTTCTACTACTTAGCACATCAAATGGCCACATGGCGACTGTGAGGTCTTTTGCAAAAGATTAAATATAGAAACGGGGCAGATTAGCAAACAAAAATTGTGTTGCCCCTTCTATATTATATCCTGAATGTTTGCTTATCTAAATACCCTTGGAGAGAGACAGGAATTTATTATGTATTTTCATGTCATTAATAGGGAGGGAGGGGATGTCTGGCACTTTTAGCCTGCGCGCTTTGCGACTGCCAGGTGGGTGGGCAGCTAACAAGGTATAAAAGAGTGTGAATACTTATGGAATTGTCTAACTTCCCTGACCTAATCAAGCCCTGGGGATACCCTTTTCTAAGCCGGCTAAACGCGCACGTGCTGATCCTTAAGGAGGACCTGGCCAGACACCTGTGGCCAGTCCTTTAAGGTGGTTTGAGGAATTTTCTTGTGGACTCCCTCAATCACCCCATAAGTTCTAGTCGAAGTATTAAAGGCTAAAATCATACCTATGCTCCCAGCATGCACATCCCACCTACAGAGGGATTTATATAGCAGAAAAGACTGAGGAAGATAACTGAACTGACCGGGTTAGGCATTGCCGGCGTTTTCTGTGTGATCACTGATGGATACATGCTGGCAAGCAAAAGTTTGATCCATGCTGACTGCCTCTGACTGCAAAAAAAATTGGATAAATACAAGAAAATAATGCAAATCCTACATGGAAGTAATTCTCCATGAAATGCCAATTATCCTCCAAGCCAGCTTGCCTATCTTTTTATGTGGTATGAGAAAATGCTTCTTGCTGAATATATCTACATAGTCATATGTGCGACTTAGGGATTCTGAACCTCCGAGGCCTAGAAAACCAGCACATCGCTATCTTTAAACAATGCAAACTAAACCAAGTGTGTTTGATGTAAATGACATAAGGAACATAGACAATGTCAGCAGATGAGGACCACTTGGTTCACCCAGGCTACTCAGGTGGGCCTGTCCTGTGTCCTAACCACTTTGCCCTGCACTAGAGTCCTTGTTTCTCTTCCTAGCACCCTTGAATTCTGCCACCTCCGGTAGAAGTGCATCCCAGATGGCCAACATCCTCTTTAGAGGACAAAAATATTTTCTCATATCCCTTTTCAGCCTCCTTTCTCTGGCTTGAAGCATTATTCGATGACCCCTGATCTTCTGGGACCTTGTAGAAGCCTGCTGGATATTTGAAGGTGCCAGTACTTTTGTAACTTTTTGATGTTCTGCAGCTTAAATTATCCCCTAGCAGAGCTCTTGAAGGATACACACAAACTCTTGGGGGGGATTTTTTTTTGGTTTTTGTATTTTTTTTGAAATGCATAATCTTAAACATGAACATGCTAGTAATGGAAACATTTCCTGTGCAGATCAAGTGATGAGACATTCTCAATTTCACGGCAAAAAAACCTCTTTGAATGATAAAAAGAAAACCCTAATGGGTGACATATTCCAGAATAAACATTTCTCCAGACTCGCAAACCTTGTGTGAAACTGCAGCATGACAAGCAGGCAAGCTTAAGGCCTACAGCAAATGATTCACAGGATATGCACAAAAGTTCATAGAGAGTTCTCTTCTAAAGCTCTGCCATCAGTTTGGGAAGGTTATGGGTAAATTGGTTTCTGGTTCATTATCTGAAAAGTTTAGACAGCATGAGCAGGAGAATAATTAAGACTGTACTGCTCTTATGATCCTTTTTGTTTTAGCTCAGGCTCTAACAGGAAGCATGTGCAAACTTGTCAAAATTTCCTTTGCAAAAAAAAATAAAATAAAATTTCACAAAAGCAATAAATCATATTTACTTGTAAAAAAAAAAAAACTACCACTGATTTGTGGCAAAATTCACTGTGGATTAGCAGAAAAACAGCAAAGGCAGCAAAATATAATCTGTGGCACATCTTGGTGCCACCATTGAATGTTTAAAGTTAGAAGTGTGGCAGATTTTATGCTGCGAAATGGAAGATTGCCATGGGATCTCCAGTGATGTGAACCAAACTAAACTTTGGCAGTAAATATATCTGCACGGCCCCTAGCTGCTAGTGGCTATAATGGTACTGTTTGCTACCCTCAGCATTTTATTAATGCGCACACTGCTTGGTAATAAGAGAATACGGCCACAAGAATCCTTCCTGAAACAGTGCAAAATATAAGTCTGAGCAATTGGGAGGCCTTAATATTTATTGCTATGCCTTAGGCTGGGTCCAATATGCATGCTGATTATTATGGATGCAATCTTCAAAACCCCTTTTGCAAATAGAACCCTGTTTCATGCAAATCAGTAAGCCCCAATGGATACAGGGGCAGAAGGACACTCGTAACTCCGATTATACGTGTCCTTCAAAGGTGCCCTGGCGGTAGGCGTTCCGGGTTGGGGGGGGGGGGGGGGGCAGAGATAGGACTTGCACCCAGACCTTTGGGTTTTCAGAAGCCCGTGAGTAAATTTGCGCTCAGTAGTTACGCGCCGCTGGAAGCAGGCGTAGTTTCCTGTGCGTTACTTGTGCGGGCAGTAGGGGGTCTTTACCTCAGCATTTTCAAAACAATTTCATGCCCGCACAATCACGTTGAGCATTATCGGTACAGTCCGAATGTAAGGGGCACACGCAGGCTTTGCCGCTATTTATTTATTTATTTATTTTATTTAAAAGTATTTATATACCGCTTTTAAAAATGAATTTTGTCAAAACGGTTTACAAGAGAGGTAAAAATCAACAAAATTAAAATAGATTATAGAAAAAAAAACATAAAAATGGTATATAGCTGCCTAGGTAGCTAATTTAAACAAAAATGATTTTATCTTATAACAGAAAAGAAGTTTATGCCTTGAGGAAAGCAAAAGGGAAGGAAAAGACGGGTTAAGGGTGGAAAATATAAGGGAAAAGAGTTATCTCTTAAGAGAACAAGTTGGGATGAATCGGACTAAAAAATATCATGAAGACGTGAAAGAAATAAGTGGAGGTTGAGTGGTGAGGGTTGGATGAGTTGGTGGTATGTTGAAAGCTAGTTGAAATAGATATGTTTTGAGAGATTTTTTGAAATGAGGTGGATTTGATATTAGGCGGAGGGAGATTGGAAGAGAGATCCAAAGTGAAGGTCCTGCTACAGAAAATGCTTTTGTCGGCGTTCTAAAAATTGCCCTCTGATGTTGATGTTTCTGGCATTCTTTTGCCAGCTCCGAACATCATTTTGGGATGGGCACTAACCCGGGAAAGTGGTATACAAATATACATATATATATATATATATATTTTTTTTTTTTTTTTTAAACATATTCATTAAATAAAGTCAGCTACAGAGAAGAAGAGAAGCCTAGGCTGCCCAGCAGCTGTGTGCCCCCTCGATTAGGCTGAACTGCTAGTAGGCCATGTCTGCCATGACGCACGCAAGCCGCAAAGACACCAGCCTGTAAGATGTTGAATAGTGCCAGGATCATGCCTACCTATGACAATAGAATAAATGGGGGGAGGTGAGCAGTGCCTGATAAGGCACTTCAGTTTGTACTGGCTGCTTCTCGTCCCGCTTCGTGTGATACCAGTACTCCGAACGCTTGCTATGGGTGAACCTTTTGCAAGGTTAGAACTCGCCCTCCCCAATTTCCATTTCCTACTCGAAGCCCACCCTTATCCCACCCCAGGTCCAGAACTTTAAAAATGGTGCCGCCCACCTGGGAAGATGGCACCAAAGCCACATAAAACGTTGGCGCCTTCCTCAAGTGCAGCTGGTGCCATTTTCTTGTACAGGGAGGGGGTAATTGGGGGCTGGGGTGGGAGATCCTCAGCCCCCAACAAATTTTAAGGGGGGGTGGGAGGGGCCCAGGGTGTCCCTTCTGACCCACCCCCCACCCAAGCATCAGGTTAAACTGTGGGTATTGCTAGAAGATGGCCGAAAGCCACTGGATGCTTTCTCTGTTCAATTGCCATAAATATATACTAAAAAATGTGGGGGTATTTTCCTAGGAGGCCCTTTGGGTCTTGCTTCATGTTTGGATTTGTTTATATGACTAGCTCACCTATTCTTTACTCATGCAGTAAAAAGTGATTTAACTCCTGATGCAGCAAACCAACTGCACGCCAATGCATCGGGAGTTTAAGCACGCTAACTCAAGAACGTGCGCGGAAAAGAGGAGTATGGCGCGCAGAAAATACGTTGTGTCACAAACTGAGCTTTCTGCGCTTAAATCCTGAGGGTTGGGCCCCCCTGCACCATGACCCCCCCACCACAGACTAACACTAGCCCCAGAAATGTAACTCTCCTGGATTTTTAAGAAGACATGAGTAAAGTTTAAGCGGTTCTTTGCATCGGTGGAGGTGAGGAGGGCTAACAGCTTTGATTAACATGGGAATTGCATGGAGGAGGGCTGCTGTGTGTGGCGCATGTTAGGACGGTGTCGTGTGCACATTTTTCTGGTGTGTGAAGTTCCTTCTTAAGCCAGGAGTGCAGTTTGGGCACAAAACACTGCACCCGTTATCCCTCCCTTCCCTACTACCTCGGGGGGGCCTAAATGCTGAATGTTGGTTTCATGTCCTGCCCTGCCACTCTATGCAGGTAAACATTATGGGCTATTTGGCACAATGTGCATGCTTTTACCCACAAACAGGATGGACAATTTTTAAAAAAAAAAAAAAAATCCTTTTGCCCAGCTTAATAAGCTGGGCAATTTTGCAAATTGTCCTGCTAATGAGCTAAAGAAACCAAGGTGTTTAATAGGCACAAAGTAAAAGGCTTCTGGTAAAAAAACAAAAACAAAACGAAAAAAAATCCATGCTTATTTGTATACGTGGGCAGACTGCAGGGGCCAATCGCTCTTTATCTGCTGTCATCTACTATGTATAATCTGGGAAATTTTGGCCAATCAAATTAGAAGGTTCCAGACTGCATTCTCAGCAGGAAGAATTCCAGCCTTTCCGGAATTTTGCTAAAATACAGTATATATATAAAAAAACAGAAGTCTAAATTAAGAGTAGAGCACCATAATTTGAATTTTGTTTCATTTCCTGTGAGGAAAAAAAAAAAAAATCAGTAGATGAAGGTTGGACTCTGGTTTTGTCAGAAATAGGATGCAGGGCAAGATGGAGCCCCCGAGTCAACCCAGCTTGGCTGTTCTCAAGCCATTAACA
This sequence comes from Rhinatrema bivittatum, assembly GCF_901001135.1. Taxonomy (NCBI): domain Eukaryota; kingdom Metazoa; phylum Chordata; class Amphibia; order Gymnophiona; family Rhinatrematidae; genus Rhinatrema; species Rhinatrema bivittatum. The sequence goes on along the minus strand of NC_042627.1, from coordinate 73,560,658 downwards.
TCATCGTGTGACTGCTGCCTTAGGTATCTGCATTCCAAGGTCGATAAAAATGACAAATGAAACCAAAAATATTAACTATCTAGAAAAACATTAATGCTTCCCGCGCAGCCCTTTCCCCTGGTAGTTATCGTACAGAGAAAAGGGCAGCAGTATATATTTTATTTTTTTGTTTTTTTGTTTTTTTGCAGTAAACTAAGCTTTAGAGGCCCTGCCTTTGACATGACATAGCCTGGACTCTGCATGCAAGACGGCCGGAGACTGAAGGGATTCATCCATCGAGAAGCTGTGTGCCAGGAGGACAGAGTGCTCCTCTTTTATATTTGCAGTCTTCTATGCTGGGGCTTTTTTCAGACGAGAGCGGCTGGGCAATTAGAAGCTGTCATTTCCGAGATTGATTGTTTAGGTGAAAGGGAGTTGCGCGGCTCCCTCTGTTTTTGAGCCTAAGCGTCTGTGTGTTTATGATTTGTAAACAGTGCGTCTCTCAGAGGGTGCGTTATAATTCCCAGCGGCATCATCTGTTCTGTTTAACATGGAGCAGAATCCAGGGAAGCTTTGTGTATGTGAGCCTTCAGATCCAAGGCATGCAACGAAGGAAGGCAGAAACCATGTCCATACCAGCTCACGTGACTATTACTCCCTCTCCCCCCCGCACCGAGTGCATTGCTTGTGAAAGGGGCCAAACTGGCAGCGCTGGAAACCGAAATCCTCTGTTTGTGCACAGAGCATGTGCAGCAGCCGTGCAAGGTATCCGCTCACGCTGGCCCCTTACAGAAGAGGCAGAGCGCTGGCAGCAGCAGCTGCACAAGCTTCTTCTCCTTGTCCTGCCAACGTGCCCATAATCCTGTTGGGGAGGAGATGCAGATCACCTCTGAGAATGAGAGGTAATTCTGTCTCTTTGCCTGTGCAATCCTTGGCAGAATTATTATAGCAAGGTTATTTAAGTTAACAAATATTTGCCTAGCTTTGGAAAAAAAAATGCCTAGGGTCATTCATAAATGCTCGTTGTTCTTTTCTTTATTTTCTTTCTATTTTTTTTTTCTATTTTTAAATTGATCCCCACTTTTGCCAAATCCTACACGGTTAAAATTGCCAAGAAACAGAAGCAGCACTGTTACCTCATTCAGAAAACGCCACTCCAAGGGGCCTGTTTACTTACTCATGGTCAAATAGTGCAGGTAGTAAATCCTTACGCTACCACATCTGGGAAAGCCACACATTCTTGGCCATGGTAACACAGGATGGTGACCCCCTCCCCCCCCCCCCTCCGACCATCCCAGGGTGGCCATTTTCTAAAGGAGCACAAGTCCTTGTAAAAGTTTCCCCACTCCTGCTGTTAAAAAAAAAAACAAAACATCCCCGGTGGAGATGTGAGAAAAAAGTTCCTATTCTATAAAAAAAAAAAATCAACCCCTCTCTTTGAAATAATCCCCCCACCCACACACACACACACCCACACACACACACCCCCACACACATATAGGCGGGGCCTTCTTTTAGCTTACCCCGTCTATGTAGATGCCCTGAGGAGGCCCAAGCAATCTCCGCTCACTTCTGCCCCACCGGCACCACATTGAAAAAAATGGCACCAACTGACCCCCAGGCTCCCCTCTGTCCTTGTGAAGAAAATGTGTGCCTGGGGTCACGATCGACTTTATTACTTCGTATATTATATTATAGCCATACATCAAGTAATGCAATTCCTCTTGCCATTCTATGCAATGCTTTGCCCCTGTCACGGTGCTTTCGGTTTTTCCGAGCACTCTTTGGTGTCTGGGAGCACCGTCCCCTCCATTGCTAATGCCTGCCTACAAAAAAAGCTCAGTTAAACTTGGATGGAAAACCCAAATGTTAAGAATCCAAAATAGGATACAACGCTTTTTCCATTGACTTTAAATGGAAACAAATGAACTTGAGAACTGAAAAGTAGAAAACGAATAAAAAAAAAACATCAACCGAACTGAAGCAACAAACCAAAGATGTTTCCTGACAGACTGATCCAATTCTGATTTTGCCCCATTGCATTTACAGACTTATTTTAATGTCTCAAGCAAAGGCAGTGCTACAAACACATAAATGCAATGGATAATGGGGGTAAAACCAGAGTTGCATCATCCACTCAAGTTTAACGTAGTTCTGAAGGCTCAGAGGGCCTAAGGCAAATTGCCCTGGGCCTAGTCCTTACTGGGAGCTTTCCATTCAAACGGTTAATAGTGTAGTTTCTGTATCAATATGGGTGATCTTTGTTTATAGGACAGGGCTTCTCCTGGCCCTTCATTATCTACTATTGTAGTCAGTGATGTGCAGCCCCAAAATGCGTGCAGTCCATTTTTATTCCATTCAGCACATTTGCCCAACAGAAAAAAAAAACATTAAAAAAGAAAAAAATATCAAAAAAACAAGCCTAATTCCAAGGCCTAGGCCGGAGGTGGGACCCTCCTCCTCCTCCTCCTCTATAAAGTTGCTGGGACTGGGCATCTTCCACATCGGCCCCCACTTACCAATTCCTGGATCTGCTGTAAATGGAGAAAAGTGAACCCAGTTGCTCCTGCTCATCTCCTAGCAGGATCAGCTGTCCACGTGGATGATGATGATGATGCTTTAATGACATTACTTTGGCGCCTTTCACTGGTGCAGCCGATACCATTATGCCATTTTGCCATAGAAATGTACAGATGTGTATCAAAATGATGTCGGATGCACTGGTCACCTGGTTGCCATCCTCCAGGCAGATACCATTCTTAAAGCACCAGGACCCTGGTAGGAGTGACTAGGCCTCGCTTCTGCCCATTTACAGTGGATTTTGGAAGAAGGAAAATGTGGGGGGCCAGGCTACAAGCTCCCTTGGCTGCAGCAACTTTACTGAGGAGGAGAGTTCCGGTCATGGACTCTGGCCCTGCATCAACCTAGGTCTTGATGCTGGGCCCAGCCCTGGCCTAGACCTCAACTTTGGCCAGCTCAGGCCTAGGTCTTGGCACCAGGCTTAGGACTCAGCACCGGAAATCTAGGCCTCAGTGCCAGGCCTGGCTTTGATAGCTTCTTGGCCAGGAAACCAGGGCTGCCAAATGCCCAATTTTATTTTAATGACACAAATGTGAAAATATCCGAAAATTTTGGGGCATTTTCATAGGAGGCTATTTTCTGTTCTGAAGGGAAGAACTAAAAACAGTCTCATTCGTTGTATTTTATTAGTTAAAAATAAATGCACATCTCTATGGAATGCTCATTACTGCTCCAAGTATTCCATCACACGTGCAATGGAAAAGTAATAATCTGCTTTCATATTGTCTAATGGATTAGAATAAAATATTCCTTAAGGTACAGTGCATTGCTTTTTGGAACTATACATTTTAGAGAGCATTTGGGGAAAATGTTTTGAATAAACAAAGAACAAAAAATAATATAGCTGCAAATATTTAAGTTTAATAAAGACGGCATTCAGATTTACAATTACCAGATGAGTTATGAAGAATGCCTTCTTACTGACAGCCATGTCAATATTTCTACAAAGTCAAGGTTTTACTATTTAAAATCATATAATAAGCAAACTACTTTCATTGTAGTCCATGCTAATATAGACGTGAAGATGACAACTATACAATTGAGCACCATTTATCCAGAATAATTGAGACTGAGGACATTCCAGATATTAGTTTTTTTCAGGATACTCGGAATTGCCCCTTATTTTTTAAAAAAGAAACAGAGAACCAATGTCGGTACGAAAAGTAACTGTTTACTGAGCACCATACAGTAAATAAGGAGTCAACTAGCACACAGTTCCATCAATGATAAACATAGAACGTGCCCACCTGGTTTATGTATCCTCTGAGGTAGGGGAAGCCATTACATAAGAGGATGAGACATAGCTTCAAAGCCGGTACCTGGAGTGTTGGGACGGTCACTAGTGACTGATGGGGTCAGTGCTATGGCAGACTGCTGCACACAGTCACTTGAAGCCTTCCTGAATAACTCCATTACAGTCATACAATTCTGCTCTCTTTTATACATTTCTCCTGTTTGTCTGCATGATTTCCTACTTGTAATACAAGATTTCTGCTCCAGGAAGTTGGTTCATAGTGGATATAGTCTTATCTGTTGACATCTTCGGTTATATCCAGTTGCTCTTCCTCAACCTCACTGTTATTACTGTCAGATTCCTCAGGGTCCAAAACAATATGCATAATTTCAGAGTCAGTGAGACTTTGAAAAACTGAAGCAATATTATTGTAAGCAACCTCATCCTCAATCAGCAGCACCGAGGTCTGGAATTATGGTACTTATTCTTGGGTTTATCATATAAGTTCACTCATGTACATTCTCTGCCCTTTAAAAGCAACATCATGTCCTTCCTCTTCAAGACACATGGCAACAGATCACAGATTGTGTCATTAAGTTTTCAGAGTTTCAGTTCTGTCAGAATCCCCGCACTGGAAAGGCGCTAAATAGCATCCTTCATGGTGAAGTATTTTCCGAAATTTTCATAGCCACCGAGTCCTTCGAATCTCACAATCTTTGGAGTCCCTGCACCATTTGCATTTCCTGTTCCTTCATTCATCGACTGAAGAAAAGGAAGCACAGCTGGGTGACAAGCAGGTGGCAAAAAGATTGTGTGTCACCAAACATTTCAGCAGCCAGAAGAGTAGAACACCATCGTGCAGTTTCACGTAGCCTGACTTGACTGGAGGGCTCTCTGGCCTTGGGCACATAAGGTCATCAAACCAGTCACTGATGATTTCTTGTGGATCCATGCCTGGTTAACAACGAGGAGCACTTTCACATTCATGAAAGCTTGTGGATGGGCACTCTTGCCAATGACCAGTTGGCAGAAGCACTCAGGCAGCACGCTGTCCAAATCCAACCTCTGAGGCTTTCAGAATGTTTAGCAGGTCCAGAGAAACTTCAGAACCTTGTCTTTCCGTGCCCTTAAATCACAGATTCTCTTGTGCCCAACACCGTGTTCTTGCTGGAGTTTAATGCTCGCTTCGCTTTCTGCTGAATGACTAGCACGCGCCTCTTCCTTTTCCAAACGTGAAGCTTAAGGGTCACCTAAGGACTTACCGAAAAGAAGAGAGGCGCTGTTCATCTGTCATGGTTGCGTCCGTACATTGCATCCACTGCCAGAAATGCTCTGAACAGGAAAGGAACTGGTTTGCCTTGTCTGAATTGGCTAGAAACAGCTGAGAACAAGTCTATGGTAATAGCTTTTGATGTGTGGTGTACATTCCAGATAATCAAGGTTTTTCCAGACAATGTATCATAACCCAAATAATGAGCATTTCTGCTTAATAGATATTGGATAAATAGTGCTCTACTGTAATAAAGTACTGTATTCTGTTACACCATTCTTATCTCTATTTAGAGAGCCTCTTGCAAATCAGCACAAATCTATGAAAGCTGGAAAATCCAATTCTGAATGAAACTATTACCACTTACTCAGTTAAAGGAGGCAGATATTCAAAATTAAACATTTAAGTAAGTTCGCCAGATGAAACAACTTACAAGGGATATTCAGCACTGCTGCAATGATGCTGAATATCCCCAAAGAAATTGCTAGTTAATTGGATAAGTCTTTCTTTAGCTAACTTTAGTCCTGCTGTTGAGCAGATCTAACTGATCCCATTAATTTAACCAAATAAGTCTGAATGTCGATATTTATCCAACTAAGTTAACCGGATAAGTAACTCCTCCTCAAAACGCCCATTTTCCTCCCATCACTTAGCCAGATAAGCACTTTTCCGGATAAGTGACAGCCACTAAACCCTGCCAGATATTCAGCCGCTGCCACTTAGCCAGATAAGTCCTTACTTATCCGTCTAAATAATGCTACTAAATATCAACCTTATGATATTTAAAATTCTCATAATTATCCTTATCTCTCTGCTTTCCTTAATCCATCTGAATGTGGAATGGCTTGCATTCAGAAGCAAGCTAACATAGTGCAAAGAAGAACATCTGCAGGATTGTTTTGGGGGGTATTTTTTGCATATGGGGAGCACAATTTTCACGGCATCTAAGCCATGTTGACAATGAATATGAGTAGATTTCCCCATTTGAAAATTCTCCTCACCTCCATGCAGCAACAAACAAGCATGCTGTTTCACAATGTGTGCGTTTTCAGCCACACCGAAAAGGGGCAGGGCCTAGGGTGGGCGTTAGTGCAGCCAAGCAAAAGCATTTTTGAAATCCGTGTGTGACATGGACCTTTCCCACAGGTGCAGGTCCGTGCTGGCAGCTACTTTTCAGAAGAAAATGCCAGGGGAGTTTCCCTTTGAAAATTAGTTTGCACATCCATCGGTATTGACCTGCAAGCTCCCCAGGCAATTTCAAGATTGCCCTATGAACGAGGGCAATGGCAGCGTATCTTTCATTTAGGATTTTGCAATAAATATTACTTTGCTCGCATCTTTCAGTCCTTTTCTCTGATATTTTCCCTCTCTTTCCTCAATGTGCCTATTGTTGGCCATGAGTGTGCGTGTTGTTCAAAATGGCTTCCAAGGTGCTTCAAGGTGCCATCACCCCATAAAATGAACCTATTATCATTCCTTACTTTCCTCTCCTTATCAAAATAAACCAAAGAGCTTTCTATCCTTAACTAATACAAAATATGGACTTTTAAAAGGTCCAGCTAGCTGGCTGGAGGGTTTATTTGCTTACATAAATCCAGTCTTCCTTGAATAAAAGCCCATACATGCATCTCTTGCTATCCATTTATGCACAAATCGATGTAACCCAGTTTTAGAGAGCTCTATTGTTATATGAGTTACCTTATCTTCATCATCATCATCGTCACCTAGGTCCATAGACTCCTGAAAAATGCAGAACATATGAGGCATTCATTCCTGAGCGATAGCTGGTATTCAAAACGTTTTTTTTTTTTAATTCCACAGCATTACTCCCCATTAGAGCCATTCTTCCACACTCTAATTTATGACAAGCAGTTCAAAATTTTATGCTTTAACCTTTCAAGCTGAAGGACTTTTGTCTAAGATCCAAAATAACGCAGAGTATAATAACCTACATAAAATTTATACCTGTAAATAAAGCTATTAGCTGTTCTATCTAGTAGTTTGGAGGCGACAGGCATTTAAATGGATTGTCAGGTTCTACTATTTGAAACAGCTTTATTCTTACGCTGATAAATGAGCCAGTGGTATTTCAAGGTTGAGGACTTTACACTCAGTTTGCCGTAGGTTCATTGCTATGACAATTTCTTTATCCCTGTAGGGCCATTATCAAAATACTTGGCACTGGAAAATACATTTGTGTGAGCATAATCTTACGAATCAGATACAGCTTTGTAAGTGTTTGTACACATATCTTTCTTATTATTTTTTTCTATGAAAAATGTAAAATATTCTATCTGACCCAAGTGTGACTTTTACGAGAGACGGACATTTTTAAGCATGAAAATAAAATGTAGAACAGTTTGAATTTTTCCTAATGTTCACAATTCAAATAAAGATGCCATCATTAGGATTCAAAATGTTAATCATGAATCTTTTTGTTGGATTAGAGAAACAAAAATGTAAGTCATATAAAGTCTGAATCACCAAACCCCTCAGAATCATTACAAAATCATTCTTTAATGTCAAGGGATTGCAACCTGAGTGTAAGAAAAGCAAAAGATTAAGATATAAAAAATATCATGTCCTTCACCCTGTCCTGCCTCAATTTTTCAATTAATAATAGGGATATGCATTCATTAAATTGAATAAGGAGTCCAAATCAAATCTGATGGATTCAGTTTGAGTTGTGGCAAATAAATACGAATGGCGGTGCTCCCAAAATTAACAAAAATGTTAATTTGCATTTTTGTTTCCCATTAAATTCAATGGAACTAGTACAACTGCAAGGCAGCTAGCAGCGCTTAGCAACTCGTTATGTCACACGACCTTAGACTGACTGGAGCTGGGGCAGGAAGGAAGAGGGAACAAGCCAGGAAGCAGGTCTAACCAAGGTCAAGCATTTTTTTAAAGCAACCTATCCTAGCTCGCATTTGCATGGATTGACAGTGACTTCCTATTTTAGTTTTTTCAAACTGGAAGTTAGATCAGCAGACAATACCATTTTGAACTTTTTTGTCTCTGGGTGGGAAGGAGACGGTGGTTAGATTTTGAGCTCTTAGAGTGAAGAAAAATTGAGATTAGGAGAAGTAAGAAATAAATGGGCTGTAGCCCTGCTGTTTCCTTTTGTGAGACAGACATAATCTTTATTACTCTGTGTCCAAAAATCTTTTGTGTTTTGCAGTGATAAAGCACACACAATCAGTGCAACTGTATCACTGTGAAAACAGAAGCGAAAGAAAACTCACTGTGAGCTTCTTGTAGCATGTACAAGTCAGTGTACAGTCAAAGAGATTTTTTAAATTACAGAAGTGTACTGCAGGGTTTGTGTGTGTGTGTGCTGTCTACTATGAAATGGAGAAAAGTAGACAGGCTTAAACTTTTGCTTCGGTTGATCTCATACTGAAGTAGGAAATTTTTAGATTTTATGTATGAGGTGGTGTGCTATTTTTTCATAAACTGTGTCTTTATCTGTAAAAAAAAATAAAAAAATAGTACCACTATTACCAGGTACAAGCAATTTGTATGTGTAAGTAATGCAAAGATAAGTACTTGTAAAAGGACAAACCTCTTTCCAGAAGGGGTGTGCAATGGGCACTCTGCGTGACTATCATGCCATAAGGAATGAGAGAAAAAGGAAGGCTTGGTGAAAACATTGGCAGAGGGAGAGAAAAAGATTTGCCTCCTTCTGGAAAGGCACCTCAAAGTGAAAATCCAAGAATATTACCAGCACTCCCTGACCAAAGCTAAAGAGAATTGTTTCTCAAGGCAGTGTCAAGCAAAAAGAAACTGTAGCTGGAAGAATGTGTGTTGCCTATTGCTACTTTTAGCTTTATTCCTAAGGTGCTGTGGCAAGAGAAGGCAGAGTTAGTGGAGGGTGGCAGTGAAGAGGCAAGGGCAGTACTAGGAGTAGAGCAGCCAACAGCAGTACAGTGCTCTCCCTGATGACACTCTGCTGTTTGCCACACTCTATGCCTTGGGGGTTTTGATGCCACTCTGCTATTTGGCACACTCTATGCCTTGGGGGTTTTGATGCCACTCTGTTGTTTGCCATACTCTATGCCTTGGAAGTTTTGATGCCACTCTGCTGTTTGCCACATTCTATGCCTTGGGGGTTTTGATGCCACTCTGCTGCTTGCTATAGCCCACATTCTACATCTTGGGGGTGGGGTTGATGCAACTGTGCAGTTTGCCATATCCCACATTGCATGTATTCTGGGTTTTGTTGCCTCTCCACTATATACCATACGCTCTGTTCCTTTGGGGTTTTGATGCCACTCTGCTGTTGCCATACACTACACTCTAAGCCTCAGGATGTTCAAATAATTATTGCTGCTGCTTTGTTGCTCTTGTAGTATATATGCCAGTATTGCTGGTACTCTTTGTACTTCTTCAGGTGCCTTGTGGTACTCCTGTCACTATTGCTGGTGCCCTTTGCTCCTCTCTAGGTGCCTTGGGATATTCTTGCAACTTTAATTGTTACCTTTGCCTATCATTTGGAGCTTTGAGGTGTTCTTGCAACTATAGGTGGCTGCTTTGCACCTCTCATGGCACTTTGAGGTCTTAATGCCACTGTTTGTACTGCTTTTGTCGTCTATCAGTGCCTTGGATTTTTTTCCTTCCATGGTGCCTTGGGCTGCTCATGCCCCTCTTGGTGCTGCTTTGCATCTCTTTTCCAGCAGTGGGTGTCTTCATTCCAGTGTTGTTGGCGCTCTTTACGCCTCTTGTCACTTTAGCTGCTGCCTTGCCTGTCTCACATTATCTGGGGCTATGGCTGCTTCTGTTTGGGGTAATTTGCCCTTTCATGATGGGCTATTCATTCTACTCTTGGAGACATTTTTGCATAGTCTTGGTGTCTTGGACTGCTCTTCCTCCTTCTGATGATATCTACCCACAAGTTTCATTAGACATCATTACAAAACCCTGATTTTGGAGCCTAAAATAGGGTGCATTGGTTCTCTCCTTGCCTTTAATGGGAAACAAATGACACAAAAAGATTAAATCATTTTTTTCATTTAAAATGAACAAAATGAATTTTGGGGGTATACAAAATGAGAGAACGGACTGAAACAAAATGTTTTGCACACACTCCTAATTCATAATTATTTGAATTTTGGTGGAGATGACAGTTTAAAAATGATTCAGTCACTGACTGGATTGAGGCATACAGAACCTGGACTGGGTTGTCTCTAATATCCGTAAGTCTAAAAAGTCAGATATGGATTTTACATTTTTGGATGGGAAAGAAGGCAGTTTCCTCCAGACTTCCAGCTTAACTGGAACCGGAGCTGGGAACCAGTTCCATGAGCCTTCTTTTGCAATGACCTGGAGGTGTTTCCCGTATTTTATACCCTCCTATTACTATTGCTACTATTTATCACTTTCTGAAGCACTATGAAATAATTGCAGCACTCTTCAGAGCTTCTATCTAATCAATGCAAAAATACAGGAAAAAAAACCAGAGTTTCTGAGAAGTGCTTAAAATGTAAAAGCAGCTTCAAAAAGGTGAGTTGTGAAACGGGCTTTGAATATGGCCAGAGAGGGAGGCTCATATTCCAACTCAGGAAGGCTATTCTAGACTTACGGCACAGAAAGCTGGGAGGTGCAGAGTTGAGAGCTGGCGGCAGAGGAGGCAGGTACAGGTAAGAGTGACAATGCTCAAAGAGCACAAGGAAGGATTCAGGGAGAGAAGAAACCTCCTCCAAACTTACCTAGCTCCTTCATCAGAATGGTCATTTTTGGCCAGGGGCTATGCATCAGAGCTCCATTTGAAAAAAATGGACCCTATGTCCAACCTTAGGTGTTGCAATATGATTGGGGGCTCCCACCACCACCACCACCACCACCACTCACAGGTCTTTTAAGTGCTGTTTTCCCAAACAGCCCAGAAATCTAGAGCAGGTTTCCCAAACGGCAGTGCACAGTGAGAGTCCTTCCGCTGAGCCATCCGCCCAATATGGTTTAAACTCAATGCAACTAAAGGAGTGGAGGAGTAGCCTAGTGGTTAGAGCGGTGGGCTCAGAAACAGGGAAGCCTGAGTTCAAATCACACTTCTTGTGACCTTGGGCAAATCACTTTCCCCTCCATTCCCATTCTGTGTCTATGGGGAAAATGCTTAGTAAATTATACGTTTAAGACTGTAAGCCTTCTGGAGACAAGGAAATGCTTACTATACTCTTTGAGCTACCAGTGAATTGGCATGAGCTAAATAAATATAAATGTCATTGACTTACTAACACAATCCTATTGAATGATGAGTGATCAATCAATATGAAAAATAAAGTTAAATAGTAACTACTGGCCTAATACTTAATAACTTGCTACTTTTGTGCTTCATAAATATTAGATACAGAAAATATTTTCTATACTATTTGTGAACTAGTTCAAGTGAATAATAATACATGAGCCTTTAAAGTAGGAAATACCAATAGGGAAAAGCATGATATCTGATATATATATATATATATATATATGCGCTTGAGAAATCCTAAGAAATTATCTGTTGGAATTTTTCACGACGCCATTCCTATGCTTCTGTTCTTGGCGTGCTGTTTGGTGCTTCGTGAGGTGATGTGCAAGTGCGCATAAAAAGATATTCCTTGGAAATTAATGTCCTTATAGGGCTCTGAGATCCAATGTCAAACGTAAAGCACTCTGATAAGTTTAGCATAAGCAAGCCGGAGGGGGAATGGGAAGAGGTGCGCGTTTTAAGCACTGCTTGCTTACCAGACTGTCCTGGATGCTGACCTTCCCAGTTCTGATCAAGGTGAAGTTGTATGCAAAGACCAGCAACAGAAAGAGAGGCAGCATGTACAGCTCTAGGTACCAAACGGTGACAGTGAACACCTGCAAGAGATGAAACACCCTCTGCTAATAGAGATATCACCACGCTAGATTATTTAAAAAAATAAATAAATAAAAAATGCAGCAGTTTGCATTTGATGCCGCCCAGCACTTTTCCACCCTAGTATATAATTTGGAAGGCATTTATTATTTAAAATACATTGATTTATCAGACAACAAAATGGTCCTCAGTTGTAGACCTCTCCTGGTTTCTGTCATGTTAAAGAGTCAGTTACAAAAACTGGTGGAGCATTAGCATCAAGATTACCTTTTTTATTTCACTGCCAATAACCTTTTTCACTGTAATCCATCTGTTTATAGACATCAAGGTCAGAATGATCTGTTTGCATAAAGAGTCATTTATCACTTCCCTGCTGAAGTTAGAACCCATGTAAAAAGTCTGTCATATATCCTGGTAAGCCTGGTCACATAACTTACAATGGTCGTGTAATATGGCCTACGCACTAAAGCTTAGTGTGCACACAAAGGGCTATGCAATGCACTAACCCTGTAGTGTATATGCTAAGCTCAATCTCAACACATTGCTATTTTTAGTGTCTGCATTCTAACCACCTGCATGCAATAAAACAATATGTAATGCAAATTGGGGTGATAATGAGGAAACGCTAAATTATAATCCTATGCACTAACCCTCACACAAATTAGTGTGAGAGCAACCTGCAGGGCGGGAACACTAGCATTTTCACACTTGGGGGGAGAAGCCCCCAATGCACAGGCCCTCCTGTCCCTGCCCCAATCCGGTCCCACAGCCTCAATTTCAACCCATTCCAGTGCAGAGCAGGCACCCCTCCCCCTGACACACACTGATCCAGACTGGGCAACCCTTCCCCCCACCAAACACTATTTTCTAGTCTGCTGTTCTTTCCCGACCAAATGTTGTGCAGTTCTGAACAATGGGCCAGCGGGAGACAGAGCTGTGTTCTCCTGGAGGCTTGGGATTAGAAACATCTAGGCAGGGAGGATGGGGGAGGCACTATTGGGACCACCTTTAGTTTTGACAGGGTGGAGTTCATGGCGCTACTGGGGACAGGGAAGACTATTTTTGTGACATCAGGACGAAGGTTTCCAGCTCCATGATAAGGCAAAGCTGGCTAGATTAAAGACAACTATCTCTGCACCTAGGATTGGCCATCTATGTTAGCCCACTAGTGCTGAAAACGTTTGCTAGTCAGCCAAGTTTTTCCCCAACTTAATCCCACCTCCAAGACCACCCAGAATTTTAGGGGCAAAATTTAGCTTCTCAAGTCCCAGAAAATTTTCAGCGGCATTGATATAATTGTACAACTCTATAGTTAGGCAGCTAGATAACCTTGAAAATGTACCCCTTAGTCTCTAACTCCAATAGTTGGGACCTCCAGATGCAGTAAACTTGGATACAACAGAAAGCTAGCAGGATTTACAAACCATTGGTCACTTTGTACACTAAAGCACTAAACAAAACATGGCAACTGACAATTGATAAATCAAAAAGAAAATACGCATGCAGGATTTGCACTACTTACAACCTTCAGTACTATATTGCTAATTAAATGAATTATTCAGCGGAAAACAGCCCTGGTCATCAACACAGTAGGTCAGAAATTACAGCTCAACTAATTTTAAAAAGAGAGATATTCCAAAACCAAAAATATTAAAAAGTATCTTTTGCTTTAGCACTGTGTGGCTTCCCTTGCCATACACAGAAGAAAATTGAGATTTGCAAAAGGTACAGCCAGATCATAATCTCTCTCCGTCATCTGTCTCCTCCAGTTGGTTAGGATGATGTACCCATGGTCAGCCTTTTGTAGATGGAATATTTGAGATAAAGAACGTCTGTTTAGAATGGACAAAGTACCAAGGCTTCACAGTTCACAATAAGCAGAAAACGTCTTTGGCAAGTACATTATATTGGACTAATGCTTAGTCAAAGCACTGATTAAGAACATTTTTCCCAGACAGTTTATTTAGTTGAAAATCAAGTGTTGTCTGGTTGCTCTCATGGACTTTTGATGGGCTTGAGGTTTCTTTCCCATAGAGGGAAGAATGTGTTTTAAGATCATATAGCAGGGGACAATCACAGTTCGGATTTTTTGCTTTTCTTCCAAAAAACAGTCATCACATCAGGCTTGAGATTCCCAAAGTTGATGAAAGCAGAGGATGGAAAAGCTCCAAACCAATAACGACAGTCTTTGTACGTCACATCCAAAGGCAACAGGCAGAGAATATTCAATGCGAGTCTTGTCTCACAGGTGACTTAAGATTGAAATCAAATGTTACTCCCAATTTCAGATTCAGCCCTTAGAGGGTTATGCAGACCCCAGATTAAGTTACAGACATCATCTGATTTCAATGAGCACTAGTTACCTCTTTCCCCATGAAGATGTCAAATCAATAGGATGGTAACTTGGATTTCCATTATCCATGCAATGCTTGTGAGTCAGGACTTCAATCTCAGATGAGTGCTACAGCAGGACTCTAAGAATTTATGGGTTCCAATGGGAAAGATGACTCAAACCTTCTATACTATATCCCAGTGATATGTTACTGGTAAAGGGGGCTTAATCTTCCAAATCACAGGTAAAAATAGCACAGTCGTAGATACCAAGCTAAGGGGGTTATTTTCTAAAGGTTTATCGTGTGCATTAGGGAGTAAATGACCGGGAGGGGAAGAGTCGGGGCGGGGAGGAGTCAGGGCGGGGAGGGGGGAAGAGTTTCCTGCAGCACCGCTGCCGGCGATAATGTAAGGAACATTATCGCCGGCAGTAATGCGGCGAATAGCACCACCTTTTATGGTGGCACTATTCGCGCAAAAGGCTGCAGCCAGCCGCACTGTGGCCAGCGAAATCGCACCACCACAGTGTGAAGGATGAATCCAGCCCTAAAGGAGGTAAGACTGAAAGAATTCACTCTCCTGAGGCAAATGTCCATATCTGTTCACTGAATCACTGTCACAGGTGTTCCCAGCAAGCTTTCTGTAAATACACCTTATCCCCTCTGAGCCAGGGCAGTCTATATTCCTCTAGAGGTCCTCCTGCTCCATGGCTGGCATAGTCTATGTTGTACACATACAACCAGAAGAAGAATACCATCTCTACATTACAGCATGGATTTAAATATAAACCTAGTTAGAGACCATAAAAGGGCTTTACACAACATTCGCATAATGTGAGTCCTGCTTATCACTACTTCAAGATTTTTCTTGAAGATGTCTCAATTTGTAACAAGTAAAGTACTTAGATGAAAGGTCCCTGGCAAACACTGCATCCCCTCCCAACATTTATACAAAAAGATCAAATAACTATCACACAAAAGTCAAGGTCTGCTATTTCTAAACTAATAACACTTGTGCATGTTTTATATAACCCTGACGTTCTGCCATTTTGTCTAATAAATGCTGAAAAGGACTCAGGCCAATATATGTAGAATCATGTTAACAAGTTCTAACCCTTAAAAAGGTTGCTGCTGTTAGCCTCCAAGTTTTAGAAAACAAAGATTTAGCTGCCAGAGAGGGTGAATTAAAAGAAAAGGACTGACAGAGTGAATAGGAAGCCGATAATGTTTCAGATGTTCATATTGAAGCGCGTGTCATAGTTCTAAGTTAAAGTATGCAAGTGCATCCAACTACATAAGGACTCTTGGAAGAAAGCTTTGAGCCATGGCTCTATTCAGAATGAAGCAGAGCGAAGTGATGTCAGTGCCCCTGGAGAGGCATTCTCTGAGTGTTAGCATAGCAAAGGTCATGATAACTACAGGCTTGGAGACTCTTGAGGTTTTAGAGCAGTTTCGTTTGTATGGAAGGAAGTACCATTGTCCCCGTCAAGCACCAACAAACCTGAACAACCATAACAATAATCCTTCCCACTGAAGTCTAAAGGGAAGGAGAAGGCAGCCTCGACTGAAATTAAAGATGTTCACAAAAAAAGTCATGTAGGCATTTTTTTTTTAAAGTTTGTTCTCTTAAGTTAAAACTGCTCAGGGAAAAAAAGTGTCAAACTGATCAAAATCTTTGTAGGTTGTGATACCTTTTGTTGTACCAATCTTTTGTTGTACCAACAAAAAAAAGTTTCTATTACATGAACTTTTATAACCAGGACTCATCTTTAAGTGTCTTCAGATCTCGAGGCAAAGACAAGTAATAGCATGTGAATACCAAACACTTGCTTGCCATCTATATAATAGACTGACTATACTACCCCTCTCCCACATGTCATGGTATGTTCAGACAAATGTGCAGCGACAGGTATCTATGGTGACAATATCCGGACTTGAGGTCTATGCAACTCTACAGTTGATCCTTCTGATGATGAATCCGTGGATCCAGATGCTTATGGAACAGGTGGTGGTGCATCTACTGGATCCAGTGAAATAAACTGCGCAGGGACAGAAACAGGAAGTTACACTCATGGTGCCTCTGCTTCCTAACTGCAGATTCGCCAAGGGGACTATGTCAGACCAGACCATCGGTTGGGTCACTTCAATGGTGGTGGCTTGTACCCACATTGGTCCAGAGCTGTGAAATTTTCACATTTAGATGACTGAATTTCAACAGTAACTTTGCTTCTCTTTAACATCTGTAGTCCAATCTGGTTGTAAATGATATACGTCCTATAAGTCTTCATATGGAAATGTATGAGCATTGTTGCTGGTGCCAGTTCATGGCGTAATTCAGATGCACACAGCATACTTTGTATAACTAAGAAACTAGCCTAGAATTTAAAAAATGGAAACAATAACAAAAAGAAGGAAGTTCGTCAGGATAGCCGGTCTCCTTTGATGCTCTTCTTCAGTAAGTATTTTGCCTGTACTGTTCACTCAGCTTGACCATTTGATGTTGGGTGAAATGGCTGTGTCTGGCAAATCAGATTTCAATTAACAAATGGTCTTGAATTCTTCATACATGAACATGGCTCCATTATCCCATACAAAGATATGTGGCACTCCATGAACTAATAAAACCATCGACATATCATAGTGGTGGTTTCATTTGTAGAAATCATCCTGACCAAAGCAACTTTTAGTCACTTGAAGAGTCATTGACAATAAGAAGAACTTGTGCTTGGAATGGAGATGTAGTTTTGATCATGTGTTCTTCGTAACTTCCTGGCTTTGTAATATTGAATACAGAGTGGCATTATATAAAGTTTGCATTATTCCATAGCATTAACGCAATAATGTAAAGTTTCTAAAAAGGACTTTCACAACTCCCGTGCAAAGGTTTCAATTCCAACAATAAGCCATTTGAATACTTTGAGTTATAATCTGTCCTCTAAACCTTCACGTTTTCCAAACATTTTTCAAACATTAGAGTGCATCGGAAATTTTGAAGATTTTATAATAGGCAAACCTTTGGAAAGTTGCAGTTTGTGGCTTTGAAGCTCTGTGAAAGTTCTTGAAGGAGAAGTCCATTAATGGCTATTAATCAAGTTTATTTAGGGAATAGCCACTGCTATTAATTGCATCAGTAGCATGGGATCTTCTTAGTGTTTGGGTAATTGCCAGGTTCTTGTGGCCTGGTTTGGCCTCTGTTGGAAACAGGATGCTGGGCTTGATGGACCCTTGGTCTGACCCAGCATGGCAATTTCTTATGTTCTTATGTTCTTAAAGTGCAAAATGAGCCCCTGAAGCAGGAGAACAAAACACGAAGGGGCCGATGCAATATTAAATGCGGAAAGTGGTCGCTGACTTTTCAGTGCCCTCTTTCTTAAGGGGGACGCCATGCAATAAACAAATTAGAGGGTTGCGCAAGCAACCCTAGTGCCTCCTTGCTAACGCGACCCCGAAAACAGCGTTGGTCTTCAATGTGGCCGGCTGAGGTTATTTTTTTTCTTTTCTTTTTTACTTTTAAAGAAGTTCAGAAAAGAAGTTCTCTCTGCTTTTCTGTACTTTTTTTCAATGCGCTCAGCTATTAACGCCTGCTCCAGGCCGGCGTTAATAGCTGAGCGATAAATGTGCGTCTGAGACGCACAATTATTTTTTTGCATTTGGATTGAATGAGTAATAGCCTCATTCACGTGCATTTGTATGTGATGACTGCTATCTCATTCACTCTGCGTTGGACGCGCATTAAATAGGCGCTAATCCCCCTATTGTATTAGCGCATATACACTGTATAACCCGCGTCTGACTGCGGGTTATACAGTGTGCTCAGCTGAGTACACTGTATTGCATCGGCCCCGATGATATGTCGGGTGTTCATTAGGGACAGCGTTCTTAAATAAAAGGAAAGTACTTTTTTCATTTTTATCTCAATAGTTATAAAAATATAAAATGAAAAGTTGGACATTTTAGATAGTTGTTTTGAGGACCGACGATTATTTATGACCCCTAGAAGTATTCAAAAGCCTTATTGTTAGATGTAAAGCCTATGTACGGAGGTTATGAAATCCTTTTTACAGCCTTTACATTATTGCACTAATGCTATGGAATAATGCAAAAGGGAGCTATTGCTTGCTTTGCAGTGTTTGTTTTATTTTTGCATTCAGTTTGAGAGACTTTTTGTGCTGGATGCACATGCGTTGTAATTCTGCATTGCACATTCAGTTTCTGCTAATAGCCCATGCACATGACACCCGCACAAAGTAGCAGGTGAAAATTATGAAAGTGCATGTACTCTTTACATCAATTTTCAAAGGAAAACTAATAGGGCAGGTTCTCTTTGAAATTTACTGTAAAGCAGATGTGCTGCGAGCACCTGTGGACTTCATGACGCGGGCTATTTGAGAATTCTCCTCAAAAGTCTAATGTAAGGACATTTTTACTTATAGAAAAAAAGTTAAAAATGGTGCATAACTGCTACTATATGGCCGCTCTGCACGTTTTATTGATTTA
Source organism: Rhinatrema bivittatum (assembly GCF_901001135.1). Lineage (NCBI taxonomy): Eukaryota > Metazoa > Chordata > Amphibia > Gymnophiona > Rhinatrematidae > Rhinatrema > Rhinatrema bivittatum. The sequence goes on along the minus strand of NC_042627.1, from coordinate 73,541,927 downwards.
AGTATGTTTGTATTGAAACCCGCCATGAACATTAACATTTTAAATGAAGAGCCCCTAGCCTTTCTTCACAAGGGGGCCAATCCATCCCACAATCATTGTTGTTACCTTCTCTGTAGTTTTTCTAGCTCTGCTATAGCTGTTTTGAAGTATAGAAACCAGACTTGAACACAGTAATCAAAGTGTGGCCACATCATGGATCGATACAGATGGATTTTCATACTTCCAGTTTTGTTTTTTGTTCCTTTTATCCTGTGTGTGTGAGAGTGTGTGTGTATGTGTGAAAGAGAGTGTGTGTGTGTGAGAGACAGTGAGTGTGAGTGTATATGCATGTGTGAGAGAGTGAGTGTGTGTGTGAGAGAGTGTGTGAATGCGTGTAAGAGGGTGTGTGTGAGAGACAGTGTGTATGTTATGTGTAAGAGAGAGTGTGTGTGTGAGAGTGTGAATGCATGTAAGAGAGTGTGTGTGTGAGAGACAGTGTGTATGTTGTGTGTAAGAGAGTGTGTGTGTGTGTGAGAGAGAGTGTGTGTGTAAGAGACAGTGAGTGTGTGTATGTACATGTGTGAGTGAGTGTGTGTGTGTGTGTGTGAGAGAGAGAGTGTGTGAATGTGTGTAAGAGAGAGGTGTGAGAGAGAGAGTGTATATGTTGTGTGTAAGAGAGTGTCAGTGTGTGTCTATGTGTATCTCTGTTTTCATGCTTCCTTGCCTTGGATCAAGTGGTGGGGCAGACAATCCTTCTCTCTCTAAACATTCTTTCTCTAATTGAAATTTTTCCCAACTTTATAGGCCATCATCTTAATGGGGCTGGAGGGAAGCCATGGACCATAAATCACCACCTCTTCAAATCACTTCTCTCCAACCACGGAATAAGCTATCTCTGGACTGCTAGCTCAAGCGATACTGAAAACCAATCCCTGATACTCCTTCAGCCCTTCCTCCTGGTAATCTGAGGAGAGAGGGATGCCTCCTCCTGGCCACCCAGAGTTTGATAAAGCAAATACTGAAGGATGAGAATCTGGTTACCCATAAATAGCACAGCACTGCAGTTTAAGTTTAGGTTTAATGAACATATCTTAGAAGACATTAACACGGGCTGAAATACAGCCATAGAAGCAGGGAATGGTTAGTGTAGCAAGGTACTTTTGGCTGAAAAGCTTGCCACCTAAGTCTGAGATCTGAAGCGAAAAAAGTAAAATCACCTGGTCATCTGCACAAGAACAAAAGCATATCCACGATGGACTCAGCTAGTCTGCTCCTTTACATACACTACACTCTTTCCGTGGTTTTTTATTTTAGCACAAAGATGTCCATACATTGTGCAAACATTCTACAAACCCTATTCCCCCCTTCCCGACACATGACTCATCTTTGTAAGCATGGGCATGTTATTAAACATCCTTACAGCTCATCTATTAAGGTCTATAAGAAGAAGAGGATGCACATATTCATAACTGCAGAAAAAAACAGTGATCTGGAAGGAAGTGAGCAGTAGGATCTGTTCATCTTATGCATTTAAAACAAAAAGTTTTTATTTTGGTGGTGTTGATATTAGACCAAATCAACTACTAACTAAATTTAAAAAAGGAGGTGTCAAACTACTCAAAGACAGAAGTAAAATGTATCAAAATCTCATTTCACCTTCAACATGCAGATATTAATTACACATCGCTGTTCTCTTTTGTGTTGGAGACAGCGGGAGCAATGTAGACAAAAGAAAGTCAAATTGCAGATTCTGGATTACACAAAGTCCAGTGAGGTCCATGTTCAAAAGAGTTGTCCGACTAACTTTGGGAGTTAGCAAAACAAATCTTTGGGGCTGAAATTAGCCTCCACTCAACCCCCTGAATGGGTAAATTTTGTCTGGACAAATCATTGCCCAGACAAAATTCTTCCACATACGAAGGGGCAGGTGTAGAGAAACTTTAGACAGACAAAGCTGATATGCGAGTAAGTCTTCTCAGGCTGAATGCTTACCCTAAAGTTATCCAGGTAACTAAATCCAGGAATATTCAGTGAGGATATGCATTTGTTTTTGTTTTTTTATCAAATACAAAAAATGCAATGAATAAGGTCATTTTTTGGTTCATTCAAAATGGAATGAACCAAAATTAACTTGTTATGAAAATACTAGAATTCATGGCATTAAAAAAACAGGCCTCTGGTGGCCCGCGCCATGGCCTAGCCACAGTGCCGCTGCATAGCCCTAGGCCGGGCCTGGTGCCAAGGACTAAACCCTGGAACAAGTCGGCACATAGGCCTAACTACAGGCAGGGTTTGACACCAAGGCCTAGCATGACCAGTTCTGACACCAAGGCCTAGATATGGTGCTGAGGCCTGGTGTCAAGCCCTTGCCCCAGTGCCAATATCTTTTCATCGCTGTCTTCCAGATGAACAGCATCAGTTTTTGAAGCACTGGGATGGGAACAGCAACTGGAAGTCCTGGCCTAAGCGCTGGTCTCAGGCCAGGCCTAGTGTCAGTGCTGGATCCAACCGGAGCTAAGCCTTGGTGCTAGGCCCAACCCAGAAATAAGCCTTGGTGTTGGTACCAGGTCTTGGCATCAGGACAAGCTCAGGCCTAGGCCTCAACATTGGTCCAATGCAGTATTTTGTTTCTAGAAGACCTAGCCAGGGTTGCAGGATGTCAAGGTTTTATTTTTTATCAGTTCAGTTGTTTTTTTTTTTTGTGTGTGTGTTTCTGAGATGTTTTTCTACTTTAATTATTTTTTTGGTTTGGTAAATGATGTAACCTAAAAAAAAATTAAACAAACTGAATATAAACAAAAAAAAACAAAAACCCAAAATGAATAAACAAAACAAAGCAAAAATTTTAGGGCTGCACATCCCTAATATTCAGCAGCAGAGTAATCTAGATAAGTCCTGCCAGGCCTTTACCTGTTTGCTGGCTTGCACAATATCAGGCTCTGTTTTTTTGTTTTGTTTATTCATTGTATAGTTTTTCAGAAAACATACCAAGGAAAAAACATATTTGAGGCTACTTTAATATACAGTCCATAAAAAAGTAACTATAGACTACTTAATTTTAAGCAGTCAGTTTGCTGTTCGAAATCTGTTCCTTTGAATAATATATTACTATTTAGATTGCCTCCAGATTCAAGATAGCTACAGCACTCTCACTCTAACTAAAGAAGTACACATTAGGCAGCATGGCTTTGTTTTAAATAATCTCCTGATTCATGCAAAAGGCTGTTAGAGCTGTCCTTTTAAATCAACTTCTCTCCCTGCCCCTATCGTTAAAAATATTTTACATTTTAAGACAGCTGTTCAGGTAACTCTACAGCCAGATGATTGTTTATTTCAATAAAGTCACTTTATAAGTGGCCCCAAATTAGGACTGGCAGTGAAACCAGGGGAGGCCTAAACCATCACCACCTGTTAGCCTTAAAATTCAATTAAAGCACACTATCACAGCAATTCCTTCTTAACTAATAATAATTAAAAAAAAAAAAACTCATACAGCTTAAACGTGTTAACATTAGGTGCTTTCAGGGTATGTGCTTTAAACTTAAAGCTTTAGTTCGGCAATAGCCTCGCTACTGGTTCTTAATATAAGTTAATTGTTGCCACCCTGGTCCTCCAAGGTGGAGGAAGGAGCAAAGACCTACAGTGCAGATTAGGAAACGATGAGAAAATTCTACTTCAAAGGTTTTTTGTACTGGAAGAGTAAAAATGAGAGCAGCTGAGGATGCTGCCCATGTAAAGATCCAAGTTGGCAAGTTTTTTTAAAAAAAAGGGCAACCAGAGACGACATCCCAGGTGTAATTAAAAAGATAAGCATAATGAAACATATGCCCACAGGGCTTGTTCTTCGTGTGGGCCAGATTTTTGCTTGAATTTTTAATTTTTATATACAGATAAAAGGCTCAGTGTAATATTCCAACAGGGTTTGCCATTTTCCCTGTACAGTATGAAAATGATACACGGGCCTCTCAGATCTGATTAGGGTATGTTTTAGGTGGCGTGACCACTACCTCCAGGTGCCTAGGAATGGGCTGGTCCAGTACTATGTTTTAGTTTTTGCTTGTTTGTTTATTCTCATCCTGAAGCATTCTGAACTTTGGTAATTCTGATATTTTTAGGGAGAAATATGGATGCCCTTCAAGAGGCTCTGCTCAGACAAATGGTGATGGAACCCGCGAGGGAAGGCGCGATCGTAGACCTGGAGCTCACAAATGGGGACAGTATCCCTAATGTCCGGGTACGTGCTCACCCGAGTACCAGTGATCATCAAACAGCCGGGATGGAGAGAAGTCACACGGAGATCGGTCTTGTATTTCATAAATGCAGACTTTGACAAAACGGGGAACATACTCTGAGGAGGAGGAGGAGCGAGAAGACTGAGAGAAGATGAGTGAAGTGGAACGAAGTGGGCCAAATTAAAAGGAGCTTTAATACAAGGAACCAATCTTTATGTAAGAAAAAGAAATAAAAGGAAGAGGAAAAGGAAACTGATCTGGTTCTCCAAAGAGGTGGCCAGACAAATAAAAAGCAAAAGGATCAAAAAGTACACAGACTCCCAATAAGAGGAACACAGAGAAGAAGATTTGCCGGAGAGGTAAAGTGAGGTGTCAAAATATTTTTCAGATACATCAGAGAAAGGTGGAAGGCCAGAGGTTGTTTTGTAAGGAAACAAGGAGCAAGGTGTGGAGACAGATGAAGAAATGGAAGAAATGTTAAACAAATATTTCAATTCAATGTTCACCTTTCAGAAGGACTGTTGCTGATTTTAATAGTATGGATGGGATTGGGGTAGACACAGCCCCATTTACAGAAGAGAATGTTTGCGGGCAATCAGCAAAACTGAAAATAGATAAGGCCATGGGGCCAGATGAGATATTTGGGGAGCTCAGAGAGATGCTGACGGGTCCGCTAATGAATCCTTGGAGATGGGAGTGGTGCTGTAAGACTGGAGAGAAATGGTTGTGGTACCACTTCACAAAGGTGGGAGCAGAAAGGAGGCTGGAAACTACACGCCAATTAGTTTTACCTCAATGGTGGGAAAATTAATGTAGACTCTGCTAAAGAGAAGGATAGTTAACTATCTACAATCCAATGGATTGCTGGACCCAAGGCAGCATGGTTTTCACCAGAGGAAGGTTGTGTCAAACAAATCAGATTGATGATTTTTTTTGATTGGGTGACTAGAAGAAAGTACACTCAATGTGGTTTACTTGGATTTCAGTAAAGCTTTTGATACAGTCCCACATCGGAGGCTCATGAATAAAATGAGAAGCCTGGGAGTAGGTGCCAAGAAGGAATGGATTACAAATTGGTTGACTGACAGGAGACAGTGTGTAAAGAAAAATGGAATCTACTCTAAAGAGAGAATGGTGATAAATGGATTGCCTCAAGACTCGGTTCTGGAACTGATTTCTGTTCCATATCTTCGTGAACAATATTGCAGAGGGGTTAAAAGGAAAAGTTTGTCTTTTTGAGGATGTCACTAAGATTTGCAACAGAGTGGACACATCTCAAAGGGTAGACAAAATGTGAAGCAATTTAAGAAAGCTTGAAGAATGGTCAAAGATTTGGCAGCCTGGATTCAAAGCCAAGAACTGCAGTCATACATTTGGAGTGCAATAATACAAGGGAACTGAATGTGATGGAGCCTAAGGGGGTCATTTTCTAAAGCTAGTGCACGCGAAAAGGGACGTTTCATGTGCGATAGCTAAAAAGGGGCAGAGTCAGGGCAGCGTCTGACCTGGAAGGGGAGGAGTTGGGGCGGATGTCGCAAAGACAGCGTGGACGGCGAAAAGGTAAGGAGCCTTTTCACTGCCCATTTCGCACCCAATATCACCACCTTTTATGATGGCGGTATTGGGTGCAAAAGCCAGCAGCGATCGCACCGGCTTTCGCAGGCCCGCCCCCTGCCCCCCTGAACCACGCGATTCACAACACCACGGTGTTTAAGAAAATATAGGCCTAAGTTTTTAGCTGAAAATTCACAAATTTAGGGTCCTAAGAGTTAGGCTCCTAAATTTAGGCCTGCTATTCGTTTACCTAGGTTTAAGCTCCTAAATTAGGTGCCTAGTTCTTAAAATCAGTGCTATCTCCTAACTTTGTTTCCCCGCCCTAACTCTGCCCCCATAGCCACCTACTTTTTAGGCTTCTAAATTTAGGACCCTAATGAAACTAGGCGCATAAATTTAGGAACTCAGCCCTAGTAAATTTTCAAAAGGGCCAATTTAGGAACCTAGCTCCAAACGTTAGGACCCTAAACTCTTGGAAAATTGACCCCACTGTGTTCAGTTCTGGAGACCGTATCTAAAAAAGGATAGAGACAGGATAAAAATGGTCCAGAGAAAGACAACCAAAATGGTGTACGGTCTGCATTATGGGAAGAGACTGAAGGACCTAAATACATATACCCTGGCGGAAAGAAAGAGGAGATATACATAATTTTTAAATTCCTGAAAGGTATCAATAATTCACAAAAATCAAACCTTTTCTGATAAAAAGGAAGCTGTAGAACTAGGGGTTATGATATGAAATTTCAAGGGGGTCACCTCATTAACAATGTCAGGAAATATTTCTTCATGGAAGGGGTGGTGGATGTGCTCCTGGAAGAGGTGGTGAAGACAAGAATGGTAATGGAATTCATAAGAGTATTGGATAAACACTGTGGATCCGTAGATGGTAGAGGATGAAAATGAAGAAATGGGGTAATCTATGTTAAATTTAGGTGCAAAATTTCTGCATGGGGGTAACTTACCCTAAATAAGTTGCTGAGCAGACTATAATGACCATTTGGGTCTTTATCTGCCATCATTTACTATATTATTATGTTACTATGACCATGTAGATTCTTAACTAGAGACATCCTTTATCTATGTATTATTCTAAATAAAAATCGTGGTACATATTTGGTTGGTAATATTACCTGGGCTACCAATGTACTGCAAGTCAGCTGCAAATGCAATGTAATTTGCCACTTGCCACAGAATTATGGCAAACTGTTAGATCAGTCTGTCCAGATGGTGTTGTCTTTTAATTCCCATAACCTGGTTCCTGAAGGCATGAAAGTACTGATGCACACCAGCTATGAGTGAGATCTCGCAGTGATCATACCTGCTGATCTCAAGGTTAAAAAAGAATGAGTCAAGGCAGTGGCAAAAGCTAGAGAAAAGGCAGGGTGCCTACGAAAGGCTTTACCAATTGAAAAAAAAGCAGGTGATAATACCTTTGTTCAAATCACTGGTGAAGCATTGTGTCCAATTCTGGATACAGATAGAGTAGAAGCAGTCCAGAGAAGAGTTATCAAAATAGTACTACAGGTCCTGACCCATAAACCCCATGAAATGACTTAAAGACCTAAATATACATAGTATAGAAGAAAGCAGAGAGCAAGGGGATATGATGGCGATATTTAAATACTTCAAAGGCAAACAATGCACAAGAAGGAAACATTTTTCAGCAGAAAGGCAGTTCTAGAACAAAGAGTCACAAAATTCAGATCCAAGAAGGGACAATATGGAACCAACGGAAATGCTGTATTTCTTCACAGAAAGGGTGGTGGAGACATGGGAGCAGCCTTCCAGAGAAGAGGGTGGATTCAAGAAAGCATGGGCTGAACACGAAGGATCTTTAATTGTGAGGACGTGAAGCTAAAGCAGGAAATGGGTTGACCTCATTGATATTGCAGCAGAAAGGGTAAATGGGTAGAGTAGACGGGCCTAACAGTTTCTGTGCCAATATATTTTAATTTTATAGTGATTACAGCTCCTCACATGTTCCAGCAGAGAGAAAGAGCCAGTATATAAAAACAAAAATCCAAACATCATGTTCAGCTGAGTAGAACAGTTCAGTAATGAAAGAGCTTGCATTTAGTGCATCCTTTTTATATAGATGAAAATCTTCCCACCCCGCCCCCTCCAGCCTGCCACTACATTTTATGTTTATATGTTAAATAATAAAGACGGCTACCGTAGGAACCCAGTGAAACGAATGGACGCCAGTAGCAGACAACATTGCCTATTACACCAGTACTGTCAATTTATAAGCCAAACAAGCTGGCTGAAAACAAATTAATGCTGTTCTTTATCTATTTCTTCTGTGCAAATGTCACTCAGCTGCATCATTGGAATGAAAAAGTGCCAGGAGAAAGGAATAGTAAACCTTTCAAAGAAAGTTGCACCCGTTGAGTACTGCGATGTATTTTGGAGGCACACTTGGCAAACAGTGACATTAACTATGGTGGAGCTAGTGCAATGTGGGTCACCATTATAGGGAGTCTGTTTGTAGCTTAAAAGACGGTGGCCAATTCAGGTCACAAGTACCCAGCAGATCCCCAAAAATGGATCTCTTTCTTGTTTCTCCCAGGGATAACAATGGCTTTCACAAATCTAGCTATGCTAGATGGCCTCACCATGACCTCTGGCAACAGATTCCACAGCTTGTTTGTGCATTCAATGAAAAAGTACATCCTACAATTTATTTTCAATCTGCCGGTTGTTACTTACCCCTTGTTTAAGTAATATTGAAAGGGTAAGTAACCATTTCCTATTTACCCATTCCATCCCATTCATTGTTGTATAAACATCCGTCATGTCCACTCTCAGTCACCTTTTTTCCAAGCTGACCAGCCTTAACCCGTGTAGCCTCTCTTCACAGGGGAGCTGTTTCATCCCCTTTATCATTGACGTTGTCTTTCTCTGCACATTGTCTAACTCCACTGTGTTCTCCCGAAAGGAGCCTCATCCTTTGCCTTAGCATGGGTTTTTAACCTCCTCCTGAAGTGGGTGCATTTCACTGTCGCAAGGGCTGTTATTGGACAATATCGTGCTGCAGCCAACCACCTTCCTATTCTAGAACTGGTGAGTGCTCACAGAGATAATGAAGAAGAGAAAACTGCAGTCTCAGATGAACTTGTGCACCATCGTCCAGGGGCAACGCTTACGTTGGTCCAATAGGAGATTGTTGCAACCATCCCTTCCTAACGGCTTCACTCCGCCTACCTTTCTTTCTTTGCACCTCCTTTCGCTATGGATGGACGCCTGGCTGCCGAGGCGTCTGCCTGCCGTCCTCTCCGGCATCCCCGGACCAGCTTGGGCGCTGCCTCCCGCCATGCTCAGCTGGTACCTAAGGGCGCGCGCACCGCGCGGCCCTCACTCTTATTTCCTACTTGGCGTGAACCTCAGGGGCGTCCCCCCTGTGATGACGTCCGCTGCCCGGATATTTAAAGCCTACGATGTTTGCTAGCCTTTGAGTTAGCAAGGAGGATTCTTACGGATGGGATTCGCTCTCCACACCCAGCTACTCTGCCTCTCCAATTTTCCATTGGACTCTTAACACTAACAGGGTACCCGCTCCTCGGGGGCCTCACTTGCTTTTCAGATTGCTATCAGGAAACCGATACTCGCTCCTCGAGGGCCCATGTTCCCTGACTCGCTGCCTGCTCCTACCTTCTGCCTGGAAGGATTCACTATCTTCAACACCAGTGAGTACTACCATCTTCACCTCAGAGCTGCTCCCTGGAACCAGGTACTCGCTCCTCGAGGACCTGCCTCCATTCCAGCCCTAGTGCCATCTCCTACATGGAACCGCTGTGTGAGTGCATTACCTTTAAGCCTCTCAGCTCTCAGGGATCAGGTACTCGCTCCTCAAGGGCCTGCTCTCCCTATCCTGGGGTTCTCCATTCTGGGGCTTTGTGCATATTCCACTGTACTCATTATTCTCAGTTCTTTCCACTACAGACTGCTACCGGAGGAGTCGCTGTTCCAGCGCCTGAGGGATACTAGCCCAGCTGGGCTACTTCTGCTGCTCACTACTGCCACCTCTGGTGGCTTCATCACATTGTCTAATAAAAGATCAATCTCTGTGTTTGTGTGTCCTAAGCTGAGCCTGACCTGTGGCCCCTCACGGAACATCCCCCCGTGGGTGTGGTCAGCTGCCACAGTGTCCAAGGGTCCACCCAAACCTCACTAATTATAACAGAGATATCACAGCTTACAATGTGCCCCAAAGAAGCATCCTTCTCACTCAATACTGAACAAAAGGTCATGGATGTAAATTAAAAGGTTGCCAAGCAGTTTCAAGCTTGAAAACCTGTATTTTCATAGCAATAAAAAAAAAAAAAAAAAAAAGATTACAGTACATATGTTATCATTGTACTTCATAAAAGTACTATCCTAGGGCTAAATGGTTCCCCAGGCATTCGTGATGTTTTAACCTGGGGTGAATTTCTCCTCCAATGTGTCCAATGTCATGGCCAGGCAGTTCAGGCCAGACTTAGCCACACAGGGACTTAATTTCAGGGTCCTTATGGGACAGTGGGTGCAGCTTCCTTTCACATTAAAACATTTTCCTTACCTCCTATAAATGACTTACATCCTCTTGGAATGCATTTGGGAAACTTCACCTTTACAAACCCTGAGTAATGGTTCTTATGAAAATGCAGTAATGACACGTTTATAGCTCATATTCTGATCTTACTGCCATAACCTGCACAGCATGGCAGATATTACCATGGGAAGCTTGTGGAGCAGACTAACGGATCATTGTTTCTTTTCTGCCGTCATTTCTATGTTTTGACATTTCTTTTTATTAGTATGGTTTGTTGTAATTGATGTTTTATATTTTTTATTTATTTTATGAGTTTTATTTTTTTTATTTATTTTATGAGGAATATTTGTTTCTGTTTTTCCATTGTTGCATTGCATACAGTCTGGCTTGTGATTGCCAGTTTAGTTTTTGTCTGCACGTTTATGCTTATTATCATTTTCTCTTTATTCTCTATTTGGTGGGGGTTCTATCTATGCTCTGTATATATAACAGAGGTAAGGTATTATGCTAGTGTGTAGTTTCTGTGTAGGACTGTAGAGCAGTTTGGCTTGTTCTGTTTTCCTTCTAGGAGCTGTAGTGTTATTTTAGCACTTGGTGTAATATTTGCAGCATTGCCTTTTCATAGATAGAGTTGTAACAGTTTGAGTGCTGGCAGTTAATGCTGTTTTGGTATGGGAGTGTACTATATTATAATTGTAATTCAGTTTAATCATGGATAGCATATGAGTTCCAAGTGATAATTTTGCAGGGTTTTCTTATTGGTATAAAGCAGTGCATGTAAATATAATATACATGTTATTGTAAGTGATATTTCTGTCTCAGAAGACCATATTTGGAATGTCCTTTTTCATTTAAAATCTCTCTTTCTGGCTTAGAGAAGTGGTTAATAAGACATTTAAAAATAAATAGTTATACTGCTTATATAATATATTATATTTCTTTACTTATTACTATTTATTACCAGTTAAACTATTATTTCTTTATTTAGCTCTATGTTAAATTGTCAACCAGTTATACTGTTCCATATGTTCTACTGTTCCATGTAAAGCTCAGCTCTCTGTTGAGCAGTTCTTCGTTTTATGTAAACCGGAGTGATTTGTAGTCCCTACAAGAACTTCGGTATATAAAAATTAAAAATAAATAAATAAATAAATAAATGCATAATTTTTTTACTGTGTGTGGGGAGGGCTGAGGGGAGGAAAAGGTTGGCTCAAGACTGTAAGGTTTGTCTAGGGCACCTAATACTCTTGCTATGGCCACAAACAGACCCCCACCATTCACCCATCTCCTACATCCCCAGGGGGCAGATGCTGGGAAGGGCAGGTGACAGGTGGTAGGGTTCCAAGGAGCGTGATAAAGATTTCCAGCTTCCTAGGAATATTATCACTGGAATTCTATCACTGGCACTTCTCTGGGAACCCTGTCCTCTGCATTCTCCCTTCCAGCATTTCAAATCACCAGAAGTACCAGACTCCAAGAAGGAACCCTCTACCTTGGCTGCCTCAGTGATTTGATCAGTGCCATGCCTCAGTGGGGTGGGGGGTGGGGGTGGGGAGAGAGGTTGGGCAGGCGCCCTCTCATCTCTCGCCTCAGGCAGCAGATTCCCTTGAGCTGCCCCTGATTGCAGTATCGTGCTAGGCCTCAGTAGAGATCCCAATGGCTCCCTATATTAGCATCAGGTCTAGACAAGTGGGGGCCAATCCCAAGCTCGTGGAAGGGTACCTGAACCAAGAGGTTTGGCCACTGTTGGAAACAGGATGCTGGGCTTGATGGACCCTTGGTCTGACCCAGTATGGCATGTTCTTATGTTCTTATGTTCTTAATAAGGCTTAGCATCTTTAGCCCCAGGAAATAATGGGTCACTTCCACGGCATGGGAAAGAATACGCACTCCCAGGTGCTACATCACATGGAGAGGATCACACAAGCCATGCAGTGTAATTGTGTCCAAGCCATGATGGCAGGAGGCGCCAGCTTGGAAATATTTTTGGACTCGGGAACATTGTTGGACTCAGAATAGCTTGCTACCTAGTAAGTTCAACCAATTCAGGATTACCCAAAGGATTGTCTTTGTGGCAGGCAGCCATCTAGTCTATAGACAGCTAGCACAGGCGAAATTGATAGTTTATTTTCAGTTAATAAATTTCAGGAATTAGTTGTGATTATTGTGCTTTGTGTCTTGCCTAGGTGAAGGGAGGGAGAGGCACCTGAGCTACAATCACCCAGTTATAAATGTGGAGGCTTGCACCGTCCAGTAATAATACACATGAGCTTGCAAAACCTTTTTTCTCAAACAATTGCTATAAGCTCAGCAGTTTCATTAATGAACTCACTGGACACCCAAAGTTGCATTCAAACCGTCGTGGGCTGAAATTCCAAAGCACTTTTGGGGGAAGGAGGGAGGGGAGAATCAGCAGGTCGAGTCGTTTCTATCTTGCGTATTAGCAAAATATGACAAAGCATGACCTACCTTCAAAGAAGGTCAAGCCCGAAAAGCCTAACTTAAATCTTTCAAATGGAAAATAAAAATGTTCACTTGCACTGCCACCCCCTTTAAAAATTAAATTGTAAAGAGGACTGCGCCTTGACAAGATGTAAAAGGCAAAGCATGTGAGCTGTTAATAACGTCACGCCTAACTCGGGGTTTATATGCATTTGACACTGGCTGGATTACTTGATCCACAGGTCTGCAAGGAAAGACAGATAAACTCCAACCCTGTCAGAGGACAAAAACTGGCAAACAGCATTCACCTTTTCAGACTGTTTGAATCCTTTAAGGAAGTGTTGGGGCAATCGGAGAGGAATTTCTAATTTCTCCCACCTCGCAGACTATAGATCAGACCTCAGACACATAAGGGCTTCCTTAAGGCTTTTCAGCAGCCATGTTTGATCTCTCAACCACCTTGTATGGGTTTCCATAGGCATCAGTGTTTAAGACATTATTCATGGAGCACTACCTCACATTTTCCCTCCCTGCTGGTGTTCACATAGGTTTCAAAGAAAAATCAGAAGAAACCTGGTGCTATCCATTTTAAACTTTACAAGAATTACATAGATCATATAAAAACAGGATAAGACCAATGCAGTACAGTGGGAAGCTATTGACCCCAAGGGAAAGACAATAATGACAGAAGGGATAATGATGTTTAAACTAATAGCCAGATCTTTCCACTACAGCTCTAAATTCAAGTCTATAATTATGCACATACTGTATATTTTTAGCTCCCTAAGAGACCAACAGTAATCTCATCTCCAGTAATAGAATATCACATTTAACGGCAATTAAATTAGTTAAAATGAAAACACAAAGATTTGTAGAAATACTATATATTGTTTATTTTAAAGAATCCCGCTCCCCTGACTTGGCCGACAAAAAAAAAATAAGTTACCTTACGGTAGCAACTAGAAAAGGTTGGATCTGTTCAGAAGCTGCCTGCCCTTGGCCCCTCCCTCCCCCAGTGCTAAAGCCACTGCATCACGGCACTGCAGCTGAACATCTGCCTCAGCTTGCATTCAAAGAACATTTAACAAAGTCCAATGGAAAAGGCTTAAATTAGCCGACTTGTACAGATGTTGCAGGATGGGTTTATCTTACTGGCAGTCTTGTAATTAAAAGAGCTGCATGAGTAGAGAGAGAAGGAAACTGAGATGTATATACATTGAGATATACAACAGACATCTCTACGAACATCTCTCTTTATATAAAGAGAAGGATATACATGTATATATGTGCAGGTGCATATGTATATCCTTCTCTCTATATACATACATACAGTTTGGCCACTGAAGGACAGATGTTTTCTATGCTGCCCATTTGACCTCGGCTGTAAATAAATCTCAGAGGAAAAAAAAAATTAATAAATAATAATACAATGGAGAGAAACTGCAGTTGTTATTGAACTTTAGGTAATCACAGACTGATTCAGTTTCTCTTATCTTTTTTTTTTTTAATTTTTGTCTTTAAACAAGATGACAGTCAACAAACGTGGGCCTGCAAGGAGCCAGGCCCAACCTCTGGCCATGTGCACATAAACGAGAACAAATATGTGCGAGAAAGATGGAAAGAGAAGATGAGAATTAAATCACACACACACACATACACACATATACTGAGCTGAAAACGCACTACAGATGAAATCCGGCTCCCTTTGGATCTTTCAATTAGCTTTCAACAGATCCCATGCGAACCAGAAGCACAGGACACACTCGGGGGCAAGGCGCAGTGGGTTTGGGAATGGGTTTCTGCACTGGAAGTGTTTCCCCGATGAAAGAAAGGTTCCTTCTTTAAAATAAAAACATGAATAGTTCAAGCAACTAGGAAGGAGATGCTTTAAAATCATTCTTGAGATTTTGGTGCCACCTACAGGATTTATTTTTTTCCCCTTTGGATTGAAGAGAAGTTGTGGAGTTTTGAAAAGTTAGAGCTGCTGCTTACCAAATAAATAAATAAATAAATAAATAAATAAAGGTCGTGTCTTCCTCTCTCACAGCCACCCTCCCTGCCTTCAAGCTGTCCCCCCTCTCTGTTGCCCTCTTCTGCTTATCAAGGGCCTCTTTCATGATTCAGAGCTACTGATTAACTATCTCAGGTTGGAAGGATAGGCCCTCACCGGGGAGAAAACCATTAATCATCCTTCGGCTGCAGTGAATTTCGGTGGGCGACTCGGGTCTTTCAGATTTTTTTTTTTCTCCTTTTTGTGTCTGTAGTGAAAATCCTTTATACACCGACCCCCTTCAAGGGAGGAGGTGTCTCAATATTTTAGGAGGGAGCTGGCAAAATGGCACCTCTAATCCCCAAACCGTCTCCATTGCTAAAAATGAGTGAGGCGCGTTTGCTCCCTCTCCTTCTGCTGTCAGGCAGCTCCTGCTCCCCCCCACTGCCGACGCGTGCCCTCCCCTCTTCTCTCTGCAGCCTGAGCGGGCTTGTTTCGAGGGGGGGGGGGTGTTGTTTTGGCCCTGTCCTTTACTTGCGCTCAGTCGCAGCTGGCTCGCCCTCTCCCTAACCCGCTTCACTTCAGAGCGCGCGAGGCCTGTCACGTTTTAGCCACTTCCCTGCCACGTCAGGGTCTTCAGGCCCAGTGCGGCCTTCCCTTTCACTGCACGACAGCAGGACGACTGTCTCAGAATAGATAAACAGTGCGCGCAACCTGATTCTGCAAATAAAAAGATAGAAACAAATCAAAGTGAGGTACTGAGAAGAGTGGATCCGTAACGACGAGACGCCGTGGCCTAATCTGGGATGGATGATCGAGATGCTTTAATAGAACATCACAGTAAATGTTCACTGCTCTGTGTTCTAAAGTTACCACAGGGACATCGGGCCCGGTTAGGAATGGAGAGGAAAAAGTTCCACAAAACGGAATCAATCTGTGACAAAACCACCCCCCCCCCCCCAAAAAAAAAAAAAACATTAAAAAAATCCTCCCTTTCTGTTCAGTAAGGCCAGAAAAAAAAAGTCAGATGCATTTCGTAAATGAAATGGAATAGATGGAGGACGAGAAAGATCTCAGTAAACCAGGATGGCACCCTGCAGACGGTTGGCAGAGACACTTGTCCTCTGCAAGAAAAAGCATGCAGACAGACCGGGCCCTACTGTAATAAAGCTCGTGGTGGCCAAAGCTTTAAGATTTAATACATTTGTGGTACTAGTGGTTAATGCAGAGTACAAGGAGCGTGAACGCCAGTCCTAAAGCATTACAGTGAAGTCTGCTTTTCAGGCTGTACTGAGTATTCTTAAGAACTATTTGCATACAATTGCTCCAGCTCATGGTTGATTTACAGATCTCAGTTCGCCAGTAAATTAGGATCATTTGCGCACTTTGAGCTGAATTTTCCAAAGGAGTTGCACGCGTAAAAGTAGCATATATCATAGCAATGTTCAAAACCCTTTTTATGCACGTAAAAACCATTTATGTACAGAAAACCTTTTGGGAATTCAACATCATGGAATGAATATTCAAAGGAGTAATGGGGCAGATTTTAATATCTACGCGCAGGCGTAGATTTGTGCGCGCAAACCGCGCGCATGTTATAAAATCCGGGGTCGGTGCGTGCAAGCGGGTGCACACTAGTGCAACTTGCGCGCGCCGAGCCCTAGGGGAGCTCCGATGGCTTTCCCCGTTCCCTCCGAGACCGATCCGAAATCAGAGCAGCCTCGGAGGAAAAACTTTCCTTCGGCCCCCCCGCCCACCTTCCCCTACCTAACCCGCCCTCCCAGCCCTACTTAAATCCCGACCCTACCTTTATTTTAGAAGTTGCGCCTGCCGCTGAGCAGGTGTAGGTTGTACGTGCCGGTGCGCGATCCCCCGGCACGGCCGCTGTGCCAGAGGCCTCGGTCCCACCCCCGCCCCGCGCGTCGCCTATGCAAAATAGGCGCGGCATGCAAAGGGCTTTTAAAATCTGCCCCCTATGTGCGTAAAAGTAGCAATTTTCAAAAGCCTATTTACACATGTAAAATCCCGTTTTTTTGTGAGTAAATGCTTTTGGAAATTGCTTCCATAGGGCATACAGTCTGTGACCCCTGTGGGGTTGATAATATCAACAGTTCCCACCAGAGAAGAAAACTGTAAAATAAATGCGCATGGTGGTATATGGCTGAGAGCAGATATACACAAGTATTTTATTGCAATCAGTGCGCTTTATATAATACGCATACGTCTGACTTTCAACATACAGTTGTATGTATGTTTGCACACGAGAACATGCAATGCACTGAAACCACATATCTCAATACATTCAATTCGCGTACTTTTCCTATTAAAAAAAATATATGTGCATATATTTAATGCGCAATAGTAAAGTAGGTCTTATTTGCATAAGTCGGCCAATCTTGAACTCTGTACACATATATGAAATTAACTAATTTTACCAAGTAGTCCACCAGTTCGCCCAGGCCTTTTCCGGGTTATTGAGACTTTCCTGGCTATTCAAACTGAACTCCCCCCCTCACCGCCACTTCCACCCAGTCGGTGCTATACAATAAACACGTTTAATATCACACCAGATAATTAGCAGACATAAAAATACGCAAATAAGTTGGCAAATATATGCGCATGTATTTTAAAATAGCATCGTGCGCGCATGTTGGCCCCACAGCGGAATGCTCCAGGGCCTATCCCCTTTTTATGTGTGTATATGTACGCATGAAACAGAATATGCACGTATTGTGTACCATTACGGAACAAGGGAGCAGAGACTACCTACATGCACGTGCGTTCATTTTTTACGCACGTGAAGTTTTGAAAATTCACCCCTAAAGGTTTATTGCAGCCTCAGTTCACTCTCTTGGCACGCAAACTGCACCTAACATCAGTGTCTTTGGGATAAAGAAAATGGACTGGCTGCCTACGGCTTTCGTGATCAATATGTTAAGAAGGTCCCCTTCATGGGTCTGATCTTTTGCAAAAAAAAGAGGCTAAGTGAATATCACCCACCATCGAGATGACTGTGTAACAGAAACACCAGGAAGATTTGCCGGCATTTACTTTTATGCACGTACGTTAATCAAAACAGCGGCACTTGGATGGAATTATTGCCATCGCAAATATCTGGAAACACACTGCAGTCTCGCTTCTTGTGGGGATGAGTAGCTCTATTGAGCACAGCTGAGCCATGGCTCAAGAGACCCCATTTGATGATGCTAGAAACTACACCCTAGACATTTAGCTGAAACCAAGGGTCAGGAGGGGTTCAAACACAATGAAAAATATGGTTCTGCACTACAATACAGTTAATAAAATTTATGATGCAATAAATAAAAAAAAAAAAAGAATATAATTGCATTGTTAAAGAGACCACTTCCACAAATGCAGAGCAGACTCATCAAATAAAACCCATGGCTGCCAATAAAACAGCCTGGACCATCCCCTTATTATGAAAGAGGACAACAAATTCTACGCCAGTGAGGCAGACTCTGAACACAATTTTGTTGTGGAAGTATAAGCGAAAGAAACCATGCGGGATGCTGCCAAAAAAAAAAAAAAAATCTGCGACAATCGACAATGTAATCTACAACTTCAAAAGACTTGAGGCATGGCAACAAAGGTCAAAAAAAAAAAAAAAAGGAAAGAAGAAAAGAAAAAAAAAAAAGCATCAACATCATCCTGATGATGATGATGATGATAATACTAAGCGGCAGAAAAGCACAATCCGCCGCCGTCAAGTCTCGGCGGACCACAAGGAGAGTTCCCTCTTCAGAAGCATCAGATCAGGCTGCTGAAATTATTAGTGAGGCGCTGCTGTAACTGTCACCTGTGGTGGGGTATAATTACAGCCCTGCTGCTGCTCCTAGCAGGCCCACCTCGCGGGGCCTATGAAAGGAACTGCGGCTCTGCCAAGCCCGGAGAGAGACAATGGGGAAGGCACGCCACCTGACGAGAGCCCGAAAGGAGCAGCCGGGGAGACTAATAAAAGTGACAGCTTAGAAACAAATGACAATAAAGCCCTCAGCCACGGCGAAGGGCGGGAGGAGTAATATCAAATTAGCTGGAAAATATAAGTGCTGAGTGGAGTTCTTTAACAGGTCACAACCCAAGCAGGAAACAGGTTATAAAATACTGTTTTTGCACACACGTTGGGTTCAGTTTTATTTCTATATAATCTTTCGAGCTCTTTTTATATCGGCTCCACATTCATGCCGTCCGTGAATTCTCTCTGGTTCATTATGCTTTAGGTGAGTATATTATATAAAACTAGATAGCTTAACAGATAAGAAAAAAAAAATCTTTTTTTGTTAAGTAGGGTTGCCTATCAGGTCTTCAGATCTGTATGCTTCAATGGATTCTTTCGTGCTTTAGTTCTGTGCTTTCAAGAACTCATTTCATTAAAAAAATACATTGCAATGATTGGTCCTGGGGTGCAAAAGGCAACAGTAGGTTTACCCATCTGGGCACAGGTCTTCTAATTGTGCTTCATATGTAATGAAACCAATGCTCCTGTTTGCGCTGGCTTTGATTCTCATTGGTACCTATATCTCTATTTGAACCAAGTCCGTTCAAAATCTGAGTTAGTTACATTTCTTCAACTTTTCCAGCAGCACAAACAACAACAGTAGGCACTGTGCATGCAACTGTTCAGTGTGTAAGGTTTTGATATCAGCAGTCAGAGGAATGGTCCCTTGTTGCTGGAATAAATCAATAGCCCTTGGTACGCTCGCAAAATTGAGGCTGACGTTTGTGCCTTTGTGTTCTAGAGGAAAACACATGTACCCACTGAGAGAAAGAATCCACAACTGCCAAAAGGTATTCAGGCAAAAGACCAACAAAAATCAATTTGGTTCTGTTCGAAAGGTCCTCTGGGTCGCTGCATGTGCTGCTACTGCAGGACCTCCTACACAGGAAGAACAAGTCCCATTTCTTTTTCATTTTTGGCTATCGTGTCATGGATGAGAGAACGGCAGACACCTCCCCAGTCATGAATTGTACCTCCACGTACAAGGGGCATCCATAATTTCCTCGTAGGTTTATTTTGACCTGGTGGCTTCCTCTTGCCCCTCTGGGCTTACGGCTCCATCAGACCCAGGGGCTGAGGTCTGACACGATAAGCATTCATTCATGATGCCCCTGGATGTTTTCCACCTCCCGGATCACGTAGCTCGGGCAGGGGGGGCCATGCACCAAAAGATCCTTCCAGAGCCCTTACGTCAGGGGCCCTAAATCCAGCCGCCAAGGATTGACCAGGATCCCCCAAGCCCCAAAAGGAGTGAACACTTCCTCCGCAACACCCCCAGCCCCAGCCTTGAATGGAGCCCACGTCTTTCCGCCTAGTAATGTGCAGAACTGCCACCGAGTTACCAGGCCAGTCCATTTCCCAGTAAATTTTGGCTCCACCAAAATGAATACCTTGTGAATAAGAATAGACAAGTAAAAGACAATGTCATATAAACAGGGGGTTTTTTTTTCACTTCTGAGTAACCATTCATCTGTATCTAATTTCTGTATTTTCTTCCTGTAGGGCGTTGGGCTTTTTCCATGACATTGGAGGATATCAGTTCTACGTTGCATTTCCTCAGATCTTATAAGCAGGACACAGAGAGCTGTGCTTCCATTATTTAGTGCATTACTACTCAACAACCTGGGCACTGCAAATCTACCATCAATTTCCACCTTTTAACCTGCCAGTTAAAGCTTCTAGTGACCTCAGTTTGTAGATTTTGTTTTTCTTCCTAAAAATAAAGGTGGGGAAAGTTATAGTCTATAGATATTGCGGACTATATTCAGTAAGCCGGTGAGCAGACAAGTTATCCAGAAAAAGTTAATTGGATAACTTGTCTGGGATATTCAGCAGAGTGCTACTAATGAAATGATCCATTGAATATACCCCAATAAACTCCTGCTTAGCCAGATAAAGTTATCTGGCCAACTTTAGGATTGCTCTCCACATAACTAGTCAACTAAAGTTAGCTGGATAAGTTAGTCAGATACTATCTGGCTACCTTATCCAACCAACTTAACTCTGCCCTGGAACACCTCTGACTTATCTGGTTACGTTTTATCCAGCTAAGTACTTAGCTGATAAGTCGAGGTGTTGAGAGTGATGGGAAATTGACCCCACTTAGCCAGACTAGGCCACTGACTTCTAAGCCACAAGAATACTTACTTACTGGCTTAAACCAATGCTGTTCACTGAAGCGAGTTCCCACTTTTAAGATGCTGTCAATACTCTATGGGGCAGATTTTAAAAGCCCTACGCGCGTAAATCCAACTGGATTTATGCGCGCAGGGGGGCTCCCCTAGGGCTCAGCGTGTGCAAGTTGCACTAGTGTGCACCCCCTTGCGCGTGCCGACCCCGGATTTTATAACATGCACGCAGCTGTGCGCGCATGTTATAAAATCAGGTGTACATTTGTGCGTGCCGGGTTGCGCGCACAAATGGTAGCTCGCGCGTAGGTCTTAAAATCCGGCCCTATGTATTCTACAGTGCTCTCTTAACAAGGGCAGTCTAGGTTTCGAAAACTCCTTGAAAGAAATGATGATGATGATGGAGTCTCCCATTAATGATGATGTATTTGTTTTCAGCAATTCCATTTGACTAGGTGAGTCTGTTGATGTAGTATACCTGCAGGTAAACCCTTAGGTGTTGGCCTTTATTCTCTCATTCTTTTCCTTTTGTACTTGTGCTTACTTGGTTTCCGAGTTTTGGAAGGCCAAGTGACAGAGCTGCTCTTCTATGTGATCTGTGCACCTTTTCAGATGGACTTAGAACAAATATTTTGGGATTCTGGTTTCCTTATGAAATGGCCTGCCCATCAAAATTTAAAAAAAAAAACCCACCCAAAATTTTAAGTAGCAAACAGATTGGCACAAGGTAAGGATTAGATAACTAAAGAATACAATTCCTAAGATCAATAAGAATGGTTATTTTATTAAGCATGTACTTCAATATTGTACTCTGTGGACAAATACTATCATCATCCATAAAAATACAAACCAGTAGAAGACCAATACGGTATACGATGGTGAATTTAATGGTAGACAACCAATGTGACGTGCAACTACTCAGAGGACCATACTTAGAAAACAAATATGGTCTCTGTAATTTTACGCATACAACAAGTTCAGAAAACTTACAAAGAATGGCAAACCATCACTTGGGAAAAATTAGCAGCCCGGTGGTTACATTAAGGGTTTGGGAACCAGTACAGCTGAATTCAAATCCTGTTTCTGCCACTGACACTATCTTAGGCATCTGCCAGTGACTCAGGTTCCCACATTCAGAGTAAATTTTCAAAGGGGTTTCACACATAAAAATAACAAATATGCACATATGTAGCATGCACTTGCACATTTGTTATTTTAAAAATGTTAAGAGTACGTGTATATATGTGGTAGCTGCTATTTTGTAAGTGATTTATGACTATACTGTCACAGATGTGAGCCCCTTAGCTGTGGTGTGGTTGACACATCCTAGCAGGCAAACCTACTAGGCCCATGCTGACAGCAGGTGGACATGCTCATCAATTTCCAGGAAAATAGATTGCTTAAATCAGCTTAAATGAATCAACATCTCCAAAGGCCTCTCTAAACAAATACACTTTTATTTGCTTCCAAAATACATTCATATCATTGATTAAATGCAATTATTTCAGTAAAGTACTCCATGATGTTGGCCCTATTATAGAGAAGGAATGAGCCTTATTGGAGACTACAGAAGGCCAAACCCCTGCTATAAAAGATGTCCCCAGAGAAGGTCAGCTTGTCCGTGGAGGTAGAAGAGGCCTTCAAAAATTTAAAGAAGGATCTAAGCTCAGAACCAGTTCTGATAAGCCTGGACTTTATCAGAGGCCTTTCATGGTCCAGGTGGACACCTCAGGCATAGGGTTAGGAGCAGTCTTGGCACAAAAGAAAGAAGCTACCCGATGCTGTCACCCCACTAATACAAAATACAACCCTCACCAAATCTAACAAATACAAATATATATGGCATGGAAGGGGAACATTCAAATTTAGACTACCAGCATACTTTTTTTAAGCCAGCGTTTCATCATAGTTGCCCCTTATATGTTTGATGCTTTTGGACAAACATACATTTTTAACAATTTTTATATGCATATAAAAACTTATCTTTTTGCTGAGCTTGTGAGCTTTTTTTTTTTTTTTTTTGCAGTGGTGAAACAAAATAACGCTTCAATCGAAAGTCCATTAGGTGGTCTTAGCAATGTGGTACTACCAATAAATGTCCATCAATCCCTTACATGGGCCGCATTTCGAAGCACAAGCTGCTTCCTCAGGGGTGTTCACTCCTCTTTCCCTGTCATCACTTCATATTTCAGTGACAGGGAAAGAAGAGTGAACACCCCCGAGGAAGAATCTTGTGCCAGGAACACCTGGTAGCCATCATTAACAGAAACCTAATGCCCAGGGAGAAATAGGTCTCAACAATTAAGGAAGAGGCCCTAACTATTAAGTAGGCTTTAGAGGGTTTTTCGTTCTCTACTGGGCTGCCAGTTTACACTTTTGACAGACTACTGTGACGAACCCTTTGGGATCATCACAATAAGGCCTTGGTCTTGAACCCTGTCAGCTAGGATAGGAAATTTAGTGGAGGAAGGGGTGCTCCATATATGAAAGCTGCTCCACTGAGGTTGCTGGAATGGCCAGCCCCCTGCTGCTTCTGAAAACAGGCTGCAGTAATACTAGGCGTGGCGCCAGGAACCGTGCACACATGGACGCGTGCGTGATCCTTTTACAATCGACCCCTACATTTCTATTCTGAGGACACCCAACAGAGTCTTCACCCTGGGAGACACGTAGGGGAGACAGAGCAGAGGCAGTAATTCTATTGCCAATCAGTATTTTAGAAGGGGTTTTCCAACCCATCTAAGGCCATCTGTATGACTGAGGACCTTGTTTGTCTAAGCCATAGAGAGTGATACTAAGAGATATTTGCAAATCTAAATTTTAGAACTGTAAATCTGACCTGTTTCAAGGCAAGAACCGATGTAAGCATTGCCAATTTGCTATTTAAGAACTCTGACAGTAAAAATTTAATTTGGACACTAAATCTGAGCCTCCAGAGTCTTTTATGGCATTCTCATCCCTGAAATAAATAGAGACCTTTTACCCCCCTACCCCAGGACAACAAACTGAGAGTCGCCCCAGCCATTTTGGGCCTTGGAAGATTACTCTCCCCCCCCCCCCCCCACATTGGAAAAAGAACCCAGTCCCGGGGCCCCTGAACTGTGTCAGAGTGAGAGAAAGGTAACAGAATGGCCCCGGGACCCTCTTGTGCCCCTGCCCTCCTGGCCCTAAACCAGAGAGGGGGGTTACACCTCTTGTGGATCACACAGAACAAGGACTCCAATGGTCGGGTGATGAGATGGTTCTTGGAGCTCCAGCCATTCAGTTATAAAGTGCGACACAGGACCAGGAAGGTGACTGCCAGCACTGACTTCCTTTCCAGAGCGGCGCCCCTGGTACAGGCAGGCGCTCAGTTGAGGGGGAGGGTGTGTGAAGGAGTGTATAAGAGGCACTGTCTCAAAGTATCTGCCCCGGGCCATCTTAACGCACTCCCCGGAAGTGCAGAAGGAAGACCGAGGAGGAACAGACAGGCTCAGGGAGGAGAAGAAAGTTGAGCATATGCCAAAACTGCTTATGTTTACTTGTTGAAACTTTATTTTCCAGGCTGGTGAGGTAACCTGCTTTTTTTTTTAATGTTAATAATTAAAGATTTTGTGAAGGATCAGCCGGAGTCCAGACACATTCGTCAAGCCATGGGTCGCTCCCACAGCTTTACAAGATTAAATAGCTCATTAACTCTTAGCAGAGCAAAAAATAACATGCGTAAAAACATGCGAAATGCAACTCAGATGCTTAACGCTAAAAACCTTAACTACACTTTGGGGAGACAGTTACATTTTTGCATTACCTCCAACATCAATGCACGTATTTTACCATCTGTGCCTCATTTGCATTTCATTAGTATCATCGATAAATACATTCATTAATGGCCAATATTAACAGTACACTGACCCCTGCATTATATTCAATTGTTCAGAACAAAGAACCTATTAATTGCAAACATATGCAACGGCCTTCAGGACCCTTCCCAACCTGACAAAAGAAAGACCATTTCTCTACTGAATTTTACCATAAACCTAACTTTAAGCAAACGGTTGCACATTGCTGCTCTATAGAACATGGTGACCTCATCAGAGCACGTCCCAGTTTTACAGAGATAAAAGAGAACACTTAGAAGGATATGATGGTTATTTTATGCAATTCTCCAAATGCAACTTTTCTTTAGACCACCAGGAAATGAAAGCAAGCCTTTAATAACATGCCAAGCATATTAAAGCGTAAAGAAAATATCACATGACAGAGTCCTTCAGCAATAAAATTAAGCGATGCCTTAATGCTTCAGTGGACAGAGCAATAATAACACTGCTGTAAATAGGGCAATTACTACCAAGAGAAACAAAATCCTTAAAAGTGGAAAAATAACAGGTGCAGAACTTGGGCTTCTGGTTCAATGCCCTGACTTCTACTTGCTGACCTAACCATTTTATGATTATAGCTGGGTGAAGAAACTGGTGTGAAATAATTCATGTGGTATCGCAAAATGGTCCTGCAATGCAGCTAACGGGCACAGCATCTCAATGACAAGGGTGGATTTGCATTTCAGACCCACAACACAGGAAGAGGATAACTTTAAAACATGCGCAAGCGCGCCCATATACGGTATGTAGCTATATGGACGCGATTGTGCATGCATACATATTTTATATCCTGCATGCAAATGAGTGCACGCTATAAAAAATGGGGGTAATTTTCAAAAGGAGTTACATGCGTAAATGTAGCTACTATTGTAGCAATTTTCAAAAGCCATTTACTCAAGTAAAGTGCACTTATGTGAGTAAATCCTATAGACAAGTCAATGGCATATATTGTAGCAATTTTCAAAAACCCACTTACTCAAGTAAAGTGAATTTACTCCAGTAAACCTGGTTTTTACTCGAGTAAATGCTTTTTAAAATCAGGCCCAATATGCGCAAATCTACCCAACTATCTGTTCACATGTCAAAAAAGACGCGGCATTTATTTTAAATGTAGTTGAATACGTTTTGACTTATCTGGCTAAGTAGCTCTGTGGCAACTTACCCAGCTAATTAGTGCTGTTTATCTAGCTAAGTAAGTTAGCCAGATAAGTAAAAGAAAAGTGCTACTTAGCAGGATAAGTAAGATAGACAGATAACTAGCGTTTGAAGACTTATCTGGCTATCTTACAGTCTCATTCATCAAAATATGTTAGAGCCCTAAAACACGCGATAACACCATAATGAATTTTGGGAAGAGTTTGGTCGGAGCAAATGAAATGAATTTTGGGAAGAGTTTGGTCGGAGCAAATGAAAGTGCTAACACTGCACGTGATAGATTGCGAGACAGAGGAAGGGAGAGAGAAAGAGAGAGAGCCAAAGCCTTGTTTTTATCACAGGCGTTATTCATGTGAAATTTATAGCATTTTGAGGACTCTAGGGGTTAGCCAGCTAAGTAGTGCTTTATAAGACTTAGCCGGATAAGTCAAAATGTATCTGGATAAGTGGCGGGCATTTACTAGGCACGCATATTTGTGCCCCTAATTTACACAAGAAAATGTAACTCAGTAATTTTCCTTAGCTCAGTGCGCTGCGGCAGTCAAAAAAGCAAATAGAATGTTGGGAAATATTAGGAAGGGAATGGTGAATAAAACGGAAAATGTCATAAAGCCTCTGTATCGCTCCATGGTGAGACCGCACCTTGAATACTGTGTACAATTCTGGTCGCCGCATCTCAAAAAAGATATAATTGCGATGGAGAAGGTACAGAGAAGGGCGACCAAAATGATAAAGGGAATGGAACAGCTCCCCTATGAGGAAAGGCTGACGAGGTTAGGGCTGTTCAGCTTGGAGAAGAGACGACTGAGGGGGGATATGATAGAGGTGTTTAAAATCATGAGAGGTCTAGAACGGGTAGATGTGAATCGGTTATTTACTTTTTCGGATAAGAACTAGGGGGCACTCCATGAAGTTAGCATGTGGCACATTTAAAACTAATCGGAGAAAGTTCTTTTTCACTCAATGCACAATTAAACTCTGGAATTTGTTGCCAGAGGATGTGGTTAGTGCAGTTAGTATAGTTGTGTTTAAAAAAGGATTGGATAAGTTCTTGGAGGAGAAGTCCATTACCTGCTATTAAGTTCACTTAGAGAATAGCCACTGCCATTAGCAATGGTTACATGGAATAGACTTAGTTTTTGGGTACTTGCCAGGTTCTTATGGCCTGGATTGGCCACTGCTGGAAACAGGATGCTGGGCTTGATGGACCCTTGGTCTGACCCAGTATGGCATGTTCTTATGTTCTTATGAATAAAGGTATAATGTTAACGACCTGATGAAAAAACAAATTCTGGATGCATAATATACAAGCACAATAGACATGCTCCAGGCTGATTTCACCCCTTGCTAGTGTTTATATATTGGGCATCCAGAAAATGACCTAAGTGGGATAAAATGGACGCTCGTATTGAGCACCCGTTGCAATTGTGGGCGCACAGCCATTTATACTGGGTAGCCAGTGCATTTGAGCGCTAGGGACATATAATTCTTCCCTAGCGAGTCCTTTTTAACACAGCAGATCATTAAAATATAGCATTTGGCGCCCATGAGTCATGCTATGCTCATGTTAGGAAACGGATGCTCAATACAAGCTCCTGTTTTAATGCACATCTTATTGCATTAGCCCCTATGTGGGTAAATGTCGGCCCCACCTGAGAAGGATGCAGGCCAGAGCCAATCTCGCTCCTTTTTGATAGGAGCAAATTTATTCACACACCATTACTTGTGCATGTATGTTTGAGGTTTATAAAATAGCAGTTATGCAAATATGAGATATTTGTGTGCACATGTTCTCATTTTTATGCACGCAACTCTTTTAAAATGTATCTTTTAGGCTACTGTTGGAAATAGGATGCTGGGCCTGACCCAGCATCTAATATGGCAATTTCTTATGTTCTTATGAACAAAATTGGTCCTAGAACCGATCCCAGAAGCACTCCACAAATCATCTTTGTCTCCTCAGAATGACTTCCATTTACCACTACCCTTTGTCATCTGTCAGTCAATCAGTTTCTAACCCAGCACATCACCTTAGGACCCACTCCCATGCAATTCATTTTATTCATGGCCCTCTTAAGGAGTCAAAAGCTTTGCCGAAATCCAAGTAAACCACCTCTAGTGCATGTCTCTGATCTACTTCTCTAGTCACCCAATTGAAAACAATGACCAGATTAATTTGACATGATCTTCCTCTGGTAAAACCATGCTGCTTTGATCCTAAAACCGACTAGATTGTAGATACTCCACTAGCCTTTTCCTTAGCAGAGACTCCGTGAATTTTCCCACCATCAAGGTAAGGCTAACCTGCCTGTATTTGTCAACCTCTTCTCTGCTACTATATTTGTAAAGAGGCACCACAACCGCCCTTCTCCAGTACTGTGGCACCACTCCCATTTCCCAGGATCTATTGAGCAGGTCCTTCAACGGGTTCTCCAGAGCCTCTCTGAGCTCCCTTGATATCCTAGGATGTACCTCATCCAGCCCCATGGGTTTGTTCATTTTTTGTTTTGTTGGCCCCACACAAACACACTCTTCCACAGTGTGGTATCTACCCCACTCTTATATTTACCCTTACCAACCAGCAGCAGCCCTTATTAGTGGTTTATCATTTCTGCGATATATAATCACATAACATGCAAAAAAGAAAAAAAATGGGTAGAGTTAGCCGCTCACAAAGTGGACAGTCGGGTAGGAAGTGCTGGGATCAGGAAGGACGTAGTTAACTAGTGCTGGTTTTAAGGTGCCGCACTTTGCAGGCCTAAATCCACCCAACAAAGTTTTAGCTGGTTAGATTTGGGATAATTTTCAGGCGCACACTAACTTGCTAATATTTATGTAACCCTGCTAGAGCACACAGCACTGTGTCAAGTAATTCACAGGCTCGCTGCCCAATCTAAGGCTCTGATTTACATGAAATATTCCCCAGGGGAACAGAAAAGGAATAAAACCTCAAGCCCTGAGTTTGAGCGTGGTGAGGCAAAATGGACCTCATTCAGAAAGGACTTTTACTTATTTATTTCAATGTTTTTTTCTTTACCACTCTCCAAAGTCCAAGGCAAAAGTTACATTACATACAACATAAAATGCATAGAATACATCATAAAGCATTAAAGTCTAAAAACAGAGACAATAAACATAAAACATTACCCTACTCTGTGCCCATGGAAATTAATCGGTATTGAGTAAGGCCCAATAAGTAGTAGCAAAAGAAACCGATCCGGACTCAGTCTGCAGCAACAGGTTCTAACTTTCGTATTACGCTGTCTGCCCATTCACAACCCGTTAACCCAGGAATGGAAAACAATGCAGTGAACAGTACAAAAGAGGATGCGGGGAAAAAGGGGAGAAAACAAATATGCATCAGCGACAGAAAGGTTGCGTTTCAGAAGGCAGGAAGGAGTTCCAAAAGCGGCGCTTACCAGAAACGCTATCAGAGTTCTTCTGGTGGATTCCCACTGGAAGCAGCTGTTCATGAACTGCATTGTATTCCACACCGCTACTGAGATTTTTTTAACGCGGTCAATGTTCCTTGACAAGATCTAACAAACAGAACCAAAAAACGTAAAGAGGAATTCCCAAATACTTGAAATGCCAACTTTTTTCCAGTCTCTTTTCGAATTTCATTTTATTACCCTTCCCAGTTCTGCAGTGGTGAAAATTTCCTGCCAGGCTCCCAGCAATTGTTTTTCAGTGTTTTTATAATTTCCCTCCTTAATCACCCATCAATAGAATACAAAAGTCTTTGGAAAGTCCCAATATGAAGGTGCATACTTAACTTTATTGATTTAAATTAAAATATAGACAAATAAGGCAATGGGCTGAGTTAAATACACAGACAATGCAGACAAGTTTATTTTGGTAGCTTGTGGATCGGATTTGGCCATGTGTTAAAACACACTCCTGGAAATTTGATCCAAGCGATAACCTATCATCCGTTTCATAGCTTGACAATTTCCAATTAAGGATGTAAGGAAATATGATGCAGAAAAATTCTAGAAAAAGGACCATCTCCTTAAACCAGTCTAGTTCTTGATCAAAGTGGATCACTGAAATTTATTACAACCTTCATCATCACTTCAACATTTTGGGAACCAGATTCCTCCCTATCAAATGCTGTGGAACAAACTGACAGGATCATTAACAGTACTGAGAATTTGATTTTAAAACAAAACACTCCATTTCCCGTTTTGATTTCACAGAGATTAGCCATAACATATGGAGAGGAGGTGGTGCTGGCATGATGAGCTATCACCTTTTCACGGCAAGACTTTCATTATGTGCTACAGTCACTCATATGTCCACCAACATATTACTGTGATTGGAAAACTTTTGCAGTTCACTGGCATACACTGAACTTTACTTTTACAACATCATGATGTGCAGTTACAATGACCAACCAGGGGAAAGGATTTCATCAACTTGATGGGCACTAGTTGAAACCTACAGTCAGTGCATGTTTGGTGCACTTAGGGGTGAATTTTAAAAGCCCAGCGCACGCCAAAGCCGGGAGATACGCACAGAAATCGGGCCGGTGCACACCGCACGGATTTTAAAAGGTGCCCGCGTACACGCGTATCTCTTGGTACACGCATACAATTTTTTTCAAAACTAGGGGTAGGGATTCGGCATTCCTGGATTTAAGAATGAAACCAGTACGTAAATACACGCATTGGGGTCCCCTAATGCATAACCTGACTTCTGCTATGGATGGCGTGTAAGTCCTAAAACAAAAAAATCTTGGCTAGTCAATGGTGTTTTAAGGGTAAGGGCTAACAGGGTAAAAGAGAGGCTATTTAACTAGGAGGGTTAAGAAGACCTATTCTTTACATGGGAACAAACTGGGGAAATTGGTAATTACGTCGGTGAGCGTGATTACTAAAATCCCCCCACTTACTCGGTAGAGGTGGCATTTGCGCGTACATGCACATGTTCATATAAAATTGTGTGCACATGTACATGTGTAAAGCCTATTTTATATCATGCGTGCATATACACATGTATGTTATAATATGTCCATGTGCTTTGGTGCGAGCCAGTGTACGCGCATAAATGTGCACCCACGCACTGGTGTCAAAGTTACCGTAGCGCCGTCCCGAGGCAACAGATTAAAAACTCACGGGGCTACAGTTACTTCTCTTGGTGGTGGTGTAGCAGGAATACTGCTGCTTTCATAATGTACTCCTGTGGTAGAGGACGGCAGTTTTCTATTTGGTTACATCATGGTGCACTACTACAAGAGTTATGGATCCCTGGAAACCATTCGTCAAGATCAAAATACAGCACATTAAGATCACTCCACTGTACTTATACTGCATTTTATTCTCAAGCTCATTATTGGGTAACTATTTTATAGAACCTTTGAGCTGTTTGAATTCAGGTGACATTTTATCATAGTTTTATCTGTATCCTACCTCTCAGGGGTACTGCTTCTTTTATAAGCAAACAGGCCAGTTGATATAAAGATTAAACCAACCTTTTTTGAACATTTCTGGTTATCTTCAATAAATCGCACCTCTTTTGATTGAAATGTTCTGATACTTGCTCTCAACTTTAAATAAAAAAGACAATTAAAAAACATAAGAAAAATAACAAGCTATTCAGTTCATCCTATGAGACCAACTGTAATCATTCAAGAGAGCTGACAAATGAGACAGAGCGTGGAAAATGGCCAAATTGCAAGCGTTATCCCCTTGGTGAATTTTAGCTCATTATTTAGCATTTTTGCAGAGGCTATTTTGTGCTTGCAAACTCGTTCACAAAACTTATGCAAAATCGTTAATGAGCTGAAAAATTTCTCACTGATTTTTTTTTGCATGGAATTTACAGCAGGAGCTATTCACATATTAAGCCGATGGCCCAGCACGGCAAGAAAAACTTCTCATGGTATTGGGCCATTCCTGCGGCGACTTCTGTGAGTTGATGCATCAGCCTTTAAGGCGGAAGTCACCAGAAATATAACAACAAAATCATTTTGACTCACTGGGTTATAAATGACATCCATCTCCAAATAAATGACTCCTTTTGATGCTTGTCCCAGATCCTTATTCTTCAATGTATAACTCATTTGTTGACCATTTTTAATCTATGATAGAAAGATCATATACAAATCAATGAAAGCCTTACTGTAGCATACAATATGAACTTCCACTATGCCTTAGTCCCAACACTGAAATCAACAATAGCAAGAGAAGGATGGACTATAACATTGCAGTTCAAAGCTACAGCTCAGTGTTATTATTTAGTAGCTCTTAAGTTTTCGGTTGACCACAACTAGTTGCTGCTGCTCACTCAATACCTTTATTCTCCAATATTCAGTAAAGCTGGTGATTGGCAAAGGTACCCAAATATCTTTACCTGAGTATATTCAGAGAAACACTTATCTGGATAATATTCAACCAAAGTTATCAAAGTAATGTTATCCAGGCAACCTTGCCGCTCCATGATTTACTGAATATTGACCTCCGGGTGCCTAAACCCTTTGGAAATTGACCCCATTGCTAATAATTTCCTCTAAAAGTGAAACAACACAGTAAATGCTAAACTAATGCATTCACAATACAGTGTATTAAGTGCACCCCACATTATAATGAAATACAGTAAGCAACATTCAGTCAGAGTCAAAATGTTTGCCCTATTGAAATGGATTCCCATTGGTCCCCAATGTAGCATTATCTTGCCATGATGAAAATGACTTTAAAGCAATATATATTTAATAGTATATATAGATAGAGAGTAAGAGAGAGATACAGACACACATTTCCCCCATAATTTCTGGAATTGTGAGCTCTACGAATGGTTTCTCTCTTCCCCATAAACCTAATCAAGAGGCATCTGCAACCTCAGAAGCTCTCTGATGCAGCTCCAAGGACAGAGAAACATGACAAGTCCAAAAATGTATATATATTATAGTTACTAGAGAACCAGAAGAAGAATTTCAAGTAAGCCAAAGTTTGATCAGACACTTATTATAATCAAAAGGAAGATATACGGTAGTTCACTGCAGTATAAAAGACAGTTTTGTACAAATTGGAAAACTAGCATTTTAGCATATGTGTGCATACCAATCCATTTACTGACGGTGCAATGCTAGCTAAATCCTAAAATGTTTTGGGAATGGGAAGGGAGTGAGTGGATGAGTGATTTCATGTTACAAGGAAGAGGTCACTTTCCGGCCAAATGCCATGCTACCTCCTCCATGTGCGATAGCTCTTCCTGGCAGCTGGACAGAGGAAGGGGCACTCCCCTAAGAAATAGTTTCCTTCCTAAACAGAATCCAAAAAAGGAATTTCAATTTCTGCTCTTTCCATGCATAGTTCTAGTTAACTAGATGTTGGCTGAAGCGCAAAAGATGAAAATAAAGTCAAAAAAGCCCGTGCCCTCATTTTTCATCTATAAAAAGAGAGGTTGTGTGGCTTACTGGGCAAGTGAAGAAACACCACTGTGGATGAAGGTGCCCTTTGAATATCCTGCAGTCCCCATTCATGCCCCAGAAAACCTGTCATTTGGGGAGGGCAAGTCACAGCCATAGGAAAGGCTCTCCTACCCTATCAACCACTAGAGAACAACACTCTGAACAAAAAAGACGGCACAGAAGAAATCAGCTGACTAAGCAGATTCTCCCAACAGAACCGGTAATCTGTCTTCTATCACTGCAGCAGGTGATCAGAAATGTAAAGCTTCCTGTAGAGGGGGGTGCCCATTTTCTGCCCCTTAAACAATGTTCCTGCCCCTTACAAGCATGCAGAATATGGCTTCAGCTGGTATGAATGCCCTCAGTTAAGTCTGGGCTCCCAACAGACTTTGCCCTTCGAGAGAGTCAGTGTGTTAGGCAGGAGCACCACTCCACACTGCTCATAGGTGAGTAAGGGAGAGTCATCCTGGAGATTGTAAGACTTAGATACTAAGTGGTTTCCAGAGCCCCCTTCTCATGGAGGGGCCCCACAAGATCTGTCTCTCGGGGCTATGAGAAGAGAAAAGAGGTTGCCAGAGTCAGGGGGGTTTGCTGAGTGGAAGGGCATCCAGGTTGGGAAGTTCATCAGACTCAAAGACTGATCCCAATGTCATCAGCCCATGAATCTTTTGGACTGTTGTAGTAATGGTGCACTACCCCAAGTGTGCCATTTTGGATTTTGTGTTGTCATCAATGCTGGGCGAAGGGTGATTTTTTTTTTCTATGGCAAAGAAGAGAGTGATTAGAATGCAGAGAAGCCCCATAGTGAGTAAAAACCACAAAAGCCTGGGGATGCATTCAAAACAGAGAGTTCACTCTCCCATAGAAGAAAGGTTTGCAGTGGCTCAACTTGAGGCATGACAGGCATAAGCCCTGAACTTGATTAAGCAAGCCTAGAGGCCAATGTGTTAACCTGCGCATGGTCTTGCAAATGCAATTACATGCAGAATAACAGAAAATAGTATGCGGAATCGTGTTTGTGAATTTCAACATGGGCTATTTGCAGTTTTTTTTCTGCATGTAAATTTGCATTTCCAAAACCGAAGAATGTTACAGATTAGCTCATTAGCAATTTTACCACAGCAAAATTCCATACAGAAAATTGTTCAAAGCATCGATTTTTTTTCGCAAAACTTTATTATATCCCAGGGGATGTAGTTAGGCCTTTTTTGAATAAGGTCTGTAATTCTGCACAGATTTCATCACAAAATAAATCCCCCTGAAGCCAACTGGATAATATTTAAATGAGCTGGTATTGCAAGTTAAACTTCTCACTCCTGTACCAGCTCATTTTGGCAAAGAACTTTACCGCTTAGTTCATCGGCCTCCTAGTCCTAACATGAAATTGCAAAAGATTTACCGATGCCTTCAAATGACTTTTAGCCATTGGCAACCAGTCCTTACAGAATTACTACAAAAAGTAGCTATTACTCTGTAACCCTGTGTTTGACATCTTTTTTTTTTTCCCCCTTTATTTTTCAGGAGACAATTTCTCCTGGAAATGTAATTTTTATTTATTTATTACGAGTTTTGTATGCCGTCATTCGGAGAGGGTACCATCATAACGGTTTACAACAAAACATACATAACTATCTAATACTTAAATCAAACAGGGGCTGGATTCTATAGACTGACGAGTTCACAACCAACACGTACATGGACCTGGCTCTTTCCCTTCTCAATAGAATTCCTCCTTTCCAGTAAATCCCTGTCAAAACACATTTGAATATTTTGGAGTTTGAGTTCTTGCCATGGAATCTGAAATTCAGTCTATTGGAGAAGCTGCCCAGGCTGGAACGTGCAGTCCTTTACCTGTGAATACGTTTGGTTTATTATTTCCTTGGAGCGATCATACATTATCAGCCAGGAGATGGGAATTAAATATATTACTTGTGAAGGCAGAACATTGGCCAATGCCTGGAGCACTAGAATTGAAGATGAAAAGGGAATCTTGTGGAGCAAGATACTGAAAAACCTCGATGTTTCGTTATTTAACGATGCAAACTATAACCTTAGCGTTGTGAAAGCAGCAGCAGCAGCGAGTAAGGAACTGCAGAAGGAGACCCGGTATCTGAATGGCAGATGAAACTTAATGTGGGAAATTGCAAAAACGTTTAGGAAGATATATACCCCAAAACAGGTACATGATGCTGGGTTCTGTGTTGGGAATGAGACCTTGCGGACACAATGCTTTGAAATCCTCAGCTCAGTATGAGGTGGCATTAAAAAAAAGCGGAATGTTAGGAATGATCCGCAAAAGAATGGAGATTAAAACAGGAAATATCATATTGCCTCTGTATCGACCCATGGTGTGACTGCATCTTGAGTAGTGTGTACAGTTCTGGTCGCCCCCATCTCAGCAAAGTTACAGCAGAAGCAGAAAAGATGTAGAGAAGGGAGGCACACATGAAAAATGGGATGGAACAGCTCCCCTATGATGAGAGGCTAGATAGGTTAGGGCTGTTCAGCTTAGAAAAAAGTCGGGTGGAACAGGTAAATAAAGGACGGTTATTTACCCTTTCAACAATATTAAAACAAGGGGACCCTCCATGAAACTATTAACCAGCAGTATTAAAACAAATCACATGAAGTACTTTTTTTTTTCAGCACATAACCAAGCTGTGGGATCTGTTGCCAGAGGACGTAGTCCAGGCGACGAGCATAGCGGGCTTAAAATGAGGTTTGGAGAAGTTCCTGGAGGAAAAGTCCATAATACATTACTAGCCAGATAGAATTAGGAGTGAGTACCAGGAAATAGATCTACTTTATG
The DNA here is from genome assembly GCF_901001135.1 of Rhinatrema bivittatum. Lineage (NCBI taxonomy): Eukaryota > Metazoa > Chordata > Amphibia > Gymnophiona > Rhinatrematidae > Rhinatrema > Rhinatrema bivittatum. The sequence goes on along the minus strand of NC_042627.1, from coordinate 73,505,823 downwards.
GCATTTCTTGGGCTCTTATCTACCTGGTTATGGAGGGAGCCGCAGTCTGTGGCTGTCATGACAATGACTGGGACTAGGGGGTGGGCTACGAAATAAGAGAGAAGTCCCCGGGTAGTTATATTCGTGGTGCTGTGACTCAGGAGAGGTTGATTCTGACCTGAGCTGGGAACTGCAAGATCAAAACAAAGGAGAAGCAAGAAAAGCCTGCCCTGCTTCCCTGGACCTGTAGCCAGGACTGGTGCAAGGATCTGTAGTGCCCTAGGCAGACCAATGTTGTAACCCCCCTCCCCCCCAAACCCAACCTGAGTTGAATGTGCCCTCTGACAGTGGTAGATATATAGAGTTATGGTCACCCTCTTACAGTTCTCTCTTTCTCTCTCTCTCTGTGCTCAGTGACTGCTGTTGCCCCTTCTTTCACATTTTGAAAATGGTGCCCTCACATACCCCGGCAGCGCCCCGCCCACTGACGCCGCCCTAGGCGACCACCTTGTCCCGCCTTATGGCCACGCCAACCCTGCCTGTGGCATCAATCTATCTCCTGCAGAACCACAGTGAGCTATTCCACATGACAAAATCCTTAAAAAAAGCAGAGAACGTAATCGAGAGACATCTCAAATCTTATTTCATAGTTAAAAGAAAGGAGCATTTGACTATGCCTCTTTTGAGAAGAGGAATGCATATGGCTCCTGCCATACTTAGCCTCTACTATAACAAATACTAATATATCCGTTTGCGCTGACATGAATATATTCTGCTCAGAAATAGTTCTTTCATTGGTTGTTCTTTGGGCGCTTTAATAGACAGGAAGAGGACTTTCGCAGAGATCTGAGTCTGCACCATTGGTCACCGCAGGATACCCCTGCTGAATCAAGGAAAAAACTCCTGCCTTCATATGCGTTCATTAGATATATATATATATATATATATATATATATATCATTTAACCATATGCAAATCATCTCAAGCTGATTCACTGCAGATATCTTGAAACCCCCAGGAGTTGGGCACCAGGTTTGAGAACCGCGGCTGCAAACAATACCCAACATGGGTTTCCACTGCGTGAACAACTCCGACAGAGATTTACTTTAAGGAAGCCACAGCAAAGAAAGCCCCCCAGAACCAGGCCAGTTAGGCACTTCAAAGCTGCGCTAGGCTCCTCAAATGCCAACTTTTAAGCCTCAGCAAGAGGAAACCAGAAGCGTTCTCCGTATCGGGGAGTGGATCGTACTTGCTCCATCACTTTTTAGCCTCTCTTTCCTTGTTAGATCCCCCCCCCCCCCATGCCTCTCCATCTCCAAGTGCCATTCTTCCTCACTCACTCTGCTTAAAGAGAAAATAAACGAACATCTTCAAAAGCCGTGATTGGGGAGAAAACATACTTCTTTTCCAGCAATTCTGCTTGTTAGCGCCGAAAATACGCATGCACAATCAATCATATTCTCATCGCTGATTACTTTCTTGTGAAAACAGAGGCACGGTGGAAAAGAGGAAAAAAAAAACCCTTCACTGCGTTGTGCTTAATCAGAGGAACTTCAAAATAAATTGAGCATGAGCTGAGTGTCCCAGAAACAAGGACCGCTAGAAAGGCTGGAAGACGCCCACAGACCATGTTAATGCACTGGGTGCTTTTGTCCCGTTCTACAAGACGCTGAGAAATTGAAAGCAAACTGGACCATCAATCAGTCCTGTTAGGGAAAGATGTGCACCCTTGGTCAAGATGCACGGTCCCCTCTATCTGCCCATCCTCCCCGAGCTGCTCTGCACAGCTGGAAGAAATCCAGCTCAGTCCCAGGGAAATCACTAATGCAGAATCACATAAGCGACTTAAGATAATGGCGTTACACTTACAGACAGCAAAGGGATGGCAACTTTTCCGAGAAAATCAGGGGGTTTGTCTGCGTCTTCATCAAAGACTGTCACTTCCAGAACGTCATGGATGTCTTTAATAAGGCTGAAATTGGAAAGCAACGGGCAGTGTTACAGCTACGCATTGACAGGATCCTGCTTCAGGAAAGGTAGAAAGAAGTGTTCCACTAATTAAGCCTGCATTTCCTTGGTGGATAAAACAGCCATTTAATTAAATTCAGAAATTAAATCAAAACCAAGTATATTCCCAAACCTTCCATCATGTGAAACCAAGCCATCCATTTTATACTACGAACTGTATATGATTGCTGGCATTTCTTAGAATGCTATGAGATAACACATTAGCAGTTATTTAAAGATGGATAACATTGCATGCAGAGTCAACATTTCTCTGTCTTTATGTTTCAGGACTGTTTTTTAAAGCATTTGAAAACAATTTTCAAAGTGTTTAAAAGATGCTGCAAAATATGGTTTTCTGGAAGGTAAGATGCTACATGGAATTAACTAGCAGAGAATTGTACAGGTGCTCTGCAGCTCTTGATCCATCACTGGGTCCCATGTCCAGGGCTGCCACCCTTCCATTTTCAATCCTATCCTTCAAAGATAGTGAATCCAAGCAGCCTCCTTCCAACTCCCTCAATGCTCCCCCCCTCCCCTGAACTGAGCTGGAAGTAGGACTCCCCCCTAAACTGCTTCCAACTCTGAGTCTATCACTGAAGTGGAACCACGCTGCTGGCACTAACTTTTTAAAAGGAAATAGAGCATCTTTTAAACTAGGACATGGGGGGGAAACCAACAGTCACTCAGCAGCACATGGTTCGGAGGTGTGTGGTTGTATAAGCTAAAAAAAAAAACCCCTCCATAAGTATTTAGATATACAGCACACAGATAAAAATGACTCCAAATTGCCTCTTTCATCTGATAGTAAGCAGGTTGTGAGTACATAAAAAAAAACATAAATACAAATAAACTTACAATAAAATGTCTATATACAAATGTCAGTCATCTGAAAAAATAACACTGGAGTGATAGAATGTATGGTGGTAAAGGAAGATATAGATATAATAGGCATCTCAGAGACCTGGTGGAAGGAGAAGAACCAGTGGGTCAACTGTGATACCAGGGTACAAATTATATTGACATGATAGGGCAGATAAAATTGATAGAGGAGTGGCACTGTATGTTAAGGATGGCACAGAGTCAAGCAGGCTAAAAATATTTTCAAGAAACAAACATCACTCTGGAATCCTTATGGATAGAAATTCCAAGGGTTAAAGGGACGAGTATAGTACTGGGGATATATTATCACCTGCCTGGCCAGGATGAGGAAACAGACTGAGGAATGCTAACAGAGAATAGACTGGCTAGTAAAAGGGGCAACAAAATAATAATGGAGACTTCAATTACCTGAGTATTGACTGGGTAGATGTAACATCAGGGCATGCAAGGGATGTAGAGTTCCTAGATGTCATGAATGAATGTTTCATGCAGCAGTTGGTTATGGAACCAAGGAAAGGGGGGAACTACATTAGATCTCGTTCTCAGTGGAACACAAGCCCCGGTGCAAGAGATAAAGGTGGTGGATTCACTTGGCAACAGTTATCGTAATGTAATAAAGTTTGGCATAATTATTGGAGGGCATATACTAAAGAAAACTACTGCAATAACATTTAGTTATAAAAAGGGAGACTTTGATAAAATGAGGAAATCTGTTAGAAAAAAAACTGAAAGGAGCAATCCACAAGGTTAAAAACTTGAAAGAGTTGTGGCCACTGTCTAAAATTATCTTTAAAAAGTACATTCCATGCATTAAAAAAGGTGGAAGGAAACCAAACAACTACCACTGTAGTTTTATAGTGATGTGAAAGAAATTATTAAAGCCTCACATGCATCTTTCAAAAAATAGAAAGCAGAACTAAATGAGCAAAATAGGAAGAGCCTAGGGTCTCTACTAGATGTCCCTAGACCCGCCAAGAAAGGGTTACACAAAATTACTGACCACATAAATAGACAAGGTTTAACAGGGGAGAGTCAAAGGGAAGACTTGTCTTACGAGATTTTTTTTGAGGGTGTAAATAAAACTGCGGACAAAGGTTAGCTGGTTGTTATAATGCAGTCCCAGCAATTGTCTTGACACAGGCTGGAAGGCGGTTATGTATTTTCTAAGCTTTAGCAAAGTCCAGCTTAGCTGCTTGCTGCAGAGCAGGAGGGAAAACTCCTGCTTTTTGGCATCATATAATCATTTGCAGTTCCTGAATAGTTTTCTCTCATTTTCTTCTAAAGTGGGAAAACATACTCTTTGAGAGATGTTGGACATAAGAACATAAGAGGAAAAAGGGAAAGCAATTTTAAACTATGAAATTGTTGCTCACATTGTGAATTTTTAAAGAATTTTTATAAATAATATTTTAATTATTCTTTTTTAATATTTTTATAATTTTGTAATGTTTTAATATTATTTTGAGACGACTAAGGGAAATCTTATGTTTCTTAATGATTCATATCTAATATAGAAGTGAACTGCATCAGCAAGCCTGACGGCGTCTCTTCAAAGAATATGAAGAGCGCCCGGTCTTCTCAATCACTTGCAGTCACTTTTGGATGTATCATCACTCTGGCAATATTTACACGAAATTAATCATCCAAAGAAAAAATTTTTAAAGAGTTAAACGCACACCACTTGGTTGTCCAAGCTTCAATAAAGGATGCAGAAACTTCATATAAAACAGACGATGTAAGTGCCTTTAAAACGGCTCGCTGTAATCAGGGATGCAGAAACTTCATACAAAATAGACGGAGTAAAGTGCTTTAAACGTGGCTCAACTGCGGCCGAAGTTTCGCTGTTGCCAGCTTCATCAGGAGCCAAAATTAACACGATGGTTACATTAGAAATTCTCCAAGATGGTTTCTGTCCATCTTGAATTCATGTGGGAGACCTGCGGGTCCTGATGGTGAAATGTTCAATGTGAAGACGAAGCATAGAAGATCATAACAGCATTAGCTGTATTTTCTTCATAAGACGGAACTGTTGGAGAATTTCTAATGTAACCATCGTGTTAATTTTGGCTCCTGATGAAGCTGGCAACAGCGAAACTTCGGCCGCAGTTGAGCCGCGTTTAAAGCACTTTACTCCGTCTATTTTGTATGAAGTTTCTGCATCCCTGATTACAGCGAGCCGTTTTAAGGCACTTACATTGTCTGTTTTATATGAAGTTTCTGCATCCTTTATTGAAGCTTGGACAACCAAGAGTGCGTTGAACTCTTAAAAAAAATTTTCTTTGATTAATTTCGTGTAAATATTTCCAGAGTGATGATACATCCAAAAGTGACTGCAAGTGACTGCAAGCTGAGGAGAGCGGGCAGTGTACACTAGTTTTCTCTCACTCCTAAGACAAAGAAGAGCCAGCTAATTCTAGCCCAAACAGCAGGCCTGTGCCTTATTTGCTATGGAGAGAGAGGAGGAGATGTGCTGGAGAGGGTAATTGCTCTGAGGAAAAAGGGCTGAAACTTGGGGGGCCCTAGGGCCACTGGGGAATTCATGCTGGAGGAGGGTGGCACGCTGGGTTGGGACTGATGAACTATGATCCCCAGGGCAGAAATAACGAGCTCATTCTCTCTACCCTCTTCCTCCTCGCACCACCGATCTTCCATCCCCGCCCTCGCCACCAGTGCTCATTAAGCGAAGAATGGCTGGGGGCTATGCACTGGGGTGGGGGACTAGGGATGGACAAATACTGGGACGAGGATCGAAGAAGAGGTGTGTGTGAAGAGTGTGTGAGAGAGGTGTGTGTGTGCGTGAAGAGTGTGTGAGAGAGGTGTGTGTGTGCGTGAAGAGTGTGTGAAGAGTGCGTTCACATGTGCGTGTGTGTGAGAGAGGGTCTGGCCCCGCCCTGCCCTGTCACACGGATCACGCCTGGCCCTGCTTCGGATCTACCTCTCTTCCCCAAATCCCATCCTTCCCCTTCCCTTCTGGTTACAAATGAAGTCCTGCCTGTAGCCTGTTATGAATATTCAAGTGCATTAGAGAGATCAGTTGAAATGAAAGCAATGCTAAAAAATGCTAATTCAGAATTAATCCGCAACAGTAACCATGTTATTTATTATTGGTGTCCTAACCCCCCCCCCCCCCTCCCCCAGCAGTGCAGCTCTACCAGTGCTAACCCTCGGCATTTTCCAAGATGTGAACTCTCTGTAGTCAGAATGAAAATGAGCCAGAGACTCTCATGGAAAAAAAATACTAAATCAAATTAAATGAATCCACTTCCCTTCCTCTTACAGTACAAAGAAATGAAAGAAACCCCCCCACTGACAGCCGGGAGTCTTCCTGAGCCAGACGGCACAGCTCTGAAAGGCTTCCGCCAAAGAGAGTCAGGAGGCCTGCTGTTCCGTGTTTATCACACAGGCTACAAGTGCTTACTTACAAACTAAAAACCTTATTCCACTCTGGGTTGAGGTTCTTGAACACAGTATGGGTTTGAAGTCTGTCGTTGCCCACCTCTAGGATACAGAAAGGATCACTTTTGCCTGAAAAGAAAGAAAAATAAAGCAACAAAAGTCGATACACAAGTAATTTAGTTACATTTTCGGGTAGGTCTGAGGACACGTTTTGTTTTGAGGACGTCTGAAATTATGAACAGAGCCAAACGCGGTTTCCTGCAGGTCTTGTGTCCTCCTCTTTCATCTCGGCAACGGTGGGACACAGACAAAGGGGTTGCCAAGAGTCACTTTTACTAGGGGAGTTCAGCACACTGCATCCTGACCGCTTTATAGCAAACTGTAGAACAGTGCGTGTTAAGCCTGACAGGTACTTCCCTTCTATCCTCACCCCCCCAGACCCCAGACGGATAACGGTACTCAGTTACACGGTTCAAGACAGCAATGGGTCGAGCACGGAGGACCCTTATCGGTGAGGAAGTGAGGGCAGAGCCAGGTGACGAGGAGTAGGGCCTGCAGGAACGGGCGGAAGAGATGGGGCTCACGCCTGTTTATCTGCTAGCATGCTGTACATGTCCATGAATCCTCAGGTCCCAGCTGCAAGCAGTACGCTAACGTTGTCATTACTGTTCTGCTCTGCAGTGGACTGCATCTGACATCTTTCCAGTGCCGAAAGATTTTAGGCAATTTTCGAAACATTTCACTAGCTAATTTCGGGTTAAAAATGTCCTCCTTCTGACCGGTTAAATTTCATTCCCTAAAATCATAAGACTTCAAATATACCCAAGCACAAAAAAAAAACAACAAGAGGTGGCTCCCGAGGATGGGTTTACAATTTAGCCAGACAACTCCAGTAACATAAATAGTAGGGATGTGCAGTATTTTTTTTAATGTTGTTTGCATTTCGTGTAGTTTTTTTGCTTGATTTCATTTTCAAATTGGTTCATTGGGGGGGGGGGTCTTTTTTGTTTTTCCCAAATTTTGCGGAGCGCATTAACTTGAATTTAGTGCACACTAACACAAAACTAAAAAAAAAAAATGTGGCATTTTTTCTTTCGTGTTGTAGTTCCAATTAAATGAACAAATTAGACCATGTCAATGATATTGTCTATTTTGTTTTAAACAAATACACATCACTAATAAATAGCTGTCCTAAATCTAACCAGGCAAATTTGTCTGCCTAGATTTAGGAGAATTTTCAGCCATAAATCTAGCCAGTTAAATTTGACTGAAAATTATCCAGTTATCTTTGCCACTCAGTGTCTTATTAAAATTGACCCAAAAATGCTGCCTAGGTATTCCAGACAAGAATAACTTAATTCCTCTTACGAACCTGACAATAATATTTTGCTAGTTGATTGGGAATGTTTAAATTCAGTATTCTAGCAGAATAACATTGCCCTTTACCTACAAGTTTCAATGCACTGGTAACTCATGCTTGCCCAACCTTTTTTATTTTATTATTATTATTTTCTAGTTCCAAAATACCCACTGCCTTTCTCAGAATGGTACCGTGCATCAGGGCTGAGGAAATTTTAAGCCATTTGCTGCATGTGACCTTTATTATTATTATTATTATTATTATTATTATTAAAACTGCAAAGTTTTCAATATTTTCAGTGTTTTATAGCAAAGGCCTTTGGATTTAGCTGCCACCTTTCCTATGAGTCTGCAACAAAATGGAACCAAGAGCAAAAAAAATAAACTGTGCCAAGCCTTCGCCAGGGCCCTTCTAGCAGAACTGCTCATTATCAGCAGTGTCCGAACATGGCACAGACTAGCACCTCAGAAATAGCAAAATGCAAAGAACTCTTGTGCGGGGTGGCCTGTAAGAAGTGACTAGATGCATGCTCCAGTTGCCTGCATGAGCTCCCAATAGTCTAACAGTGCTTTTTGTCTATGGTATGGATCTTCCCTTTCCAAGACCTTTATGCATTTTCGTTAATATTTTTAAAATAAATGTTATGGGATTTTCTTTTGGGTGGGGGGGGGGGGGGGCACTAACCTGGCAGATTCCTCCGGCTCTTTCGGGCTTCCAGACTCTTTTGGACTACAATGCCTATGAGGCTTCATTTGCAGCTTGCCAGAATCCCTCTCAGTCCATCCATCACAGTGACATTCCCGTGTCGCCATTTAATGGCAGCCACTCAGTGTCGCCATTTAACGGTGGCTAAAACTCCCTCCCATACAGAGGGATTGTGACTGCTACCTCCGCAGCCTCCTCAGTACTGGCCAGCCTGGGGAGCAGAAATCAATCCTGGGTTTTCTGCATGGTAGTGTGCAGCAGTTGCCACTAAGCCGCCAGGTCAGCAGGCGAGTTATGTTATATTGCAATAGTGTTCTTCAATAGGAGTGTGGTCTGCTGTTGGTTTGCATTTGATTGACTCTTGCCTGTTGTTCAAGTCTGCAGTCAGGCAGTTACAAGATCCACACGCACCAGAAGATCATGAAAATAATGTATTTTTGTTACGTTCGTTTTACTTGTTTTTAATGTACCTGAACTATAATTATGTTTGAAACCATTTTTCTTTGCATGTGAAGGCTGTAAGCTGCCCAGAACATGGGATAGCGAGGCATATAAATATTGTAAATAAATAAATAAATATCCTCCCTACTCCAGGCATGCTGAAGACTGATCACGCTAGGATAATTATTACAAAAAGCTTTAACGGTAAGGGCAAGAACACAGCCACTTCTGGTATGGAAACAAAGCAGCTGTTACTTAAATAATGCACCTGAATACTTAAGAGCAATGGGAGTGAGAAAAGAAGGATTAAAAATAAGCCAGGCCCCAGATGGTTAGGTGACAGTAAAAGATGAGCAACCTTACTTTTATCTAACTACATTTGCGTATTTGCTACCAAATGAGATGGAAAGGTCCGGGGGCTTAAACAGAAGCACAGAAAATGAAAGTGGATGAGAACCGCAAAGCCCGTTTAGTCTGCCCATTCCTGAGCAATACTGCAGAGCCCATCCAGTTTCAGGCCTTATCCTCACATCCTTGCACCTAGGGATCCTCTGTGCTCCTCTTGGGTTATCTTGACCTCTGTCTTTGTTTTCGCTTCCACTGTTCCATGCATCTATCACTCTCTCTGAAAAAAGTGTTTCCTTTTCCTCGCCTTGAGTCTACCCCTCCTTGAGCCTTGCTCTAGATCTTCCTACGCATTTGATTCCTGCGCATTAGTAGTACATCTGAGGTATTTAAATGTCTCCGCTAGGATTTACATATCTAGGTCCTTAAGTCTCATTTCCCATGAAAGCTCCTCATTGGCTATAAGGTTGCAATACAGTAAGAAGAACCATCATGCCAATTTCCCATGGGTAAGTCCATATGGCCCGGGAATATCTTCATTAGACGGCCATGGTTCAGCCTTCATAGACTGATCTTAAGCAACAAGGTGACACAAGGTCGGAGATGGAATTTAAACCCCCAAGCTTCCTGGTTTTCACAGCTCTCTTCTCAGGCTGTACTGTTTTTTCCCCACAATATATGCTGCTACCATACAAGGTTTTTTGTTTTTTTTATCTGTTTTTGTTTTTTTACAAAGCAGGAGCTAAGTCTGCACCACGGATGTTCTATATTTTCTGGATAGAAAAACAAAAATCCTGCATTTGAACAAAGATCATTTATGGTGACTGCTGTAACTTTTGCACTGTACCTAACCTGCACTGTACATCCATACATCGATACGATTATTGCTTTATGATTGAAAAGAAACTACTTAAAATGCAAAGTGGTATATGACAAAAAGAAACCAAACAATCTCACCCTATAATTTTAGTGCTCAGAACACATTTTTGGTCAGTGAGCAAATGCAATCTTTGAAAATAACACTCATAAGTATAAAAACTATTCACTGAGGCAGAAAAGTCATTTCAGATTGATGAAACCATTAGATGGAACATCAAAATCTCAACAGCAAGGGATCAAAGTGAACTTGTTTTATCAGAGTGTGGAAAAGGAGAAAGAAGGGAGAACAAATGGTTTCCGTTCATGAAATAAATGCATTTCTCAGCACACAAACAGGGGAACAGCTCTCTATGCATCTTTCTATGGGATCAGCAGTATTCCTAGGAATCCAAGATGTGCCACGTGCGATGGCAATATTGAGGTAGGAAATAAAAACCCAGCATGTTGGGAAAAAATGCACTGTGTACCACCCTGGACCAACAGCTGCACCAACGGGGGTCAAGATCGAGAGGGAGACCTATCTGGCATGCAACAGCGACCCCCGACTGGCTGACCATGACTTCCCATGCGCCAGGATGGCCTCATATAGAGTCAGAAGGCTTTCACCGCGAAGGCTGGGTTAGAAGGGAATGTGGTTAAAAATCGGTGCAAAAAAATCCCCGGGTAGATGCGAATGGACTCTCCTGGTGCCGCAGATCCAGTAAGGGCCGGTTCAAATTGAGCTGGAATTGCAACGGAGCAGGAGGAAATGGTCAGGCCAAACCAACAAGAAAAAGATCACAAGAGTAAGTCCAAGCTGGCATTAGGTTTACTGATCGCCACAAGCCCGATCATTAACATTTCTTTGGCATCTGTTTATTTAGGATTTTTTTATGCCTTCCAGTGCTCCCTGGGGCCAAGTTCTCCTTGATTTTTCTGGTGTTATATTTTTTTAAACACTTTGGTGGCAGAGGGAGAATAATACCTCAGGGAGAAGCTTTAACCCCATTCAAACTTTTACATTGCCATGTTTCATTCATTTTAGCATTGCACGGTCTTGGAGGATCCACATTTTCACATTAAATTTGAAAAGCATCCAGGATAAAAGAAGAAACCATGACAGGACACCAGAGGATTTCTATAGTAGCACCACACTTGCTAACTGCTCAAATTAGCCCAACGTTTCAAAGCCCGGTGTGTGCAGAAACACCAGGGGATGCGAGCGTGGCAACGCGCCGAGCACATTTTAGAAACGGCCCCGGCCACGTGCGTACCTCCTGATGCGCGCCGAAGCGATGGGCTCCTTGAAAAGGGCAGGCGCGGGGCGGGGTGGGGGCCGACCGCGACAGCGGCCATGTTATAAAATCGGCGCTTCCATGGAGACGCGCGGGCATGTATAAAAAAATTCAAAGCAGAGAGTCAGGATTTCAAGTAAATTTGAAGTCTTAAAAGCCCCACACACACACACACACAAAAAAAATTCCAAGTTTGGAAGTAACCTCCTGCTCTTACAACTGAAATCAATAGGAAGACTTTTTAAAAGCCACCCATGAAAACAACGATGACCATTCGAATACCTGAAAAATCTGCAGCCATGAGGGCTTCCGCCTTCAGAACTTTCACTTGCAAGAAACCGACATCCTTTATGTTTTGGAACGAGTTCTTTATACGCTAAAGATGGGGAGGAATAAAATTAAAAAAAACATCAAAAAGAAAGTTTTCCTCCAAAGTCATAATTCCCTTACCCAGTATTATGAAAACGGTCTCGCATTTATGTCCACGGTTTTCTAAGAAGCCCACCTGTCTGAACTTTAGATACAAGAATAAACCACTTAGCAAAAAACCTTTTCTGCGTTCACATTAATCTTCTCTAGTCCAATAGCATTCCATCTAGACAAATCTAGGCTGCGGGCACCAGGAGCGTCACCGCACAGAGGAAAAAGCATATAACAGCCTGACAAGGAACAAAAAGAACGGGCTTTTCCCATTTGAAGCTGCGTCTTACACAGAAAATCAGAGAAAGAATGCACTAGTCATTTCACAAACATTTTCTATTATTTTGCGGTGTGCCTACCACTGGTTTCTGGATTCCTGTTCCACTGATACCGCAGCCTCATGGTCGTGCGACCGCCTCCAAATGAGAGTTTATCCCAAATAACGGGCCAGTTTTAAAAAGGCCACGTGCGTCATGGGCCTTGCGCACCGTGCGCATTTTAGGATAGGCCCGGCCATGCACATAACCCCCATTACACTTAGAAGTGCTGGGCCCTGAAAAAGGGGCAGGCCGGGGGGGCATGGTCTGGGCAGGGAGGGGCAGGGTGGGGGCCATCCAGGACAGCGGCCATTAGGCCCTGTCCCAGGGAATTGCACACCGGCAGCCAACTGGCACATGTAACTTCTGCTCCCAAGGAGCAGGTAGGTTACAAAACAAACAAAAAAAACAAAGCCTAGTTAGTGTTAGGATAGGGAGTCAGGGAGGAGAGGAGAAAAGGGAGGAAGGATAGATAGGGGTAAAGGAAAGTTCCATGTGAGTCGCAGGTCACCCCATACATGTGCACAGCCATTGGATTTTATAACACGTGCGTGCAGATGTTATAAAATTGGCGCATCCATGTGAGCGTGCTGGGAACCACACGCACGTGGACGCGTGCGCGGACTTTTGAAAATGGACTCCTTAAGTTTTTATGGGCACCACTGGTCACCTGACTGCTGTATTTCTGTCAGCATTGAACAAGGAGAATGAGTTAACGTGACCTAGAAGCTCTGCCCCCAGCAAATGGTAACTAAAAACAAATCAGGTAAAATACACCTACAACTGACTGACATTTCCTCCCGAGTAAAATTAGGAGTTTAGCTGCCTATCTAATTTTTTTTTAATGTCGTAAAGGCTCCAGGCATTCACATTTGGAAGGGTTATCAAGTTGCTGGCATTGCTTAAAGAAAAGCAAATGGGCTTTTACTGGAAATCTCTTATGGCTACCAATTTACACATATAATACATGGAAGGAGAAACGGCAGATAGTTTATAGATTTCCAAAAATGAGTAAGGCATGACTGTGCTGCAAGACGCCTGGGTATAAATCTCCTGTGTGATGAGATAGGGGCACATTGCATGGGCTGTCCTGAGTGGCCCTGTTGGTGGTTCCTGACCACTCCTGTGGCGACACCTGTTGGTGGACAGAATGCTTGGCTGGAGGGGCATGGGGTGGTCAGTCTCAGAGGAGATTTTCCCCTCTGGCGCTTGACCTATGAAAAAGCAGGTAGCCTCCAAGGCTCGTGTCACCTCAGGGAGGGTGAGGGGAGGGGCTTATAAAGATGAAGGAAACAGGGGGCAGGAGGGATGTTTCTTTTATGAATGCTAATCCCTGTGCCCAGCCATGCAATTAGGGGTGAACTGGAAAATTCAGTGGACCAGTGAGCAGGAAAATGATTTGGGTAACTCTACCTGGATATTCAGTGGCACTTACTCAGATTAATTCTGCTGCGAAACATAACCAGCCAAGTTTTCCAGATAAAGTTATCCAGGTATTTTTCCCATCAGACTTACCCCACCCTCACTGGCTATGATTTAGCCACGCCCCCAGAACACCCACAGCACCCGCCTATTTTTATCCAGGAGGGAGCAGGGGCAGGGAAGCTTTCAAATCTTGATTTTTGTCCGGGTAACTCCAGAGGTTTACCCAGACAAAGCCTTTGAAAATACCAAACACCTCAGCCTTCATTTTAACTCCCAGAAGTTTTGTTTCAACCCCAGAAGAAAAGGAAATATGACTAAGCACTCACGTATCGCTGCGCAATCTGCTGCCTCTCACTGGGTTCCTCAAGCGGGCAGACACACAGGTCGGAAATGGAGACCCCAGAGAAGAGCGTGACGGTGATCAAGATCAGTATTAAGCCCTGGCTGTTCTCCAGGGGCAGCTCCAGGCGATTCCTCTGCTCCAAGGGCAGGGCGGCAATATCCACCTTACACCTGCAAAAGGTTTCCAGCTGTTAACAAAAGAGACTTTTCTCAAAGGCAAAAACTGCTAGAAGTAAAACGAATTTAACCCAACGTGTATGTTCATGGCCAGGTCGACTGGAAAGCTGCAGGGCGATAAAACGCCAAGTTGGATCATTTTCAAGTGCCTTGGCTTTCTCTTGCAAATGTGACCTTCTCTACCTCACCCCCTTTTTTTTTTTTTATCAATGATTTTCTGTTTTATTGCCTTTTTACTGCAATTTTTCTTTTCGGAAGGTTATCACAGTGTATGTTGGATCAGGCTCCGGGATGTCTGTCATCTCAGAAGATGGACAGACAAACAAGCCCAACCTGAAGCTGGGACAGAAAACAAAATAAATAATTCTATTCTTCAATGAATTCCCAGTCATGATGTGATATCCCTTAGTATCCTACTTATCTGAAGGCCAATACATCTTATACCATTTCCCAAGCATCATTACAGCATTAGCCAACCAGCAGTCTCTGCAATGACTCAGGTGAAGGGAAAAGATCCGATTGGCTAGTGAAGATTCTTAACCACCAGCACTCCGGTGGAAACAATTCACCAAGTAGCAGTGATAACTTCTTTCCTACCCCAAAAATATGCCACTTATAAGCAGGGCTTACATTTTTTAGGGTTTATTATTCAGAAGCCTTAGGTGCCGGCGGATGGGTTGGGCAAACCATGGGAGACTCCGAACAGCCAGCAACAAGGTGGTTTCAGCTCAGAAGCCATTCTGCTTCCATGGCTGCTGGTAGCAGGAGGAGTTTGGTGCTGCAGAGAGCTCAGAGCCCTTGTCAGCCGCCAAGCATTGACCTCCCCTTCTGATTTTAGGGAGTCCTCTATAAAGATGGTAACGGGGTTGCGTGAAAGCTTACATATCGGAAGCACACAATCTGTGTTTGTCCCTTTCAAATTATGCACGAAAAATATCAATTTCTCATCAGAATCTTTTGTTTGTTTATTTAACATACCTCCGCGATTTAAAAAAATCACCCAAGGTGGCATACAAAATAATATTCATAATTCATTAAAAACAAACAAATTAGCATTAAAACATTAAATATGCACAAAATCAAATCAGTTTAAATTTTTCCCATATTCTATTCTGGTCCCACTTTTGCCCCAGACTCAGAATTATTCAATAAATGACCCCTTGATTGTATAATCTTCTTTGCTATATTAACTGTAACTATTTCTCCATTTCTACTCGACATCTGCAGTAATTAATGGAACTATGCACTGTAGTACTATATATCTACAAATCATAGAATATGAAGAATTGATTTTCTTATGTAATTTGAGGAATTAGATAAATAAATATTGACAGTAGTAGAGTCCAAAAGCAGCCCTAGGTGAGCCAAGTAATTGTTTTCATTTATCTGTGAATGTTAGTTCAGTTTGTTAATGTGTGGTTTTATTTATTTTATAACATTTATTAATTACTCTTTCCAGATTTATAAAGTTGCTCAAAGTGATGTACAAAATATACACATAATACAATCCATATAAATGTTCACATACAATATAAAACCAATTAAAAAATATAACAATAAAATAAAAAATAATAACTAATAAACATTATGAACATATTTAGATTTGTAACCCACTTAGAACATCAAATGTTACATAGGTGGGTTATAAATAATTTAAAATAAATATATATTAATACATCAACAGAAGTTCTTGGAACCAAAGAGTAACCTATCAAGTTGCCTTGTAGACAGTGCTTAGAAGTGGCCTGGTGGGCCCGCTCGATAGCTCAACACCAGTGTTGTCCACTGCTCTACGGAAGGTCCCCAGTTTAATTCTCAGATAGGGCCTTGTGCAGCCCAGGTTGGCTAGCGATGCTGTGGAGTTATCATTTGCAGCCCCTGGGGGGAGGGAGGGAGAGAGCCATGGTGGCTAGATTTAGAGCCCATAATACAGGGCTTTTGAAGGAGCCTTGGTGCACAGCTACTGGTCTCAGGATCAGTTCTGCAATGACCAGAGTCAACATGGGCATAGTAATACAGGGAAACTAATTCTCGGGTGGTTGCCCTTGAAGGCTCCTGACACCAGCATCCCAGCACAATTGCTGACTGAACTGGAACAAATAGAAGGAGGAATAAGAAAAGGGGCCTGAAAATCCCAACCCTACACACACACTCAAAAAAGACTCAGCAAGACTTACGTTCCCAAGAGTTCCTCATGCTTCCTGTTATCTTTCCCCCACACCTCAATTTCCAACATGCCCGTCCTGTTGGAGAAGTAGTGAAAGTCAAACTGTTCCCTCCACTGAGGATTTGCACTCTTACACAGTGTCTAGAAAACATGCAGTTACAAGATTTATTTCCTCATACAAAATTAGTTTGATATCTGATGCATCAACTCTTTAACATTCCACAAAACAGACAAGAACAGAAGACCACAATTCATCAATACATTCACTGCATGGCTTAGTCACTTCTGCTTCTTGGGAACTGATAGGTGGCTTGGGTTATATTTTTTAATAAAAGGAAAAATTGCAGCTCAGTTTAGGAAACATGTTTCAGAGCAGGTCAAGTCTGCCTGGATTGTGTTCTTTGCCGTCAATCAGAGAATACACAAGTCCTGTGCACATTGCATTCTTCTTTCATAGCCTTTCCCACCTTAAGCCAAACTCTGACTGGAGTCTTGAATGGGTTTCTGATTTGCAAATTTGACTCAGCTTCATAAAGCAAAAATAATATTGACAGGGATGAGTGTCGGCAAACTATATTATGCCTTAAGTATCAGGACAACTGATCTAAAAAATGGGTGCACTGTTTCGGCTGGTAGAAAAATCACTTAAACTATTAACTCAGTAGTCAAGGCGACTAGCATAGAGAGCTTTAAAAAAGGTTTAGACAAGTTCCTGGAGGAAAAGTCCACAAAACATTAGCAGCCAGGCTGACCAGAGAAAGCTATTGCTGTCGTTAGGAATGAACAACAGGAAATGGATCTGCTTTACGGACTGTTGGAGACAGGATGCTGGACTCTATGAACCTTGATCTGATCCAGCATAGCACTTGTTACGTTCTTTACGTTCGACATGGGATGATGAAAGACCCCATTATAATTACCAAAACCTATTACATGAGGCTTACTTATAGACTGGCCTAGTGGCTTAGAGGCAGGTCTGCCTACTGCCATGCCAGAGGCCTCGTTTTGGTTTCCTGGTCAGCATTCTGCTTTCATAGCAGGGCGCTGGGTGGAGGGGAAGGGTCTTTACCATTGTGAGCAGGTTCCAGAAAGAGCCGCAATCTGTGGACCCTGATCAAGGACCGTCCTTGCAACAGATGGCCTAGATGAAGAGGGGGAAGCATGGAAGGGATAGATGTGGATGCCCAGTAGACCTGGACCTGATTGACCTGGAAGCCTAAGCCTTATGTATAATCCCATAATACTGATGATATTTCAGTCCCACTGAGAAAACATTCTTTAGAGCAAAAAATAGTGTTATAGCTTTATATTATTTAATTGAAAAACTAGAATTGTATTAGTAAGAGCACACAGCATTGTTTCTGCTTTTCTTCTTGTCTCCCACTGCTTTTTACTTACTGATGCCAGTAAAAGCCATGGGTTGTGACAATTACTAATATATATACGGACTTGGGACAGTAGCGAGGGAGCAGTGACAGTGTGCTTCTTACTTATATGCATTGTGGCGTTATTTCTCAATTGACTAATGCCCCTCCCTCCCCCAATTTTGCACTGCTCGCTGCTGAAATGTCATCACAGACTAAGACCTGCAGCTTGATTGTGCAATCAATATTTTCTCCCAGGGTGGATGGGGCAGGAAAGCTGGGGCAGGAATTCCTGTTACATTGCCATTCTTACAATTTTGGAATACAGAAAACAAAAGGACTGAAACCCACTTTAGGACAAAAAAATCAAATCCTCATAACTCTTTAAACATTAACCAAAATCATTTTAGTATAAAAAAAACAACAAATCACCTTTTTCAGGCAAGGGCTGATTTCAAACAATTAGGGAACTTCTTAATAAAGTGGATTTCAATATGGCTGATAAACACTGAAGTGCATGATGCCTCTTAACGGGCAACCAAAAAAGTTGATGGAGGACATGAATTTGAGACCAGAGGGGTCCTCTTCATAGTAAGGAACTACATGATCTCGAAAGCTCATGCCCTTTAGCAGTGGTCCCCAAACCTGTCCTGGGGGCCCACCAGCCAGTCGGGTTTTCAAGATATCCACAATGAATATGCATGAGAGAAAATTTGCATGCACTGCCTCCATAACATGCAAATTTTCTCTCATGCATATTCATTGTGGATATCCTGAAAACCCGACTGGCTGGTGGGTCCCCAGGACAGGGTTGGGGATCACTGCCCTACAGAATCAAATTAAACAACCCACCGACAGTAGAAATACACCCGTAATAGTAATAAATATCTAAAGCTATTGGAGCCCAAATGAGTCAGCATCTATAACTTACTAGATTAAGACCTTCGTACTTCAAATGATTTCCAGTAAATTCCGGAAGTCAAGATTCTAATCATTGGCCTCCGAGTCCTCCCTCTATTTACATGTTGATTCATTTGGGTCCCAATAACAGTAGATCTTTATTATTATGAAAGATATCACAACCTATGAAGACTTCAGGACTATGACATGTAAACAAGCACAATATGATCTAATAAGGAGGTCTATATTCAGACAAAGTTAGCTGGTTAAAGGCTGAATATAGCTAGGTAAGCCATTCAGACAGATAACTATTATTTTATGGCTTTTGAATATGGACCTCCAGAAGTTTTACTTCCTTGACGATCAATACAAAGACTTGGAAGCATGTACCTTGCTCTTGAACCTTTGGTCTCCCATTCGAAATATTACAAAGGAGGCTGGGGTGCTGCCTTCTAAGATATTTCTTCCTTCCAATAAAGTGATGCTGATGACTCCATTCCACAGCTGGTTCTTCCGCATGGATTCCGACAGCTGGAGGCTCTGCATAGAGCCTGACTAATGAAAAGAAAAGTAACATGAGGGGGAAATACAAGTCAGAAAAAGAGATGCCAAAAATACTGGGGGTCTACAAACAAATAAAAATAATTCCAGCAATAAAACAGCTTGCATGAAGTGGCACAAATTGTGAGGTGAATTTTAAGAGTTGCTCGCAGCAAAATCAGGAGATGGCCGCGCATCTAGGACATGCGGGTGTCCATACGATTTTCTAAAGTGAGGGGATGCGGGCGCATGTGCCAATGCAAGCACATCTCGCATCAGAGAAAAAGGGACATGGTGTGTGCAGGGCATGGGTGTTACAGGGCGTGGCCAAGAGGTGTTCGCGCAAGTACCTACAGACCTGGGCACGCACCCAGGTCCAGGGCCGTGTAATTTTACTTCTCCTATGCAGGAGGTGTAAGTTTAAAAAAACACTAAATACAGGCATCCCTGAGGGGTTTAAGGGGTCTGGGATAACTGGCTAAAGAACCAGGAAGTTTTGGAGGACTAGCCCTAGACTGAGCAAACTGGTGGACAAACTGGTGGAATCGGTCATGGTGTGATCGAGTCCCTGTTATAAAATTCCCCCACTTGTGCAGCTCAAACCCAACTTTACGTGGTTGACCACATCCAATTGCAAAATTAGGCGCACACATACGCACACCTATACTGTTTTATAACATGTGAATATGTTATAAAAGTACCATGTCTCCGGGCATGTGCCAACACGTACATGTGCGCCTGCAAGCCTGTTTGAAAGTTACCATGCCTGTGTACAACAGATTTTGAGTTGTATAAAAAGTAGCAAGAGACTTGCAAGTGCAGAGTTGGTTTCCTCAAGGCACAGGACATTATCCATTATCACAGCCATCTTTTTTGCATGTAATTTTTGCCTTCTTATTAAAGTCACCACTACAGAATAATACCTCTGTAAGAAACGTGCAGTCAGCCAATGGAGTTGTTACGAAGATATTTAATAAGAGAATTTTGGTGCTATAAAGTTTTGATCAGAAACAGCTTGTTAAAGAAGAGGAAGTAGAAATGGCACTAGTAGCATCCACGGAGTACCCTGATGATGCTGATTATTGAGGAAACAGCACAACAAATTCTCCAAGAATTATCAATGAACTGCACAGTAATGGCACACCCGTTGTATGAATGCCCGTAGTTAGTCAAGTCAACTAGCAAGATGTACAAGTTCCAACCGAAAATGGGTGAAATTTCACGGACACAAGAATCCATCCACTCGATAACCTAAATGCAGGACATTCTACAGCACCTGAGCCCAAGAAGGGTATCCTCTTACCAATACAATGCCTCTCCTCCACCTTCCTCAATTCCTCCCCGTTACTGAGATACATTACAGCTGTTGAGTATTAGGAAACCCATTTCATTTAATTAGCAGTTGGAAATGAGAGAGAGATGTTTGCTCACATTTTCAGAGACGTTTACATATTTGACAGAGGGGGGAGAAGAAGAGGAGAGATAAAAAAAATATTTCAAAGGATGACTTCAAGCATTTGTAAAAGTTTATAACCATGGAATGCAACTCGCAAAAACGTTAACGTGCCCTTTTTCCAGACCCGCTTTGAATCCCACATAAGCACAGCTATGCTATCCACCTAGTTAAGATGTGGTGTTTGACTTCCCAAGCACGCTGCCTGAATGTACCTACAGAACGGCACCTTGGAAAAGAAAATGAGATTTTGATTCATAAATCCAGCTGTAACTTTTTTTTTTTTTCTACTTGGACTTGTAGGCCAAAAAGCTAAAGCATCATTGTTCCCATGGACATCCTTCAAAGCCCCAGCAGATGTATTCCTCCCTAAATACTGCAACTATTTCAAAATCCTTTTCTTTTGTAAAAATGGGAGTCATGTCCACAAGGGATCAAAAGGGCATCCTACAGTCTGGCAAGAGCATAAGAAAAATGGCAGTGCTTCTATGAAATATGCCTTAAAATAATTTTGTGGCTTGGTATGTCCTAATTTCAAATTGAATGTTTATCTTGGAAAGGCTTCTATCTCACTTGTCCATAAAACAGTTCCACTTAGCTCTGCGAGCCCTGTGAAAATGGAATCCAAAGCTGGCTATTAAAGGGGCCTGGAGATTGCTTCCATATGGCAGAACAGCATGGGAGAGGACGGCTCAGGCCTACAGCAGGCGCTGCTTGGCTGCGGCTCCACACATATATCCACGGACGCTTGCTGCATTACACCAGAACATCTGGATTATTGCTTGTAATGTCCCTGGGAAATATCCACTTCCCATCAAAGCCTTTATCTATCTCGGTCGTACTTTGAACATTTTTAAGTATTTAACATGGCCCCTGTCTGAAGTGATGCGCTTTGCTGTTTTAAGTTCATATTTCTGTTCCTCTCCCTCCTCCTCTCTCTCCTTTCTCCCCCCCAACTTCAGCTAACACAGACCAAATGAGAGAATTGTCAGCAGGCATATTCTTTATTACTTTGTATTTTTGTGTTTTACAGGCTTTGGTGGATTAAACGCAGTTATTTCTCGGTTCCGCTCTCTCTCTCTCTCTCCCAGGGTACGTTCCTCTTTGTGACCATGCATTTGACCATTCATTCCTGCTCTCCCTCCTAAACATTTCTCCCCCACCTTCTACCACCAGATCTCTACCCACATTATTGTATCCTGCTGTAGGCTGTGATTTTAAACTGCTGTGTGCACTCATTATTCTTCCTTGCTGGATTTCACAGAATGCCCTCATCCTGAGGAAAGGATTGCAGATAGCACCTGGGTGTAGGATGGGGATGGGAGGGTAAAGAGAGATAATACAATATATATATATATTTTTTCATTTCATCAGGCTAGGACGAAGAGCTTGAGCATCAGAAAATGTTAATTTGGCTGTTCTTCTAACATGTTGGGGATTAAGCAATAAGGAGTTTACTTTCATGTGGCATCCCAGTGCCAAATTCGCTATGCAACTATCTGTCAGGTTCCCTTGCATGGTTTTTGTTTGGACTCCCCACACCTGTGTTCAGTTGGTAGGTTACAATTAGAGGAGGGTACAATGTTTTTTTTTTAATGAAATCCTTGGGGGTTGGCCTCATGGCTGAGTCTTCAGAGCTCTGTTCATTGGCATGCAGGATCTAGGTGTGGGCCCCCTGTCTGACGGGGCTAGACATGCCATGGAGGTGGCATGCTCCAGCTCATGGAGAAAGGAAAGGGGGCTGCCAGTACTGGCCAACCAGTGATGCTGAGGATGGGTCTTGGATAAGGTGGCCCCTCCAGCCCTGAGGACCAGCAAGTGGGTTTCTAACAGGTCTGAAGCAAGGTTAGGGGCCAGCCAAGACCGCCGAGAGCACCAGGAGCAATAATGGAAATCAAAATCCTTTTCAATGTAGGTGGGGGATTTTGGATGTTTGTCAATTATTTGAGATCCTCCAGACCGAGATAGTGGAAAAAGATATGCAGATATTTATATGACAGACAGACAAAACTCACAGCAATTATGACTCTAATGTATACATGCCTTTAGGATTAGACAACTCTTAACCTACTAGCAGAGCCCCTAAACAGAGGGGGGTAGAGATTCAAAAGCCATTTAGATGGAAACTGAAAAGTTATCCATGTAAATGGCAAATATGCCAATTTCAGCCACTTATCTGGCTAAATTATATAAAAGGGGCATTCTGGGGAGAGGCTCCATTATCCGGCTAACTTAACCCTGCTTCTACACTACAAAGTACACTTCTGGAGTTATTACCTAAATAGTGCTGGAAGTGGAGGCCTGAATCGCACAGCACAGCAATCCCTGCAGAACAAGACGTGCGATTTTCAAGCTAACCGGGTGGATGGGAGGGTGCCTGGCTGGAAGTGGGAGCATGACAGGGGGGAGAAACCCTGGTGCAGACTGATTTGCTCCAGGATCCACGCCTCCCCTAGGGTCAGCCCTGAATCCAGGGTCATTTGCACTGACTGTCACCTAACAATCCGCTGGCAACATCAGGTAATGACAATTGCACAGAAAAAATCAACATGTCATTCTTCAGTAAAGCACCTTGCCGGTCCCATTCCTTGGCTGCTGGGGTGCGCCTGCTCTCTGCCCTGCAGCAGAATCAGTGACGTAAGCTCTTAGAACCGGCACCAGCCAGTGCCGTGCACTGCTCTTGCCAATGGGCTGAAGGTGAGCACAATTTTAAGTCGGGTCAGTGATAAACTTTTTTTTTTTTTTCACATAGAACTTCGATGGCTCTGGGGATGCTCTTTTACATAGCATGACAATTCTCCTTTAATCCAAAATCCTGGCACAAAAACGCCCAGCATGAGTAAAATTCAAAAAAACACCTCCAGTGAAGGTGGTGCAAGACCAGCACTGCAAAGGAATTTAAGTGTGCTTGGGACAGACCTAGAGAGTATTGGTCGACACAGGGTTAAAAAGCTGGGTAAAAGATATAGAAGGGTGGGGAGCTGCTGGTGGTTTAAGTATGGGAATGTATATGCCCATCTGCTCAAACTGCTAGAGAACCTTAAATGGAGATAACTCAGCAGACTGGGTGGGTCAATTGTTACCTACTATATTACTAATACAAGCGCCAACAATGATTTACAAAAATAAAAGTTAATGTAAAAAACAAAAACCCTATAAGATTATATATCATATCCCTCATGCACCAGAACACATAAAAATGTTTTATATGCAGGATGTTATTCATGATCCAGACTCGAGCTTCAAGTCAATATTTTCGAATGGAAGGGCCAGTACTCATTTTCCGATGATGAAAATCAGGCAGAGGCCAATGCCTTCTTAAGAGGCTATCAGCAGAATCTGCTGCTCGGGACCCCCACAGTTAGCAGACAAAAGTGTGACGTTTCACCTGGGCACGTGCCAGCAATCTTCAGTAACGTCACACGCAAGAAACACGAGGAGTCGGAAACGTACCGGGTGTTGCGTAACCTTTGCCTCCCTCATTGCAGAAGCAAACAGAAATCTGATAGAAACACGCAATATACCATTTTAATCAGCATTCAAAATGGAATTAAACATACAATTAATGGTTGGTGTCCCTACCATTAGATTGTGAAACGGCTTTAAAACAAGTGGGGTAGCAGCTTATTTTTTGCTTGTTGTTGGAATTTTCAATAATTTTTTAGCTTTCTTGAGACAATTTTAGCGGGGAACCATCACCAAATTCTGTAAAGCATTCACTGGCATTCTTGCCCCATGTCCTCTGAACCCAGCTCTCTGTTCAACCTAACCTTTGGCAATCCATTCTCTCTTAATAAAGGTTGCTCCAGCAACACGCGCGTCACGAAATGCAATACCCTTGACACTGTCAATCTGAGGCTGTTTTTCGCTATTGTACGTTCCGGCCATAAAGAATAAAAGTAAGTAATGTGCAAGGTACTGTTGAATTCCAAATTCAATGGCCTACAAAATGGTACAAAAATTATATTGGTGGGATAATCCAGTGGGGCACTAGGTGGGGGGGGGGGCCAAAGGTATTGCAACACCTAGTACTGTGGCCCAATCAGAGTGCAGGATTCGTGGTTCCCACTGAGGCATGGGTCTGGTTAAAAAGTAGGACAGGTGGCCACTATGAGCAGCACTGCGCTGAATAATTTGAGATGGCATATTGCCACATAGCTGTACCCAAGAATCTGCCGTGCAAATGGTAAAAGGATCCGCACAGCAACACAGCCACGGGGTGCTGCTACCAGCTGCCAAACACAACAAAGCAGGCCATGAAATGAAACAGGGGCTGGAAACCCTTCACAAGCACGAGTCCACTGATTAACAATGAGGCAGGCAATACCACCACTTGCAGCATTTTATGAGGAGCCCTATAGACAGCTTGGTTACAAAATGCTGGTAGCATTTCACTCTGAATCCTTACATGCAGAGATGTTCAGCAAGTTGAAGCTAGGGCAGCTCCATGAGGGTGACCTACAGGTCTGCTTTCCAGGCTATCCCCAAAAGTATATTCCCCCAGGTGTATCTGCATACATGTGGCCTAAGACAGTGATGGCGAACTGCAGTCCTCGAGTGCCACAAACAGGTCAGGTCTTCAGGACATCCGCAATGAATATGCATGAGATAGATTTGCATGCAATGGAGGCAGTGCTTTTTTTTTTGGGGGGGGGGGGGGGTTATATTGGGACCAAGTATCTAGTGACCAGCCCCTTTTATTATCACATTCGCAGCTATTCGATGTCAAGATGGGCACAAGGAATTTGGGCAATTCACAGTCTTAATCATCAGGAAGGGAAAGGGAAGCAGAACAATGGTAGATCTCCGCAAAAGATATCACAGAACTGCACCCCCTCCTGCCAGCTTATTCTGAATGCAAGCAGGAATCTTCGGGCAAGATGGACAGCAGAAAGAGCCAACGGTTGGATGGGAAAACCGGCTTCATATTTTGCGCTGAATAACAGAAAGAATGCTCTTCTATTAATGTAGCTACCTGCCCTGGGCATGGTCACAGAGGGGAGAAAACGGGAGGACAACCTCGTCCTTGCATCCGGCATCTGGGACCCTATGCAATCTCAGGTACTCGGTCTCAGCGGCCTCTCTGAATTAAAAGAACCGCAGCCCACAAATAAATGAAGGCCAGTTCCCTGCCTACTCCTTCACCTCGGGGCTCCCTGGCATCTTATAAGTGCATCTTCAAGAAGAAAGAAGCCAAAACATGAAACACGCAGGCAGGCTATAGAAGAAAGAATAATTTTTTTTGAAATATGGCACCCCTATCCCCCCTCCACCGAATAAATGATAATAGAGAAAACAGCTTTTAATTTACTGTTGGATTTAATTTTTGTAGTGTTCTCTAGTGCCAGTTGTAACCCATGGGAAGACTGCAAGCTACAGGCTACATCCTTCAGTGCCGCTGCTACAGGCATTATGGTTCTCTTGGTTTGTTTTTTTTATTATTATTTTATTTTTTCAGATCCCTGGTATTCTTCTCCAATCATGGATCACCGTTTCCAGTCCGCTGCTTTTTTTTTTTATATTCCTCCATATCCTCTCATCTCCTCCCCCGACGCCAATATCCACCCCACACTCCCAATTTCTCTTCCCAGCCCGTAATACCTTTCCCCCCCCCCCCCCCCCCCCAAGCTGCCGGACGGTGCTGCTCCACAGAGCAGAGTTTGTAACTAAAGCCAGTAATTGATGTACTGTGGTTTTACAACAGCAACAGAATCAATAAACTAGAACTGGCTGCTGTTTGTCAGGTTTTTCCCGGAGCATGCTGGGGAATTCTTTACTGCCTTGGGTGACCATCTACTTGTTAGCTGAGCTCCAAAAGCCAGCGAACAGGACTTAAGGAAAAGAGAACTGATGCTCTGCTACCCTCGTGTGGCTGCAAGACAATAAGACAACATTCTGAAAAGAGAAAAAAAAAAAAAGACGTCTTTTGAATTTTCCTTCCTCTAATCTGGTATCATGCCTTGGCATCCCTTTTTTTTTTAATTTATTTGGGAGGGTTCCTGTGATGTTAGCCAGAGCCTTGGGAACTGAATGACCTGCCAAACACGATATAACATCTTATCTCTGTTATTAAAAGTGATTAACATACAGAGATATCGGAGTAGGCAGGATTGCAAGAAGGGTTCCAAAAGACAGAGTTTTGGCTAGATCTGGACTTGAGAGAGGAGAGTTTGCATGGCCTGGCCAATTTTTCATGACATCCCTCGCCAAACTCAATTTTTTATTATGTTATTATTATTATGCACAAAATGCATACATGCACACATTTTCGGAGATGTTCAAGACCCAAATAAGGATTTTTTTGGAAATGCAAAAAAGATCTTCACACATTCCAGTAAAGTCTTCTGGCCATAAATGGACACTGAGCCCTACTACAAATAGAGGACAATATTAAAAAAGGTTTTATCCAGCTAAATTCTGTATTTAGCAGGCTAGTAGGACAAACCTGGGGTTGAGCTACGTTGCCTCACTGACCATACAAGTTTTAGCCAGAGAAGTTATTAGCCAGATAAAAATAAAAATAAAAAAAGACAGTGCAGGGATATTCCAGGTAGGTAAGGAGTGCTGAATAGCAATGCTACCAGCTAAGTCTGCTCATGCAGAAAGCAGTCCTAAAGTACCTACAAAAGGTCCATATTCAGCTGCTATCCAGCCAAACAAATTAGCCAAATAAACTAGCCGGCTAACTCTCCGGGATATTCAGCAGCATAGCCGCACCATTGAATATATCCGGCTAACTAATATTTAGCCCGATAAGTTCATCCAAACAACTTTAGACTTGCTCAATAGCAGATATATGGCTAACAGCCGGAAGGGAGGATAATTTTCAAACTGTACAGAATAGCATATACACACATATGACTGTGAGGAGATCACAATCTCACACATTTTATAGAGCACACGTATCTTTACCCCACAACATGCAAGCAAATACATGCAATGCAGTGAAACTACATATATCAATGCGTGCAACGCGCATAATTTTCTTACCTATTTTAAAAAAAATATAGGCACATATATTTTATGTATGAAAATTAAGTTGAACTTACTCGCACGAGTCCCGAAATACACACTAAGTCGGCCAGTTTTTAAACATGTGCATGTAAAAGAAATTAACCAGTTTACCAATTAGTCAACCAGTTTTCCCAGTCTTTTTCCAGGTCATTGCTATCTTCCTGGTTCTTCTGCCTGAACTCCCCCAGCTCACCAGGACCTCCCACCCGGTCAGTAATACACAATAAACACATTTATCACTTACTCCAGATAATCAGCAGGTGTAAAAATACACAAATAAGTTAACAAATGTAGGTACATAAGTGTTGGCCACACCCTGGAATGACCCTAGACCACCTCTTTTATATGCCAGATATCTATTTAGCCAGATCCTCCTCACCCCCAAGATCTGCCAGGAGGCTCGATCGCCCATTGTCTTGTCCCACAAAATTACTAAAATCAAGGACAAATCGTTGCAGGCAATGTTGGTATGACCACCAAATTTGCCGAAACAAGTGGGTTCTGAGCCCTCTCCTATTCCGTCTCCCCTCTCCCTCCTGCAACCTCAACCTGAACCCTTCTGCTCCATCTGCAACACAGATGCCAGGAGTGGGAGGTCGTCCTTTCACCCAAGGTACTGCTTCAGGAATTCGGACCCTCTGTGGCATCCTTGAAGGGCTTCAGGATTTGCACCAGCTGCCTCATCACTGCCCAATCATGCTGCTCCAGGGGGCGATCTATCCCTATCTCTGTCTCCAGACACAGTTCATGAAGGGGTGTCTGCTGCATCACTAACCTCTGCATCAGATAAGTAGAATTCCAGTGGATGCCAACATCTTGAATTAGACACTTATGAGGCATCCCAATTTCTTTCTGCTTTTCACGGTGCAGCTGCCCATCGTTCACACTTCAATGAAAATGCCCTGCTATTTTCCTGCACCCGTGTATCGGGTCTTTCAGGACTGGAATCCTGTGGTCCATGGGGCCCCCCAGCCCCAGGGGATCCCTCACTTTGCAAGTGTGCAAAGCGACAAATCCCCTGAAAGCCCCCCACACACGCACACCCACAAACATCTTCCATTGCCCTTATCGTATGTGGACCACAGTCACAAAGAAAGCTGCCTGAAGACCTCCCACCTCTCCAGTCTGGCTCCCAGCCCTCCAGCTGATGGAATATTAGCCGAGGTAGGCCTGGTATCCATCACCTGGGTGTGCAGCAAGGCCCACCTGCACCTTGATGCTCCGTCCCCGCTAGAGGTGCTGCCTGCCCCTGCCTCAGCCAGCTCCCACCAGTGGGTGCTATCAGGGAGATGTGGTCCACGTGTCGATGGTGAATTGCGCGCTACTCCCCCTCTGCCTTAGCCATCTGCGCCTGTATGCAACTACAGGACTGGTTGCAAGGGTGGGGATAATCTGCTAGAATAGGGAATAGGCAGGTATAAATCTTCGTAATTGGGAGCGAAGGTGCGGCAGACGCTTGAAGCCCAAGGGTCTCCACTTGCTGCAGGTGCTGCTCATCCAGGGCAATCATTCCCCCCATCCCCGTGTACCTCATTACTAAGTTCCATGCTGCCTGCCTCTTGACCTGGGACAGTGCTAAAGACCACCACCCCATTTCCCCTATGGTGGGCTGTCGCTGCAGATGCATGGCTGGGAGCTGCTGGCCTGCCACCTGACTGCTGGAAAGGGCCATGGGGTCAGCTCGGGGACAAGTCCTCTTTGAAATTTATCCCGGCAAATCTACTCACGCACTTTTGCACCTGCTAAAAGTATATGCGCAGACATTTTTCAGGAAAATTAATGTGTGCTCTTTTTAAAATACATAAGTATGAGTATGAATGTCAATCCTTCTCCAACTCCACTCCCAGGAGCACCTCCACTCAGTCCGAGTAAACTTACATACAAACCAGAGAGGCGCATTTTGAGAAGGCAATTTTTAAATTGTCCATTTCTGCGAAAAAAAGCTTTTGAAAATCACTCTCCCTGTGCAATTAGTATTTCCTGTACAATCGCACAGACTTGGTCCTAGAGAAACCGGTAATTTTCTAGCGCGTTTCAACTCTGGCCCTATTGAAAATGACCTCACTCATCGGATCAAGGTCGTTTTCAATATGGTGGTGCCAGGCCCATCTACCATCTACTCTTCTCTCCTCCTGTCCACCAAACGTCTGGACCGGATCAGTTAATGTTTGCTGGCCTAGCAACCCCCAAGTGCTTCACATGACTAGAAAAGCCCTAAAAAGGATGATATGCTGAAAGACTAACTCTTGGACACACAAGAGTGCATATTTAGTAGTGTTAGTTATTTTGTGTGGCTTCACATAACAACTGGGATTGTCTGCAAGTAGCAACCCAATGCACTGTGCAACTTAATGCTTTGGAAACATAGGTGCAGGCACCCGGGGGAGCCGGCTGACCTGACGGGTACACTTCTAGCATCCAGACAACCAGAAAGCTTCCAGAAAAAAAAAAAAAAAAGAGAGAAAAGCAAATACAAATTGTATTTATGCCATTGCTAATTTATAGTTGACCAAGTTAGGCCACCAGGAGGTAAAGTGACTTGCCGAAGGTCATGAGAAAGCCAGGAGATCAGTGCATCTGAGCTGATTTCCAAGGAATTCTCCTCCCGAGAACATTTTATCCCTGTACATGCTGCGACAATTTTAAGATGAATTAGAAAATGCTATAGATTAGTTACCTTAGAGAGGCCCAGTCGCGTCCTTGTTGACCATCTCTACGCAATAGATTCCCCCGATAGTAAAAGCCAAAGGGAGAGACAATAGTGGGAGAAGAGAAAAAAGGAAGTATATTAGAAAAATAATTATGCAATGGATTCCTGGGGGAGGGGGGGGGGTTCCCTTTGGATTGGCAGTGTCCATCCTGCTCCTTGTACTATGAGCCCAACCCTTTATTAACAAATAACTGGGAATGTCCCCCCTTATGTAAGATCACCCTCCCACCTCACTTCATCCAGTCATTGCAGCAACATCCTCACCCAAGGGCCATGCACCGGTGCTCCCTCCAGCAGGCCAACATCATAGACGCTAAGCCTAGAGACTGCTCCACCCACTTCCTTCCCAATCTGGACACTGAACAACTCATGCAAGTTTTCTTAGTTCCATTGAAATTACTGCTAACAATCAAACAATGGCCGCACTTTGGGTTTCTTTCTGCTAAAGGAAATCTTACTTTTCAGTTCTGTCATAGCTCCTAAAGCATTTCAAGTGCACGTATCTTGAACGACGGGGTATGTAAATAAAAAGAGCCAACCTTCGGCCTGCACTTTGGGTGCCACTGTTAAGCAAATCATAATTCTGCAGCATCAAAAATCCCTTACGTGCGCTTTAGCAGTCCTCTGCCTGATGGAGAGCGTGAAATCGACCACAATAACTCCCATGTCTTCTTCCAAACTATTGGGATCTTCCAGTTTGAAAATCTTTTCTGTAGGTCTGTAAAGAACAGAGAAGTGTTTATCATCTTGCTGTTGTCGTCGTTAACAAAGCTACTGTGAATGAGCCCTGACACTTTGGCGTACAATACCATTTCAAAAACCAGCTTCAAAAATCTGCACTTTTATATTTCAATTAATGCAGCACTGCAGAATGAAACCTCTTTCATGTATGGAGCTGGACCGATGAAATAGCAGGCTTGCACATCCTTACAGGGGTCTGTGCAGCTTTCAGGATGCTTTCCCAGATATGGAGTTGAAGAGCTATTATAGTAGGCATTACCTTTTTTCTCAACGCATAATTAAGCTATGAAATTTGTTTCCAGAGGATGTGGTGAAAGCTATTAGTCTAGCTGTGTTTAAAAACGGTTTGGACAAGTTCCTGGAGGAAAAGTCCATAAACCATTGCAGGGGTGGCTCAAGGCAACCTGACACCTCAGCCAAGGGATGAGATGGTTCCCCCCTCACCCCGCCCCTCCCCCCCTCCCGGCTCGTCCTGCGCTCCTATCCCGCCTCTCTTCTGCCGCCGCCGGCCTGGGTCAGCAGGGGCAGGCAGTGTGAGGCAGACACCACAGCAGCGTTCTGAGGGGGGGCATTTTTTCCCGCCTCAAAATTCTGCCGCCTGAAGCAGCCGCCTCACCCTGCCTCATTATAGAATCGCCCCTGAACCATTATTAAGGTGGACTTGGGGAAAGCCACTTCTTATCCCTGGGATAAGCAACTTGGAATTACCTCTTGGGATCCTGCCAGGGACTTGTGACCTGGCTTGGACATTGTTGGAAACAGGAGACTGGGCTTCATGGACCCACCATGGCAAGCCTTACGTTTTTATGACTTAGCTATATGGAGCTACAAAGGACATTGCTGCGCATGTGCACGTCCCAATTTTGAGCTGAGCAGGTCTTACCAGAGGAAAATGTAGCCACAGAGAAGCTAAGGCTGCACGATGGCTGCACCCCATGTAACAAGGAGGGTACAGCTGGATAGATCTTCCTGGGCTGAGGATGCTGTAGTGTAGAGGCAGTGCTGGGGGACTGGGGAGTCCCAGTCATCATGCAAGAGCGACACCTAGTGGCTGGATTTAGGGGCCCAATATTGCAGGGGGTCTGGAAGGAGGCCAGGGGCACAGTGTGATGTCCCCTACTGAGCATTCTCAATGACTGGGCTAGGTGAGTTGGAAAGCAATTTAAAAAGGGGTGGGTGGGGGACAGGTGAAATTCCCAGGCAGTTGGGTATATGCATATGAGGAGAGATATTTAAAGCATTTTTTTTCATGGTTTCCTAAACTCTTAGGGTTTCTGTAATGCACAAATTGCAGCAGGCAGTGTCTCTGATACTAAGGAAGCATTAAGAATCGCTGTATGGTATAAATCATAAAAGCCAAATTTAAATAAAGATTCTGAATTTTAAAACACACTGTGAATTTGATTTATATAGCAGACCCTCTTTATAATCGATTTCAGGCCATCATTTATGTCATGAAAAGGTGCCATAGTCCATGAGCGATGGACTATGGCACCTCTAGGCTAAAGCACGTTTAAGCTTTAACCCGTATCCGCTATTGTATTTCTTAATTATTTCTACCTTTACTTCCTTCCAGCTACATAAGCTTCCAAGTTCCTTATCCTTGTTGAATGTAACTTTGCCTTATTCATTTCTTTTGTTTAATTCTCTTTAGTTACGCTACAGTTATACCCTTGTTAAATGTAAACCGATCCGATATGGTTATGACTATGAAGGTCGGTATAAAAAAGTATTAAATAAATAAATAAATAAATAAATAAATAAATAAATAAATAGCAGCATGGGGCAACTATTACAAAGCACAAGAATTCTTGTTTTTACACCTCAGCCGGTGCTAGCAATAAGGCGAAGGTCGTGTACAAACCCCCACCTCCACCACACAATTCATTTCTTATTATTTTTCCTGAGGATCTCCACTCCATCCTCCCTCCCGACCATGCAGGCCACTGTTCCTCCCTCCACCGAACCCAAAACCAGATACAGTGCCAGCAGTTGGCGAGTGTAGGGCCTGCAGGCCGGCATGCACCGACAGGCCCTGCGGTGTGAGTGGGGAAAGCCTGTAGGGACACTGCAGAGCTGGCTGACAGGCCCCCCCCCCCACTCTCACCGAGCGCCAGAGGTTCTCCCGCTTCTGGTGACAGGGTAAGGAGGAGGGGCTTAGGCTGAAGGAGTCCACAAATATTCCTGGCTTAGAGTTCCCAGTGGACTCACACGGTCACTGTTGCATGTTTTCCGTTTGATATAAATAAGGAATATGGAAAACCAGAGAGTCCCCGGCCTTCTAATATTTCAGAGATCAGGTTTGTGGGGGACCTTTCTGTGTGGAGCATATTGGGAGAGAATGAAGATGTCAGGATGAAGGGGTCCTAGGCTCCCTCATTGTAAGAAGAGTAAACAAATAGATTTACTGGGCTGAATGCTTTGGCAATCTCAGACTCGTGCATTGGCAGATTAAGACCCTCTGAGGAGGGGGCTCCCTAGGCCCAAGGCTTTGGGGACCCACCGTCCCCCCATAGGTTGACTGTCACATAGGCTACACAACAAGAAACTAATGGGGCAAGGGAGGTCCTAACGTTGGGGTGGAGGCCTTCTGTGCCTATAGGGTCACCCAGCACTGGACTCTTGCGACAATTTCAGGCAGATACGCAGATCTCAACACCCTCTGTGCAGAATCAGAAACGCTGGCTGCACAATCGCTTGGTAAGAGGCTCGCATCGAGCACCTTAGGTGCAAGCTACATCCCGCCCTTCCTCCCCACAGACTGCGGAACATATCCCACTCCATGCAGTGACTTGTGTCTGAAAGAGGAGGCAAAGGAGGGGAAGAAAGGGCTGGAAGATGAATCAACTCTTTGGTGCGGCTCTTGGGAACCGATTCACAAGCCCCTAATTTCAGGGAACCGATACCTGTTCAGCTCCAGTTCTCTGAGTGCTAGAAATGCTGAGCCCATGAAGTCGTCAGTGGTTAAGTCTCGATCATAGACCTAGTGCAAAAAGATTTGTAAGAAAACAATAAATAAATAAATGAAAGGAAAAACGTGATAAGAGATTGCGTCAGCTGACCCGACGTCATCAAGCTGGCTGTCAAAAGTCAACATTTTGCCCATCAGCAGCAAGTCTGAGACAGATTACTCCAAACTGAGTCTCTGAAGAGCAGATGTATTTGTACTTTATTGAATGTTTGTGCATGATAAAACCCATTTTTCCCCCTGCTCTGTACTGCATGCAAAATAAAAGAAGATTTGATTGTGGTTCTAGGTTACAAAGATCTCTCATGGATTGTATTTCTAGCAGTCTACAAATCATTTCCACTTTTCTTCCTCCTAAAATTTCCCTCCCTGCAATGCATTTGAGCAAGAGACTGATACGGCGCTCCCTCTTGCATCCCATGAGCTCTCAATGTCTGTCATGCTCCTGGAGAGGAACTGAAAGAAAATACTCAATGCACGCTCATGTTTAACATAATCCTTTCATGCAGCAGGACACAGCGCACAGGAGTATTACAGAACTCCGTTAATTACCTTCACATGCAGTTTGTCATCCAAGTTTTGGATGGGTAATACAAAGTTCTCATCCCAAACTGGATTCAGGTTCTTGTAGATGACTCTGCTTTTATAGAGAGTTTTTTTATTCAGCTTAAATTTCACATAAGGATCGCTTGTACCTGGAAGGAATACATATATTTTTAAAGGCCTAGCCAATGTCAATAAATGTCATCGTTAAGCCCCACCCCCCCAAAAAAAAACATATTTCATGGTAATTAGGAAACAATCATTTTTTTTTTTTATTGTAGCATAACATTTTTAAGACTTAACAGTTTGACTGGAATTCCTGACAGTCAACAAGACCTGCTTCTTAGGAGGTGTGGTCCAGTGGTTTGAGCATCAGGCTGAAAACCAGCTAAGCCACAGTTCTCTCTTTTTTTTTTTTTTTCAATTCTTTATTTACTATTACTTTTGTAAGGTAAATCAAAGTGAAATCTTTCCTTATAAAGCGGTTAAAGAAAGGTAATAATACATAATCCGGGAAAAATATGCATTATCCTGACCCAATTTAAATTTCTAACTACCGGTAATTAAACTGCCTAGAAGACCCTTGAGATCATCCGGATCTGTAAAAGAATAATTCTTACCATTCAATTTAATTATTCACCTACATGGGTACCTAAGAATAAAATACCCTCCTTTATCCAAAACCTCCTTCTTCTGTAGTAAAAATTTCTTTCTACGTAACTGAGTTGGTTTTATAAGGTCTGGCAAAATCCATACCTTTTGACCATAAAAGGTCTTTAAATGGTTCCAAAAGAAATTTTTCATTACACTATATCTGTCTGTTATAAATGCAAACTGAATTAACAAAGTTCCACGTTTTTTAACTTCCAAATCTTCTTGAGATTTTTGCAATAAGTCAGATAGTTCCATTGAACTACTTTTACATAACTTTAATTCTGATGTTTCCTTTTCTTTCTTCTTTTCATCTCTTATCGCCTGTACTTGTTCTATCTCCTTCTGCTTTACTCCTACATAAAAGGCTCTGACTATGACTGGTAAACAATTGTCTGGAATTTTCAGTATTTGTAATGCATAATTTCTGAATAATTCCAGTGGATCCATCTTTTTTATGATAGGAAAATTATTAACCTTCAGATTTAATGATCTTATAGAATTTTCAAGATTTTCCATTCTCCTATTGACCTCCCCTTCGACATTTATTTGGCGATTCTGTATCTTTTCTATCTGTGAAACACGCTTAACTAGCTCATTCACTTCTTTTCTTTGATCTTCTAGTTTTACTGTATTTTGTACAGAAGAACTAGTAGTATTCATTACTACTTCAGTTAATTTATTAATTGACATGTCTAATTTAACCATATAGTTCCACAGACTTTCTAAAGTTATGTTAGCAGGTTTCCTCAACCGAATATCTGATTTAATTACTACTTACTCTGTTAAAAAGTTTTTACTCGACTACCCTCTTGTAACCCTGCCCAATTACTTCCCTCTTTCAGCCCTCAACTTACCCTCCTGAACGTTAACAAACTTCCTTACTAGGTACTTTTTGTATATACCTCTCACATGGTTATTCAGTTTGCTGTTATTCTTTTTTTACATATTCTTAACATGGTTATTCATATCTCTCACCTAGTTATTCAATTACTTTTATGCTTTGTGTTTTTTGTAAAGCCTGTTGCTGCATTATGTTACCTGTAAACCGAGGTGATGTTCCCAATGTGCTGCGGTATATAAAAATGCTTAAATAAATAAATAAATAGAATAAATACTTCAATATTGTTACGTTTTTCTTTAGCAGGGTTGGTTAATATTGGGGAACTAGTTTCTCTCGGAATAACACTAGGATCCAAAATGTTCAACTGTGATGTATCTTGAGTCATTTGTTCGGATAATTTCGGTATTTCAATAAGTTGTTGCTTAGGCGCATCTCCCAAATCCAGAGGTCTCAAGATTACCTCTTGCAGATTCCCTGGGCTCTCTGGGGTAAATCCCCCTTCTATTCCAGGTGGTGATGGTGTATCCGGTGCCCCTGGGCTTAATGATGTTTCCTCGACCCAGAGAGATGCATTCCGCTCTAATACATCTCCCACAGCGGTCAGCCCTATATGGGTATTCTGCGTTGAGTCTAACCATTCAGATACTGTTTTGTCGTATTTCTGTTGCCACCCCAACAGAAGGCCTTAACTTGACCTTCCTTTTGGTATGTGGCATATTACCCAAAGGAAAACTTCAAGAGTATCTGATGTAATAATGCAATAACTTTACAAAAGATTTCACTTTTGGAGGCTTAAAGGAGTAAAGCGACTTAATAAGGTTGTCCTACCTGAAGTGGATTGAGATTACAAAATCCTAAATTTGTAGTGAATAATAAGGACAGATCTGGCAGAATCCCGGCAAAGCCCAGCTTAGCCGCGCGCCCCTTAAGCATGCACGGCTTTTGCGGTGCGCCGCAGGCAGATCACTTTTAAAGTCTACTTACAGGTCCTGGTCCCGCCTCTGAAACACGCCTCTCAGCGTGTCATTTCCAGCTGGAGATGGAAAATTTTAGCGTCGATGCAAAGCAGCATTTACCCCCGGATTCCTCAGCTGCAAGGTAATAGTCAGGCACTTTCTCCTCCGCCTCCAGCAAAGCCACAGTTCTAATCCCAATCCTGCCACTGATGTGCCTTGTGACCTTGGGCAAATCACTTTAGCTCCTGTAGCCTCAAGTACCCAACTCACACCCTAAGCTCTTTGGAGCAGTGACATGATATCTGGAACATTATGCAAGTAGTTGTGCTATGAGTAGTTTTAGATTTCAAATAAGGAAACCTTCAATGAAGGACTACAAAGTGCCTGCTAGCTCAGAGAGAGTTTGTTATTGTTATCCCCTCTCCTCAGTTTTGCAGATATCTACAATTACAGCAGGCTCCCATGAAAAGAATGAGTCAATTGATAATATTCCCAGGTTGTGTTCTGCTGAGGCCGATTTAAAAAATCTGAAATGCTATCTGATATCCACTTTCTACAGGATGTAGGGGTCCTTTGCTGAATGTCCATTGCCAAAGTAAAGGTAAGAAGCCAAACCGGAAGGAGTGGTATTATCGAGTGAGATACTGTTGGCTCCCAGGTTAGTAGCCATAAGTACTAATCGTCCTTTATTTATTTATTTACTTAAAATTTGTATCCCACACATATCCAGTGTTCAAGGTGGGTTACAGAAGCACATACAATCATTAAAAGCAAACAACCATACAATTCATATACATATAAAGCAGCCTGCAGTAAGCGAGCCATAACATAAAAAACGCAATACATATTAACTCAGCTAAGTTGTCTGATATGCCAATTGAAACAGATAAGTCTTTAGATGAAATAGATATTCAACAGATATTTAGATGGATGTTCAAAAAAGAATATATCTGGTTAAGTTAGTTTCCTTTAAAAAAAAAACAAACAAAAAAAAACATAGTGACATATCCCCTGCCTCCCTCCTATCCCAGCTGCAAAGGCCCTATGGGGCCGAACGAGTCACCCACCCCAAAATGGCCCATTTAATGTAAATAAAAATGTATTTGCGCCAGAAGTCCCCCCTCCCCTCTCCCCCCTCCCACCCCCTGCTCCAACTTATCCTTATATATGGAAATGGTAAAATTCACGGCCTGAAGATTTCACCACCCCCCCCCCCAACACCCCCTCAAACTTTTCCCTTCTCCACTTTCCCCCATGCCTCATACCTTTATTTCCAGTTGGGTCTCCAGGATCACAGCAGCCTGCTACCGTGATCCGGAACCAACACTTCTGGGGATGCTTCTGTCATTGCTAGGCTACTATGATGGAAGCGTATGTTAGCCGGATAACTTGTCCACTAAACGCCCTACTATGGACCCCTAGAAGTTTTTTAAACTGCTTATGGCATGCTATAAATTATAACTATTCTGGAAGAGAATTCCAGAAAATAGGGCCTGATATAGAAAAGGCTATATCTTGGGTCTCTCCAAGGCATGCATAATGAATAGATGCAACTTCAAATAGACCTTTATTGGCAGAGGAATTTAACGTTGTCACATCCAATATATTAAGGGCTTTATGAATTAAAATGGAAATTTATCTTACTCTCCATTGTATTGGTAACCAATGGAGGGACTGTAATACCGGTGTAATATGCTAATGTTGACCAGCATTCGATAATATACATGCAGAGTTCTTAATTGGTAAAGGTCTGCTAGAATTAGTTGGGAGACCGAGATACAAAAGAATTGCAATAATCAAGCCTTGCCATAACCAATGCTTGAACGACTGATGGAAGTAGAGGCTTCAAATGTTTAACATACTAGATTAGGTTACATTTTGAATGTGAGCCTGCATTAAAAGATTAGATCTCAAGAATGACACCTAAGTTACAAACTTTGGGCCTTATTTTCTAAGGCTATCGCACGCTTGCGCTACCAGCGCAAGCGTGCGATAGCTAGAAATCGTAGCGCACGCCTGTAAAGGAGACATCAGGTGGAGTCGGCCCCGGAAGAGGAGGAGTCGGGGCGTCACCGGGGCCGACTCCGCAAAGACGGCGCAGACAGCGAAAAGGTAAGGAGCCTATTCGCTGCCTATTTCGCGCTGAATAACTACACCTTTTATGGTGTAGTTATTCGGTGCGTCGCCAGCAGCAATCGCACCGCGGCTGTGCAATCGCTGCCAGCTAGCGCAGGTCCCCCCCCCCCGCCCCCTGTTACCACCGGATTTTCTAAGTTCTGCGAACTTAGAAAATCTGACCCTTTGTCTCTAATTTGTAACTTAACAGTCATCAGAAAGCAAATGTGTAAGTGGATAAGTTCAATTAATACATTGTAAATTTTATTCAGAGTACAGTTCGCTCTGGAAGGGGTTTTAAAATGGGTTATATTGGCTTCTAGTTGTGAGAGAGACCATTGACACAATCTGTAGTGTGGTGGGGCCATTGTTACCTTTGGAACCATGTTGCATTTATTTGTCAAGACATTGGTGGATTGAAAATTACTGCTGGTCAGCTTATATATACTCATGTGCAATTAGCACTGGAAAGACGATACCTTGCAGTTATAAAATGGAAAGATTCAATACCATCACTAAAACCTGAATGGCTGGCTAATGCTGCGAGCATGGACAGCCGCTCGAGAGCATGAGCCCCTGTGCCATGACGCAAACTGCACATGGTCCATACCACTGCACATGGTCCATACCACTGGAGGGTGAACGCATCCAGACACGGGCTGACTGGAACACTCTTAAACTTAGAACATGGCTTGAACTCGGAATACTTGAAGGCCTCACTGAAACTGCAGACACAGGAAGTGAGACCTAGCAACACAATGTTGGTCTCTGGGATAGCCCTCTGGCCACTCCAAAAGCCCTTTTGGACTTGCCTCTTGGAAATGGCTTGAGCATCAGGACAGATGAAGGCGAGGACTGAAGAAGACTGGAGAAGAGGACAAGATGAAGGCACTGAAGACTTGGACAAGACAAAGCTCTGGTACAGCCCTGTGCTGCAGTACTCCCTACACAGCCCATGGGCTGGCCGTGGACCACGTCAACAGCAGTGCAGACTCTGGACTTGGAACTTGACAAGCACTTGACATCAGGACTTGGAACAAGATGAAGACTCTGGGAGCACCCTGTACTGCTGTGAGCCCTACACCATCCATGGGCTGGTCACGGAAATTGACAATATCAGTGTAGGCAATGTACTCAGGAACGAGGCAGAAGCTGGAAAAAGAACTCCAAAGACCGAGACAGGACTCAGGAACTCAGACTCAGGAACTTGGACTCATCCGGAATTCAGGTCCAGGGATGGGACAGGACAAAACAGGACTTTAAAACCAAGGGACTTCTGGAGACTTGGACCAGCAGATGAAAACTCTGGACAGGACGAAGACATGGAACCAGGAACAAAATGTGGAATGAAGGAACGAAGACTTGGGCTCAGGAATGAAGACAAGAACCAGAAACCCATGAAAGAACAGGAACATGGAACAAGGAACGAGAAACAATGAAGACCTTGAAGGTGCTAGCAAACCATTGCAAAGGCAACAAGGAACTGACTGAAGAGCACTTCATAGGGCTGCTGAAAAGAGAAAACATCATTGGGAATCACTGCAGCATTTCCTGCCACGAGCCGTTTAAGTCTTCAGCAGAGGCAAGTGCGCGCGCCTAAGGGACATCAAGGAGAGCTGGAGTCTGTGGCATTCAGGCCGCGAAGATCAGGCAGCAGTGGCATCTGGCCATGCTGAAGCAGGCTGATAGAGAGGTGACTCGGCGCCGCATAGGAGCGGCAGCACGTCTCGGCAGCAATGGTCACATCTGGGAAGACGAGTGAGTCGCTCACGGGCCTGTCCCACGAGAGCAGTTCACAACAGTTAACATTTCTCATATATTTCCAGTAGAGCAAAAGCTGTACATTTATATTTATAACGATATGGTCCCCCTGGTTAAATTACTCCAATCTTAAGGATTAAGAGTTGGAGATAATTGTTTAGGGCTGGGGGGGGGGTTTTTGGGCGATAGGGGGGAGGTATCTTACATGATTGCGACATTGGACTACCATCTTGGCACAGTCATAAGACAAGGGATTTGTTGGGTTTTTTTTGCATTGAGCATGCCAAAACAAAACTATTTTATCTTATATTTGAGACCAAGTGCCTCCCAGGATTTAGCAGGGAGAACGTGGAAGGAACAAACAGGTCTCATTTAAATACCATTTTCAGTTAAACAAATGTTGAAAGATATCAATTTTTTTTCTTCACAGTTATGTGCATCTCTCATGACTACATTTACAGCTCTAGAACATTTTAATAGAAGCAGAATATAGCTACAGATAAAGACCACAGGTCCCATCATTCTCCTTTCCTGTTGCAAAATGCAGATTTTAGTGAATCCTCTGGCTTCTCTTTCACTTCCTGGCATTGACATGGCATGGGAATTTTCCATCCAAAAACATCACCCTTCATGTGGATCTGTCCCAGTGGATGGGGTTTATAGTATATGAACAAATAGAAATCCTGAAGACAACGATCAGGGAATAAAACAATGATGATCCCCAACACAACTGGAATATCCTGGGAGGTAGAAAAACAGTCTGAAGACACCCAGAAGTAAGTCAAGACTTGACGTAATCTGGTTTCTCCAGAGTTTTGGATCGCAGTTGCTTTCCACGGTATTTTAGACAGCTCAACTTTGCATCCATGTTGGCAATAAGACAGGAGATCTACATGTAGCCAAGCATATAAATGCAATTCATTATAAATCTGTGCTGTAGAAGCACTAGCCTTATCCACGAATGTCTCCCAGAAGTAAGTATTTTAGCAACAAATGCCATGTATCATATTCTAGGTGCCACATGTTAAAAAGTCAGGATCCACACACAGTACACTTAGCAAATGTCGGCAGAAAAAGAACCAAGTGGTCCAGTGTGCCTAGCACGTTATTTGTTTATTTATATAAGGTTAGTAATTTCCACTCCATGCAGGATATCCTCATGCCTTCTGTTATGGGTAGTAACTGCTGCTCCGTGCAGATCCCATCACATACTTTCACAGACTGAAAGAGCCAGCACCCTTTGCTCAAAAGGTTTTAAACAAATGCTTCTAAATTTATTAAATCTTATTGACAAAGCAACATTTTGAATCCATAAACATGACCTCCATGTGTCTGATTGGCAGTGTATGGACCACAGAAATTTTGTACTCAGGTCAGTCTGTAAAAATGATGGAACATATACTGGTCTCGCCAATGAATATGATTTAACACATTTAGGAGTATTATCTCGCCTTAGAAAACAGAGCACCCGGCTGTTTCTGGGACTAATCTGATCTTCGACACAACACACATCAATGGAAGAATCAGCGTAAATCGAGCAATATCATCATTCTTTAACCAAGAGAATGAGCACACGAATCCTTAAAAATAATGAAAGGAAGAGTTAAGAATTAAAATCCATTAGGAACAGAGCAGAGAGGAGTAATACAAAAAACAGTAAGTATGCAAGCTGCTACGTGAGCTGCTGAGCCAAAAGGTTATTTAAACCTGTCTTTTGAGTCAAACCTTTTCTCTCTGTCTGGATCGACCCAGGGGTGCCCTGGAGAACAGAATGCCTTACTGTGCCAACGGAAAATCAAACCGACTACAAGTGAACTCACTGAAAGGCTATTTAATCATTTACCCAGGGTGTTAGTGGGGAGTTTTCTCAGTTCCACACTGCGACACAGTGGGTTTGCTGATATCAAATGCTTGCCAGCAGCACATAGGCTCGTATCATCCTACTGCAGGGCAGGCTGAAGAAGTTTACCGGTCTCGTCCGTTATCTGACACTACAAAAGCGCCACTTTGTGTGTGTCCAACTGAACTGGAGAAGATTCCATGTAATATGGGAGTGGAAGATTGGACATTACTTTTCAGCCCGGGAGGGGACGGCAGGATCAGTGGTACATTCTCACTCAAATGTAGTCAAAGTTCAGGGGGCAGCATTCTACTTCTTCTCTATGGGGCAGCGATTGCCTTTAAAACCAATTTAAAGTAATCCATACTGTCAAGAGGCCTATGAACATGTAGCCTATGTCACTATAGTACTGTCCATGTTAATCTGGGAAGCATAAGCCTTGCAAAGGAAACCTGAAAGGGAATATAAAATGTCCGGAGCACTCAATATATTTGCTTTACAACCAATACTGATAGCTTCTGTGCACAAA
This sequence comes from Rhinatrema bivittatum, assembly GCF_901001135.1. Lineage (NCBI taxonomy): Eukaryota > Metazoa > Chordata > Amphibia > Gymnophiona > Rhinatrematidae > Rhinatrema > Rhinatrema bivittatum. The sequence continues at coordinate 73,462,781 of NC_042627.1, read as the reverse complement.
CCCGCCTCCCCCCCCAAATCAGACAATTATATTTCTTAGTGTAAAGGGTGGTGAATGCATGGAACTGCCCCACAGTGGAGGATCCAAGAAAAGGATCACTAGGGGGACGAAGGAAATGAAGAGAAAGTCAGAGATCAGCTGGGGTTCTTTGGCCTTGCACCAGGAAGTAAACTGGGCAGATCGGATAGGCCTTATCTGCCAACATATTCTCTGTTACTACATCCCAAGATTATTTTCCACAATATAGCTAAAAAAAAAAAAAAATCTGCAATCTTTCTTTAAACAAACAGCAAAAAGGACAGAAACTGAAGGCTAAAGTTTCGGTACATCAGTGTAATAGCAAACTCTTTTCAAGGTTGGTTAGCTCAAAGCAGAGTTATTGCTTTCCTCCTGTGCTCTCTTCCTCGTGTGAGTAAGACATTAGCAATCATTCTGATATAAAAACAGTAGGGAACCAAAAAAAAAAAACCCTATAACAAAAAAAAAAAAGAAGCCTTTAATTAAATGAGATTGCCACTCTGGGATCAAGCCTTCATGCCTGTCAGCCTGCTCTTAAAATAAATATCTCAAGCGCTGGGCCTCACTAGTGTCACTTTCACACAGGCAAGGCACGCCGGGTAATCCCCAGGCATCTTGACAGCTACATAACGTCCAGATTATTTTGTGGGTGAGTGGCCACACTTGCGTGAAACAAAATATTGATGCCTGGAATTAACAGAAGAGCAGAGATGGTTTACAGAATAAAAGAGGGAAAAACGTCAAGTTTGGTACAACTCTCTGTTGTTGGAGAGAGAAAAAAAAAAAAAGAAACCGCCACAGCTACGAGCGCTGGTTTCCTGCACCTCAGGCCTGCCGTTTCACTATCGGGGCTACAGATGCGAGACCGTTCAAAGCAAGCTCTCAACTTAGGTGGTTTTTTTCAGCCAGGTTCAAAATAACCCTGCTCGTCTGACCAGCATTCATAGCAAATGGCGGTGCCATTCTTCTCTTGAGAATTTCGGGCAAATCTGAAGGGGGGGGGCCCTGGAGAATTACGGCAGATCCAGTGCTTCTTCTGAGGATTTCAGATTCCTTAGTCAAATCAAACCAGAAGCAGGGGCTGTTGTCGGCTTAATTTGACTAAGAAGTGTATTGCTCAAATAATAAAGAGTTTGCACTGTGATTATCAAAAAAATGGTGGTTGATAGGTAATTGATGTGTCAATTTAATGGAATTATGTACATTTGTTTGAAGGCTATTTGATATGTTCTTTTGATTCTTTGATATATGTTTGTACTTATTTGGTTTATATATATATATTTTGATTTCTTGCGTGGGTTGGCATGAGCATAACGTACATAGAACAGCAGTCACTACCAACCTTAAAAGAAGGCAAGGGAGTACAACTGAGATCATTCTTAGCAGGACGGTCCCCTGTTATAACTTCCACAGGCCCGGTGTGAAATAGTGCAAGAAGTGGTAGCAACTCGGCGAGTTATCGATTATAAATGTTTGAGTTAAATTTATATTGAAGATATGCTCCATTCTGCCCCTAATTACTATTATTTTTTCTTATAATTTAAATGTCATATTATATGGAATATAATATTTACCTTATTGTGTACCATTGTTACTTTAATGACATTGATTTTTCTGTAAAGGAATGTTTATTCCTGGTAAATTTTCAAAAATTTGAAAATAAAGAATTAAAAAAAAAAAAAAAAAAGAAGGCAAGGGAGTAACCTGCACAGAACGGCAGCCAGTCACTACCAACTTTAACAGTATGCATGGGGATAAACTACATAGAGCAGCAGTCACTACCAACCTTAAAAGAAGGGAAGGGAGTAACCCGCACGGAGCGGCAGTCACTGCCACCTTTAACAGTACTCATGGGGGTAACCTGCACGGAGTGGCAGCCAGTCACTGCCACCTTTAACAGTACACACGGGGGTAACCTGCACGGAGCGGCAGTCACTGCCGCCTTTAGCGGTATGCACGGGGGTAACCCGCACGAAGCGGCCGTCACTGCCACCTTTAACGGTACGCATGGGGGTAACCCACACAGAGCGGCAGTCACTGACACCTTTAACATTACGCACGGGGGTAACCCGCACGGAGCGGCAGTCACTGACACCTTTAACAGTACGCACGGGGGTAACCTGCACAGGAATTTCTTACCAATCAAACTCAGTTAAAAGAAACCAATGAGCGAATAAAATATTTAGAGAATCAGGAAAGGAAATATTTAGATTTTCAGGCTGCAGTAGTAAAAGATAGGGAAGCTCTGAATAGAAGAATTGAAATGTTAGAGAACAATACCAAAAGGTTCAACCTAAGGTTTTTGAATTTTCCTAAGATTATAGGGGAAGATCCCCTTATTACCCTCAAAAAGTTTATGGTTGAACAACTGGGTTTTTCTTTGGAGCAGTCCCCAACTATAAATAATTGTTATTATCTTCCAATTAAGAATTAAATTGCTAGAAATAATATGTTTCAGGGAGATTTATCCAATTTTTTGGAGGATTCGTCTGCAAATATAATCAGTTGGGGAACACTCTTAGTAACCTTTTACTCCATTACTGATGTCAATAAAATAATGAAAAAATATTTTAATAAATATCCAATTTCCTTTTATGACAAGAATATAAAAATCTTTCCAGATTTGGCATCTTCCACACAATTGCGGCGAAAAGCTTTTTTAGCCTTTCGCCAAGAGGTAATATCATTGGGGTTTACATTTATGCTCCGTTTTCCTTGTAAATGTATTTATTTATTTTATTTTTATTTATTTAAGGTTTTTATATACCGGCAATCATGAGAACATATCTTGCTGGTTTACATGAAACGGGAGTGCATTAAATACATCAAACTAAATGTATACTAAATGTATACTAAACTAAATGTATACTAAATGTATACAAATGTATACATTTAGTATACATTTAGTTTACAAATGTATACATTTAGTTTATAAATGTATACATTTATAAATGTATATATAAATTTATATAAGTTTATAAATGTATACATTTAGTTTACAAATGTATACATTTAGTATACAAATGTATACTAAATGTATACAAACTAAATGTATACTAAAACGACAACTCCTGACCAACTAAAAAGTTTCCTAGATCAGATGAGAGTGCCTACCTCTTCCCCGGTTTCCATTTACAAACAAAGAGAGGTATAGACATATGCCAAATGGTTTACTTATTATTATGAGTTTCCTTTAATTCTCCCATATGAATATGGCTAAAATCCCCTCCGTGTTGATTGATATGTATATGGGATGTTGAAATAATTAATAGGTTATTCTTGTGTTGTTTGGATTAAAAATTGTAAGGACAACTACTCATAGTGATTTCAATATGCAATAATATTGTAATTGTATATAAGAAAATTGATAAATAAAGAATTAAAAAAAAAAAAGTCATGAAAAGATTCAGCCCTCGCAGCTGTCCATGGTCCATTCATGCATTTCTCAAACATTCATAATTTAATTATCTTAAAAAAATATAAAACCAGGCTAATATCGAAGAGCATCTTAGAATCACTCGACGCCGGCTTGGATCACAAATGCCTGGGCATTCTGACTGTGATGTAAGCATTCTTTGGGAATGAGGTATGTAGGGGGTTGGGATGGTCTTGGAGTGAGGGAGCAGGGGTGCGCAGTACAGAAATATTCGCCGAATGGAAAGAAAGGTCATTGAAAAAATTGTGCAGGCCAACCACATTTTTGAGAAACGTGCTTTGGAACTTTCTCCCAAAATGTAAAAGTGGGCAAAAGCCCCCACAGCTCTTTTTGCAGATGTATTGCCCTGCAGAATATATTGGGTGACATTTTTTTTTCTCCTTCTTGAAGGCGGAGGGGGAAGAAAAACATGGGCATAAGATACATCATTTTGAAATAATGCAATAAAACTCAACTTGAAAGCTTTAAGGACTTGTTATACCTTTTTTACTAGAAACATAAATCAGACCCTTTGCAAGCTTTGTCAATCCTCACAGTAAATGCCCTGGCCTTCAGTATCTTTCTCTGCAATATTTTAAAATGCCACAAGGTGGCAGCACTACAGTAACTTGAGTAAATGCAATGTTGGTTAGTTACAAGCAAATCAGTCACCACAAATAAGTTGGTTACAAGCAATTTGGTTACTTGCAAATACTTTCCCTTGCCACATTTCACGGGAGGCGTATTCCAAGACAGATGCTACATAATCATGTCACGTCATTCCAAAATCAGTAAGAGGTGGGATTGTTCAACAGAAAAACCTTATAGACAAAGCAAAAACAGTTTGTTCTTCTTTTTCAAAAAATGTGCTAAAAAAAACATGGCTTTTTGCTATTATCTTCAGCAACACTATTTATAGCACACTTTTGCAGCAACAGTGCTAAAAATGAATTAAGAGAAGTTTGGGTCTGCTATGGATACAATGCATGAAGATAAATAGAAGGCCAGACAATTATAGTACACGATAGCGCGACGTGAAACAGACTGTTGCAATGGATTAAGTACAACAGATAAATACCATGAGGGTGCTATAAATAAATACCATATAGGACAGTTATCATGCCACACCCCTAGAACCATGTCCTGAACCTCTACATCAACACAGACGGCAGCCTAATGCCTTCAGAAAAAATAAGTCAGACCAGTTGAACTAGGTCTGTTAGCTTCACCTCTGCCTTCCTAGAGAAAACAATTTTTTTTCATAAAGCAATGTAAAAATCTACAGCAAAAACAAAAGATTACCAATGCAAGGAAAATGTAAGCAATATACAATCAAAATGGCAGAAAAGATCACAAACAATGGGAGCCCTTAGTGTAGATTAAAGTGCATCAGTTATCAAACTATTCCAAATAAAATGAAATATACAGAGCTGAAAAATTAAGCATATTATACTCTAAAATACATCCTATAACTAGAAAAAAGCGTAAGCAGAAACAGAGAATTCTTCATAAGCTCCCCCCCAAAAAGAGAACACAGATACTTTCCTAGAAATAAAATATAATAAAAGGAGAACCTTTTCAAAGTCTCCATACAAAGCTCCTTGCACCTAATTTACCAGGGTAAAATACATGCACACTTTCCCTTTGAAAACTGCACTCGGATACGAAGACTCAGGGACTTTGCTCCTGCCTTCTCCATGGGCGGATTTTTACTGGAAGGCAACAGGACAACATTTGAAAGTGCAGGCTCCATGCCTTGTTTTTCAACCCCGCCCTACGCACATGGAGCACCTCCCCTCAATCCGGCTACAAGGACGCACACCCATGTGTACTTTTAGTCAGGCGGGGAGAGGGGGACAATATTCTGGCAAACAGTTTATCCAGGTACCTTTGGCGACTTTGCAAACTGTCCTCAAAAGTTCTAAGACTGGAGACCATCCAGCACTTCAGATCCGCTTCCTCTGTTACATTCCGGCAAAGCCTTCATCTTATCTGGCAGCGAGGAGACTGTCTTACTAGTTAAATATCCCCAAGCTGGAGAGGCTCAGAATGTATTGTTTACCCAATATCGAAACTTCGCATGTGCAAGGATATAAATAACTTCATCTTTCAAATCAAGAATTTCTTGTCTCATAGACAGAAATCTTCTGCATTGAGCTCATGTGGAGTAGAAAGAGTAAATGTGAATTGGTTGTTCACTCTGAAAACATATAAGGACTCAGTGACACTCCATGAAGTTAGTAAGTAGGTCAATTAAAACAAATTGGAGAAAATGTTTTTCCACTCAACACACAATTAAACTCTGGAATTCATTGCCAGAGGATGTGTTTAAGAAAGGTTTAGACAAGTTCTTGGAGGAAAAGGTCCATAAACCATTAACCAGATAAACTTAGGAAAAGTCACTACTTATCCCTGGGGCTTAGCAGCATGGGATCTATGTACTATTTGGGATTAGGGATGTGAATCGTTTTTCAACGATTAAAATTATCGTCCGATAATGTTTATATCGTCTTAAATCGTTATAGAACACGATACAATAGAAATTCTAACGATTTATCGTTAAAAATCGTTAAATCGTGTTAGTGCGCACTAACTCCCCGTTAGTGCGCACTAACTCGATTTAGTGCGCACTAACTGAAAATGATACAAATAAACACTTTCCAGGTCACTGAAGGTCAGTTAGGAATGAATATGAGTTCCTATTGGCTGGCTGCCCTCTTATCTATTGATATTACCAAGGTTACCACTGAGGTGATGGTTGGGGGGATGGGAAATGGAACTGGAAACTAACGAACACCAACAGAAAATGAAACAAAGTGTTCACACTTCCCAGGTCAGTAAAGGTCACTTAGGAATGAATATGTATGTATGTATTCCTATTGGCTGGCTGTGCTCTTATCTATTGATGTTACCAATATGGTTGGGGGGATGTGAAATGGAAACAGTTGGAAGCTTGACAAAAAAAGTAATGTAATGATCAGCACTCACGTGACTAGAACTTGTTTGTTTATTATTTTTGTTAGCAGGCACCTGAAATGCTAGTGCATGTTGAATTTGCCAATCACTGTGCATTTTAGAAAGGTGGTCCTGGCTGGAACTGTACACAGTTCAAATATATGTAATTGATTGTTGGTAAGTGTATTTTTTAAGTAGCCACACTGGCACCAGTATGTTTACTTTTCCTCCTACTTAACTCACTAGCTCAGCTTTGTAAGAAGGGCTTCTCTGCTTGTGTGTTGTTTTTGTTTGGTGTGAGGAGAGCAGAAACATCAGATCTTTATTCAATCTACTACAGTCATCTCTTACAGTGCCCTATCCCTATTAATACCAGGAGTGTTGTGATCTTCCTGCACACAGTGCCCTAACCCTGATACCAGTCTGAGACAGCTCCCTCCCTGCATTACTAGTGAGAGGCTGGCTTCACAGACAGGGGGGAGCTGCCTGACCCTCACTCCTGACTTCCCCCATGTCCCAGCTAGTGAATGGTGTGTGGGTGAGGGGGGGGGGGGGAGGATGGTGAAGTCTGAGACAGCTCCCTCCCTGCATTACTAGTGAGAGGCTGGCTTCACAGACAGGGGGGAGCTGCCTGACCCTCACTCCTGACTTCCCCCATGTCCCAGCTAGTGAATGGTGTGTGGGTGAGGGGGGGGGGGAGGATGGTGAAGTCTGAGACAGCTCCCTCCCTGCATTACTAGTGAGAGGCTGGCTTCGCAGACAGGGGGGAGCTGCCTGACCCTCACTCCTGACTTCCCCCATGTCCCAGCTAGTGAATGGTGTGTGGGTGAGGGGGGGGGGGAGGATGGTGAAGTCTGAGACAGCTCCCTCCCTGCATTACTAGTGAGAGGCTGGCTTCACAGACAGGGGGGAGCTGCCTGACCCTCACTCCTGACTTCCCCCATGTCCCAGCTAGTGAATGGTGTGTGGGTGAGGGGGGGGGGAGGATGGTGAAGTCTGAGACAGCTCCCTCCCTGCATTACTAGTGAGAGGCTGGCTTCACAGACAGGGGGGAGCTGCCTGTCCCTCACTCCTGACTTCCCCCATGTCCCAGCTAGTGAATGGTGTGTGGGTGAGGGGGGGGGGTGGATGGTGAAGTCTGAGACAGCTCCCTCCCTGCATTACTAGTGAGAGGCTGGCTTCACAGACAGGGGGGAGCTGCCTGACCCTCACTCCTGACTTCCCCCATGTCCCAGCTAGTGAATGGTGTGTGGGTGAGGGGGGGGGGGGGGGGAGGATGGTGAAGTCTGAGACAGCTCCCTCCCTGCATTACTAGTGAGAGGCTGGCTTCACAGACAGGGGGGAGCTGCCTGACCCTCACTCCTCCGGGGTATTGTGATCTTCCTGCACACAGTGCCCTATCCCTGATACCAGGGGTGTTGTGATCTTCCTGCATGCAGTGCCCTATCCCTATTAATACCAGGAGTGTTGTGATCTTCCTGCATGCAGTGCCCTATCCCTATTAATACCAGGAGTGTTGTGATCTTCCTGCATGCAGTGCCCTATCCCTGATATCGGGATGTGTGCAAGAAGATCACAACACCCCCGGTATCAGGAATAGGGCACTGTGTGCAGGAAGATCACAACACCCCCAGTATCAGGAATAGGGCACTGTGTGCAGGAAGATCACAACACCCCTGGTATTAGGGATAGGGCACTGTGTGCAGGAAGATCACAACACTCCTGGTATTAATAGGGATAGGGCACTGTGTGCAGGAAGATCACAATACCCCTGGTATCAGGGTTAGGGCACAAGTTCTAGTCACATTGACTGATCACATTACTTGTTTTGTCAAGCTACCAACTGTTTCCATTTCCCATCCCCCATATACTGTCAGTAGGAAACTTGGTAACATGAATAAATAAGAGGGCAGCCAATAGGAATACATATTCATTCCTAAACTGACCTTAACTGACCTGAAAAGTGTCAAATTGTATCATTTTCAGTTAGTGCGCACTAACTCCCGTTAGTGCGCACTAACTCGAGTTAGTGCGCACTAATCGGAAAAAACGATTTTTAACGATTTTTTAACTAAAAAATCGTGCCTAAGACGATTTTTTGCCCTGCCACACGATTTCTATCGTTAAGACGATATGGAAAACGATTCACATCCCTATTTGGGATCTTGCCTGCAGCCTGGCTTGGCCAACATTGGAAACTGGGTTTGATGGACTCTCAATCTGACCCAGTATTGCAATTCTTATATTCTTATGTTTATAGATCTAGAAAGAGTAGGAACTTAATTGATATACGACATCTTGAGATAATCGAGCCAGACGTATCACCCAATCACAATTGGATATCTACACATACCTGGGAACTTTTGAGCACAGGTCACCTTGAGTTTGGTGCAGATGCATTTACTCTTTCCCCACCACCCCTAACCCAGGCTGAATTTCAGCACATTCCCAAATTCTCTCAAGCCAGACCCAAGCATTCTCCCCATCCCCATCCCCTCCTCTCCTCACCCCACCATAGGCCTAAACCCAGCAGTCACCCCCTTTACCTCCTCAGGCCAACCCTAGCACTCTCTGCCTTCCAGCCCCGAGGCCTAACTCCACCAGCCTCTATCCCCGTGTGGGAGCTGACTCCCTGACAGCCATTGTTCCACAGAGACCCAGCCTAGCCAAATCATTCGCTTTAATTCATAGTTACATTTTTTTTAGTAATTAACACCCATTAATGAGCTATATACAAAGACCCTCAACATATTTTAACAGCGTGTTGTTCTGCCAATATGCCAGCTCATTAAATGTTATCAAGCATATGCAAAACAAGTATCACTGGTCATTGATGTACTCTGTACAACAGACCACATAGTAAAACTAAAAACTACACTGAAAACCTTTTTTAGGAGGCTTAGTAATGAACTGCTAGTGTGCCAGTCTGGTTTCCTACGAGTTTACTCCTGGGCAGAAGCCACTTCCTTGACCTCCCTTCCCTCACCCCTCCGAACTATGATTAAAAGAATTTCCCTCCCCCCACCTCTGATCTCCCCTCCCATCCACCTGATAGTGAAAGAAAGAACCCCCCATACCGTGACCTACGCTCCATCCCCCACTGTGCTAATCCCAAGTACCTCCAACCCCACCCTCCCCTCCCAAAGGTGCTAACACCAAATCCCCAGGGAGGGAAAGGCAGACACTCATCAGGGGCACGTTCACTCAGTTCAAACTAGGAGGCGATATTTCATCCTCACGGAGGTGTTAGACCTACCTGCAAAGGCCGCTGGTCTCAGCTGAGTAAAATATGCCCCTGACGCAGATTCGTAACGAAATGCTGGTGCCTGTGCCTGCTGATTCAGCTCAAGAAGTAACGCTAGTCTGCATTTCAAGCTTCAATTGCATTATTTAAAAAAAAAAATATGGAGATGGTAGCAAAGAATTGGTGCGGTCTTTGTGTTTCACTTTTATGAATCAGTTATGCATGTTTTCATGTAAACTGCTCAGGTCCATAAAACAAGGAGGTAGGCGATCTAAAAAAGCCGTCTTTGTATTGGATTAACACGTCTCCTAATAAAGAATATCAACGGACATTCCTTGGCATCTACTGTTTGTGTTGCCCTAACTGCTCAGGTCCATACATTTTTAATAAATCAATAGAGGTTTACGCGTGGAGAAAGGTGATTTTATAAGAAGGGGCTGCTTACAATCGGCCCATGCTGTCGCGGGTAAGGTGGTCTCCCCACGTTTATTTAAGGTGTTGGACAGTTAACGGGTTACCTTACCCTGCTTTCTAGGAGCCTAGAAGCAAACACCCTCCCCGCTTACCCGGGCCGCGGGGATACAAAGCAGGGCTGATCTGGGCTTCAAGGATGCTCACTGGAAATATGAACCTTAAAGCACAGAGAATTAGGTAGAGAGAAAGAGTCAGTCACTAGTCCAGACAAGGCTGGTATGTTGCTGGCTGAAGGCACTAACGGGATCACATTTTGGGCTCTGAATCAGGAAATGCAACGCCCTTTCCTCCACAGGGTAGCCAGTAGAGATGTGAATCGTGTCCTCGATCGTCTTAACGATCGATTTCGGCTGGGAGGGGGAGGGAATCGTATTGTTGCCGTTTGGGTGTGTAAACTATCGTGAAAATCGTTAAAATCGTGAGCCGGCACACTAAAACCCCCTAAAACCCACCCCCGACCCTTTAAATTAAATCCCCCACCCTCCCGAACCCCCCCAAATGCTTTAAATTACCTGGGGATCCAGCGGTGGTCCAGAACGGCGGCGGTCCGGAACGGCCCCCTCAATTGAATCCTGTTGTCTTCAGCCGGCGCCATTTTCCAAAATGGCCGCCGCAAAATGGCGGCGGCCATAGACGAAAACGATTCGACGCAGGAGGTCGTTCCGGACCCCCGCTGGACTTTTGGCAAGTCTTGTGGGGGTCAGGAGGCCCCCCCAAGCTGGCCAAAAGTTCCTGGGAGTCCAGCGGGGTTCCGGGAGCGATTTCTTGCCGCGAATCGTTTTCCGTACGGAAAATGGCGCCGGCAGGAGATCGACTGCAGGAGGTCATTCAGCGGGGGTTCCGGACCGCCACTGAACGACCTCCTGCAGTCGATCTCCTGCCGGCGCCATTTTCCGTACGGAAAACGATTCGCGGCAAGAAATCGCTCCCGGAACCCCGCTGGACTCCCAGGAACTTTTGGCCAGCTTGGGGGGGCCTCCTGACCCCCATAAGACTTGCCAAAAGTCCAGCGGGGGTCCGGAACGACCTCCTGCGTCGAATCATTTTCGTCTATGGCCGCCGCCATTTTGGAAAATGGCGCCGGCTGAAGACAACAGGATTCAATTGAGGGGGCCGTTCCGGACCACCGCCGTTCTGGACCACCGCTGGATCCCCAGGTAATTTAAAGCATTTGGGGGGGGTTCGGGAGGGTGGGGGATTTAATTTAAAGGGTCGGGGGTGGGTTTTAGGGGGTTTTAGTGTGCCGGTTTTCCTGCCCTCCCCCTTCCCCCGATTTACGATTTTTTAACGATAAATCGGGGGAATTGGTATTGTATCGTGGCCCTAACGATTTTTGACGATTTAAAATATATCGGACGATATTTTAAATCGTCAAAAAACGATTCACATCCCTAGTAGCCAGTAGTAAGCAAAACCTTAATTACTAAACTTGTAAAGTTTATAGGCAAATTACGCACCGACTTTTCATCACAGGAAACTGCAGTTTAAAAGCGCTAAAAACACCTCTGACTGTTGGGCTCCATAGCTGTTAAAACTTGTATGCCTCAAATTCTCGTCGCAGGCTTGGACCCAGAAGGTTTTTGGGTATCCAGATGCTAAATCATGCATCTCAAGCTTACTACAGAATGCCGCAAGGTTGACATTTAAGCACCGCCATGAACCCGTGCAAGTGAATGGCGAGAAGAGGGCAGATTACTTACATGTACCAATCACCTGAAGAAGGGGACCCCAAGTAATCATAGGCTCTTTTACACAACAAACACTCTGGATTGATTCTACTGTGTGTGAGGAAAGGTAGATAAGAACATGCCTGCAGTTATTGCCTTGTACATTCACATTTATTGACCTATAACATAGTAGATGACTGTCGAACACACCCATTGGCCCATCCATCTGCCATTATTGCTGTCTCTGCTGCAAGCATATATCCCAGCCGCCAGCCTGTACAAGCAAGTAGTTTTCGATTACCTCCTCGCTGGTTTTCTACCATCTTGGACAGAGGACCATGCAAGCTACCACACTTAATTCAACACCCAGCAGGCCCTCCCCCTGCAGCATGTCTTAATCTAGACAGCTACCAAAACTAGTGAGGCTTTTGGTTGAACATCCAAAGCCTTCTGGCTCCCTGTGGACTTGTCGAAAGATCTCCAGCCACCACCAACCTGCCACCAACAATCCGGTAGTTTTCTGGGAAGTTGTAGCCTTCCGGAATCAACCCTGATACCCAGTGGCCTCCAATATCAGTAGGTCATGCTTCCTTTATCCTTCCTTCGATTTGACCATATCACATTTCTCCTTGCCTTTGCTATTGAAGGAGTAAAGGGTGGGTTGTCTGCAATACTGCAAATTCCCAGTCATGATCTACGACAGCAGATAAGAACCATTAGGCCATACGGTGTGTCCATACCTCTCCCAGCTGCAACACCACAGAACACAACTGATATTTTGCTTTCTCCAGACTTCTTTGCCACTAGGGGTCTTCTCTGTTTATTCCATGCTTTTTTGTTAAAAATCTATTCCTGTTTTTATCTCCACCACCTTGCTAGGAGTTCATTCCTTGCATCTACCATGCTTTCAGTAAAGAAATATTTTCTGATTTTGTTTCTGAGTCTGTCCTCCTGGAGCTTCAAACCATAACCTCTTGTTCTAGCTCATTCTCTCTCTGAAAAAAGGTATTTGAATGTATTTATGCTATATCTGCTGTCTCTCCTCTAGGTTCTTAAGTCTCATCTCATATGGCTTTTGGCCAGGTCCTGCACTATTTTAATAATCTCTGTCAGGTTCACCTTCAACTCAGCAATATCATTTTGGAGATATGGCTCCCAGAACTAGACACAATATTCTAGATGCAGTCTCATCATTATCATTTCCTTTATTTATTTCTTTGATTAGACTCAGCTCACCCTTTTTCATTAGCAACTGAGCTACATTCAGGTATAGTCTTGATATTTCCCTATAACAAGAGAATTTACAATCCAGCCCCATCATTCATCAACAGGCCCTCATAGTAGTTAAGTATTTATAATTCTATAGGAGATCCCCTATAGGTCGAGGTAAGGTGTTAGTGGTGGTTTAGGGGCCAGTTTCGCATGTAGAATGAGACATATGAACAGTACAGTACATCTTAGTGAATATTTGACATCATTTGGAGTGAGGAAAGTCTCACAAAGATGAAATGTCTACTATATTCTCTTGCCCTAGATTGATGGACTCTATCAGGGTACCATCAAGCTAGGGTGAGAGAACATAGTACAAAATTTCATCTTTGTGAGACTTTCCTCACTCCAAATGATGTCAAATCTTCACTAAGATGTACTGTACTGTTCGTGAAAGAGGTTAGACTCAGGAGTAATTTTAGGAAATATTTCTTTATAAAGGTGATAGTGCATACATGGAACGGTCTTCCAGTGGGGATGGAAGAGACAAAAACAGTATCTAAATTGTAAAAAGCATGGGATAAATGCAGGAGACCTCTGAAGGAGTGATGGGAATTGTAAAGCTAAATTAGTTGGGCAGGGGGAGACTAGCTAGGTCATACAATCTTTTTTCTGCCATCACATTTCTATGTTTTAGTAAATATATTACCAGAACGATCTCGTATCACAAGATTCCGCCCTTCTTTCAAGTGTATTGCCAGGAGATAAGACGTAAGGCTGGGCAAGTTGCTCAAGGAATCCGTTCCTCCATCCTGCAGAGAAGAAATCCAGTCACTACCATTCCAAGCTACTGCAAGAACAAGCCTGGGCCTAGGACAGAAAATTCCTACTCCTCTCCCAGACTGACTTTTGATAACTTTCAACCTCCCTTCTCCACGTTCCCCCTTCACATCATTCTCTCCCACCACCCACCCCCTGATTTCATTGTGGTTTTAATGGCAAGCTGAAGGAGCACAGGAATGGAGCCACCCCACACTCCACAGCATCTTAGTGGCCATTCTTCCTCTAGCCACCTGTGCTAAAGAAAGAGGATGAAAGTGTGGGCTTATTCAGTAGCTGCACTCGCTTAACCTGCATTATATACTTTGGGTTGGCTGTTTTTAAGGGTCGTCTGAATCTGTACGAACCAATTAAAGATGATATAGCACTAAAAGTTATTGGATCCTTGTGAAGGGTGCATGAATCAATCAATTAATGAAGAGAAATGACAAGCATTTCCATCTTTTATTCACAGAGTACAGGAAAAATTTTGGTCCTCCGACACAGACCGTGTTTTCCCACATAGGCTACACTGGGAGGGACAAAGGCCCAAAAACACAACTGCCTAGTGGTAATTTGTCCCAATGGGTTACTGTGTAGTCGGATCCATGCATGCATGAAGGAAATGCAAGATGTAATTCATAACAAAATCTTGTGGCAATATTTCATAGATGGTGGTCCAAGAACATGAGTGGGTTCAATCAGGATGCGAATGGCCGTCTAGAAAAGGCAATTCACTGTACTCAAGCGTTCAGGAGGGGGGCATGCCTGATCCTACACGGAAGAGCCACCTGAAGCACTGACATGAAAGTGAGATATTAAATAGATCACTGTCACAGTGTGGCGAAAAACAATCCGTGTCGGGGGACTGAACTTTTTCCTGTACTCTGTGAATAAAAGGTGGAAATGCTTGAAATTTCTCTTCATTAATTGATTGATTCATACACCCTTGACAAGGAACTTTTAGCGTTATACCATCTTTAATTGGTTTATCACCATCTAGTATACCACTCAGTGTCTCCACTATTATTTTGCTGCTTCTGTATCTGTATACATGATACTTGTGTGTTTCTTGCCACTTGTATATTTAAGTGATTTCAGTGTACAGACAGCCATTATTGCCACTGTATAAAAAGGGTAATTTCCTGTCCTATCAGGAGTTGGCATTGTCTCTTTGATCCCATAGGCAAAGGAAGCCAAAATATTGGGTGGGTGGAGGGTGTGGGAAATTTTGGCCTGCTGCTTGAAAATCAAATTCAGCACGGTTGAGTAGAGCGAAAACCAAGGCCTAAATTGAAGACACAGTCGATCAGACAATTCTCAAAAAGTTTGCTTATGTTCTAGTGTTCAAAATGTCAAAGTCATAAGAACATAAGAACATAAGATGTTGCCATGCTGGGTCAGACCAAGGGTCCATCAAGCCCAGCATCCTGTTTCCAACAGAGGCCAAACCAGGCCACAAGAACCTGGCAAGTACCCAAACACCTAGAAGATCCCATGCTACTGATGCAATTAATCCTTGTTGTGCTACTCACAATTTGATCTTCGAACTGCTGGGACGTCATTGAACATTCGAGGTCTGTGCTTTCGCTCTGATTATCCTGTCAAAAGAGAGAGGTTGCATATAACTCATGTTTGGTGCACTATTTTATTCCCTCTTAAGGGATAATTTAGTAACATCGTGCATATTTTAGTTGGAAAATACATTCACAAGTCTCAATTTTCAAAGAAGACTCGTGTACATAAGTCGACTCTGACAATTACCCCATCAAATCCATTATGCCTTTTAAAACATTTGCAGAAATTTTTCAGGACACTTACACACATTTTGAAAATGTAAAGTGCAAATCCCTCCTCATCTCCACCCATGCAAAGGCTTCCACCCAGTGCGGCAAAACATGCGTGTGAACAGGGCATACGTGCATATGTTTACCCATATACTGGGCAGGCAATTTTAAAAAGCACCCATTTCTGCCAGTAAAACACTCTCTTACCTGCCAACACGTGCTTTTGATAATTACCCATCATAAGACCACATTAAACCTCATATGAAACAGCAGAAGTACTTGGAAGCCTTGAAGAAGACAGAGATTTACAGAGTTTACATGCCTTGTCAGCACCGGTGCAAGGGTCTGCAGCAGCTGCCCTAGGCCGTGACATCACAGAGTCACATGGTGTTCGTTCTCTCACTCCCGCTCGACAAACCTCCTGTGGCACGTCGTGACCTCTCTCATACCTCACTTGTGGCTCCAGCCTCCGTCACGCATTTCAAAAATGGCGCCCTCGTGTCCACCTATGGCGCACTGCTCACTTCCAGTGCCCTAAGTGGCTGCCTAGTCCCGCCTAATGCTCGCACAGGCCCTGTGCCTTGTATTTAAGGAAATTTCACAGCAACACCGCATGGCAGGTCATTCACTCAGCTTTAAATGGAGCTTTAAGACAAAGGGCTAAATACTTTTGTTAGGATTTTATTCCACAATATTTTTCTTCTACAAGGTCCTTAAGACAAGTTTTAATAGTCTAAAACTATACTTTCAAATATCCAGTAAATATCCAGTTGACTAGTATTAGAATTATCATCTTAGGAGTTGCAAGCTTTTAATATGCAGTCATTTTATCAGAGCAGCTCTGAATTGTTTTCTAATCTTGTTAATCTTCCTTTCCGGCTTTCTCTCACCATCCTTTATTCTTCCCCAGCTCGTGCAGAATACGCCCAATACTGTCCTTGGCCAGCCAAACCATGGCCTCAGGATTGATGCCTTGACACCCCGCTTTCCTGGGGCTCTCTCCAGCACCGTGTGGGAGCAATAGTAAGGAATCTCTCTTTGTACTCCTAATTAACAGAACAGGTTTGACCTGGGTAATATTATCACAAGTGAATGGCTATTACTGTGTAATAAACTTAAAAAAAAAAAATGTCTAACTTTGGAGATTGTTAGTTTGCACCTACAGAATATGTTTTCAAAACAATTGGATTGGGATTTTCAGTCATGTCAAAGCAGGTTCATTAATGTTGGCATCAACCACGTAAAGATTCCTGAACCAAAGAACCTGGCATTCCCTTACATGTTGTGAAACACTATCATGATTCAACATGAACAAAATAAATACGGACTTAAAAGATGTCAGTTTTTTCATTCAAAGTGACTCTGCATTTAAAATATATATTTTAGGGCCTCTACAAAATGTCATCCTTTCAGAGACTGCCTTCCAATCTCCTTCAAGAATGGGTCAAATAGACCAAGGTTCACAAGTCACCGAGAGCTCAAGACAACTTGTTTTTCCAGGCCAGGGAGATTTCTAGAGGACAATGCAGCACTTTCAAAGAACTGGTTTAGATACACCCTCTTCCAGTCACAGGAGAGGAAGAGGCCTATTGAAGAGGTTTTGTCGATGTTGGACTGGACCTTCAATGACTGGGAGCACAGAGGTTCTGTACACAGCAAGCAAGCATTCCCGGTGGTTTATATGGATTGCGGAGGCAGAACGGGTGCAGGTATTTCCAACAGAAAGAAAATAAAGCCCAGAGGCAATTTTTTCAAATAGCCCACAGAGTTACCAATTTGGACACACATCTTCAAAGGCAAACACCGTGGCTACATTCCCTATTAAAATGCACATAGAATGGGTGCATTAAAATTGGCTGTGTGGCTTGCACCAGGTTTTTTTGTGCAGGCCACAGATATAGTGCACCAGATTTAGGTACAACCTACCTAAGCTTTTGTTTAGGGTCTCGGAATATGATGCAAAACAATGGGCTAAATTTCAAGTTTTGCATTTATTTATTTTTTTTTGGTAATACTATGGAGCCTCAAACTTGACATAGTTTAGGGCCTCAGCATGTCTTAATGCAGCCCCACGTGTCTACTTTTGAAAATGTCATGCACTTGTGCTATTTTCCTTCCTTAAGGACTCCCCTTTAGTGTGAATAAAAGTACGCACACACTTTTGGCCACATTTGAGGAAGGCAATTTTCAGTCAAGCCTATTTACTTGGGTAAATGACATCAAAAATTGCCCTCTGAACAGTCCCTATTCTCACCGTTCTCACTGAATAGATGTCTTCTCTCTCCCAACTCTTCAGAATTAAGACATCGGCCTTTTTTGTCAAGAGTTCTGACTTGAGCCTTCAAGGTTATAGGGGAACCCCTTTAATTTAGGGCAAACAAGACCCCATTTGTGCCCAGCTTGTGGATAGATCCAGAAGCTGGGCACCATGCCAAAGCACTGGGGCTGCTTCCACAGTTGCATGGACACTGGCACCTCAGGTAGACCAAGGTTCAGATATCTAGATGCCTCCTACTTACAATCCCAATGGGATTATGGGGTGGTGGGGGATTCAAGGCTCTCTGAAGGCCCACCCTCCCAGTTCCTCACATATCCTTACTCCTGGTGACCCTTTCAGCTCTCCAGGGGAAGATGTCGCTGCAAACCTCTGAAATCCTAGAACACTCCCCCTACTAGAGTGAAGCACGTCAGGCCTCCCAGCAGTGGTGCACTGGAAGATACCATCTCCTGGGTCAGGGGGGTGGCAAAGAAGTCTTATACTGAGTAGACTCCTGATGAGCTGGTTCAGAAACAGAGAAATAAGATGAAATTATCTCATACGGAATGGTCAGCAAAATATATACGGGACCACTCTGAATCTGTAATGAAGTTTTTTTTTTTAAGGGGTCAACAAACAAGAAAAGCAGTTTCAATTATTAAAATTTACACTGACAGAAGAATGAATATGATGGTAGATAAATACCACAAAAGGCCCAACCTAGCCTGCCCATTTCCCTTCTGGCTTTACCTTTGGATTCTCAAAACAGAGAATCTTCTGTGCCTATCCCTAAACTCTGTTAAATTCTGACATTGTTTTTTTCATCTATAACTTTCACTGGGAGGCTGCTGCATGTTTAAATTATGTGTAATGCTTGACAAGCAGCATTGTTTTCATTTTGACAGCTCTAAAATGAACCAAAAGTTATGTATGTTGCATTTTTAGAGGGAGGAAATTGTCACTCACTGTAATTATATATAGATATATATATTTTTTTTTTGCTGCCACCATCTCAAAGCGTGATGTGATTCACATCTGTGGCTAATCTGATAAAAGTCACTGAGATAAACAAAGTGAGAAAGATAGCGAAATAGTCACGCCTTGGCTTAACCAGTTGTACAGAAGACTGGTTGCCAGGGAGCCGGCAAGCCTGAAGGGAGAGCAAAAATTCCTTTGCACGTTCCAGGAGAGAGGTGAGCAGGCAGTGAGGACCGAGAGGAGAGCAGGCAGGCTGCCTGGGGGAAAGGGAGGGAAAGGAATAGTAAGAGGAGGCGGATACAAACAGCTGAGAGAGAGAGAAGGGGAAAGAGCCAAATACGCGGAGTTAGAGAGACACTGTTGTCAGAATCATGAAAGAAAGAGCACAATGAGCGGAGAAAGGCAAACTGGCATGAGAAGGGACAACTCTGGGGAGGGGGGAGGAGATATAGAACTGAGGGCATGACAAATGCAAAAGGGACACCAAACCGGAGAGATGAACACACACGCGCACATGCACACACTTAAAGTGCGCTGGAGGAGATGAGTATAAGAGGGGAACATTATTAAGGTCAGCTCAAGGATGCCTTCCAGTTTGTAACTTGCAAAGTATGTAAGTTTATACCTGTTTAACGAGAAGTTCATTCACATAGAATTTGCGACTATACAGCACATTTCTCTTAAACTCAATGGCACCCTGGCAGAATCGAGGCCTTCTAAACAGAAACGAAGAGGAACCAACATCTCAAGTTTAAGTTTAGCACATAAAGTTTATTCAGAATAGTATTAAAAGAACAATCTGGAATAGAGATGTGCAATCTTCTTCAAACTACATTTGTAAAGCAATTTGCTGAAGCCGAAAAAAATGTTGTATATTTATCGAGCTGGTTGGTCAGATCTTGTTTGAAGAAATCCAATGTGGACTTGAAAAGACTGCACTGGATTTTGGCAGATTGGGAATCTGCTTCAGGTTTTTTTTTCAAATTACTCTGATATTTTTCCCAAACCTAGTAGTAAAAATTCAACAAATTTCCCTAGCAGATCTGGGGGAAAAAATGTGCAAACCCCATAGAACTGGTTTAGATTTGACTTCCCATGGTTCTCACCTCTCTGATCTGGATAATTTGGCCAGAGGTGTAGAAAATGACTATTCCAGCTATAAAATTTGGCCAGTGTGTGGCACTGCTAATTTTGCATAGGTGTCTGGAGACCTCGTCGGGATCGCCACTTTAATCTGGAGTAGGAGTTGGAGCGTACCACTCTGCCACAGCAACCCCCCGCCCCCCCGTGAGGCTGCTGCAGTGGTGGGGTCCTGCCTACCCGAGAGCACTGTGGGATTTTTTTTCTTTGAAGTGAGAGGATCTTTTCCTTTAGCACCCCTCTTTCTATGCAGCCTGGACTCAACGCCCTGGATGATGTAGGATTGGAAGTGAGGCAGCTCCTTGTTTATTCATACCCAGTGATTTTGGGAGTCCTTCTAAGTGATTGTGATTTTCTTTGGTTCCCCAATCTTCCTGCGGGTAGGAACTGGGAAGCACCTCTGCCCAGACAAAGTCTAGGAAGATAGGAAACCATTGGTTCCCATTTACGCCCAGTTGCTGGAATGTGGTTATCTCGGCATTTTGAGACTTTTGATGTAGCCCTTGCTCCAGGCATAGGGGCTCATTGGGAAGGTCATAAGTCAGAGGTTAATTCCCATACGGGCAGCAAAAAAAATAACTTTTTCAAGGCCCGTGGGGTTTTTCCTCTCTTCTCAGGACTCTTCTGCACACCAGTCTAGTCACAGGCAGCCAAAACTGCTGCCTAAACTGTTTTTAAGAACATAAGAACATAAGAAATTGCCATGCTGGGTCAGACCAATCAAGCCCAGCATCCTGTTTCCAACAGAGGCCAAACCAGGCCACAAGAACCTGGCAATTACCCAAACACTAAGAAGATCCATGCTACTGATGAAATTAATAGCAGTGGCTATTCCCTAAGTCAACTTGATTAATAGCAGTTAATGGACTTCTCCAAGAGCTTATCCAAACCTTTTTTGAACCCAGCTACACTAACTGCACTAACCACATCCTCTGTCAACAAATTCCAGAGTTTTATTGTGCGTTGAGTGAAAAATAATTTTCTCCGATTAGTCTTAAATGTGCTACTTGCTAACTTCATGTAATGCCCCCTAGTCCTTCTATTATTCGAAAGTGTAAATAACTGAGTCACATCTACTCGTTCAAGACTTCTCATGATCTTAAAGACCTCTATCATATCCCCCCTCAACCGTCTCTTCTCCAAGCTGAACAGCCCCAACCTCTTCAGCCTTTCCTCATAGGGGAGCAGTTCCATCCCCTTTATCATTTTGGTTGCCCTTCTCTGTACCTTCTCCATCGCAACTATATCTTTTTTGAGATGCGGCGACCAGAATTGTACACAGTATTCAAGGTGCGGTCTCACCATGGAGCGATATAGAGGCATTATGACATTTTCTGTTTTATTAACCATTCCCTTCCTAATAATTCCTAACATTCTATTTGCTTTTTTGACTGCTGCAGCACACTGAGCCGACAATTTTAAAGTATTAGCCACTATGATGCCTAGATCTTTTTCCTGGGTGGTAGCTCCTAATATGGAACCTAACATCGTGTAACTACAGCAAGGGTTATTTTTCCCTATATGCAACACCTTGCACTTGTCCACATTAAATTTTATCTGCCATTTGGATGCCCAATCTACCAGTCTTGCAAGGTCCTCCTGTAATGTATCACAATCTGCTTGTGATTTAACTACTCTGAATAATTTTGTATCATCTGCAAATTTGATAACCTCACTCGTCGTATTCCTTTCCAGATCATTTATATATATATTGAAAAGCACTGGTCCAAGTACAGATCCCTGAGGCACTCCACTGTTTACCCTTTTCCACTGAGAAAATTGTCCATTTAATCCTACTCTCTGTTTCCTGTCTTTTAACCAGTTTGTAATCCACGAAAGGACATCGCCTCCTATCCCATGACTTTTTAGTTTTCGTAGAAACCTCTCATGAGAGACTTTGTCAAACGCCTTCTGAAAATCCAAATACACTACATCTACCGGTTCACCTTTATCCACATGTTTATTAACCCCTTCAAAAAAATGAAGCAGATTTGTTAGGCAAGGCTTCCCTTGGGTAAATCCATGTTGACTGTGTTCCATTAAACCATGTTGAAAAATAAGTCTTACTCTTTACTGGTATCTGATGGCAGAAAAAAACAAAATCCAGAAATGTACACCAAGGCTCAATGCATTAAACAGTTCAGGACAGGGATAGCTCTCACATAAGCAGAATGATGCACATCCTGGGCAGGTAATCTCGCTTGGCTCTCCCCTGGTACCTGTTTCTAAATTCATCTTTCCTTCTTTCATTCTGTTGTTTTTCAGATCTCACAGTAGACGAATCTCTGATGGATTCCTGTTTTTAATCAGCAGCTCTTCAGGACCTGCCTCAGCTGGGCAGTTTCTCTCTCTGAGCTCCCGTCAAGGGCAACCTTTCATGCTAATTTCATTGGACAACTGAGGAATATGGACTGAGACCTTTCTTCCTTTAGACTACTTCTTGTATTCGCACAACCTCTCAGGACTCCCTCCAAGATGGTAAGAGGGTTTTTTTTCCCACTCTTGGAAGCCTGGGCACTCTGATCATGGGCCCCAGACTCATCCTCAGGACAGGAAGGCACAGCGTCTCTCTCTGTGAGAGAAGCACCCACTCCAGGTACTTTCCCACTCCAGCACCGCCCTATGAACAGGTGGTGCCTTTAGACTGCGGGCGACAGACTGATCTCAGGACTCCTCTGCACTCACTGGGGCAGAGGAGTTTTGTTTAACCTTAGACGCCTCCCACTGGGGAGTGTCCATCCTCTCTGCATTCTGACATCACCGCCGATCCTTCAATGACAATGGGACATTTACACGAGTAAGGGGCAAACTTGGGGTCCCCTTACAGGGAGATTTTTGTGCCCAGCCTTCCTGCCCAGTTTTGGGGATGAGGGAAAATTTGGTGTTGTTTTTCCTACTGTGCTGATATTTGGACCTTTCCACCTGAAAAATCCAATAGTCGCTGGAGAAGAGAACTGGGAATTTACAGTGACACCTGAAGAGAAAATAGGAGAGAGGAGTCTTCACCCTGGGAGAGAAAGGAGGCCAGCAGTGAACCTCAGGTGTTCTTCCTGGAAAGGGAGACCCTTTTAATCCAGGAGCCCCTCTGCCACCCTGGGTGCTTTACTTCCCATACCCCGGAGGGGAGGATTACCTAAGCCCAAAATACCAAGGGACACATGAACAGATCAAGTGGAATACGGATGCAATGGTGAGGAACTGTGCATAGTGCCAGCTAACAACCATTGACAAAATATCACAGTAAACCTTTTTCTTTTAGAAAACCCATCCCGAGTGCCCCATCTGATTTATTTGGCACTGATATGTTAAGGACTTCAGAACAGAAATCATACGCATCGAAAGACTTTCACCCTATGCCTTGCTCCCTGGAGGGTTACCTCCCTCCCCCCCATGGATAGTCCACACTGGGGTTTATTGGGACTTTAGACTAAGCCCCAGGACTAAGTGTGACAGCCTCCCCCTCCCCCCCCAATACACACACAAATGCTCAACTTCTTATTAAACAGTAACCCTGGGTTAGGGTTAGGGTTAGGGTTAGGGTTTTCAGAATATCCGCACTGACTATGCCTGAAATAAACTTGCATATAAGGGGTTGCCATACGTGCACATTTTTCTCATGCCTATTCATCGTGGATATCCTGACTGGCTATGACATACATAGGACAGGTTTGGGAAACCCTGCTGTGGCCTTATTATCTTAATAACCAATAGCCATCTCTTCCATCACTGAAATCAGTTTTTAATCAGTCCTGCAGATGCAGTACAGCTACCAAAAGTCCTGACAATTTAATAAGCATCACTTACAATAAGACAGATCTGCCATGTGATTGTGATTTCATGCAGCAGGTAAGAGCAGGCAATATTGCCTCGTAACTGCATACTCATGGCCTGTTGAGATTCTGCCAAAACCCTTGCACTGGAGGCACACAGTTACTGTAAAATGATACTTGCCCTAATGAGCCTTATTGCTCAACACATACAGCTCCTGAATTGCCAGTATGGGAGGTTCTTTTGGATCTGTTGTGTTGCCTGGGGCTAAGACTCCTTGAAACCACCTGTTTACACATAAGGCACATACTAGCTGCCTGCATTATGGTTTAGAGGTGCTCAGATTCTGGTAGCTGCTGAAAGGAGATAACGCTTTAACTAACCAAGCATCCTTTATGTACCTTGATTAGATTAACAGCAGCTAATCCTTCTTCTTTTTCTTCTTGTGTATGGCACAATAAAAGCAACTCAAATGCCCAAGTCAGGAGGCCCCCCCAAGCTGGCCAAAAGTTCCTTTTGGGCCCAACGAGGGTTCCGGGAGCGGAACCGCGATGGACCACATGACGTCGGCGTCACGACGGAGTGACGCGGACGTCACGTGATTCCCCTCGGGTCCGCTCCCGGGACCCTCACGGAACTTTTGGCCAGCTTGGGGAGTTTTGGTAAGTCTTGGGGGGGGGATTAAGGAGGGTGAGGGGTTTAAATTTTTATTTAGATCAACAATCGCGATTTCCAACGTATTCAACATAGCTATGTTGAATACGTTGGAAATCCGATCGTTTACGCCTCATCATTTTTTTAAGTTAAAAAAAAAAAATGTTGCGTTTTTCATTTAAGTTCAAAACGAATGCACACCCCTAGCAGAGAGTAATGTTGGAGTTGCATCAAAGGTGAGCATAAGGCTTAATGGTTACGGGTAGTAACCACCGCATCAAGCAAGTTACCCCGATGCTTGGTTACCCAGACTGCACAGATCAATGCCTTGTTGGATATTGTCTAAATGTAAATCCTCTTTTCCAGCGGTGGATCACTCGGCTCGTGCGTCGATGAAGAACGCAGCTAACTGCGAGAATTAGTGTAAATTGCTGGACACATTGATCAGCGGGGAAGGAGTGGCACCTACTGGCAGGGCTGGGCTGGTTGGGAGTGACAGGAGAGAATAGAAACAATCCCCCACCCCCCTAAAAAAAAAAAAAATCCTCAGGGTAGCTATGAATGAAGCTTAACATGGTGGAACGTTTCAATTCAACTGAGAGCCCAAAAAATAGGACTTAAGCTACCAGACCGTAAAGTTAAATAAAAATGAATAAGAGATCTACAGTTAGCAAAAATATAATTACAAGGAGAAGCAATAAGTACACTGTAGTTAGGAATTGTGCTATTCAAGACTTCAGAGGCAAAACATATTAAAGTGGCAGACTATAGGGAAGATTGACGAGCAGAGACCAACGTTTTGGAGCCAGGAACAAATAAAGGATTTTCGCAGAATGAGAATGTCGGAAAGCAGCCTGAACAGGGTCCAAGGGGCAGTTAGAGGAGAGGGAGAAGATAAACGTGTTATGTTTGTGGATCTTATAAACTCAACATCCTTAAACAGGAAAAAGCTCAAGCTACGTAGGAGCTCTGCATGTGATACTGAATGTCTGCTTAGAAACATAAGAACGTAGGACGTGCCGGGTCAGGCCGAAGGTCTGTCAAGCCCAGCATCTTGTCTTCGACAGTGGCCGATCCATAAAAGTCAATTCAATTTCTTTCAATTTACTCTTTATTAAATGTTCAGCAACGCATCCAAAAATCTTTGACATAAAAATCTAAAGAAAAAGTACATTCAGTTTCTTGCTGCTCACTCCCTATGACAAGTGGAGGTGGGGGTCGTGGTGCTGGGGGTGGAGGGGATCCCTCTGCCACCTGGTTAGGATCTATTTATGGACTTTTCTTCCAAGAAATTGTCCAAGCCCGTTTTAGACTCAGCTATGCCAGGTGCCTTGACCACATCCTTCAGCAACAAATTCCACAGCCTGGTTGTGTGTTGAGTGATAAAAAAAAAAAATGCTTTCTCCAATAGTTTTAAATCTGCTACCTGTTAGATGAAAGGAGTGTTATTTGAAAGGGTAAATAGCTGTTGACTATTTACCTGTTCTACTGCACTCATGATTTTGTAGGTCTCAGTTATATCCCCCCTCCCCCCCCCCCCCCCCGAGCTAACGAGCCCACCCCTTATTCCAACTCCGCTATATCGTTTTTGAGATGCAGTGGCCAGAAGTGCACCCGATGCTGCACCATGGAGCGACACAGAGGCATTATGATGTTCTCTGTTTTATTCTCCACTCTGTTCCGAATAATTCCTAGCATTCTATTTGCTGTTTTCACATATAAGCCTATGATACCTACGGTACCTGAATGTAATCCATTTTGAAATGCCAAAAAGCGGAACATAAAATCAAATAACTATATAAGGACTCTTTATCAAGAACAGCAAGTGAATAATCTGTGAAAGGGTAATGAAGCTCTACTACTTCCAGGTCATAGCATTGAGCAAAGATTACATAAGAGCTGTAAATGTAACATCACTAAGGATGCCAAATCTTTGAGAAAAGTAAAACAATTAACTTGCCATGTGCTACCATTTTTCTTTGTGCTTATCTGCAAACCAGGATTGCTTGCAATTGCTATAGCTTCACATCCCAAAAGAACAGGCGTGGAAAAATTTGAGTCTCCCAGGTGACTGAACTTTTTATTCCTGGCTCAGCTGCAGTCAGCAGAGTCTCAGCCATTAGATAGGAGAGAGCAGGAGGTGTAGCCATGGCTGGCATAGATAGCAGGGAGGTGCAGCAGGAGGGAAATATGACCGCTGCTATCCCCCCTTCTGTAGCATTTCAAATCACCAAGAGGACCAGACTCCAAGAGGACCCCCCTTTGGCCCTCTCAATAATTTGACTTGTGCCATTCCTTGGGGTGGGGGAGCACCATCTCATCCCTCACCTCAGGCAGTAAGTTGCCTTGAGCTGCCCCTGGACTTGGCATTCATTTTCTAATGAAACGAAGCAAAACAAAAATGCCTGTTTCGTTTCAGATTGCCATTCATTTTTAAATGACTCCACCTCCCTACGGAAGACAGCAGGAGGAGCAGTTGCGACCCAGTGGAAGTGAAAGGGCAAACAGCAGTTCAGGGGCTGGGGGAAATCATGAGCAAGAAACTGAAGGGAATATGGAGGAAATGATTGGTGGAAGGGGAATACAGATCAGCAAAAAATAAAAAGCCCCCTAAAAAAAAAAAAAAAACAGATCGCCATAAGTAACCTTCCTTCTTCCCCCTCAAAGAAAGCAGAAAAGCAAAACAAACAGAAAACAGAAGAAAAAAGGAGTGCAAGCAAGTTTTAAAAACTTGAGCCACGACTACAACACTCTACTTCATTCTCACCTTGATTTTTTAAATTCCGTGTACTCTATGTATTTTACTTAAAATGTGACCACCTTACGTATCCTTCTTTGTCCTGCCTGTAGAATCTCCTGCATCTCTAGGCTTGTGGCACGATTCCTACACCCTCACTGTCGCAGCCATTTGGCACTAATACATGGGGTACATACAGTAAACACCTAGATCTCTAAATTCTCTCCTTAAATACTGGCCTCTCCTTTTACTGGTTAACAGTCTGGAACTCTTGGCCATTTACTTTCAATATTTACAGCGCCCCAATAAATTTTATGAGAAACGTCAGGAAGTCAGCCATGATGGCATACAAACTCTACACAACGTGTGGCCGAGATGGGAGTCAGGTTCCTAAAAGCAGCAGTCGGAGGAGCGTTATTACATTTGTCTTGGCATGTCACATGCCTGTTGGCATCTTCCTGTACACCTGTCTACCACTACAATCTGTGGCTAAGTGCCAGGTCAACGCAAGTAGAGATTTCAAATGCACCTTAGTTTAAAATGCCATGGCTTCAGCACATTTTTATTCCTAGAAATAAAATCCAAAACAACCAGGACAAAGTAGCAACGTGCCCCAGATTCGCAAGGTCCTCTCTTCTTAACAAAGTCTCTTACCTCAAATGTTTCCAATGATACATCATCAAGACAGCATTCTCTCTGCAGCAGGTCCAGGACATTATCGGCACCGGGTTCACCTCTGTCCTCTGGTTCAGAGATGCAGGCGACTGCCACTTTAGTCACAGTGATCTCTGTACGCACAGTCTCTTCTTGCCTCCACATCTTGTCTTCACAGGATTTCCTCAGGGAAGCCCTGCTCTTGTCGAGTGGCATCTCTGGAGTTAAAAGGCTGTTGGATATGGTGGTGGACTGAACCTGGACCTCTGACGAAGTACTTATCTCCTCTGTAGAGCACTCCATATCAAGCATGTCAGGTACAGAGATGCTCATACGGTGATCTAAACAATGTCGCTTTCGTATATTTAGCACATTACTGGTGCTCTTCTTAGTCTTTTTCATGTTGAGATTTTGTAACAAAGGCCTGGTTTTCTCCTTGAGTGATCCCCATACAGAAGGTTTGTCCCACTCCATGGCTGTGGAAGCTGAGCTGAGGATCTCACAGGTGCCTCTGTCTACGAGGGACTTCAATAAATCCTACAGATTTAAAAGGGACAAAAAAAAAAAAAGGGAGGGATTAAGCATGAAAATTAACTGTGAAGACAAGCAGCATTGTATTCTATGTAAATCCATGCAAACAACACTTATGAACATGATTCATAGTATCAAGAGCACCGGCTTTCAGGCGTTTCTAGAGATGTGGGAGGAACACAATAGTAAACCTTTAGCATTTTCAATTTCAAAGGAGTGTGGTTTTGTTCACCAAAAACAAATGATCCATAATGGAATTTATATTAATTGTTGACAAGGAGACAATGAACAGATCATTAGTAAAATGAGATTTTAATAGCTCTCTGCAGTTTCTTCTCCCCTCAGCTCTTGCTATTTGTGCACATTTCCTCCATGTCATGTCTGCTTCAGAACTCTCTTCTGGCAAAGTTTCGCCAACTGCAACATTTTAGACTATTTCGAGCGCGAGAATACAGATATTCAATTACATTTCTTGGGATAAGATTGTAAGAAAATTCATTAAAGGGAATTTCATTTTTGCTGTCTTTTTTTAAATTCAGAAACACATTTAAGAGCAGAAAAGGATTGTTTTCTTAGGATGTTCAAACTTAGGCTTGCCCACCTTTGCATCTCGCATTATACAAGCTCTGCCCGGACCATGCCAGCAATCAATGAATTCATTAATTCCGCTTTTATATGGCGCTCTATTCCGAAGTTGTGTTAATGCTGCAGTGAGGAGGCAGAGCATTGGGGTGTGGGGGAGTGTTGAGCAAGAGGGAGGAACAAAACCATTTCCACCAGTTCATCTTGCAATGGGCCAGTGGAGTATAAAGCAGACCGACGTTCCACAAGGATCTGAAAAGATGCCAGGTAACTGGCCAAGGTATCAATTCCCCACCCCCTCCTCACCCGGTCAGTCTTCTCCTTCAGGTCATTCCAGCAACCAAGAGATTCTGGACGATGAACTAATCGGTCATATTATCTCTGAGGGGGAGCAGGCGAGACTCCCAAACCACACATCATCTTCTAATAGAGCTGCTTGGCTGAGAACTCTTTTAACATTAATATCTGTTCTTGAAAAAAAAAATGCTCTCCTTTCCCATGCCCACAGCTTCCTGTCTGCTGCAAAATTAGCAATAACGTGCTATATAAATACGCCCATTTCAACATTTTACTAATGTTCAAATATACGTCGTGGCGAAAAGACAAGATGCTACAGCTATACAAGATATAATTTTGGGGGCAAGTCGGAGTTTTATCTGTCATCTTGAAGCATTGTCGCCGCAAACTGTATTAGGATGGGAGTTCAGAACCCAGGACTGTGGTCACCCAGCAAGGGACCCACCCCAAAAATTGACTTTCAGCTAAAAGCTCACCTACAGAATGTGCTCTCTGTACTTTGCCACATGGGGAAAGTTCTGTTATTTCACTTTTTGAATGCTTCATCCTTCACCCTCCACGTTGTTCTTTCTGTTGACGCTCATGGTGCTGCAGTCATGATCCCTCATCACTTACAAGCAGCCGTTGCCAGAATTCTTTAATTATTCGCTTTGAAAATCCATCCTCAAAACGACTTACAATTCAGGTGCAGTAGGTAGATCCCTGCCCCAGACAAGGCTGACAAATCTAACTTGGTACCTGGGGCAGCTGCGGGCAAAGTGGCTTGCCCCCAAGGTAACAAGGAGGGCCAGCAGGAGGAGTTCTCAGCCCGCAGTACTAACCACTAGGCCATGCCTCCGTCCCATTCCACCGCATGCTTCGGTTAGTCCCAGGTGCTCAGTCCATTGCCTGATCTGAATTTAAGAAATGGTAATATAGGTATTACGGACCTTATACGACACCTGATCATGAAGGGCAGTGAACAGAGTCGGGGGCCAAGTTCTGACCAGGCTGGAGAACGTGAGCAAGGCAAAAAAAAACCCAAAGCAAAGCAAAAGTGCACCCCCAATACATCATGCACTACTTGCAAAATACATGCAGCAAATAGCAATATTCACATGAGAAATGGGTTATTTCTAAATTATTATTGTTTATTAAATTATTGGAACAGCTGCCTTGTAAATTTACCCAACTCCCTGGAACCTGCAAAACATCCTGTGATACCAGACTGACTCACACTTTGATGGGCGTGTGTATGTGTGCGAGACGCAGTGTATATGGGCAGGAGGTCATTTGTGACACTGTTAAGAACCTGCTCTTTTCAAGGGCACCAAGGCAGTCGGATGGACTCAGATAAGTGCTTTTATAAGGACTGTATGGTATTTAAAGCTGTCGCACTGATGGGTCACAAGACGCACCCGCCCCTCTGGCTTTCAGGAGTGGCGTTCCTATTGCTGAGTTATGCTTGCAGTGGTTGTAGTCACCCTGTCCCCTTTCCCTGCAAACTTTGGTCTGTAGAATAGTGTTGTCAATACACCCTAGGGTTTTTATCTCCACACCAATGTGAGGAAAGGGATACTCCTCCTTTCAGGTTCATATTTAAATATTACCGCTGCACTATACCTAGAGGATTCTTGGTGCATCATCTCCCAGCTTGCAATGAATTTCACGCTGCTGCAAAAAATCAAGAAAAGATGCACTCTTAGCCGCACCACTGTGAGTTGTTCTGCTTTTTGTGGGTATTTTTTTTATTTTTAGATTTTTCTCTAGACCTGCTTGCTTGCATGCCAAGTAAATTCTTGAAAAACTTGCAAGATGCAGAGCAAAAAAAAACCATGTAGGAATGAAGAGAATGTGACTCGGGCAGCAGCCAACTTGAAAACCACTTTTCTGTCACCTTTAGAAAGCTTAAAATAAAGAGAGAGTCTAATCCATCTGTCTGAAGAGCCAGGTAGTGGGGCTTCGATGACATTAGTTAGGGTGTTTCACTGCTCAAATCTTGTGTTTCTCTTTTCCTAATCAAACACTGAGCAGCACGTTGTAGTCATAAGCCCAACCCAAACCCTGCGTATGGTCATTTTTCCAACGAATCCTTTGTTGAGGTTGCTCAGTACTATTAAAGACATTAAACCAGGCTCCAACAATGACTTACCTCCTAACCACATGCTGTAAAAGCCATCGGTGGCTAATCTGCACAATGTTGTTCAAATTGTTCCCTAAGCCCCCCCCAACCTGCCAAGCAACTCTGACAACATTTCAAAAGAGCCATGTTTGTACAGCTTCACTGCTATAAAGCTGCTGACTTTAAAAGGGTAAAAACCTTCCACCCTTCTCTCGTTTATATTACTTGCTATGTGGTGGTGGAGGTCTCCTGGGACACATTTGCCTTCTGCTTGCCACAGTCACTCAGTAATTATTTTTTCTTCTTAATGTGGAGTCTCGGGAAGTTGGAAAGCTCATCACCTTCCCCCAACGGTGATCCTGTGGCATCCTTGAGATCTGTGATGAATGCATTACTTTGTGTCCCAAATCGAAGCCACACAAAGCAGTTATTTGTGTTGACAGCATAATTACAGATTGTTCTTAGTTGTCAGTGCATGCTTTTATTTTTAATTTCTCAGATTCTTTTACAGTACAACTCAATACTTTATTGAGGAACTAAAGCCTCCATACTCGTGTGACGGACTCCTGGGTTGCATCCCTATGAAGCCCTGGGTGTTCGTATATTGAGAAAGCAGTCTCTAGTGTATGTTGGAAGCAGAGGAGGCTCCATTCAAATGCAGCCCGTCCCTTTGAGAGTGCTGCCTCCTGAGAATTCACAAAAGCAGCTTGTAAGGGTGAGCTTTGGGGGCAGTGCAGAGTTGAGTTGGTTGGGAGACAGTAGGAGTCTCTGCTTAAGTTGTTTTTTTTTCAGGCCCAGTATAAGGAGGCAGGCAATCCCTGTTTGGTGGTCCTGAGCAAGGTCAGGAGGATGCCTTCTTCCACTCCACTCACTGGCTGGTTGGGATTTTCCCTCTGGGTTGTTTTTAGGGTTTTTTTGCAATTTTTGTGGTAGGAGCCTTGTGGAGACATTTGGGCCTTCTTGGACTCAGGGAGTGGGGAACCCTGCATCTGAGACACCCAGGAATAGGGATGACCTGCCCCTGAAGTGCTGGTGACCCGCTGCAAGGAACAGCTTTGGTGTTAATATCAGGTTTTTGGGACCAAGAGACATTTTGTTAGAAGATCTGGGAGGGCGGGTTTTGCTGCCCCTTCCTCCTACCCTGATAAGGAACATCGAAAGCTGCGAGCTCCAGGATCCATTCCCAGTGAGTGAGAGCAAGAAAGGCCGAGAAAAACTGTGAGGAGAACTGAACTGGAATCTTCGGAATCTTCACCCGGGAAGAGAGAGAATTGAGAATCCTGTGCAGAAGATGGGCAATATATTTTGGCCAATGGGAAGGGGTTTCTTTCCATCCCAACAAGGAGATCACCGACATTAATTCAAGCCCTGGATGGTGAGTGTTTCCCTTGCTCCTGGACCCACGTAAAGAGACCCTGGCACAGATAGAATTAAAAAAAAGAGCTTAACAGCCACCTGTGGAGACTGAAGGAATTAATTTGAACTTGCCATTTTCCCGTTTGATTACCCATCAGTAAAGATATTTATATTGGACACTCAACCCAGTGTGAAGAAAAGAGTTTCCGTCCTCAAGGGAGCAGGTAAAATGGTCACCCCAGTCACATTGGGGCCTGGAAGTAAATCTCACCACCACCACCACCACCATCTACAAAGGATCCGGCCCTGGGAGTAAGAGAGAATGCAAAAGGGCTCGCCGGTGACAGGTTCCAGCCCCGAAGAGAAACAAATTCTTTCACAGCCCCACCCAGGCAGGATAAGCACACCAGGGTGGGGTTACACTTGACTATGCAATAATCATTATGCATCCTAAAAACATTAAACACAGAGCGATATCAAGTCCACTAAAAGGGGAAAAATGAATAAAAACGAAATGTTAGCAACACAGGAAAAATAGAAAGAGAGAGAAAAAAAAGCAAAATAAAAAAAGCAATGCAATCTGAGCGACAAATGTTACAAGATCCCATGATATCACAATTCAGAAGCATTGGAAAGGAAAACCTAAACAGGCCCCCTATATCACCCCCCCCCCCCCCCGAAGCTTTTTAAGATGCTCAGGTTCATAAAACACTCACTTTTTAGCCTTCTGATTGATAATACATTTACACAGAAATTTTAGGAAAAACAGCACTTAGGCCTAAAACCAGGGCTGGTAGGTAACTTTCAAACCAGTGCGTAGATGTACATTTGCGCTCATATGTCGGCCCTCACCCAGAGACGCTGCTAATTTATGTAACATATATGTGCATGTTATAAAACAGCCTGGCCTCAAGCATGTGCTCCACGTTTGAAGTGGGCGAGCGCTTGTGCATACAAATCCCACATCCACCGTGTAAAACAGGGGTATTTTAAAAGGAGCACACACAGCCGTCCCCAGTTTGCCCAGTTTTCCTGGTTAAGGGATAGGTCCAGCAAATCCCCCCCCAGTTCAATAGCCTTCACCACCATAGTTAGCATCAACCCTTAAAATCTAGTTTTCTTTAAATGTTAACATACACGACATCCAGAGAGGAAGCAAAATTATGCAGCAGGGGAGCTCAGTGCACACCGAGTTGCGTCAGTATTTACACACAATTCTCAATTTCACGCCATGAAACACCCATGCCCTGCCCAGACCACGCCCTTCCCCTTTTTGAAACTTTTGAGATGTATGCGCTACGGCGTATCTGGGTGCTTTTTAAAATACCGTTGGCGCGTGCAAGCCCGACTTATTCACACATCCCCCGATTGATGCGCGCATCCTGCTTTTAAAATTCAATTTTTAACTCTTAAAGAACAAAAATGTCCTCCTAGTATCCTGTGTTGTCTTAGAT
The DNA here is from genome assembly GCF_901001135.1 of Rhinatrema bivittatum. Lineage (NCBI taxonomy): Eukaryota > Metazoa > Chordata > Amphibia > Gymnophiona > Rhinatrematidae > Rhinatrema > Rhinatrema bivittatum. The sequence goes on along the minus strand of NC_042627.1, from coordinate 73,428,684 downwards.
AGATCTGGAAAAATACTCTCTGGCCAAAGGACAAGGAGGAATGATTTTTGAAATAGAGGTTCATGACTGTTCCTATCCATCTTCCAAGTGAATACCAAAATTAATGTTCTTCTTCCCAGCACCTCTTCCTGAGATGACTCAAGAATTGATGAGCCATCCAATCTGTCAAAACCAAGGGTTCAATTTCAGTTCCTGAAGAGCCAATATCCTCTTGTCATAGGAAGATAAACTTTAGTTAAAGGCAGAGTAACGAAGAGAAATATTCAAAATCTCCAGGAAATACTTCTTAACCATCTCATATGATGACATCACTTTCAAGTTGGAAAAATTCAGTAGATGCAAGTATTTATACCTAAAAATATTCACTAAAGTCTCAACTCTACTTTGTAGGAATAAATTATCTTTAACCAAAATAGCCTTAGAAGCCTGGAGTGAAGAAATCTGAGATGAAATTAGACTTATCTGGGAGGTGTGTTGCTCCATCTTATTGTCCTGATATTTAAACGTAATAACAGCATCTGATGAAAAACTACACAGTTGAATCACATAGCCAGGACTGAATGAAACTGAACGGGATTGACTGAGATCCTCTAGAGATGGCAGTTTGACCACCCATTGAGCAAAGAGTTATCTAATACTAGGATATACTAGAATCAATTTTGGCACTTTTACACCATGACAACACACTTCCTTCATCACCATCTCTCCTCCTCACCAAACTCCACATGTGGCTGAGTCAGGGCAGTGGGTGCTCTAAAATATGACCAGTCATTCCAGGCCTCAACTCTACAGGACTATCCGAGAGTGGCTCTTCATCTGCAGTTACCCCACTGCCCACCACATGCTTTCTGAGTCTAAGAAATCCCTCAGGTAATGGAGGTGGATCACGTGCCTCAGGACTGAAAGTGACATCAGCACTCAGTGGGGGACATCATTCCACACTCTCCTGGGTCCCCTCCCAGAACAGCCCCAATCAGGCAACCTGCAGAAGAATGAATGGGCCCACAAGTTCAAAAGCCCCCAGCAGCAGTTGGATCCTCTGTCGGTCTGGAACAAACCTGTGCTTTCCAATTCCTCCCCATCATGGGGGTATAAAGAAGAAAATGTAGCAAAAAATTTTGGTGCACACACTCTTGAACATCGGCTCAGATTGACAGCACCTTGATTCTCCACCAGTACGTAGTTTGATATATCACAGCTACCAGAAGCAGCAGGCATTGGGATGCATGTTAGAAAACCAGGACTGGATTCAGTTTTAAGGCACGGAGTTAAGCTGGCACCTTACCTGGAAGTAAAGTTCAGCGTTGGTCAACATTTCAATATTACTTTAATTGGTTTGCTCATACTATGGACCATGTGACAAATTTGTTGGCCTACAGTATCCAGGAAGAGAGGAAACTAAGAACAAAGCATCAATCTAATGGAGTTATTTGCCCTGAACACTCATAATTAAAGTTCTTTATTGAAGCTTAGCACTGCAAACTTTGGCCTGGATTTTCTAAGTTCACAGAACTTAGAAAAGCCGGCGGTAATGGGGGGGCGGGGGTAAAGCAGGGGGCGGGCCTGCGATAGCCGGCAGCGATCGCACCTTCACGGTACGATCGCTGCCGGCTTTCGCACCCAATAGCGCCATCATAAAAGGTGCACGCCAGGCTTGTCCATGGGACATATTTTTCTCTCCCATCCCATCCCATCCCATGGCAATTTATGCCTGTCCCATCCCATCCCATCCCATGGGATTCCCATTACAATATTAATATGGAATACAGTTCAAATAAAATTATTAAATTTATGAAAGTTTACGTTTAGTGTCTACTAAATAGGACTACATGTACAAAGAGACATGCAAAACGACAAAATGTATTAACTTTATTAACTTTAACACTCAAAAGTATAATCTAAGTATGACAATTTATTTTACAATATCAAGTATCGACTACCATGGGAAATACAAATGTGTGCCGTCCCATCCCATCCCATCCCATGGGACGTGTCCCATGGGATTCCCATGGGAATAACATTCCTATGGACAACACTGGTGCACGCTACTGGCAGCGAAAAGGGTCCTTACCTTTTCGCCGTCAGTGGTGTCTTCACGGCATCCCCCCAACTCCTCCCCTTCTGGTGCGGACGCTGCCCAGAACCCACCCCGATTTAGCTATCGCACGCGAAAAGGGACTTCTCGCGTGCGAAAAGTCCCTTTTCACGTGCGATCCGCCTAGAAAATGACCCCCTTTGTTAGGATGGGAGTTAATATTGCAGGATGGCCTTTTCTTGTTTTGGGTCATTTCTTCATCATGGATGATATACATAAATCGCATCAAATATTTAATAAAAAGTTTATAATAAAGAATTATAACTTAAACAATGAAATAATCAAAAAATGAACAAGGAAGATGGCAAAAAAAAAATGGCAACATTTTTAAAAGTCCATGTATGAAAAAACATCAGGGAAGGTCATTTAAAGTAATATAAACAGCACACAGTCCAGAATAGCCAGCATATTCCAAATCTTCAATAAGCAGAAACTGTCTTCAGCAAACGACACCACTCCATATCAAACAAACGTATTACAAGGCAAAAGTCTCTCATCTGGGAAAAATCATCAGCACGAGGCATCTCCCAGAACAATCATTGGAAATCAAATCATCTCCCAACATATTTCATCTCGATAGGCTTCTTCGAGAGAGGGAGATTCGCAACAGCGAGCATTATTTGTAATATATATCTCGAGCAGATCAGGAAACAGGACTCGAAAGACAAGGATGACAGCTACCAATTACAGCAACACCGGTGAAGGATGAAGGCTGAGGCGGGGCGCGCATCTCAGAAAAGAGACGTAGACTGAGCCTCCAGAAATGGTTACTGCCGCCCAGTCAGCGAAGGGTAGGGGGCGTGCTTCTCACCGTTCCACTAGCAAAGGCGCAAGGTGAACAATAAGCTACAGAACTTAAAGCATTCAAGAAGTAAACCAGCAGGACTTTCCTGTCAGGCAGAATAGAGACAGGAAATCCTGGTCCTGCTTGAAGCTTTTAAAGAGTTCACATGGACGCAGTGGGGAAAATACAGATAGGTTCACGGACTCAGTTTTAAAAAGGAGACGTTTTAAAAAGCAAAGCACTAATTCGCTTTTGGACGCTAAGCACAATATGCATAACTGAATCTATTGTGCAATCTTACAGATAAACTTATGTAATCTCTTCTGCAAATTTATACAGAACTCAAACCTACGTATCTGTGATTAATCAGATATTTAAACCCTGTAAAAAAGATGCATATATATATATATATATATATATATATACACACATTTATTTTTTTTACAGGGCATAATTCTTAAAAAGTCCATATAAGCGTGCTGTGACCTTCAGTCTAAAAAAAACCTGATTAATCAATTATCGTACGCATGTGGTTTAACTTCAGAACTCTTCTGGCAACAAAGATTTCCTCGAACGATGTTAGCACCCGGATGCAAAAGATCAACCCACCTTCTGGTGCCAGCACTGTGCAGGTGGCAGGACTGTAGCAGCACTGGCCCATTCCGCTCCCCTCAGTAGCCCAATTACAGAGGGAGGTGGGGACGGGGACACACCCTCTTGATCTGGAGGGTACGATTTGATCGTGAGGTGGAGGGAAATACTTGATAAGCTAGCTCTAGACATATGCACTCACAGACCTACCTCTATATTATATACATAAGTGATTGAACGAGAAGAGTTGTTATCTGCTGAGGACACGGATTCATATGGAATTCCTCTAAGCAACAATTGAATTATTACTACAGATATAATTATAACTATTAAAAGTTCAGCAAATAGAAACTAGAAGACAGAGGGGGATTATGTGGCCAACCTAAAGCGTTCATTTTCACAGTATGGTTTGCTACCAGAAGCTTAATGGATGAGAAACCATTAGTCTCCATTATTACATTTTTCATAAAAAAAAACCCAACAAAAAAAACCTCATAAATAATTGCAAAGAAAGGTGTCAAGAATGGGATTAGACCCGATTGTTTTTTCTAAACTGGGTCATATTATCAGATCTGATGTTCAAAGTTTCACCTTTGAATTCAAACTGACTCTAAAAGCATTTATTTTGTAAAGACAGGGTCGCCCCTGTGGCTCGGCAGCAGTGATACACACGGTTATTTATTTAAAAACATTTCTAGCCTGCACTCTACAAAGATGAGTCGATGAGGATTACATAAAAACATGCATAGGATAAAAATAAAAACATAAACATGCTGAGAATAAACGTACAAGCTGAAAATGTTTACTTGCATCATGCCCACTCAGAGGAAGATGGAGGAGAAGACTCAAGGCATGAGACCCCAGGTGACAGCACCCCAAGCACTTTTGCTGTTCCCCCCATGATGACTGTCGCCAGCGGCAGAAGTTTTCAAAGCAAGGCTCTTCAGGTAACAATTGCAGAAAAAGCCCCCAGAGCAGGAGGGGGGTCCATCTGAGAAGATCCAGTGATAGCAGCAAACGGGACCCCCCTCCCCCTTCTTTCTCGCGACCCCTCCCCCCCACCACACACGCGTAGAGGGAAAGGAGGAAACCACAAGACCAGCGTTGCTAGCAGAAGCGTCAGAACCAAACAACTGTTCTGTACTATATATGGAGAGAAAGAAGATCATCAGGCAATTAGAGGGCAAGAAAATCGGGTATAAAGATATGAAAAAGAGCTTCCGAGCTCAGCTGCATATATTGCACCGCACAAGCTCCAGGAGGAAGCTCATTCTGTCACAATAGGCGTATAAAGAAGCACGCTAGAAGAAAATCTGAGAGACTGAGGTCATTTCCAACGTACCCTGGCTTAAGAGTGAGGTCATGAGATAGTCAAGACAAACCCTAATATAAACCCTGCACCTCAAGTTTGGTAAATGTATCCCCGCCCCCCCACAATGGGTGTGGAGCAGAACTAGAATATTTTATCCTTACATCTTATCATCCCCCCCCAAAAAAAATCTAATTCTGGTGTCATCTCAGCAAGGCAAACTCCCTCCACCACCAGGCGCGTTGTGAAATAGTACAAAATCCTGCAAAAAACATTCAGCGCATGGGTAGCAATGTGACACTAACTTCCAGGACTCAAACAGCAACACCGCCACCTATGAAAAGGCAGCACTGACCACATTACACCAGACCCTAGAGCACCAATGCACTTCCTATTGAGAAAACACAAGATTCCTCCAGATCCTTGCCTGCTATCAGACCATGACCGGGGCTTGGCAGCCCCCGATGTAGCACAGGTGGCCCCCAAACCTTGCACTACTTCCCCCACCCACCTCACTACACCATTATCTCCCAATCCCCCCAGCTCACAGGGCAGGTCCCCCTCTATCTCCTCCCCTGCCCCCTCCTCCTCTTCTCTCTCTCTTATTTTCCTCTGAAACCCCCCCCCCCCCCCCCAGCTCTTTCAGGACCAGCCAAGGTAGATTAAAGGTCCCTGGTGGAAGGAAAATGTGGCCATGCCAAGCCCTGGGTGTCCCATCCCGTTGTGATGCCTGCGGTATAATGGAAGGTGAAATGGCACTTGTGGAGTAGCCAAGAAGTCATAAAGCCTCCTGAAGTAAATCAGGACCTATTTCTGATTTGGCTCAGCAGAAGATCCCATGATGCTGTGGGGCTGTGACATACACATGACAGCTCATTACTCTAAGGTAGCATATGTCACTTGATAATGGTCTATTTGGATTATAGCACACTAGCATTTACCTGCTGACTTAGAAAAAGACACTGCTCTTTGTAAGGACAGCTTTGAAGTACCAAAAAGCAATGGAAAATTAAGAACTCTTATGAGACGATGAACAACAGATAAAAACTCAAATTTGTTTTTCCTTTGCAGCTCAAACCCATCCACACCTTTCCCCGTTCAATCAAAACTCTAAGAGTACATCATGGCCCTTTAAACTGCATATTCACTTCAAGAAAAAAGTGAAAGCTGCAAAATGGAAATGCAAGGCATTTGTTTCCGGCCAAGGCATAAAGGTTTGGACTTATCTTAGCTAAGTGGGATTGTTTAACTATTTGACCGCGTTCGGCAGCCAGCACTTAACTTTTGATCTGACTAAGTTGGGGGCAGGAGGGGGGTGTTCCAGGGCAGAGCTAACACAGCCAAATAAGTGCTAATATTTATCCTTATCCGGCTAAGTCAGCTGGATAAGTTTCAGGTCTAAAGTTAGCCAGATAAACTTATCAGGCTAACTATTAAACAGCAGGGTATATAAAGTGGGGCAGTCGTGCCAGTGAATACTCCAGACAAATCAGCCGGATAGCAGCTAAATATCAACCTCTTAGCCAACCCCAAACACCAGAGTTTCCAGCCACTTTGAAAAATGAAGGCTCTGTCAGAGGTGTAAGGCGGGGTGCAAATTTGAGAATGACAGAATTGCAGAACATCATAACTTGGGTGTCCTACGTCCTCGGACTTTCTGTATTGCTTGAAACCCCGATGGTGAGGCTGCAAAAGTTGTGCACCTAGCAGAATTCCAACCAGTGACAGGCTGAGGTTTTACAAAGACCTTCTAATGCAATGTGACTGCAAGAACTGGTTCATGCTTTACAACACGGCTGGTAAGAGAAATTTAGGACAAAGTCTCAGCATTCACCCTTACTGAAAAGCTAAGAATGTTCAGTGCAAACAGTTTCATAGGGGTTAATGTGAAAAGGGACAATTATTGAACTAGGTGAATTGAGGGGAGTGATTTCAATGGAATTTTACCTTATAGTATTGCAATGGCGCTTACTTGCCTAGGAAAGGGTCATTCTGCCCCTAGAAAGGGAAGAACGATGAAATACAATGCTTGATGGGCTCTAGCACTTGTGCTAAACAACAAAGTCAACTGCACTAGAGAAACTCTGACTTTTTTTTTTAAGTGTAAAGTTACACCTGTCAGGACATTAAAAAGATGTAGATCAAGATCAGCGCTGATGGTATCATAATGAGGTTTAGCATAGCTGTATTTAAGGGAAATCCATAATAAAATGGATTGGTTTCGGTTTGGCTCAGCACGCAGCACTGCCATGAGGAAGGTCCCAAGTCAGGTCGTCTTCTCCCCAGGTTGGCTATAGGGGCTGGACCCATGACCATCGATTAAGACCCGCACCTATTGACTGAATTCAGGCCCCATGATTGCAGGATTCTGGAAGAAGCTCTGGTGCAATGACCAGGCCAGGTATATTGTGAAGGCATATAAATTAGGGGAAAAATTAATGTAAGCTCATGGTACCAGGGTCCAAGATCTGGTGCCAATGGACCAGGAGGAAACTGCCGGGACAAAAGCATTGTTGGATTTATTACCAAAATCCAACCCCATTAAGAGGCTGTCAAGAAAGTAATGACACAAAAGGGGATATGTTAAAGGATTATCCAAAAAGTACCTTCAAATCCTGCAAAGTCCACCTGTATAAGTCAATCTCATTCTAGTGACAACAAATGGGAGCATGGAATCTATGGTATAAGATGTAAATTTATCAACTAAAACTTCATCCTTCACCAGATTAAAATATCAATTCAAACAAAGAAACCTACTGCAAAAAAATTAGCAGGTCAACAACAGAGCTAACAGTTTTACTACCACTAAAACAGGAATTAAACACCATAAATATCACCTCTGTCCAGTGATGAGAGACTAGTTCACAGAGTCTTGGCACCACACAACACTTCTGAGTGATACTCCGCCACAGGTCAAAAGCTACAAACGTACTGCATTTGTTTTCTCTTTCTGAGTTTGCACGTGAATAACCCAAATATTATGCACACTTTACTGCTCATGTTCGTACATATGTACAGCTGTATTTAATACCACCCTCATTTTATTGTATGAGACGATGAATTAATTATTTCTAGCTTTACATGTTGCACCCTTCTGGACAGTAGGAGAAGGTAGGAGTTACACTCAGTTCTGGGGCTAAGTCCTTGGCCATGGATTCTCCGATAAGGGAGGAGAGTACACCCTTCAGGGTCCAAGGTGCAGGGGGGATAATTCTTGCTGTGGGTACTGTCTCACTAGGGGTAAGCTGTGGATAGGTGCCAGTGCCAAACAAACAGATGGACTCTCTGGCTGGGTGTTCCAGCCTAAACGTTTACTGAGGATCTTCAAACTGCTCCTAACCATACCCTCTATCACATTGGCCAAAAACTCCAACACTAGGAACAGAGCCCTCTCCATTGCAGGTCCAAAAGCATGGAATTCTCTACCTGTCTATCTAAGTTCACTCAGAGACATAAAATCCTTCAAAAAAGAACTCAAAACATGGATTTTCAGTCAGTCTTTCACAGATGGCATTGGTTAAGCATACCTCAAACACACACCCAAAATGACTCTCTGACATTACCCTGTCTTGTCATAGAATTAACGCATCAGCACTTTATTATAACCGGTTCAGGCAATAATTGACATAGTTAGATATATATCTACTATTATTATTATTTTCAACCTGATAAGCAATATTTATACATAGTTAGACTTGTTCAACCTAAAATAATTACTTAATAGTTCCCGTAACATCTTGTTTACATGTTACCCATTTATATTGTTCATTGTTTGTTTTTTAATTGGATTCTCTTTCATATTATTAGTTATATGTATCAAACTCGTATGTATCAAGTTGTTATTCTGTAAACCGGAGTGAAGGCATTTTTTGCTATACTTCGGTATAAAAAAGACTTTAAATAAATTAAATAAATAAATAAAATAATTAACTGGCACCATAAACACTTAATTCTGGTTGAATCCGTGCCTCAAAACTATTCTCATTTGTGTGTCCCTTTCTTTTACTGTGAATGTGTCCCTTAGTATTGGGGTTCTGACTTGTTCTCACCCTCCAGGGTATGGAACAGTAAGTCTTTCAGGTGGGCCAAAGGTCTCCTATTGCTTTAGGTCTATGTTCCCCAAAAATACCTGAGGTCCAGATTCGCCAAATGCCAGTTCTTCTTTCTTTTTGCCTGGAATGAAGACGACAGTGGGGCTCTCTCGATGGACAACTCTTACTCAAGGTTCTCCTCTTCAGATGGGAAACAGTGATGGTCTTCGTATTAAAAAGTCGAATTCCTCTTGATCCACATGCAATCATGTAGCGTAACATCATGGTTTCTTTGTGTACCGCTGACCTACTGATGTGTGACACTTTGGAGAGTGTGATTCATAAATACATGAATAAATCATCTCATGGTCTCTAGCCATTTAAAATGGCATGCACTGCCACTGTATTAAGGAAGAAATTATTTTGATGGTATAGGGTGATACATTATAGCCCTGACAAAAATAAAAACCCATTTATTTCTCTAGCATGGTGCAGATAAAAGGATGGAAATCTTTCATTACACTTTCTGAACAGCAGGGTTTGCAAAATCTGACTGAAAAGATTAGGATCCACCCCAGCATGCATTCCCATGATCACCCAAGGTTTTGTAAGTCTGAACAGAGGATTGTTCTATAAATGACTCGGTGGCCTAGAGTCAGGGCTGAGATAAGAGAGCTGTGCATGGCCTCATCATTACAGATTTTTTGTGTTTTAGTTCTAGTCTCCAACATAACACATTGCTTTATTGTGCATTTTGCATACACATGAAGTGATAGCCACATGACTATGATATGTCATACTAGAAATAAAATTTGAACATGCAAAATCAATACAGCCCCAAATCTTCTCTAATCTGTTGTAAATCATTTTTGAAATGTAAAATAAGAGTTGTCCGATACTGTGATGCATGTTTGCTGCAGCTGTTCCTTTACTCAAGGCTGCACAGATGCCCCTGAACTGCTGAAAGCCAGTATAGTCATTTTTTGACCAGGACAGATCGGTCACTGCTTTGAGCATAAGCAAAGCTCCTTTCAGCTTTACAAGGAAATAACTGCATGCCTGCACAAGCTTAAAGTACAGCCATCAGCAGATGTCAAGAGTCCTTCTGTTATCACACATAAGAGAACAAAAAGATTCCTAGATTACAAACACATAGGAGTGAATTTTCAATGGAGTTACGTGTATAAAAGGAGCCAGTATCATAGCAATATTTCAAAAGCCCATTTTGTGCATAAAACCTTTGAAACTTCAGTGAAACTTCAGTGAAATTTATGCACGTAAAGTAAAAGCCAAATATAAAAATAAAATATCTATCACACACAAACTCATCTCTAATAAAATAGCATATAAAGTAAACAAAGGCCTAAAAGCACAAGAGGTAAACCACTAAAAATTCACATAGGCTAATAGTAATGAGCCATAATAAAAATTCTTTTTCACTCAATGCACAATTAAGCTCTGGAATTCATTGTCAGAGGATGTGGATAAGGCAGTTAGTGTAGCTGGGTTTAAAAAAGGTTTTGGTTTATGGATGTGAGCATACCAACCATGGTTTTTCTGTTTATACTCTGCTTATTGCCCCTCACTACCTACGGACAATGGTAGAGCTCAGTGATCTCTTTGTTAATGACCATTTATTCTAGATTGCTTGCTTCTCTTAAATATTTGTAATTTTGAAAAACTTTAAAATAATTAAAAAAAAAAAAAAGGTTTGGATATGTTCCTGGAGGAGAAGTCCATAAACTGCTGTTAATCATGCGGGAATTGCCACTGCTTGTTGCTGGCATTGATAGCATGGAATCTATTTAATGTTTGGGCACTTGCCAAGTACTTGTAACGGATTGATCATTGTTAGAAACAGGATACCAGGCTTGATGAACCCTTGGTCTGACCCAGCATGGCATATCTTACATTCTTATGTTCTAAAATCAAATATGTAAAAAACATAATAAAAATGCAATAATGTCCTTCTTCAAGGGATATCTCCATTGCACTTCTAAACAGACTGTTGTGGAAATCCTATCCTCTAACCTAATTGACCAGAAGAACTGTAAATATTGTTGTAAATATTTAACTACCATTTATCTACCTCAGAATAGATGAGCCAACTGCAGCAACATCTAATAAATTGTCATCTATTAGAATTCCCGATCAATCAGGATTTAGGGCTCATCATGTAACTAAGACATTGTTGGTTCCATTATTATCCATTAGGGATTAACATAATGGATAATCTTATTGGCACTAGAGATCTGCGTAATTCTTCTTTGTTGGTTCTCTTTGACTTCTCTGCAGCCATTGACCTGGTCAATCATAAGATTTTCCACAGACAGCTGACAGAAATCATTCTGCAGTGGTTCACATCCTTCTTGACAGATCATGTTCATTAGGTGGTTTCTAGCTCAGGGAAGCCTGCCCCTTATCTATATCCTGTGGTATTCCTCAAGGGTCTGATTGTACCCTGCATTATTTAATATCTTTCTGAGTGCTTTTGGTCAGAAGTTATGGGATCAAATTTCATATATAGGCTGATGACACCCAGTTTCAGGCTGTTGTGGGAAAGGATATTATTACTTCCATATGGAATATTAATGCCTACTTGATAGCCATTGGCAGTAATCTTCTGAAAATTATTTCACATTATTTGAAACTAAACCCTGCTAATTCAGAGGTGTTGTTTGCTAGGATAGGGACTTCTCAGGTTCTGGTGGGGAAGATATTGTTAAATGGATTCCCTAAATAATATTAGGAATTTAGGCATCTAGGCTTGTTTTTACATGGGGCCTCATTTGTGGCTCTCACCAGCACTGGACGGTCCGCTTAGAGTTCCCATCAGGGATCAGTTAGAAAGGGAAGGGTCCACCTCAGAGAACCAGTCAATGGGATAGAGGTAGGGTGGTCCCTCAGAGCTCTGGTCTGCCAGTTGCCCAGCAGAAATGTAGCAGTCTGATCCCAGTCAGATCCCAGAATACTCCTACCTTCAAGCTTCCTTTCTTCTTTCCTTTCCCTTCAACAACCCTGGATTCCTCTTATTCTGCCACAAAACGGAGGTGGCTGGTTTCGATTTCTTATGATACTCAAAGGCAGTAGCTAACTGCCTCTTCTCCCATATGACTGCTTCTCTTCCTGTTAACCCAATGAATATTATCAAAGGTCCAAAATAATGCATACAATGTTGGGCTATCAATGATGATGCCAGGCAGGCCAGAAATAATTGAGCTTGGGAACAGGTAGGCAAGATATAAAAAAAAAGGTGATAACAGGCCGGACCTGTGGACTATAGTTTTCCTACCCCTGATCTAGACGATCAGGCAGGATTTGCAATCGCGTATCTCAAGGAAAATTACTGGAGGTCTTCAGGTACCATAGATGATGTTATTGATAGTTTAAATATGTCCAATAGCAGGTCCGTAATTTCAGTTCTCAGTTCCTTCAGCACCCTGGGATGTATACTATCTGGTCCAAGTGATTTGCTACTCTTTAGTTTGTCAATTTGCCCTAGTACATCTTCCAGGTTCACTGAGATTTGTTTGTTCCTCTGAATCATCACTTTTGAATATCATTTCTGGCATGGGTATAATCTCTTACCTCAGTGAATACTGAAGCAAATAATTCATTTAGTCTTTCTGCTATGGCTTTATATTCCCTAAGTGCTCCTTTTACTCCTTGATCATCTAATGGGCCAACTGACTCCCTCACAGGCTTTTTCCTTTGAATGTACCTGAAAAAGATTTTATTATGAGTGGTTGCATGGCAGGCTTCTTTTCAAATTCTCTTTTTGCCTTCCTTATCAATGCTTTGCATCTGACTGCCAGTGCTTATACTGTTTCCTTTCGGCAAAGAATTGTCTTTTCAGAAGTACCTCAAGACTAGGCATTTTTGCCAGGCATATCCCTCTGGGTAGATGGGCTCTTTGAGTCTATGTATGTTTACATTATGTACATCTAGATTGGATGCCAAAAACTAGGTAGTTGATAAAGTAGGGGATTAAAGCTTATAGTCGTGGAATATGGTGTCATTATCTTTTTTTATATAATTTCAGCATGGTTCTGTTGTTTTAATCTTGAATTAGTTATTGTGTCACTTATTTTCTGCATGGGAGGAGTTGGAGAGGAATAATGGGGATTGATTATTTTGTTGTATATTTGATATTTATGTTCAAATGTATTGTATAACTTTTGCTGTACCGTGCCTAGATTGCCTTGGTGATTTTAAGAACTAAAATTGTGTTGTTTCTTCAACAGAGGGTCTTGGAGACTATCCACACCCCCACTAACCTCCCTGCCCACAAAAAGACAAAAACCCCTGTGCTTGTCTCATGTTAAAAGCGAGCTAGAGCTACAATATCAGGAAAACTAGCCTTACTCATATAATTCCACAGTGAGTGTTGGATGCATTATCTAAGGACATCACATAAAGAGCATATTGCTATAAACGTATATGGTAAAGTGATACAACATTCAGGCAAGTAGTTACAGGAAGTAATGCAAAACTTCAGATTATAAATTGTTGGAAATAGGGTAAAAGGGAGGCTAATTAACTGGGGGGGGGAGGGGGTAGGAAGTCCTATCATTTTCCTGGGTGAACTGGGAATGAACTGGAGAAATTGGTAATTGAGTCAGTGCGCGTCTATTATAATCCCCCCACTTACGCGATAGATGTGGCATTTGCTATTGTCCCTATATATACATGCGTATAGCCTATTTTATGCCATGTGCGCATATAGGCGTGTATGTTATAAAATGGCCACATCCTTTGGCGTGAGGCGGCATATGCAGGTAAATGTGCAGCCGCGCAGCTGTTTTAAAGTTACTGTCCCTATGTTCAGATCTCCAAGTACTTCAGTTATAAATAAGAATCTATCAATATTAACATGAAAACGGGGGCATAAAAGACCAAGAGATGGGAGACCAAAAACAATGCTGATTGAAAAGAACAGAAAACATTAAGGGTCACCTCGTATAAACTCCAGAAAGTTTAACAAACTACAATTGTATTTAAAATGCCAAAATACTGAAGTATTCATTATATCCTAGGTACACTAAGTAAATTCAGATGAAGGAACAACAATGCCATCGTTTAAGTCTTCCATGATTTCACAACTCATTTGGAGCATTCCAACTAATTTTGCAAGGATTTAAATATTTATATATATAAAAGCTCGGCAATCAGCTCTGATTTCTTACCAGCTAGCCAAGTACTGTATTAAGATTGACTAGCCACACCTTGTAATCCTTCATATTAAATACTGTAGTGCCAATAAATGCGACCTTGTAACTGTGTGAACATAAATTTTCACACGTTAGTTGAATCACAGGTCAGTCCATACTTTTTTTTTTAATTTTTGCATGTAAAATGTTTTTTCTAAGCCTTGCTCTAGATAAATTCTCAAAAAACCACTATGGGCATACATTTTTTATCCTTACAAGAACAAATCACGTGCTTATCTTTTATGTCTTATGAGAGTGACGCCATCAATTCAGACCCGCTAAGCCCGACATAGGCCAGTGTTTCGATGGGGGAAAAAAAAAAAAAAATTCTGCCTACAGGGTATTTCTGTAATCCCAAAGTGATTTTATAGCATAAATTTCTTCATGGTCTTTAAAGTTGCAGTGTTCAGAGCGCGGCGATCTGTGAGCATCAGAGTACTTGTAGAAGTATGTATTATATATTATATTAAATGTCTCCTATCTGCACATAGATAACATCTTTGAATGTGGCTCAAAGGAAAAACAAAAACACATTCCAAACCTCATGTACTAAAGAATTCTTTAATGCAGGGATTAAACCAAAAACCATATTAATATGGACCTAAATATGCATCCCCTAGAGAAGAGCAGGTACAAAAGGGATATGACACAGGCATTCAGATATTTCTAAAGGTAAAAGCTAAAGACCCAGGATGGTTGATTTACACCTCAGTAAGTCTGTGCCTAAAGGCATCGCATTTTCTTCAACTTATTCAAAATGCAGCAACTTGGGTGTGGTCAGGATCTAGTTTTGGGAACTCTAGCAACAATTTACGGCCCTAACCTTTATGGCTTTAAGCGACCAAGAATCGAGCTACTTATCCAATTGTTTGCCTAATTGTGTATCACCCTAACAATTAAGAGCAGCCAAAGAGGCCATTTTATTGGTTCTTTCCTTAAGAGACAAAACTTATGAGAACTAATAGGCAGGCTTTCTTGTGCACTATCCTCCCTTTATGGAATTCTCTTCCTGGGGGAAGTTCACCTCACAAAAGATTATTTAGTCTTCAGTTATTGGTTATTTGGCAAAGTTTTAAGTTGTTGTTCTTATGTTCTTATTTGATTTTCTTTTATTACTTTGTGGCTTTGTATTTGTTTTTACTGTTTACTATATAGTCTATTATATTATTGCTTTTATTCTTCTGACTTTTTAATTTAATTATTAATTGCCTTTTTGGCATGTGATCAAAGGGATTTACAATTTAAACACAGATAAGATATATCTTAGATGTTGTAATAACCTATCATTAAATGTCTCCTAGCTGCACCAGACTGAACATCAAAATAGCTCACAAGGTCTCGACAGGCCTCATGTCTATAACAGACTATAAATATATATCACATAGCATCAAGTGACAATGTACCCCATTATCTTAAATGCCCCATTTAAACCCAATTCTAATCCTCCAGAATCAGGCCAATGCTTTGACTTTATTAGAACTAAACGTAGCGGATGTGGACCCTTGGACTGAGGTGAGGTTGGTGCTCCCCACAGAAAGGAGCCCTGCATGTACCCACCATCAGCAGGCGGAGCTGGATGGAAAAGAGACCCAATAGAACTTCACCACTACCAGCCCACATTCCCCTTAGGTTGAGCCCTTGGGTGCCGGGGCCTGCTGGACAGAGGTGCAGACCTCTGCTTAGGTTGGCCAGCAACCTAAGCAGAGGTCAGGGCAGGCAGCAAACAGCAAGATGAGAAAGAGGCAGAGGACGAGGCAGGCAGTGTTCAGGAAGACGAGAAGCAAGCAGAGGTCACAAGGCAGGCAGAAATCCACAATGGTCAAGAAGAAGTCCAACGTCAAGCCGAGGAGTCAATCTGAAGGAAGGAAGGCAAGGTCAGCACAGCGGGAAGACACCGAAGGAAGACAAGGATGCAAGAACTCCAAAAACACAGGAGCACAAAGGCAAGACATAGGGAACAGAAGCAGGATCAGGAACCATGAATGATGTGGCAAAAAGCTACTCCAGGGAGTCTGACCTATTGCCGAGGTGTCTGAGGCAGGGCAGAGCAGGCCTTAAATAGTGGAAGGCCCATGATGTCATCTCAGGGCACAATGGAGGATTTCCCGCCGCGGGCCCTATAAATGTGCTCAAGCCACGCACGCGTGCCTAGGGATGCCCCGCTCAGCTGAGCGACGGCCCTAGCATGGCGTGTCAAGCCTTCATGGCAGCCAGTCACGGGACAGACCCATGACCAGCCAAACACAATACTAAAATCAGCAGGTGTAAGCATTGCTACCCATTCCACCAATGTTGTGGCCATTCTATGTAAAGACAAAGAGGAAAAAACAACCAGGAATTAGGGAATGTCTTTTTCATTCCCTAACCTAATTACAACAGATATATTATCTTGTACTCCCAGGGGATCGGGTGACCCTCTCTTCAGTGCTTCACCTTTTCAGATCTTTTCTTCATTTCAGAAAACAAATACATGTTCACGCCTTTTCTAAAGGTTAAACAAATGCTTAGCATCTTCAACAGATTGCAGAAAGAGAGAGAGAACAATATCTGGAAAGGCTAAGAGAACCTGGATAAAGGCAGTGAGAAAAGGGGAACTGGAGTCAGACAGCAACCAACGAACGCCCCGACTTTTACGATTTGGGGAACAAGTAAACATGGGGGGAACTTGCTGATGCGGTGCTGAATACCCTTAATCACTAAGCCTGATACGTTTGATGCAGCTCCAACATTGCTCTCTGCTTTCGGCAATGGTTAAGGGAAATTGGATTCAAGCAGCATCCGAGGGCCCTGACTTTTATGGTCTGGGAAGCTGATAAGCAGGAGGGTAACCTGCACGGCGCAGCAGATACTGACGTAGGCTTGTGGGGCAGACTGGGTGGAACATTTGGTCGATTTCTGCTGTCATTTCTGTTTTCTAGTCAGGAGAAAGAAGTACAAACGTAAGGAAATACCTAATATGATAGAAGAAGGTGTCAAAACCCTTTTTATATTAGTAACAGGCGAAAGTGTAAAAATGGGATTAAGAGACTCAAAGCTGAAGGGGGGAAAACGTTGGTGCTGACAAGAAAAAATACCTACAGTACCTGAATGCTATCCACTTTGAAGTGCCGAAAAAAACCGGAATATAAATAAAACTAAATAAATAAAATGGCAATGCAATTCAAGAAAATCTGCAGTAAGCACAAAGAATTATTTACAAAAGGGAAAGCAAAAAAAAAAAATCAATGATTACCAAGAAGTTTACCAGTAAAATCCTGTGCTGGTCCACTTCTTTGGAATTTGCATACAAAAAGTGCATTTCAGCAAAGTATTAGAACATCAGATCATAAGATGGGCCATGTAAGGTTAGAGCACAGGTCCTTCGAGCCCAACATCTTGTGTCTGACAGTGGCTAATGCGGGTCACCAGGAAGTTACATGTGATGAATGAATACCTGGTATTTAGAAAGCTTATTAAATCTGTTGTTTAGCCTTGCTTTCTGTTTCTGAAGGTTAATGATTAGATCTTTGCTTGTTATTTTATCGTATGCCTATTGATGGATAGGGATGCGCAGCCCCAAAGTGTTTCTTTTGTTTTATTTTTTGGTTCAAAGGGACAGTAACTTTGAAAAAGCCATGTGGGCGCACATAGCCGCGCTTCTGCCGGCTCGCGCCAAAGGACGTGGCCGTACTATAACATTCATGCATACGTGCACGCATGGTATAAAACAGGCTGTACGCACGTACGTGTGCACAATTTTATATGAATGCACACAGATGCTGCCTTTACTGAGTAACTGGGGGGGATTTTAGTAGACACGCCCAATTACCAGTTTCCCCGGTTCATTCCCAGTTCACGCAGGCAAAGGATAGGACTTCCTAACACCCCCCCCCCCCCCCAGTTAATTAGCCTCCCCATTACCCTGTTGGCCCCTATCCTTAAAACCCTGCTGACTGGCCTAGTTTTATTTTTGTTTTAGGACTTCCATGCCATCCACAGCAGAAGTAAAGTTAAGCACAGCCTTATTCTTTCAGTAAAATTTGCCGGCCATGTCCTATTACTGAACAGATTTGTGATACAATCTTCCCAATGGATCCTCAGTAGCCTTGACAATGCCATTTGGTTTATTTATTGAATGACACATCCCATCTTTTAGTACAGGTAGGATACAGTGTCAGGGGACTGACTTGATGCGCTTGTCATGTCCACTGTGGTACCCCAAGCATAACCTCTATGAGGTTTGATAGGTCATTCAGTGCTCTACAGGACTTGGTGGCTTTGTTAGTGAAGAAACTGTAAGTATGCATCAACAGTAGGAAAAGAATTAATTGCCTAGAGGATTCCAGGTTTTAAGATACAGTGCAGGTTTCAGTTGCACCTGTAATTTTTTATCTAGATGTTTACTGTACTTGCTATACCTGGAAGAAGTTTGTGAAGCAGGAACCCATCTAATGAACTTGGCAACATCCCTCACTGACAGCCATGGTCTTCAGAACTGAGTTGGCTGAGTTAAGGAAGGGAAAACTAGCTGCAAGATGGGAGACTATCCTGCACCTGCTCGAGAATGCAGCATTGACTCAGCTGACATCCGAGGTTGCGTAGAAGGGGCCCCAGTGCGTTGCATTCTGTGGGGAGGGATGTTGTTTAGGAGGTGTGATCCGAAGCTGTGTGGTGCATTCAAAGATAAGCATTGTTCTGTCTACTTCAGGGGGTGCGGCACGGTATCTTCCGTAATCAGGGTCATGCCTTAGAGGTCTACTGACACCAAAGAAGCGCACTTGAAAACAAAAGTAAACAAGTGCGGAGACAAAGTGTGATTGGCAGAAACAGAAAATGGGCCGTAAAAGCGAGATTCCTGCAGTATATACATACTCTAAGAACAAACCCGAAAGAAGAAAGGGCCAGATGTATGCTAAACTTTATTTTTCCCAAAGACACAGAATGAGGAAAAGCCTTAAACCCCACAGCAGGTCCAGGTACTTTCAGAACCCTTAAGCTTGCTGACCAAACCTTCTCTGTCATTCGGATGACAAAGGGGCATGCAGAGTGGCGTGCGCTTCACTGGCTTAACAGTTAGTTGCTGATGTCCTTTTAGCGTGGCTGAGAAGAAGGTCTCAGATGGTCATTTAGTTCTGCAACCTGATGGAATACTTCCTGGTGCTTTATAATGCCTTCTCATGCTAAAACAAATTAAACAAGTTTAGCTAAGTACCGGTAAGAGGATTGTGTGCCTTCAATGTACTGTACCTTCAGGCTTGTTTATTCATCTTTATAAGAAAGGGAGCCATATATTTATAATGCTTTCATCTGCAGCCCTTGGCAAAAGGGTATTGAAGGAAGAAACCACACATTTCTGAATACTGAACATCCAAGTCAGATAAACACGGGGATGCGTGTTGAGCCTTGAGGGCTTCAGATTTATAGAAGTTGAGTTGCAAATGACCCAAATTTATCTGGCCCAAATAATGACTTTTCTCAGTTCAGTCCTGAAAGTCTGTACATTCCACACGAAATCCAAAGGTTTTTATCTATCCATTATTTACACACTCCTTCTATAGTGAGATAATTACTTATCAAAATTAAGCAGTGCACCTCCAAGGACACAATCTAATAAAGAGTTTCTCTCTTTTAAGGTACTATACCAGGTCTCTATCCTGAAGCATGCATGTAAGTATTTACGCTCACAAGCGCATACTAGGGTCCCCTACTGTGTAACTTTATTCCTCCTACAGATGGCGTGTAAGTTGTAAAATAAAAAAACTAGGGTTAGTCAGTGGGTAATAGGCTAAATGGGAGGCTATCTAGCTAGGGGGGATAGGAAGTCCTATCCTTTACCGTGGCAAATTGGGAATGAACTGGGGAAATGGGTATTTGCGTCAGCACATGTACCTAGCAAAATCCCCCACTTATGAAATAGAGGCAGCATTTGCATGCATCCATATAAAAAACTGTGCACACATGACCACATATACAGCCAATTTTATAACATGCACGCAAATACGTGCTTATGTTAGAAAATAGTGGTGTCTATTCACACAAGCTGCCATACGTGCGTACGTGCACGCTTGTGCGGCTGTCTAAAAGTTACCATCTTAGTAAATCCAAGGCCTAAGACTCATTGCTTGTACATAATACTGGAGAAAAATTCTTAAGTTGTGGAGGAATAGGGAATCTGTGAAGGCTACAATGCCTTTGATTGAACCATTACCACAGAACAGAGAAAGCATAGAGTAGTACGATAAGGACCATAAGGACATAAGAAATTGCCATACTGGGTCAGACCAAGGGTCCATCAAGCCCAGCATCCTGTTTCCAACAGAGGCCAAACCAGGCCACAAGAACCTGGCAAGTACCCAAAGACTAAGTCTATTCCATGCTACTGTTGCCAGTAATAGCAGAGGCCATTCCTAAGTCAACTTGATTAATAGCAGTGAATGGATTTCTCCTCGAAGAACTTATCCATCTATTTGTATTTATATTCCACCACAGTTTCTTTTCCAAAATATCATAGGTGCGACTTATATACCTATGATTTTTTTTATACACCTGCTGCATTTTTCTCCCTCTCTCTCCAATTAATCTGCCACACGCTGTGCGCATCCGCACATATGCCCCGCCATCACACGCCTTGCTCTCTCTCCCGTTTGGCCGTGATACGCTGTGCACATGTGCACGTGTGCCCCACCACAACGCGCCTTGTACACATGATCCACCAGCGCGCCATCAACCACTAGTGCTGCACCAGTCAAAGGGGGCATGGAAAGGCGCATGTTATCCACCAGTGTGACTTAGCTATGGATTTTTCCAGCAAAGATCCTGTTTAGGCAGGGGTGCGACCTATACACCTTGTGCACCAGAAAATACGACAGTAATGGCTAATTTTAATAAAGAAATAAGAGGAAAATCTTTCACAATTTCAAACAGATTTAATAAAAATTTGAGGAAACGGGTAACTGAAAACCTTTACTACCGGTACTTTCAAAAGCTCACACAAGCTACAATTGATCACTAGGGAAATTGATGTATCCCTAAGAAGGAGCCATTCGTTTCTGGGGGGGAGGGGGGGGGAGAGAGAGAGAGACTAGAACACGACCATCCTTATGTGTTGGTTTTGTTACAGCCTGTGTGAAACCCAGCAGCCTTTTCTGAAATAAGATCCCTAGCCCCTCCTTTTGGCCTTAAAACAACCTTCCTAGTAATTCAGTATGGCCTTTGTTTTGGCCATTAATCTCCTGTTTACTCTGTGAGGACATGAGGTTTACAGTGTGGACCATTGGGGTATGTGTCTGAACATCACCCAAGTAAATACGCTCACCAGGACTGCACCTGTATGGGATTGTTGTTGGCTGCTGTTCAGAACTCAGTGCCACATCTGTAAAGAATAGCTCCGGTTGAATTGCATAATCCTAGATTTTTTTTAAAAAGGGGGAAAAAAAAAAAAAGCCCACAGGAAAATATGAGCAGAACAAATACGTAAAAATCGTAGGATTGTAATAAGACTCTTTTAAAAATCCCAAGCTTTCTGCTCTTGGTATTGTCACCAGAAGCCTTCGGTTTTAGGGCATCCTAATTCCGGAGACTGGCCTGTTTTTGGTTTATTTAATTCCCTTCAGTTTCTGTATTTGTTTCCACTTTTCTGTTATCAGCAAGAGCCATAAGTAGGAAGAAACTGACCGCCCCAGTTAATTCTCCGATGTGACTGTGCCCCCACGCAGAGGTCTCTGCTTTCCACAGTGGGTTCAGTTCCCAGGTCAAGACCTTGCTTCCCACACTGACCAAGGCCAGGGATGAGCTGGAGGGAGGGAGTTCCAGTCACCACTCAACAAGAAACATCTTGTTGCCAGACTTTGACCCCATAGGGTGACCCTTGTTGATGGAGTGGGGGGTTACTGTCCTCGGCTCCATGCTTTGTGGGCCCTGCGCTGCCATAGTAACCCTGCACCTAGCACTGTAAATTCCTGTCAGCATGGGGGGGTGGTGGAGCTTTCTGGGGTCCCACTCTGATTCATCCTGGGCCCAGCAGCCCCTAAAACCAGCCCTGGGTCCGCATTAGCTGGGCAACGGACAGAGCCGTGTGTCCTCTAGTCCAGCACCATTGCTGCAATGAGTGCACTGAGCTGGGAGGATATATAAAGTGGGTGGGGAGGGGGGGAACCTGGATACATGGGAATGAGGTCTCATGATGCCGCAGTCCAGTGGAAACCAGTTCCAATTCAGAGGAACAGGTGAAAACCAGGGGCGGATTCCCGCTGAAGACCGGCCCAGGGGGATTCGCCACCCAGGCCGGCCCAGGAGATACCACGAGGTCTGCCGAGGGGCGGCTCCGTCACGGCCGCGCTCGGCAGACCACATGACTAGCACCACCGGCCCACCGGGGGGGATGCCCGATCCCCCCCCGATAGGCCAATCCCCCCCTGGTGAAAACCGCTAGCCCAAAAGTAAATGAATAGTATTACTACTGTCTTTTTAATTCCGGCGATCGTCATCGCTCCCTTTTTCTGTTTGGTCCTGCTCATGTTGGCTCCCAGCTCAAATCTGAAACGGGTTTACACTGTTATGTGGAGATAAGAGGGAGCTTTCCAATTTTAATTTTTAACCCATGACTAGCACGGTCATCACGACAACAATCCAGGGCCAAGGGCTTCAGAGCACAGCTTCCTCTGGAAGCTGCCATGCGTGCATCCTCAATCTGGCCCACTAATTACCTCTGTCTCGCAATGGCTGGGGCTCTCTCCCCCCCTGGGGACCTTGAATGCCGTCTCCGTACAATCTCCAGCACCGGCTGGCCTCGGAAATGAAGCCCAGGTCACAGCACCGCCACAGAGGCCTGGGACCGGCCCTGGCACTTTCACTTCTGATTTGATTATTATTATTATTTTTTTAAACCATTGTTAACTAAATCTTATTTATTTCCCATACGCCGCTTTCCTTAGCAGTTCCTGCTTTCTTTGTTTATGTTAATGAGATCCATAACTTCACATTCAATACTTCATACGTGCAGACCTCAAAACGAACCAAACAGATAAGAACCAAAGCTGCAGCTGCCCAAAATCCTGCTCTGCTTCATGCACGATACAATATCAGAAAGCCAGATGAAGCCCAGAGAGGGGCATTCAGTAGAGAAGTGTAGATAACAAAACACAAGTAGCGGAAATCGTAACAGAAGTCTGAGATGCTCCAGAGGAAGCAAACATCCAGGGCTGTGAGTATTAATAAGGTCCATACCTATTAAACCAGGGTTACATTGCAGACAAGTGCAAGAAGTCCCTGCCCCAAACAGCTTGCTCTTTGCTGGGTACCTGAGGCAACTGGATTTAAAGTGGCTTAGGAAAGGCACAAGGAGGGTTGGAAGCTAGATTTGAACTCAGGTCTCCTGGCTCCTGGTTAATTACGCAGGTGCTTTTATGCCTGTGTACTTTGCAGGTGGAAAGTACTTATGGGAATTCCCGTGTGTGCTTTTCCCTCCCCACCTCCCGGCCCCTCGGCCTCTCCTGTTATCCCGTGCTTTAGCTCCTTTGCCTTTACATCTCATCTGTATCTGCATTCTGCACAGGAACTCATTCGTTTACAAAAGCTTCACAGTTGCAGAAGTGGGAGGAACTTCAAAGGAACTCAAATTTATTTTTTTTTTCAACTATTTTTCATCGAGGTGACAGCAATTCCAGTAATTGTTTTTTTCATTCAAACTTGGAGCTAAAAGTAATTGACACAGACATTCAAAACGCATGGCTGAACGCTAGACAAAGTCTATCCGGAAAGTGGCAAGGGCAGACAAAATAAGAGCAAAACCCAGTCAGGGGCGCAGGGCTTATCATCCGTACCTTCCCCTTTCTACTTCCCCCTTAAAAGAAAAATATAACCTTCCCCACCCCATCGCTTTCAAAAGTTCAGGAAACGAAGGCGATATTGCAGCATCGTCTTCATAAATGACCGTGAGAGGAAAGAGAAAACCCACGAGTGCAGACTGCAACAGCTCCCGAACAGGAGAAAACATCTGGAAGGCGCCCCAGCACCCAGGGACGCGCAAACGCCTAGGGCGCCTAATTGTGAAGCCGAGGGAGCATCCACCCCGGCCAAGCCGCGCACTCCCAACCACAAAACCGCGGCCGGAATGCACGAGCGGCTCCTCGGGGGTTCCCCAGGCTCTCACTTTCTGGGGGTAAAAAAGGACCCCACTTCCTGTATCTCTTCACGGGTCCTCGCCCTAGCTCGGTTCCAAGCCGTCTGCCTCCCCCTCCGCATCCCCGGGCAAAACCTGGCCCACTTTTAAAAGTCAGGCTTTCCAGCAGAGCAGCTCCTCTCTTACCTGCACGTGCTCAGCATGGGGGGGCCCCCACCCCTCCGCCCGGCCGCAGACGGAGCCGCACGGCGTCCTGCAGCTCGGGCTGATGTTGGAAGAGCAGCGGCGGCAGGACAGGCACAGGGGGCTGCGCTTCTGACTTCCTGCCCACAGAGAGAAACAAAGCCCTGAGCCAATTAGAGGGGAGGAGCCGGCACTGTGTGCAGCCGCCCAAACCTGCCTGCCTGGTGCCCCCGGCTGCCTCAGAGACACAACCCTGCCGCAGGGATGCTGGGATGTCAGTAATCGGCGGGAGGAATGGCCTGGCTGCCGCCGCCAGAGCTGCCGAGTGACTCAGTAACTGGAAGGAAAGGCTCCAGGCCAGGAAGGCTCGCAGCTCAGTGCATTCTGCCCCCACTAGAAGTCCCAGGACGCCGCAGGAGAGCAGGGTCTGACCTAAAGTCTCCCTCCACAAAAACCAGGAAGCTTGGCAGCAGCTCCCTGGGATATCCTCCTACATATGAATGCTGGCGGCAGAAATAAAACTCTCAGGTTCACTGATGCAGTAACTGCTTCGAGTCCACGACCTTGCCACGGGTAATGATGTGACTGCACTTTTTCCCCTGTATTTCTCTTTACCAAACTTTTGGGCTTTGAAATACTATTCAGAGGGGGATATTGACAGAGAGATAATAAGACTCTTTAAATTCTCCCAGGCACCTGCAGGCATGCTTGTAGGTACCTGAGATTTGATTTCATTACAGGAACTGGCTTGGATACCAGGTAAGAGGAGAAATCTCAACGAGCCGAAGGGCGCAACGCTAGGACAAAGAAAGAATGTTAGAACGATGCAAGAGAAAAAAAAAAGGAAAAAGCAACCCGGCCACAAAATACTCATAGCTACTCACCAAAAGTGATTCCAATGTTATCTCGTGCCTGATGTCCCTTTTATCAACAAAATTTAAAAACCAGAAACCATCCCCAGCTCTTTAATTTACTCCTCTCGCCGTCACCCACGCACAGGAAATAGCTTCCAAGTATTTAATAATTGGCCTTCTACTGAAAATGAACGGACAGGGCAATTCTCAAATGATTTTCTGTGTGTGAAAGTGCCTTCTGAAGATCCTCCCCCCGCCCCCAGGTGTGCAGCTGTAACGCAGGCAGGGGTGGGGTCTAATTTTGGAATTCCCATAAGTACTTTACCCCCGTTTAATTTTCACCTGCAAACTGCACGGGCATAAAAGCGCCCACGTTCCCCCGAATTTTCAAAGGGAAACCACCATTTACTTTGAAAATCATCCTCTGCATGAGTTTGAGGATAAATGCGACCCATGTCTGACCCGGGCTGTAAGAAGAAGCTTGGAATCACGATGGAAGCCGCACACCTCCAAAAGGTAGCCGGCATGGATCTTGTAACCAGCTGCGTAAATAAGCACCGAGATTTAAGACTCGTTGTGTCCTACTTCACATCTGAATGAAACTTGACGCCTCCAGACCCCAGAGATCTGCATTTTCTAAGCATGCTTCCTAGAAAATGGGAAAAATGATTTATAACATCTAACTTTTCTGCTCTTACTTTTCTCACAGCTGAACACAAGGTTACCTCTAAATATGAATGAGAATAATGTAAACCCACATGACATGCAGGTGGAATCTGAGCGTCCAGGAAGGGTATCACTTCCCAACTTCAGACTGGAAAACTGCCATTGGAAAAAGTGTTCGGGGGAGGGGGAAGCTAGCCATTTCCCATGAAATCAGGACATGATACTGTAAATTACCTAATGTGTCCTCGCTCTATCTGCCCAAGGTCACCTATGGCCAACGCTCGCAGAATAGCAAGCGTGAAGCTTGCCTGCCACCGAGCTGAATGTGCATGTCCAACAGGAAAGCTTGCATTTTGGGGAAATCCTGTTGTGTGGCGCATAATGCACTGCTTCTGGAGGCATTCCACCGTAAAGAAGAACAAGGAACGTGAGTCCTGTTACACCATAATTTATCCAGCTTTGCTGCATCTGTCACTCTGTGTAAAAAGTAGGAATTTTTAGACTGCCAATTATTTTTGCTTTTCATCTCCCCAACACTAGTTCATGGTTAAGGCCAGGAAACTAAAATCAATCACCAGCTATTTAATTAGATTTGAATTTCCAGTTCCTGAATAAGAAATGTTTCCTGATTCCAGAGGTGACTACAGAGAATTACAGCAGCAGGTGTGTGAACAGATAGTAAGCAATCACACATTGTAAATTATGTTCTAATTTACTTGGTAAGAAATTTGAAAATTAGGACTAATTTATTTTATCACATATTTAAAAAATATTGCATAAGCTTGTTGCTTTTTTGAGTTCTGGGACTTAGTGCTGTTTTGATAGGGCATATTTATTTACTGTATAACTTCTGAGTGTCTTATCTGAAGGATTTTGTGTTATGTCACAAAGTGCCTGGTAATGGATGGAGTCTGTGTCACTGTTACTGAGGTGACAACAGGATTTAATTTTGTTTTATGGTCAGTAGTAGTAATGGAGAAAAATGCTAATTCAGGCCTGCCAGCCTTTTCAGAAATGAACTGGTAGGGATTTCTTTAAATTATAAATTAATGTATTTCTTCTTTGTGGTTTTTTGCAGTTTACTTCCAAAAATCACAGATGACACTTTCATCACACATGACATGATTTCTGAAACATATTATATATATATATGCATATATATATATATATATAGTATATGTAATCCACCAAAAAAATGTTACTATAAAATATTGCTTTATTAAATATTATTGTTCAAAAATTGTTAACAGTTTTTAATGTATTAATATATAAAATAGACAAAGTAATTTTTAGAAAGAATCTATATAGAAGCAATAAAAATCTTTAACTAAAAATCTATAATATTGCTCAATAAATTTGACTTTCTTGAAAATTATGAAAGAATATTAGTTTTTCTCAAATTCTTGGGAAATTCTCAGTGATACTCTCTCCTTTTTTTTCAGCATCAAGTCTTCATTAGCAAAATGGCTGTTATATCAGAAGTCTCCCCTCGACAAAGGTCCCCTTGTTTCTCCACAAATGGTCTTCATCAGGAGGGAAAGATCCAAAAGTCTAGCTGGATCATTAGAACGCTATATCATTAAACAGCAAATACACCAGAAAGTGTGTGAATCAACACTTATAGACAGCTTCATTTCATTATTTAAACATGACCTTCCTTGCTTTGCACTTCGACCAAGAAAATTAAGACGAGGAATATATGCACCTCACCAAGTTCAGAAAGCCTTGGAGCACACCTTTGCCTGTGTTCTCCTAGGAGGTCTGCTTTCTACAGCACAGAAATGTGATTTCACAAACTATATATCCTGAATGGGAAGTTAATCTTCTGAGTATCCATTAAATTGACCCTCTCAAACATCTGAAATGCTATGGGTTAGCAGGCTAGATAGAGTCTGCTAACCCATTCACTAGCCTACCCCTAACCCACACGTTCTCCCCCTGGTACTATCTCGCTACATGACTTTGACTACAGTTTCAATTATATTATATATATATATATATATATATATATATATATATATAAGTTATCATTAAGTCCACTATATAAACATCTTGTACCCTCTCAGACCATACCTTGTAATGTGTACATAGTTCTGTTTATATTTATATTTATTTCTACATATATATTTTTCCTTCAACACTTTATACTCTCTACATACCATGTTTGTCGTCCCCCCCCCCCGTTTACCATACCATGTAACCAAATCGTTCCATGCATTTTCTCTATCATGTTATACATTATCTGTAAACCAATACGATGTGCAAACGGCTATCGGTATATAAAAACCTTTAAATAAATAAATAGAATGATAGTTGATGGGATGGAATTATGTCCAAAGAAGTCAATATGCAATCATGGGGATTACACTAGATGACAAATTGTCTATGGAATCACACATTTCATCTGTAGTTTGGGCAAACTTCTGTAGCCTATGGAAGATTAGATGACTGGGACCTCATCTTCCCAAGAAGGAACTGAAAAATGCTCTACATGCAGACTGCTGCAATTCCTTAGATCAGGGGTGGGCACTTCTGGTCCTCAAGGTTCCACAAACCAGTCCTGTTTTCAGGATAGCCCTAATGAATATGCATGAGAGAGATTTGTATGCACTCTGCCTCAGTTGTATGGAAATCTATTTCATGCACATTCAGTCGGGATAACCTGAAAACCTGACTGGTTTGTGGTCCTTGAGGACTGGAATTGGCCACCCCTCATTGTTTACCTTCAAGACTACTACACCGACACTAGCTTTTGCAAAATATTACATATACGATTCTTACTGGTACTCACCCCAGAGATTTACCTTGGCTGCCTGAAATTCCAAGGTCTTAATTTAAGATTCTCCAATGTGTTTACAAATGCTTAAACCAGCTTAGTCTGCTTTACCTTCAAGATATATTGATTCTCTACAAGCCATCTAGAAATTTGCTTTCTTCGCAACAAGCTTTGCTTCAGGTCCCTCCACCCTCCCAGGTAGGGCTGGTGCAAAGGGATTAGGCGCCCTAGGCACCTTCTGCTTTGCACTGCCCCATCCCACCCCGTCCCCAGTCACAGCCCCCAAATCCAGTGGCGAGGACCATATGCCTCTGCTCCCCCTACCCCCCTGCGCCTCACCCTACCATGTGACGAGCCAGCCAATGGCACAAGTAGCCCCTGTCACATGGTAGGGGCTAAAGGCCACCAGCGCCATTTTGGTTAGTGGTAGCTGATAGCCCGGGAGTCAGAGATTGCTCCTGTGTCCCCTGCTGGACCACCAGGGGTTTTCATGAGTCTTGGGGGGGATCGGAAAGGTGGCATGACAGGGGGGAAGGCAGGGTGATGCGGGGGCTGAGCAGAATTTTGAAGGGGCATCCATCCCAGTTAAACAACCAGGTTAAAGCAAGGTATCTTCTTGTTTGCTGTTTTTAATGCAGGATGATTGACAAAGATATTTTGTATAGTTTTGAATTAAGGAAAGAACAGTATAGGATGGGCAATTGTTTTATTTCTCACTGATTTTATACAGAAAGTTTAGGGACAGAGCTAAGACATATGGACAAATCAGATTGATACAGGGTTTTATATAACTTTTTTGTGCAACAAGGAGGGTTATATTGTTGCGATTCCGGGTCGGCTCCGGAATCGCCGCTCACCTCGTGGCGGCCCTGGTTCCTGGCCGCCTTCCCCGCACCTCCGGGGGCCTCTGCCGCCGCAGGCCCGGCGCGCTTCCATCTCGCCCGGCCTGCAGGCTCCCCTGTCGTCGCGTCCTCGCTTCGGCGGAGCAGCCGGCGTCTCTCCACGGCTGGCTCTGCCCCCTAGACGCGCGCGCGCGGCTGAGCTCCCTTCTTAAAGGGGCCAGCGCGGGAGAAGCTGGGGACGGCCTCCGATGACGTCAGACGCTGCAGGGCTATTTAAGCCCTGCAGTTGCTCCTCTTCTCTGCCTTGCAACGAGGTTCCCAGGTATTCCTGTCTTCAGTTGCTGCGTTCCTGCTTCAGTGTCTTCTACTCGGCTCCTGACCCCGGATCGGCTTGCGGGGATTCTTGGCTTCTGACCCCGGACTGGTTTACGGTGATTCTTGGCTTCTGACCCCGGACTGGCTTATGGTATTCCCTGGCTTCTGATCCCGGATCGGCTTACGTTGACTCTCTGGCTTCTGACCCCGGACTGGCTTACGGTGATCCTTTGGTTCCTGACTCTGGACTGGCGAGCGACGACTCTTCGGCACACAACCTTGGACTTCATCCGACCAGGCCCCCGCGGGTCCTCCTAAGTCCCAGCGGCCGGGTCCCTACGGGCTCCTCCTGGGGGGACTCCGGCTTCCAGGGTGAATCTCCTAAGTCCCAGCGGCCGAACTCCTACGAGCTCCTCTCGGGGGAGGATGGGCTTCCAGGGCGAAGATCTTCTCACCACAGTGCCAGTGCCACCATCTCCTTCTTCCTCGCCAAAGCCCTTGGTCGCATAGGGCTCCCAGAGTTCCACCTTCGGCCAGCCACCAGTCTGTCCTTGCCACCTCCCGGTCGGGACCTCTGCTGTAACCACCTTCAGCAACTCTTCTCCTGGTTCCGATCGGCCCAAGGGTCCACGAATCCAACATATATGGGTGGTCAGGCTGAAAATGTGTGGTTCTATTTTTCTGTAATTTATGGATAAACTTTTATTGTAATACCTTTATAGTTCTCTGACAAGGTGGAGAATGAAATCCAAATAAATACATTTTATATATACATATATTTTTATTTATGTACTTATTTAAAAGTTTTTATATACTGCACAATAAAACATTTATATGTCCATCTAGGCGGTTTACAAGAGTACAAACATATATACTTAGAACAAAATGTAATATTTAAATGTATGATGTCCAATTATCTCAATTATGTGTTTTTACAGGATTGTTCTGGGAGAGGTGGTGATGGCAACGTCATGATTTTTCCATGTTATTATTAAAATCTGGAGGGTAGGAGATGCTTATGGGCCTGAAAGTTAAGTGAGGGAGGGTACGAAAGGCTGAAGGTTCACTTAGAGTTCGTAATACACTTGCGTCGGCTCTGTTCCTACTGTACCTATCATTTAAAGGCTCAACTTCAAATGGACATGCACCAGGTCTTGCTTGTTTGGTCTGCTAGTTACCCAATGCTAACGTGCACCTTTTCAACTATCCCAGTAGACATTTCATTTTGGATCTATTATCTCTTAAAATTTGATCTCTGCATACCTGATTTTACAGAAATGAGTTTAAAGATTCATAGCAGAATCTGAATTTCTAGGTGTCTGTGGCAGAAGGATAATCAATAACGCCTCTTCCCTCTTGGGGGTGTCATGCCAATTGTGGTTTAGGTCGGCAGTAACTGAAAAGCAGCAGCAGTTGAAATCTGTCCCGAAGTCTTTGTGAATTGATTGGTGTTCTCATTCCCGCTTCTAAAGGGCCAAGGTTCGCAGTGTTATAAAACCACCATTATGGAGAAGTTTTAAGATGGCGATTTGAAACGGATGCACTCACCACTGCTCATGCTCGATCTCCTAAATTTTCTGGGCTTTGGCTGGAATTCTTAAAAATAATGCCACACAAACGTAAAGGAAAACTAAGGGTCTACCCGGCTGTACCTATAATTTCCACGGAGCAGAGACTTATATCTGAATATGCCGCAGTTCCATCACAGGTATCGTGGGCTGTTAGCCCCATAGGCGCCATGGGTGGAGGAGGCCCGGTGTCGCCAGGGGAGATATTGCTCAGCCCACCCGATCTCAGGCAACCTTCGATGGCTTCCTCACCGGGAATCGCCACCATTGCCGAAGGGAAGGAGGAGGAAACTGTCCATCAACTGAGGCCGGCCGGGAAAGACGGCTTTGACCTGGAAGAGAGGGCTGCATCAGGGTTCACTCACTCCGAGGAACCTGCGAGGAAGGGAGCGGCTGGAGGAGTCGGCGCTGTGGCCGAGGAGGAAGGTTTGGCACCAGGAAGATCAGATATGCAGACCGAGGATATTATCAGACAGGAGATTGTCACACTGGATGCTTTATGGGATTTGATGGCAGGTATGTCTAAACTGCTTAAGGAACAAACCCGTAGAGTGGATGTTTTGGAAAAAAAGACAGACTCAGTAGCTAAAGAAAACCAACTAGTACTGCAGGAGCAGAAGGACGCTACTGAATCTATAAGAGACGATGTTAAAAATCTTCAAGATATTTCAGCTGGCCTTGCTAGAGAAACTACAATCTCCTCAAGGAGATTGGAATCAGTTGAAAATTTCCTCAGACATCTGAATATAAGAATACTAAATTTTCCAAAGATTATGGGAGAATTTCTTATTATAACTTTCAAGCATTACCTTCAAGAAGCTTTAAAAATTTCTTCAACTCAGATACTAGCTGTTAAAAAAATCAGTTTTTTAGTTCAGAGAACTGATAAAACTCAAGGAATGACAGAAATTTAGCCTAATTTCCTAAATTTAACCCAGTATCTGGAAAATTCTAATCCTAAAGTTATAGAAAGAGCCGTGCTATTTGTGTCTTTGTTTTCTGAACAGGACTTTAGCTTAATTATGAGAGCATATTTCAAGAATTTGAATGTGAATTATCAAGGTCAACCTGTTTGTATATTTCCGGACTTGGCGAGGCCAATGCAGTTAAGGCGTAAAGCCTTTCTTTCTTTGAGATCTACTTAGATTGTAAGCCTTCTGGGGATAGAGAAATACCTACAGTACCTGAATGTAAACCGGTGTGATATCTCAATTGAGATTGAATGTCGGTATATAAAAATAATAAATAAATAAATAAATAAATAAAATCTGAAGTAAACGCTGCTGGAGGTGTTTTCCAGCTCTGATATCCATGCAGATGTGTTGAAATATTTCCAGCAATACATTCATTTTCTTCAATCCAGAACACCTGAGGGAATTCCTAGATGGTAGAAGACAACAAACTGCTAATGATTAATATCAAGAGGTTTAAAAAATATAATACTGTGATTGGTAATTCGCCTACTTATTTCTTGATTTTTCTTATTGTTATATTTGCTCCTTAGGTATTAGAAAATACTCCTCCAATGTTGCTTTCTTTAAGTAAGGGGTATGAAGGAGACATATGAGGGGTCATGATTGTAATGTATCTCTTGTATTTCTTTCTTTTGTGTTATGTGTTTACTTGGAATTTGATTCTTTTCATATTCGCTTACAAATTTCAGACAAAGTCTATCTTTGTAAAATTTTGCAAAATGATAAATTTAAAAAAAAAAAAAAACCCCATCATTATACTTGATTCTAAAGGGCACCTTGGTGGTTTTAGCAAACAAGCAAAGGGTGAATGGAGACGGAAACCGAATTGCTGATGGCCGTTCTAAAACAGGTCCGAGTTCTGTTGGCAACTTGGCAAGGGCAGTGTGGGGAAGTTTATATTGACACTGCCTGTGTGGTAGATAAAAGGTGTGCTTGAGTTCCTAGTGCTGCCAATGCCTTTCTTGATAACTATATGAGCAACATTTTAAAAGAAATAGAACTTGGAAATTTAATGGTGGCCACTGGCCTTAGCTTAATGCCTGTTAGTGTAACTATGCTCTCTTGTTATTTCTTCTTTTTATTCCTTTTTTATATTAACAAAAGTTTTCAAAGAAATTTCTTGTACCTAATTGGGAATCCATTGGCTGTATTTTGAAAGGGGCACAAATCAGAATAGTATCTGCCTACATTAATTCACCCTAAAACACTATTTTTTGTTTCTTCAGTGAACAGTTTCTCAAAGGGCCCAGGACTTAAGGGATGCACATCTTGGTGGTCAAAAGTCTTTTATTGTTAACAAAAGCATTATAGTCAGTTTGCTTTTTGGTTTTGTGAAAATGGAAAATAGAGGCATTTGTGATTTTAAAAAAACAAACAAACTGTTTGAGTTGGGAGTTTCAGTTAGTTACGAAAAGCTTGCGATCAATCTATGGAGGGATGGGAGGAGAGATTTTCATGAGTATCGATCTGTACTTGTGTTTATATTTATTTTTTATTTATTTAAAGGCTTTTATGTACTGATTGCTGTTTGCACATCGTACTGGTTTACAAAGAGTACAGCGCTTCTAGAAAGGAAGATGTAAGTTGCAAAGAATACAGCACTTATAGAGTGGAGCATAACAGATACAAGCAACATATCGGTTTACAAAGAACGTTGCGCTTACAGTATGAAGCATAACAGTTACATGGAGCAAATTGGAATCATATCAGAATAGTATAACTATGAAGAATTTAAATCAATCAAATTATAAACTATGTACAATTCATTGGTTTACAAAGCACATTGAGCTTATTATACTGAGGCATAACAGTTCCATGGAGTGGTAAGCACCAAATAGAGATAGCGTCAAAATAGGTAAATATGTGATTATATGTGAGTGAGAATGTATGCGTGTGAAAGAGAGAGAAAGTAAGTGAGTCTGAATGAGAGAGTGTGTGAATGAATGTGTGTATCTGTGCGTGTGTTTAAACATTTCTGTGTAATTGATTATTTTCTATATAATAAGAACTCTTAAGTAATATGGGACCAAATGAAGAATGCCACTATACCTAAATGCATATTACATAATGCTTCCATGTCCTCAATATGGAGTTAAAGAATGGTCTTATTTTCCTAAATGCCCTTGCATTAAGAATCCACTTAAATATCTAAGACATGTTGCCCTAAGACTCCGATGAGGGGCCCTCACTCTCTGCCATATTCTACAATGATATAGTTTAATTTTCAAACCAGATCTCCAAATGCAGGCCTGCACCTTTCTATTTCCAAAGCTTGAACTCTATGACTGTACTCCTTCTCACCCTACCCTCTCCCTACCCCATTTCCCAGTTAAAAAGCGGTCTATTCAAAATCCTATCAAGAATAGAAACCCATCCAGCGCCGAAATCCTTCTTGGTGTGCACCTCTGCTCGAGCTTTGCTGGAAAGTCTGTTCTCTTTAGCACAGAAAATCATGTGTCTTGGATGGGAGGTTAATCTTCCGAGTGTCCCTAATGCAACCAACCAATCAGATCTCTTCTTCAATCCTCCACAGGCAGATAGAGATTTTGGAACAGTCAGCGTATTGTACATAACACAGCAGAAAGGAGACTGTGAATCACATGGATTCAGGGTATACATTCCTAACATGGGAGGCAGAGAAGAAGCTTTTATCTAAAAGAATGCTGGCATTAAAATGATGGTGCAAAGTAAGAGAAGAATGAAGAGAATCCTAAAGACAGATGGTAGAACTTTAAAGGCGCAACACTGCCCGACTAATGTTTATAGGGTATAATAAAATGATATGATTAGGCTATTAATCGGGCATACTCTCTATTGGCACCACAATTCTGAAACAGAATTAGTACCTGTCCATAAGCTTATGTGGGAATCAACATCCCCTCCCAATCTAATATCAAGTAAAGCCAACGATGTGGGAATCCGGCTGCCTTAGCTAGAACTGATACAGTATAACTTAAAACACCAAAACAGCTGAAAGAATATTACTGTTTATATCACCTTAACTCAATGCCAGCAATGCTATAGAAACAAAATAAGGTGGTATCAGGTGCCAGGATCTGCGTCAGGTCAAAGGAGCCCCCAATAGCTGCAGGGAGCTATTTCCAAAATGGATTTTGCTACCAACGTCATCTTCAGCCCTAAATAAGATGTCATGAAAGATGAACCATGATCAGACAGCAAGTCATCAATGCCTGAACATTAACGAGACAACTACAAATATGTCAGGAAAATATCTGGAGTGAAGTTCAAAATACATTTCTCTTGTACTGTACACCCTTTAGGTGAAGGCAGAGACTGTTTGGAATAGGTAAGAGCTTTTCTACCAGCGTTTAGGGCCAGAAAAGGGTAGGGTTTCATCCACTTTCGTTTGGATGACTTGAAAAGAGAGATTCGTTATTTGCTAGTACTAAATGTTCCCTGTTGGAAGAGATTTGTGCTGTTGTAAGGGCTTGGAATCCTCCAACATTTAAGAAAAAAAAAACTCTGCCTGAAAGAAGAAAAATCAAGCCCTGAAAGGTTATGCGTAAGCCTGTTAGCCCTAGCTGACGTGTTTCTTCTTTGTTTATGCTTGAGAATCTTGTAGGTGCAGGAAGACTTGACAAACAGGATTCTGTTTGCTTGGAAATCATGCTTCAGTTGTTTAATTTTTGTATATAGCCCCTTCCTTTGCTTGTTACAGTCGAATTGGGTGCAGGGGGGGGTCTCACTTAGTTTTAGTCCCGGGGCTAAGTCCCAATTCACGGTCACCAGTCCTTTCAACCCTGGGTGTGAATTCTTTGAGAGGGGGTAGGCTGAACCTCCAGGGCCTAAGGCATACAGGGGGGGATGCTTCTCTTATTTTATTTATTTATTTATTTAACAACTTTTCTATACCGACATTAAAATACACATCATATCGGTTTACATTGTAACAAAAGGTAGAAAATACAAATAACAGGGGGTGGGGTGGGGGGAAAACTAAGAACGTGGGGTCAGAGGGGAGACCCCAAACTAAGATAGGAAAGGGGAGAAGGCGATAGGAACAGTAACAGGTTAATTAAATGCAAAGGAGCACAAGATATACTATAAATAATATACATAATATATGTTAACTCTCTCTCTCCTACGCTGTTCTCACAGTTGCTGCCTTCTCCACACAGTGTCTGTGTCGATGCCCAAAAACATGCACTGCACACTCAGGTAGGGTGTTCCAAATTATACTTTACTATAACATAAACTTCAAAGTCAATCAGCTTCCACTCTTCAGTTAATCTCCAACAAAAATCCAAATACAAACGTGCTGTCAGTCCTGCTCCCGTGAGTTTGTCCCTCAAAGTGGCAGGCATAAGGAATACCTTCTCCTTCCAAGTGAGGAAAGCCAGTTTCCTAGTAGGATACCAGGGCCTCCTGTTCTCCTCTGAGGTAAACTGGATCTTTTAGTTAGAAAGTCCCAAACTGAAGCAACAGGTAAAATACTCCTTCTCTCGGACAGCATGGTAGCAAATCTTCCTCCCAACACAAAGGAACAAAAACCTTCAACATTCAGAAAACTCATCTCCACGTTCTGTAGGATGAGAGCCACAGATCCTCTTTTTTTCCCCTCACCTCCTCCTGGCAGGGGGAACAATCTTCCCAAAGGGAAGAACAGAAATCCAAAACACACTTCAAAAAATAAATTTCTCAAAGCTTCTCACAACAGCTGAGACAAATCCTGCCAGACGGGTTGGATACTGGGCCAAGGACGAGTCTCTCCTTTCCTCCCAGGAATCTGGCTGTGGGGCCCGGAGTTGGGAGTCACACTAAGGGTTCTTCTATGCACCCTCAGCAATGCTTAGAGGAGCTGCTGATTTGGAATGGTTTGTCCTCTTCCAGACTCCCTACTCAACGCCTGAGCTAGGGACAGCTAGTGGAGACCTATGAGGTCTCTCTACATGCACTAACTCAAAGAACTTGAGAATAGCTACGAGGAGGAGGACAATTAGAGCTTCTTCCCTTTTTCTTCTCTAGAATGTTGCTTTAGAAGTCTACAATAATGGGAAAAAAAATATTAAGACATGATCCAACATCCCTTTACAAGACCGTTGTCAGGTCGGCCTGGTGGCTCAGTGGCAAACATTGCTCACTACCCTATAGAGAATGTGGGTTTGACCTCCAGGCTAGGATTTTGCTCCTTGGGCCAGCTGAGGCTGAGGATGTTCCAATAGCTCATGAGGGAAGGAACTCTCTGTCGTTGCTCAACAGCAATCCCTAGTGACCAGAGTTGAGTTCATGCTAGCCAGCTACAAGGGGAGTCATGGTTTGTGGCCCCCTTGCCAAGGACCATCGCTCTGATGGCCGGACTGAGTTGAGTGGGGGGGTTATAAAAGTTGGGTTGCTGTGAGTGAAGGTTCACGGCAGCAGATCCCAGGTCCGGTTCTAACAGCTGAAAACAAAAAATGAGTAGTGGAAATGGTTCAGCCGTAAGAACTGTAGTCAGCAACTGGGAAAAAAAAAAACCATACTCATTATGGTTTTACTTTTTCTTTCACTCCCAGGTTGGTGGCTGGCTCCCAGGAATTCTCTTCGGGGCCGTAGCCTTCCCAGGAGAGGAGGTACTCCCAGCGCCTGCGGCAGAACCCTATGTCAAGTACATCTTTAACCTGATAGATGGTGGGTTTTTTATAAACTCCTCCCTCTACGCCATGGCCTCCATTATTAGCCGAGGGGCTGCTGTGTTGGCCCTTCCTGACAGCTCATGCCGGCATCCCACCAATACATCTGAAACTTAATTTCATGCATAAAGGAACAGCATTTAAGAGGATTTAAAAATGGCAGCTGTTGGTGGACCATGCAGAGGTGTCCAAGGCAGCAACGCCCATAGATTTTAAACTTTTTAACAATTTCAGCTGCATATAAGGAAAAGCAGCAACCAGGCAATGTGCGCATTTTTTCTTCCAGGCAATGAACAGGCAAAGCAAAATATAAAAATGAAATATATTAGGACAAAAGAAAAGGTGATTAGCGAATAAGTCCAACAAAGGAGCATAAAATCAAATCAAACAGTCACCTTCATGTTATAAGGAACCCACGTTTGTAATGTGTGTCATTGCTAGGCATCTACACTTTTTGAATAATTAGTATTTCACTCGCGCTAAATGAGCTAGCAAGAGCTCCCGCTCCTGTTTATTCAAGAATGCAACGTAGCAGTGTATTTTCTGAGTCCTGGAAAGTGACAAAGAATTGACTAAAGAAAGGGTGACCTTGTAAAGTTCATTTACAGAGTCAAAATGAAGGGGTCAAATTCTGTCCCTAATCTAAGCTTTGTAAGACAAAGGTAATTTTTAAATTCAGGCAACTGTTTTCAAACTCAGATTACTTCACTTTGTTTCAAACTGTTCGAGAGAGGAAAAACCTGGTGCCCTGGATTACGAACGGTTCCTAAATCAATATTTGCCATCTCTTTCCTTCCCTAAGCCATCAGGCTAATCTTTTACTTACACATGCTACCACCTTTTCCTTTATTACTGAGCAAAACCCAGATGCATTTACAAACAAGAAGTATTATCCCTTGAATTCCCATGGCATGCTCATGTACGTAGGAGAACAGTGAGGCCTATGGTTTTGGCTAATTTGGAATCATGGCCCAGTTATATGTGTGCATTTCTGTACCCAGAATCAACATGTGTGTGTGTCATTAAACTTCTAAAACTGAGGTGTGCTGTTCCTTCACATATGGGTGTGATCTGGTGTGCATAATGCATTAACTCACATAAGTTATCTTTGTTGTTTTTGAACTGGGGCATAGTCTAGTGGCCAGAGCCACGGAACTGTGAAACCTGGAAAATCAAATTGTAACATTAGCCCTATCCCTTAGGGGGAAGGAGGCAATTTCTGAAATGCACAGGTTGCATGCGAGCATGAAGCTGCTTCGTACCCACAGGCCTGCCAGTGCAGGTTCACTTTGAAAATACTGGAGGTGGCCGATGCAGCAGGTATTCGTGCACTTCTGCAGTGGGTGCAAAGCTGGCTTCATTAAGCAAGTGTGGAGATTTTCAAAATGAAATCCCCATGTGTTGCCTGCTAGCTCCTCTCTCCCCTGGGTGGTATGGGATAACATAAGAACATGCCAAGCTGGGTCAGACCGAGGGTCCATCAAGCCCAGCATCCTGCTTCCAACAGTGGCCAAGCCAGGTCACAAGGACCTGGCAAGATCCCATGCTGCAAACGCCCAGGGATAAGTGGTGGCTTTACCTACATCTGTCATACGGATTTTTCCATCAAGAACTCGTCCAAAACTTTCTTAAACCCAGCTACACTAACTGCCTTTACCACCTCATCTGCAATGGATTCCAGAGCTTAATTGTGCGTTGAGCGAAAGGAGAAATAGTATGCGCAATGTACAGCGGCTGATCTTACCCAGGTCACTGCTTAGTGCATGACCTTGAAGCGTTTCCCATTGCTTAAATTCTCTTTGTGGCATACTTTTCTCTTTGCGTGTGTGTGTGTCTCTTGTGCTCTCTGCCTGTCTCTCTGTTCTCTCAAGCTTTCTTTGAAGTCACTCCCTCTACCCATCACTCTGACACAAGTTCTCCATTACGTAACCATTACATAACCTTGTTCTATTCCCCTAATGGAAAGCTTCTGCAAAGCAGCTCATAATTTAGAAAGTGCTTTGAATATGTTAATATATGAGGAACACGTTACCGAAATAAATTGTAAAAATTTATATTCATTTATGGATGCTCTACTGCAGCTAGAAAGAAAACTAAAGGTGTTTCTTTTCACTTTGAAATCACCTTTACTGTCTTTGACTGCAGAGGAACACCAACATGGAAAGTTTAAGAGGAAACAATTTTAATTACATTTTAACAATATTTTAATTTAACACCTAGATTCGATAAGTTGTTGAAAAAAATGAAACTTTAATTTTCCTACACAAGTGTCCATGACCTGGTTCGTTAAACGTTTGGGGGGTGATTTTATAACAGGACACAGAGATTTGCAGGTTGTTACATGCCCCAGTAATTTATTTTGTTTATTTAAAAAATGTTCTACCACAAATCTGAATTTCTAAGCAGTTTCCATGGTTACGTCCATAACATGGGCAGATTGGCCTATCGGGACTTTGAGCATGCCCCGGTGGGCTGGTCCAACCAATCACGTGACTGGTGTTGGTCGCAGCGGTGCCCCATGCCTGCGGAGCCGCTCGACCTACGCCACTCCGCAGCAGCTTCATTTTTTTGTTCCCAAGGCTCTCCTTGTGTTTTGGTTGCACGCGGCACCGGAAAAGAGACTCCACAGGCCTGCTCTTCCACCATCATCTCAGCAGGAGACTCCCCTTACTTTTTAGACATCACCTGGCGGTGGCACCTAAAGCTGTGACTTTGCTCTTCAGTGATAGGAAATGTCTCTGACGGACCTGTGTGGGTCGGGAGACATC
The DNA here is from genome assembly GCF_901001135.1 of Rhinatrema bivittatum. Classification (NCBI taxonomy): domain Eukaryota; kingdom Metazoa; phylum Chordata; class Amphibia; order Gymnophiona; family Rhinatrematidae; genus Rhinatrema; species Rhinatrema bivittatum. Next base: position 73,387,989 of record NC_042627.1, on the reverse strand, counting down.
AGGAAATACTAATATTTTTTGCCCACAAAACAGAAAGTGCCTATTTTTAACATATTTAATAAATACCAGATGTTTATCCTGCTCAGCGCAGATTGATATGAGTAGCCCTATTAGAAATTAAATCCAATGATTCCTCCAAAACATTTGAAACCCTCGGGCTACTCACAGGAGAAGACTAATTATCTTGACCTAAACATTTTTGCCTAGTAGATAGAATAAACTATCTTTTGTAAAAGCTAAATTTTATTTCAGATATTTTTTAAACATTTCATTTGCAGATATTAGCTTAGTAGATGGAAAATTGACAAAATGCAAATTCTTAATCCTAGCCAAATTTTCCAATGCCTCTATATCATTATGCAGCATTAAACTATGTTTTATATGCGCCATTTTTTCATTCAACAGCAAAGAAACTTGCGAAGACAAGGCAGAGTTAGATTTTTCCAGGTCTTGGAGCCTCTTCTCGCCCATAAAGGAATTAAGTTGCGAGATGGATTGGGATACGTTGTTATCCAATTTAGTAATCAATTTCCATAAGTCTATAAGTGACACATTATTTATTTATTTATTTATTTATTTGTCGAGTTTTATATACCGTTGTTCAGTTTCGCCATCACAACAGTTTACAAAGTTTCAATGTTTAACAGTATTCAAAAGATCATATGCTTGTTAACATCATTATAAACATATATTGCTTGATAGATTGCACAGGTTATATTACATGCTTTGGATTGGTTCTGCAAGTTTATATGGGCCGGTGGGGAGGGAAGTTGTAGCACAGGGTCATGGGGTGTTTTGGTAGGCTTTGGTGAACATCCAAGTTTTTAGTTCTTTTTTGAAGGTTTTTAAATTTTGTTGTGTTCTCAGATCAGTTGGGAGGGAATTCCATAGTCCAGGGCTTCCTAGGGATATGGCTCTCTTCCGAGTTGAGGTAAGTTTGGGACGAGCAGGTGGAATTTTTAATAGACCTTTGTTAGCTAAGTTGAGATTTCGGTTTGGTGAGTGGAGTTGTATGGATGCACTTGCCAATTTGTTTGCTTTTCATATATTATTTTGTGTATTATAGATAGTATTTTGTAGTCTATCCTGTATTTTATTGGGAGCCAGTGTAATGAGATGAGAGTTGGAGTAATGTGATCATATTTTTTCGTTCCTGTGAGTATTCTGGTGGCAGTGTTTTGAAGGATTTGGAGTGGTCAGATGGTGGTGAGAGGTAAGTTGAATAGCAGGGAGTTGCAATAATCCAGGTTGGAGAATATGAGTAGTTGGAGGACTGTTCTGAAGTCGTTGGGGGAAAGGAAAGGTTTTAGGTGTCTTAGGGTTAGGAGTTTGTGATATCCCCTGTCACCCATGCTCGCAACCTAGGAGTCATAATTGACAAGGAACTATCCTTCAAGAATCACATCTCCACAAAAATCAAAGACAGATATCACAAACTTCTAACCCTACGACAAAAAAACAGCCAACTACCTCACCAAAATAAAGCAACTACTAACCAACATGAGATTTATCCTAAACATAGATAAGACAAAAATAATCATGCTGGATAGAAAGAACAACCCTACACACATGCTTCTTTTCCTATGGTAAAACCCTTACTATTTTTTTTTATTATGCCATTCTACAATAGACCACTGAAAAAAAAGAGCAAGACAACTAAATTTACAATGAACTCAAATGCTGTTCAGTAGTAATCACTACAGACAAATGTTTCTCTCTCTTAAAATGAGCTGCTAAAGCAAGCATTCTTTACATCTGCCCAAAGACTGAACGAATATGCACTTAGATATGTAAAATTATCCCCAAAGATTTCATTTTTGCCATCAGACTGTCTGCATAAGGATATTGCATGTGCTTTCCAAGCCTAAAGCCATGAAATAGCACCTGGGAAAAATGATCTTATTTTGACTTGTACTGTCAGAAGATTATAAAACACTTTTTGAAGTTCAGCCTCTGTAACTTTAATTCTATAATGTTTGCATTACATGTTGCAAGTATCGTATTTTGTATCATTAAAAGATCTAAAATAATTCCATTCTTGTACCTCTTAGAAATTAATTTCATGGCTGGAATATCTTTATATTATAGTACCTTATCACTATGCTAAGCAGTTTATCTTCTATTTTATTTATTTTTTTACCTTAGAAATCTTTTTTGCAAGGTTTCCCAAGGACAAAAATTGGGAAATTATTTTGACATGTAGATCTTATCAATAATTATAACAAATATATGCAAAACTCAGCCATAATAATTATCAACAACTGTAAACTTTTGTACAGTGCCAAGAAAAAGTTTGTAAATCCAGTGCGACGGCCTGTATTTTAGCACTATTTTTACTAAAAACATGATTAGATCCTAATATTTTGATTATTTATTCAACAAAAAGATTCAACAATAAGTATCCTTGTGTGAAAAAGTAGATGAATCCTTCGCTGAGTAACATTCCCTCCTTGAGCAGTAATAATATCAACTAAACCTTTCCTGTAATTGTTGATCAGGCTTTCACATTGCTCGTGCTGGAATTTTGGCTCACTCTTCTGTTCAGAACTGTTATTGTGACTGTAAAGTTCAATTTTTGACTCATCTTTCCAGAGAACATTATTCCAGAAGTCTGGTGGGTCTTCAGATGCTCTTTGGTGAACCTGAGGTGTTCTTTTTAGAGAGAGCAGTGGTTTCTTCCTAGCTATCCTCCCATGAAAAGCATGACCATTCAGGTATTCCCTGATGGTTGACACATGAACCCTTAGATCAGCTGCAGTGAGAGAAGCCTGTGGAACTTTAAGGCAAGGAAACAGGAACAATTAAAGATAAATAAATAGCCAATCCGAGGGTTTACGTTGACTTTATTAGAAAACTGAAAGGAACAATTGAACATGGATAATTATTTAAAAGTTATGACCCATTCTAAGATAAGTGAAGAATTTTTTTTAAAGTACATTGATTTAATGTTTCAAGCTGTCCAGCCTGAACCCAAAGAGAAAAGGAGAAAAGGATACCCATGAAAGCTGGCCTATCCTGTACATAAAGGATCAGGAATTGATGAATATAATCCAGTTATGATTTAATTTCAAATGAAAAAATATAATGAATTGTGAGCTACAAGATCTCCATGAGTATATACATTTCAACTTAGAGCCTGGAAAATTATTACTTATTATTACTCCTCTCCAGAAATTTCCACAAACAATATTTCTGTGATCTGCATATAAGATTTCCCATCAGCATAATACAGACTAAAAAGTGTTGATTTCTAACAAAGTGTTGTGAAAGTGTGAGATTTACAGACATTGATTATGGTGTGTGAGAGTATATCCTACTTACTACTAGAGAAGCTTCAATACCGCTGGAAAACAAATCATTATAGATTACTGAAATAGATATCACAGCTTCCTCCAGTGTTTTAGACAGGAAATGTAATTATTCTTTATTAAGTTCAAAGTGCTACTTTATTATTTTATCTGAACTTTAAATGAACATTAGTAAGTGGAAGATCCTTTCGGAATAGTGAGTTATTTTTTTAGATTTCTAAAGCTAGTATAGTAAGTCCGGAGAGATCTACGGGGTCAAGAGATGAGAGAAAGATCTACAAGCCACGGCCTCTAGCACCAAGTCCCATCACTGGTCCCCAGCATCTAAAGCAGCCCTTCATCACGCTTGCTAGCAATGAGATCTGTCCCTGCCTTCTAGCCTCAGCTACGAGGAAGTAAAGTTAAGTGCGCACCAACAATAGAGTTATAATAGTTAATAAAAGAGGAAGAAAGGGATACAAACTAAGGCCTAGATTCTCTAATACCACCGGTCTCTTTGAATCGCACGGTTCATGGGAGTGGGCCTGCGAAAGCCAGCAGTGATCGCACCTCTGTGGTGCGATCGCAGCTGGCTTTTGGGCTATTGGGCATGAAATCGGCAGCGAAAAGGGTTCCTACCTTTTCACTGTCCGCGATGTCTTCGCGGTGTCTGCCCCGTTTCCGCCCCGACTCCTCCTGTTCCGGTCTTGACAGCACCCCGACTCCGCCCCCATTTAGAGATCGCACGCAAAAAAGGGCTACCAAAATGATAAGGGGAATGGAACAACTCCCCTATGAGGAAAGACTAAAGAGGTTAGGACTTTTCAGCTTGGAGAAGAGACGACTGAGGGGGGATATGATAGAGGTGTTTAAAATCATGAGAGGTCTAGAACGGGTAGATGTGAATCGGTTATTTACTCTTTCGGATAGTAGAAGGACTAGGGGACACTCCATGAAGTTAGCATGGGGCACATTTAAAACTAATCGGAGAAAGTTCTTTTTTACTCAACGCACAATTAAACTCTGGAATTTGTTGCCAGAGAATGTGGTTCGTGCAGTTAGTATAGCTGTGTTTAAAAAAGGATTGGATAAGTTCTTGGAGGAGAAGTCCATTACCTGCTATTAAGTTCACTTAGAGAATAGCCACTGCCATTAGCAATGGTTACATGGAATAGACTTAGTTTTTGGGTACTTGCCAGGTTCTTATGGCCTGGATTGGCCACTGTTGGAAACAGGATGCTGGGCTTGATGGACCCTTGGTCTGACCCAGCATGGCATTTTCTTATGTTCTTATGTTCTTATGATCGCTTTGGAAAATGACCCCCTAAGGGAAAAATACTTTCCTGAGGTGAATCCATAGATTAGATTCTTCCTGAGTCTCTGTTTAAAATAATAAGCACACAAAGAATCAATTCTTTAAAACATGCAAAAATATATTCCTTACATACACAAAAACACAGTAATAGTTGTCTGTCCTGAGAACCAGTTCCATGGTAATTTAATTGTCTGTTGAAATATAACCAATTTTTGCAACTAGATATTACTATTTGTCAGAATATTTCAAATCTAAAATAAAATTTAGTACTCATATTATTTTTTTAAGTTCATTTTTTTTATTTTGTTGTGAATTACCTGGGGAATCTGGTGAATTAGTAATTTACCAAACAAAGGGGGGTCATTTATCAAACTGCTGTATGGCATTTTTGCATGTAAAAAATGCCTTTAACGCATGTGAAAACACCATAACGCATAGTGCGATGCAAATTAGAAAAGGGGAGGAATTTGGGGCAGGTTTTTTGGCCAAGTTGTGAAGCCATATCGCATGGCTTTAACGCGTATTTAAACTACACATTTTTCATTTGAGTAAAGCCACCAGCCTAGCTATCAGGGCCCTCCTACAACCTAGCTTGATGTTACCCAGGTAGAGAGTCCATCAAGCTAGGTTGAGAGAACATTGCACAAATTTTATCTTTGTGTGAGTTTCCTCACTCCGAAGGTCATCAAATCTTCACAAGAGTGCACTGTTCTGTTCGTACGTCTCACTTTGAATGTCGAAGTGGCCCCTAACCCCTACACTAATACCTAAACCTCACCTCGAGTGACTAGGTAGGCCTCATATAGACGTATAAATACCTACCAAGTATAAGGGCATTATGGCTAGTCCTCCTCTCTGTCTCTTCTGTTTCTGTCTCTCTCTCTTCTTCCTCCCCCCCCCCAATGGTTAAATTTGTTGAAGACACAAAATTATTCAGTTATTATTTCTGTTCCATTTCACCCTTGTACTTTATTTAAATAATATTATTTATTTATTTAGAAACTTTTATATACCGGTATTAGTGGGGACATCATACCGGTTCACATATTAACAAAAGATTTAGAAGTACATTTCAACAGGGGAGGCGAACTGGGCAGGGGGTTAACCTAGAGCAGTAGGGAAAATAGATTAAACAACAAGAAATCAACAAGAGGTCATAACAAGAAGACAACAATGTACATTGTGATTAGATTCCTTAATATAAGGAAAAGGGCGGTCACCTAGGGGGTATGAGCAATAGAGGGAAGGGAGGGTCTATTCTGTGTAGGCTTGGTTGAACAGGAATGTTTTTAGTTTCTTTTGAATTTGATGGCGCAGGGTTCAAGGCGCAAGTGGACGGGTAGGGAGTTCCAGAGGGCGGGGCCGGCAATGGATATGGAGCGGTCACGGGTGGATGAGAGATGAGCTGCCTTCAAGGACGGTACATGTAGATTACCTTTGTTGGCAGATCTGGTGGCTCGGGAGGACAGGGGCGCAGTGAAAGGGAGGTCAAGCCAGTTGGAGTTGTGTGTGTGGATAGATTTGTGTACTATGGTCAGGGTCTTGTAGTGTATACGGAAAAGGATGGGAAGCCAATGTAGATCCTTGAGGACAGGGGTAATATGTTCGTGTATGCGTGTGTTGGTAATGAGCCTTGCAGTGGCGTTTTGCAAAAGTTGAAGGGGTTTTATTGAAGATAAGGGGAGCCCTAGGAGGAGGGCATTACAATAGTCCAGTTTGGAGGTAAGGGTGGCTTGGATCACTGTGCGGAGATCTTGGGTGTACAGCAGGGGTCGGAGTTTCTTAAGAACGTTGAGTTTGAAGAAGCCTGCTTTGAGGATAGATTTGATTTGTGGTTTCATGCTAAGGTTGGGATCAAGGAGAACTCCGAGGTCCCTAACAGCTGGTTGACCTGAGAGGAGGTTAAGTTTAGGGTCATTAGGTATGAGGTCAGGCGGTTGCGAGGAGATGTGGAGGAGTTCCGTTTTGTTTGCGTTGAGGGCAAGCTGAAGGTTGGTGAGGAGGGAGTTGATGGCTGCAAGGCAATTTTCCCAGTGCTCCAGGGCGTCAGATATAGAGCTATGAATGGGAATGATGATCTGAACATCATCAGCATAGAGATAGAATTTGAGTTTAAGGTCAGTATGTTAGCAGTTTGTATTTAATATCCTTGGTCCCAGTTCGATGTAACCCCTGTTCTATGTAATGTTTTTCCAAAAAATTGTTTCGCTGTAAACCGATGTGATATGTATTTTTACATGAATGTAGGTATAAAAAAGTTCAAAATAAAATAAATAGATCACAAGAGGATTGTGAGAAATTGCAAGAGGACATTGTAAAAATGGGAGACTGGGTATGCAAATGAAACTTAATGTAGGCAAATACAAAGTGATAAACTTAGGGAAGAGTAACCCAAATTATAGGTACATAATGCAAGGTTCCACATTAGGAGTCTACTCTCAGGAAAAGGATTTAGGCATCATCATTGATAATACTTTGAAATCTTCTGCTCAGTGTGCAGCAGCAGCCAAGAAAGAAAACAGAATGTTAGGAATTATTAGGAAAGGAATGAGAATAAAACAGAAAATAAAACAGAAAATTTCATAATGTCTCCATGGTGCAACCTCATCTTGAGTATTGGGAGCAATTCTGGTCACCCCGTCTCAAAAAAGATATAGCATAATTAGAGAAGGGTGACCAAAATGATAAAGGGGATGGGACAACTACCCTATAAAGAAAGGCTTGGAGAAGAGACAGCTGAGGTAAGATATGATATAAATCTATAAAATGAGTGGAATGGAACAAGTAAAAATCAGTTGTTTACTTTTGCAAAAAGTACAAAGAACAGGGGACACATAATGAAGATACAGGTGATGCTCTTAAATCTAATAAGAGATAATATTTTTTTACTCAATGTATTATTAAGCTCTGGAATTCATTGTAGAAGATATCATGAAAGGTATTAGTGTAGCTGGATTTAGAAAAGGTTTGGAGAAGTTCCTGGAGGAAAAGTTCATAAATTATTAAGGTGGACTTGGAGAAGGCCACTTCTTATCCCTGGAATAAGCAGCATGAATCTATCTACCCCTGGGATCCTGCCAGGTACTTGTGACTTGGATTGGCCACTGTTAGAAACAGGATATTGGGCTTGATGGACCTTTGTCTGACCCAGTATGGCAAGTCTTATATTCTTATGGTTTCAATTAGACAAGGATATTATGATAAGAACTTGTAGTTCTCATTATTATACTTGGGGTTAACAAATGTTTTCACAGCACTGTAAATGTTTGAAGAACAAACAAAATATGATGTTCAGGTCAAAGTCCAAATACTATTATAGAAACATAGAATCATAGAAACATAGAAATGATGGCAGAAAAGGACCAAATGGTCCATCCAGTCTGCCCAGTAAACTTATGGTAATATCTGCTGCGCCTTGTACATTACCCCATGTTTATCAGTTTCTCACACCGTAAAAGTCAGGACCCTCGTTGGTTGCTGTTTGAATACAATTACCCATTATACCTTGTCGTTGGAGCAGAAAGCAATGTTGGAGTTACATCAACAGTATCAAGGCTTATTGGTGAAGGGTAGTAATCACCACATCAGCAAGTTACCCCCATACTTGTTTCCCCAGACCGTAAAGGTTGGGGGCCTCGTTGGTCGCTGTATGAATCCAATTCCCCTTTTCCCCCTGCCATCGAAGCAGAGAGCAATGTTGGGGTTGCATCAAAAGTATCAAGCTTATTGGTTAAGGGTAGTAACAGTCACATCAACAAGTTACCCTGATGCTTGTTTTCCCAGACTTTAAAATGTAATGTCCTTGTTGGTTGCTGTCTGAATCTAATTCCCCTTTTTCTCTTTTCCCCCTGCTGTTAAAGTAGAGAGCAATAATGCAGTTGCATCAACATATGAAGGCTTATTGGTTAAGTATAGTAACTGCCACACCAGCAAGTTACCCCCATGCATTCTTTTCTTCATTTCCATCTTCTAGCCTTTATGGATCCAAAGTGTTTATCCCATGCCCCTCTGAAATCTTTCACCATTTTTGTTTCTGGAAGGGCATTCCAGGCATCCACTATCCTCTCTGTGAAGAAATATTTCCTGACATTGGTTCTTCAAAAGTACGCATATTGCTCTGTGTAGTCATTGTAATAAAAGGTAAATTTTATTTATGTTGAATAATTTAAAGTAGGATGCATCTTCGAAAGAATATAGATCAGATGGAGTCAGTTTGAGAGGGCAGCTACTAAATTGATCAACAGTTTACACCATAAAGCAAACGAGGACAGCTTTAAAGATCTAAACCCTGGAGGAAAGAAGAGAAAAAGAGATATAATCGACTTTCAAATATTCTCAAGGAATAAATGCATATCAGACAGGCCTTTTTCAATAATAAGGAAGTTCTCGACTAAAGGGTCATGAGATGAGGGTGATAGGTAGAAGACTTGGAAGTAATCTAAGGAAATATTACATTATAGAAGGGGTGATGGACTCATGGAACAGCTTCCTCATGGGGTGGTGGAAACAGAAACATCAGAATTCAAGAAAGTATGGGACAAGCACAGAGAGGGAAGAGATTAAAAAAAACCCCAAGAAGGATATGAAGATAAGCAGACTGGAGGAGCTTTATTGTCTTTATCTGCCATCATATTCTGTGCATCTGTCTTTAAAGAAGAGGATATTACATCTGATAGGGATATGGAAGACATCTCATCAGCAAGTAATTTTGTTGTGGCAGTGGCTCATGAATGATTATTCGTTCGCAGGAAACCAATGTGAAAAAGTTAACACATTTATATGCCTCTCACTAAGGGGGTAATTTTCTACCCCCTGCATGCGATAAGCTACTATCACACGCGAAAAGTCCCTGTTCGCGTGCAATAGCATGCGGGGGGTAGAGTCGGGGTGGAGTCGGGGCAGCGAGGAGGCAGACTCGGCGGTATCTTCACTGGCGGCGATAAGGTAAGCAACATTATTGTCACCAGTAGCGAGCCCAATAGCACCACCTTTCACGGTGGCGCTATTGGGTGTGAAAGCCGACAGTGAAAACACCGCGGTGGTGCGAAGGCTGCCGGCTTTCGCAGGCCCGCTCCCCCTTCACCTCCCCCCCGCTCCCCGTTTCGCTGGATTCATCATTCTGCGATAGAATGGTGAATCTAGGCCTAAAGTGGCTTTTATCTGTTTTGGGGGTAAGGTGTGGATAACATGAAGTGATCTGTCTCCAAGGTAGAAGCTATGGTATGATGACAGCAAAACTGTATATTCTGAAACTCACAACTTTCAAAAATTATGAATAAAGTAATGTGGTTGATGTTTGTCCACTTGAATACATGGAAATACATATTAACCAAAAAATAACACAAGATGGTACCTTCTAATTGAATTAGCTTAATATTTTTCTTAACTAGCTTTAGGGAGTCAACACTCCCTTTCTCAGGTCTAAAGGGGAAATAAAATTAATGAAGATGATAGAAATATGATGTCAACAAATATGGCACATATTATTGCCGCCAACTGTCAATGTCAAAACAGCCGGATATGCGGACCCATACCGAACATGTAAGCCTTGATGAAACTTTTCAACTTAATACTATTATTTAGTGTATCGACAATTTATGATGGCTTTTATATTATTCTTGTAGTGTGCAAAGAGTTTTCACCGTAGACGCATATTGACCGCCATAAACTAAGTAAGTGTCCTAACACAGTCTACCGCCGTCCATCAGTAGAAGTTATCATTTTAAGGATTGTAATGTTTGATATTGTTTCAGGTATTTATGACAGTGCCGAGATTTATGTGCTGACACCATGCTTATAAGTGATTCCCTGATGAAGAATTCATTTTCGAAACATTGCAGTGTCGCGATTGATACACTCACGGCATGAAGATTTTTCAACTATGATCTTGACGCCATAACAGTGAGCACAACACAACGGTCTGGTAAAACAAGTTATTGTATACCAGTACATCCACAGTGGTGGATTTATACCTGACTTCAGTGATAGCTTCATATATATCCAGTGCAAGCATCACACGCTCTGGGGCAACCAATGATTATAACACATCTAACATCCGCAGCTGTGGAGTTGGAGCAAGTGTAGCCATAAAGGCACTAGTAGCCTATTGTACCCCAGATGCTTTCATACAATCCTTATTCACAATTGTGCTAGACCCCTTCACATATATTGATATTTTTTAAGTGTCTAGTATTCTTGGATTTTTTTTCTTACATATTATTAAAAGGCATGTCATCACGTCCATTTGAGCAAAAGATAAAGTACGACAGTTTTTGGTCATAATTTAATTGTTGGTATCTAATAAAATCCCTTCCGATAGTTTTAATGATTTTGAAAGTCATTTCCAGTAAAAACTGAAGACATTACTTTTGTTGTTTTATTCTATTGTATCATACTGAAAATAACTTTGCTGATATTTCTGGAAATGATGGGGGTCTTAAAATAGTTGCTTTAAGTAATCCTTTCAAAGGTCATTGAAAAATAGAGCTAAAATAAACATGACTCTTGGGAAGCACACATGACTCACTCTGGACAGAAGGATGGTTTCACTCTGTTAATAAAATGCAAATAAAGCCATTGGTCATGCATCAAAATATCAACTCTAATAAAACAAATGAACAATGTTCCTACTGGTCACTAACAATCAAACTATGACCAAGTAATTTTGCTGCTTAAATATTGACTGCTACATATCTTTATCCTATAGTGCATTTCCCAGGATCATCCTCAAAATCATATGTGTATCAAATTCATACCATCCTCAGCTGATTATCCCAACTGCTCTGTCAAGAAAGGCAGTCAAGAAAGCATAAAATGCGTATGCTCTAAGGGGCGGATTTTCAGAGCCCTGCTCGCGTAAATCCGCCCGGTTTTGGGCGGATTTACGCGAGCAGGCATCAAGAAAAGCAGGCATCAAGAAAAGCAGGCAGGACAAAAGAGATTGGGGGAATGTTATTTATTAAGAAAACGGTTAAAACCAATATGACTGTGCGAGCTGGGCATTAAAACGCAGCCTCAGAAAATGAAAGCTGACAAATGGTTCATCAGGTTAATGTTAGGCGGCGACTTACAAATTGTATTATCTCATTCAATTGGAAATTCTAGCTTGCTACTTTTCATCCCAGTTGACTTGACTGACATTAATCAGTGAAAACCTTGGCCATTTACAAGGGAGAATAGTTAGTGAAAGGGCCATAGTGGGGAGGTGAGTGGGTCGGATGCAGTCATAGTGAGCAGTGCAGGGATGTGGGGGGTGGGAGGGGGTGCATAGCTGAGAGTGGGTTAGAGGGTATGGGGGAAAAACTGTCCAGATGGTGGGCAGCCTGGACTCAGGCTGGCCAGGTATGGTGCTTGGTCTCAGGCTGGTAGGAGGCTGTACAGAAAAGCAGTTTTTTCTACTTTTCTATACCACTTTTAGGCGCGCTCAGCAATTAACGCCTGCTCCAGGCAGGAGTTAATTCCTGAGCGCAAAAATATGCGTCTTAGATGCACATTTTTTTTTTTTTTTTGCATTGGGAGTGAATAGCTATTAGCCTCATTCACATGCATTTGCATATGATGAGCGCTATTAGTTTCACTCCGCGTTGGACGTGCGTTGTGGAGGCGCTAATCCCCTTATTGCATAAGGGGATTAGGTAGCGCCTATACAACCTACGTCCAGCTGCGGGTAATACAGTGCGCTCGGCTGAGCACGCGGTATTGCATCAGCCCCTCGGTGATAGAGGTTCTTCCAGCTCCCATGGCAACTTCTTGCAATGCCTAAGGACTCTTGCACAACTCGGTGTGACATGGCAGCACGCTATAAAGCTAATTACTAGAAACTTATATTTTTAACGTCGAATTATGCAAAGTTTAGTGTACAGAAACAGGTTGTTAATACTGGTGGTGATATAATGTATTCATAACTAGTTCACTGCATGTATAAAAGAAACACAAAACAACAGTTTTATATTCCTGACACTGCTTCCTAAGTCTGACTCATGTTCTGGGAATACCAGTCACGGAAAAAGCACCGTCAGAATCAGCTCTACCTTCATTTGACATACAATGGTTGCTTTTTCTTTTTTTTCTTTTTTTACTGTGAATACTTTTATTTATTTAAGCATCAGGCCAGTCTGTGTGATGCTAATTTTAACCCCTTTCTAGAGTCAGGAAATAAGAAAAAGAAATCAAAAAGAAAACCAAATTACAGTTTTATATAATAATTATGTTTTGTTTTGGGGGTTTTTTTTACCAATGTTCAGTCAGTAAAAAAATCCAGTATTTTGTGTGGGTTCACCTTTTGCAATAACCATATTAATGCTATCTTATTCAGCTGAATATTTGTAAGAAAGTTTAGATGGCAAACAACAGAGTTGAGCAGTGGCTTGTAAGAGACCCACAGTATTGATGTAAAACTATGCCAACTAAAAAAAGATATTAAAAAAAAAAACCCTGCCTTCTTGGGATAAAAGCCCTTGCCATGGATATTCAGATATTATTATTTCTGCTTTACATAATAAACTGGAACTGGATAGTCGCAGTTTCTGGATGGTCTTTTTAACACAGAGTCTTGTTATTAGATTTTTTAAAAATCTGGCCATATGTGATGCTCCTTGGTTTTACAGTCACTAGAATGGAGGCATTCTGAGCCCTCTCCATTCAATCTAAGAGGTGTAAATAGTCTAGATGATGCTGTTTTACAGAAATGTGATCCCCGAATCACAAGCCTTGATGGGATGGAACATTTCTAGTTCTTATTCACACCTCTCTTTCCGAGGCAGGAAGAAAACTGTGAGCCGGCCCTCCTGGCCTGGCATTGCCCTTCTTTTTGGAGGAAGGCGAAGGGATTCCCCATCGTCTCTAAAAGGAGTGGCACGCACCTCTCCTCCTCACTTCCCCTACACACACACACACACACACACACACACACACACACAAGTTGCACGTGTATCAGGTTCCACATGGTGTCATGACCTGTAGCCTCTAGTCAAGATTGCCATTGAGATGACTGGTCTACGTGGGGAAAGAGTCGTTTATAAAATGTGGAAAAATTCTGTGTTAAGTTATAAAGCCTTTACTAATAGAACATAATAAGGAACATTCCAGCAATGGGAGGATTAAGAATATTAGACTTGCCATACTGGGTCAGACCAAAGATCCATCAAGCCCAGTATCCTGTTCCCAACAGTGGCCAATCTAGGTCACAAGTACCTGGCAGGATCCCAAGAGGTAGATAAGATTCCATGCTGCATATCCCATGGATAAGCAGTGGATTTCCCCAAGTCTCCCTTAATAATTTAAGGAATTTTCCTCTAGGAACTTGTCCAAACCTTTTTTAAACACACCTACACTAATAGTGTTCACATTATCCTCTGGCAATGAATTCCAGAGCTTAATTATGCATTGAGTAAAAAAATATTTTTTCTTATTAGTTTTAAATGTATTACCCAGTCCCCTGAACTTTGTACTCATTAAAAGAGTAAACAACAGATTAACATTTGCTCCTTCCACCCCACTCATTATTTTATAAACCTCTATCATATCACCCCTCGGCCATCTCTTCTCTCAAGAGGTACAGGTGTCTGAGTGATGGGATAGTCCATTCCACAAAGCATGTGTCCTTGATCTAAGGTTATAAAAAGGAAGAGTTTGTCAATGCGGGAGTTTAAGAGATCTTATTGAGCTCTAGTAAAGGAAAGGACAGCTAGCTTTCCTAATTTTTGAAAGAGTGTGCTTCGCCCATTGGCTTGGGTGTTGAAAGTGAGTTGTACTGCCCCCAGGACTTGAGGTTGGGAGCTTGTCTAGGAGGCAGTTTTCATCAATAAGGTATTTGAGAAATACTTTTGAATTGGGAGAAGAATGTTCCTTAGCTCTGAGGGTTATCTGGGGAGGAGCCTTGGGAAGTCCATGTTTTTCCCTGCTCATATCTTCAAGGAGCATGAAGACTTGAATGTGGAACATGGGAAGGGCCTACGCACTGTCTGGTTTATTGGTGATATCTGTTGGTTTAAGAACTGATGCTTGTGCTTTTCCGCAATTTTGCACCTGCTGCAATTAATTCTGTGGTAAGTAAATTTCTTGGGTATGGAACACAATCATTGGAATGGGCTGCTTTATTTTTTTGTGGACTTTCGTTCCTCCTAGAGGCCCTGCAGGTATATTCCTACCCCCTCCCCCTGCATCGAGTGGTTCAGTGCTCAGCGGGGGTTTAAAGTGTGGCCCCCTTCCCTAAAGGGGGGGAGGATTTTTACACCCGGGTAGTCGTGCATGAAAGCTTCTGGTACCATAGCTCAGTAAAAGCCAAAGGTGAGTAAGCAGGATGAAACTCCTAGACAAAAAACATAAAAATAAAAAGCATGAGGAACTAAAACTCTATAAGAGACCATCCCAGCAGGTATTATTTACTCAAGCAGGTGTTACCTCAGTGGCCAGCAGCTTCTTTGTACTTTATGTACCATGTTATACAAACTGCTAGCTTAGAAACACATCAAATATCCATAAAGATTTTTTTTGTTCTTTGTGCCAGCAGGAATTTCTTCTTCTCTGTCTCCTCTTATTTGTTTCTTTTCTATGTTATCAGTTGTTTTATGGTTACATTGAGTTTTATCTCGCCAGTGTTAATCATCTTCTGTCTGTGGACAGCCGTAGGTGCATTGCATATATAGAAGGTTAGTCCGTACATCTCAAAAACTGATTCATGGTTCTCTTACTCGTTCTTTAAAAACATTAAATACCTTTAAAACCTTTTCTTTGACAATAGGGAGGGTAATTTTCAAAGGCATTTTCATGGGTAAAAAACTGCAGAAATGGTCTTTCACAAAATTTTACAAAATTGCCTGCCAATCTGTGCATAAATTAAACTGCAATGAGCTCACCATGGAGTGATACAGAGGCATTATGACATTTTCCGTTTTATTCACCATTCCCTTACTAATAATTCCCAACATTCTGTTTGCTTTTTTTACTACCACAGTATACTGAGCCAATGATTTCAATGTAATGTCAACTATGACACCTAGATCTCTTTCCTGGGTGGTAACGCCTTCGATAGAACCTAACATTGTGTAACTACAGCAAGGGTTATTTTCCCTGTATGCATCACCTTGCACTTGTCCACATTAAATTTCATCTGCGTTTGAATGCCCAATCTTCCAGTCTCACAAGGTCCTCTTAGAATTTATCACTGTCTGCTTGTGATTTAACTACGTTGAATAATTTTGTGTCATCTGCAAATCTGATCACCTCACTTGCCATTCTCCTTTCCCGATCATTTAAAAATATATTAAAAAACTCCAGTCCAAGTACAGATCCCTGAGGTACTCCACTTTTTACTTCTCTCCACTGAGAAAACTGACCATTTAATCCTACTCTCTGTACCCAGAAGCTGGCCTGGATCTGAGCATCAGGCAGTGGTGACTTCTCCATGGCATACCTGATCAGGTCTGAAGGCATACTGGTGTGCTCTGGCACAATGGTTGGAAAAGACACTAGTTTAGCCAATTATAAGTCCTATGAATGAGCTCCAGCCCTGAAGAGATCCACGTTAGGTGTGAAAGGTTCAGTTTTCATGCCACATCTATCCTCAGCCTCCTTCTAGAAAGCGTTAACCATCTTCCACAATGTAATAATGATTCTCCGGAAGTGAAAACCTCGGGGCTCATCAACTTTTTATGAGATCACCAAGCAGATTTTAGATGTCATAGTGCCCCTAGGTTCTTCTAACACAGGGGAGGGAAAAAAAACACTATCTCAAGGGCCTTAAGGAATTTTTCTTACTGGAACTCCTCTATAAATAGTTTGGTTAAAAATAAATATATATATATATATATAAATAACACTCCACATTGTAGCTATTGTTCAAAAATGAAATCCTTTACAGATAACTTGATCACAGGAAACTAAAATCACTGAGGCCAATAATCAGAGGCATATATCTGGATTACCACTTATTCAGTCAAAGTTTATATGGATAAGTCATTATCCAGATAAAATGTAGCTGGAGGCCTTTCAGGAGAGTTCTATGGCAGAGTTAAGTTAGCCAAAGTATTTATCTGATAAACTCTAAGGGCCGGATTTTAAAAGACCTATGTGCGCCGGGCCTATTTTTAAAAGGCCCGGCGAGGCGCGTAAAGCCCCGGGGTTTGCAAAAAGGGGCGGGGTGTGGGCGGGAAGGTGCAGAGGTGGAGTGGGGGCGGGGCCAGGGGCCTCTGACATAGCGGCCATTTGCTGCTGTGTCAGAGGATCGTGTGCCGGCAGGCGCAAAAGGTAAGACAAAGGTCGGGGGGGAGTTAGAGTGGGGCTAGGGGGGGAAAGGTTAGGGGAAGGTGTGGGAAGGTCAGTAGGGGGAAGGCAGCGCGGCTTGGCGCATGCAAGGTGCACAACTGTGCACCCCCCTTGCGCGCGCCGACCCCCGATTTTATAACATGGGCGCGCACATGGACTCGCTCGCGCATCTATTAAAATCTACCCCTTTATGTGCCCAAGAGCAGCGTTAAAGTTCCGGGAATGTGATCGCGGAGAACTTTATCTTAACTGGCTCTATTAAAGAAAAATATATGTATATAGCCAGTTAAATGGCTACCTCAGGAGACAAAATACACCCCCACCCCCACCCCAGTAACCGAAAAAAAGGGTCTGCCAGCCCAAGTCCCCCCATTCCCTACCCACCTAATCCCATCTGAAGCCATTCCCCGTCCCCCTGCCACCCAGTCTGGTGCCTTCCCCAACGCCCTTCCTGCCGCGTAGATCATGGTGCTGTCATACTGCTCCCAGCATTGCTCTAACAGAGAGTATTTTAAGATGTGGGTCGCCGTCCTCCGGTTCTTGGTTATCCTTTATTTTATGGCACACCTCATGCCTGCCGGGAACAGTGCGCTCTGACCTGCATTATTTAAGTACCGTACGTGACTCTCCTTGCTCCTTTTAGTTATTGTAACTTTGCACATGTTGCACACAAAACCCACGGCAACACCCTTTGAGCTCTTTAGTTGAAAAAGCAGGAGTATAGATAAACAGTGGCGATGATATGAGGTTCCAATCGCTGTTTATTCTGATTAAGGCGAACCCAGCACTATGTCAAGTTCTTTATTTTCAGGGAGACCTTTTCCGACCTTCAGCACACCTTGACCTTAGCGGGGGCTGCAAGCTGTTGACATAGCGCTTCCTACAGAGCTGCACTAAGCTTGCGAGTGCTGTGGGAAACGGAGGAAGTGGCTCCTGACCCACACACACACACACACAACAACAAACAAGCTGGTGACTAACATCCCAGCCCTACCTGGGTGGAACCATCTGCAAGTATTTAAAATGTGACCAATAAGGAAGTGGTCTGTGATTGATTGGTATCTGGCAGCCATGCGCGGGCTAATTAGCAGGTCATTTGCAAAAAGAGTCAAACATGAAAAACAAAAAGGCGAGGGGGGGGTTATAGAAAATGGGATTTACCCAAACATCTAGGGCCACGGGAGGGGGGATCTTACCGATGTATAACGGTAACCTAGGAGTAACAATTGACAGCCAACTCAACTTTCAACGACACATCTCCAATACAATTAAGGATGGATTCTTCAAACTCCAAACCCTGAAAAAACTTAAACCCCTTCTCCAAGCGCACGACTTCCGAACAGTCCTTCAATCAATTATCCTCTCAAAACTCGACTACTGCAACTCCCTTCTCATCGGCCTACCAGAAATCCACATCAGACCCCTCCAAGTTCTACAAAATGCCGCCGCCAGAATCATCACCAACAACAAAAAATCCTCCCACATCACACCTACCCTCAAAGAACTCCACTGGCTACCCATCACACAAAGAATCCATTACAAAACACTCACCCTCATACACAAAAAAATACACAACAACAAAATGAACTGGCTAAACAACGCAATACATCCACACCCCACACAAAGAACCCTCAGATCCACCAACACTGGCCTCCTAGCCATCCCCAATCTCAAATCTGCACACCTCAACGCAACCCGCAAACGAGCCATAACAATAGCGGGACCCACCCTATGGAACACCCTCCCCACCTGTCTCAGAAATGAACCATCACTGCAAACCTTCAAAAAACACCTAAAAACATGGCTGTTTTTAAAAGCCTTCCCACCCGACCCTTAACCTGCCCGAACGCAACCCACCTCATCCCATACTCAAGTCTTCTCACCCCCCTGAATCCCTCACTCCGCTACTTCCTCCCACCCCACCTTCCCCCCTCCCTTCCCTCATCCCCCCCACCTCTATTCCTAAATTACCTAACCAACAAGTCCCTAATCCTAAATTTATTTTATCAACAACACATTCATGTACATATGTTATTTTCTATAACCTTTTGTTATATCCTATAACCTTTTGTTCCATGTACCACTGTTATAATATGTTATAATTGTTTTTTGTTTTTTTTTTTTGGTTACCATGTTATAATGTAAAATAGGGCGGACTACGCCCTATTCTCTTGGTTATCTGGAAACCGATGTGATATCTCGATTGAATGTCGGTATATAAAAGAAATAAATAATAATAATAATAATAATAATAATAACAAATCGCATAACGTTTTGGCTGGATCCACCTATAGGTGGCGACGTACAAGCTGTACGAGCCGCCTCCACTTTTTACCCCGTGGTCTGGGTGCGTGTTCTCACAGCGAAAGCACGCGTGTGCACGCTCCGGTCGAAAGTCACCACGGGCACGAAGCGCGGGTGCTCGCTTAGTTACGCCCCCTTTTAGCCGGGAGTGGAATTTTTGATTGAAAACCGTGCGGGTAGATCTGAGAATGCAATCTGTGCACTTACTTTTCCTCCCGCGATCTAAATGCGCCCTCGGGAACGTCTCCTCTGCGTGTGGCTAAAAGTAGGCAAATTATGGCACAATACTGCAAATTTCTAACTACATTGGAGGGGAGACAATCTTCAGGTAGCCAATTTATGTGGGGAAAATACAATTTATCTATAGAAATCACTTAGAGAAGTGCCCTGATCATCAACATTTCAAAAAAGTGTTTTGAGATGTTATCAGAGAGAACAGTGATTTTTTATTATATTTCAACCTAACACTGAACACAGACACAAAGTTTTAGAGTTACTTAGTAATATAGTAAAAGATCAATTGACCCATCCAGTCTGCCCAGGTGTGATCCTTCCTCTCTACTTTTCTACACTGCTTCAGGTAGATGAGCATACACACTCCCATACTTAAACCAACTCCAGCAACCCCCACTCATAAGTACATAAGAATTGCTGGACACGAGTATTTGGCAGGATCCCAAACAGTAAATACATCCCATGCTGCTAACGCCCAAGGATAAATAGTGGCTTTCCCCCAAGTCTAACTGGTTAATAACAGTTTATGCACTTCTCCTCCAGGAACTTGAACAACCTGTTTTTAATCTCAGCTAAGCTAACCGCCTTTACCATATCTTCCAGCAATGAATTCCAGAGCTTAATTATGCATTGAATAAAAAAGAATTTTCTTCAATGTGCTACTTGCTAACTTCATGGAGTGCCCCCTAGTTTTTGTATTAGCCAAAAGAGTAAATAACAGATTCACATTTACCCATTCCAGACCTCTCAAGATTTTAAAGTCCTCTATTATATCCCCCCTCAGCTGTCTCTTCTCCAAGCTTAACAGGCCTAACTTCTTTTGCCTTTCCTCATAGGGGAGCTGTTCTATGCCCTTTATCATTTTGGTTGCCCTTCTCTGTACTTTTTCCATCTCTTTTTTAAGATGTGGTGACCAAAATTGCACACTGTATTCAAGGTGCGGCCTCACTGCGAAACGATACAGAGGCATTAAGACATTCTTCGTTTAATTCACCAGTCCCATCCTAACAATTCCTAACATTCTGCTTATTTTTTTGACTAAAGCCGCACACTGAGCCAAGGATTTCAAAGTATAGTCCACAATGGTACCCAGATCCTTTTCCTCCTAATATGGAACCTAACAACTCAGAATAATTTTGTGTTGTCTGCAAATTTGGTCACCATACTCGTTGTTCCCTTTAATCCAATCCCTCTACCCTGTTCCTGTCGCTGCCCTCCCCTATACTTCTCAATCATGTCCAGATTCTATTACAGAGCTGGCCCCCACTACCTCCACTGAAAGGCTGTTTCAGGCCTTGTGAGTTTCCTCTGACTAATAAGAAGGGCAATACTTAGTCTAACACCCAGGCCCTCTTCCCATGTCTTACTATCGTTTTGTAATAATACAGACAGCCACCAATATTAGTGAGGCTCTTGTCCAAAACGTCCAAGCTCCCTGTGCTCACTGAGGTTTGTGCAATATGCACTCAGACTTAAATTCAGGGTCTGGATTGTTTTCATTTTCCCTTTTTGTAACCACTTACCGGCTTCCAAATGAAAAAGCCAGGCAATGGAAGATTAGCTCCTATTACTGCCCCATCTGTATCGTCCCCCTCCCATTACAACCTGAATAGGGAGCCAACAGGCCACCCCATAATCACTCATAGTAGGAAGCGTCTGGTCAAAACAGGTATAACGGAGTAAGCGTCCTGCCTCAATTGGGATTCTCAACAGAGCCCGGCTCAAAGCAGAGAATAGGCTTAGCCTCCTGTTCCACATGAAAGAGACACATTAAGGGACAGGGCCCTTAGGTGTGGCCCTTCAGCATCATCCCACCTACGAGTCGTCCTTTATTATCACCTTCAAGGGCCTTCGGACCTTTTCTTGTGGTGTCTTTGCAATAGTTAATTTAAAAGCAGGGCCATTCCATGGGGGTGGGCATGATATGTGGAAATGTCACGTTGGCTTGCTCCCCCTCCATACCTAGTTTGCCCTGTCACCCCCCACCCCCTATATACTTCTGTTTAGAAATACCGCTGACCACAATAAAGACAAGATGCCTTAACAGTAAAACTAAATGCTTACGTGCAATTCTTCAGAGAAAAAGAGGTGTATTAGGCACTATGCATTCAATTATAGAAGAAACAGAGAGAATTAAAAGGGAAAATAAAACTAATACAAGCATCAGATTACACAACGATAGAAAGAGGGATTCAGTGGGATTAAGGAAGAGAAAGAAACACCCAAAAACGTTGTATTGATCTTTATAATAAAGGGGAAAAAAGATCAAGCAGAGGTCTTAGGATTGCCTCAATAATCGCGCTGTGCAGCCCTGACGGGAGCGGAGCCAGCACTGATCTCTACTGTGTCGGGGTTTGTCCTCGAGTCCAAAAAAAAAAAACCTTGCAATCGACTTGGCTCGCAAAGGACAGAAGTATTTACTTCAAATCTCACAGCAGGCTTGAGGATGAAAACACAGCAGGAAGTTCATTCCAAAGGAGACAAACTCCTGTTGTTTAAGCCAAAAAAAAAGGTCCTTCATCTTTGCTGAGTCATTTTACATATGCCAGGAAAAAATCCAAACTTTATGAGCAAGAAAAGTAACGTCTCTCATTGATTCAGCATCTAAAGATTACGCCAAGATTTTAGTCCAATCTAGACTGTCCACTGAAGCAAGAAGCATCCCCCTCCAGCCCTTCTTCTCGCTATTACATTTGCCATCCTAGTGACAGGTTAAACCTAATCTGAGGGCACTTTCTGGACCTTATCGAAGTGTTGTATGAGCACCATCGGACTTTTGGGAACATCAGGGAAAGCCCAAATTTAACCTGATCTTCCAGCACATCCAGCCTAAGGTTTCCTATCATTTTATCTTGTCTGAACAGCATTATAAGCTTGCATTCCTGCAACTTGTTCATCTAATTGTCTCATCTTATCTCCATGCTTAACCATAGACTGCTCCTGGGCATTAACTTGGAGTTGTAATGAAGTAGAAATCCTAGATCAGACCTGTCAGAGGAAGGCCTGACCAGGGCGATCTACTGTGCAGCTGGGGCTTGTCCCACTAATAGTGGATCTTTTAGGCCTTTCCTGGCCTCAGTCCAACCAAACAGCTGCCCTCCCCTCAGGCACTCTCACTGCCTTTGTTGGGGAATCTGGGCTTTCAGTGAGTATAATGACCACCACCAGTACAGATGGACAACCAGCAAGAAACATACCTGGGCACTCTCTAGATTTGGCCCGGAGACTCTGGAATTCTAAAGGAATTACTAAGTCTCTAGGCCAACACTGGAAATCTCCGGGTACAGCAAGAAATTCCATGGGCCTGTGCAGGCAAAAAGGAACTGGAGCATTGGCTGCTCAGGTGGGAAGAAGCAGTAAAACTCCCGTCAGCCCATGCAACCGGTTGGCAGACTAGCAATAGCATTGGCTGCACAGGCAGGAAGAAGAAGCCCAGGTATCATCGGCTCAAGCAGCTGAAAAAAAGGTGTACTGACTGACTGCCGCAGTAGGGAAGGACCAAGCTGTTTCTGGACAGGAAGCAGGACAGAGCGGGGCATAAGAGAGAGAGGATTAGTATGTGAGTGTGAGAGACTATGAAGTGTCTGTGAGACTGTGTGTGTGTGTGAGAGAGAAAGAGCATGTGTGTGAGAGTGCTTGTATGGGGGTGGAGGAGAGGAGTGAGTATATGGGAGAGTGAGTATATGAGAATGCACGTGTGTTTGTGTGTATGTGTGAGAATGAAAGGAATCCTCTCCCTCTGGTCATCAAGAAAGAAAAAAAATATATAAAATTCAGAAAGTTTCCGAAAATAGGTTTTTTTCTCCCAAACCTTTTATTATTCTTTTTTGTTATATTGCCTGGTTTAATTTGTTTTATTTGCTGAAGGTTTTTAATTGTTTAGGTGGATTTTTTTCTTGGTTTTTAATTTTGTTTGTAATGTTTGTCTCCGTTTTGCATTTGCTTTATGTAACATTTTGATACTGTAACCTACTTTGATGATTTTGCTCAATTAGTGGAGTGGTCAGTCAGTGGTCATGCTTTTCTGTCCTCTTTGGAAGCTAGGTGCTCATGATCATGCTGTCTCCTCCTCCGTCTTAGGCACATGTATTGTTTATTTGATGCTATTTCATTTTAATTATTCTAGTTGGCTTCTGCATTATTAAAAGTACTTGAAAAAAATCCATAATATTCCTTAGTGGTTCTGTTCATAAGAAACCACAGGACCAAGGTATATTATTGTATGCTGCTGGAGTATTTTCTCTTTATTATAGATTACATGCCTAAATGTAACTGTTGACATGATGACCATGTACTCTCCAGTTTGCCCAGAAGATGTCCTCATTGCTCTATGCATATTTTAGAGCCACACCAGACAGGAAAATAAAATCTTGGTTTCCGTAAAAAAAAAAAAAACCAAAACCCATTGCCATCATCATGATCAAAAATAAATCCTTGTATTTTGAATCTGATTTAACTATGTTACACAGCTATCAGCCCACAGACATATGAAAAAAGGAATAGTGAGTTCTTAAAACCTCATGTACTAAACCAGCTTTTGATTATCCTTATGTTGGTTAAAGAAAAGGTTTCACAATCTATAAAGATGCCAATTAGGTTACAGCAAACATTCTCATTAAAAATTTGTATGCTTTTATTTAAAAAAATAATTAATACTTTTTCAACCTCTGCACAATACTGTAGATTGAGCCATGTTGGAATACAATATGCAGTGAGGACACTCTTCCTTTCCGCTGAAAATTGAACTATCTTGTTAATTTTTGGTGCTGTTTTCCTAAAATAATATTCTTATGTTTTCACTTCATGCAGACTAGAGATGTGAATCGGAACCGGAATCGGTTCGGTTCCGGTTCCAATTCAAATCGAGCATTTTTTTTCGTTCGGCCCGATCGGTTTTTTTTTTATCGGCTGTGCCCGATCCGATAAACAAAAAACCCACCCCGACCCTTTAAAACCGCTCCCTTAGCCTCCACCACTCTCCTGACCCCCCCAAAAATGTTTTAAAATTACCTGGTAGTCCAGCGGGGGTCCCGGGAGCGTTCTCTCGTGCTCGGGCTGTCGGCCGATAAACAAAAAACCCACCCAAATCCTTTAAAACCGCTCCCTTAGCCTTCACCACCCTCCTGACCCCCCCCCCCCCCCAAAATGTTTTAAAATTACCTGGTGGTCCAGTGGGCCCCGGGAGCGATCTCCCGCTCTCGGGCCAACGGCTGCCACTAATAAAAATGGCGCCGATGGCCCTTTGCCCTTACCATGTGACAGGGTAACCGTGCCATTGGCCGGCCCCTGTCACATGGTAGGAGCACAGGATGGCCAGCGCCATCTTTAAAAATGGCACCGGCCATCCACTGGATGGCCATTTTTATTAGTGGCAGCTGATGGCCCGAGAGTGGGAGATCGCTCCCGGGGCCCACTGGACCACCAGGTAATGTTAAACCATTTTTGGGGGGGTCAGGAGGGTGGTGGAGGCTAAGGGAGCAGTTTTAAAGGGTCGGGGTGGGTTTTTTGTTTATCGGCCGACAGCCCAAGCGCGAGAGAATGCTCCCGGGACCCCCGCTGGACCACCAGGTAATTTTAAAACATTTTTTTGGGGGGTTGGGAGGGTGGTGGAGGCTAAGGGAGCGGTTTTAAAGGGTCGGGGTGGGTTTTTAGGTTGTGTCCTAACTCCCGTTAGTGTGCACTAACCCGATTAATGATTTTTTCACAATAAACCGGAATTTCTATTGTATCGCACTCTTTAACAATTAATGATGATTTAAAAAATATCGGACGATATTTTAAATCGTCAAAAAACGATTCACATCCCTACCTACAGCAACACAACTTTCAGGATAGGCAAAGCTACTTAAACTGAGAATCCAAAATAATGTTTTATATGAAAACATATGGAGCTAGAGAAAAACGAGGGATTTTTCAGCTGCCATACCAATAGTGGCCAACAGGTGACAGCATCCTCTTACTATAATAGTTGATACTGACATCCTGTGGCCTTTGTGAGTACTGCAGCCTGCAGAGGCAGATGGATGACATAATTTACCAAGAAATCACAAACAGGCCAATACAGAACAGTGTGCTCGGCCAAGTGCACCGTTAGCCCCCGTTACTAGTGACGTCAATGTCTCCACAGACACTGCATGATGAGGTAATAGAGATTAGGCACATTGGTGGTTTGGAACACTGGCCTAGTGCTCAGAGCAGCAGGCTGAGAGCCAGCAAAGTCAGGATTCATATCCTGCTGCTGATCCTTGGGTAAGTCGCTTCATCCTCCGCTACCTCAATTACCAACTTTTGGGTGAGTCAGGCCGGTGCACACCACGCAGATTTTAAAAAGCGTGTGAGTATGCGCTATCTCCCGGGACGCGCTCAAAAGAATGAAAGAACGTTTGCAAAAAGGGGCGTGGCATGGGCATTCCTAGATTTCTCAGTGAATTCTGCGCATAAGGGTTACGTATATATCAATCGGATCTTCTTGGCAGCCGCTCATGGCAGCGGCTCCCTGCCCTTCTCCATAGTCTCCTGTGCTGGACTCAGCCCTGGAGCTCGTGCCCTCCCTCTCGTTTTTCTTTTTGATTTCTAAGTGATCTTATGGATACAGCCATATGACGTCACTTAGGTGATGGTGTTTATATTTGTAGTGATAAAATGTTTTTGAAGTGCCATAAATTAAAAAGAACATTGAAATCATTCTGAATAATAAGAACTGTAGTAGCAAACGTACTATTAGGAATATTTTTTACATATATATATGCTCATTCTTTGTGGACAGCTCTACTGCTCTATGCTGCAAGTGTTGAGACGTTCAGTCTGATGACACATGGCTGAGTAATTCCACTCTTTCAGATTGATGACCAAGGTGTTCATGGACAAACACAGCATTTTACAATGCTCTTAACAAAACAAATAGAATTTAGTTCTAAATCCTTTAAAACTAATATTTAGTTAGCCCAGGAGTTTAAAGCACTGAAATGTTTGCCTCTGAAAACAAACGGGAGTCTTTGACTTTGTCAAGGAGAAATCAAGGTAGACAAAACCCAGAGAACTTTAAAAGAATGACATTGAAGGTTTTGACTTGGCAGATCAGCTTGTACAAAGGACATTTAACACTGTATTTATTTATTTATTTAAAAGATTTTTTTTTTTTTTTTATACCGGTATTTGGTTATTACCATCATATCGGTTTACAATGCAAAACGTTAATTTAACTAATAGCAATGCATCAATATAAAACAAAATATAAAATCCATGGTTTCATTCGTACCTTATTAAATTATTAAAATACAATTTCATTTTAAACTTCATTCATACACGTAACCAATCATAACACTGATCCTCACATACTATCTGCTGCAATATTTTTCCTAAACATCTGTCTCTGGTTTTAACACCTCCCACAGTTACTTTCTAATCCGCATGTCTTCTTATAAACCTATGTTCTCTTAATTGTTCTTCAGAGTGAAGGCCTGCGCCACCTCCCACAGTTATGAATGTAAACGTTGATCTTTTTTGTGAACTGATGTTATACCTGTTGTTGTTACACCTGTAAACTGTTGTTATACCTGTAAACCGGAGTGAAGGCCTTTCGCTAAACTTCGGTATATAAAAGCATACAAATAAATTAAATTGGTTTCCTTCCTGTTCAGCAAGAGGCCCTGTGTAAATTTCAAAATTACCTCTTTTTTTATTTTGCAAAATACCCCCAAAAATTCCACCCTTTTATTTTTCTGCTGGACAGTTATTAGGCAATACCCTGACTCATTGATTAGACTCAGTTATTTGCATGACTGTCAGGCTTTGAATTCTGCCATTGATTTTGTATTCCTGGCCAACAGATTGTAAATAATTTGCAAGCTTGCTTTTTACAATTTTTGCAATAAATGTCCCCACGTTGACAGCATGATTGCCCAAGTTCTCAGAGGCAATATATTTTCATGTTCTTGGGAGTATTCAACTTGTTTCTGAAAAACTGTAGCAGAAATCAATATAAGAAAACAAATTTAAGGCATATTACATCATATTCATAAAGGTGACAGCTTATGGACTAGTAGATTTCTTGAAGCATATGTTGTTGAGGACAAAAGTCTACATCATCAGATGCATCATGTGCACAATGTATTTTCAAATAGTGGAGAAAGGACATTTGGGATCTGATTCATAAAGGTCTTTTCCCATAGACAAAGAATGAGGGAAAATCTTTAGTGAAATAGACCATACTCTTACTTGCATTTGACTCATACATATTTAGAAAGCAGTACTCGACTGTCCTGTTTAGGTTGTTCAAAGGTAGAACATGTATAACATTGCAAGTGCTTACATAGTTGAGTTGAAAAAGAAATAAATCCAGTGGGTTCAATCCTATACAATTTCTTATTGCGTTTTTAGGAATTTTAATAAAGAAGAAATGATGGAACATATATGTCTATCACAAATATTGGTGGTGGTGGTGGTGGTGGTGGTGGAGGGAGTCTACACCACTACAGCTTGGCATAGACCCCACCACCACTGTTCTGAAAAGACATCAGAAGAACATACTGAAGTTAGCATGCATGCATGGACATACATATCTCAGAATAGATGTAAGTGGGATCTGCACCAGAAGGCTTATGAGAAGAGACTGAAGGACCAAAATATGTATACCCTGCAGCAGAGGAGGGAGAGGGAAGATATGATGCAGACTTTTAAATACCTGACAGGTATTAATGCACAGAAAGCCGTAGAACTAGGGGTCATAATATGAATGTCCAAGGGGGCAGACTCAGTAAGAACATCAGAAGCATATCTTCACTGAAAGGCTGGTGGATGCATGGAAGGCCCTCTCAGAAGAGGTAGCAAAGACAAGAAGGGTGATAGAATTCAAAAGGGTGTGGGATGAACACAGAGGTCGGAGGGCCCCCTAATATCTAAAGAATGGAAATCAAGAAAAGGGGTAACCTGTGTTAACTGGGGTAACCTGCATGGAGTGGCAATTACCACCATTAAAAAAAAAACCTAGAAAACTTGCTGGGACTGGATGGACCATTTGGGTCTTTTTCTGTCGACATTTACTATGTTACTATGTTAAAGGAAGGAATGTCAGATGCAAATAAGGCTTTAGTGGGTAGATGCTAAATAACATAGGGGGTCATTTTCCAAGTGGCTCGCACGTGATAAGGGACGTTTCGCATGTGAAAAGTCCCTTATCTCGTGCCATACCAGGATGGGGGCGGAGTCGGCCCCGGAAGAGGAGGAGTCGGGGCGTCACCGGGGCCAACTCCGCAAAGACGCCGCGGACGACGAAAAGGTAAGGGCCTTTTCGTGTCCAAGTTCGCGCCCAATAGCTACACCTTCTATGGAGGCGCTATTGGGTGCGAAACCGGCAGCGATTACACTGCGGCGGTGCGATCGCTGCTGGCTAGCGCAGGACCGCCCCCCGGGTCGACCCCCCGCCCCTCATTACCTAAAGTATCGCAGGTCTGCGATACTTTAGAAAATGAGGCCCATAGTGTGCTCTCTGAACTTTTAAATCACAAGTGCCTCAGGTCAGGTGTTAACTTGACCTGAGGCAACAAGCCTCAGGTCAAGCCTCAGGTCAAGAGCTAACAAGATGATTGGGGGTTAACTGATGGAGGAGATGGGGCTGTTAAGCAGGAGATGTTATGGGAGGTGTGGACCAGAGCAATGGTTCTCAATCCAGTTCTTGGGATACACCCAGCCGGTCTGCTTTTCAGGGTATCCTTTAACACCAGAGAATTTTTTAAATATCCCCTGGCATTGTGGTTCTTAATAACAACCTTTTTTAAGGATAGTAACTTAGTAGATGACAACAGTAAAAGACCGTGACCTATTCAGTCTGCTCAGTTATTTCCATTCACACCACTAAGGATATACCCTAGCAGTCAGCCATAGAGAGTGACTGTTTGTAAGATATCAGACCTATCCAAGGCATTTTTTGCCATTGCCCTCCTTTTATAATCTATCATGATGGGTAGATAAACATAAAAATCTCCTAGTTAGTATTTAGTTCACAATCATCATCCATCCCTAGTCACGATTAACCACAAAGCTTTGTAATTATCTAAATAGCTACCAATACTAGTGTGGCCACTGCCCAAACACCTCTCCTCCTATGTCCCTAATAATAGGAGTGTTGGGGACACCAGGTAGGCTTCAACTTTGTTGATCCCAAGACCTTTCTTTTGATTATAAAATGAATTTTGGAATACACTAAGTAGATTTTTTTGTTTTTCAATCTCCAGTGAATGCTTTCTCTCCTTGACCTTTTACTTTATCCATCCAATAGCTCAGAGCCATGTAGGCTTTGCCCCTGTCTGAGCACCTCTACAACATCTGGTATTATGCAGAACATTTTAAGGTAAGATTTCCAAATCTAATTCGATTTTAACTTCAAGGCTACTAATAAGATGATAAATACAATTTCACATTTGCAGCATTACATTTGATTAGCAAATACCCTATTGCAACCAAGAGAAAAGTATAAAAGCTGTTTTGCTTTTACTGCCCGTTTTGGTTCTTACTATATCTGGTTTTGATTTTCAGAATGCCATAGTCTCTTCTTCCAATGTGTTTAACTTCCAGGCTAGTGTTTGTCGAATGCTTTTGTGAGAGACTGGATGTTGCATGCTAGCTGAGTGACCCTTCTTTTCCACTGTCATTCTTTTGATGCCTGTGGTGCAAATCTTCTATAAATCGTTCACTTTTTATCATCCTTGAATCTGCCATTGGTATTCAGAGCGGTGAAACAATATTGCTCTTGACGTCTTGTCTGGTTTATGCTTTTGCCCGGCACTACCACACAGCCAGAGAAAGCTTCATTCGCACATTGATGTGAAAGACGTTAAACCATTCCTTCCATTGGTGGGTGGCAGAATGTGCCTGATTGCGACGAGTCAGTTGCTAGAGGGTGATCAGTTGTGAAGGCTGCACAACTCGGTCCTTGAGTTAATTAGCCGGCAGCTGATGCTAAGCAAATGGGTGAAGAACTGGGACTTGCTGGAGACTTTCGATATTCACAAGTTATTTTATTCAACAGAGGGAGTCAAATGTCTGGTTTCATGAGCCCAGTAGATGGGCAGATATTGTCATAAGTATCGTTATGTCATGATTCATTTATGTCAGAGCCTGCTTATTGGCCTAGAAAGCCATCTTTTCCATAAAAAGTTGTACCGGAGCCCCAGTGTGTATATTAAATTTTTCACTTTGAAAATTCTTTTAAATAGTTTAAGTAATGCCGCCAGTGGGTTTGTTGAGAACCTGTCACTGGGCATAGAACTCTCCAGACAGAATCAGATTCGGTGCATTACGGTAGGGGGTTTGTGGGAAGGGGACAAGGCAGGACAAGTGATGTTGACATGGGAGGAGCGAGAGAGAATATTTGGATAAGAAAATGGCAAAGCGAAGTTATTTATTTATTTATGTATTAATTGATCAAATCGCTTTTCAGATAAAAATGCTTAAGATGGTGAACAATCTCAAAAATGAAAAAAATAACATAATGCAACCTAAACAAACAATTCTAGAGATAAACAAGGTAAACCTTTCCAGTCTTGCTTTTATGCATCAGAATAGATCATATAAAGTTTGCACATAAACTGTTTTCTTCTTTTTCTACATTTAAACAGTTTCTGCACAATACAAGTAACACAGGAACAATTTGTTCGGCTCCCTTGACACGTCAGCCTCTTTATGTTTTCAGAGAGAGATGGTTTCACATTTTTGAATGCGTATAATAGTCCAGTACAGAGGTATGTGGAAATGACTTTAGGCTTGAAAAATGCTTGAAGTACTTGCCGACTGGCCACGACGTATTCTGCCCACACCCTCCCCGGAGATGGGGGGAAGGTTTTTCTTTCTACTTCGGTGCCGCGGTGTTGCAGACGACTTTACTCACTGGCTTCGTCCAGCTGCTGGTATTCAGTATCCAGACACTTAAAATTCTGCAATGCTAGCACTGCGGCGTGCATGTTAAGGAACATCACCTCTCTCGCTGAATCCGGAACGTGCCAGAAGCCTCTTCCTGTCCAGCAGCTGGAGGGTCAGGAATTTCAGTGGGCACTTGATACTGGGAGAATTTACCCACCTGCCAATCATTGGCCCGGGACACATACTTCCCCCTCTTTATTAATTCATTTCATTCCCTAATGGGACTGAAGAGCCAGGCGAGGTTTTCCCAGTAACTCAATGAGCTTTTCACTAAGGAATCCTGCCACAGAGACACAATTCATCTTCAGGGGGGACATTATTAATCAGAAGAGTTTTCTGCAGGCAGACCCATGTTGACCCACAGAAATAAATGTTGTCTAATTTTGGCCCTCTTCCTCCCATCGTGCGTACTTTTACCTAGCGATAAAAACGGGTGGAGTTAGGTCGGGGGGAGGGAAATTATGCACAGAGATTCTATAATCCCGGTGCCAGCCACATTTTCAAGGGAACTCTGCACGTAGATTTCCTTTGAAAATCAGCTTGCAGTACTGTGGCAATCCCATCGAAGCTTCCAACGGGGGGGAATTAAGATGGATCCCGCCACCCAAGTCATTTCCCGTCAGAACAGTTATGTTTACGGAACGTTTGCATGGCAAAGGCTGCGGCCATTAATGTCCACTCAATAACGGGGCAATTCTGAAGGCTAACGCGGTGTCTTTATTGGTCAGATGCTGCGGGGAGGATGGGAGGGGGAGCAGGGAATAATGACAAGAGTGGCACAGCACGCCCCAGTTAAGTACTATTTGCAGGCATGCTTCATTGCACCTCTGACAGATCCCATCCAGCGTCGGCCTCTGCTGAGCGCTGCCTTTCAGCAGCAGCCTGCACTTGTCTGCCTACATGCAGGCTGATATTTCCTGAAATGAAAATAAATCGCAATTGAGCCCAGATTCTTTTTTTTTTATTTTTTTCCATCTTGTTTATCAATGAAATGAAATGAGGGCATTTTGTTGCTTTTTTTTTTTTTATTCATTTACTTTGCAAACGAATGTACGTCCCTTGTAAAATGCCAGTTGCATAGAAATTAGCATTGTTGAGCTAACTTTAAACCTGCCAGTGGGTGATGCAGGAAGATCTATTGCTTTTATAGCAGAGACGTGACTTTCCACTCTGCCGTCACACAGAGACAGCAATCATTTATGAGACTCCAATAACTGTCAGGGAGGATAACCCCCCCCCAACTAGAGATTGCTAATATGTCCTATTTCACTATGTACACAAATAATGCTATATAAAGCATAGTAATTTTATGATTATTAGTGCTGTCATCTAGGATGGCATTAATCAGTGGGGGCTGAAAGACTTCACCCAGGACATAGCTGATTAAATCATTACTATACTCAGGATTCGATCATGCGTGACTAGAATGTTCTTACTATATGGAAAAGAGATAAATACTGGAGAAAGGCCAATCAGTAAAATGTATGTAATATCTGGAGATAAATGCAGGCTACAAGAGTATGGATCAGGCCCTACATAGAGATACTGAAGCTGTGGCATTTAATCTCACTCAATATATCAAACCCCCAGCTCTTGACCTTGGTAATTTTAAAATTATGCCCTCTGACCAAGTATGGGATCTGGGCACACAACTGGATGATGAAACACATCAAGACGCTAATCACATCTGGCTACAACAAGTTAAGGATTCCACAACGTCTGAAGCCTTTGCTAACCTTTGAAGACTTCCGGACTGTGTTTTTCATGCAAAATATGTGGCCAGATCTAGTGATGTGTATTCAACAATAATACTGCCAGTACTGCTGCTGAATGTCACCATGTATCAAAATTGTTCTGCGGATCTAAGCAATACAATAGGAGTATGAAGAGGCCATGATCAGTTAAGGTTCAATTCATTAGGTGGAGAACTGAAGGTTGTCCTTACCACTTTAGACATCAAAAATAATGGGTACACAGAATCGAAAATGGTGCTGCTGAAATGGACCTGCGTGCCTGGAGACCCGATGTCTGTTTGCCCAGGAGAGAGGGAAGGAGGAATTACTTTTGCGGCTCAGAGGCCTGATTTGTATTACCTGGACTGCAGGGGGGGAGGTTTCCGGCACTTAAGACAATAATAACAGTACTAGGCTATGGTAAAGGTACTAACACTGGATGGTACACTAAGTGTTAATACTTAAATGCAGGCATTTCAATTACTTTTCTTTGTTTTTACTTTAGGGTAGTTGCATGCATAGTAGCATTACTGCAAAGAAACCATCAGGTAGCAACAGCATGCATGAAAACAGCACACACTAATGCACTTAGTGCACAGATGTTAGCTAACGCTCCTGTTAATGTGCATGAACACATGTTTAGTGTGGGCAATAACCCTAGCACTTACTAGCACATAG
Source organism: Rhinatrema bivittatum (assembly GCF_901001135.1). Classification (NCBI taxonomy): domain Eukaryota; kingdom Metazoa; phylum Chordata; class Amphibia; order Gymnophiona; family Rhinatrematidae; genus Rhinatrema; species Rhinatrema bivittatum. The sequence goes on along the minus strand of NC_042627.1, from coordinate 73,354,258 downwards.
GCCCCTCTATTTAAGGATTACAGCACTGAATACCTACCGTGCAAGTCAAATCAATCCCCTCTAGAGGGCACTGTGACACCTAACATTCAATAAATTCGTGAACAACAATACTTGTAAAATCATATTTTATTTATGAGCTGAAAATGGATGCCTTGGTGCAGGTTGCCCTGATTTATTCTTAATTTTCATTAAACAAAATTTCTTAAACTCTAATGCTGTGTTTTCAAATGTTCAAGAATAAGGCCATAGAAAATCAGCTGAGGTCAGGAGAGCAGCAGGGGTGACGGGGACAGAATGGGGGCCCACAACCATAGCCAGTCTCTCCCAGTTATGGAAGTTGAGGCATTTCAGGTGCAGAATAAAAAAAGTGCAAACACATTGAGATTTTTTTGTCTGCTGGAAGGCGCTGTAGGTAGGGCATGTGAAGCAGGTGTCAGGGATCTCAATGAATTGCCAGGCAAAGAAAACAAAAACCTTCCCTATAATATCGTTAACAGGATGTGGTCGTTCTCTGCCTTTTAGTATTAGCACTGAAGATGAAAGAGGGGCCAATGTGAATGCAGGCCTACCCTATTTTGGACCAATCCAAAAATCCACGAATGAGGGTAACTAAACCAAATAATATCAAACAACCCTCATCAAATATTTTCCTGGAAGACATAGGCAGCGCGCTGCGAGCACTTTGAAACTTTGAAATGCGAGTATGCAATCATAGAGATATTATTTTGGAGAGCTGAGATGTGCGGCGGGCAAGCGATTTCCCCTGATGAAGAATTTTGTTCGAAACTTGGCCTCGGGTAAAAACGCATTTGCGGATTGAGGTCTAAGTGTCACATCGAGCTAAGTACTTTTTGTCAGTCTATTCAAGACAATGAAAATATAAGAAGTATATTCTGTTGGCGAACTGTTTTCATACTTCTGAAGAAACCCAACCTGGACACAAGAGAACTCTCCAATTTCCACCCCATCTCTAATCTCCCTTTTCTTGCAAAACTCACGGAGAAGGTAGAAAATACACAACTCTCAGACTACCTAGAAGAACATAAAATCCTCTACCCATCCCAATACAGCTTCCGTAAATCTTTCAGTACAGAAACTCTTCTTATCTCCTTCTCAGACCACAACCTCATGGGCCTAGACAAAGGGCTCTCATTCCTTCTAGTCCTTCTAGACATCTCTGCTGCCTTCGACACTGTGAACCACGCCATCCTACTTAATCGCCTCTCAGACATCGGATTATCAGGATTGGTCCACAGATGGTTCAACTCCTTCCTTAACAATAGAAGCTTCAAAGTCAAAATTAATAATAAAGAATCTCCCAACATCAAATCAGTTTTAGGCGTACCCCAAGGCTTTTCCCTGTCTCCTACTCTCTTCAGTATCTACCTTCTTCCCCTTTGCCAGCTTCTCACAAACCTAAAACTAATACTTTATCTCTACGCAGACGACGTACAGATTCTGATTCCCATAACAGAATTCCTCCCAAAAACACTCACCTACTGGGATAACTACTTCCAATCCATTAACAACCTCCTCACCAGCCTGAACCTAGTTCTCAACGTGGCCAAAACCAAACTCCTTCTGATCTCCGCCGACCACACGGTCCTAACCCATCAGACACCCCACAACACCCAGATCACGCAAGTAAGAGACCTAGGAGTAATCCTCGACAACCATCTAAACCTAAAGAAATCCATCAACAACACAACTAAGGATTGCTTTTATAAACTACAAGTTCTGAAAAGGCTCAAACCCCTCCTCCATTTCCAGGATTTTAGGACTGTCCTTCAATCAACACTCTTCTCCAAGACAGACTACTGCAACACTCTCCTCCTTGGGCTCCCCATCTCATCTACCAAACCTCTACAGATGCTCCAGAACGCAGCGGTGAGAATCTTAACCAACACCAACCGGGGAGCACAAATCACTCCTATCCTCCAGAACCTACACTGGCTGCCAATAAAATACAGAATCTTGCACAAGTCTCTCACCACAATACACAAAACCATCCACAAGCAGCTTCAACTTGATCTGCAAATCCCACTCCAACTATACTCCTCCTCTAGACCCATCAGAGAAGCGTATAAAGGAACCCTTCAAGTCCCACCAACTAAAGCCACGTGTCTATCAACTACCAAAGAAAGAGCATTTTCTACAGCGGGTCCTGCCATATGGAATAACATGCCCACAGACCTGAACCCTGCCCTCTAACCTTTTGAAAAAAACTTAAGACTTGGCTTTTCCGTCAAGCCTTCCCCTAACTCTCTAAAACTATCAATATACTACATATTCAGACTCTACTTCCTGACCAGACGCCACGCCTAATTCGGCGGTCTTTATATTTCTCATTTATTTAGTTCCACTGTCCTTTGCTTCTGGCTACCCTAGCCTCCAAGTTTCTATTTCCTTGTTTGATGTAACTTTTGCTTCTTTGTTAAATAGTTTATTCAGTTAACCCCCTTGTTCTATGTAAACCTATTTGATATGAATCTATTCATGAAGGTAGGTATAGAAAAGTATTACATACATAAATAAATAAATATGTTGGACAAGGATCTACTTTTCACAAACATTTTTACGTATAAAAAAATAATTTAACACAAAAAAAGTTTTTGGAATAAATAATAAATTAAATATAGGGGGACAGTGGTTTGTTCATGATTAAAAATAATAACGAGGATAACCTGGATGGTTCCTTGAAAAATTTACGAAACAACCACTTTCCTCTTACAAAAATATTTGCTATATAGAAAGTTTTGGTGAAAAGAGATTTATGTTTTTTATGAATAATTAAAATATTGATTATCCAGTTTTTGGGAATTTTTTAAGGGTTTAAAGGATATAAGGAAAGAAAAAAAATACAGGAAAATATTTGATGAGGGTTGTTTGATATTACCCTATTTTGGAGGCATACAAAGATTATGAAGGTTGGACTAGGCTCATCTGTATTGAGCACAGTAGGGATGAAATAGAAGGCAATCCTCGTATGGCCTGGCATGTGGCTAAAGAAGATGACCAACAAGGCCCAGGTCTCAGCTGAGTCGAGTAGGTAATTTCGGAATGCTAACGTGTCCATGCGCCCGATCCCACCAATAACCGAGACCCAGGATGTTTGCTGCGATTTCATAGAGCTGCCTGCAGATTCCAGGACTGCCAGTTTAGTCTTGCTCCCCCTGTTCTGGTGCTCATCCCTCCACGTGTTACTCTAAGAAAGAAGCTGAAGAGTCCGCCTCCAAGCCCATTAAAACCCCAAGACATCCAGCAGGGCCCCCTTTCCTCACTTTATTCCATAAGCTAGAGCCCTGGCGTAGGCCACCGCTCACATTCCTGCCCAATCCTCAGTGAACCTGTTATAACCAGAAACTCCATCCATTGACTCCTCCTCTCCTCTGCACTGCTTCCTATTTTGAGGGAGGGTCTCGGGAGGCAGAGCAGGGTGGGCCCCATTTTAATCAGCAACAGCCCTCTCTGTCCCCTCCCCTGACTGTGTGCCAAGCTGGGAGGGAGGTAGGGAGGCGGATTAGAGTGGGAAGGAGCTGAAGAGAAGGGAAGGGGGAGAGAGAGAGAGAAAGACAGAGGGGGAAAGGGGAGAGAGACACCAGGGTGAGGGAAAAACAAGAAGGTACAGGGGAAGAGGGGAAAACACACACAGAAGAGAATAGGAGAGGGAAAGGAAAGATAGATATATGGGGGGGGGGGGGTGAGATATAGCGGGGGGGGGAGAGCATGGAAGAAAGGAGGGGAGGGGAGACATGGGACCAGGGGAAGGAAGGGAAGGGAGATACAAAAAAAGCAAAAGGGAAAAAGATGAGAGAAAGAGGCAAGCACAAGAGAGAGGAGATAGAGGCAAGGAGAGGAGAAACAAAAGCAGGGAACATGATGAAGAAGAGGGGAGGCAGGGGCAGATACTGGTGAGCAGGGGAGATGCTGGGGAGGTAGGCAGGGGCAGATACTGGTGAGCAGGAGAGATGCTGGGGAGGTAGGCAGGGGCAGATACTGGTGAGCAGGGGAGATGCTGAGAGGTAGGCAGGGGCAGATACTGGTGAGCAGGGGAGATGCTGGGGAAGTAGGCAGGGGCAGATATTGGTGAGTAGGCAAGATGCTGGGAGGTAGGCAGGGGCAGATACTGGTGAGCAGGGGAGATGCTGGGAGGTAGGCAGGGGCAGATATTGGTGAGTAGGCAAGATGCTGGGAGGTAGGCAGGGGCAGATACTGGTGAGCAAGGGGAGATGCTGGGGAGGTAGGCAGGGGCAGATACTGGTGAGCAGGGGAGATGCTGGGAGGTAGGCAGGGGCAGATACTGGTGAGCAGGGGAGATGCCGGGGAGGTAGGCGGGGGCAGATACTGGTGAGCAGTGGAGCTGCTGGGGAGGTAGGCAGGGCAGATACTGGTGAGCAGGGGAGATGCTGGGGAGGTAGGCAGGGGCAGATACTGGTGAGCAGGGGAGATGCTGGGAGGTAGGCAGGGGCAGATACTGGTGAGCAGTGGAGCTGCTGGGGAGGTAGGCGGGGGCAGATACTGGTGAGCAGGGGAGATGCTGGGAAGTAGGCAGGGGCAGATACTGGTGAGCAGGGGAGATGCCGGGGAGGTAGGCAGGGGCAGATACTGGTGAGCAGTGGAGCTGCCGGGGAGGTAGGCGGGGGCAGATACTGGTGAGTGGGGAAGGGCAGATGCTGAGGGAGGGAGGAAGCAGGCAGTTGCTCGTAGGCTGGATGAGGAAGGTGTGTATGTGTGAGTTACTTGGAAGGGAAGGAGAGATCAGTTGTCCCAGGACGTCTCTGCCTGTGCGTGAGTGAATTGCTGTTGGGGGGTGGAGGGAGGAACCTGTCTCTATTATTCCTACTGCTGCTTGTGAGCCCTCTAGGGCTGTGCTTAACTTTGTAACTCATCTGGGTTGTAATATAAATTGGGGTCCAGATTTAAAAGCTACCTCAAAAATGAGTTTTTATTAGACTGAATTTGAATAATGCCAAAGAGGGAGCATGATACACCAATTCAGGAAGTCAATTCTCGACAAACAGCACCGCAAGATGAAAATTAAAGGTGGGGGAGGAGCCGGGATGGAGTTGGGGCAGGGCAGGGGGGCATGTGCTAAAATCTCCCTCTTAAAAATTGATCTGCCTTGGCAGTTCTCGCAGAATCACAACTTGCACACCACTAGGCTCCTGCCAGAGGGTTTCTACCATGATTTTGCTAGTCCCTTATCTGCTGCCAGGCAGGGGTTCATGTTGTCCTGAGAATCAGTTTAAGTAACTCCTTGCATGGATTTGTATTCATTTTAGTCAGGGCCGGCGGCAGCACTAGGTGAGCTAGGCCTGAGCTTACGGTGCCGACCATCAGGGGGCGCGAGCCATGCGGGGCCGCTCATGGCCCGAAAAACCAAGAGGAAGGTGTCGGGGCCGCGACTAGGGGGCGGGGGGGGGGGGTATGTCGGCACGACCGGGGGGGGGAGGGGAGCCGCAAGGCAGAGGGTGCCTGATCCCCTTTCACCGGCCCTGATTTTAGTTGAGTTTGTATTCCCAACTTTCCTTCTTAAATGGCACGAAGAATGCGCTATCACCCACGGGCTTGTACTTTATCTAAAGGAGCAACATTTCATACTTTTCTTCAATCTCAGTGCGCCTGCCGTGTTTGAATTAATTTAGCCTTGGTCACTTAATTTCAAGTCAACAGAAAAACCTTGGTGAGTCACCGTGAATGCATGCGTTTTTTTTGCTGATATAACCGTGAGCCCCTGGGCAATGTTTCCCATTTATTTTACTGTCTGAAGTTAATTTGAGCAGATGCACCAAGAATGACAAAACCAAACAGCTTGAAAAATAGGTTTCCAACCCTTGAGGCAAAATTAGAAACTTTTATATATATATATATATATATAAATTTCATTTTCAAAACAGACTGAAGTGAAACCTTCTGTTTAGCTGAAAGTTAATACGGAAATAACAACATCCTTTGCTTTAATCTCCTGCTGGATTTCAAATGAATGAGATTTTCTTGACAGCAAAGCCAGCTAGAAGAAGATAGGGATGCGATTTGTTTGAAATGAATGGGTAAAACACAATGAAAGAAAAACATTTGTTTCATTTGTGGACCCTGGAAACGAATGCAGGGCTCCCACAAATTAAACAGAAATATTTGTCTCATTTGTTCATGTTTCCCATTGAAGTCTCTGGCTGTGTACTGCTGAGCAAAAAAACTATAGAAATCAGCTCTTGCCTGTGTGACCTCACAGCCTTGTCAGAGCGAAGGCGGGACAAGTTGACATGGAAACCACAGAGAGGACAAATCAGGGTGCAGCATCTTTTTAAATAGCCTATAGTATAGCTGCTTTGTGAATAAACCACCCACTTCCCCTGTAAAGTCTGAGCATGTGCAAGAAGCAGTCTGATTTCCTCTCTGGCTGCTAGCAGAGAAAGATGTGCTTGTAGAAGCTCTCACACAGTTTTAAAAAAAAAAAAGCTTACAAACTTTTAGATTTGGCACTGGTTAAGGGCTGATCTCGCTAACTCTACCAGAAAGCCAGAGGAAGTGCACTGCTGCTGATTTTGAGTTTTCTCTTCGCTGGGGAGAGTCAGAGTGTGCAGCAGTGCTAGCAATCTTTTTTGACTGAGGACAGTGAGGTGAAATGGAAGAGAAGTCTTGGCAGGCTGTTAGTCTTCTTGTTCTGTCCAATGTTTAGCTAACACTTTTTTTTTTTTTTCCGTGTGTGTAGTCAGCCAGCAGTGCACACAGCACAGCCACACGCATACACTCTGTGAGAGAGATAGAGAGTTCATACTGTGAGTGGGGGGTACATTTACAGAATCAATAAATTCATCTGTAATATTCAAATCCCCAGTAGATAGCGGAACAGCAAATTCCATCGTGTCAGGAAGAGGGAGAGGAGGGAACGGTGCGGGCTTGTCAGTTTTAGCAGGGGCAGAGGAAGTAATGCAGATCAACCTAGTCTACATCTAGCAGCAGTGACAAAAAAAAAAAGACACTGGTCTTGACCTGAAATTGACAAGAGACTTTTTAGTTACAGAATGCCAGGAGTGGAAGGTACTGGTGGCTCACGGCAGAAGCAGCTGAAAATCGGGGGCGCATGGGCCCCCATCAACTGAGCAAAGAGAAAAGGCAGGAGAGCCATCCAAGGCAGAGGCACGGACCTTGGCAGCAGAAGTGCAACAGCCAAAACCAGCTGCAGGCTGCTTTACTGCTTCAGTGGCAATGGATATAATAACTGAGGGAAAATAATCAAATATTGGTTCCCCAATATACACAATTACCCAAATAAGGAGAACCTTATATCATATAACATGTATCATTTAAAACACACATTTATTTAAGAAAGACACAACTTAATATAAACCCACATATACAGTCATACATTTAAAACATCACAAACGTGAAAGTCATATAGGCATTTCTGCCTATATGACTTTCACGTTTGTGATGTTTTAAATGTATGACTGTATATGTGGGTTTATATTAAGTTGTGTCTTTCTTAAATAAATGTGTGTTTTAAATGATACATGTTATATGATATAAGGTTCTCCTTATTTGGGTAATCAGTGGCAATGGAGGCACTGATTCTGAGAGAGATTCTTATCCAGGTTTTCTTGACTCAGAACTTGAGCAGCTAGAAGCTGAAAAAAAAATTGAGAGGATTAGTCACTAGAGTCTTAGCCTCCAGGTCAGTGATTATGGGAGACAGATGATGATTTTGACGGTGATGATGAGAGCAAATGCCCAGCGAGAGCAAGCAATGCAATTAGAGAACATGAGTGATGCCCCTGGCATTTCTCCTCATGTTAAGTCCAGTGCCAGCATCAGCCCCCATCACTTTAAAGGGAGGTGGGACCTGCGTGTTGCTGGGAGTATTCACTGCAGTAAAGCTATGAGTAAGTGGAGCATCTGACATATGCTGGAGAAGCAGCATTGGTATAGGGGTGGGGATCTCCTTCTGTCACCTGAAGTAAAAGCCAGAGGAAAGGGTTTGAAAAGGGGAACGCTTTTCCCCAAGCTAATCCCGCGGCCCCTTCCAACAGTCAGGTGGCAGGCCAGGATTACCCTGCCGTGTGTCCAGACCCACCACAGAGGAAACAGGGTGGTGTTTTGTAGCACTGTCCCATGGCCAGAGGCAGTAAAGTAGTAATGAGGAACCCGGGATGTAATTGGCCAGGGCGATCAGCCCCTGAAGGTAGTGGAGAAGGTGGGTTTTATGCCCCAATTACAAAGTCCCCCTCCAGTACGTTTAATAGGAGGGTCATCCCCCACCTCAGTGCCATAGTCGCATACAGGCACAAATGGCTAAGGCAGAGGACAGTGCAATATCTGGACCGCCACAAATGTGACCCTGACGGCACACTAATGGGACCTGGCTAAGGCGGGGACAGAGCATCAAAGTGCAGGTGGGCTTTGCTGCGCAGCCAGCTGACAGATAGCTGCCGCACCTCGTGCACTATTCCATCAGCCATTAGGAAGATACCGGAGGGTGGCAGCTGCATCAGAGAGGCCGGAGTCTTCAGGCAGGCTTCTCAGACGATGGTGCAAACACGGCAAAGGCAGTAGAAGATGGTGGCTCTCTGGGTGCTGCTGAACGCTTTGCACACCTGCTGCACCTGGCAGTCAGGAATGTCCCTGGGATTGGGGCCAAAGGCCCTTGGGAATCTGTTCCTGAACGGCCTGACAGTGAGGTGCAGGAGAATAGCAGGGGCACTTACACTGAGGTGTGAAAGGGGAGCAGCGTCTCCATAAGAAGTAGGAAGAGTTTGGGATGCCTCACCTGCTGGAATTCCACCTCTATGATGCTGCAGAGGTTAGGGGAGCAGCAGGCACCCCTTCATGGTCTGTTTGGATCGTTCCCTGGGCCATTATGATTGGGCTGTAATGAGGCAGCTGATCACATCCTGAAGCCCTTCATGAGAATACGAGTTCCAGAATGAATATGCATGAGATATTTGCATACATCGGAGGACCAGGGTACTCAAATCTATCGCATGCACATTCATTGTGGCAATCCTGAAAACCCCGATTGGCTAGGCGTGCCTCCAGGAAAGGGTTGGGAAACACTGGATTAGAGTATGGTAAATCCTAAATCCTTTACTTATTATATTTTCATAGCTAGTTACATCAGATAATCCCCTTTTTTTTTTTTTTTTGGCCTTTGCAAAAGAAAAAGGAATGATGCATTATCATTTTCTCTTCTGTTGGGTGAAGTATGTTCCTTTACTACTGAATTTACATTATTTTTAATACATGTGGAATAAGCAAATGTGATCCTGGTAATTTCTTCTGAAAGTAAACAGCTTCTAAAAACACTGACAGTTCTACTTTTCCAGAGGACCTACACTTGGCCCAATCCAAGATCTGATAACTAGTCATAAAATAGCTCATTTGGTAGAACACTGCCAAGCTGCCAAGATTGGTTCATGACTTTGGTTCATAATGGTTTTGAACTGAATGAGGAACGATCCAGTTCACAGTTTTACATTTTGCTTGGAAAGTGCCGCTCACATTTTGCCTTTAGTCTTCCAGTTTCTGTAGACTGGAACCTGCAACCGGTGTGCACGTTGAAATCCTAGTAATTTCAATTATGGGATTCATTTTTACAGTATGAGCTGGCTAGCTACTTTTCATGTCACAATTCCTCAACAAGCAATAGACTATGGTATAATGTTCGAGGATCGGGCCAGCTGGGCTAAGATCTTTTTCTGACTTCAGCTACACGGGAAAAATGCTTGGAATATCTAGGTCATGGTTGTGCGTGCTTAGTATGGAACAAAGATGGGAAGACTACGGAGAACTTAGCTCTGCTTGCCTTACAGACCTTTTTAAAAAAAACAAAAAACAACCCTCTGTTCTCTTTCTGACAGTCAAAGCTTCCTCTTCCCATTCCTAGGCCCACAGAAACTTGGACTTAACCCTTGTTGCGCTTTATAACATTCAAGCATTCATTTATATAATGAAATCAGTGGAATTTGGTGGAATTCTGTTTGTATTTTGTACTCTTTAGACAATGCTAAGGCTGCTGAGCACGTGATAAAAATGGTGTGCTGTGCAACAACAGGGTTGGAAGACATTATTTTATGTATATGCTAAAATTAGTATCTAGAATCATGCAAATGAAGCTTTAGAGTGTAGATGGGAAATAGCATGGTATGCTCTCTTCCATCTGCTGTTTAGTGTGCATTTGGTAATGCCAAAAATTTAACACCTGTCTGGGACCAGTCAACTCTTTTGCATGAATGCTATTGAAAGGGCTCAGCTACCAGCATGCATTATTGTGGCTGAAAGATGAAGATGATGAAACACTCCTCAATATAAAAGGCAAAAGACTTTTAGTGTCTCTACTAATTCCACAAGGTCATACAGAATGGCATGATTCTGATTCTGGTCAGAGACTACCTACATCCATGCCTGATGCCTGACCCAGAACACCAGTCTTGGCACTGAGGGCTTCTTTGAGGTCAAAATGCATTTTGTTTGATTACAGAACTCTTTTTGTAGAGATTTGAGAATCTCCCAGGCTCTGTTATCCTGCGGTTCTATCTACAAGCAGAGCTGGCACCATTTCGAGGAGGGGATTCCCAACTGATTGTTTGTTCTAATGCGGCCCCCTTCCCCATTTCTTCACATTACCTGCTCAATACACCACTGATTCTAAGGCTAACCTTGGCCCCAACACTACAGGGTATGCACAGAGGGTAGATGATTAGGTGCGGGTGCCCTCAGCTGGCATATTTCTCTTGGCACCAAGGGGGTGATGTGGTGCAACTGGAATGCTTTGGGGATAACAGAGAGGAGATGTGGCTACTGCAGCAAAAGGAGTTAGGGGAGATGTGGATAATATATAGGGGAAAATAAAGAAGAGAGAGAGGGAGCAGGAAAGAGAAGGAGGTGACACCAGCACAAACTTAAGCACATAAAATGTGTCTGCTTGTATTCATATAACACAAATGTATTTTCAGGCAATAACAAAAGACAAGTCTTTGCTATCACTGGCATCATTAACTCAGCCATAGATCCCAGTAGATCTTCCAAGGCGTGAGACTAAAAAGCAATCTAGGCTTCAAAGGTTTCTTTGTACTCACCAATTTTTTTGGTTTGAGTGCAGAGTTCTTTTCTTTTAGCTTTGAGGCCTTGGCAGATTGTATTATTCAGTCACTATGATGCTGAATATCAACCTCAAAATAAATGACACAAGCCAAAGCAGAGTTGGAAAACTAATTTATAGTGTTTAGGAATTTTCTAATTCTTGCACAGAATCTAGCTGCCACAGGAAAGCGTAAGGCTCTGCATTAGACCTTCTGCTTCCTGTTGTCCAATATTATGCAAGGAGGGAGGGGCAACAATACTAACAGTGCCTAGGGCCAGTAAAAACTTAAATCTGTCACTGGCACACGTTAGAAAAAAAACTCTTATGTGTTGTTTGCCAGGAACATTTTGTCCATTGTGCTGAAGGCTTGTTGTTATCCAGGTAGCAAGAAAATATATTGGCTCAAGGGAAGAACAGGATTTCTACGCCAATGAAATTTATTTGATTTGAGGTGTTGTTGACATGTCTCTCGCAGTCTAGTTTGTATTGAACTCAAATGTGCCCGAGTACAAAATCAGAAATATATATATATTGATTAAACTGGTGAACTGACAACAGCAAGTTGCAAAAGCATTCAAACTCCAGGAGATTGCTGGCAATGTAAAAAGGATCCATAAGCAAATGAATTCTGAGGGGGAAGAGCACAGAACAGTTATTGTGAACATTTTAAAGTCTAGTAAAGCATGGGACTGTGGGAATGAGACCAGTGTTTCCGAAATCAGCAGTCTGACTCTCCTAGTGACCTTTGATAGGCCATTCTATCTTCCCATAGCACAGCTAATATTGTGAATATTTATCACTCAAGGCACCAATGTCAGTTGCCCTGCTGTTAACTCCAAACATGGCTGTATTTGTCACAGGAGGGGAATGATAGGTTGGCCCGGTGGCTCAGTGGAGGGACCTGGATTTCATTCCTGGTTGAGGTCTTCCTCTCCCTGGGTCGGCCAGGGCTGAAGATGCTGCTGCGGAGACAGCATTCACAACCCCTCGGGACACACCTAACCAGTTAAGGTTTTTGGGATATGCACAATGAATATGCATGATACAGATTTGCAAACAGTGCATGCAAATCTATCTCATGAATATTCATTGTGGATATCTTGAAAACCAAATTGGCTGGGTGTGTCCTGAAAACTGAGTGGAGACCCTCTGCCTTAGAGGGGAGGCATTCATAGTTACAGTGCAACAGCAACACCCAGCAGCTGGATTTAGGGACCATGATCGCAGAGTTCGGCGAGGAGCCCTGGTGCAAGGCCCCCAGCCTGGAATTGTCACTGCAATAACTGGACTAAAATAATTTGAGAGGAGATATAAAATATAGGGCTCTGCCCGTACATTTTTTTCTTTTTTTTTTTTTTGTTTCATGTATTGTTTATGTCATATCACTTCATTTTATCTGAAATTAAATAAAAAAATGTTAAAAATAAAGTCCTCTCCGGGAAAAGCACAAGATGGTGTTGGAAGCGAGACGGGCCTAAGTGTCCTGCTTACCACTGGAAATTTTCCACTGGAAGAATGCCGCATTCAGCCCGCAAAAGAAGGGCCAAGGAGCGTCAGGCCTCGGACGCGACCAAGGCTGTTCTAATTGTGGGTCCGATGGACGCTCATCTCCGCCGTAGGACGGAGGTGGGGGTAGAGAGTTCGCTGAGCGATAGGGTGGGGGAAGAGGAGCCCTCCTACGCTCCAGAACTGATGACATCACTCTCCCCTGGGGAGAGATCGCCACCAGCAAACCCAGCCGTAAGGCTCCTGCAGGAGCAAGGAGACCTGGGGCTGTCGGAGGACGTCAACCTGATGGAGCCCCCGTCGAGGCATGAAGCCCTGCAGGAAGCTGCAGCGGCCCAGCAATTCAATCTTGGAGCTGGAGAAATATCCACCAGAGTGGCAGGATTGGGGCCTGGAGAGAGCTCTGCTGTTTTTCCTTCTTTGCAACTCAAAACTCTGGTAAGACCACAAACCTTCACATTGGAGCTTATCTGGGAAGCAATTAATGATCTAAATAAGAATATGGTGACACAGATGGAAGTTTTGTTGAATACAGAGAAAGATACAAAAATTAGAGTTGATAGAATTGAAGCAGAAAATGCTCAAAATAAAAGTGAACTGTTAACAGTTAAAGCTGACCTGGGTAAGGTAAATGACCTATAATATGCTTTGGTTAAGGAAAACCAGATATTACAACTTAAAATTGAGAACTTGGAAAATATTTCAAGGAGTAAAAATATCCGGTGTATCAATTTCTCTAAGCTCCCGATGTCAACACCAACCCAACTCTGGCAGAGATATTTAATGGAGGTGCTTAAACTACCAGAGGCTACACTACCTATTATTTCCAAGATATACTACCTCCCCCCACTGAAGAAAGCCACCAGGGGAAATAATAACGAGAATATTCTAATGCAAGAATTACAACCAGTACAAGCACCAAGTATAAATGTATCCGCGATATTAGAAGATTCTGAAAGCAACCTGGCGAGACCATCAACATTGCTTTTGACTTTTATGTTAGAGTCTGATAAAGACTGGGTATTTAGAAAGTATTTCCTAAATAGATCAGAGGAGTTCTTAAGTTGCAGAGCTCAGATGTTTCCGGATTTGTCTAGGCAATCCAAAAAACGTAGAAGGCGATTTTTATTGTTAAAACCTCAAGTAGTGCAACTAGGGATGTTCTTTATATTGAAATTCCCATGTAAATGCTTAATAAAGCGTAGAGGTAATACATATATATTTACTCGACCATCTCAGTTAACAGAATTGTTAGTAAATAAAGGTAGACCGTTGCTTAGCTCTTCACCAGGCCCTGAATAAGGGCGCTCTTATGGTGGAAATTAGATCTCTCAGAAAAATGTAAACTGTCCTATAGCTAAATTACTTGGCAGTATATTATATTTCCTGAAGTTGTGTAATCTTGGATATAATTGAGGGCTTGTTAGACAGGTATGACAATTAGTAATTCCCTGTAATATGATGTTTCTTGAAAAATTTTGTTTTCTTTGTTCTACCTGTATTTCTACTCAAGTAATCTTTGCTTGACAAAAATGCTTGTAAAAGGTATAAACACATAATTAAAATAAATAAATAAAGTTGTCTCCTCTGAGCCTGCCCTCACCCTCTCCCTTAACCTCCCGGGACCCATCTTACCCCCATCCATGGGTCTTAAGAAATCAAAATGGGTTACGAGCAATCCCCAGGCACTCCTGCCCCATTGGGTCCTGATTCAAGACTATACCAGATGGCCTTGAGGAACCCCCATGGATGGGGATGGAGTAAGATGTTTCTAGAGTGGAGGGTGGGGGCCCAGGGGTGGCCTTGAATTGAAACATTTTGCCAAGGTGGAAGGGCTGGAATGGAGCAGACGGCTGCTTACTAAGAAAACAAAATGGAACACAATTGACATTTTGATCATTTTGCTTTCATTTGACTTTCAAAATGTAACGAAAGAGAAAATTTTGTGGACATTTCCTGTTTCATTTCAAATGAAAGCACAGCCCTACTTGTCATAATATTAATTTAATTTATGAATAACGTATGTCTTTGATGTATTTTGATCCCATCTTGCTCAGGGAAACCAGCTGCGTTATTCATACCCTGATTTCTGTTACCTTCAGCTTCTACTTATCCCTCATTTGATTAAAAAAGTTAAATGAGAATTATCATTCTTATTTCTCCAGATCTGTATGCTGACTATTTTCCTCCAATACCGTTTAAAGAAATATAACAACTGAAATGTATCAATGCAGTCGTTAAAAGCAGCATAAGTTATTGCATAGCTGATGACATTATTTTCTAAGTCATGAAAATAGATGCAGAAAACAAGCTATTATCTTATCAACCATGGAAATAGGGCCTGCTACTTATTTATTTATTTATTTATTTATTTATTTATTTTAAGTTTTTCTATACCGGCATTCGCAATAGATATACTTCAACAGAATACACTATCTGCTTTCTTTACAATATCCTAAGGAAGGGCGTGGCAAAGCTAGTGGAGCTCTCAAGCACCTTAAAGAAAACTGAAACGGGAATGGTGTTTGTTTTTCACTGCCAGATGAATCACCCTAAAAGATTATTGTCTAGGAAATGGAAACAGATACAGTGTGGTCCAGTTTCAGGACACACGAGCTCAAAACAATTTGCGCAGGTAGATTGGGCTGTCTGTGAATTTCTCTTCTCCACCAGAGGAGGAAAACGGCAGGCGTTCGCTTGATCTTCCATTCCATGTGCGCTTCGGTTTGTCCACGCAAATGAAAAGAAGCGGGCGATTTTAGGGCACTTGTAGGTGAATTTTCAAAGGAGTTATACGCGCGTTAATATAACATACTATCGTAGCAATTTTCAAAAGGCATTTACGCACGTAAGGTGCGCTTATGCAAGTAAATCCCATAGACAATTCGATGGCATATATTGTGGCAATTTTCAAAAGCCGAATTACTCGGGTAAAGTGCATAGAAATGCGTAGAACCCAGTTTTAAGCATGTAAATGCTTTTGAAAATCAGGCCCTTAATGCGGGGGGGTTTCCCTTGGAAAATTGGCGGCTGCGTAGGCGGATTAGGAGGGCCCATACACATTGCAAACAATGGGCGCTATGCAAATTCCCCCTCCCCCCCCCCCTCACCGAATCCCTTCTATTTGTCTGGAGCCTTAGTGTTGGAACATCCCTGTAGGACCGAGTACAATAAGTATCAGATGGCATGTTGTGTGCTGCAGCAGACTGGGGAGGTCAGCAGAGACAGCGGAACAAATGCTGGCTCTAGGAATTCCTGCTTGAAACATGCACACACTGCAACAAGAAATTGAAAAACAGGAAAAAGTGCCCATGTGCCAAAAAATGACATTTTAAATTGGTCTCCGACCAACCACAGAAACATGGGCAAGTGCAAAGATGCTCTGTGCCCTGTGCACTGCATTAGTTTATATTTCTTGTTAAATACTCAGTTGTAATTATGTATATTTTGCTTTGCAGAGTATCTGTTAAAGATTAGGAGGGGGCAGTGTATGGTTGTAAATGGGACTGGGTTAATGCAAAATAAAAACACCTTTGGAAACGTAAGAACTGCAGCTTTGAGTAGTTAAGAATACGGGTGCTTTTTCTATCTCTGTTATATACATATACCACACACATACTTTTTTCCTTCTTTAAAAAGTATGCATAATATAAATATACAGATGTCAGTTGCATGCAGTCATATATTTAACATTTGGTGCATCTCTAATGAGCTTGTTTTAGAAGAAATAGTCATGGTTTTAGCCAACATGGCTCTGCATAAGCTTTATTTGTTCATTGCAGATGGCTCTTGAGAAAGCAGGGTAGCCACCTGGCTTCATTTTTTTTTTTCCTGAGAGCTTGATCCGATCTTGGTTTTACCCCATTGGTTGAATGCATGGATTTGTAGTTACGAGTTCCCTATTAACTATTCTTTGAGAAGCAGGACAACAGCACTGGGTTTAAAAAAAAATAAAGACAGGAATGGATCAAGCTGTGGTGCAAAACAATGAAGCCAGTTGGCAGATCCAATGAGAAGGAGCTGTGACCTGAGATGCAGGAAACTTGTACATCTTTGTAGGGGTCGCTGTGAAATGGAGGCTGCATTTTCTGGGACAACGACAGTGGAAGGAGAGAGGACTTGCTAAATCTTGAGAGGCCAATTTACAAAGCAATCTACATAGAAACATGAAGGCAGAAAAAGACCTCATGGCCCATCCAGTCTGTCCATCCACCCAATTAATTTAGCTTCATAAATTCCCCTCTCTCCCTTAGAGATCCCCCTGTATTTATCCCATGCGTTCTTGAATTCACGTACTGTTTTTGCGTCCACCACCTCCACTGGGAGGCCGTTCCATGCACCACCCTCTCTGTAAATAAATATTTCCTAAGATTACTCTTGAGTCTACCCCATCACTCTTATCTCATGACCCCCTTGTTCTAGAGCCTCCTTTGCATTGAAAGAGGCTCACCTCCCTTGCTTGGAAACCTTTGAGATATTTGAATGTCTCTATCATACCTCTCCTATCTTGCCTTTCCTCTAGGGTGTACATGTTTAGATCTTTAAGTCTATCCCCATGTGCTTCAGAATGAAGATCCATGACCCTTTTAGTAGCCACCCTCTTGACCGACTCCATCCTGTTTTCAATTTTTTTGAAGATGCGGTTTCCAGAATTGTACACAGTTTGCCAAGTGAGGTCTCACCAAGGACCTATACAGGGGCAATAACACCTCCCTTTTTCCGCTGTGATAAAATGGATTGCGCGCCTAGAATATCTTGTCTGAGAACTGGTCTCCTCTGGCCAGTGAAGGTACGTGCAGGCTTACAAGGTGCCTGCCCTTTTGCCAAGGTGCGAGGAGGCTCTCCTCAAGGACTTTTTAGATCGGGGGAAGGAAATAGCATGCACAGGACTGGATTTAAGAATAGGCAGCACAGGCAGGTGCCTAGGGTGCCGAATTCAGTAACTGGGTCACTCTCCCTATTGCTTCCAGATATCTGGGGGTAAGAACACCCACTGCCCCACCTGTCCTCTTCCTATGGGCACCATAATTTTAGATCCAGCCTTGAACATGTGTGCATATGATATTTACAAAAATAGATGTGCTATTTTTTTACCCCGCTCGGCAGCCCCCAAATAAAGGAGCAATGTGAAGTATGAGGGCACTATTAGCGTGCATGCTTTGTGAAGAATTTGAAGGGCCCGCACATTGACAACATGGATGAAGTAAACAAGGGAAGAACTAGGTTGGGGATAGACTTATTATGGTTTTCATACGTCAGGTTTCATCATGGGCTAATCACACACAGCTCATAAAGGGCGAGGGGAGAGAAGAAAAAAAAAAAAGCAAAGAGGGAGTTAGGTTTATGGCACTTTCAGATCATCTCTGAAATGCGAAAGTGTTTCCTTTAGGATATTTTGCTAAAACTGGGCCGAGTTTCTCTGCCAGGAAAAATCTTAACAAGTTCTCTCACTTCTCTCTCCTTCTGACCTCATCGCCCTTTCTTTTCTCTCTCTCTTTTTTTTTTTTTAAACATCCCACTGCTTCCTGCATGCTTGAGTCAGTGTGGGCTGCACTTTTAGCACGAATAATGACATGCAGATACTGTTGGCACTTGCTGAACTAGATCTCTTCAGTCTGAATTGCCTCTCCGGGTTGTTTTTCTAACAGCTCAGACAAAGGGAATCTTGGCTTCCTGCAGTCTCAGAATAACACCGGCATGTTGGTCGGTGTTTTGAGGAGCGGCTACACCTTTGTCGAGCCTTGTCCAAGCCTTAGATAAACGAAAGAGTATATAATGGCACAAATCTAGTTGGCAATCTCTGAAAACTCACTGGGGGCCCTGTTGAAGGGAGATGAGGCTACAAGACAAACTAATGTTGAAATCTTGGTAAATGGGGCTACCGCTTCACAAGTTTCAATTTGGGCAAATCCATTCCCCTGCGTCCATTTTTTATAACGCATCCACCATGGGTCAACTTTTAGTAGCCTGGCCATGCTTATTTGCAGAGTATGCATACACTTTAATACTTGTTTTTGTAGTTAATTTTTGAAGGGAATGTAGATTAAAAATTAGCTAGCATACAAAGGGAACGCCTACTTTGCACCTACTGGTTACCTAGGTGCTGGGAAGGAAAGGAACAAGGGGAGTCAGTATAAAGCACGCATGCTTTTGAAAATCCCAGGTATGCACATTGTTTTACGCCCTGAAAATAAACACACGTTCCGAGAACGCCTCTTTTAAACCCAGGTAAAGGTTAATATTCGCCATGGAAAGCAGTGGTTTAGCACTTTCAGTCTGGCAGAGGAAGGCAGTGTTCAGCCAGGCCAATTTAGCTGGGGAAATATCTTTGAAAATTGCCCTCTCTGAGAGCAATAAAGCTTTCTCCATTGTTGCAAATTGCAGGGGTACTTTTTTACCTGCGGGGTTTGCATCAGTAATCGAAGCAAAACTAAGCTCATTATTGCACCTGGGAAAAAGTACCCACAAGTATTTGTGCTGGCTTTTTCATGGGTACTTTTTCCCTGGGAAATCACATGCCTAGATTAGAAAATGTCATCTACGAGTGCTACTTCCTTCTCCTGACCTAAACACACTCTTGGGAGCGACTCCAGACAAACTGGTAGAAACACCCCAGATAATTTTGCTTTCATCTAGGAAGGGCAGTTTTCAAATACCCCATGGGTAAAACTCTGTTTTACTAACAGAAATGGCTTTGAATATTACCCTCTGGGAAGGTAATATTCAAAGCCTTTTACTTAGGTAAACAACTGTTTACCTGCATCAAAAGACTCTGCTGAAAATCCCCTCCCCCCATCACATTATGGGTAAAGGTCAGCTCTCACCCCCAAGAGCCACAAATAGCCTCATTTTCAGGATATCCACAATGAGCATTCATGAGATATATCTGCAAGCACTAAAAACCAGGCCTGTAACAGTGTGGACACTTATCTGCATCAAAAAAGGGGCGGGATTAGGTTGAGGGAGAGAGTCCACGTGGGACTTTCATTTTGAAAGCCTCGAGGAAACCTTTCATAGGAACACTTGCATCTGGTGTAAAGCAGATACAAACACATATAATACCCGCTGTTCCCTCACCCCAGCCCCTGCTGGCTGGATTTTGAAGAGGAGATCCCAAGTTCATACTTTCTCCTTGAAAAGTGCTGTAAAGCCTGTATGTAATTTATAAAATCTGTGATGGTAACTTTGCAGGCATACATGTACTCGCGGATGCCGGCTCACGCTAAAGGACGCAGCCATTTTATAACATATGCACATATATACGTGCATGGTATAAAATAGGCTGCACGCGTGTGCATGTGTGCACAATTTTATATGGACGCGCATATGTGCATGCAAATGCGGCCTCCACTGTGGAAATGGGGGATTTTAGTAGATTCGCAAGCCGACACAACTACCACTTTCCTCAATTCATTGCAGTTCACCCACATAAGAAATTGCCTTGCTGGGTCAGACCAAGGGTCCATCAAGCCCAGCATCCTGTTTCCAACAGAGGCCAAACCAGGCCACAAGAACCTGGCAATTACCTAAACACTAAGTAGATCCCATGTTACTGATGCAATTAATATCAGTGGCTATTCCCTAAGTAAACTTGATTAATAGCCGTTAATGGACTTCTCCTCCAAGAACTTATCCAAACCTTTTTTGAACCCAGCTACACTAACTGCACTAACCACATCCTCTGGCAACAAATTCCAGAGCTTTATTATGCGTTGAGTGAAAAAGAATTTTCTCCAATTAGTCTTAAATGTGCTACTTGCTAACTTCATGGCATGTCCCTCAGTCCTTCTATTATCCGAAAGTGTAAATAATTGATTCGCATCTACTCGTTCAAGACCTCTCATGATCTTAAAGACCTCCATCACTGCCATGTTCAGCCTTGTAAAATTCGGGATTACATGCGTAAGACTTTGCCCTATTCCAGAATGCCCATTCCACCCCCCCCTTTTTCTTCCTCCTTATTTTTGATATGCATACTTCCCGGCTTCTTAAAATTCACGTTGCTCTAGTGCAGCCCACATATGTGTGTATGGGGCTGTTTTGCACGAGCAACACTTAAAATTTACCTGATAGTGTACTAATGCCACCCATTAACAAAAATGTACATTTAAGATTAAAGAAATCCAGATTAAAACTGAAATGCGAAAAAATTGAGGTCATCAATAAGCATGAGAGGCAAGTTCAAATAGTAGCTCTGCACCATTTCCAGTAGAGATCCCAGTCTTGGTTGTAAAAGTCCATCCTGTCTTTGAACAAGGGAATAAGTTTCTCTATTGTAGTAATGTTTTCTAATGTCATTTTACAACATTCTAGAGAAGGTGTGGCTTTCCAAAAATAAACTATCGTCAGTCGTGCAGTATTTAACATGTGAGAGACTAGAACTCGTGATCGGACCAATCCACTGGGCTGGTCCCATCGATTCAGCAAATCTAGTTGAGAAAACAAGTTGTTGGTTAGTAATTAATTGAACATATCTATGAACCTCAAATCAAACGTTTTCTACAATACTACATTCCCACCATATATGTAAATACAAGGTGCCCTTTCCACAGCCCCTCCAGCACAACGGGCTAGATGTACTAAATTTAGTAAAATACATTGGATATCTCTAAGTATGATGTAGCAATTTGTACATTCATTCTCGATATTTATTACAGATGGAAAGTTTTCGAAAAGAACACCAGATCACCTGCCAATCCTCTGTGGTTAATTGCAGAAAAAGATCAGCATACCATTATCTTTATTCCTCCCTTATAAAATGTTTGTCTATTAAATCACATTATTTTCTCTATCCAATCGACCTGCAAGGCTTCGTCCCTGACCAATGAAAGTGCTCTATAATCTCTAGTACGTTGATACCGGAGCTCTAACGCCCTAATTTTTGTTGAAAGAACATATTGTTACTTCAATTTGGATCTCTTTAAATAACTCACATAGGAGATAACTTTTCCTCTCAGTACTGTTTTTAATGTTTTTCCATCTTAGCAGGGGACCTTAGTCTGAGCTGGAATGATACGAGTTAACCTCAACAATAACTTCTGTAATCAATTTCTAAAAATTGGGGGTCTTGAGAATGGAGGTGTTAAGATGCCATCTGGACCCACCTCTGTCCACCTCTAGGAAGGAAAATGTAAGAGAAATTGGATGATCTGACAGGTAGCTAGCCATTATGTCACAGTCCCTAATCCATGTAAAGCAACAGAGAACTACAAACAAATAGTCTAGTCTGCTAAAAGATGTATGAGTGGGGGAGTAGAAGGTAAAATCTAGACTGGAAGGGAATTCCTCTCACCATATATCATTAAAGGCAAAAGATTGTATCCCAGTCCTTAAACTAACGGGGATGTTGTCATGGGTAGAGGTAATCTGAGATCTATCTAGTTGAGGATTCAGTACCACATTCCAGTAACCTCCTAATAATAATTTTGCTGCAGTAAAGGTGCCCAAAACTTAATAAAGAAAAAAAGAATTCCTCACCATTACTATTTCGGCCATAGACATTCACCAATGTTAGTGTCTCTCCATAAATAGTGCCCTCTAAAACTACAAATTGCCATTCAGGCGATTTGGTAACAGAAAAGGGTAAGGATTTATGAAGCAAGATACAGGCCCCTCTGCTTTTAGATGAAAAGGATGAAGCAAAAACTTGTCCCACCTAGTCCTGTCATAGTTTGTCATGCTCAACTTTCAATATATGTGTTTCCTGCAGGAAAACAATTTGTGCATTTGATCTTTTACAAAATTGTAAAATTCTAGTCCTCTTAATAGACCTCAAAAGTTCAAAGAGAAATTTCACTGTAGAGCTCATGGCTGACTTAGTACAGAAAAAATCAATATTATTCCTCTAAGTGTAAAACTAATATACATACTAGACGAACAAACCATCATAGGATGGAGAGAGAATTAAAAAAATAAATGCTATTAATCACATGTGTGTCATATGAAACAAAGAACTCAAAACACTTTTTAGTTTAGCCCAAAACATCTTGTGGCATTCAGCGGGCCCAGGCTAACCCCGCGAACCACCACCCGCATCTTCCAAGCCGGACCTTAGTCGCAGCTTGCTAGCCTCATGGCGGGATGCCACTCCAGTCTGCGTCAGGCTCCACTTATCTTCATGGCAGCATGCTGCCGACTCACTTTGCAGCTGGAGGCCGTCGACTTCCTGCCACCGCACTTCCCCCTAGGCGCACACATAGCTGACATTGCCGCATTTAAAGAGCCCACAGCAGGAAAAGCTCTCTGGCAAGACCTAATAACCTCACACAAGCTGGTCTATAAAAAGCTCTTCAGAATTCAATGTCCTTGCCTTGGCAACAGGTCTCCCTATGTTCCAGTAGCATGTGTTGAGCCAGCATTCTTTGTCTTCAATTCCAGTGATCCTTGTCTTAGTCTTCAGTTCCAGTGGTTCCATGACTCCAGCTTCAGCTCTCCAGCTTCAGTTCCTCAGCTTCAGTTGTTCAATATGTGTCTGCCCTCCTGTTCTCTGTGCCTTCTGATCCTGCCTATCAGTTCCGCCTTTCCTTTCGATGGATACCTGCCACTGACAAACAGCCTGACCGCTAGACATTCTTGATCACCGTCTGCCACTGACTTCAGCCTGACTCCTGGATATTCTTGATTGCCCTCTGCCGTGGACCTCTGCCTGTCTCCGGACACGCCTCGTCTGCATCTGCTCCAACCCAGCTACCTCGACGGACTTGGCAGAGGCCCCCACCTAAGATCTGCCAGCCCCGACATCTAAAGGCTCAACCTGAGGAGAGCGTGGGCTGGTAAAGGCGAAGCTCCAGGTCCACCTGCCAATACAAGGAATCTGCAGGGCTCCTCCCTGCAGGTTGCATCAACCCTGCTTCGGCCTAAGGGTCCACGTGTGCAACACATCTGGAGCCTAAACATGTAAGAAATACCCACCAGAGAAAATAAGAAGATATCAGTACCAAGGATTCGAGCACTGGCATAACTGTTATGAGAGTACAAAAAACAAAATTGTTCCCTGACCTTAAAACATTGGTAAGCCAAACCAATAGGAAAAAAGCATCCAGTCCCATCATCAACCCCACCCCATAGAACTAGCCAAACCTTCTCATTGCAACAATTCCCACAATAACCCCTAGTATTTTTGTCAGATATTTATTGTTCTATAAACCTGAGCACCTGAACAGTCTATTCTGTCTCCAAAGCCTCTAGGGTTTTTTAAAATTAATAATTACACTGGTTACACAGATCTTTGTAGAAACAAGTCATCTATCATAAATGTGCCTAATAATTAGTAATCATATCAATCTAAGGAGATAATTAGACTTGCACACCAAGAAGTACTGTGGGGTTAACAGCAAAGCAAAATTAATTTTACTGGGAGATAGAGCTATACATTCTAGTTAAAGTAACCAAATCTGTCCAAAACTTCTGTCCAGAGCTAGGTTGTAATATCTGTTTGAAAGATTGGAAAGCATTGGGGTAGATTTTCAAATGTGTAAGATGCGCGCGTACCCCCTGAAAACCTACCCCAAACCCACCCTACGCGCGCCGAGCCTAAGCCCCGGGACGCGCATAAGTCCCGGGGCTTGCATGGAGGGGCGTGTCGGGGGCGTGCCAGTAGTGACGCGGCGTTTCGGGGGCGGCCCTGCGGGCGTGGTTTCGGCCCAGGGCCATGGCCGCGGCCTCCGGACCAGGCCCCGGACCGGAACATGGCGTGCGGCATCCTACTGGAAGTCACAGACTGGGTAGCTGTGAAGATTATGTTGGAGAAAAGGAAGGCCTTCCTTAAGTAGAAGCTTCACTGCAAAATCTTTCTTCTGAGCAGAAAATCTGTAAAATCGTTTTTAAATAGTTCTCTATTTTCTACCTCTAAGCAAAAGGAAAACTTTAACATCCTCCATAAGGTGCGTGTTATATCAACTGGAGTTAAAAAAAAAAAAGAGTGGGTTACTCCGCTGGGGAGCTGATTTCTTCCCATCTCCTGCCCCTCCCTCCCCGTGGATGAGGCCACCTCATGTTAGAGCCTGGGCTGCAGACACATTCCTGTGGCGTTAATCCATCAATGTGGATTTAACGTTTTGCATTCCATGGCACCTTGACCTGATGAAAAAGGCCATTTCTTACTTGTATTGTTTGCAGTATTGTATATAAATTAAGAACTGGCCTGCTCCTATAAAATAAACAAAGCTTGATATAAAATCCTTTTGAAAAGCTGTACTTTCAAATGTTTATTAAAGAAGTAAAGATGATTTTCTTAACATAGTGCAGATCAAGAACGTTGCAGCCATGGGTCTTCTGGCCAGGATTTCAAATGAAATCATTTTTCATTTTGCTGTTGTTCCATATACCATATAGGAATCAAACATAATTCCAAACAATTTGTAAGTTAACTGGCACTCTCTTATGAAAGAAGACATCACATAGTGCCAAGTAGCTGAGATGAGCACAGGATGGTCTCATGCACAGCTGATTCTACTAACAGGGATGCTCATCTCACTACTTGGCACTATGTGATGTCTTCTTTACCTCTTATTCAGTAAGGGGTAATAGCGAGTCGAAAACGCACGTCCAACCCCCCCGAAACTAATAGCACCAGCAACATGCAAATGCATGTTGATGGCCCTATTAGTTATTCCCGCGCGATACAGAAAGTAAAATGTGCAGCCAAGCCGCACATTTTACTTTAAGAAGTTAGCACCTACCCAAAGGTAGGCGTTAATTTCTGCCGGTGCCGGGGAAGTGCACAGAAAAGCAGTAAAAACTGCTTTTCTGTGCACCCTCCGACTTAATATCATGGCGATATTAAGTCGGAGGCCCCAAAAGTAAAAAAAAAAGTAAAAATTAAAAAAAAATAAAAATCAGCCCACGGTCCGCAGGTCGGAAGACGGACGCTCAATTATGCTGGCTTCCGTTTTCTGAACCCGTGGCTGTCAGCGGGTTTGAGAACCGATGCCGGCAAAATTGAGCGTTGACTGTCAAACCCGCTGACGGCCACCGCTCCTATCAAAAAGAAGGCACTAGGGTCATGCTAGTGTCCCTAGCACCTCCTTTTAACGCGAGCCCTAATTTGTATGAGCCACCCTCCTGAATCGCGTGCCCAGGAGAGCGGCCTCTGCGCGTGCCAGGAGAGCGGGCACTCTGAATCGGCCTGTCACAGGGGCTCCTCTGCACACCAGTCAATCTCTTCACAGCCTGACAAAGCAGTCTTCGTTCTCAGTGTGTTGTGCAAAAAATTCTTTACTGTAAAACTGGTAGCAAAAGACAACATCCAAATCCAATACACTTGAGCAGTGTATTGTATTGTAACAAAATGCAAAGATTACAAAACTCAAATCACAGTCTCTCTCCTTCTCCTCCAACAGATTAGCTCCTCGGGCAGGCACCCTTCTCTTCCCTGGGTTCCCCTAGTTTCTGTTGGGTAGCTGTTTCTACTCTTTTCTACCATGCACCTCTTTTCTCTCTCTGCTTGGGCTCAGGGTCTGATGATATTGGGATCGTTCTTTGCATGCTTGCAAGGGGCAGAAGATGGGATGCCATTTTCTTAGGGGCAGAAAATGGCACCCCATCTACAATTAGAATGGATTTTTATTTGCTTTTGCCTTACATGTCCTGTGGATGCTTTGGCTTCATTTCTATTATAAAAAGGGTATTCATGCACAAAAAAAACAAAACTGAGCCAGTCAATCAAATTGGTCAATTCAGCCTTATAAAGCTCTCAAACAATGGCCACAAGCAAGCTCTGAAGAAGGCTTTACTACCGCAGCTGGGAAGATCTCTGATAGATCACTGATGCCGGCATACCTCATGCCATTGTGGGAAATAATCGGCAGGGAGGGGGGCATGGGTGGCATCACTTGCTGCTCTGCTGCTACGGTTGACAGAAAATGGGTGCCCATAGAAACAACAGGAGTACTCAGCCAAGATAAGTTAACACAGGGCCTGCTCGTGTTGAAAACGTTATCCATTGAGATGAGTGCAGGCCACTCAGCCACCATGAATTCCTTGCATGAGGTTTCTCCTTTAAATCCTCCCTGTGTAGCGAGAGAGAGAGAGAGGCTCTAGGCGACATGGTTGGATCCCATGTGAATGATGATACATGCAACAGTTGTGTAGAACTAGTGGCATAGTTGGAAGGAGTCATCATTAGTGTATGCAAGTGCCCTGTGAAGGGGTAGCTCACACAAGACACGTGTTGTGCAAGTATGGCCCAGTAATATAAGAATAAGCAGCATGTTGCATTTTTAAGCACCAGGTCACTCTGGGCTCCTTGAGCTCACTTATAAATCTGGGCACACTCAACATGATTGACCTACAGTATCCCATTTTAATTAGTTCCAGGCCAGTAAATGTGATTGCCATAAAACACACAAGGAACGATTGCCAAGTCAAACTACAAAGTTGATGAACTAATACAGAACAGTAAAAGGCCCGTTAAAGGAGGCAAGTAGGGTAACCTCATGAGCAGTTTCAGACAGATTCCAATTAGTCTGCAAATAGCATGAGCCTTTCAAAAGAGTGCACTCTCTGTCGGGCTCGTTAAGCTGCCAGAATTAGTCCTACTCACTCATATTCTCAGAACAGTGCTTGGTGAACATTTTCAAGTATAGAAATGCTTTGATTGAAAAGGAGTGAACTAAATAAACGAATTAATAAAAACAAACCAGTGGCCTCATAGCCATCTTATGTTGCTTGTTTTAAGACAATCATTCTTCTAAATAGGGCTGTATTTTGTCAGCTGGGAAACTCAGCCACATAGGTCTCCCCTAGGTGACCCTATCTGACCGCTCCTCCTCTTTCCTCCTTCTGGTAACAGCCTCTGAAGGAACTCGCACTTTGAATTAAAGTACATTCTCACTCACTGAGGTATCAATAACAGATGTACAAAACCATAAAAAGATATTAAAAAGACACTGATTTAATCAGGGGTTCACAGGCTTCCACAGCAAGACTGCAGCTTGAAAGACATCACAAATGGATGCTCATCAAACAATTTACAACACCCCAGGAACAAGTCAAAGGCCTCCACCATCTAGACACTCTCCCAGGCCCACACTCCAGTGACTGTAATATTTATGTGACGGGCCCCTCATTTAGGGGGCCCGTCACATAAATATTACAGTATTATTATATACAAAAAATCATTTCAAATGTACTGTACAATGAATACCTCCTCAATATTTATGGGAAAGTAAGTGTGGGAGCTTGCTGGGCAGACTGGATGGGCTGAGTGGTCTTTTTCTGCCGTCATGTCTATGTTTCTTGGTAATACCCTTCTTAGATCCAAATGAATACAGGTGAAATGTATTTTCTTCAGTAGACAGTACAAAATGGTATATGAAGGATAACGAGAGATTCGGTATAGGCTTCCCTTGGTTTTAATGCTAAACAATCCTTCAAAAGCATGAATCTCCTTAGCAGCCCGCTGTTCCCATAAAAACCTTATTTCTATAAGAAGGCAATCTTTCTCCATTAACGCTGCTCAGCAGTCTAAACCTTGCTCTTCTTGGGATCATCATATTCTCACCAAGGAAAGAGAGGAAGCGACTGGGCTGAGTACTCAAACCCGGCTGCTCCTGGTGTTATAACAAACAGTAGAGGACCAGCCGGTCTGGATCACTGTGCTGCCTTAGTCCAGCAATCGGATCCCCCAGTTTTCTCTAAAGGGTCATGAATATGAACACAAGTTGGGAGTTGCATGCATATTTTTTTATTTAAAAAATTATAAATTTTAATTGTAAATTCCCTTGGTAAAACTATGGACACCAAATACGTATAACTAGCTATGTCAAAAAATTTGTTTCATTTAATTCATTCATTTCATAAGTCATAGTCATTCATCGGGTTCATTTGAAACAAAAAAAAAGTGTTCCTTCATTTCATTTGTTTTTTCATTTTGCATTGAAGTCAATGGGGGACGGCTCCATTGATATCACTATAAAAGAAAAAAATGGACCGGGCCAGGTCCTGGGAATGGGATTAGGCTGAGGCCCGGTCCCGCCAGAGGCTCATTTTTTTTTAAATGCATAAATAAGAAAATACCAGAAAAATTTGAGGTACTTTCATCTGACACTAATTTTCGGTTCCTGTCATTCATACGACCTAAAAATGGCCCCCTCCATTTGTTTTGTTCATTTGTTTAAAACGAATGCACATCCCTAGGTGCAACTATGTGCATGTAGTTTTGCTTGAATAATTTTCAAAGCGAATTTATGTATGTAAATCCGCTTTGAAAACTGGTATTACTCAAAATTATCCTGTTAAGATATAAATTGCACTATATGTCTTGCTCTTGCATATACAGTATAGCCTGATGTCATACAATAGCATTTCTTGCCGTTGCAGTAAAACCAGTACAGATCTCTAGGTTATAACATACATCCACTGCTGTGTAACATCCAAACAGACAGCTAAAAAATATACAGAGCTCTTCAAGAGGACGAGGTGCATTTAAAAAGGAAACCTTAGCACACACATTGCTTTTTAAGGACAAAAGGATGGAAAACCAAAAATGAAAATTCTGTTGTCTGATTTCTGCTATGTTGCCATGGCTTGTTAGATACACTACCTACCTGGAATCTGTTGACCACGGCTGTCAATGAAAGTTAAACACATTTCAACATGGCTGCCAGCCAAAAACACAAAACAAGCCAAAAGCTAAACATTAAAAAAGATCTGCCTAGTTTCAAAACAACAGCACCACCACATATACTGTATGCTTAAAAACTGAATTTAATCCAAGAGCCATGTGATAATTCGAGGGCAAGATACAAGGTCAGCAGTCGGGGCCCAGTTTAAAGACGCTTTTCTACTGAGTGGCGCTCACGCTCAGTGGCAACAGGAATATTTTCCGGCTCCTTCCTCCATTAGGTTCAGCAACCCCCAAACCTCCCACAGTTAACTTTCCCTGTTTAAAAGAAACATAGAAACATAGAAATGATGGCAGAAGAAGACCAAACGGCCCATCCAGTCTGCCCAGCAAGCCTCACACATTTTTTCTCTCATACTTATCTGTTTCTCTTAGCTCTTTGGTTCTATTTCCCTTCCACCCCCACCATTAATGTAGAGAGCAGTGATGGAGCTGCAACCAAGTGAAATATCAAGCTTGATTAGTTATGGGTAGTAGGGGAAGTAACCGCCGCAATAAGCAAGCTACACCCATGCTTATTTGTTTTACCCAGACTATGTTATCATAAAGCAATTCATAACGACGCACCTATATCTCTACAAACCCAACTTCGTCCACACTCATCTGCCAGACCCATCAGAAGCGCCTACAAAGGCACATTAGTCGCAGCTCTGGCCAAATCAACACTAAGAAAAGAGCACTCTCCACTGCGGGACCACACCAATGGAATGCGCTCCCACCAGACCTTCGACTCGAACCCAATCTACCAGCGTTTAAAAAAAGGTTAAAAACCTGGCTTTTCAGGCAAGCGTTCCAATTCCCAGAGTGTAACTAGGCACCTCCTCCTGACTCTCAAATCCAACCACTGCAGGGTGTCACTAACACATTGACACTTAATTTCATACCCGCACTTACGTATTCTCATGTCTATTTAACAGTCGTTATTCACCTTTATATAGCCGCTTTTTGCAGACCATATTCGATACTAAAATTCCTTGTAAAAAGATGAACTCACACATACTATTCATTACACGGTTAAGGTTTTGTTAATTGTTAAATTTGTTAAATATAATTATTATTACTTTCAATGTTCATTGTAATAAGGTTAAATAGTTGTAATAAGGTTCAATGGCTGATTGTTATTGTTCAATGTTCCATGTAAAAAAAAACCCCGGTCTAACCTCCCAGACCAGGGCAACCTTTTCGTTACTTGTAAACCGGATTGATTTGTATTGTATACAGGAATTCGGGTATATAAAAATTAAAAATAAATAAATAAATAAATGTTATACAGCCCTTATTGGTTGTTTTTCTTCTCCCCTGCTGTTGAAGCAGAGAGCTATGCTGGATATGCGTGAAGTATCAGTTTTTCTTCTCCCCTGCCGTTGAAGCAGAGAGCTATGCTGGATATGCGTGAAGTATCAGTTTTTCTTCTCCCCTGCCGTTGAAGCAGAGAGCTATGCCGGATATGCGTGAAGTATCAGTTTTTCTTCTCCCCTGCCGTTGAAGCAGAGAGCTATGCTGGATATGCATTGAAAGTGAAGTATCAGGCTTATTTGGTTTGGGGTAGTAACCGCCGTAACAAGCCAGCTACTCCCCACTTTGTGAGTGTGAATCCTTTTTTCCACATTTCCTCTTGCTGTTGTAACTTAGAGCGATGTTGGAGTCACAGTAACCATGTGTATGTTTATTGAATAAGGGTATTATCTCCAGGCAGTAGCCGTCATTCTGGCGAGCCACCCACTCTTTATTGACGGCCTCTTGATTTTATGGATCCACAGTGTTTATCCCACGCCCCTTTGAAGTCCTTCACAGTTCTGGTCTTCACCACTTCCTTCGGAAGGGCATTCCAGGCATCCACCACCCTCTCCGTGAAGAAATACTTCCTGACATTGGTTCTGAATCTTCCTCCCTGGAGCTTCAAATCGTGACCCCTGGTTCTGCTGATTTTTTTCCTATGGAAAAGGTTTGTCGTTGTCTTTGGATCATTAAAACCTTTCAAGTATCTGAAAGTCTGTATCATATCACCTCTGCTCCTCCTTTCCTCCAGGGTGTACATATTTAGATTCTTCAATCTCTCCTCATAAGTCATTTGATGAAGACCTTCCACCTTTTTGGTCGCCCTTCTCTGGACCGCCTCCATCTTGTCTCTGTCTCTTCGGAGATACGGTCTCCAGAACTGAACACAATACTCCAGGTGAGGTCTCACCAAGGACCTGTACAAGGGGATAATCACTTCCCTTTTCTTACTCGATATTCCTCTCTCTATGCAGCCCAGCTCTCTATACAGCCCAGCTATGCAGCCCAGCTATCGCCTTGTCACATTGTTTCGCCGACTTCAGATCATTAGACACCATCACCCCAAGGTCTCTCTCCTGCTCCGTGCACATCAGCCTTTCTCCCCCCATCGAATACAGTTCATTCGGATTTCCACTCCCCATATGCATGACTTTGCACTTCTTGGCATTGAATGTCGGCTGCCATGTCTTCGACCACTCTTCCATCTTCCTTAAATCCCGTCTTATTCTCTCCACTCCTTCCGGCGTGTCCACTCTGTTGCAGATCTTAGTGTCATCCGCAAAAAGACATACCTTACCTTCTATCCCTTCCGCAATGTCGCTCACAAAGATATTGAAAAGGACCGGTCCCAACACCGATCCCTGCGGTACACCGCTTAAAACCGCTCTCTCTTCAGAGAGAGTTCCATTTACCATCACACATTGTCTTCTGTCCGTCAACCAGTTTGCAATCCAGGCCACCACCTCGGCACTCACTCCTAAGCTTTTCATTTTATTCACCAGTCTCCTGTGCGGGACAGTGTCAAAAGCTTTGCTGAAATCCAAGTAGATGACATTGAGTGCTCTTCCTCGATCCAATTCCTTGGTTACCCAGTCAAAAAAGTCAATCAGATTTGTCTGACAGGATCTTCCAATGGTGAATCCATGCTGCCTCTGGTCCAGCAATTCTCCCGACTGTACATAGTTCACTATTCTCTCTTTCAACAGTGACTCCACTGCGCTGTCCCGCTTTCAACAGTGACTCCACTGCGCTGTCAACAGTGACTCCACTGCGCTGTCCCGTCCCTGGGTGCAGGCTCTTTGCTCCTCCTCCTCCTCTTTGCTCTCCTTTGGCTTGTGCCCTCCTCCTCCTGGCTCTCTCCTGCCGGTAAGAACTCCACCTCCTCCTCTTCACCTTCCGGTTCCAGGTCAGGTGATTCTGGCCCTTCGCTGGCCTCCTCGAGGTGGGACCTGCCCCTTCCTTGCCATAGGACCTGCCTGAGGAGGACCTATCCACAGGGATACTCTCTCTGCCTCCGCCCCAGGGTTCCCGTGAGGCTTGTGCTGCCCTGTCCTGCCCGGGGTTGACAGATCCTCCCCTTTTCCTCTGACGGTCTTTGGGGCAGGGGGGTGAACCCTTACTCCTCCACAGCAGGGTGTGTGGGAATCACTTTTTTATAGACTGGCACAGAGGACACCAAGCAGTGAATATTACACTACAATACAAGTAAATGTCCTGTTATGATGCTCTAAAAATGTAATTAAAAACATTTTTATAACAGTGGGTCATTAGTGAATATATGCTGGAATCTTTTAGGTATTGATTATTTCAATCTTTTCCACGTGTGGTGGGTTGGGGGGTTTTTTTGTATTACTATCTCCTGTCATACCTTTCCAGTTTCTAACAGTCAAGGTGTGAGCATGCTGTGAAGCCGGGGTGAGATCCCTGACTGCTGTTTAATAGCCTAATAGTGTCCAATCTTTTTCGAACCAAGTTAAACAGCGTGTATCCACAACTTCCCATGGCAATGAGCTCCACAGGTTAACTGCATTGTGCAAAACAGTGCTCAAGCAAAAGAGTGCATCAGTTGCACACTAACAGCTCAGGGATGCATCACAAAATCCGAGAAAAGGTCAACTCTTTAGAAGTCAGAGATGCTTCCATCAGAGGGAGAGTGAATGTCACGTGCCAGAAAAGACAGAAGGCCTCTCGTCCCAGATTGAATCAGGAAATCTCCTTCGTGCAACCTAAAGCACCGAAACTAAAATTATGTTGAAGAATCACCTTCATTCCATAAGAGTCACTAATAGCCTTTCTAATAAAGGCAGATGTTGTGTATTCAAACTAGAATGGAAATATCAGCTCTTGTGGCGGCCGAACAGATTCCAGCGGAGAACACGCTACTCCTTGTGATGCAGCAGCAGCTGTGCACTGTGTGTGTCCGTGCAAGCGACATGTGCAGGTCGCCGGCTCCTGCATCAATCTGTGCGTTAACTGTGCCTTCCACTTCTCCTCGCTCGCTCGGGGTGATAACACAGCAGCGGGGAATCCAGACTACAGATTAGCAGGAGTAAAATATATTAATGAGTGTACCGTTAATAGGCTTCATCTGTTTATGGATTTCTAAGGAGAGCATATGACTCTTCTAGATAGCTCACTTTCAAACATCTGTTCAGTTTCTGCTTAAGTCACTTCCTCTAGGGTCAGTTCCTGATGGACTCAGGTGCTGTTTATGGAATTAGTGGAATAATTGTCTCCTGTTACTGCTAAAACACCACTGCAGACTATAGGGGCGTAAGTGCATTTTAGAATGGGCAGTGCTTTTCAGCCGTTCACGTTAGTTTATCTTGCCGTGCCCGGGATTGGTATTTTGAAATTAAAGCATAGGTACACTGTGGAGGAAAATAAAGAAGAACTCGTCCATGGAGGGGTCTTGAATGCTCTAACCTGAATTTTGCATTCCAATTGGTTTGTCGCCCATTGCATTTATTTAATTAATGCATTTAGAGCTTGCTTAGACCAAACCTCTCATGCTAAGTGATTTTCAATACATTAAAACATTATACACAAAATTTTGAAAATTCCATAGTATCATAAAAGCTAAACTAAAATACACTGCACTCTCCTTCAGCTACAAACTGCATCACCAAAAGCCGCCTTAAAAAAATAGGCTTTCAGCTGTTTTCTGAAGATCTTGATATCAGAAATAGCTCGTAATGAAGGAGGTAATGAATTCCACATCACAGGACATCTCACGGAAAATGCATGGGACCCAATATTCAAAGCGCGTTATTTAGCCAGATAAGCGGGACTTATGCAACTAAGTAGTGGCTGCTGAGTATGATTCCTGCTATACCTTTTATGAGTTTGACCTCATCCCCCAAGATGGTGTCCTAGCTATGATTTGAACGTGTGTGCTTCTCCCCTATCTGCTACCCTTCCCTCGCTCACTGCGCGATCGCCTCCCCCTGCAGATCATTTCCCTCATTGATACTACTGTCTCCTAAGAAGAAATCCCAGCCTTGTATGATCCAGGCATGAAGTGAGTAAATTGATAGCAATTTTTTTTTTTTGTACTTTTTAAGGTAATTGAATTACGAATGTTTATGAAAGATACATGAATAGACATTAGCCAAGGCTGAAGCCATGATCATTGGTGGTACTACTCACGAGATTTTTAACTTTTTTAACGCTCTGTTGCCATTTGTGCGATATATGCACATGTATTGGTTTTGGTTAAGAAACTATGAATAATATTATAATAAGCATTTAAATACCTAGAGCTTTTCCTACATGTACCACCCTTTGCATCCAGCATGCCTTTCCTGTAGGATACATTGTTCTGAGAACAGAGATATTCTTTTAAACTAAAACCAACAGGCTGTTTTCCAGTTCAGGAATCAAGTGGAGTTGCTGCCTTATAAATCCGGGAACGTATATGTGTTTATTTAACCAAAATCACTTTGCTGTGCTGCAGAATGTCATGCACAGAAACAGCGAAACCCTGGCTCCATGCTGACCATTGGAAGTGCTATGATAAACACCCAGTTTCAGTTTAGCACTGGCAGAGACGTTGCACAAGCCAAATGCCTGGAATAGATTAATTTTCCTCTATTGTTCATGTACTGCATGCTGATATAAGCAGTGGGAGGAGATTACTTCTCTGCCAGGAGCCTGGGAGAGCGATTGGAAAACACCAGGTGCTTGATGAGCCGCTGAATATAACTGGAAAAGCACATTATGCTCAGATTTTCATTCGGTTATGGCACATGCCATGCTAATGTAACAATGTGTTGGTCGGGTGACTAGAATTGGGTTTTTCCTAAGGCACTGACCGGCATCATTTCTCTCCTAGGGCAGTGGCTCTCAACCTAGTCCTC
This sequence comes from Rhinatrema bivittatum, assembly GCF_901001135.1. Taxonomy (NCBI): domain Eukaryota; kingdom Metazoa; phylum Chordata; class Amphibia; order Gymnophiona; family Rhinatrematidae; genus Rhinatrema; species Rhinatrema bivittatum. Next base: position 73,318,911 of record NC_042627.1, on the reverse strand, counting down.
AAGTACCCCCCTAGCCAGCCTGGTTTTCAGAATATCCCCAACAAATATGAGTGAGATATATTTGCATTCAACAGAGGTGGTGTTACGGCCCCGATCTGCGGAGGTCCGCGGGTCAGCCCTCCACCTACCATGGGACGACTCGCAGCGGCGGCGACTTTTTGAGGCCTGCTCGGGCCTGCCTGGCTCCTCCGCACCGCGCTGGAAATGCATCATGGGGGCTTTAGGTTGTTGGAAACTGAGACAGTTACTTCCTTTACCTAATGCATTACTTTTTAAAGCCAAGGATTCATTTTTTGGATGGGGGGGGCAGGGTGAGTGGGGGATGGTCAAACAAAATATTAGAAAATCATCAAAATACCTGAGAAACTTAAAATTGATGGAAAGGAATTTTTACTTTTGGGCTTTGCAGATCTTTCCTTTGACTTTATTTTAGAGTCACTGTGCATGACATTCTTTTGAGATGTTAGATCTCCTGTTTCCATTTTTTCTCCATGTCTATGCACTGCTGCTGCTCCTCCTAAAAGTATTAGAAATGTCTCTGAAGGCTTCTCAGAGTGTGTGATATACTCAAAGCCAACGCCATTCCGCCCCCTCAGACACTGTAATCATAGATAAATATGATGCATTTAACGTAGTAACATAGGAGTGGTTAGCAGATCTGCACCCCCGATGCCGCTCTGGCTGCCGAGACTACTGTGTCTTTGCAGACCCTGCTCGATCTCTCACCCATACTGCAAGAATGCTTTCACCCTTTCCATTTCCACCAAACCTACCAAGGCAATGTATGCAATCCCTCACTGAACTGAGAACTAAACCATAGCAAGCAATATTCCAAGCAGGATCTGCTATTTCATACAAATATAGGGGTGGGTTGGCAGAGACATAGAGACCGATTGTTCTCCTGGTCTTTTCTGTAAACGCATTGCAGTAACTAACCCCGATCCAAGTGTCTATTATTGGTCCGCGTTACCTATTGTATATAGCGTGGAGGAGTAGCTTAGTAATTAGAGCAGCGGGCTATGAACCAGGGAAGCCAGGGTTCAGGTTCTGCTGACACTCTTTGTAACCTTGGGCAAGTCGCATCACTCCCCAATGTCTCAGGCACAAACTCAGGGCCCTATTTGCTAAGCATTTTACCCACAGACCCAAAATGGGAGAGGGCCGACTGTAAACCCTCTGGGGACAGGAAAATACCGATGGTCCCTGAAGGTCATCCACTTTGCAAGTGGCTGCCAGTCACGAAAAGTGAAATATAAATCGAAAATCACCACCTCTGCTGGATTCGGGGCATCCAGTAGCCCCTCAGGAATAGATTTTGTTGCTTTTCAACGGACAATTGTCCATTGTAGATCTCTGTCACAACTGCAACATATTCCAGTGCACAGAGAGAGTAGCTCTGTAGTATGCACCGTGCTCCCTCATGACAGATCAGTTGAGAAAACTACCATCTGGTCCCCTTTTGTCAAGCAAGAGAAGCCGAGCACTTATTTCAATCCGTCTACGTGATACTTGGAAATCTTATAAAAATGTGAGAGAACATGAGGCCACAGAGGAAACATGGAACTGATCAGAATCGAGAAAGAGGAACCTAGGAATGTCTGAAATCCCCTGCTGCTAAAATCTGCCGACAGGCACACCTTCTGCTTAGGGAGCTTTGCAAATTTTGCAGGATGCACAACTAATATTCTGTAACTTTGTCCACAGCAGGATGCTGCCAGTGGCCTGGAAAATAAATATCTCAGCAAAATAATGGCCCTGGTTTTTTTTTTTCTTCTTGTAAGCGTCCACGTTCTTAACAGCGAACAGCTGGTTTCCATTAACGTTAGGAAAACGAGGTCTAGGCTGAGGAATTATGGTTTGAATTGACTTGCGATTGAGGGAATTAGCCATGCACACCTGGCCTATCGCTGGCATTTCAGCTACGCTAATCCTAAACAGGGCTTTTGTGGCTGTGTCCTCTCTCTCTTTCCTGCTTTCTCTCACACTCACACACTTGCCTTTTCTGTGTCTGCAAATTGAAAAATAACCGTTAAACCCCCTTCTCTGAACCCGTCAGGAAGCGGAGGGGCACGTTGTTGGAATTTATTATTCAATGTCGGTTTTCTTTAGCAAGTTAGGTGTTTAGCTTAGGGGGGAAAAAACAACTCTAAAATTAGTGTTAAGAACAATAAACATGTAAGGACCCGTCTATTTGGTCTCAACTGTGTGATATTCAGGGGTGTGAAAACATTTAGGCGTAGAGGTAAAGGCTCTTTCAGGCTGAGATGAATATTCCCCCGAGGCTGTCCAAATACCTTTTTTTACCGCATAGGTAATAATGCCACAGGCCAAATATCTGCAAAATTGCAACTATTTACACAAATTAGGAATTTTGTAGAGCTCAGGTCTGTAAACTCACATGTGCCGTTTAAACATTTTTGCACTGCAGAACAAGCTTCCTATAATTTATTTACCTGCAAGCGAGTCAGCAATGCACTTAATTTAGGCTTCAAATACTTTTCACCCGCACCCCCTCGTTTATTTCTTTCCCAGTTCCCATTTTGGTAATGTGTGCCATACCAGTCAAGATTACAGTTACCATCCTAGGAATAACATTTTACAGTCAACTCAATTTCTCTCACCATATTTCTAATGTTCTTAAGACTGTTTACTTCTTTCTAAAATCTACATGTTGTTTTCAGCCTTTTTTACACAGTTCTGATCTTAAAACCTTAACCCATTCTCTTGTACTCTTTAGACTTGACTATTGCAATGCTCCACTACATGATCTTTCCACCACTCAACTCAGATGATTAATTGCTACAGAACACTGCTGCTAGGGTCATTTTTAGTAAATCTAAATGTGGTTGATCTTCACTGGCTCCCAGTGTCCCTTCGTATTCAATTCAAAATAGGATGCTTTACTTTCAAAGCTTTGCATTGGGGCAATCCGTCTTACCTTGCTTCTGTAATTTTCTCCTACCTACGTTCCCGTCCATTGCGGTCTTCACAGCAAGTGCTTTCAGTGCTGCCCTCTATCAGAAACATTCATTTTGAGGGTTCAAGAGCAATCTGTTTTTCTTATTTATCCCCTTGCCTTTGGAACTCTTTGCCACTCAATATTCGTCTTGAGAAAGAGTTCTTGAAATTTAGGAAGGCACTCAAGTCTCACCTGTTTGTACAAGCCTTCCTTCACTTTTCTACTTGATTTTAATTTCTTTACTTTTCTTGTTTTACTTTCTAACATTCTGCTCTACCTTTATGCATCTCATAGTTTTTTCCATTTTATATTGTATTTTATTTAAATTGATATTGATGTTTTGTTATTTAGTTCATTTAAATTGTTTTGTTGCATTATGATTTTGTTATATTTTAACTAGTTTAGTTCATTTAAATTGTTTTGTTGCATTATGATTTTGTTATATTTTAACTAGTTTTATTTCGATATGTTTTGTTATCTTTTTGCTAGTTTTAATTTTGTTAGCCTTGTTTGAATTTTATTTGTACATTGCTTTGTTTTACCAATGTAATTAATTGTGATTAATCAAGTAATAATAAACATAAGTATAAAAAACCTGCAGAGACAAAATTGGCAAAAAGGCATCTGTTTCACAGTGACCTACAAAAAAAGTGTCAACGTCTTTAGAAACCTATTAGGGTTTATGATATTTATTTTATTTTTAATATGGTGTACTATCTGGAGCACATTACAAAGAAACTCATGGTAGACATAAAAGTGAATTTTCAAAATGTTATATGTGTAAAAATTAGCATGTATACACGTATGTAGCCTCTACCCGCATATTTCATATTTTATAGAAGTACAAAATACATGTGTATTTTCACTTTTGTTTGCACATTTAGGTGTGTAAAAAAAAGGGTGGTCTAGAGGAGTTCCCATGCGAGGCCAACAGTTACACATGTAAGTTGCTATTTTAAAAGAAACGTACATGCGTTTATTTATTCTTATTTTTATGGTTCTTATGATTAATATGTAATTAAATTGTATACTTAGTTTTTCCTCTCTTTGACTGTTACTTAAAGTTGCTTAAATGTTTCATTGTTCCATGTAATGCCATCAGGCAAGTTTTTGTTCTTTGTAAACCGGTTTGATTTGCATCTAATGTAGGAAGATCGGTATAAAAAAACAATAAATAAATAAATAAATAAATAAATGCGTATATTTGCTGCAAATTTACTCATGGATTTTTACACCTGCTAAGAACATAAGAATATAAGATATGCCATACTGGGTCAGACCAAGGGTCCATCAAGCCCAGCATCCTATTTCCAACAGTGGCCAATCCAAGTCACAAGTACCTGGCAAATACCCAAACATTAAATAAATCACAATCTACTATTGCTTATTAATTAATAGCAGTTTATGGATTTTTCCTCTAGGAACTTATCCAAACCTTTTTTAAACCCAGTTACACTAACTGCTATAACCACATCCTCTGTCACTGAATTCCAGAGCTTAACTAAGCGCTGAGTGAAAAAGAATTTTCTTCAATTTGTTTTAAATGAGCTACTTGCTAACTTCATGGAGTGCCCCCTGGTCCTCCTATTATCTGAGAGAGTAAATAACTCATTTACATTAACTTGTTCAAGTCATTTCATGATTTTGTAGACCTCTATCATATCCCCCCTCAGCCATCTCTTCTCCAAACTGAACAGCCCTAACTTCCTTAGCCTTACCTCATAGGGCAGCCATTCCATGCCCCTTATTATTTTGGTTGCCCTTCTCTGCACTTTTTCCAGTGCAACTATATCTTTTAATCTTTTTTTTTAGATGCAGCGACCAGAACTGCACACAGTATTCAAGGTGCGGTCTTACCATCGAGCGATACAGAGGCATTATGACATCCTCCATTTTATTTGCCATTCCCGTCCTAATAATTCCTAACATTCTGTTTGCTTTTTTGATTGCCGCAGCACACTGGACTGGTGTAAGTGACATTAAATGTTTTTATTGTGTAGTACTGACTGGGTGGGAGGTCTGGGTGAACTAGGGAGAGTTTAGGCTGAAGAATCAGGAGGGTCTTAATGATCTGGAGAAGGAATGGGCAAACTGATGGACTAATTGGTTAAACTGGTAATTTCACTCATGCGCATATCTTTTAAAATACACCAATTTACATGTGTAAATCCCACTTTATGCGAGCAAATCCTGCTTTATTATCATATATAAAATGTATGAGGTAGATTTTAAAAGTCAGGTGCACTCCAAAATCTGGAGATACGCACACAAGTTGGGCTCGCACATGCTCGCTGAATTTTATGTCACCCACATGCGCGCGTATCTTCCGCTGCACACACATCTCAAAAATTTTCAAAAGGGGTGAGGCGTGGGTATGGTAAGGGTGGGACGTGGGTGTTTTGGGAAATGGCCAAGAGATAAAATATTTATGCACCTGGACTCATGCCCAGAACCCCTGTCACATTCTGCTAGGGACGAGATGCAAGTTTAAAAACACAAATTCTAGCCATATCTGAGGGGTTTTAAGGGTCTGGGGTAACAGGGGAGTCTGTGCCATTCTACCAGGGAGGTTTGGAGGCCCTAGCTGTTCTGGGCAAACTGGTGGACGAACTAGTGAAACTGGCAATGGTGTGGATGTGTGCCCCTTTTAAATTCCTCAACTTACACAGTAGAAGCAGATTTACGCCCATAGGTGTATGTCCACTTAAAATTGGCACACATGTGCGCACAGTCATTTTATAACGTGTGCAAGTTATCAAATGGCTGCATATCTGAGTGCACGCTGACATACAAGTGTCAAATTGCACCCGCACGCCAGTTTGAAAGTTACCGTCTTTGCACGTATAATTTTAAAATAGGTGGGTAAGATGAGTGCATTCAGTGCACTGAATACATGGTTTCAGTGCATTGCATATATTCTCACATTGGCCCACATACGTGTATTTTATAAAATACTATGGAAAAACTATGGGGCAGATTTTCAAAGGGGTACGAGTGTAAGATATGCGCGTACACCCCAAAAACCTGCCCCAAGCTCCCCCTGCGTGCACCGAGCCTATGTTGAATAGGCTCGGCGGCGCGCACATGCCCTGGGATGTGCGTAAGTCCCGGAGCTTTTCTGGGGGGGCGTGTCGGGGGCATGTCGCGGCGGTGCGTCATCTGTGGGCAGGGCTGTGGGCGTGTTTCTGGCCCAGGGCGTTTCGGGGGCGTGGCCGAGGCCTCCAAAACTGCTCCCGGGCCGGGGAATCGCGCAGCCGACATGTGCAAGTTATGCCTGCCTCGGGCAGGCGTAACTTTTCAAACAAAGGTAGGGGGCTTTAGATAGGGCTGGGGGGGTGGGTTAGGTAGGGGAAGGGAGAGGAAGGTGCGGGGGGTGGAAGGAAAGTTCCCTTCGAGGCCGCTCCGATTTCGGAGCGGCCTTAGCAGGGAATGGAGGCAGGCTGCGCGGCTCGGCGCGTGCAGGCTGCCGATTTTGCATAGCCTTGCACGCGCTGACCCCGCATTTTAAAGGATATGCATGGCTATGCGCGTATCTATTAAAATCCAGAGTACGCTTGTTTGCGCCTGGTGCGCGAACAAAAGTACACGTGGGCGTACTTTTTAAAAATCTACCCCTATGTGTGGTCACATACACACGTATATCAGCAGCACACATTGTTTGAAAGTTATCTTCATGATGAGCAAAACACAACTGGACCAGAACTACTAAAGCAGGAGGTGCCACCTCCGGTGATTAAGATCCACAAACAGGCCTAGTTTTCAGGATACCTATAATGAATATGCATGAGTTAGATTTGCACGCACTGTGGCCATTGTATGCAAATCTATCTCATGCAGACTCATTGTGGATTTCCTGGGAACAGGACCTCTTTGTGGGCCTTGAGGACCAGAGTTTGCCAGCCCTGTACTAAAGGGTTTTCCCATGTTGGGCCTGGTCTGTACCTTCCATGTCTATAGGTGAGGACTTTGATCTATTGGGCCTTTGGTGTCTATGAGGAATATCTCTTTAGTGTACCTAGTGCTATGGAGAAAGGTTTTTTTTGGAATAAGGCACAATAAGCAATACAGAGAAAAGCAAAGGAGGCACCAGGCCCCCTTCTGGAATGCTGCAGTTGGAGAGATTAAGGTTAACTCTGCTGGAGAGCCAAACATTGTGCGCTGTCACATCTAAGTGCTGCCACCAGGGATGTAAGATTGGCGTCTTTTTAGCACAATATAGCAGAAATGCACGATACAGGATTCAGCAGAAATGCAGAAAGCAGTGGAGTGAAAGCCCAGTACTTCCCTCTCATTCCAAACACATGCACCCACTTTCTTTATTTAGAGGAATTTCCAAGGCTACATCGAGTGCTTTCATTGAATACCAGGGAAAGATGCACGCTGAGCCTTGGGTAAACAAGAATCCGCCAAGAACATTGGGAGTTATCCACAAACTGCAGCCTGTACATGCTGGCCCAGAATATTTAAATTAACTGTAGCTCCTTCCCCAACTTCTCCTGAATGGCAGCGGCTCATGTGGGAGGTCATGGGTCATTGCTGCACCTGTTCTCCTGGGGGATACAGCTCAGGAGGGAAAGGAACAGTCTTTCAAGGCACTTAGGAGTTTTCTGCACACCAAAAGAACAAAACACTCTACCACTGTCAGTGTCGGGCAATAATAGAACGTTTTCACTGGTAACTTCCCTGCACGTGAAATTCTCAGTAGATAGATACTTTGTAGTGAGATCGTCTGTCAATACAGAAAAAACAAAGTCCAACGAAATCACAGTGTTGGTCATAGCAATGCTGCACATCCCTGGTACTCCTGGGCAGAACCACCCTCCATTGGTGCTTCCTCCAATGGTACCTGCATGTCTTGATGCAGCTCATGGATTCCAGCAGATTAAAACTGGATGATCCTCTTTAGGAACAGACAAAAGGGAGCCTCTGCTGATGCATGCTGGAAGTCCGTCTTCCCTCTGACTCACACTACAACTATAAGTCAAACCTCTGACCATAACAACTTACTGCAATACTGGTGTCGTTTTCATTTATTTTACATCATGTTTTTGGTTTAAATTTAATAATAGGTAGAACATTTTATTCTCAACTTTCATCTTATTTTACTTGTAGTTTACTTGATTCTCTTTGAATCATTATTACTTGTATTTTAAATCGTACCGCCTTTTATCTTGTATTTTTATTTCATTGACAATTTGATTTAATGTATTTTGTTTTATTTGATACCTTAAATTATGTGTGTCTGATGTAAACCGCCCAGACGGCCAGATCCCTGACCATTTCGCGGTATATAAAAGCTTTTTAAATACATAAATAAGAAATCCTCTCTCTCCAACTCTGAAGAAATTCTTTCTGACAGACGAGAAGTTAGGAATTATCTTCCCTCCTCCTCTTAGATATCAGCTCTGCTTGCTCAGGTATCATGCCATGACCTCCCCTGACCTGAAGGCCTGGGACCCCATGCTTGAGGAGCAGTCACCTTCCCAGGCAGATCACCGATACTGCCAGTTGAGGCAGGGCAAACACCCTCTGCCACTCTTTCTTTACTGTGATATCACTCTGAGGCCTACTAGTAAGGGACAGTCATAGGACCCCCCTCAATTTTAAAATAATTACTTATTAGGGATGTGCATTCCTTTAAAAACAAAATTATTATTATTTTTTTTAATGAAAAAAGTTTTTTTCGGTTCCAAATGGAGCAAATCGAAAATAGGCTTACGCAAAAAATGTATTTATTTATTTATTTAGACGTTTTTATATACCAACAACCATTTGCACATCGTATCGTTTTACAAATAACTAGTAACTTTTCGGCAATGCCTTTACAGGGAACAATAACTATGTATACAGGAACTAACGAACTAAAAAGAAACAGAGTAACAATTTACAAGGTTCAATGGCATATAGTCAATAAACTGATTAGGGAGCTGGGTAGGCAAAGGAAATTTACAGGATTTTCGACAAAACATTAGGATAGCAAATATAGGTTTCAAAAAGGGAGTGTAAGCAGAAGGGGGGAGAATAGAGTAGAATAAGCAGTTTATTTATTTATTTATTTATTTATTTCTTTTGTATACCGACATTCGATCGAGATATCACATCGGTTTCCAGAAAACAGGTTGAATAGAGCCGGAACTGCCCTATTTTACATTGTAACAAGCGAACAGTTGATTAAACAATAAATATAAGGAACATTGTAACATATGAATAAAATTAAAATTAAATATTAGATGTGGGTATATAGAAATGGCATATAGCCTATATACAATATGTACAATATGACAGTTTAGCGAAGTGTTAGCATGGTGGGGAAGTAGAAGCAGATTGTACAAGGTAATTCAAAGGAAAAAGTACTATACACAGCTCAGCGAGTCATCAGGAAGGTGGTTAAGGTAGGACGGGTAGGCCTGTAGGAACAGCCAAGTTTTTAGTTTTTTTTTTTAATTTGGGTGTAGAGGTTTTGGTGCGTAAGTCTGGGGGCATGGAATTCCATAGGGTGGGGCCAGCCAGGGAAAAGGCTCTGTTCATTGTGGAGATAAGTTTGGTAGATTTGATAGAGGGGGTACGGAGTGTTCCTTGGAGGGCAGAGCGAGTTGGTCTAGTAGAGGTGCGAGGAAGTAGCGGAGGGTTGATCCAGTAGGTGTTTTCATTGGTGATGCTTTTATGTATGAGGGAAAGAACTTTGAAAAGGATTCGGGATTGTATTGGTAGCCAGTGGAGCTCGATAAGAGTTGGAGTGATGTGGTCACGTTTTCTGGAGTTAGTGAGGATACGTGCTGAGGCGTTCTGTAAGAGTTGTAATGGTTTGGTATATGTGGCGGGGAGGCCAAGGAAGAGTGCATTACAGTAGTCTATTTTGGAAAAATATCTGAAACTTTCTGCATATTTTTGGTTTCTTCTCTCTCCACTCAAAAAAAAAATAAAAATAAAAAGATAATTAAAAAGGAATCTCCCTGAGCCCCCCCCCCCTTTTTCCCACTGCCTCAGGTCCCGGAGCTCCCTCCACTCCTGCCGTTTTGTGTATGCCAAAGATTTGCATCGGTCTCAGGGCCATTTGGGGTTCTTTATGAAGGGACACCACTTCCTCCTGGTGCTTTTTTGCTGTAGATCCCCATGGAAGGGCGCGTAGGGAATGGGGAGGTCTCTGGCCCCACCTCACTTGCCTGGGGGGGAGGAGTCAGGGAGGCCTTGGGAGTCCCCGGCTGGGTGCGTAGGGGATGGGGAGCCCGTGAAGGCTCTGGCTTAATGCCAGAGGGAGTGGGGAGTCCCGGATCCTGGCAAAGCGGGTGGAGAGGTACGGCGAAGCGACGGTAATAAAAGCTGATATGCAGGAGACATTTATTGAGGAAAGAAAATAATGAGTCACAGCCTGAAAAGAGATATTTGGAGACCTCAGGCAGAGAAGCCACCAAGGATGATCTCCCACTCCACCCAAAAACATGCTTACAAACACCTCTTTTATTCACCTCCAGCAGCCCTCAAACCCCCCCAAAATAATTACATTCCTGTTCCAAGGTGGCAAAACTCCGTACATCCGCAGCACTGCAGCTCCCATTATCATCTGTACATAAAAATGCGCAAACTTTAAAAACCGGTGATGGGTTCATGGAATTAACTTTGAGAACAATCCTTCAGTTCACCCAATGAAAGCCACTTATATTGGCAAATCTGTGAATTGGGAATGTTCCAGAAATGGAACATTTCAGGGGCACAGTGGCCACTTATGAGTGACAGGTGGATCTAGTCCTAAAGGGTGAGGGGGCATGAGGCTGGTGGCATTAATGGTGACCCTGCGAGTCCCTGAGGGAAGCAGAGTCCTCGATGGCAAAGCGGTAAGGGGCTGCTTCCTCTCTGATCCTCCTGGGAGGAGAGGGGTGTGCGGCCGCGTCTCCTGTCTTAATTTTCCTCTGGGTGGGAGGGAATTTGCAGCCTAAGAATTCAAACTTCTAAAGGACTCACTGGGAGGAAAGGGAGCGGGTATTCATTCTTTTGTACATTGGGAAGAGGGAATTCTGAAATATTTCCGAGGAAGAGGAGGCCGTTTGGAATTAAGGGGAGATCAAACTTTTGTCTAGGTGAAACTCAAAATGTGTGAGAAGTTGTAGTTTGAGATTGTGATCTGAAAAAGGACTGTGTTTGCCATTCTTGTGGTTTCAGCTTTGTGGAGAGCTAAGTGTAGGATTTTGTTTGTATGATTGGACTGCTTTAAATTTTTATTAAAGTTTTTCTTTGTCTTAGAACACAGCTTTTTCTGTGGACTACCTTTTGTACTGAGTCCCTCACTGCACAAATCAGTGCATTTCCCAGATGCTGCACCAGATGACAAACAGCTCAGTGATCTCTTAAGGTGACCCCCCCTGGTTACATCTGCATCAAAGTTCAAGCAGAACTGCTTGATCTGAAGGGCCTGCGGAAAGCAGACTGAATTCAGATTCCTTCAGATCTGTAGCAAAACTATTCAAATTGCCCCCCTCCCCAATTCATGGCATCTGCGTGGATCCTGTTATAGATGTTTTCTTCTAGAAATGTGCTTATCCCTTCAAAACTGTAATAATTAAAATGTTCTGGCTTCTTCAGATGCAAAATTTATTTAGTGAAGAATACACTACAGTTAAATTCTAGTCCACCCTTTGCCTTATGATTTTGTGTTAAAGCTTTCTAAGAAAGAGACTTGAAGAGACGCACGAGGAGTGCTGCCACCTTGAAGAAACAGATTGATATGATCACACCATAAATAATGGTGTCAGAAAAAGACCACTGGCGCATTCAGTCTAACCAGTGATTCCCGCCTGCCCTGCAAGGATATATCCTAGATACCGGTCGTAGAAGTCTGACTGCTTGTAGGAGAGTTACAGTGTCTTTCTGTACAAATCGTGTTGTAAATTGTGCTCACTAGATATTCCATCTGGATGTGGTGCCCATCTTAGTGAGGTGCAGAAGAGAGTGACCCATTCTCTGGAACTCAATGCCTGACTATTTACATCTGATTTCAATTTCTTTAAAAAAAATGGGCTTAAAACCTGGCTCTGTACATTGGCTTTCACAAACTGATTATCCATCTGAGTAGCAATGAAACTGTCGAGATATATATATATATATATATATATATATATATATATATATATGCTTTCATTTGGGCAGTATAAATGTATAAGACTGTGAATTGTTTAATGGATCTGTAATGTTGCTTTATATACATGCTTTGTACGTTTTTTAGCTTGTTAACCGTTCTGCTCTATACTTGGAAGGAGGGGCTATAAAATCCTGTAAATAAAATAAATAAATAAATAACATGTTTTCACTGCCGCTTACTTCGTCAGGCAAGATTACGAATCCAGCAAAGCAGCCTGAAGGAAAGACTACAGAAAGAAGGCAGAGAGGGAAATGCAGATTAAATGTAAAGCCGGCAGGGCTTCAGACGAATATTCTAGTAAGGGGAGTTCCTTAGGAGTGACAGGAGAGTCCAACCCCAAAATGGCGAGTCAGTGCTAAAGGAGTATAAAAGGAATCCAGAAGGAGAGAAGCAGGCGATGTGCTGGAGGGAGCCCGGTGAGAGGCAGCCAGAAGGGGCTCCATTTCATCCGTACGAGAGAGGGGGCTTAGCTTTCCTGCCAGCCGTGCGGGGTTGACCCTTGGCCAACAGGAAGACGATTTGCTCTTTTTCAAGCCAGCCATCTGTGAGTAATTTTCCGAGCAAGAGGAGGATTCTCTGAAATTCTTTTGAAGGTCTGAAGAGCCAAAGGCCTTTTTGGGAATAATAAGGGAAACCAATGATGTTTGGAAAGTGACTTAAGCAGCATAAGGAAGGAACTTTCCTGTCTTTATTTGAACTGCCTCCATTCATGCTGACTTTTTGATTCTCTTCAATAAAATCTACTTTTTTGTTTGGAACACAACACTTGGGGGTGGACCTTAGTAACAAAGCTAACCAAATAATTAGAAATAAGCAGGACCAAGAGCTATAAGAGACCACGAAGGGAGAAAATGGCTTGAAGGACTGAATTGGTCAAAGCCAGGCTAAAAGGGGCTGCTGGGAATAGGAAATTGTTTACAGCAATCAGGTTCCCCAAGCTCTCTTGTGAGGTGAACTCTCCCCTTTCACACCAATACCTTGCTCCTTGTCTCAAGCTTCAGCTGTAGCTTCTACTCTGGCTGTTCTAGCTCCATGCTCCAGCTGCAGTTTCCACTTCCAGTCTCTGCTTTGACTCAAGCCCGTCCTTTCTTCAAGCTGCAGTTCTAGCCTTGTTTGAGGCTGCAGATCCAATTCCTGTGTCAAGCTCCCATTTCCTGTACCAGTGAGTTCAGCTCTGGGTCTATAGGGCCAGTTACAGTTTCTGCTTGGAGCTTCCAGTTCCAACTGCAAAATTAAAAGGATTTTCAAGGGATGTGGTCCTTTAACTTACGCAATCAATGCTCCAAGCTTCAAGTTCTTGCCCCTGCTTGGGGCTTCTTCTCCAGTCTATGCACCAAGCTGAAGACACCAGCTCCGGTTCCAAGTTCCAGTTTCATTTCCAAATCTCACCAGCTTCATGTTCAAGCTTGAAGCTTCAGACTCCAGCTGCTGTTCTAAGTTCTAATTCCAGTTCCAGGTTCCAGCTTCCAGCTTCAGCTTCACACTCAAGCTTCAGACTCCAGCTGCTGTTCTAAGTTCTAATTCCAGTTCCAGGTTCCAGCTTCAGCTTCACATTCAAGCTTCAGACTCCAGCTGCTGTTCTAATTCCAGTTCCAGCTTCAGCTTCACATTCAAACTTCAGACTCCAGCTGCTGTTCTAAGTTCTAATTCCAATTCCAGCTTCAGCTTCACATTCAAGCTTCAGACTCCAGCTGCTGTTCTAAGTTCTAATTCCAATTCCAGCTTCAGCATGCCAGGATTCTTTTCACTGCCTCAAATAATCCAAATGCCTACCTGTGAGTATTGGCCTGGCTAGGGAACCTACTAATGGGTCTGGAAAGACTTTTTTGGGATACCCAACTCAGCCTCAGAGAAGTCATCTCACTTTTCGATGGCTGTAATGAAACACAAATCTATAGTTGTAATCTATAATTGTCTTGATTAAATGACAATTTTCAGACAAATATGATTCTTTCATTTCACAGCTGCTGCAGTAGATAAATTTTAATTACTCTTGGCCTGTTAAAAACCAGCGCAGCCCTGCAGCTAATCAGTTAATTACAAGGCTCATGTACTTTACTACCTTTACTCCATGTACTGCCAGACAGCTGTAACTAAGCAGCAATCGGATGTGGCATCACTGTCACCTTCCAGCAGTAAGAGTTCAGGAAGTGAGAGTTACCCAGCAGGTTGGTTCAGGCTAGGATCATTGAAAAAAAACTTGCGGAAATATTCAGAACGACATTGGCCAATGCAAGGCTGGGTTCTTCCAAGGGAGCCAGACTGGCCACTATCAGACGTAGGATGCTGGGCTGGACAGACTATTGGTCTATCTCGGCATGGCACCTCTTATGTTAAGGCTTTCCAAATATGACCTGGTGACCCTATAGTCAGTCAGGATTTTGGGCTATCCACAATGAATATGAATGAGATAATTTGACATACATTGGAATCGTATTTGCCTCATGCATATTGTGCATATCATAAAAACCCGATTGGCTGTAAAGTCAACAGGATGGGATTTAGAACCTTTGTACTATATATATTACAGTTCTTTTCATTTTTGACATTTCAACTACGTGGTTTTTAAATGTTTTCTGCAATTTACACGTGGGGTTAGTGCAGACTCCGTGCCACTTCTGGATATATTTGTAATACTTTAGAAAAATATACTTTACAGACTACAGCTGGTTTCTGGAGATCAATGATATTTCAGCAACTCAAATCTCTGGGTTTTGGTGGGTTTTTTTTTTTTTTTTATTTCGCATTCAATCAAGGAGGGGGATAAAGGTGATTTCATGCTTCTACCAAATGGAAAAGGAGCCCACTTTATGCAGCCTTGTGTTCCCTCTGAGAATCGAAGTGAATGCAAAACCATGAAAATAATAATCCCAGCTGTGAGAGCAATGAGGCAATTTGTTAGGTGAATGACATTTTTAATGAGAACCACTTGGTGGAGGAGAACAAAAGGCCTGTTTGGTCAGAAAGATGCTCTTGACACTGGTCTGAGACGTATGAAAAAGTAATCTCATTGAAACGTCATATGCATTTCCTGAGGCACCAGATGTTGTCCAGTGCAGATGTTGCCAAATGAATGTGCTTCAGTTCTGACAAATACAAAACAGCAGAAGGAAGTTTTACAAACTTAAAAAAAAAAAAAAATCCAGGCCTGAACATGAGGGAATCTTAAGTCTTACATTTATGGGCTGTTCTGCAAAACAGCTGTGAATTGTATTCCATGTCTTTCTGTCAAGTAGCTGAATTTGAAGACATATGAACACAATATAATATGATATAATTTTTTCTTATGCTATTAAAGATTGGCAATGTGTAAATGTTGAAATAATTTTTAAAACCTCTATTTCTATCTATCAACAAGCCACTTTTAGCTTTTTCAAAAATCCTATATTTCTCTAGTGTTAATGGTCATTGCCAATACAAAGCATTTGGAAGTTATCTGATGTGTTGAAATAAGTTGCTCGGTATTTCATGTTCATGCTCCGAAAGGCTCACTGTTCCAAGGAGTAGCAGTCGTTGGAGGAGTAGCCTAATGGGCTACAAGTCAGGGCTCACATCCCACGGCTGCTCCTTGTGACCTTGGGGCAAGGCACTTTACCCTTCACTGCCTCAGGTACAAGGTTACATTGGAAGTCCTGTGAGGCCAGGAAAATATATCCTGTACCTGAATGCAATCTGCTTTGATTGAAGTGCCAAAAAGCAGAAGATAAATAGTTTCCATACCATATACAAGGTGTTAAAATAGAAGATGGATCATTATCACCCAAACACTGACTCCCAATAGAACAAAGAGTGCAATTCAAAACACTATGCACAATTCATAAACCAATAAATGACGAAAATGCCGACTGGCTAAATACCGCACTTCGATTACATGTCCCTCAAAGGAATCTCAGGTCCGCCAATAAAGCACTACTAACCATTCCCTCAGCAAAAAACAGCAAAGTTAACCCAGGTTAGAGAGAGAGCACTATCATTGGCAGGACCATTATTATGGAACACATTACCACCTGAGCTAAGACTAATGAAAGATTTAAAACTCTTCAAAAAAAAGCTTAAAAACTTGGCTCTTCAAAAAAGCATTCCACAGTGAGGTCGCTGAAGAAACAACAAATACATTCAGCTGAAAGTCACCTATAAAAGCAGAGTTGTTTTTATTATTTTGCTCATAATTAAATATTAATTTAAAAACAGTATGCACATATACAATTATCCTGGCAATCATAAATAGCATCTCCAACCCACTTTTCAATTAGAGTATATTATTGAACAATGTAACCGTAAAATATTGGCACCGCTTGGATAACTTAGAAAACTATCAAACCTATTTCGTGCCTAAATGTAAACCGTTGTGATGGTGCATTACTAAACGACGGTATAGAAAAGTTTTTAAATAAATAAATAAAATAAATAAAATTATGGTATATTTTCCTGAGGCCATTTTAAGACCTTCACTGTATTTTGTGCTTTGTTAAAGGGATGTGCAGGGGCCAAATTTTGTTTCTTTTTTTTATTTTGAGGGGTTTGTGGGATTTGGTTTGTTTAATGTTTGGCTTGGATCTGTTCATTTGCTGAACTGAAATAAACATTCAATTTTTTTTAAAACACTGAGAAATGTCCTCCCCGACCCCTTGCCCAGTTCTTGGTGTTGGCTCAATAGTAAAAGAGTTAGCAGTGATCCCCGGTCATTCCTGTGCTGCCAGTTCCACCTTAAAAAACAGTGCCAGTCTCAGGGATGGCCGGTGCCATGCATTATGGCCATAATGTTATCTGCCGATAAAACAAGCTTCGTGGTCATAAAGCTTGCTTTACAGCCCGTATTACTTTACAACTGCTTGGGATTTTTGGAGCAAGTAGGATTTTTTTCATTTGAAACAAACCAAACCAAAAGGGGTCATTTTCACTTTGGATTGCTCATTCATTTCAAATGAATGTGCATCCCTACTTTGTTAATTATAGTAAATGCTGTATACAAACTTGACAGTAGTTCTCTGTGTTTCTTGGGATTAATTTGGTAGAGTGGCAGGTTCATTTTACAGAAGGAGAAGAATTTATGAGCGATACTCAGCAGGCGGGGCAAGGCCCAAGCCTTTCTCTGTTGATATTGATAGGCCATGTAAGCTAAGGTCATAAGGAAATAGGTTTGGTGGCCTCTTAAACACCCTCTCCAAAGGGACGTTAAGATTAGGCAAGGTACTGACAGGCACAAACCAAAATACCTGCCAATCTCTAATTAAAAATAACAATTTAAGAGTGTGGGGATAAAAAGAGTATTCCTCGTCAGGAATGAAGGACTGAAGGGCTATTGTGCACAGAGCAAGAGTGGGACCTTGGGGTGATCTGAAGACGGTGACGCAGTGTAACAAAGTGATAGCTAAAGCCAGAAGAATGCTGGACTGGATAGAAAGAGGAATAACCAGTAAGAAAAAGGAAGAGATAATCCCCTTGTACAGGTCATTGGTGAGGCCTCACCTGGAGTACTGTGCTCAGTTCTGGAGCCCGTATTTTAAAAGGAACAGAGACAGGATGGAAGCGGTCCAGAGAAGGGCGACCAAATTGGTGGGTGGTCCCCATCAAATGACTTATGAGGAAGGATTAAAGGACCTAAATATGAATATCCTGGAGGAGAGGAGGTGCAGGGGAGGTATGCTACAGACCTTCAGATACCTGAAAGGTTTTAATGATGCACAATCAACGACAAACCTTTTTCAATGGAAAGAAATCAGTAGAACTAGGGGTCACGCAAGGAAACTCCAGGGAGGAAACTCAGAACCAACGTCAGGAAATATTTCTTCACGGAGAGGATGGCAGATGCCTAGAATGCCCTTCCGGAGGAGATGGTGAACACAAAAACAGTGAAGGATTTCAAAGGGGCATGGGATAAACACTGCATATCCCTAAAGGTTAGAGGATGGGAATGAAGAAAAGACTGCATGGGGATACCTTGCTGGTATGGTGGTTACTACCCTTAACCAATAGTATGGGTCCTTGGCAGGACCCATACTATGGAACACCATGCCCTTGGAGTTAAGATTACAAAGAGACAGCAAAACCTTTAGAAAAAGTTTAAAAACCTGGCTCTTTAAACAAGCTTATCAAAAAGAGAAGAGAGAATAGAACCCAGGGAAGTGCAAGGTACGAACAATTGAACACCCACACACACATCACCGTAATCAATATGTGTGTAGTTTCTATTTTTATTTTTTCGTTCATCACCAAAAGTTACAATTATAAAGCAAGTCTTGTATTCAAAGCTGATTCAGAGACATTTGGACATGATTTATCACATTTACCAATTAATATTGTTTACAAACTATGTTACCGAACCAGTATGGCACCTGTGTAAATTGATATATTTTAGCATCGTTATTTTTATGTCTTTACTGTAAACCGTTATGACGGTACCGAAAAGATTTAAAATAAATAAATAAATAAATAAAAGCCTTCATACTGTTGATGCAACTCCATCATTGCTCTCTGCTTTAACGGTAGGGGGAAAAGAGGAAAAGGGGAATTAAATTCAGCAACCAACAAGGACCTTGAATTCTAAGGTCTGGGAAAACAAATAAGCATGGGGGTAACTTGCTGATGCGGCTGTTACTACCCTTAACCAATAAGCCCTATGCTCACCTTTGATGCAGCTCCATCATTGTTCTCTGCTTCAACAGCAAGAGGTAATGGGGAATTGGACTCAGACAGCAACCAACAAGGGCCCTGACTTTGACGGTCTGGGAAACGAAGTATGGGGGTGACCTGTATGGCGCGGCCAGGGGTGGTTCTATAATGAGGCAGGGTGAGGCAGCCGCTTCAGGTGGCAGAATTTTGAGGCGGCAAAAACTGTCCTTCTCAGAATGCCGCTGTGGCGTTCGCCTCACACTGCCTGCCCCTGGGGCAGCTGCCGACCCAGGCTGGCAGTGGCTGAAGAGAGCAGTGATGCTGCAGGCCGTCGCCGAAGGCCTACCCGGAGGGACGCTGTGGAGGCCAGGCTTACTGGGCCAAAGAATGAGAAGAGGCTCCACCTGAGAGAGTAAACTTGCTTGTGTGTGTGTGTGACAGCTAGCTTTGGGGGCGGGGATGCAGCCTGAGGGGGGGTGTGTATGTGTATCATGTGTGTATGGAAGAGGGAGAGAAGTGAATGAGCGTATATGTGTGTATGCATGTATGGGAGTGTGAGGAAAAGGGAGAGGGGGCGGGGAAGAGAGGGGCGAGATGAGGGGGCACCATTTGCCTCAGGCAGCAAATTGCCTTGAGTCACCCCTGGGCACAGCAGATGCTACCATAAGCTTGCTGGGCAGACTGGCTAGACCGTTTGGTCCTTTTCTGCTGTCATTTTCAATGTTTCTATGTTTCTCTGAATGAAATTGCATTAGCAGAGACACAAATAAGGGAAGCATTCAGAACCTGACTATATACTCTGCCTACTTCCTTGATCTTGCTTGTGTATTAAACAAATATTAGCCAAGAAAAAGTCTAATAGCAAATCATCCATGCACCAGTACAGCAATTACAAAACTGATAAGGTCTTAATGACAAGTAGTTACAATCATGATTAGAAATAGTGTAGAGCACTTATAATCAAGGTAGAAAACCTTGATGTCGTTCCTAAAACCAAATTCTGCCTGAAGAGGTTTTTAAGAAGCTCCAGCTCGTAAAGCATTTGCCGTGTTGCTGACATTCATTACTTTCACCTTGGTTTACTAATGAAGCAGAAAACCAGTAGGAAAGAAAAAAAACGAAACAGTAAACGCAGATGCTTACTGTTATCGTTAGGTTACCACAGAGGTGATAGTTACGGCAACCTTTCTTACTTTGTAAGGTTCTGGGCAGGTTCAAATTCAGTTAGAGAAATACAAAGAATCAGTGTTTACGTTAACCCTATTCATCTAAAAGGAGCTTCCACGTGCATTGTCTAACCTTCTTGAACGTACATGCAATGTTTGCTGGGTTGGCTGGTACAATGGCTGACTTCAGTCTTTGCAAGCACTGAGACCAGCTTTAAAACCCTGCAGGGAGCTGACAGTCTCCAATTTTTCCCTTCAGAGTTTTCCCTTTGAAAATCCTGCTGCCGGAGTTGTTTACCCAGCGTTATTTTGCAGGTGCAAAGCATGAACATTAAAACAGCCATGCAGGGTCAGCCCAAGGTCCATGGAGCCCGGGATCCTGTCTCAGACAGTGGCGGGCTCAGGCCACAAGGACCAGGCATATTCCATAGAGTAAACCTATTTCTTGTGTTGCTGCTCACTCCCAGGGATAAGCAATGGCTTTCATAAGGTTGTATGGACTTTTCCTCACTACGCTAGACGTCTTCACCATGTCCCCTGGCAACAGGAGTCACAAAATGAAATCCCAGAACCTCCGTCACAAGGCCCACTCTAACACCACCCCGTCGCTTTTCCCCACATGTGTGGAGGGGAACATTTTTTAAAGGAGTGTTTCCTATGGCTAAATACCTATTTACCCATGGAAATCCCTTTGAAAACTGAACCCCCAAATTTAATTTATTTAGTTACTTAGTTATTTTATATACTGTTGTTCCAAGTGAAGATCACAACAGTTTACAAAAGTAACATTCACATTTTTGTTCAGCACATACTGTGGGTAAACACAGGTGTTTAGGTATAACAACTACTTTGGTATTACATATTTTGGTATAACACATACATACATTTCCTTTCATGAGATATGTTTATTTTGGTGTAACCCAAACTTTGGCATAGTACCAAAGGGAGTTTATGTGAGTCTATAGTTATGTAGCTAGAGTCTCGTAGCTAGAGGTATGGGGCTATATTCTGTCTATAGTTATGTATTTACATGTCATAGCTAGGGACAAGGGGAAATATTTTAAGGGTTGTTGTTATTACGAGGTACTTTCAATCTCTCGTCACTTAATATTGGCTATGGCCTTGTTGATGTTGTCTCAGTATTCTGATATAGTTGAGTTCACGTTGGAATATCTTTCTTTCTGAGATCATACGTAATGTCTCTGGTAGTGAGCGCCATAATTTTGGACCTGCTGTGGAAAACACGCACTCTCTTATGTGCTTCAGGTAGGTATCAGGGACTGCTGGTACGGTTAAAAGACCTTTGTTTTGGGCTCTTAGAGTTTGCTGTGTTGTTGCGTCACATTGAACAGTCCTGGCTTGTCAGTGTGAATGATTTTAAATGCTAGAGTTAATATTTTCAATTGGATTCAGTATTGTATCAGTAACCACCAGTGCTGTGCAATTAGCAAAAGTGTGATATAATCAAATTTCCTGGTTCCTATTAGGAGCCTTGCAGCAGCTTTTTGTAGTAGCTGCAGTTTTTTAATAGGTAGGATGGGAGTCTGAGTATTAGGGGGTTACAGTAGTCTATATTTGAGAAAATTAGAGATTGTAGGACCATACAGAAGTCTTCCAAGGTTAGTAGTCATTTCAATTTATATAGAATGTGCAGTTTTGCATATCCTGTGTCACATATAGGCTCTCACAGGCACACACACATATAATGTATCTATGAGGGAAAGGGTGCCTGTGTATGTTAGAGAGAGGGAGTGTGTGAGAGAATGAATGTGTTATTGTGCATGTGTGTGAGAGAGAAGATAAAATTTGTGCGGCCCTATCTCCCCCAATCCATGGCAATCTCAGGATCACTGGCAATCAGATCTCATGTATGGAGAACAGGAGATTTTTTTAATCCTTATTAATTTAAATTATTAGGTGTAATCTGATGATTCTGCTCTTTCAAAATATTTAATTTTTTGGAGAGAATAGAACATTTTTTTAATTATTGGATTTTTTATTCATCAGATGTTTTGAAATATTTTATTGGCGTTTGGGAAATTTTCAATATTCTATTCATTAACTGGTTTGTTTCCCCTGCCCCTGTTTCATGTAATTTCCATTTTCTGTTAACAATGTTCGATGTAAACCGGCATCATGTACCTATGAATGTCGGTAGATAAAAATATTAAATAAATAAAAATAAAATATTTATTCTTTTTATGAAAACAATTTTACTATTATGTTTGATGTTTCATATTTCTTGATTTTATTATTTAATGTTTATGAAGAATGGTAATGTCTCTGTTTTTCCATTGTTGCTCTGTATATAGAGTCTGGCTTGTTGTGGGTTCCACTTCAGTTCTTCTCAGCACGTTTCTGTTGATACTTTCTGATCTTTTTATTCTGTATTTGGTCAGGGTCTCTCTATATTCTGCATATGTGACTGAGGTGAGGTATTTTGCTGGCAAGTAATTTCTGTGTAGGGATCTATAGCAGCCTGGTTTCCTAATAAGAGTTTTATTGGTGTTCTAGGGCCTGGTGTAATATGAGCAGTGTTGCATTTTCATAGATAAGGTTGTTGTGGTCTGGGAGATTTACTATATTGTAATGGTAATTCTGTTTATTCATGGCTTTCTGAGGATCAAGCTCTCACCCAATACACATTACAAAAAGTCTAATTACATAGAAGTTGCAAGTGTCTTTTCTGGTTGGCACCACAGGAGTGCATGTAAATGTAATATGCAGGTTGTAAGTGATATTTTTGCCTCAGAAGACTGCACTTTTGAATGTTCTTTTTCATGTAAAATGTATTATAAATGCATAATTTAATTGTGTGTGTCTGTAAAAGGTGTGTGTATGTGGGGGGGGGGGGGGGGGGGGGGAGTAGTGTGTGTGTGCAAGGCTGTAAGGTTTGCCTAGGGTACCTCATACCCTTCCCTATGCATGGGTTCTGGGGTGGAGGACGTGTCAATTTTTATAAATATAGATTGCAGGATGGAGCTGGGCTTTATTTGATGAGCCCGGGACAGACTCTGAATGAATAGGGGGGGGTCAGCACAGTAATTTTCCGCACAGGGCAGCAAAAAAGCTAGCACCCGCCCTACATATGCTAGATAATTAGCAGGTGTAAAAATACATACGTTGGCAAATGTACACGCATATGTTTTTGTCTCACCCCAAAATGCCCCTAGTCTGCCCCTTTTTTACATATGTGTATGTGCCCATGAAGGTAAAAAAAAAACGAGAATTTTCAACTTTTATAAAATACAGAATACACAAGTAGAGACTATTATGCGTGTATATGCACACACGTAAAGTTTTGAAATTGGCATGAAAGAATATCGAAAAATGTTAACAATAAAATATAGTAGTCCCATGCATGAATATATTGCATATCTCCATCACTACCAGGCATAGTGTGTCTAGCAGGAAAATATTTAACAAATCAGGCCAATCTGAGGTTCTGGATTGAAAATAACATTTGTGAAAAATATTCAGGAGCCTCTGGGAAATGAGAGTACATGGGAGGGAAGGGCGACCTTGAATAACCCAGGCCAGTGTTCCTAAACTGGCCGCCTTGCCACACATCCTCCAAAAGGGAGTTGTGCTTTGTGCAGTAAATTATCCTTCCAGCTAATGGCAGTTGTGCTTGTGTGAATCGCAAATGTACGAGGGAAGGAGTGGACAGAATGAAGAACAAAACAGAAAGGGAAACAGGCCAAGTGAAAAAAAAAAAAAAAAAGAAGAGAACCAAAAACCTGTGTAATATTGCAGATCGGCTTCATCACATCATTAACAGGTTTACCTGGTGACGGCTGCAACCCATTCTTTCCTGGGGAAGGAAAGAGGAATATTCTGGAAGTTCTATGCAAAACCCTTGCATATTCTCTCTGACCACTGGGGATGTGTTGTTCTAAAGACCGTCCTTAGCCGGAGCTGGAAAAGAGAGAGAGAGAGGAAATAATGAGATCTTTCCTCAATCCTAATGAGACGTTGCATGTCACTGTTTTCATTCCTCCAGGACTAATGAGAATTTAAATTTATAACCCAACTACAGAGCGAGTTCTTAAGAGACTTTCTCAGTTATAATGAGGATGATTCTTGTAATTTCAAAATCAGCACAGATCACGGAAGCTGAAACCATTCTGATACCATCTTTTAACGTTCTTTTAACAATCTATTATTTCAGGACCGGCCCAGTGGGTCTGTGGTAGTACTGTGGACTGCCATATGGGCGAAGTGAATTTGATTCGCATGCCCGGCCTCTGTTTCCGAGACCAGTCGGAGCTGTCGACACTGCGGAGGCAACATCCACAGTCCCCAAGGGAGAAGAAGTTGTAAGTCATCAAACAAGAGTGACACCTAGTGGCTGGATTTGGAGAGCAGTGTAGCAGGCTCTTGAGGGAGACCTTGCCTGGGGTCCTCTGGCGGAGAACTGTCACTGCAATGGCTGGGCTAGATGGGAGGAGGGAAAGGGTTAAAAATGGGAGGCGGGAAGAGGAATCCCAAATAGATGTGAACCAAGGCTCTTGATGCCATAGTTCAGTTGAAGATGCTTCTGTCTGAGCTAGGAGCCCATGTGAGCTGGCAAAAATAAAATTTGAAAGCACTATTTCTATGGAGATGCTATTTTCTAGGATTCCACACTATTAAGCCTTTTATTAAAATGCAACATGGATGACCACACCCCAGAAATGACCTGGACCCGGGCCTTCTTATGCTAGCAGGCTATGCCGCACTGCTTTGTTGATACTGAAATTGTACATTTGTATTGTAAACTGTTGAAATTCATGATTCCATTATTAATATAATTGCATAATTGCATTTGCAAGAAGCTGCATGTTATATATGTCCTTTTGTGTTCATAATTTAACGAATGCGAACTGCAACACCTAATGTATGCAAAACATGGTAATGAGCTGAAGAATTATGCAAATCAGTTCATCACCTGTGTTCGTAAGGTTCAATTTTGGGCATTAAAACTTGCTAAATTTAAAGAGCCATTTCCATGGAAAACGTAACACTGCTTCAGGGAGGGGGGGGAGTTAAGATTTTTTTGTGATAAAAGTCTGAAATTTTGTGTGAGCTTTTCAAAGGGTTACACGCGTAACCCCAAAAACCTGCCCCTGCGTGCGCTGAGCCTATTTTGCATAGGCTCAGCGGCGCACATAAGCCCCGGGACGCGCGTATGTCCTGGGGCTTTGAAAAAGGGATGGGAAGAGGGCGGGGCCGTGGGTGGGGCGCCAGTCCAGGGGCGGTCCGGGGACGGGACCAAAGCCTCTGGCACAGAGGCTGCTTCAGGGGAAGGCGCACCGGCAGCTGGCCGGCGCGCGCAAGTTTCGCCTGCCATAGGCAGGCTTAACTCCTGAAACAAAGGTAGGGGGGGGGGATTTAGGTAGGGCTGGGGGGTGGGTTAGATAGTGGAAGGGAGGAAAAGGTGGGGGAGCGGAAGGAAAGTTCCCTCCGAGGCTGCTCCGATTTTGGAGCAGCCTCGGGGGGAACGGGGAAAGCCTTCGAGGCTCCCCTAGGGCTCGGCTTGCGCAAGGCGCACAAGTGTGCACGCCCTTGCGCGCACCGACCCCGGATTTTATAACATGCGCGCAGCAGCACGCGCATGTTATAAAATCGGGTGTATATTTGTGCGCGCCGGGTAGCGTGCACGCGCTTCTCTTAAAATCTACCCCTTTATGCATTAGCTCAGCTGAGTCAATAGGCCCATAACATTGGTAGTGGACTGCCTATATGCAGCAGGGATTAAAGAAGAAGTGCAAAGAAAAGAAAGAAACCTTCTCATCCTAGAAAGCTGCCAGATGCTGGAGTATATCAGCTTGCAGGCTTGTAATATGTAAAGCTCTAGTCCTGCAGGAGCTAGGGGCTTGACTTCAGGTGTGCATCGGTGGCCCTGTATCTACAGAAGGAGAGGGCAATGTTCCATCTATGTGACGGCACCCCCATGTGAGCTTGCTGCCATGCTTGCTTCCTGTGTCTTTAGAAGACAGCTACCTCTAGTGGAGGGGTGGATTTTTGAACTGAAAGTCTAATGGAGGGGAGGGTTTCTTTCTCCTGGAGACATCCTAGACCAGCTTCAATGGTCCATGGGTTTTTGGAGGACCTTCTGATTGTTTTTGAGGTTAGAGAAGACTTTAGGCATTTTTGGAGGTTCAGTTTGAAAGGAAGGTTTTCCCACCCTCTCTCTTTCTGTTTGAGACCTGGTTTATTTCCCGTCCAGTTCTTTCGGCCTGAGAGAGTTGGTGCCCACACAGCAAAGCCTTGGAGAAGAAGAGGATTCTCATCCAGTCTCCAGTGGAAGCAAAGGGAGCAGGTGAGAGGAGAAGACGTGGCACTCTCAAGGTGTTTACTTACAACAGATACCAATCCAGTATACACCAGAGAATCAAGGGGGTACCTAACTGGTATAAAAGAGAAATAGAGACGTAAAAGAAAGGATCCAACCAGAACAACAGCATTACTAGGTACCAGTTATAAGGGAAGGGGACGAGTTGTGTCTGTTGTACAGAGTCCTGATAATCCCTAAATTCCAGTTGCAATAGATGGTGGAGGCCCTAAATTTCAGAAAGAAATAAGGAGGACACGAGTAATAGAGAGGTGGAACCAAATCATTCCTAATTCAAGTATTTAGTTCTGGATTGTGGTTTTATCAAATGAAAAGTATATTCTGTGCCAAATTTATTTTATTTTATTTTATTTATTTGTGTGTTTTTATATACCGAAATTTGATACAGGCCTTCACTCCGGTTTACAGAGAAAAACACAGCTACACTAATACCTTGCACCACATCCTCTGGCAATGAATTCCAGAATTAATTATGCGTTGATTAAAAAAAAATATTTTCTCTTATTAGTTTTAAATGTTTTACCTAGTAACTTAATTGTGTGTCCCCTGGTCTTTCTACATTTCAAAAAAACAAAGTGATTAACATTTACTCATTCCATTCCACTCATGATTTTATAGACCTCTATCATATCCCCCCTCAGCTGTCTTTTCTCCAAGCTGAAGAGCCCTAACCTCTTTAGCCTTTCCTCACAGGGGAACGATCCATCCCCTTTATCATTTTGGTTGCCCTTCTCTGTATCTTTTCTTTTTCTCTTTTTGAAAGTACTCCCCAAATTTAGGGTTACACTAGTGATGTACCCTTGCTTGTGTCAAGACTTTTGAATAATAGAAGGACTAGGGAGCATTCAATTAAGTTAGCAAGTAGCACATTTAAGACTAATCGTAGAAAATTCTTTTTCACTCAACGCACAATAAAGCTCTGGAATTTGTTGCCAGAGGATGTGGTTAGTGCAATTAGTGTAGCTGGGTTTGGATAAGTTCTTGGAGAAGTCCATTAACTGCTATTGATCAGGTTTACTTAGGGAATAGCCACTGCTATTAATTGCATCAGTAGCATGGGATCTTCTTGGTGTTTGGGTACTTGCCAGGTTCTTGTGGCCTGGTTTGGCCTCTGTTAGAAACAGGATGCTGGGCTTGATGGACCCTTGGTCTGACCCAGCATGGCAATTTCTTATGCTGGTGCAATGGGGCACAGTATATCCCCCTCAAACTTTTATGGTAGTGTGTCTTACAATGTGCCAGTTTATGCCACTGAAAAAATTTCATTCTTTAAGAACTAAAAAAAAAAAAAGATCACTCAGATTATTAAGTATTAACCTAAACCAGACCTATTTAGCTATTAATAGCTAGTGTAATTTGAAAAGTAAATTGGAGATTTTGGGAACTTAGTGTCAAAGCTACTAGTAGTATATGTGGGTAAAATATTAAGCAGCGTCTTCCTTCCCTCAAACCATCTCTGTGTGTTTCTAAATTGCCTACAGCAAAATTAGCCATAAGTATTCAAAAAGGCTCATAAACATTCGGTACTAGCAATCTCTTTCATCTTCTGCTTTTAATATTCACAGCAGGAAGAAGAAAGCGATACCAGGGAGAACAGGAAGGTACAATGCAGCAAAAATACCGCATGCCGAGCACGATGTCTCCATCTAAAATCCTTCATGCTTTAAGAAATTAAGCCTATATATTCTGAAAATATTCAAGAAATATAACCAATTTGCAATGTGTGCATACTTTTGGCTTACAATACTGCCCTCAGCATTGGATGGCCAGCTTGAGCCCCTGGACAGTCAGTTAAACCTCTACCCAGCTGCAAATATCAGATAAACTCAGCACTTGGTTACCAAAAACATTAATTTTAATGAAGAACAATTAAAAAATCTCAGTAGATGAGAAGGTCCCAAGAGTAGCCAAACAGGTTGATGAGATTAATATAGCTCTAATAGGTTTCTCTGAAAGATGACAGTAGTGGGTTAATAATAGTACATAAGAGGTGAAAAGATTATGCTGATGATGGTTCTAACTTTGACTGCTCTCTTTAGACCTCTCAAAATAATTGGCTGCTGCTGAAGGTAGGTGCTTCAGAATTCTATGCTTTCTTTGTGGATCTCAGTTCCCCCCAAAATGCTTCCCTTCCCTGTTATCCAAGACCTTGCACATTCTAGCAACTAGGAGCGTGCACTTGTTTTTTTTCATTTTCTTTTTTCTTTTTTTTGTCTTCCTTTTATTATTAGTAGTTTATTTTGTTTCATTTCGTTTTTTTGAAATGAAATGACAAAATAAATAAAAAATGGAATCCCTCTCCCCGTCGCAAAGCCCCCAGCACCTCAAAAATTCAAAGCCCTCTGTAACCCTGTAACAGACCCTTATAAGGAGGCAAGGGAATGAAAGCACCAAAAATGCCTAGGGCCAGAAAAAGCCTAAATCCATCCCTGCCCACACCAATCTGTGCACCAGAGCATGCATCACATCCATTCTTTTTCCTATCCTCCGTGGGTCTACCGTTGGAAGGCAATCTGTTCTCCCTGCTGAGTGAAAACTGATAACAGGGTTCTAGGCCATGAGGCTCATATTTCATACTTGACCTAGAAATTAGGAATGGATATTCTAAAAACAACCCCCCAAAATACAGTTAAAATTATAGGCGACATTATGGCCACTAGTTGGGGACAAAAGAGTAGCACGCGTGGTCCCTGAGCTCAAATATTCCGTGGTTCAAAATCCTTAAATACCCTGTGGAGCATTAAGCAATCTGCACCAAAAAGTTAGCCACTGTCAATGTAAAGTTATGGTAAGCTGAATTCCTGTATTAGCAAGAAATCAGTACTGTCTACTGCAAAAACCGTAGGAAGCATGAAAGCTTGGTATGCTCTCAAGCTTCCTGTACACCATTTTTACAGATTCTGAAGATAGACGTGATCTGATTAGTGCAGGAACAACTAAGGAGGGAGCACTCCAAGAGTTATACAAGAAATTAAGGGAGAACTGACCAGTTTAACCAGTAAAATTAATGGGGTAAGTCCCTAAATTAGAGAAAGAAGAAAAGATTTTGAAGTGATATTGGGAACACATGGAGAGATGTGTTGGAAGAAAACCAGATA
Organism: Rhinatrema bivittatum; assembly: GCF_901001135.1. NCBI lineage: Eukaryota > Metazoa > Chordata > Amphibia > Gymnophiona > Rhinatrematidae > Rhinatrema > Rhinatrema bivittatum. The sequence goes on along the minus strand of NC_042627.1, from coordinate 73,289,606 downwards.
AGTAAAATTTAGAAAGAGCTGAAAATATAAAACACTATAAAATATAAAATATAAAACACTCAACTCGACCTACAAATCCCATTTAAAAAACACACATCCGCCAGACCCATCAGGGAATACTACAAAGAATCACTTCAGGTTCCACATGCCAAAACCTACCAACATAAATCCTTCAGTCTCAGAGCTTTCTCTTCAGCAGGCCCAACTCTTTGGAACTCTATCCCACCTGACTTGAGACAAGAACCATGCACTCTAACATTTAGGAAAGACTAAAAACTTGGCTTTTCAAAAAAGCATTCCCAGGCCTTGATTAAAACCTCCACCCATCAGCACAAACTCGTATTCAAAAATCAGATTGAAATAAGAATCCACCAACTTCCCACTCATACACAGCACCATATTATCGTCATTCACAACTGTATCATATATATTCATTTTTGCTATACAACTATATTAATTGATGCAATTGGCTGAAATGTAAATATTTCTTTGTTCAGTTTCTCCCCCTTTCCAGATCCTAGTTAATTTTCCCTGTTTTATTGTAACGTTCTCACATCCATAATATTGTTTACTGTACTTGAAGTTTGAATTGGGAATATTGATTACTATGTTACTCTCTAACTTACACACATTGTTAATTGTAAACCGGGTTGATGTGATTCTAGTCATGAAACTCGGTATAACAAAATAATAAATAAATAAATAAATAAAAGGCAAAACTAGATGATGAGAAGAAAGGAGCCTGCAGAAAAATGTGAGAATCCGGGGTTTACAAATAACGTGGAAGGTCAAGGCTCAAGAGCCTCACACCACACCAAAAAAGCTCATAAAAAAGTTATTTGCTGCAAATCTGAGATGTAATAATATGTAATTATGTAAAGAATGCAGAGAATCCTGACCCAGCCTCTTCTGAACACTGGGAATTGCACTTTGAGAGATGGACTGAGACTCTTCAAACAAGCTGATTCGGTGGGAGACACTCAATTTGAAGGAGCTGAATAACCTTCTCCCCAGACTTTAGTACAGAAGTACAAAAACAGAGTGTATTATGCTCCTGAAAGCTATACAACATGAAAAGATGATGATGATAATAATAGTAATGATAATCATATGGACCTTGGAGGACTTCAAATACTGGATTCTAAGAGCTATTATCTTGCTGCTCATCTTGAATGTATTATAGATTGGTTTCAGAAAGAATCGAGATGTGGAACGATTTTCTCAACACTCTGTGTCTGAAATATTGTATGGAAACATCAAAGAAACTAAGAGCTGTGCCCAGGTAATACATGCACTCATGCAGTCTCTCTCTCTCTGCAGTACTCTCCAAACTTACCAATTGAATTTGTACCCAGATTGCCTACAGAGCTTAAAAGGTCTGTGATGCGAGCTTGGAAAAAAAAAGTTATCAAGATACTTGATCATTTTTATCAGGACAATGTGATGAAATCATACAGACAGAGTCAAGTTGAGGCCCCACATCTAGATTTTAATTTTATCAATATCTACAGGTTAGTTGTATGGGGACCTCAATGTATGGATGTTTAGAGAGCAGGCTTAACCTCACACCTGTTGAGATGAAACTGAGAAATTTCCACTTGTGTAAAGGATCTGGATGAATAATATATAAGCTGGTGTTACCTGAGATTGGGAAAGAATCAGAAAACTAAAAGCCCCCTGGGGACAAGATCTATTGGTACCAATCAATAACAGACCTAAGGAGATCCATATTCAGAAGCATTTAAACACATAGTGGCAGATTTTAAAAGCCCTCCGCACATAAATCCAGCCGGATTTACTTGCACAGGGGACTTGTGCGCCGGCGCGCCTATGTTGCATAGGCCGCCGGTGTGTGCAAAGCCCCGGGACGCATGTAAGTCCCGGGGCTTTGCTTGGGGGTGCGTGTTGGGGGCGTGTTGGGGGTGGCGCAGCATTTGGGGGTGATCCAGGGGCGGGGCCATGGGCGTGGTGCCAGCTGGGGGCATTCCGGGGGCATGGCCGAGGCCTCTGAACCAGCCCCCAGGCTGGGGAAAGGTGTGCCGATAGCCCGCCGGCGCTTTCTTAACAAAGGTAGGGGGGGGGATTTAGTTAGGGCTGGGGGGTGGGTTAGGGAGGAGAAGGAAGGGGAAGGTGGGGGGGGCTGGAAAAAACGTTCCCTCCGAGGCCGCTCTGATTTCGGAGCAGCCTCGGAGGGAACGGAGGCAGGCTGCTCGGCTCGGCGTGCGCAGGTTGCACAATTGTGCACCCCCCTGCGTGCCCCGACCCTGGATTTTATAACATGTGCACAGCAGTGCACGCGTGTTATAAAATCGGGCATAGATTTGTTCGCGCCGGGTTGTGCGAACAAATCTACGCCCGCGCATAACTTTAAAAATTTACCCCATAACTCGGAAGTTATCCTGCTATTTGAATATTTGAGCACTTATCCACCTAAATTATAGCCAGATATCTTCTTATCTAGCTAAAATTTAGCAGGATAACCTAGGTGCATTCTGGGAGCATTTCTGGGAGGAGTTACATAAGCCACACAAATTATCCAGCTAACACTGATATTCAGAGGAAGCTGGATAACTTATGCAGCCAAGTTTAGTCACGCCAAAAGGCTGCCCTAAAATTAGCTGGATAATGTTATCCGGCTAACTTTAAGATGGCTGGCTATACTCAATAGCGCAACTACAGTATTGAATATACTTCCAAAGTTAGCCAGATAAGTTTATCCACCTAACTTTCCTATCTGGACAGTGACTGAATATGGACCTCACAATGATTTATTGCAATTTTCTATTCATGGCATATTATAATCTTAAAAACTACAAAATGAAAATATCACCTAATAACAGCTACAACAAGTGCAAATTGGAACATTTATATAATATAGTTCTGTCCAAAAGTATAGACATTTTGAAGCATTGCCTCAGTTAAGTCTCCGATATACGCAAATGTATCTCATGCATATTCATGGAGGATATCCTGAAAACCTGACGGCTGTGGGACAGATTCTGGAATGCCTGCTGTAATATTTTGGAAAAGTGAAAATGGCCTTTCTACACCAAGACTGTGGACAAATCTGTTGTCGATAATACCCTGGAAATAGAGTAGATATGGGTCTGGGCTTATGTTCATGCCTATCAAGCCTTTGTGTAAGGCAAAAAAAATGTTGAGGGGACCGGCAAAGTTCCCAACTCCCCCTTTCCCTGTAGAGTGCCAATCTTGCCTCAGATCACTGAACCCTTCCTTTCCGTTGCCCTCTTCCTTCAGACCACAACAGCTCTGAATATCGGAGTTAGCTGGTTAACTTTTTAGCTCACTCAGCTCCTCCCAAATTTTCTCTCATGCATATTCATTGTGGATATCCTGAAAACCCGACTGGCTGGGGGGGTCCCCAGGACAGGGTTGAGAACCACTGCTGTATGGTATTAATATCAATAAAGAGCTTACGGAAAGGAACAGTAATTGGGCTGTGTGCCTCGCCCATTCCTTGCAGATCATTGAGCTAGTTCTTTATAACATCCTCATGAAATGAGACCTTGAAACTATTTTCCTCAGTAGAGTCACATCTCTGACTTGGAAGACCTTTGAATACTAAAATTGAGAAAGCCAGGTACTGCCCCATCTGCCTCCTCTAGCACTGCATGATTTCCTTCCCACATCTGTCATGAACCCAGGAACGTCTCTGACATTTTATTATGTTGATAAATAAGTGAGTAAGTTACCAAGTCCCAATTCTCTCCTCCGTGAGTGGCCTTGGAGCTCACGGCGCGGAACGTGAAAGCTGCTTTTTATTCATCAGTCTCTCAGAGAAATCTAGCCTTGAGCGTGTGAGCAATTGCACTGTACAAGCCAGTGCTCGTGCAGATAGTTCATAGCGCTCCACGCAGCTCAGCAGTCACCAAGACTGGGGTTTTGTTTTGTTTTTTTTCTATTTTGTGAAATACAGGCAGAAGAATATTTATGATAGCCTAGATAGGCTGCATTCTGGGATCACAATAACGAGAAACCCACACACACACCGGGAACTAGTAGTTTGGCAACAGAGGGAGACACGCTAGAGAGTCTGCAGTGATTCATCGGGGGTCCAAGTGGAGACTTAGAGGAAGATGTTTCTGGGTAAGAATATGGAAATGAAGACGCAAGAAATTATGCTTCAGGCAATACAAGATTCAAAAATGTGTCTTTAGAATAAAATATGTGCACCAGACACATATATATGGGTACAGTATGAACTAGCGTAAAATGCTTTCATTGCACCCCTGACTTGCTGTTTAACCAGAGACAGGCACAGGGTTCATGCCCATTGCAGGGGAGAGAATAGATTCCAGGGCCCTCTGGTGGGGGGGAACCCACAGTCTTTACCCCAGTTTCCACCAAAAATAAAACAAAACAAATTAGATTGCTGTTCTTAAAAGAATTTCTCCTTTTACTTGAGGTAGGTAGCAGAAAATAATAAGATACGGTTCAGATGCTCCTCTCTACTAGAGGTTGGTTGTTTAAAATGCAGATCTTACTTTATCAGTAACATTTTCCATCTTGTCCAACTCAATCTCCACTGACTTACAGCTCATTCTCCTGACTTCCAATATGGTAGCAATCTCCACCCATTCCCGGAATATGTCTGGTTCTTTTCTCCCTTGCCAAGCAAAAATGATTATCGGGGGATCAAGGACTGGGTATCCGTCTACTTACAGAGACAAGATTAGACTTTTTTTTAAATTCACTGCAAAGGCAGGCATCGCAACATCTGCCTTCCTCAGACTGATGCAGTGCTGACTGGGCAGACTCCCATCTCTAGAGAGCCCCTAGCTGGAAAAGATCGAGGTCCCTCTCATTCTCCATCTCTCCATAGACTTCAAACCTTCACAGCCTGGGAAAACTCGGAGCACTTCCTTTCCCTATGGGAGAAAACAGGAACTTTCATGGGGGGGGGGGGTCGTCTCTATGCCCCCTCTCTTGGCAGACACCACTTCCTGCAGTCTCAGTAGGGAAGGAATGCACAAGACTGAAGCATTCTTTGTACCAAAGGCAAATTACAGTTTAGTAAGGGAAGAGTTCATGCAATTGTATATACTGCTCTGATACTGAAAATGTGCTCACCATTTGCCATGTATTTTAATATAGCAGAAACTATTAACCCTAGCCCCTGATAGGAGGTATCCTTTGCATCCCTATAGTGCAAGCGGGGAAAGGCATCATAGATCTGGGGCAATGACTTTTGAGAAGCAATAGGCATGAACCGTCAAAGAGCGAAGGCGAGGAGCTGCGTTATCTCTTTATTTCCCTAAGATACATTGGAAACGAGTTTCCACGATAATGCTGCTAATTTTGCGGAGATTTGCAATGACTTGGATTTTATTATCTTTTTAATTTTTCGCCTTTCTCCAAATCTGAGCTCAAGGCAGGTACGAGGTTTATCCAAAGCCTTCTCTCTGCTTATAAATACAAAAGACGCAGAAATATAAAAGAGACAGAAATCATGGGGCATTGTAAAACATTTGATAATGTAATAGCAGGAAATCAAACAACATTAATTACAAATTTATCCATCTCGGGGATGGGAGGGGAAGCTAGATTGAAAAGTATTTAGACTCACGAGTAGGAGGCGGTGTCATCTATTGTACGATCAGAGGAAGGAAGCAGAATGGGGCAGATGACTATCAGAAGATTAGAGAAGGCAAGCGCCAATATGGGGGATGATGTGTAAGTGCTACATTTTGTCTGGTGATGGTTGGAGGCAGGGCAAATTATGAAGGAGTGATAAAGCACAGCAATCAAACTGCTATTTTTGAAAAGGAACAGCATTCAAGGCTGTCTAACGTTTTTTTTGCTTTACTCAGGGGTTTCTTGCAGTGGAGGAAAAGGCATACAGACAAGGACCAGGAGATACCAGAAAAGATGACTTTGGCATACAGTAGACAGTTTGCCCCTCAGGGCATATGGATAACTAAGTCACTCTGTCTATTTCCATTTGTTATTATATTCTGCCAAATCCAAATGTAAAGGCCGCCCAAGGCAGCTTACAACAATCAAAAAAATATATTAACATCAAACAAATGCAAAATATGTTTTCAATATTCAGCAAATATATCGATAGCTGATCCCCCCAACAAAAATGTTAAAAAAAACCCACTTGCATAACTACTTCACTAAACTACCCAGCTCCCAAATGGCCTGAAAATTAACCAAATAACCACCCCATTTTCCTTAAAATATAGCATCCCTACCTCACAATACTGGCTTTTCAGCCCTCTCTGCTGCCTTTTCACTCACAAAAGGGTTAAAAAGGAGCACACCCCTTTGGAGCTACCCGCCAGTGGCACGCCCACCACAGGCAATGACATCATCTTGGGGCGGAGTCACCGGCCACAAGGGGAGGCAAAAAACAGGACTGATTTTCTCTCTCAGCACAGAATAGAAGACCTGGTCTGGTCATTTTCGTAAAAAAAAAACTCCATACGCTAACTAAAAAGACCATTCCATAAACCAATCCAGTCCAAAGTTGTAATCCAATAGGGCTGGAATTCAGTAAGAAATTATAAATAAAGTATGTTTCCTGAATCGTGTCTGCACTCTGAATACCGTTGCATACTTTATTTTTGATTGTCATAATTTTTACAAAAAATGTTACAGTGGAACAACCTGTCTAAAAGGTGTGACTTAAGGAAAAGTTCCCATTGACTCACAGATTGTGATTCCCCAATACATGGTTTGCACGCAGCAGTGCGCTAGAATTTGCCTGATCAGATCCATAAATAACATTAACAACATGGCAGGGAGTGAGAACAGCGCTACAGAGCTTTTCACCTTTTTCCAGGTCAGGGCAGTAGTGACCAGTAATGGTGGCAGCGCCATTGCCATCTGAAAACCAGTTAGTAGCCCATGAGAAATGACTTGGGCTGGTTTGCAGTGCACGGACGTCCACGTCACTAAAAGCACTGGCACAATTTGGCACTAATGTGAACCCTTCCTGGCAGTTTCAGCAGACAAAGACCAGAGGCTGCACTGGCATGGATTTCCTGGAACAGGGCTGAGGCACACTGGCAGAGAAATCCAAAGGAAATAGGCACTGCCAGTGCTATTTGGATAAACTGAAGACGGGTTTCCTTCCTCTGCTAATCAGTCCAGTACTTTTCATGACCATTTAAAAAAAAAAAAAAAAGGGGGGGGGGAATTTAAAAAAGAGGACATTTCTTCTGTTCCATGTCAAATCATTTCCATTCACTGAATCCTTCTCAGTAAGGTCATTTTTCTGTTAAAGACAAACTTCTGGTATATGTTGCACTGTAGTTGAAAATAGTCAGTCTCCAGCATTCTGTGACTAAGAATAACATCCAGTCTTCTGCAACACACGATAGACACTGGGAGACATAATTACGTGGATATGCTACTAACAAGTCAAGAGCAAGAACACATATCCATACCGCGTCCTTCACACCAATACACGAGGCCGCATGGCCGTTGAGAAGCACACGTGAGCACAGAAAGTGGATCAAGCCTTGATCTTAAATAAGTAAAAATAGTGGTTCTTTAAGACCCCCTACAAACTATATTCTCTTTAAACAAAGAGAATTAGCAGATATGAACATTTTATTGGCTCAGTATCTTTCGGCTATGGGTGGTCAACATCCAATCTGTCTGCCAAGTTGTCTGCTAAATTACTCAATCTCCAAGGATCACATTCCAATATGATTCTCATTCCCCTCAGTGCTGCCCCACTGTCTTCTCTACAGAAAAGAAAACATTTAAAAAATAAATGTTAGGCCCTGTGGGGGGTGGGGGTCTTCAAGTAACAGATTGGGTCTATCTAATTTCTTCTCACGGTGCTCTGCCTCTGTGGCACAGTATGGTTATTGGCACTAGAAGAAACATTATTTTTTCCTTGTTGTGGTATTACCGCATCATGGCTTGCTTTTGTACATCGGTACGGTGGGTATCGGAGACGTTCTCGCCTCCCCAAGGCATCATGACAAGAGGTTCGTTTTTTTCAGTGGATTTCATAAGGAATGATAACGACGATGAAGCCAGTGACTGCTTAGATGTCTGGTTTTCAAATTGGTCAAATGAAATATGAAATACCGGAACGTTTAGAAAGAAACCGAAGGGTTAGAAAAGAGTATCGCCCATCTGTGTCTGCAGGTGCATCTCTTTTATTTTAAAGTGCGTAAGGAGCATTCCTTTCTGTCCGCCTGGTTTTGTAAAACATGGAAAGACATATTTCCAGTAACACACTGCAAGGTGGTGATTGAGCTATCCAATGACTTTTGAAGACAAATTTGAAAACAGAACCTCCGTTTTGAACTTCAATTTTGCAACGGAACTCATGAGGATTTTAGGATAAAACAATAAATTGCTCCCCATTCTAGAGGAAAAATGATTTGTGAGTGAGTGGTCTTACTATGACTGAGAGCTGAGTCTGGCCTAAGTGTGTGAGAGCTTAAGATGGAAAATATTTTTATGGTTTTAGCTGATGTCATAGAAACATAGGAATAGGATGGCAGAGAAAGACCATGCACCTCACATTTCTTCAGAGATCTCCTGTGCTTCTCCCATGCTCTCTTGAATTCATATGCTGTGCTTGTCTCCACCAGCTCCACAGGGAAGCTGTTCCATGCATCCATTACCCTTTCTGTAAAGAAATATTTCCTTTCATTACTCCTCAGTCTACCCTCATCCGATAACCCCTCATTCCAGAGTCTCTTTTCCACTGAAAGAGACCCATCTCCTGTGCATTGATTACCTATGAAATATTTAAATGTCTCTATCATATTTATTTCTTTATTTTAAAGGATTTATTACCCGTGCTCTCCAATCTTCGGGGCAGGTTACAACAATACAATCATAATTAATTAAGAGGCACACATTAAAAGAATAAATAACATAGAGCAATAAAAGAGAGCTAGCCTTAAAATGATAATAACAAACCTAGAAATGAAATCTTAAAAGAGAATAAAATTAATCAGAAATAAAAGAGAGAAAGCCTGGAGGTTTAGGGCTCACATAGGTCTGGAAAAGCTTGCTTAAAAAGGTAGTGTTTTCGTGCTTTCGTGAATTCCTTTTTATTAGTTAAAGATCTGAGAGTTTCAGGCATCTTTGCTTTCATGATTACTTTCCCAGCTTCTCCTGGATTTTCCAGATATTGTTGGCTGTCTTCCTCTTTCTGTGTAGTTTATGAATGCTTTTTTTTTTCCTCACCTCTTTAAAAAACCATAGTGGCCTCTTTTTCCTGTTACCTTTATTTACTTTCCTAACAAAAGGGATAGGTGCCCTAACAATATCTCCTTCCCTAAGAGTTTTGTAACCAGCTAACAACTCCTTGAGGTGCTCCCCCCATTTTAACGAAGGTAATTTTCCTGAAGTTTCGGACCCTCAACTTTGATTGAACCATCTCAGCCTGTACTCTGATACTGAACCACACCATCCGGTGATCACTGGATCGCTGTCCCCATAGGTAAGCACCAGGTCCAGTATCTCCCTGTCCTGTGTGGATTCCATTACCAGTCGATGGGACAGTTCTCCCTTCAAGGAACCCAGGTTCTCCCTGCTTCCAGGAGACACTACGGCCAGGATGCCCCAGTCAGCATCCAGCAGATTAAAATTACCTAGCAATTTTATGACTATCCTATATTAAAACATAAGAACATGGCATACTGGGTCAGACCAAGGGTCCATCAAACCCAGCATCCTGCTTCCAACAGAGGCCAAACCAGGCCATAAGAACTGGCAAGTACCCAAAAGCTATCCCATGTTACTATTGCTAGTAATAGCAGTGGCTATTTTCTAAGTCAACTTCATTAATAGCAGGTAGTGGACTTCTCCTCCAAGAACTTATCCAAACCTTTTTTGAACCCAGCTACACTAACTGCACTAACCACATCCTCTGGCAACAAATTCCAGAGTTCAATCTCTGTCTATTTTTTCTGCCTGCGAAGGAGGTTAGAATATCAGACCAGTGTTCCATTCCCTCTTTCCAGATTAACGCAGGGTACCTCCTCTTCCTCCTTACCTCATAAGCCCTGCAGTTCTGTTGCTTTAATACTATTTTTAATATATATAGCACCATTCCTCCTCCCTTTGTTCCTATCCGTGCCATGGGTTTCCAATGGAACCACATTTCTGTAAGAACCAGTGCATCCGCCTCTTCCATGACCCCCTCTAAATCTGAGACTTTATTTCCCATACTCTAGGCATACTCTAGGCTTTCCAGATGTTGCCCTTTTTCCCATTTGTATACGTGTTTAATATTTTACTTACCCAAGGGCTTTTCTCACCCACCCCCTCAGTAGGCTTACCAGTCTGTTCTGGAAAGCACTTCACCCCCCTTCTTCGATAGATGGACACGGTCTTCGGAACGCCATTGCCGTGGTTCAGTATCTCTGTATCATTTCTAACAAAGACACGTCCGAGAGGAATGTTTCTTGTACAAATGTTTCACTACATTTTTTTACTGCTGGAAATTTTAATACTCAAGAGTTCAATCTTTCCCCAGTTCAGTTTGAATTGCCTATAGATAATAAATTAAATTCCTTAATAAAAAAATGAATAATCTACTGTAGGAAAGCAAAAGTGTCTTACATGTCAGGGAACAGGAAAACTGCATGACTAGACCTAAAACTTTCAACAATCCGAAGTGATGATAAACAGTAAAGTAATTTTCTTCAGCCCTTAATCTGGAGTTCTCAGGTTAGTAATGATTAAAAGTCATTAAACCTGAAAGCAATGTAAACGAATCAGTGATCGTGGTTGGTTCCTTCCTAATGTACAAATGACCGTATCATTATGGAATAAACAAACACCAACACAGGTGACCCATTCTCTAGCCATTACCCCCTGACATTTCCTGCTACCCTGGTACTGTTCTAATTTTTATCCCATCTTTCTGTTATATAATAAATATAATGCCTTCCTTTAGGCTGCCATATTACCTTTCCCTGAATAGTTTGCTACATTTGTCTTTTGGTTGCTCTGTCAGGCACGATCCATAAAAGCATACTTGTGCTGACTTTTTGGGACATTTGCTGATTGGTTTTTGTTTTGTTTCTTGTGGGTCTATTCTTCGTATCCCACCCAAAATTGTTCCTTAATTATCTTAATTGAACATGAAATAAAAGAAAATGGTGTTGTTGTTTTTTCCCTCACGGAGCACAGAAAGATGGCAATTTTCTGTGAGTTTCACTGCATGCATGAAAACGCTCTTCTGAACATTGTCCGTGCAGGCAAAGAGTTCACGCACTGTTGCACGGTGCACAGACTCTACCTGCAGGGAGAAGTGGGTGCGCGGGCCCACAGTCTGCATCCTTTCAGCTGTAAGGAAAGAGGGGATCTGGGGATGGCGTGGGGGAGGGGTAAATGACATGTGGAAGTGACTTTTTTTTCCCATCATTTTTACATCAGTGGTTAAAATAAAATAACATTTAAAAAAAAAAAAAATTGATGGTGATAAATCACAATTTGAACCTCTGTCTTCCACCTTTGAGTCTGCACACCACACCAGAGCAGGCTGTGGGTTTGTATGACATTGTTGTGCTCTTGCGGATGTAAAAATGGACCTTGGGGACTCTCTCTTCCGCTAAGGAAAGGCTTTCTCTCTGTCTCTGTATTACGTTCTTCTGCCATGCAGCTCAATAAGCAGCCCTGTGCAGAGAGGTCAAAACTACCTTGCTTTCCGATTCAGACTTGACGTGCGTAGACACCACTGGCCACAGGGTAGCCGAAGAGTTAATAGATGCTGACTCTTCAATAAAACACTTCGTAACGGATTTAAAAATGCTTTCGCGGATTAAACTTAAAGCACAAGAGTTTAAACTCTATTACCACTTGGGGTCTCTTTGCTGAGTCTGGTGCACCGAAGGTCTTTGAGAGCCGCCATTCCCAGGGAGCCGGATCCTCTGGGGCTGGTGCCATCAGAAGAGAGGTAACTGCCCCCCCACAACCAACTTCTCCGGCTTTCAGCAGGGAGCTTGAAACGAAATAAACACCAGAGGAGAAAAAAGCAACCGTGTTCCCCCCCTCTTCCTAGCAGCACTTCCAAAATACAAAAATGACCCCCCCCCCCCCCTCCGAGGCCTTCCCCTATCCTTCCCCCCTCGCACGCCCGTACAACAGAACGGCGCCCGTCTCAGAGCTGATCTGGCAGGGCAGGAATGACTGGGAATTGCTTCTGCCCCCGTTTTGATTTATTGCAACCCATAGATGGGGTAATATGGGAAGGCTGGGGGTGTCTGGGGAAGGCCTGGGAAGGGGGTCATTTTTTTTTTATTTCTGTGGTCCTTGAAGGGGTGGGGGGGGGGGGGGGGCGGGTGGGAGGAGGTTCGGCAGTGGCAGGAGACCGGGCTATGGTTTCAAAACCCCCTAGGAAATTTCACTGAGGTTTCTTTTTTGTTTTGGTTTTAAACGACAGGTAAGTAAATCAGAGTGTTTTGTTGCGTTTTTCATGTCATTTCAAAATGAAGGCACACCCCCCCCCCCCCTCACCCTACAAAATCCTTCAAGGGTGAGCAAGAACCAATGTCAAGCAAAGCAAGGTTCCCCGGAGCCTCGGTGGGTCAGCGGAATCTGAGACTCGTGACTCGTGCGCACTCTTCAGGATCACAGCGCCCTTAACGACCGGGCCATACTTTTCCAACATCAGAATCCTCTACAAATCTCTTTCCATAATATACAAAACCATCCATCTACATATTCCACTCGACTTACAAGTCCCTTTCCAAATATACAACTCCTCCAGACCAATTAGAGACACACTCAGAGGATCTCTTCAAGTACCTCCTACTAAAACCACCAGACACATCACTTTAAGAGATCGGGCCCTCTCAACAGCCGGCCCCACCTTATGGAACTCCATCCCTCCCGACCTCAGACAAGAACCTAGCCTCCCAACTTTCAGGAAAAGACTTAAGACCTGGCTGTTTAAACAAGCATTCCCGGACACCAACTAATTCTCACACCATCAACCAAACGTTATCCAGCCAGTCCTACTAGACGTTATCCAACCAGTCCTACCGCCTTCTCCATGTAAATATTTATAGCTTATATTATAGATATTGTAAATATCTTTATCTAATGTAAATATCTTTATCTAATGTTATCCTCTCCTTTTTTTCTTCTCTTCTCCCAGTTTTAATTCCCTTGTTATTTGTAACTGCTCACTTCCACAGGTTACTCTGTTGTTCATTGTACACCCCTGTTATATGTAAACCGGCATGATGTGATTGTATCATGAATGCCGGTATATAAAAATCTTAAATAAATAAAATAAAATAAACATTAAAAAAACCTGACAGCCTGGGAGGGAATTTAGAGAGTGAAAATACTGAAGGCATGAGCCTTGCTTATAATCAGCATTTTGACATTGAATCCCTGGCAGGCTATGCATTACTAACCATTCAGTCTGCTAAGATTTTTGGAGTTAATATTTTATAATGAATTGCAATTATCCGTAATTATTTGTATATTAGAATGTAATTACAGCATTCAGGAATGGAAATAGCCTAAAGATTAAGATATACAGTAAAATGGTCAATGAGAACCCTATTATCATTCATCAGTATAAGCACACTGGCACGTTTTATAAACTATAGGATGCCCTCAGTCCCAATCATTGACATCTTAATTCTGCGGACAATTAAAATTTCCATTTTGCTGTTTCACACTTCACTTTCTCCTCTTAAAAATGTCATGGCGGTAACTCTCAGCACCACTTCTGCCAGGAAGACCTTGTCAGGTCACCTTCTTAGTATCATTTCCCCTCCTGAAAGAGTGCTAAGAATGCAGTGAGAGTGTGAATTAGTGGGGAGAGATAAGACCTCCTTCAGTAAAGCCGATAAGGGGATGAGACATCATCTGTGAGACATCTGTCACTACCAGAGCAGCCTGATACCTTCTGACTGGGAAAGGGCTCAGTTTTCCTGTGCTTAAGAGATTAAAGGTCTGACTGCTAAAATCGCCCGGTGTTCTCATCCAATCTTTTTTTTTTTTTTCCTTATCTCCCCACTAATACTGGATCATTAGTATCCTCATAGCAACCACTTGTTATCGAAGACTGCACTTTACTAGGACAAGTATCGGACATCCCACATAGGGTACAAGTCCGGTTTGAAAATTTGTGGGTATCCCCAAGATGCCTGCACTCACGTCACAGGCAAGCGCAACGTTTTATGCCTGCTCTCAAGCAGGTATAACTTGTGTGCATGGAGATGTCCAGGCACACTCTGAAAAACAAAAATCGAAAGGATGCACATCAATCTTTTCCCTGCCCCCATCACCACGGTACACCTCATACAAGTGCACGTAAATGTATGTGTGGAAACCCTTTCGAGAAACAGCCCCTAAATCTGCTGTTTTCTAAAGGGTTAAAAATATCAAATTCTCTGGGTTTTCTTTCGGTTTTACTCTATTGGCTTCTTCTTCTAGTCTTAACTTTAGTTCAGAATTGAATCAGTGCTATAGAGGTGAACAAATCTGTGCCAGTCCTCTATGCCATGAAGTACCTTGGATCTGGATTGTGCATTTGATTACTTAGCCTTACAAACTTGTGTTCAAAGCGAGCTATAAGTCAGGTACGTGCGTCCATAACCCCCGATGCTATTCCCTCCCATGCAAAAAAAAATGTGCCTCCAAGGCACACATTTTTATTCACCAAAATTAACGCCTGCCCAGAGCAGACGTTAATTTTGGAGGAGCCCAAAAAGTGTACAGAAAAACAGAAAATACTGCTTTTCTGTACTTCCTCCGACTTAGCAATATTAAGTCAGAGGAACAATAAAATTATAATGTCCCAAAAAAAAAAAGGGTGCCGGCAGTCAAGTTAGGAAAAAGGACACCCTAAAATTGAGCATCTGTTTCCCTAAGTCGCTGACAGCCACTTCTCCCAGGCACCCGCTCCTGAGGGGGTGCTAGGGGCGTGCAATTTCTCCTAGCGCCTCCATTTTGTCATGGCAACCCATTTGCATTTTGCATTGGATGCCCCGGAGAGGGGGATCGGCACGCGCTAAGTTGACTGCTGGGGCAATGGAAGGCAAAGTGAATTTCCCAACTGGGAAATGCAGTTACTTCCCCAGGTTTCATCCTGCTGCAGCTACCACTTTGCCTCATTTTTAAAATGCTACTAGACATATGCAGTGCTTTATAGGCACACATAAGAGACAGTCCCTGCTCCATAGAGCTTACAATCTAATCAAGGCAAACAAATATGACAAACAAAATTCTGTGGGAACTGTATTTGTTGTAAAGAAGTGGTGAAGGTGTAAAAGCAACCTGAAAATGGTATTTTCTTTTTAGATTGGATTTGAATATTGGCCAGTGAGGGAGCATAAAGTTTAATCCAGGTATATGGCACAGCAAGGTGGAAAGGATGGAGTCAGGAGTTGGCAGTGAAGATGTCCACAGACAAAAGTGATTTCACAAGGAAGGGTGTAGGGAGAAATACGACAAGAGAAGCAACGAGGCGCTACAGAAGCCGCCATGAAGGCTGTTGTAGGCGAATAAGAGAAGCTTGAGGAACCAGCGCAGCTACCTGAGAAGAAGGGGCTACACGATCATAGCCGCTTCCCTTTAAAATGTGCTTCAGTCGTTCTGTTTCAGCAGGACAGGATTCAGCTCGTGGCCTTAAATGCTTCTGCTAAATAGGCTTCAGGTTAAGAAAGACACCTCACATCTACACCTGGCATAAAATGAAGAGAGAAAGAAGAGAGGTCATTGTGGAAAGCATGTGGAAATCATGGAACAAATAATAATGCAAGCTGGAATTTTGATTGCATTAATGCCTAAAAAAACAGTTACGGTAATATAAGGGAAAGCGAAGAGTTCAAATAAGAAGAGCATAGATACTTCTCCTGGTGCAGTAGTTGGATCCAAGCATAACAGGGGTAGAAAATAACCACATCAAATAGTCTTGACAGCCTACTCTGAAAGTTTTCATATACCCACAGAAACACAAACAAGACAATGCAATTGGAATCACAATGTTAACATCAACAGAAACCATTTTTCTCAGGCCATGGGCTGGAGCAGTCCTTGGGGTCCCCTTAGATTTCTCTGGTTTTCAGGATATCCTAAATATGTATGTGATACATTTGCACACATCACTCTGGGCCTTCAACTATACCTCAGGTATATTCATTAGGCATATTCCAAAAAACACATCAAATAGGAAGGCCCACAGACCAATTTGATCACCATCACTCTATGGCCTCCGCATGTTGAATCATTTTGGAATATATTGTGTTTACCAGGGGAACTGACCACTGCTCTTGAACTTCAAAGTTTTATTCCCCTCATCCTGCCTGTTCCACTATCCCTGACACCATCTCATTGTTGTCGTTATCGATACACCTCTGCCTATCTTCTTCTTATTCTCCTGCTCCTACTTTTACTTTCAGCTGGGGATATCAATCCCAATCCTGGCCCTTTAAGCAATTTCCATTCCATCGTCCCATCTCAAGTCATAACCCCTCTAATCTTATCACTATTCCCCTTCTCCCTCCCTCTTCTCTTCCTTTCTCATGCTCCTTGTAGAATGCAAACTCTATCTCCAAGAAGATTGTCTTTATTCATGATCTTTCTACCTCTCGTTCTCTTCATCTCCTTGCCTTAACAGAGACCTGGCTTTCATCTGAGGACACTACTTCAGTTACTGCTCTCTATCATGGAGGTTATCTTTTCTCCCACACACCTCACTTGGTAGACCGTGGTGGTGGTAGTGTTAGACTTCTGCTCTCCCTTTTTTGCAGATTTCAACCCCTTTTCCCACCTCAATCCCACTCTTTTTTTTCCTTTGAAGCCCATTCCACCCACCTATTCACTCCACTACCTCTCCAGGTAGCTGTCATCTATCAACCCCCTGATAAATCTCCCTCCTCCTTTCTCACTTACTTTGATTCCTAGATTTCCTTCTTCATTGATCCATCTTTCTCTTCCCTTACCCTTGATGACATTAACCTCCATGTTGATGACCCCTCTAACTCTTATGCCTCAAAACTCCTTTCTTTAACTTCTTCATTTGATCTCCAGCTCTGCTCTACCACCTCTACTCACCAGCATGACCACTGCCTTGACCTATTCTTTGCTTCCAACTGCTGGTTGAAGTGGTTGAAGTGGTGAAATCTCTCAGACTTCACCACTTCAGTTCTTCCGATCTCAGACCAACACCTAATAACTTTCACATTAAAACCCCTTCCCCCCACAGACTCATCCAGTCAGCATTTACACCTTTAGGAATCACCAAGCTGTTGACCCTTGCATCTTTTCGATTTCTGTTTCATCTCTCCTTTCCTCCACAACTTTGTCTGAATCTGTTGATGAAGCAGTTTATTCTTACAACACTATACTTTCTTCAGCCTTAGACACTCTTGTCCCTCCTCTTACCTGTCCTGTAAGGCGCACTAAACCCCAGCCTTGGCTAACCCCAGAATTCACTACCTATGTTCCTGTGTCTGCTCTGCAGAACGTCTCTGGCTAAAATCCTGTGCCCTTGCAGATTTCATACAATTCAAATTCATGCTGACCACTTTCCAGTCTGCTATTGCACTTGCCAAACAAGACTACTATGTCCATCTGACAAATTCTGTTACATCCAACCCTCGCTGTTTCTTTGCCACTCTCAAACTTCCCTCGCCTCCCTCCACCCCTTCTCTCTCTGCCCAGACTATGGCTGACTACTTCCATGATGAGATTCACAAAATTAGTCTTGAGTTCTCAATTATTTCACCTTTACCTACCTCTCCCCCACTTCTTTCCTCTACCCAAACCCCTGGCCTCTTCCACTCTCTCCTTCTTACCTGAAGTTACAATGGAGGAAACTACTCATCTTCTCTCTTCCTCCAAACTTACTACTTGTTCCTCTAATCCTGACCACACCTAATTCCTCAGCTCCATCTCCACTTCAGTCATCCCTTCTATCTGTCACATCCTCGATCTGTCACTCTCCACTGCTTCTGTTCCTGCTGCCTTCAAACATGCTATAATCATACCACGCCTTAAAAAATCTCATTGGATCCTACCTGTTCTGCCAACTACTGACCCATATCCCTTTTCCCTTTTGACTCCAAACTACTTGAACGTGTTGTTCACTGCCGCTGTCTTCACTTTCTTACATCTCAAGCTGTTCTTGACCCATTCCATCTGGTTTTTGCCCTCTACATTCAACTGAAACAGCCCTTGCCAAAGTTTCCAATGACTTGTTTATGGATAAAGCCAAAGGTCTTTGCTCTGTCCTTATCCTCCTCGATATGTCTGCTGCTTTTGACACTGTTGATCACTACCTACTTGATAATCTGTCCTTGTTTGGATTTCGGAACTCTGTCCTGTCATGGTTCTCTTCTTACCTCTCCCATCATACTTTTAGCATTTCCTGTGGTGGATCCTCCTCTACTGCCATTCCACTATCAATTGGTGTGACTCAGAGTTCCATCCTGGGCTCTTTTCTCTTCTCACTATATACTAATTCCTCTCTTGGCTTTCAATACCATTTATATGCTGATGACTCCCAGATCTACCTTTGTACACCAGAAATTTCACCAGAAATCCAGTTCTGGATCTTGGCCTGCTTGTCTAACATTGCTGCCTGGATATCCGCCGCCACCTTAAATTCAACATGGCCAAGACAGAGCTCTTTCTCCCAAGCCCAATGCCCCTCTTCATCCTTTTTCTTTTTCTGTGGATAACATAGTCATCATCCTGGACCCATCAGCCCATAACCTTGGAGTCCTCTTTGACTCCTGTCTCTCCTTCTCTATGCATATCTAAAACACTCTAAAATGTGTCATTTCTTTCTTTATAACATTGCCAAAATCCATCCTTTCCTTTCTGAACACACTACCAGAACCCTTATCTACTCTCTCATCTCCTCCCGCTTAGCCTATTGCAACCTGTTCCTCACAAGTCTCTCAGCAAGCCATCTCTCTCCACTGCAATCTCTCCTAAATTAAGCTTAATGACTTATCTTTTGCCAAAGTTTTTATGCTCACATAACCCCTCTTCTGAAGTCACTGCATTGGCTCTCTATCCGCTCCCGCATACAGTTCAAGCTTCTTTTTCTCACTTACAAATGCCTTCACTCTACAGCACCTAACTACCTTTCCTCTCTTATCTCTCTCTATACCTCTTCTTATGCACTCCGCTTATCGGATAAATCACTCCTACCTGTGCCCTTCTCGGCTACCACTTTCCTGACTCCATGCTTTCCACCTGGCTGCGCCGTGTGCTTGGAATAGTCTTCCTGAGCTGGGGCGTCATGCTCCCTCTCTTCCCAAGTTTAAATCCCATCTAAAGTTCCACCTTTTTGAAAACACTTTTAAATCTTATGCTTGATTGCCTGCTTTTAGTCTTGTGTTAACTAACTTTTTTTTCTTTTTAACCATTGTCTTTCTTTATGAAATACCCCACACTTTGAATATTGAACTTTAAATTTCTGTGAAGACCTCAACTCTCTGCATGTCAAAAAATATTCAAACATCCATGTACTAACTCATAAAATTCTAACAACAAAACAGATTAAGGCACACTTGAAGGGGCGCTTAACATAGCATGCCGCACAGGCCCTCCTAAGTAGGACCATGGAGGCTGCCCAATATATGTCACCCGAAGAGGGGTTTCGATCCCAGAAGGAAGCAGCATCAGTGTCATATAAATCCCCAGAGGGGGACGCCAGAATGGTCCTAACCTCTCCCCCTAAGGGAACAAAATGCAGCATGCAACAGGTACACAGTGCTGGAGAAAACGTCTGCCTTCCTAAGTAGGGCCGCGGTGAAACTGGTCGATCAGTGTGGAAAGAAAATGGGGAAGTTTATAAATCAAGGCAACTGATTAAGAAAATTCTCATTATAAATCATATTTAGGGACCTTCATTTTCGGTTTTTATTCTTCTTTATTTTTCTCGGGAATTGCCAGGGTTTATTATGATAAAAACAAAAACAGGAGAAAATCAATTGAAAAAAAAATGAATCATTATTTTTCCTGGCAAATATCGGAGTTTAATTTGGTGGACAGAAGCTAAGATAATAAAACAACATCATCAGTATCCCCATCTCTAACCACATCCCCTGCCTAACATGCTCCTCTCTCTCTCTCTCTCCTGCCACCCACTCTCCCGCCCGTTTCCCCTCCACCCTTAGCAATGGCGGCTCCCGTCTGCTTCTCTCTCCCTAGGCAGCAGCTTACCCAGGCTCCCTCGCTCTGCAACATTGCACTTCTGCTTGGGGGGATGAGGAGGCGGGACTTGAAACTGAGCGTGGGTGGCACTGGAGGGCGAGCGCTTTCATTGGTGGAGGGTGGGACCTGAAACACAGCAGGTGCTTTGGCCCTCAGTGGCTTTCAGCAGTGGCACTGCAGTTCTGGAGCAGCTTTTTAATCAGCCTAAAATTAGAGTGAACATCGGTTTAAACCAAATGTCACCTTTGGAATCATCTGGAAATTTATGGGTGAAAATCGGTTTAAACCGAAAATGAAGGACACTAATCATATTCAAATCAGTTCATCTAAAACTACAGTTGGCCCAACTACAGTTACAAAACATATTTTAATGAATTTATGTATTTTATGTATTAACACTTATGTCTCACTTCCTCAAGAAATACAATGCTTGAAGTGAGTTACAGTTTTAAACACAAAGAACAATACACAGAAATGCAAACAATTCATAAAAACTTCAAAAACAAACTACAGTTACAAACAACAAAATCTGGACCAATAACATCTTCTCACCTATAACCTCTCTAAAAATCTCTTCTTCATAGTTTCCTAAGAAAAAAACCCATTGAAAACAAAAATGTCTTAGCTGCCTTACAGAATGAAGCAATTAGTTGAATAGAACAATTAGCCTAATCTACTGCACAACGGCAAGGCTAGGCCTTACAGTTCCATAGGTGCCTCTCCAGCCAATGACCCACACAAACCAAACTGCCTCATTGTGAGAAGATACCACAATAATTCAGATGTGAATCTACAGAACCATGACACCACTTCCAAACACTACAATGATAACTTATATGGCCCACTCTAGGCATGCCAAACCCAATCTCTCAAAGTTAGGGAATGCAATAGAACAAGCTGTTCTCCCTGTGCAACATCAATGCTTAGAAAATGATCAGAATAAAGAGCATAATAATTACAGCTCAGAGGTGACACCCCCCATCAGCCATTGGCCAGCCCCTGTCACATGGCCAGCCCCTGTCACATGGTAGGAGCACTGGATTGTGCTCCTACCATGTGACAGTGGCCGGCCAATGGCACGGATACCCTGTCACATGCTAAGGGTAAAGGGCCATCGGCGCCATATTGATTAGATGGCCCGAGCGCGGGAGATCGCTCCAGGGACCCCCGCTGGACCACCAGGTACTTTAAAAATTTGGGGGGGGGGTCAGGAGGGTGGGGGATGCGAAAGGGGTTTATTTTTAAGTGCCCTATCTTCCCGCCCCCCCAAAACAATAAGAGAACCCCACGAAAAGTTTTGTGGGGTTTTCCTATTGGGTTCGGGGGGCCCCCTGAATTCTGACGAGTTTGAAAATATCTTCCGATATTTTCAATCGTCAGAAAAACGATTCACATCCCTAGTATAGATGGCTATCTTAAAGATAAGTTTATCTGGTTTGGAGGGATCTTCGGTGGTGCAGCCGCACTATTCAGTATTGATGGCTATCTTAAAGATAAGTTTATCCAACTAATTTTGGGACAGTTCTACGGCATGACCAGAGTTAGCTAGCCTAATGCCTCCGAGAAACATCCCCAGAATGCCCTACATCAGTGCTCCCCAACCCTGTCCTGGGGGCCCACCAGCCAGTCGGGTTTTCAGGATATCCACAATGAATATGCATGAGAGAAAATTTGCATGCACTGCCTCCATAACATGCACATTTTCTCTCATGCATATTCATTGTGGATATCTTGAAAACCCGACTGGCTGGTGGCCCCCCAGGACAGGGTTGGGGACCACTGCCCTACATTATCCGGTTTAATTTTAGGAAACAAAATGAAATATCTGCTAAAGTTTAGCCGGACAAGTGACCAAAATATTCAATAGTTATCCAGCTAAATGCTTCTGAATATGGACTTCTTGGACTGCATTGAAGTCATGGAAAAAAAAAAGTCATCCATAAATTTTGCTTGTTTCACCTTTAAAATAAGGCACTTCTTGAAGTGTTATTGATTTATAGATGCTTATATTCTGCTAACCTTCCAATAAATTGTCCAGAGCAGATTCTGAAACTTCAGTTGCAGATTTACATCCTTGGTGAATCCAAGATAACTGCAGCTTACTTTCAGGATTTGTATTTTTATTCACCTTAACAGGCATATGTTCAGGTAAAAAAAAAGCAATTATACTTTCAGCCAAGCAAATTAGGTGCATAATTATAGTCAGACATTCACTAGGTTATTGATGCATCTACAATTTCCACAGAAGATAATTGTCAACCTTTACGCTGCAATTAAGTCTAAGTGGAAATCCTAATCCTTTCCCAGATCAGAGTACAGTGCTTTGCCTCTGTCATGGCAGTGAATGAAATAGATTTACAGGTTAATTAGTGGTTGACGATGAGCTCTAACCTAAAAGCATACCATGTCAGCAGGTATTAAAAGATAATTATTAAGATATACATGAATATAACATTCATTTTCGCTTTAACGGTTGCCAATTTGTAACTCTTCAAGTGAGTTTTCCAAAGAAATTCTCCGCATTATTTTTTGGGTTGCACCGCGCTTTCTCCATTTGGTGGAGCCTCCCTCCTTAAGCCCTGGAGATTCTCGGTGAACCATGAGGTAACCTTGCCCCTGCTTCATTTCTAGGGCATCCACAGCCCAAAATGCTGTTTATATCTTCATTTTCATTTGTCATGTTATTTTGTTCTGTTTTTGGATGTTTTATTTTTTTTTCCATTTTCTTGTTCTCATTCATTTTCGGCACAGTTTTGCAAATATTGTGCAATATTTGCCACACTTTGCTGACAACAAATGAGAATGAACATTTTTTGGTGTTTGGGGGGGTCAAATTTGTTTCTTTTGATACAAAACAAAAATGGGCTCATTTGTCCCGTTTTCCATTTTTGTTTCAAATGAATGCGCATCCCTATTAAATTCCCTTCTCGTTAATGAAGAGCAAATCAAAACACTTGACTTTCCTACAAATGTTCTTTACTATTTACTGACCTAACATTTATTAACCCCCCTCCTCCAAGCACTTTTACTTTAACGCTCTTTCAATAGTCTAGCTTTGTGTCACATAAAAACATGAAAGCAACACCAACTATTCAGCATTACAATCCTTACCACTCCCTTAGAGATCCTCTGGGTTTATCCCATGCTTTCTTGAATTCGGATACCGTCCTTCCTCCACCACCTTCACGGGAAGGCTGTTCCATGCATCAACTACCTTCTCTCTATAAAGAAACATCTACTTAAATTACTCCTGAGCCTACCCCCTCATCCCATGACCCCTTTGGAAAAGGCCCACCTACTGTGCATGGAAATCTTGGAGGTATTTAAGTGTTTCTGTCATCTCTCCCCTATCCCGCCTTTCTCCCACCTTTCCTGTAGGATATATATCTTTCAACCTTTATGTTTGCTCCCATATGCTTTAGAACAAATTCCGCTGACCATTTTTGTAGTCACGCTCTGGGACAGACTGCACCCTATTTATATCCTTTTGAAGGTGTGGTCTCCAGAACTGAAGCACAGTATTCCAAATGAGGCCTCACCAGAGACCCCCATACAGGGGCAATATCGCCTACTATTTTCTGCTAATCATTCCTTTCCCTATGCAGCCTGGCCCAGCGCAAACCGGGCGTGCATGCCATGCATATGCACAGGGCGGCACATCTGGGGTGTGGGGGCGGCGACAGCAGGAGAGGCTGCAGCGTTGTCAGTGGAGCTCAATCCACCGGCGGCCAAAAATAAGAAGGCCACAACGTGTCCTCAAATGTGCATACACACCTGAGCACAACTTTTCTTGTAGGAATGCACAGCTTCCACGCTCCCCTCCCCCCCCCTTCCCCCAGTATAGGAAAGCTGGTAGGCTGTGGTGGAGTTCATCCCACCACAATCAAAGTCAGGAAGAGGGCCAAAGAGCCATGGTGGAGCTCATCACACCATGGCCTGAAGTCAAGAGGAGGCCGTGTGTGTGTGAGAGAGAACTTGTGTGCATGTGTGTGTGAGAGAGAACCTGTAAGCATATGTGTGTCTCTGTCAGAGCCTGTGTGTGTGTCTGTGAATGTATGTGTGTGTGTGTGCCTGTGAGAACCTATGTATCATATATAGGCTCCCACAGGCACGCACACACACACAGACACACACAAAATGGGGCAGATTTTAAAAGGCTTACGCGTGCCGGGCCTATTTTCAAAAGGCTTGGCGAAACGCGTAAAGCCCCAGGACGCGTGAAAGTCCTGGGGCTTGCAAAAAGGGGCGGGCCATGGGCAGGGCGGTCCAGGGTGGGAGTGTGGCCAGAGGCCTCCACATGGCCGCTGTGCTGGGGGATTCTGCGCCAGCAATCGGCCGGAGCACACAAGTTACGCCTACCTCTGGCAGGCGTAACTTGTGAGATAAAGGTTTGGGGTTTTTTGTTTTTGGGCTGGGGGCGGGACAGGTAGGGGAAGGGAGGGGAAGGTGGGGGGGAAGGAAAGTTCCCTCTGAGGCCGGTCCGATTACAGAGCAGCCTTGGAGGGAACGGGGAAAGCCAGCTGGTCTCCCTGAGGGATTGGCGCGCACAAAGTGCACTAGTGTACACCCCGTTGCGCACGCCGACCCCTGATGTCATAACATGCACGCAGCTGTGCGCGCATGTTATAAAATCAGGTGTACATTTGTGCGAGCCGGATAGCGCACACAAATGTACGCCGCACGTGTACCTTTTAAAATCTGCCCCAATATGTCTGTGAGGGAGAGAGAACTTGTGTATGTGAGAGACGGGCAGTGTGTGTGAGAGTGCACAGGCATGTATATGAGAGAGGAAGTGTGTGAGGAAATGAATGTTGTTTTTTTTTGTGTGTGTGTGAAATTTTTTGGGGAGGGAATAGAACATTTTTTAAATATTGGATTTTTTATTCATCAGATCTTTTGAAATATTGTATTGGTGTTTTAGAAATTTTGAATATTCTATTCATTAACTAGCTTCAAATATGTATTCTTTTTATGAATATGATTTTACTATTATGATTGATGCTTTATATTTCTTGATTTTATTATTTAATGTTTTATGAAGAATGGTAATGTCTCTGTTTTTCCATTGTTGCTCTGCATGTAGAGGCTGGCTTGTTGTGGGTTCCACTTCAGTTCTTCTCAGCACATTTCTGTTGATACTTTCTGGTCTCTTTATTCTGTATTTGGTCAGAGTCTATCTGTGTTCTGCATATATGATCGAGGTGAGATATTTTGCTGGCATGTAATTTCTGTGTAGGGATCTATAGCAGCCTGTCTTGTTCTACAGCCTAATGTAAGATGTGAAGTGTTGCCTTTTCATAGATAAGGTTGTTATTATTTGAGTGCTGGCAGTTAGGGTTATTTTGGATGAGAGGTTTACTATATTCTAATGGTAGTTCTGTTTATTTATGGCTTTCTGAGGGCCAAGCCCACACCCAACACGCATTTCAAAAAGTCTAATTCCATAGGAATTCCAAGTGTCTTTTTTGCAGCGTTTTCTGGTTGGCACCATAGGAGTGCATGTAAATATAATAAGCAGGTTGTAAGTGATATTGTTGCCTCAGAAGACTGCACTCTTGAATGTTCTTTTTCATGTAAAATCTGTTTTAAGTGCATAATTTAATTGTGTGTGTCTGCAAAGGATATGGGAGATGAGGGGGAAGTGGGGTCACGTGTGTGCAAGGCTGTAAGGTTTGCCTAGGGTACCTCATACCGTTTCCTTGACCATAGATTCCTTGAGGGGGTGGACAGTTGTCAATTTTTATAAATATTTATTTTTATTTATTTATTTAAGGTTTTTATATACCGGCAATCATGAGCACATATCTTGCTGGTTTACATGAAACGGGAGTGCATTAAATACATCAACTAGAACTGTGGTGATCGAAGGAGCAGTTACAAATAACAAGGGTAGCAGAACTTGGATAAGAAGGAAGAGATAGGAAAGAATAAACGATTAAACGGTATATAAATAAATTAAATGCTATGTATAGATGGCATGATTAATGGCTGAATATTTTGAAGTCCTTGGTTTGAGTCCGTGACTTGTGACATTAGATTGTGTCTGGGAAAGCTTGCTTGAATAACCAAGTCTTAAGTCTTTTCCTAAAAGTTAAGAGGCAGGGTTCCAGTCTGAGATCTGTAGGAATGGAATTCCACAGAGAAGGGCCAGCTGTGGAGGTGGCATGATCTCTTAGAGTGATGTGTCTGGTCATTTTCGCAGGGGGAACTTTGAGGGCGCCTCAGTAAACATTTCTGGTAGGTCTTGTCGAGTTGTGTACTTGGAGGGGGATTTGTAGATCGAGGAAGATGCGTTGATGAATAGTTTTGAAGATGACACATATGGCTTTATACATGATACGGAAGTGGACGGGTAGCCAATGTAACTCTTTCAGAATGGGTGATATGTGGTCTCTTTTTCTTGCGCCTGTTAGTAATCGGGCTGCTGAATTTTGAACCATCTGTAGTGGTTTGGAATAGGATGAGGGCAGACCTAGCAATAGGGAATTGCAGTAGTCTAATTTTGCAAAAATGACTGCTTGGATGATCGTTCTGAAGTCTTGAGCATGGAAGAGAGGTCTTATCCTCTTCAGAACCTGGAGTTTATAGAAGCAGTCTTTGGTTGTTTTGTTGATATGTGCCTTGAAGTTTAGCCGGTTGTCTATTAACACTCCTAAGTCTCTAACTTGTGTGGTAGGTAGGTTGGTGGGAAGAGTAGTGTTGGAGATATTGTTTTCGGGAGAGATGAGTAGAATTTCTGTCTTGGAAGAGTTTAATATGAGGTGTAAGTTGTTTAGTAGTTGTTTGATTGCTGGAAGGAGCTGGGCTTTATTTGATGGGCCCGGGACAGAGATAGAATAAATGGGGGGAGGAGGGGGGTAGCACAGAAATTATTTGCACAGGGCAGCAAAAAAGCTAGCACCGGCCTGTATGCAGCGAAGCATCTTTCTGACTTTTGCTGTTGCTTTTTCCGCCTACTTGGCTACCTAAAGATCAAACGATATAATTACCCTCAGATCCCACTCTTCTTTCACTCTTAGAAGTTCATACCCTACACTGTACCACTCCCTTGGGTTTTTGCAGCCCAAATACATGACGTATTTTTTAGCATTAAGTCTTAGCTGTGAGAATCTAGACCAATGTTTTCCAAACTTTCCTGGCTGACTACCATGTTGCAAATTTTAGCATTGTCTGCAAAAAGACAAACCTTTCCCTATAATTCAACAATGCCGTTCACAAAAATGTTGGAAAGAACCAGTCCAAGACTCGATCCCTATGGCACACTGTTAATAATGCCCCTCTCCTCGGCGTGAACTCCATTTATCACTAACATTTGTCGCCTCCCACTCGTCCAGTTTCTAACCCAATCATTCATTTTAGTGTTCATACCAAGAGTGCCCAATTTATAAGTTGCTTATATAGAACCATGTCAAAGGCCTTAGTGAAATCCAAGCACACTGCATCTAGCGCTCTCTCCATCCAATTCTCTGGTTACCCAATCAAAAATATCAGATTCATCTGACAAGACCTACTTTTAATAAAACAATGCTGTATCGGATCTTGCAGTCCATTGGATTTCAGAAACTGCACTATCCTCTCTTTTAGCAGCAATTCCATTAATTTGCTCACCACAGGATTCAGACTAACAGGTTCGTAGATCCCAGCCTCCTCTTATTTCCACTTTTGTAAAGAGAAACCACATCCGCCCATCTCCAGTCCTCTGGAACTACTCCCAACTCTAAAGAAGCAATTTGAAAGTAAGCCAGCAGAGTTCCCAAGATATCTCTAAGTTCCCGTAGTACACTCGGATGTATCCCAACCGGACCCACCTCCTATGTACTTTTAACTTACTCCATATGGACACAATTTTCTGAAAATCGGTTCAGATTTATCTCATTTCCAATACTATTTATATTTGGATTGTGTGGTCCTGTTCCTGGCCCTTCTATAGTGAATACGAACAGAAATATTTGTTAAGCAGTTTTGCTTTTTCCTCATCATAATCTACATATTCTCACCTTCTGAATCTCACAACACCACGTTTGCATTTCCTCCTGTCACTAACGTATCTAAAACAAAGTCGTGGTCCCTGAGCCCTCCTAAGTGCACGTGCGCGCAGCACAATGCTTTTTAAAGACCTCACGGCAGGAAGCAGACCTGTCAATGCGCACCGATGACGTCACATGGCTAGGTAAAAAGGCCCCAGCCGTGCTCCCTAATCTCGCTTCTGCAATAGGTCCTCCTGCTTCTCGGTAGCATTCCTGACTCTGCCTTGCTCCAGCCTTGATCCGGGTCCAGCCTGTCCTGCCTCATCCATCCTAGCCCCATCTCAGTCCTCTGCTTGCCTGCTTGGTATTGACTTCTACTATGGAACCGGGCTACTCTCTTGCCTGCCGCTTGCTACAGACCTCTGCCTCAGACCTTGACTATACATTGCTCGCTGCCTGCCCTGACCCTTTTCCTGACCCTGGTAACTGATCACTGCCTGCCATGACCTCAACTTGGCCCCAGACTCTTTCTTCCTTACTGCCCAGTGCGACTATCGCCTAAATCCTGCATGCCCCTGGAACCCAAAGGCTCAACTTGCCGGGAACAGGGCTGATATATGTGAAGGTCTAGCTCTGTCCCAGCCTAGGGCGCATCTGCCAGCCATCAGCGTGGGCCTAGTAGGCTGCATCAACCACACCACAGCACCATTTTAGATGAGCCTTTGTTTTAGCTGCTGATTTTAGCATAAGAAGGTATCCTTGTACTCAGGCCCAGATGGCACAGGAAAGAACAAATCACCCCAGTATGAAAAACGGTTGCTACAACCTGAAACTTGAGTTTGGGATATTTGTATTGTTACAAACAGTTTGTTTTCTGTCATCCAGGATGAATGGGGTAGTTGCTTGATGGGGTCAAATGTTGAGTCCTTGACCCTTTTTTCCTGAAAATATTGATGCCATTGGTATAGAACTAGACAGAGTGAAGGAAAGGTTGAGGTTGGAGACATGAGTGTTGAGTGTGCACTAGCTTTTTCTCAGTTTAGAAGGTTCAGCGTGGAGAATGCTATTCCTTGATAAAGCCAGTACAGTCCATTACCTGCGAGTTGGGTTCATGCTCATCTGGCCTGTGTTCAATGAGCACAGAAATTGTGAGACAAGTGCAATCTATTATTAACTCTTTGCAATTGAAGGGGGAGGGGCGTTCATGGTTATCAATAGCTCTAATCCATCCTGTATTGAGAAAATCCTCTTTAGAGCCACTGAAGTCAGAAAATTATTGATTGGTATCTAATTTAACAAAACTTATTGAAAAGGCAGTGCGCTGACAATTACAGGAGTTTGTGTATGTTAAATGAGGGTCAGTCATGCATCAGGAAAGATCATAGAACAGAGGCAGTATTGATAGTTTTCTTGGATGATCTGCCTAGACAAGGTAGTAGATTCATTATCAGTCTTGTTGGATTTAAGTGCCACATTTGATGCCGTCGATCACGCCATTTTGCTGAAACATTTGGCATCTAAAGGATTGGACGATGCTGTGGTTGGCATAGATAGATTCTTCTTTGATGGATTGGTCCCAATATGTGAGTTGTCGGTAAGGTATGTCAAAACTGTACTAAATGCCAACTAGAATTTCCTCAGTGGTCATTATTTTCATCTCTTTCATTTACATCTACTCGGAGCCACTTATGGCCATTACATTTTGGCCATTACATTTGGCGTTTCTGATTAGATGTTTGCAAATGAGCATTTTGGCCATTACATTTGGCGTTTCTGATTAGATGTTTGCAAATGACATCCAGTTGTACATCCCATTGAGAGACAATCGAGAAGAATAGTTGGGGAAACTGGAAGGGGGTTTGCAGGATATCCGGGGGGGGGGGGGGGGATAAGAGCTGCAAATAGAATGAAATTAAATGCACCGAAGAAAAACATTTTTTGAGTTCGGGGAGTTACCTGCAGGTTGTCGTGACCCTCTGTGATATGGGGTTATGGAAATTATTTCTATTGGTGACTGCACGCAAAGTTTTGGGCTGGAGCTGGATCGCCCATATTGCTAATGTAGTGATTTTGTTATTTAAGGCAGCCAAGATTTTGTTATTTAAGGCAGCCAAGAAGGATATTCAGTTGGATTTTACAAAATTTTTACATGTAACTATTATGTCACATTTAGATTATTGCAATTCTTTGGGATTATCTATGTAGAGTTTAAACCTGTTGCAGCATATTCAGAATACTGTGGCAAGGCTGTTAGGTCAAGATATAGGGAAAATGTTTCCCTAGTTTTACAGACATTGCACCGATTGGCTATTTCCTAGCAAGTCCACTTTATGTTTTTGTTATTGGCTTTTAAAGCTCAACGTACTTTGCAACAGTCTATTCAGCCAGGAGCCTCTCTTTCTACCACCATATCGGCAGATGTGCAAGGGGTCATGTTTGCACCTTTATGTGCACAGTACCACAGATGTGGAACAATTTACCACTTGAGTTGCGTCATGGAAAGGATTGGCAGGCAGCGAAAGGGGGTGGCATTTAAGAAGGGGGGATAAGTTGCTACTTATCTGGCTAAGTAGTGCTGAATATTGGCCTCCCCAGGTTTATTTGTGATCTTATTTTGTTTTTGACTGAATATACATTTGGATCATAAGTTGCTTTTATTTTTTGCAAAACAGATATATATACTGTAACTCTCCCTTCCCATATATATATGTATATGGTTCTGTTTCTCATACAGATGTAAATAAGGTAACCTTCCCACTGCTAATCCTGAGGTTAAGTAAATGTTTTCCGTGTGAATCTGGCATGGGGGTATAATTTTTGTTACATAAAGTTTAAGGCGGGCTGGCATGTGGGTGTTGCTGGTATGAGTATTTCTACAGTGACTGGGATAAGGAATGGGTCTGCCCTGGAAGAGAGGGGCCTTGGGAAATATTCCTGGTCCCCGTCCCCCACTTTAAGAAAATAACCTGCAAGTATATGTTTGTGATTTGGGAGAGTTATATTAATAGTTCTGTTGTTTTCTAGCGTGATCCCCCTCCTCTTTCGGAGGAGGTTCTGGGATGTCACAGGACCACACTATTATAGTCTGATGACATTTTCTTCTTAATTCCTACTCCTAATAGGGGTTTGATAAAGTTATGGTTTACTCTCAGTTTAGCGGGCTCCTCTTTTTTTTTTAATATCTGCTACATTAGCAGTATTTGACCAAATGTATGATGGGTATCTGCTGAACTTCAAAACCTTTACTAGGATTGATTCATCCCTAAAGCTTCAGACGATATTTTTCAAAGCCATTTATACATGTAAAGCATGGTCTATGCACATATATTAGATGTCTCAACATTGCCCTCCCTCCATGTGGCTAAGAGCATGAGCATACTTTTAGCTGCGTTTGGAGGAGGAATTCTGGGGGCAGCTGTTGAAGTCGGGAAAGGGAAAATACATTTTAACTCCATACATGTAATTTTCCATGGAAAAAGAAGCCACACAGGAAAAGTCTGGGGCTACGTTGTACACTCATCAAGTTTTCCAGTGAAAGTATGTGTATGCTTTCCATTTGAAAACTGTGGATAAAACGTACCAGGGGGCTTCTTCCCAATGTGGACAGTTTAAAAATCACCCTCTTAAAGATTTGTAAATTGGCTAACCATTGCGTGGAAGCATTGTAACATTGCATGTCATAGCAGTAAAAGACCAGTTGGCCTTCCAACCTATCCAGATATTCCTGTCCTCACTGCCAGCTGTAGAAGATTGACTGCTTGTAGGATATCACTTCATATCTAAGTCAGTTTTTGTTTTACTCATTGATTCTCTACCATCTTGGGCAGATGAGCATATCAGATCCCATATTTAATTGATCAGCCCCCAAATCTCCCCCTTCCCCAACATACACACACACACATACACATTCAATATCTTATGAGCAAGCTTTGTAATAATTTAAACTGCTACCAAAACTATCAGGCTATTACTCAAACATCTGGCCTTCTAGTCCCCAAGGACTTACAGGACAGCACCCGGTCACCACCATCCTGCCGTCTCCTGGTTGGTTTCTGGGGAGCTTCAGCTTGCTGGTGCCATCCTGGTGATCCCCTGAAGTGTTGTGACACTAGGTCAGGTACACATTCTCTGCCCTTTGTTTTGTCCTTATCACCTCTCCCCTTGCCTTTGCTCCTGAGAGAGAGAAGAGTGGGTTTGTTTGCAATACTGCAACAGCCCAACTCTGTCCCAACATTGTCAGAGAATTTGACAGCAGATAAGGAACATTGGGCCCATGTGGTTTGCCCATTGTCAGTCCCGGTGAAATGCCTTAGTTGAGTTTTGGCTTTTCTTTCACTTCTTTGCCACTAGGGATCCTCTGTGCCGAGCCCAGCCATTCTTGAATCCAGTTACCAAAAATAAGTACGTAGACACCACTAAGCTCCCACACAAAGCGCACTGCCAAACCTAAATTGTCTGTAGAGCCAAATAACATTTAACATCTTGGGATGACAAATGAGTAGCCTGCTGTTCCTGACATTTGTGTAATGAAAGGATTTCCACAGTTTGATAGAAGGGATATATAGACTTCTGGGCAAGAACCCCTAGACTATTACCTGAAACATGGCCATAAAATGATTTAGGAAAAAGCCACTTGCCTACTGTACATCGTTTATGGGAAGCCACTAATAGTAGCTTATCTAAAGCCACTGGAGCTGTTCCCAAACCAATGCTCAGTGCAGATGGAACGGATAACAGATTGTGCTCAGATGGATACCCTTCCCAAAGACTTTTCAAATTGTGTATGTCCAGGCAGGATTGCATCTCAGCTGCAGATAGACACCTGGAAATGCAGGTTTCAGGCATGCATGAGCGCTCATTTAGAAGAATACTTCTGATGGGTGAATATTAAGCAGCATTTAGCCAGGTAACTCACAAGTTACCTGGCTAAATGCCTTTTCAATATTCCCCTCACTTTTCATGCTAAAGATTAACCAGATAACTCATTAAGCGACTAAAATGTAGCTAGATTAAGTAGGGGCATTCCAAGGTAGAGTTAGTCAGATAACTTATCCAGCTAGTCATGCTTTAGAGTAGTCCTACAGATAGAGGGATAAACTTATCCAGCTACCTTTAAGATAGCCGGCTAAATTCAATAGTGCAAATGCACCACTGAATAACCCTCCAAAATTAGCCAAAGAAGTTTATCCAGCTAACTTTGCAATCTGGTCAGTGACTGAATATTATCCCCTTAAAGCTAAAACCAAGATAAGATACTTTTAGGGACTACAGTGTACAAAGGAAATGGTATCATTTGTTTTCAGCTGAAAAGCCATGTAAATTTAGGAAGTTAAAACTTAGGATCCAAAGTTTTAGGCCTGCAATTCATTCATTTGCCTGGAGTTAGGTGCCTGGTGCTAAGTGCCGCCCCATAGCCATGTAACTTTTAGGGACATAAATTTAGGAATAATGGAAATAGGCTCCTAAATTAAGGTGCTCAGCTCTCTTCAGTTTTCAAAGGGGCCAATTTATGTGCCTAACTGCCAAGGCTAGGCACTTTCTTTCCTTCTTTCTTTCTTTAAACTATTTATGTGATAGGGCTAGGCCAGTCACTTAGCTTATCTCCATGTATTTCTCTAGTTAGGGGCAGAAGAAGGAATTTTTTGGTATTTGGGATTCCTTCCGTTGATGTAACCCCCATCTTTTGGGAGGCAAGGTTTCTAGAGGAATATAATACCTTGGAGCATGTTCAATGCTTCAAAGGGAAGGCAACTGGAGAGTAGGTGATTAGAGAGAGAGAGGGCACTAGAAATTCCTTTAGGATCTTAAGCAATTGGATTGGAGAGCTAGAGGTCTCTCCAAGATCTCAAGGCAAGAGTGGCTGGAGAGCTGGGGATTTTCCCAGGATCTCAGAAAAGCAATTCAAGCATTTCAACCAGAGTTTTGAGAAAAGGATTTTTTGAGAAGATTTTGGATTTGATTGCCAGTGCCAGAGGGAAGGGCATATCCCCAGTATCCCAAAGAAGTCACACAGAGTGGAAAGAGAGTATGAGATTGAAACATCAAGATCTGGAGATTCCCAGTTGGATCTCCACCCCACAGGGACCAGACTGTGGGCAAGAGACAGAACTTTGCACTCAGGTAGGATCTTTTCGTGCTTTGGGGTTCCCCAATAGGATTCCCCCCTACAGTTTGGGGTTTGTACATTGATGAGTACAAAGTAGCAAGTTCCCCCTCAGGACTTGAAGGATTCAAGCTAATCCTCAGAGAGACTATGCAAATAGAAAGTTATGTGGGACAGGAATCAAGGTTTTGGAAATAATCAGTACATTTTATTTGAACACCCAGTCTGTGTCTAGCCTGTCTGTCCCCGAGGAGAATACAATACCAGAGAAATACACACGGAGAAAGGAGAAACCGTCCATCAACTGGGCCAAGAAGGAATTCCTTTACCCCCCACAACAAGAACGCCCTCCCTGGCATCTGCAGAGAGAAGGGAGTAGAATGGAGAGAGTAGACCCAACTAAAAAATACTTTTATGGCCCAAGGAAAAACAACAACCCCCCGGCAAAGGGTTACATGTACGTGGGGATACCTTTTCCATCTGACTAGTTTTATGCTGGAGTTAGACTCCAGTTAGCCCAACCTCACTGGTGAGGACATATTTGTTATGGATGACGGTGCAAGGGGTAGGAGAGCTGTGAGAACATCTACAATGGGGAAGGGAACCATCTGTTTTCTTCTGGTGATTGGCTGTATGCTGATTTTGATTTTTGTAATTTTGCCTTAGATCCTTTTCTTTAAGTTGCCGTAAACAATTTATTTTGAACACCATTTTTGGACTCCTACTGAAAGAACTGTATGGATAGACACTGGCTTGATTATTGGTATTTACTCCTTTTCTTTTTGGACAATTTGGCTCCTTCGGGAAATCCTAGAACTGGGGATTGTGAATTTGTGGCTGAGATTACGATTGGCGGCAGCAGGGGACCCGGACCTGTTGCATCCTGTACGTGGCTTAACCACCCAATCAGGGAACCGGCTACATTTATATCCTGCTTGATCTTAAATTCTTGGTGGGTCACAAGTATTTGGAAAAATGCTTGAAAAAAAATATGGAAGCCTCCCAATAAGAATTACTCGAGGGCTAGAGGGAGGCAAAAGCGGCTTAATTTCTTCTTCTGGCAGGGTAGGGTTTGGCACATTAATAATAAAAAAAAACAAAAACCAGAAACGAGCAAAATCCCTCAAATATCAGCAATCGATAAAAAAAAAGTAAGGAAAAACCAATAACTGAAAATCTTTGTACAATAAGATGCACCCATCAGCAATAGCGAAAGGTGGCACTCGAAAGACGGAAACCGCCGGCAAGTGAATCCACTGCCCCCGCGCCCCCAGTGGGCCCCAGACTGAACCACAAACAGCACAAACCCCTCTCCAAGGGAAAGAACTGAAAGGGCCAACCCTGTTCACGACTCTGCCCAAAGCCCATTGAGGGCACAAGGCAGACCCAATCGCCAGCAGCAACATCCATCCCCCCGACAGTTAATAAGTACGTCTTCTACACAGATTTCAGTTATTGGCTAGCACCGACAGCAATGCTGTGCTTCACCGAACATTTGCTCGAAGGGCCACAAGGAAGGAATTTAGGGAAGATGAATTTTAGGCCTTAGGAATGGAGAATATTGTTGCCCCTGACTGAGAGCATTTTCTTTTTCCCCTTCCTGCTGCACCAGTAAGTGCAGAGTAGGCGGGGACAGTTCAACACAAGTCGTTTTCTATACCCATCTGACTGCGTGCCATCCATGCTGCTGGGCGCTGTGCTAGGCGACAGCTATCTACAGGGGGGAGTGGTTCTTTGTGGCATTTAGCAGCATTGTGTATACTGGCATGATTTACCAGCCTTGCCTTACAGACAGAATAGGAGAGCCTGTTTTGAAAACATAAACACCCGTGATTAACAACCACTTAACCATAATAATTACAAGAAAAATAGTCCCTGCTAGAATTTGTTTTGCTAACAGGAGCATGTAACAGCTAGTAAAATGCAAAACTGCAGGAACGAAATCCTTCTCTCGCATTCTGTATCTTTTCCTAATCTAAGACTCCCTTACTCCTGCTCCTTCTTTGAGATTTAGACTTTAATTTATAGCTTTCCATTTCTTTGATTCCCGACCCGGCTTTCTTGTATTTTCAGAACGAGGGCCTGGGGTTACTAAGGCTTTCTTCCCATTCTGTACCTATAAGCTTGGTAAATCAGGCCGCTAAAGATTGAAAGCATCCAGGGTTTTACACATGGTTTAAGGCTTTCGGCCACCAGATGGCACTCCGCCAGCTCATATCCCAAGGAGAAGTTCTCCCAACAAGAAAAAAAAACAAAAAAACCCCGAACCTTTTCAGGTTTCCAGCAGCAGGGTCTCCTGAGGACGGGGTTGTGTGTCCAGGGGGGGAAGGACGATGGTACTGAAGGGGGTAACCTCCCAGCTCTAGAGAAAGCTGTTGGGGAATGCGCTGAAAGAGAATACCAGATGGGGAATCCTATTACTCTAGCTGTCAGCTGCCCATTAGTCTCACACATTCCTGGAGTCTGGAGTCCAGCGAGGGTTTGCAATTTCAAGTTTTAAGGAGAAAAAAAAAAAAGGAAGCAAAGATACCGAATTACAGAAGTTCCACATTTTTGTAAGGTGAATCCAACAGAATGTATTTACATTTTTGGATGCATGAATCATTTCATGATAATGTACTATTTTCTTTTGAGGGTTTTTGGTTTTTTTTTAAATTATTTTAAAGAGCTAAATGGAATGAAGTAATGCTAACTCCTCCTCACTTACAGAAACCATTTAAACATGCATTCAAATAAAGTAAATCACATTACTTAAAATAAAAAATAAGATTCACATCGCTACTTGCAATGTTTCAACATTTTCTTGTTTGCATAAGGAACTCTGAACTTTGGGCACCCATGAAAAATCTGCCGATCACGTGCACACACACACCTAGACCACCCACACTAGTGCTCATTTTGTATTGGGGCAAATTGCGTCTGTACAGAAAGTCGGGACAGAAAAATTAATAAATGAAATGAAGTGAAACTATGTAATGCTTTTTTTTTTTTTTTATTGTTGTAAGCCTCCTTGGGCAGGCTTTGGGTTTGGATTTTGCAGGAAACGGGAATAAATGGAATGAAACACAAGTAAGTGTTTGGTTTCACTTTGGAAAGACCACCGCTGCCACCTAAGGCCTCTTCCCAACCACATACCCCATCCATGGGTCTCAGGGGAAGGCGCGATCCCCGGTTGTTCTCTGCCCCACCAGGTCTCTGCTTCAGAATGGCACTGTTAGGCCTTCAGGCTGGTACCACTTTGTTCTATGGGAGGTACAGATCTACCTCTCTACAATAAGGTGGCCCTGTCTTGAGGTTCACTGGCATCATTCTGAAACAGAGACATGGTGGGGAGGTGGGGGCAGGAACAAATGGGGAAAGTAATCTGAGGGAGTCCAGGGGGACCCCTGGGGGTGGCAGTGGCCATTTGAAAATTAAACCAAATGAAACTTTGGTTTTTTCCCCCCGTTTTGTTTTTAAAACCCTACGCAAAATTTCAAGCCAAATGAAAGCACAATCCCTAGCATCTCACAATCTCCTCGCTAACCCTTATGCACCACAGAAAAGCACCAATCCTTCAGAGACTGTGTTACATTTTCCAGGAGTTCAGATAATGGCTAGGATTTAGGGAGAGGCAGAGTTCGTTAAAGTGAAGCTAGAAGGGTTAGCGTGTCCTCTTCACTTGAATGGATTTCATGCTGTGTTTGGCCTTCTGATACATTACTGATGATCATCAATATTCAAAGCAAGGTTCTTTGCCCTCCTAAGCTCTTAAATTCTGAAGAGGGATTTCAGGTAGTTTTGCCATTTCACTGAGATTCTTAAATTTGCCAGAAACGGAGTGTTTTCAGAAACCTCTAACTGAATTTTCACACATCTAGAGAATATTCATGGGAAAAAAAAATCTAGAAAATTCTACTATTCCATGTATATAGACATTAGTGGGAAATCCTAATTGCACTAAACACCAGTTCATTGTTCATGCCCGTCCCATAGTCTTCTGGCTTACTGTAGTCCTAAAGTCACAAAATAATCCAAAATGACATTTTTTTTAAAAGACGGTGTCACTCTTTCTGTTAGGGACTCCTATCCTTCGTTCAGGAGTCCTAATCCTCAGGCCAGCTGAGGATCAGAAAAGAGGGGAAGCAGAGGAGAAAGCCCGCCTCCCCATCCCTGAAGCCACACCTCTAGGTATCAGGGATTGGCTGAAGCGGAATCAAAAGAAGATGAAGCGGAACAGGAAGGCTGACTCACCTGCTTGCTGTCAGCCGAACCTTGACTCACTAGACCTCTCCAAACTTTGGTTCCAGTCTGTCACTTCAATCTAGACTTTCAGTCCCTTCCTGCAGGTCTGCCAGTTGCAGTGGTTTACTAGTTCTGTTACTGCTTCTGACCTGTGGCTCCTGCTCCTAGTACCTGTGCCGGCCTTGTAGCTTTGGCTTCTGATTCCAGTTGCCAGCTGCAGCCAAGCTCCAGCTCATGTTACCTGACCCTGCCAAGATCCAAGCCTCGTCTACCTGAGTGAAGCTCGTGGGCATTTCCTAGCCTATGCACCATCTCCCAGGGCTTGGACTCCACCTGGGCCCCCAGTACCCAAAGGGTGGGACCTGACACTTTCCCTTTTAATAATTAGTAAAGTATTTGCAAAATACCATGATGCAACCTAGGCCAACACATTTCACAGGATTTTGCAGCCTTTCACATAGGAAGGGCCTTCAGCATTAAGCGTTTATCTTCATGCACGTGCATGGATGTAGTATTCATGATCCATTGAAAAAAAATGTGAAACAAGGCAGCGTTAAGGACAGGAATAAATATTCACATCAGCTCTAATGCAAGGATATTAGGTTCCCTAGCATTCATCGGTCTTGCAATCCCCCACTATTGAGATTTACCTACTGGCACCCCTGTGCTTTTCGGCCTCCAGTAGAATGGACTTTGCTAGTGGCCCCAGGCTGCTTTCCATGATTTTGAAGCCCCTTAAGCTGTGGCGTACTAGGCAATCACATAATTCGCCTAATGGAAGCACTGGCCCTAATTCACAGACATAATACATTACAAAGACTAAGAGAGTGACACCTCAGTGGGTGAATATTTCTCAAAGGAAGATCGCTTTCTTAATGACCTCATCATCAAGGTACTTAAAGGGAATTTCAGCAATATGAAAACTAAGACAATCAAACACCTTGA
Organism: Rhinatrema bivittatum; assembly: GCF_901001135.1. Taxonomy (NCBI): domain Eukaryota; kingdom Metazoa; phylum Chordata; class Amphibia; order Gymnophiona; family Rhinatrematidae; genus Rhinatrema; species Rhinatrema bivittatum. Next base: position 73,250,228 of record NC_042627.1, on the reverse strand, counting down.
TACAAACACAAAAGGACTTAATAAGCAGTGGTAATAAAAAAAAAAAGTACCAGGTTGAGGACATCAGTGGGCACCACCTTCCACTCCAGCTATAATGGGGAAAAGGAAGGAAGTTCCAAAAGTTTCCAGGTCAGGAACCTGGCACGACCCGGCAGCACTTTCTCACCTATTATTAAATATAGGTCCTCTGAACTGTAAAGTCTTGGTGTTCAACAGTTCTGTTCAGGACTGAGCAAATACTGTACACGAAGGTCAGGTAAATCCATAAAGACACTGCAAAAATTATGAACCTAAGAACATTAAATTACAATTGTTTTTTCAATCTGAACAAAATCATTTCTCTCAGGACTTTGCATTGTTCAATGTCCTTGTCTAATAAGAAACAAAATTCTGTACTATATATGTATCTATAAGTAGGGGATTGTCTTTATAGTCCATATCACCCTAATTTGCAACCTGCTGGCTATATAATGGAACCTGCTTACTAAATTAGGCATCCTTCACTTTAATTGCTTATAATTTCTCTGTCTTTAAATTGCTTGAATAAAATCCCTTATCAAAAAAAAAAAAAAAAGCTTAAATGATTCACCAGAGAGCAATTTTGCCTTTCGAGCTGCAGTGTACTAATAAAATGAACTCCAAAGACTCCTCATTGTATTCTGCCTACAAAATAATTCTCTGTGAAAAATGCACCAGGGACTTACAATGAGTTTTATTTGTCTGCCTTCTGGTCATACGCCGTGATTGCTTACTCTTTGCAAAGGTTAGTCCTGTCAAAATGAAATGCCTAAACACACACACACTCATACCCTAAATGTTAACTCTCATGCATGGGTTGACTGATAGAGCAAGCTGTATTACCCTCAGGATCTGCAAACATAAAAGGAAAAAAAAGACGACAAAAGCTGCCGTCATTGGTGTGGTGCAACTGAATGTTTACCGAACATAGAGATACACTTATTTCTGACAGGAAATGACCAAATGAGGCTCCGCCTAAGCAACACTGGAACTTTTAGATCTACAAGCAAAACTTTCCTCTATGGTTTGGAGAGCAGCTTTTCACTCCCAGTGCGTGCCAGGATTTCCGTTGAATGGCATCAAAACCCCAAGGGACCACAAGAAGCACAGCAAACGTAAAAATCATTGGCTCAGCATAGTAATAGTATTGGTATGATTGTCTGTCATTACCTTTACTATGTTGTTTGGTTGAGCCAAAGTGCACTGTAGGTGTTCGGAGGCTTGATTTCCAATGGCTTTCTGGATGAGACCAATAGTAAATACCATAAGGGGGTTTGAAAAGAACTTTAAAGAAAGAGTCAGAAGGCATGAAATCATTAGAAGTAAATTGATAAGTTCCATAAAGTGTGCCCAGAGAACTCAATTCAATGGCAAGGTTGGTCAGATCGAGATGGCGGATCGCTTATGTCATGTATGTGTAATGCCCGATTCTGATACCCAAAATATTAAGTGAAAACCAAAGTAGGAAGAATGGAGACAAAAAATGTTGGAAGGCACCAAGAGAAAGAGAGACAAGGCAGTAGGAGCAATGGCATTAAGGTGCAAATTTTCAAAGCCATCTCTACACATAAAACGGTGTTTTATCTGCAGAATTAGGTCTTTTAAAATGTCCTAACCTATCCGTGCAGAAAGTTGTGCAGAGTGCCAGTGTGCACATAACTGCTTGTGCAGATGGAAGAGGTGTTCCAGTGCTGGGATCAGGGAGGAGCTGGCACATATATGATCCCTCAGGTGCAGGTATGTGCACCCAAGTTTTCTGTTTCAGTTTTCAAAAGGAACTTTTTCTCCTTAATAACTGGCATAAACTCTACGGGTAAAAAGTACCCACTGGTTATGCCTCTGCGTACATCCCTACCTGACGATGCTAGATAAGTGCAGAAATTTAAAAAAACCTAAGAAAGACACCTCTTTTAGACTTTACTAAACATCGTTTGGGTAACATCAAGTAATAGGACTAATTGGAGGAACACTGCAAAAAAAACAAAAAACAAATGTATCCTGTGTCTCAGCTTTCTTCAGGAGGGAACCTTTAATTGGCCCATAAAGGCACAAAACCCCCTGTAGTTAGTCCCTTAGCCAGGTCACATAAATGAGATATCTAAAAGACCAGAAATCTGTCATCAAATCAGCAGTGATAAATAGAAAGAGCCTGATCTCAAGGAATAATTTTGCCCTGCTCTGTGGGTGGAATTAAGGAAATGCAAATGGATTGATGAAATGTGTGCTGCCTCTCCAAGATGCGGATCCTCTCCTGCAACAATGCATCTCTGCGCTCACACGGTGTTACCATCACATGTTATTGGAAACTGTCTTAAAGTTGGGTGGAATATTCAATGCATTTTTAACTCAATGCTGTCAAATACAGAGAAAGAAAGAAATCCACAAATTCCTAATTTCCTCTGCAGTTCAATATTATACCCATTTCCTTAGTTATGTTATAATTAAAACAAAAATGCTGAATAACAAACTGATATATTTATATACCTATACAGATCCTCATAAATGCGGTTTGTGTGCTCACAGTTGAACTACCACTTCATTTTACACTGCCTTGCTTTAATCATAAGCCCATTTTGTCCATGTAAAACCAACATTATCTTTTTTATGTTTTCTTTCTTATGTAAATAAAAGATTCAGACAGCAAGCACGGATTGCCCAAATCCTGTTTGAACAATAAATTTCCACAGCTTTGATGATGGCAAAATGCAACACTGTGTTTCAGAGTGGTAATATCCTGCCTCAGGGGAATGTTCCTTCTTTCAGCATGACATCCTGAGTCCGGGGAATGTTCCTTCAGTCAATGTTTCTGGGAAACGATTGCATCTCCATGATTTAAACGTAAACACTCCAATCACATAAAGCCATGTGGCGTCTCCCAGTTGGTCAATGATGATGATGTGCTTTATTGAAACAAATCAGATGCATCTGTTCATAACAATGAGCAGAATTTGTTTTCCAAAACATTTATTTATTATTTATTTATGTATTTATTTGATTTTCTATACCGACATTCGATATGTTATGTCACATCGGTTTACATAAAACAGAATGTCAAAGGCTGGCCTTAATGACAGCCCATTAAATAAAAAATAAAAAAATTTACATGGTTAAAATTGGGTTTTACACGTGTACATTCACTTTACTCGTGTAAGTGGGCTTGTGAAAATTGCTACAATAGTATTTACATTTATACGTGTAAATCCTTTTGAAGATTACCCCCAATGAGTATATCCAATAATGCTCTCATCCATTCAGTGACTTCTGTCTGTTTCCTCCATGCAAAGAGGCTTGTACATAATCTATTGCTCACCCTTTCAAAGCCCCAAAATGATGTGCCTTGGTAATACAATGTTGGACCATTGATGCACTTACGGGTCAATTTTAAAAGCGCCACTCATGGAAAAATGTGGGCCTCGTGCGAGCAAAGCACATTTTAAGAAGCCGCAAAGTACGTATGTACATGCCTGTGCACACGTCAAGAAGAAGGGGGTAGAAAAGGGGCGGAGCATAGGTGTTGGAGTGTTTACGTTTAAATAATGGAGACGCAATCTTTTCACAGAAAACACTGAATGAAGGAACATTCCCCTGATGCAGAAGATTAACACTCCGAAACACGGACTGTTTTTGCCATAACCAAAGCTAGGTGGCAATTTATTGTTCAAACAAGAGTTGGGGAATCTGTGCTTTCTGTCTGAATCTCTTATTTGCATAAGAAAGAAATAAAAAAGATGGAATGGTTTTATATGGACAAAACTGGCCTATGGTTAAAGCAAGGCAATGGAAAAAAGAAGTTGAAACTGTGAGGGTCTGTATAGATATATTAATATATCAGTCTGTGGTTCAGACACATTTGATATGCACACACTCTTTAGTCAGGTAAATACCACAATAACTAAGAAAATATTAGGTATAATAATGAACTGCAGAGCAGATTAGGAATTTGTAGCAATCCATTTTTAAAGCACATCTGATGAACCTTCGGAGGTCATATCTTCACTGGTATTTTATATAATCACAACACCAAAAGGCATTTGCATAGCTGAACTAGTCATTAGCAAAGCACTGCTTGACGATCTCATAAAATTACCGAATTGCATTCCAGCTGAAGTTAATTCAATAAAAAATCCAGCAAAATAGAAATACTGTTTAAACAGCTGTAAAATCATTGCATTTAGAATAAAAGAAGTAAACATATTTCTGGCTAATGAATACAGATGTAGAGGTGTAATGTCTGAACATCCAAATGTGTGTCTGGTGCACTCACAGGGCACATTTGTTTTTTCAAGGCACTAGTGCTCTAATTCGAAATATTAAAAGTGGTGAACATCTCCCTTACAGAAGAGAGTTCAGGTGTGAATTAATTAATTCATTATTTTACACTCTTATATTCCACCTAATTCAATATCAGCTGTTCTAAGCAGATTACATCTTAATAAGCATACATAATTATTCACAATCAAGACACATTTTATATGCACACACTCTTCAGTCAGGTAAATACCACAATCATTAAAAAAAAATCAAATCAAGAAGCAATCTAAATCACTAAAGTTTTCTTAATAGTATTAAGGAAAAGCCTTCTTGAAACAGCTAGGTCTTTAATTTTTCTTCAAAATCTTGCTGTCGGATTCTGCTTTACGTTCCAGTGGGAGATTATTCCAGAGAGTGGGGCTCGCTGCTGGGAATGCTCATTTGCGAGTTGTTTGCAATTGGCATCTTTTAACTGTTAGCAAAGACGCGGCTACGGAACATAGTGATCGGGGCACTTTCCTGTAAAATCTCCCTCCAATACAGAGGTTTCTCATTGTATAAAATTGTATGCACCGACTTTAGTATCTTAAAGCGTATTCTGCATCTGTAACTTGCTAGGAGTCAATGAGATCTATCAGGCGGGCAGAAATACGCTCCCCACGCTGGCAGGCAGTGATTAGTCTGGCTGCAGCATTTTCAATTATTTGTAAAGCGTGCAGCAGCCCCTTGGGCAGGCCGATATAACGTGAATGACAGTAGTCCATTCGGTTCAAAATCATTGCCTGCACTATAGTGCACCAGTACATATTTAAAAGTTGACTTAGGAGATGCAGTTTATAGAAGGCAGATTTCAGTACTGAATTCAGTTGGGCGTATAGTGCGAAATTAGAATCTAGTATATTAGATCCCAGATCTCATATGTTTCCCAAGAAAGGGTGAGTTTGGTTATTTACCTGCCTCGTTTATTTATTTATTTATTTATTTATATGCTGCTATTTACAAATGTCTGTTCAGAGCAGGATACAAGGCAGCATTCATGCAAATCAGCAGGGATTTTATCTCGTAATATCCATGGAATTGACTCGTAAATAAAAATAAGCAGTCTTAGCAACATATGAAATAAATGCCTGCATAGTAAATTAGTTGTTTTATTCGATATACCGCCTTTAGATAAAGCATCAAAGTGATTTACAATACAAAATGGTATGAATAAAATAAAATTCTTTTAGAAAACAGTCAATGTAAAAAATTAACAAAATTCAGACTACAGAATAAATTCACTAAAATCCCTAGCAAACCACCTTCTAATTCTACGTACTCGCTGTGGCAGTACAGCAGACTCTTCATTTCTTGGTAATCCAGCTGTGTTTCCCTTACACTATTAAAGGGTTAACTCAAGAAATCTTATACATGAACAGGACAGAATACAATATTCCTACCCAAAGTTTTCTGATGTCCTGTGATGTTACACCCGTTTAAGGGAGGTCCACAGGCCAACAATAGTACAGATAAATCACACTTAATAGTACAATAATTATTTCCAGAAGTGGAGTTACATTCATCATTCCAGAGAATAGCTACTCAAAATGGGAATATGACTAGTAATGAAGTGTCACACGTGCAAGCCCGAATGGCAGATCTAGGTATTGTTGCTGCCACAGAGACATGGCTCAATGAGTCCCGGGACTGGTATCTTGCCATACCGGACTTAAAATAGTCAGGAAGGATAGAAAAGGCAGGAAAGAGGGAGGAGCTGCACCTTGTGTGGAAGATAACACTAAAGCCATCCAAATGCAGAAGGTATGGGGAAAGGAGAAGGCTCGAGCCTGGAAAGGAGAGATAATACTTCTTTCTACAGACCTTCAGTAGAAAAGCTGGACAGAGACCTAGGATCCTATTCATTAAAAACTTGAGCAAAAATATTTTAGTGTGTGGGTCATTTAAAAGTAACATCCATGTGAAAATGTTACATATCATGGGATGCACTAAATTATAGTGTACATGTTATTAACAATTTGCCACAATAGTGGATTCAAAACTATCCGGTGAAGGAGTGACCTAGTGGTTGGAGCAATGGGCTTTGCGCCAGAAAGAAAAAGCAGGATGTATTCGTTCATTAATTTTGATTTATATTCTGCTTTTTCAAGCACTTCAAAAGCAGATTGCATTCAGGTACTGAGGGTATTTCCCTGGACCCAGAGGGCTCACAATCTAAGTTTTAAATCCTACGTGAGTAGAGATGCGCTACAATTTTAAATTGTGCGAGCGCACACGTGCATATGTTTTAAAATACTTCTTCCGTGCGTAGGTTTGCATGCAAACATAAATCGTGTATATTCCATAGGACTTTGTCGGCTTTTGTATGCGTCTGTAAGCAGATTTTAAGACCTGCTCTCATGATGGCCATCCCAAGTTTTCCAATTAGTCCACCAGTTTGCCCAGTTAATATGGCTGCCTTCGACACCTCTGATTCTTCATCCTGCATGCTGTCTACTTGACCTGGACCCCTCATCCTGTCCTGTAAGCCCTAAAACTCGAGATCTGCAGCCTTGCTCCTCATCTGGAGCAGTAGTAAAGTTAGGCGGCTAACAAGCCGACGCGCGCCGCGGTCTCTGGTTTTAAAATATGGAGTTATGTACGTATGGAGTTGGCCCTTCCCCAGAACGCCCATGACCCGCCCATTCTCCACCCATTTTCTGTCCTCTTATTTTTGGCATGTGCCCAAGTGTATGTACGTGCGTACTTCAAGGTTTTTAAAAAATTGATGTTGCACATATGTAGGCATTTTTGCACGAGGAATGCTTTTAAAACCGGCCTCTAAGTGTGTGTGCAGGGCCAGATTTAGTCATAAGTACCACAGGCACAAGCCCAGGGCACCAAATCCAGAAGGCACCCAAAAACTGGGATTCTCACTGCTGCTCACTGATTTCCCTTGGTCCTCTGCCTATGGGCACCGTAATCTTAAATCCAGCCCTGAGTGCACGTGACGGTGAATGCAAGGTTAGAGAGTGTGAAGGGGTGAAAAGGAAGGGGTCCTGGGTATAAATAGCAACTGTAATCACAAAAAAAGGAAAGGAACAGAAACATCGTCCGTTGAACTGCCTGGAAGACGCTGAGTTTGTATATAAAAAAAAAAAACCGAACAGGGCTAGAAGGGCAATTTTCTGTAGAGAAACTGTTCAGACAGCTTCTCAGATCACGGTTCCAGCTTGTGTGCATTTCTTGGACATTTGTTGAGTAAAATGTTTTCGTAGCTTTAGGAGAGGAAGAATTATAGGCAACAGCAAGCAGTCTTGACGCTGAGCAGAACTTCAGTCAATGACCTCACCTGAAAGGAAGGGATGAAGGCTCATGGGTTGTTTCGAATGCTGGCATTAAAGCCAAGGCGAGGTTGCTCCAGTTAAGCTGAGACGGGCTTTTAATACGAACTGCAGTGTAACCCCCCCTCTTTTGCCAGGTCCTCTCAGAAATATGGAAGGGGAGGGGGTCACTTTCACGTTCTGTGGGGATTGAAGAAAACTTGGCTGCAGCTCTGGATCGGGATTCTTCCATGGGTGACTGCAAAGCTGTGAGGTCCAAGGCGCACAGTCTCTCAAAAACAAAACGTCCACAGCTGGGGGCAGTTCCAAAACAAATATACTTTACTGAAGCCAAAAAAAAAATAAAAAGTTTCAGCAGTGCAAAAATAGGTAAAAGACAAAAATCACAAATCCACAGTCTCTACCAAAAAGAAAAAAAAAACACAGTTTCTTCTTATGCTTGTTGAGTCACTTAGTACTAGGAAACTGGATCCTCCTATTGATCGAAATGGGGTAAGTTCTACCTTCAAACCCCTCAGAAATGGGAGATTCCCTCTTTCCCACTTGAAAAACGTGGCAATACCTGGTGGATGTCTTCAGCCTCCCAGAAAAGCTGTGCTGCCCCTGAGACCTAGGGGGAAATGCCTTCCAGAGCAGGGCAGGCTATGGGAGCGACCTGGAATGCCTTCCGCCGCTTCCCAGGGAGAGAACGCCACTCCCAATGGAAAAGAAAGGAGAGCCAGAGCCCTCGCGGCCTCTCCCTCGCTCCCTTGTCCCATCTATGGAGCCACCGCTAGAGATGTCATCACTAACCCTCCCTGTGTGGGGACGGACCTTTAACTTCACGCAACACTTTGAAGTGTTGGAAGGCCTAGTCAGAGGGTTTCAAATAACTGCTATCAATATCATACAATTAGAAGAATGGCTGGCAGAGCTTTCCAACTCCAGTTGCTGACAGCTGGACAGCTTTATGGTGTAGTACACATGTAGTCCATTCCCTCTAGGGATTAGAGAGGTTTATTCCATGGAGTACACGAAATTTCCACTCTTTACATTGTGTGTGTGTGTGCGTTTTGTGTGTGTTTGTTCAATCCCTGGCCCACCCTCCTCAATCCTATCCCACTTGATCCATGCTTCTCTCAGTTCCCCCAACTAAACCTTGGTCATTACCCTCAGTGCCACCCTTAGCAACCCGCCATGGCCACAGTCTTACCATATCAACCTCAATCCTTGCCCCAGGCTGAAAGGTGAATTTTAAAGGAGATGCAAGCACACAAAGTGGGTGCAAAAGGCCCTTGTTCACACTAGTGCTATTTTATCACCTCATACATATGCACGCAAGCACCGGTGCACGAATAACTTTGCTCATGTAAAAAAAGAGCGGGTCAGGGGTGTTGCAGGGCGAGGTCAACATTTGCACATATGAGTTGCAATTTTATAACCTACAAATGCAGTGTGCAATACCTGCACATAGTTACTTCTGCTAATTATCAGGTGTGAGTCAGAATGAAACTCTTTATAGCCAAAAACTGACTCCATGAGGGGTGTGGGTAAAATGAGGGGAGTGCAGGATGAAGAACCAGAGGGGTCTTGATGACCTAGAGGTAGACAGCTCAAACCAGTGGACTAATTGGTAAAACTGGTAATTTCCTTAACATGCACCTGTTAGTTATAATTTGTAACCTATCGTTAAAATCATCCATTATATCTGAAGATTGGAGGATGGCCAATGTAACCCCAATATTTAAAAAGGGCTCTAGGGGCAATCAGGGAAACTATAGACCAGTGAGCCTGACTACAGTGCCGGGAAAAATAGTGGAAACTATTCTAAAGATCAAAATCACAGAGCATAAAGAAAGACATGGTTTAATGGAACACAGTCAACATGGATTTACCCAAGGCAAGTCTTGCCTCACGAATCTGCTTCAATTTTTTGAACAAGTTAATAAAAATGTGGATAAAGGTCAACCAGTAGATGTAATGTATTTGGATTTTCAGAAGGCATTTGACAAAGTCCCTAATGAGAGGCTTCTATGAAAAGTGAGATAGAAGACAATGTCCTTTCGTTGATTACAAACTGGTTAAAAGACAGGAAACAGAGAGTAGGATTAAATGGTCAATTTTCTCAGTGGAAAAGGGTAAACAGTGGAGTGCCTTAGGGATCTGTACTTAGACTAATGCTTTTCAATACATTTATAAATGACCTAAAAAGGAATACGATGAGTGAGGTAATCAAATTTGCGGATGATGCAAAATTATTCAGAGTAGTTAAACCTCATATTTATTTCAATGTTTTATTATTGTTTTTATTCCTTTATAATCATTATGTATGTTACTCTCTCATTTGTAAACAGTCTAGATCTACTTTGTGTATGTATATGTGGTATATAAAAACTTTTAAAATAAATAAATAATAAATACAAGCGGATTGTGAAAAAATGCAGGAGAACCTTGTGAGACTGGAAGATTGTGCATCCAAATGGGAGATGAAGTTTAATGTGGACAAGTGCAAGGTGATGCATATCGGGAAAAATAACCCTTGCTGTAGTTACATGGTTAGGAGTTACCACCCAGGAAAGAGATCTAGGCATCATAGTGGATAATACATTGAAATCGGCTCGGTGTGCTGCATCAGTCAAAAAAAGCAAACAGAATGTTAGGAATTATTAGGAAAGGAATGGTGACTAAAACGGAAAATGTCATAATGCCTCTGTACTGCTCCATATCAAGAACAAAAGACGTTTCCCCTTATTCCTCCTGAGCCATATTCAAGTGTTTTGCTATCAGCAGCAGAGTGCTTTAATTGAAAATAAATAAATAAAAGTTGAGGTGTGAATGTTCTCGTCCCTCTTTAATACCAATTTAGTTTGCTTTGTCAGGGCCCTTGCATGATGTTTATGCAAGCCACAGTTAAAGATATACTGCCTCTGAAATATTCTGTGACATTCCATAATGAGAAATTGAAAGATGGAGACACAGCAGGGGCCGAAAATAGAAGGGCCGGAGCCTGAAGAGCTGTGGGACCAGGTGGCAGAAGGCAGCTGACGTTAATGAAGACCCTAAATGATCCTGCAAAGCAGAAGGTGTCCCTGTAATTGTAATTAGTTGGCATGTGTACAATATTTGGCTTAAAAAATCTGAATCTGATCCCCAACTAATTCGAATATCCCTTAAAGAATTAGCTGAAATGAGGCAATCTGTGGCCAATTTAAGTTTTTCAACATGAGGAAATAAGGATGGAATGATACTATAGGAGATATTGCAAATCAGACAATAAACGGCAGGTAAACTCAAAGTCCCATAAAATAGAAACCAAAAGCCATGTACATAAGAAAAGAACATAAGAATTACCAATACTTGGTCAAGACCAACGAGCCCAACATCCTGTCTCCAACAGTGGTCAATCCAGGTCACGGTGCCTGGCAGATCCCATAATGGAAATCTAATTCCCATTACTCACTCCCAGGGATAGCAATAACAGTCTTCCTGGCTAATAATGTGTGATGGACTTTTCCTCTAGGAACTTCTCCAAACCTCATTTAAACCCCACTATGCTCATCGCCTTGGTCACGTCCTCAGGCAACAGATTCCACAGCTTGACAGTGCACTGAGTGAAAAGTACTTTCTTCAATCTGTTTTGAATCAGCTGGTTGTTAGTTTCATAGTGTGTCCCCTTGTTTCAATATTATTTGAAAGGATAAATGTTGGTCTATTATTTACCTGTTCCACCCCACTCATGATTTTATTGACTTCTATCATGTTTCCTCTCGGCTGCTTCTTTTCTAAGCTGAAGAGCCTCTCATCATAGGAGAGATATTCCATCTCCTTTATCATTTTTGTCACCTTTCTCTGCACCTTTTTGAGTTCCACTATATCTTTTTTGAGATGCGGTGACCAGAATTGCACACAATACTCAAGCTAAGGTCTCACCATGGAGCGATACAGAGGCATTAAGACATTCTTTATTTTATTTTCTATTACTTTTCTAATAATTCCTAGCATTCTGTTTACTTTCTTGGCTGCTGCTGTACACTGAGCAGAGGATTTCAACATATTATCCACAATAACACTTAGATCCTTTTCACAGGGAGTGTGGTAGATGGATGCATGGAATGCCCTCCCGGAAGAGATGGTGAAGTCAAAAACAACAAATTAATTCAAAAGGGCAAGAGATTGTCACTGCAGATCCTTAAAAGCTTGAAACTGGGAGTGAAGAAAGGGATAACCTATGTTCATTTCAGGTGTAATATTTCTGCATGGTGGCACTGGTAACTGACACAGAGCGGCAGTTATTACCCTTAACAGAGTACATGAGGGTAACCTGTCTGGCGCAGCAGTTACTACCACGAGCAACTTGCTGGGTAGACTGAACAGGCCAGTTGGGTATTATCTGCCTCATCACTAGGTATGTTCCTATGCACAGAGAGTGGCAGAGATGGCGCCTGATCCTGGGCCTCCACACAGAATATGGGCCCTTGAATGGTAATAACCGAGGAGCCATTATCACCTCAGGACAAAGAAGTGACGTGACAGTTATGGGTTAGGCAGTGGAAGTCTACACTCAGATAATGAGGCCTTCTTATATAAAAGCAATTTACAAACCACCCTAAACCAAGATTTGATTGTTTGAATTAATTAAATTTTCTTTTCCAAAGTACATTTATAATCAGCATATGTTTTAAACTGTTTGTACATGACATTTTTATTGTTTTAATCTTCTCTTCCAGTGCCATAATGCGCTGTAGTCATGACTGCAGCTACGTTTAAGACACTGGAGTTTTTGTATCTGGAACAGTTTGTTTTACAGTTACAAGACATACACATGTTGGGCTGTTTTGCATCATGCTGGGTATGGGAGCTTCTCCTTCTGACACATTAGTTTAATAAAGATATATCTTTAATATTTCTCCCTTGCACTGGGGCTCTGGCATGCCAGATCGAATGGATTAAATACACAAACCATTATGCAATGTCAAATCTCATTTAGCACGCTACTAAAAGTGTAACTATTTTCTGCTAATTTATCGTCAAATAATTGCCCAATGGTATGTGTATTTAAATCACAGATGAATACTAATTTTATCAGCTCTTCAATAAAAATACCATGAATAACACTTATGGCCTAATGTAGGAGAGGCCCATACTGATGGGATAGAGGGATGAGAACGTAGACCTGCGGGCCTGTATTGTTTCATGGATTTGGGAAGGTGTAATAGACTCTTTTAGGGGCCTGATTTCCCAATAAGTAGAGTAGGCAACCACCTAGGGGCGACCATCTGCTACTGGAAGTCCGTTACAGTGGCTATGGGACCATGACCGGCTGACTCATCATGATCATGGGGACTCCCCACTGTCACCCCCGAGCATGACTTCAGAGAGGGGGAGCGGGGGGGGGGGGGTAAATCTGGGCCCTTTCTGTTTCGGGTAGTGAGCTCAGGGGGAGGGGGCCAGGAGGCATGCATTATTTTGGGTGGGGGAGGGGTGAGCATGGGGGAGTGATTTGGAAGTCTGCTATGTTTTGGGAAGGCGGGAGGAATCAGGATTCCCCATCCTACCTGGCCCTTTTACTTTGGGATGGGGAAACCTCAGTTCAATGTGGCCATGTGTATGTGCATTACAGCTCTACGCAATGCTGGCATTGAAATCAGGAGGTAACTCCAAGCACCCTGCTCTTTTAACATGGCTTCTTCCATGGTGCATGGCGCTGGAAGGGTGCATGATGGGTAAAAGTGAGGGGAATGAAGATGAGTGGCCCAGGGGTTAGGGATGTGAACCCCATGTCCCACGTTGGAATTTAAGAAAGAGGAATCGGGAATGTGTTTCACCAGTCCCTGGGTGACGGGGCAGGATTTATGGTAGGGTAAGAATCCCTGGAAACTGGAGCATTAAAAAAACAGGGGCATGCACATAAATCTTTTTCTTTTTTTCTAGCAGTTTCTTTCGTGAGCGTGCTAGTTCAGGTTTTCCCTGTAGCTTTTTTTTTTCAGTTTGCTGTTTTGGTTTATGGAAAGAATGCGTACTATTTGCAAATAGTGTGCACACCCACCACTGACTGTGGAGGTAGCCGATACCCCTGAAAAAGCATGATTAGTTGGTTGCATATAACCGGCTAACTTTAGGACAGCCCCTTGCCCCGACCTCAGTTAGCCGGTTAAACCAGCTGGCTAACTCTGAACACAGAGGTGGCCAGGTAATTTATCTGGCCAACTCGACTCCTTCCCGATCCGCCCAGTCCCCGCCCCTGAATTGTCCGGCTAAAAACCGGCTAAGCCACTTAGGCAGCTAAGTGGCAGCTGCTGAGGATTAGGAGTGGGAAGAAGTAAAAATTTTGTTATGTTTTTGGGGGGGGAGAGGTCCCCGCAAATTTCATTTCATTTACGGCTAAATTTTAAATCCCCCTGGGCGCGGGGAAAACGGGGGATATGCGTGTGGCGGGGCTTTGTGCGTGCCGCGCGGGTCTTCAAAGGGGCCCAATCACGCGAGTTACTCCTGGCACGCGCAGAAGTGCCGGGCCCAAGAAAAGGGGTGGACCGGGGGGGCAGGGAGGGGCGGGGCTGGAGGCGGCCGGTACAGCGGCCATTTGCCACTGGTGCCAGGGGATCGCGCACCGGCAGGCTGCTGGCGTACGTTCTACAACAAGGAAACAAAAATAAGGTAGGGCCTCCTAAGGGGTCGGGGAGGAGAGGGGAAGAGGGAGGGAGGGTAGGTAGGGGGGTAGGAAAGTTCCCTTCCAGTCCACTCCTTAATTGGAGTGGACTGGGGGAGGCCTGATCTCGTCGCCGCACAAAATGTGCAAATTTCTCCTCCCCCTTTGCGCGTGCCACCCCGGATTTTATAATATGTGCGCCTGTGTTTTTAAAATCTATACCCCTTAATGTTTGTTTTGTTTCTTTAGTTTAAAAATAACTGAAATAAACATTAAAAAAAAAATGAAAAAAAAAAAAAAAAAGAAATGGGGCATTACGAGGCCTCCCATACCCACCCCCACCCCCAAAAGTACCGGAGCCAGGATCCTCCCCAGCCCCTATTTACCCGATCTGGGGGGGGGGGGGGGGATCTGCAGATGAGCCCTAGGCCAGGCCGAAGCCTCAGCTTTGCACAGGCCTAGGCCATGAAATGTCACCACGAGCTTGGCCTAGGTCCTATGCAGGACACAGGTCTGCAGACCCTTGTCCCAGTGCCTGGGCCTGGCTCTTGAGGACTGGAGTTGGCCACCCCTGAAACAGCAGGGCTTTTTGCGCAAGAAATTGATTTTCTGCTATTTCCATCGGCGGCAAAAATTGCACAGAAAGAGAGAGGTACAAGCAGAAAGTTACGCTGCGGGTACGGTGCGGTCTTGCCTGATTCTTCAGTTTAGTGCATTGAAACAAAAAGGTCACAGCACTTGTTTACAGAATATGTTCCCTTGCATCATATTTAGTTGGATGAACGTGTAACATACGTGTGTCTTAAAGCTTCGCTCCCTCACCAAAAAGTGCAAGCTGGTAATACCGGGCTGCTTTAATTACGCCCAAAAAGCTGGACCAGCTTAAACCACTATATAGATGTTTCCCTGGCTCCACGGATACAGCTGCTCCTTTCACTCCCCACATAATCCCCACAGCACGCCAACCAAACTTCTAAAAAAACAAAAAAAGGGTTTCCTTTTCTGCAAACTCCAGCCTGTGCTTTTCATGCCACGTGATTTCTCGCTTTGTCCCGTGGAAAATAAAGTGTATCCTGCCCGTTCGGAGAAGATGGTATGTTCCCGTTTCAGAACACATCTAGAGATGGTTGAGTTTTTATGTTTTCCCCCACCAGCCCCCTTTGCTTTGAAAGTGGCTCCGAGCCCAGACAGCTGTGAGAAATAACAGGAGTGAGCTTCGGGAGGTCATCCAGGCATGGGAGGACCCATCATAGGCACTGCACACGTCTGGACATCACAATGCGAAACAAAAATAACTTGGGAATCAGTAAATGTGTGTGGAAATGTGTCCATATGTTCCTTCCCGTCTCTCGTTCGTGAGGATACATGATCCTCTGAGTATCCTATTTGGCAGAATGCTAAAAGAAAAAACTTGCAGGCTGATTCCAGTCCCCCTGGTTTAATTGCCTGCCTTCTCCCCTGCTACCCCCCCCAATCCTAAAACCCCGCCGATCTATTTGTCTTTATTTTATTACTTGCACGTCCTCCAGAGCAGAAGTAAAGTTACGCGGCAGGGGGGATCCCGTCGCGCGCCCGTGCGCAAAAAAAGTATTTACGGGCAGATTTCAATGTGAAATCCAGGAACGCCCAGACCCTGTCCCCTTTTTTGGAACTTTTTGTTTCCGCGCGTAGCAGCGTGTATGCACGTACGCAGGTGGCTTTTAAAATCCACTTGGCGTGCGCCCGGTCCAACTTGCGTGCTTATCTCCCAGTTTTCGTGTGCGCCGGGCTTTTAAAATTCACCTTTAAGGCTTTTCTCCAAGATAAAAACTTGGCTTTTAACAGAAAATCAAGCAATACTACATACATATATAATCACATTCATACCTGTCCCTCTAAGCCCTGCACACACCACGTCTGAGGTGCATTCAGATTGGTAGTGTTTTTATTATGGAAGATTTTACTTTATTTCAATGCAGGAGTGTAAAACTCTGGTCTTCAAAGGCCATGGGCAAGTCTAGTTTTCAGAATAAGTCAAGGGATCTATTTTCAGCCACTGTCCAGCCAGCAAAGTTAGCTGATAAACTTTGGGATATTCAGTGGCGCGGAGGACAGCTGAATATACCCTGCTATCTTAAAGGACCAGAGTTAGCTGTATGTGTAATATGTATAAGTAATCTGGCCAGCTCTAAATATTGGAATTAACCAGATAACTTCAGACCAGATTCATTAAGGCTTGTCTCCCATTTTTTTGTTTATGGGGAAAACCCTTAGTGAATCAGCTACTTATCCAGCTAGCTTAACTCTACCCTGAAGAGCCCTCGGAATGCTTTAGAGTTATCTGGCTAAGTAGGTAGATGGATAACTTAGAAGCAGTCAGCCAGCAGGGATTTTCAAATCCCACCATTTGTCCAGCTGAGTCTGAATTTAGCTGGACAAAATGCCACTGAATAATTAAACATATTCTTTGTGAATATTAATTATGGATACTCTGAAACACAGCCCTGTTTTCAGCCCTAGCGGACCTGGGTTGGCCATCCCTTTTTAGAACAAAAATTGATTTGTATTTTCCAGTTTTGAGGAATATAAGCAGCGTGCTTACTGTCTAAGTGAATCAGAAGAAAAATTCCAAAATGAAAAATGATACCAGGTTTGCTAGGCATGGCGGCAGGAAGTGCTCTGTTGAGATTATGCCACGGTTTTGCTAGATTTGATTGGCATAGAACTGCACAGGAATGGAATGAATCCAGAATGCAGATTGAAGGAGAAAGACAAAAATGACAATTTAACAAGACAAATAAATTGAAATAGACCCAACTCTTGCGCTGCGACCTTTTAAAGTGTCATTTATTCTGGAATCATTGGCATGGAAGAGCGACTTTGATTTATGTTATGATTGGTGATGCAGCAAGAATCCAATCTGCACTTTATCACGGCCCATGCAGGCGGATCATCCCTTCCCATAACTTATACAAGCCCAAATCTGCTACGTTTCAAGGCAACAGAAATATGTGCTGCATAGCATAACTTCTTCTCAGTCGATAGGCCATTATTTTTTCTTATCAGCCGCTTCCTTTTTTTTTTTTTTTTTTTTAAATGAACTGCATCCAAAGTAACTGCATATTAGTTTGAATATGCACCTTCCTAGGGACATCTTGGCAGAGAGACTCTGGCATTGTATATTGACAGGCCCCAAGGAGGAAAAGACCTTGAAGACGTCATAAACTGGATGTGTCAGTTCTTCCTTTTCTGCCATCACCTGAAACTTCAAATCCATTGAAGGCACATTGTACCTTTTGGCATTCCATAGCTTAGAAAGCATTTTGAGAAGTACAATTAATCATATGGTGATGCAATTCGGAACTGGGGAGTATTTTACATTGAATTAAATGTTTCCAAAGCAGTAACAGAGACCTAGGGGTCTCTACAGGAATAACCAACCACATACACATAGGGATGGATAATCACAGTACCCAGGGTCTAGGCAAAACCCCATGGGTAGCTTTTACCAGCAAGAAGGGCCCTGATTCGCTAAGGCAATTCTCCCATTTTATGTCTACGAGAAAATGCTAGGAGGGTCTCAATGAACTGGAGATGGACTGGATGAACTGGCAGAAGGATCGGCAAACATGATTTCAAGTAGGCACACATATTTTAAAATATACCTGCTTCCACGTATAAATCAGGGTTTTACGTGTACACGTATATTTTTTTTAACTTAAAATATACGAGTGTAAGTTTCTAAAATAGATAAAGTATGCACTTTCAATGCATCAAAAATATGTGCGAGTACTGAAGCATTCGCGTACTTTCAGGGTTGAGCTACACGGTATTTTATGTAACCCCTGGGCTGATAGTCCGGGATCAAGTTCTCAAACACCGTCTTTAAGACTGCGCTTATTCACAGACAGTAATTGTATCTGCAGTGTCCAGAATTCCCTGAATTGGGGGAAGAAAGATATTCCTGGCTCTGTGCATTGCCTTTCCTTGCAGCCCCTTTTACTGCTCCTATAAAACGGCAATGATTGATAATCACTCCCTTGTCAAAGGCATTGTTAAGGTCTTAATGGAAGCCGATGTGGTCTCCAACACCATCTTTACTGAAGTATTGCACCATGATTGTGACGCTATTTTTCAGCTGATCTTTGCAGTTCGCATAATGATGTTACATTGTTATCTTTTAATACATTTGTGACCTCTCTGAAACCTTCAACTCTTGCTGGAATTTAAAAAGCCAAATGTTCTTAAGCAATAATTTAGTCCTTCCTTCATGGTTTAGAGTCAGCATTTGATTCCTTCCCATGCTTCCAAATAAACAGTCACATATTATATCTCCTATCTCTCCAGATGTTCTTCTGTCAACCTTCTTTTTTCCTTATAGTACCTGAGGAGTACTTACTGAACACCTCTTCTCTCACCTTCTTCCTTTAGACAGCATAAGTCATCCCTCTTCAAGGATGCAGATGATGCCTTCTCAGGGAAGAGAGCCTCTCCTATAGATGCCAAGTTAAAACAAAACCTGAACCCTTAGCTAATGGTGCACTCAGCAAACACAAAACATAATGGTTAAAAAAAAAAACCAACTCTACATAGGAGATAGGAAGGGATGAAGGAAAAACTCCCATCTCCAAAACCATGGGGTCGTTAACAAAAGGAAAGCTCTCTGACTCCATCTTCCATCCAGGTCACGTACTCTGGAACATAAGCAAAACCAAGGTCAGAGAAGATCCATGGCAAGCTGCCCCAGGGAAGGGTAACCAAAATGTCCACATGGTAGAATGGTGGTCAAGGAACTCACCATTTCCCATCTCCCACATGAGTGAGGTAACCATGCACACTATCATCCTGTTCTTCCCCCAAACCAAAATGTAGTCCAGTCTGAACTGGTAAGAGAACCAAGAGGTCTCTGTATTAATAAGTTTATTAAATATTAGGATAAAAAATCTCCACACATCCACTTACCCGCCCAAATCTAGTAACACAAATATGATTGAAAGTTATCCTCTTACAGGCCGATGCAATACTGTACACTCAGGCTAGAACACAGGTTAACCCAGGGTTGGACAAATGTTTTGGACCCACGTCCACGACCCCTTGTGCAATAAGGGGATTAGCATGTCCAAAACATGTGTCCAAACCAGTGCGTAGCTAATAGCGCTCTTATCATGTACATGCCACGTTGATAAGGCTATTAGCTAGCACCCCCTTGTGCAAAAAATAAATGTGCGCCCAAATGCCTACATTTTTACCCTTAAAAATTATTGCCAACCCCGGAGCTGGTGGTGAGGAGCCTAAAAACGTTTACAGAAAAGCAGAAAATATTGCTTTTCTGTGGTTACTCTGACTTAATATTGTGGCGATATTAAGTTGGAGGAACCACAGAAAGCAGCAACGTGAAAAAAAAAAAAGTCTTGCCGGCGATCAGGTTAGGGAAACGGACGCTCAATTTTCCTAACCGGCGCACAGCCACTTCTCCCGGGCGCTCGATGCCATGGACGGCTCTAGGGATGCACAATTTATCCCCAGGGCATCCTTTTTAGCACGGCGGCTCATTTGCCTATTGCATCGAGCACCCAGGAAGAGGAGATCATGCTCACTTTAAAAAAAAGTGCGTCCACGTTTTTATCATATCAGTACGCATCAAACTGAAAGCCCTCTAAACACAGGGAAATACCTACATAATAATAATTTAGATTTTTTGCCACGGCTTTCCAAGTAATGCTCAAAGCTGCGTACAGCATTCTTAGCAATTCTAAAGCAATTCAGATATATACAGTATATATCTAAAACCCCAAATAACAAAGCTATCACAAATTGTTTATGCGATTTGCCTTTATGAGCAACACTGCACATCAAGGAGGACTATTCCTTTCATAGACACCGCATCTCTCTGTTCCACAAAATAAGGCACCATGTTCCACTAAAACCATCCTAAGGTAGCAAACACCAGCATAAGACAACAACCTAGCACAGGAAGAGTAGGGGACAAGGGAAGCTACCACCATCCAGGACTAGCTATGAGTATAGGAAAATGTAATTAGGCTTCAGTAAGGCAGTCAGGGTGGACATGATATCCCAGTGCCTCTACTTATAAGGGGAGGCCTTCCTTTCAGTCTGTATAACCCGACGACCAATCCACTGTGTGAAGTAGGTGCACTTTGCAAGACCATGTTTATTATTGGCTCACTTTTGTTTAAAATGTCTTTATTCAAGAGACTTAAATTACAACTTACAATTGTCAGAGAACAAATCAACATTATCATCATCCTCTGGTTTTCTTGATAACCTGACTGAGCATGGCAAGGACTGCGGCTGCTTGTAGTATAAGTCTCCCCATGCTTGATCCAGCCTTGGGCAGTATTGTGACATGGAAGGAGTCCCTTGGCAGCTACTTCCACCCATACCAGTAAGTAGCATCTTCATCACTTTTATGTGTACATCATTTTATATAATAATAGCCTGAGGAGAGTTCATCTGTCATGGCTTTGAAAAAGGTGCAATAAATGTATAGCAAAGAGGTTTGCTGGTCCCTGCTGTGAGGTCACGTCATGAATGTGGTGGTCTGCTTTCTCCTCCTCTTCAAGCATCACGGGTGATGTCAATGCTCTTTCAGTGGTGCAGGATTTCGGTAGAGGTTCCCTACCCTTCCAGTAGAGACAGAATGAACTATAGAATGGGAGGTTGCTACTGTGGCTGCAGGCATGGTCGCGGGACACAGGGCCCCAGGTGAACACATCTGGCGTCCTTTCTCCCTTCCGGTGAGCGCTCTTCTTGTATCCTTTCTTGACCATGATCACGACTGTACGGGAGGGTAGATGTTTTCAAGTTGCAAGCTTTCTCTGAGCTGATTGTGTGATCCAGTCCCGTTTCTTCCTCCACAGCATTCAGAGACTTGCAGTTCTGACCTCCCTGTTCAGTTCCCTGAGAAAGGCAAGGCTGCAGTGCAGTGAGGCAAAGCCAGGACTGGATCAACCTCCCTGAAAATCTGGAACCATCTGGCAACTCTAATTGGTGCTCTGTTGTGGTCTCCGTGCACTGATTTTTCCCTCAGAACCTTTTCTACTTATCAGACTGGATGAGGAAAACCATTTCTAATCCAGACTGAAATAAAAGGAGTTGTTTTTCAGATCTTCTCCTAGGGAGGTGCTCAGGATTTAGAGATCAGATATTTTGCTGACAATTTGGAGACTTAGCTGGATTTTCAAGAGCCTTCAAAGGTTTATTTTAAAGTTCCATAGCAGTCCCTATATATTTTTTTCTCTCCCCCCCCCCCCCTTTTCCCTGATTTTGAAGCAAAACTGCAGATCTCATTCCCAGAGGCTCAATTACTCTTCCTAGCCCTGAGAGCTGGAAGGTTGCCGCCTCTAAGGAAAACCTTCATCGCTACTCTATAGCCAGCAGCTTTCCTCCCTCCCTCCCTCCCTCCCTAGGGCTGGCCAACTCCCGTCCTCAAGAGCCACAAACAGGACTGGTTTCAGCCTGTCCCTAATGAATAGGCATGAGGTGTATTTGCATGCACTGCTCCTCCATTACGTGCAAATATATCCTACGCATATTCATTAGGGATATCTTGAAAACCAGGCCTCTTTGTGGCTTCTGAGGGCCGGAGTTGGCCACCCCCTCTTCTAGATTGTCACATGGTCAAGAAAGGATCCGAGCCCTGACTGTCCCATCGGCCTGGCACCTGTTGCTCTTCAGGTGTGCAGCACCAAGGTCAGAGCCGTGGATCCAGTCCTGGATCTTTTTTGTTCTGCCTTGCAACTTTGAAAAAAAAAATATATGTCCCCATCGAAATAAAACTGCAATATCACAGATTCCTTTTGTGAGCATGTGAGCACCATTCCTTTCTAAGCTTTCCAATTCTTCTGTGCCAGCGCAGAACCTTCTAAATGAAATGCCAGGTGTAAAACAGGTTTTTCCTTTACGTGCGCCTCAGTGGTGAATAAAATGAAATTCCTACACAAGAGGAGCTAGTCCCTGAATAATTCATGGCACGGCAGCTATTTTTCGGATGCAAGGCTGTGCACACAGCTCCTTGCTATCCTGAAGAACCTCGGATGTGATTGAGATGCAACGCTCTTATCACATTGCCTCTTCCTCTGGCCCGAGTCGTCGCTCTTATTAAGTTGCTATAACCCGAGAAGAGCTCTATACTTTCTTCTTTTATATTTTTGTTTTTAACCTCTTAGATTCTCTGTTTGCTGCCTCCATTTTTACCCATTAAATAAATCCTTTTAACTCAAGGTTAAGGCTGCTTATGCGCTAATGAAAATGCTGTTGCAGATGTACCGCCTTTTCAATTGCTCCTGGAGGCAACATCTAGTTAATGATGCAGACATTTTTCTGTTAAAGACATACTCCTATGCTCCTTGCTCTCAACCTGTGTGGGTTGGGGCACCTTAAAGGAAGTGCTCTTCTGCGTTATCAACTTGTTTTCCAGCATGCATGCTAAAGAAAAATAGCATGGGCCATCCTTGTGGCTCCCGTCGCATTCCCGCAATGCAGGAACTCAGCACGGAGACTCCTTCACAATTTTGTCAGCTGGAGATCAGTTCAAAAGCACTGAGTCCTAGGGGAGGGAGGGAATAGAAGCAGGAACTGCACTGAAGGATGTTCTCAAAGAAAACTCTCCTCTAGCTTCCAGGCTGGCAAGGTACCCTGGATGTGTGGAGTAAAGAAGGGAAAAAATGAGATTTAAAAAAATGGAGGAATACTTCAAAGCGAGGGTCAACCTCATGATGGAAGCTGCAACAAGGGAGCAGGGAACAGGAGGATCCGGGTTCCTATCTCCTGTTCGGCATCTTCCATGAAGCCTGGGAGCATCACGGAGGTGGTGCAGTCCTGGCCAGAGAAGAAGGAAAGTGTTACCATCCCAAATGCACGTTATCCTCACCAAGCCTTGCTTCCAGGGGCTACGGTGAATGGGCTCCGAATTGGGGGGGGGGGGGGCTGCAAATAAAACAAAAGGAAAATGAACAAAATTCTGGGTTGCATTTTTCTTTCATTTCCAGAATGACACAGGAAATGATGTTTTAAATGCAAGCACAGCCCTAAGAAACAGATGAGGGATTTCCATATGTATTGCTTCTTGTTCATAATTTGAACATTAACAGCAATCACGTGTAATTGGAAAAGAAACAGGCAGGATTTGGAGGGTGGGTAGAGGAGGTGGACGTGAGAAATTAAAAACCAAGAAATGTTGCATTTTAACAGGAAAGGCATCCTCAGGGAGGAACTGTAGATAGAACTGTAGATTCCATCCTCCAGCTGGAGATATTCACTCTTTGTAATTAATTTTAAGGGCTGAAAAGACATTCAATATTGATTCCAAATAGCCTGAGGGCTTAATTAATTGATTTCTTTCATTAAATTTCTTTAGACAATAACCAGTAGCGGAAAGGTAATTTTCCGAATTTAAGGCCTCCTTAGTAGTGGCTGAGAAGAGATTCTGATTTCTAAAGATTGACTGAGGCTACGTGATTTTGTTTATCTGCTCTGTCTTCTTTTTTTAATCAGATATGCACTGCATTTTCTGGTAGCCTGGCTTTACTCTAGACAGCACTGCAGAGGATTCATTAGAATGCAAATTAGAAGGCTTCCTGGCATAAACGCTGTGTGAAAGCCAATCAGAGCATAACGACCTGCATATTCATGATGCCTCTCCAGCAGCACTCTAGGCTTTACAAGGAATGAATACGGGTCGTTAGCAAGACAAAGCATCTCATGAGACTTAGCATGAAATCCTCTATTCATCTGAACTGAAATATCTTCTTTTTTTGAAGCTCATCCAGCATTAGTGCATATATTGTGCAGTTTTTCACTTCAACTTAAATCATTAGGGCCTTCTAGACAAATATTTGAAAAGAAATGTTGTCACTGTGTCTGTTGTCACCATCAGATGAAGATTTGTTATCCTGGTTTAATCAAAACTGTTATCCAGAAATGTGGGTCCACACCCAAACTGATGTGGCTCACGTAATTAATGGTGATTTTATCAGATTTCAGCTCCCCTTTTCAATCCCATTTTGAAAAGTTAGATACAAAACAAATTAGAATAGAGGTTCAGTTAATCATTTGAATTTTTAGCCCTTCTTTCTACATGATGCTCAGCATTAGAGTGGGGGAAGTGTGATTTGAACGCTGTTGGCCCTGTTTCTCAGCCCAAGCGTAGAAAGACAGAACATGTATTTATTTATTTATTTTTAATTTTTCTAGACCGAAGTTCCTGTAAGAATACAAATCACACCGGTTTACATAATAACAACAAAATTCGCTTAGGAGCGTTACATAGAACAAAGAAGGCATACAAAAATATGAAATGAATTATAACTTAACATATCGTAAACTGTTACTTGTCCTATCATACCAATTAACTTCTCGTAAATATGATGACATACAGCCCGTCAAGGCCGCCCAGTCACAGCCTCTGTTCAGCTTTATAGTCCCTTCCTCTGCCGCAGTCCTTCTCATCTCACCATGTCTGCAAATAAGGCAAACTACTTTTCAAAGTTGGTAAATGCCGGCAGAGATGAGTCAATCCAACTTTTGTGATCTGCAATCAACAATCACAACCTGGAGGGATATTCTGGTTTGCAGAAGATCTTAACATCCTCTGCAAGCTACATGTTATTTCCAGGTGGAGGAGGAGCCTACTGATTAGAGCCGTATGCTCAGAACCAGGGAAGCCAGGACTCAAATCCCAACTACTGCTCCTTGTGACCTTGGGAAAGTCACTTTGCCCTCCATAGCCTCGGGTGCAAACTTAGGCCTAGATTCACTAAGCTGTGAGAGAAAGCGGTTCTGTGTGTTGTGGTTACGTGTGTTTTAGTGGATCCTTGGGTGCTGTGGAGATGACCACGCCCACGGGGAGGAGCCCCGAGAGGAGCCACAGCACTGGGCTAGACTTGTACTACACAAAACACAAGATAGCTCTTTATTAGACAGCTTGAAGAAAACCACCAGAGGTGGCAATAGTGAGGCAGTCTGTAGCTGCAGTCTCAGGGACCTCGGCAGAGGGAGCCCTTCTCTCCTAGATGACGTCAGGAGGTTCCGCAACAGGTTACCCAGCAAGGAGATACTGTGGATGAGATAGACTGAGAAGTTAGAGTACTCACACGGTGTTTGCTGTTGATATGCGATTCCATCAGATATGTTGTAGAAGGTACAGGCACCGAGGCAGGGAGAGCAGGCCCTCGAGGAGCGAGTACCTGTTCCCTGTAAGGCACCTGAAATAAAGCAGAGGGGCCCCGAGGAGCGGGTACCCAGGTTAGCAGTTACCCCGAAGAGCAGAGAGAGATAGCTTCCTGCGGCGGCACAGAAACGGCAGAGTAGCATAGACAGGAACGGATTCGAGTCCTTGCTAACTCAATGAGCTAGCAAATTAGTGAAGGTTCGCACCAAGGGTGGTACAAAGACGTGGGTTGTGCGTGTGCGCACACCCTAGTAGGTACCTTGGAGGAGCAATGGTGGGAGGCTACACCATAGCCGTTCCAGGGACGCCAGAGAGGTCGACTTGTAGACGCGGTGGTAGCCATCTTTCCCAGGTAAGCGGGAGGAGCCGTGAGTAAGGTGAGGCAAACGAGGCAAAGCCGTCTAGGACCGACGGACTCAACACTGTGATACTTTGCTCCTCCCTGACAAAATATTGCGCCAGTATTGCTGCATTTTTTGGTCTTGCGGAAAATGTTTACGAGACAAAAGAAAACAGCTGGGGCCTAAAAAATGCAAGATGGCGGCCCCCAAATCAGAGGACCATCATCGCATTAAAGGGCCATGTGGCCCAACATGAACCCCCCAAAAGTTAAAAAAAAAAAAGCCATTGTGGGTCGCCACTTAAGATGGCCTCACAATAAAAAGTTTAAAAACAAGATCAAGGGTGTGAGCTGGATTTGGTTTACTTGGATTTCAGGAAAGCTTTTGATACTGTCCTGCATAAGAAGTTCTTTAATAAACTGAGCAGCCAAAATGGCGAACTGGATTAGAAACTGCTTGAGTGATAGACCACAGAGTATAGTGGTAAATAAAATTCACTGCGATGAAAGAAAACTGATTACAGTCTTGGGACTGGTTTTATTCAATAACTTTGTGAGTGATATTGCTTAGTGGTAAGAAGGAAAAATACTTTTTTGTGGATGACATGCTAAGATCTGCAATAGATTGGAAACTCCAGAGGGCGTTGATGGAATGAAAAGAAATCTATGAAAACTCAAGGAGTGCTCGAAGGTAGTGGTATGCTATCATTGTTAAATGACAAGGTAAATTCAACGCAATATGTTTTGGTATGAGCAGGTCAGAAATATTTTAAATAAATAAATAATCAACATTTTGTGTTTCGTATTATGTTGTTTCCAATTCAAAACACAGAAATCAATGAAATCTTGTTGAGTCTTTGTTTACAGTGTTTTATAGTGACTGTCCTCTTCCCTTTCCCCCTTAAGAGAAATCCCTGGAGCCCTACCTCTGCCCCCCCCCCCCCCCCCCCCCCCCACCCAGTACATCTCTGTGCTCTTCCCCATCCTCTGGCAGATTAAAACCAACCACCTGTGAAGGGAAGGGGGCAGGGAGTTGGTGTTAAATTGAATCTGGGAATATATATATGCTCATCTACTCAAAGTAGAAGAGTGCAAACTAAGCAGACCAGAAGGACCAAGCTGGTCTTTTTCTGCCTATGTACCAACCTGCAAGATTTCCCATGGGTTAGCATCCCATTGCCATGAAAGTCTGCAATGTATGCAAATGAGCAGCATAGCAAATTTGACTAGAAGCTTATCATACGAGAAGCCAGCAGGAAAGATGACACACACAGCTGAGGTATAATTATCTTTTTTTTGCGAAAACCGGCCCATGCATGCCTGATTTTCACTGAATACATAATTAATGAGCAGCTTTGCATGATTTTGCACTTTAACAGCTCATTAATTTTAAATGTAACTATGAATTTCATGCAAAGCAGATTATGTGTAAAGTTTTACTGCTGTGAAGCAGTAAATTTTGTGAAAACAAAATCGCAACTGGGGTTTCACAGACAAAAACCCTGTGAGTTTAGGGGGCTTGTGCATTTTTGTATGCAAAGCCCAGTTTACAGATATCTATGCTTTTTAGTACAGAGACATCTATGTTTCTAATACCCTAATATTAGAGGTATGTACATTATGGGCAAATTCAAAAGTGATTAGGTTGAAGCAACATGTCAAAATGTGCTCAAAACTGAGAACTCAGTTATATATTTGTTTGGGAATATCCTCTATTGCTTTGAACAGTGATTTTTCCCCTTTTTCTGAATGCATTTATATTATGTAAATAGAATGAGACACATTAAAGTAATATGTTTCTTTCTCTCAACCTAAAAAGTGGATTTTGATTGTCTGGCAACTCCAAACTGAAGAATATTTGGAATATTTGGGATTTTAAAACAATCCTCCCCATCTCGAGATAGAATGATTAATAACCATGCGATCTGCTTATTCCAATAGTTTCACACTCCATTTTGGTCTAGGTCATTTCCTCATTTGCTATGGCTTGAAACAAAGCAGATGCACACCGTAGAGTCACCTAGGAAGAAAGTGTGATGCAAGCTCCCCAGCAGTCCATCCTAAAGTATTAAAAAACGGACAATTAGTTTCCTTACATTTCTGTGCAAATGAGTCTTCATGGGAGAGGTTTTTTTATAATGTAGCTTTCACACTTTCACATCGAAATATTAGTTTAATAAAGCGCACAATGGCACGACTGAAAGGTTCAGATAGATAGGTCATACACGTGGCATACAACTCATTCCCAGCAGACATCAAGCATTAATTTGTTCCATATTTAAGAATGCTGATAGTTACTCAGAGTCCTGGCAACACCAGAATGAATGTTCAGGAAAAGTTCAAACACTCGGAGGTCAAAATGCAGCAACCTCAGTATGTGAGCCCATGAGTCATGTGCGCCTCTCTAATGCATAGTCTCAGTCTCCACTCTCCAGCATACAGGGCCAGTAGGGCTGTCACATGGGGAGCCAAGCTAGGGGAGGAGGTGCCACGCTGCCCTTTAGAGTCTGCAAGCCCCATGATCCCAAAGGGGTTGGCAAAAGCAGGCCTTGCCCTGGGCAGCGTTTTACGCAGCAGCTGCCCTGGTGGTGACAGTGTAAGTCAGCCTGAGCCTCAGAGATTATCTGTTGCTCTTCAAGATTCCCATTGTGCTTCTGTAGTTGGTTTTTAAATTAGCAAGAAAGGGATGGAGTTAATTCCGTAAATATAATAGAGACATTCCAATACCAAAAAAAGTATGAATAGTTTGACTAACGACCCACATTCATTCCTTGCAAAACCTTTTTCAACAGAAAGGAAGATCTACAACAAGGGATCACGACGTTAGGCTTCAGGAAGGTAGACAAGAACATCGTCAGGAATGTCCTCCCAGAGTGGGTGGTGGAGATCATAATGATGACAGACTTCAACAAGCACAGAGGATCCTTAGTTTCAAAAAACTAAACTGATAGAATAATTAATTAGCAGTTGGATCTGTCTAGAAGGCTGCAATTCCGGTAAACAAATTAGAATTCCTAGAAGCAAAGCAGGAGCTACCATCGATGGATTTGTCTAGCAGACTACATGATCCTTATATTCACTGTACTGGAATTGCGGGTTTTCAGTGTTAAGGAGCAGTCCAAAAATGCCAAGGAGAGCAAAGAGGCAAGATGATCAGGTAACAGCCAGGCTGATGTTGGCAGCTGTTTGGATTATTGTTGGACCTGGTGTTTGGAAATGGGAAAGAACAGGTGCTTAGTGTAATCTAAAAAAAAGAGGATCTTGCATGCTCAAATTCCCAAGGCTGGAGTACAATAGAAGATAACAAAACCTATTTTAGATAAGGAATGGTGTTCTACAGGCAGTCATTCTCTATGGCTGGCAGTTAGGATATATCCTTGGCAGAGTGGACAGGAATAATCAGAGCAGATGGAACATTTGCTCTTTTTCTGATGTTGTATACTCTTATTATGATCTATGGATGTGCAGTTCTTTTAAAATATCATAAGATCTATGGGTTTCAGATATAAAAAACAAATGTTTGTTTTTCGTATATTTTTTTGTGTAATATGGATAGTATTTTGTATTCTATCCTGAATTTTATTGAGAGCCAGTGTAGTAATATAAGTGTTGGAGTAATGTGATCGTGTTTTTTAGTTCCTGTGAGTATTCTGGCGGCTGTATTTTGGAGGATTTGGAGTGGTTGGATGGTGGTGAGAGGTAAGTTGAATAGTAGGGAGTTGCAGTAGTCCAGGTTGGGGAAGATGAGTAGTTGAAGGACTGTTCTGAAGTCGTTGGGGGAAAGGAAAGGTTTTAGACGTTAGGAGTTTGTGATATCCGTCTTTGATTTTAGTAGTGATGTAGTTTTTGAAGGATAGTTCATTGTCAATAATGACTCCTAGGTTGCAGGCATGAGTGACAGGGGAGATTTCTGCTTTTTGGTTCATTATGTTGAGTGGTGGTAGTTGAGGAGCATTGTTCTGTAAATAAACCATGTGACTTTCAACTAGGTTCAAGTTAGACTGAATTTGGAACTATTCCCCAAATTCATTTGTAGGAATTTTTAGAAATTTCCTGAACCATCTGGAGCAAAACTTGACCAAATTTGACATGAATTTGCTCATTCATGGGAAGTCCCATCAAATTTGCTTGCTACAACCCCACAAATCTAATACAGATAAAGGATCTCACTAGCTATTAAGCAAGGGTTTACTATACAACCATCACCAAAATTTACATAGGATTCACTATTATCATTACTAGGCTGGGTCTCCAAACCATAGTAAAGCACCTGGTCCTATTGTACAGGGGCTACACAAACAGCTTGAACTTAGTAAGGCCATAGCCCAAACATACAACCTTCCAGATCCCTGTACTCTTGCTGGAGAGTACCTGGATACTGCCAACCTGCTGACATCAACCCAGCTACCCCATTATCTTCAGTACAATTAGAGGCTTCTAAGAAAACTAAAAAGTCATGGGATAGGAGGTGGTATCCTTTTGTGGACTGAAAGTTAGTTAAAAGACAGGAAATAGAGAGTAAGATTAAATGGTTAGTTTTCACAGTGAAAAAAGGTAAACAGTGGCGTGCCTCGAGGAATTGTACTTGGACCGGTGCTTTTCAATATATTTATAAATGATCTGGAAAGGGGTATGATGAGTGAGGTGATCAAATTTGCAAATGACACAAAATTATGCAGAGTAGTTAAATCTCAAGCGGATTGTGATTAATTGCAGGAGGACCTTGTGAGACTGGAAGATTGGGCTTCCAAATGGCAGATGCAGTTTAATGCAGACAAGCAGAAGGTGATACATATAGGGAAAAATAACCCATGTTTTAGTTTCACAATGTTAGGTTCTATCTTAGGAGTTACCAGCCAGGAAAGATCTAGGTGTCATGGTGGATTATACATTGAAATTGTCGACTCAGTGTGCTGTGGAGGTCAAAAAATCAAACAGAATGTTAGGAATTATTAGGAAGGGAATGGCAAATATAACAGTGGATGTCATAATGCCTCCAATTTGCTCCATGGTGAGACCGCACCTTGAATACTGTGTGCAATTCTGGTCACCGCATCTCAAAAAAGATATAATTGTACTGGAGAAAGTGTAGAAAAGGGCATCCAAAATGATAAGGGGCCAGGAATGATTCCCCTATGAGGAAAGGTTAAAGAAGTTAGGGCTGTTCAGTTTGGAGAAGAGATTACTGAGGTGGGATAGGATAGAGGACTACAGAATCATGAACAGGTTAATGTAAATCGGTTATTTACTCTCTATCAAATAGTAGAAGGACAAGGGGTAGTCCATGAAGTTAGCAAGTAGCTCATTTAAAACAAATCAAAGAAAATTATTTTTCACTCAGTCCATAGTTAAGCTTTGGAATTCATTACAGAGGATGAGGTTACATCAGTTAGTGTAACTGGGTTTAAAAAAAGGTTTGGATAACTTCCTAGAGGAAAAATCCATAAACTGCTATTAATTAATAAGCAATAGGAGATTGAGATCTATTTAATGTATGGGTACTTGCCAGGTACTTCTGACTTGGATTGGCCATTCTTGGAGACATGGTGCTGAGCTTGACAGACCCTTGGTTTGACCCAGTATGTCAACTTCTAATGTTCTTATGTTCTTAGACTGTTCTTCCTTTATCTGCCTTTTGCTTTGCTCTTATTACTTCTCCCCTGCCTCTGTCCTAGAGGAAGTAAAGGAAAGCGTTGTCTTCAATACTGTAACCTGCCAGTCGTAGAAAGTACTTTTTCACTCAGTGCATTATCAAGCTGTGGAATCTGTTGCCAGAGGATGTGATCAAGGCAACTAACATAGCAGGGTTAAAAAGAAATTTGGACAAGTCCCTGGAGGAAAAGTCCATAACACATTATCAGCCAGGTAGACTAAAGGAAGTTATTTCTATCCCTGGGAGTGAGTACCAGGAATTAGATCTACTTTATGGGATCTGCCAGGTACTTGCAACATGGAGTGGCTATCATCAGAGACAGGATGCTGGGCTCAATGGATCTTGGTCTAACCCTGGCAGTTCTTATCTTCTTAATTCTGTTCCTTACACTGTAATACCATATGACATCAAGTTGATAAAATAAACATATTTAATCACTGTTGTATCATGATTTCTACAACTTTTTGATATTTATTCCGTGACCTATCTGGGATATTAGATTAACTTTACTAAGCCCAATTTCAGGACACATGTTAAATTGCTAACACAGCACATGACAAAACAGTACAAATAAGTTTGAGCAGTACTGAGGTTTTATTATGCTTTATTTGACATGTAATACAATATTTGCTTTAAAAACATTAAAGATAGTAAGATTTGTGTGACTCCTCCATGTTTGCATTTGATAGTAATTTTCTCTGAAAGATTAGGATCATAAAGCTACACCACAGCTTGAACAGGAGAATTCATATCTAGGTTTCTTTCTCATTTATTCAAATGCTGGTCCATGATGTTTTATCTCACCGCTAGTGTAATATGCTACCAAGGTCAAGATCCTTAAGCATTCTGTGCAAAAACATTTCGTACTATCATCTGCTCTTTCCCAACAGGACCAAAACTGATGCAATAAGAGCTCTGAAAGCTTTGAGATGAAAGGCCATAGATTGTAGTTTTTAATCAGTCCTATCATGCCTGATATTAGGTTGCGTCACAGGTTGCCATGCTGACCTAGCCGTGGAAAGACTGCTGTGACTGTAAGCCTGTATCCACGAGCCTTCCCGTTTATCCTGGCAGTTGTTAAAAGAGTTTGTCCTCGCATTCTATACATTCTGTGGATCCGAAGAAGAAATTCCTAACTGTGGAAAGCAAATGGAAAAAAAAAAAAGATGTTCGCCCAACCAATACCGTTCTTTCTATTTCTCACAGTCAGATGCAGGGACCTTTTGAGATTCCTACTAAGTTGGTATGCCCCTTTTAGACAGGGCATATTTTGTGAGGTGCTAGCAGATGGTATGATCCATTTTGTAAGAACACCCCTTTGGGAGATGGTCAGAGTGGATTGTGCCTACAGTCAGGCTATGATTACCTTGCCTTGCCAAGCAAGGTATGTGCTGGTATACTGTGATCACTACCATTCTATCCATTCAAAAGCTAAGCTTGAATTGAAGTATCTTCTGAAATCTGGGCGCATTTTTCTTTTTATCAATATTGTTATTATAATTATTATTTGCTAAGAAGAAACATGGGAGGCTAAGGCCCTGATTTAGTAAACTTTCTTCTCTCAGATATTGGGGGATGAAAGCCTCAGGAAAGCGGGCACCCGGTATGCGAATCCAGTTACCTGGAATACACTGGGGATCTAATGGAAGAATCTAAAACTCTGGAGACAAGAAGTCAGTCTAGGCACGGAAATAATAGGCTAGCATGACAATACTGACTTCCTGCTCCGTCCAGTTCTTTCTCAATATACTCAGTAAATATTTTCTGTATACACGGTAGAGTGGCTTTTACTCCTCAGCATATTTCATGAATGAAACAGAACTTCATTAATGTGTCCCGTCTTGTGCTTGATGTCTTGTTCACGTCGCACTTTTTTGTTTAACTTATTAGATATTATGAAGAGGGTAGGGAGGTGTTGGGAGTTTAGGGTGGGGGGGGGTCTGCTTTAGGAATTATTTAATGTATGGGTTTTGGGAAAGAGTGTAATTTCTGATGTATTCTGTTTTTCATTATGGTCTCTTCAGTGAGAGTGAGGGGGAGTGGATCAGACAGTAGTAGATATTTCATTATATTGACGTTTCTTGTTTTATATTTTTATATTGATGTAATTGCTAACTTATATTGCTATATTATGATTTTTTTTGTTGTATTATGCCTTTATATTGTATTATATACAATATTGTAACACACATTGGGAACAGGTTTACCCATAGAAAAGCATCATCCAAACTGGAATTACATTACATTGTATTATGAGTTTATAATGTACTTATTTCTGTAGTCCAATAAAATGCAACCTATGAAAAAGTTTCTAATAGAAAGAATTGGATCAACATCTGTTACTGTCATTTATGCAGTTTTACATTAAACTGCATTATGGTCCCTTGATATATTGCAAGAGATTGCATCTTGTAGTAGAAGCTACAAATTTTAAAATAGGATATTTCTTTCACTGCAGGCTATTGGTAACCTACAGATTATAAACTGCATCCTACCATCAGTCTCTTGGGTTTCTCATCATACTTCATTATCAATATCAAGGAGGGGGTTTTTTTGTGGTCTCATGATTATGTTAAAAATCATCATTTCAAAGGCTTATTTTGGCTTTACAATGAGAAGTGGTTTTGGCCAGTAGGCCTAAGCCATAACATCTGAAGTCCTTTTTCCTCCTTTAATAATCGTTACAAAATCACTCACTAGTTGATTGTGCTTTGTTGAGCATCTTTTCAAGGTATTGTTTCTGTGTGGCAACCATTGTGGATTACATCCTTAATATTCACAATAAAATCACAAACAAACATGTTGTGCAGTCCTAGCATTGCTATTTAATTTGATGGATGGTCCTAGGTGCCACCCTTATGTCACTCATTTCTATATGTGCTCCTTGGCAGCCATGGACGTACGTGTGGGATCTTTGACAGGCAGGATGCTGTCATTACATGTTAATCATTCCAGATCCTTGTCATTCTCTCCCTGGCTGTATTTGAGCAATTGCAAGTGTGGCTTCCCGTCCTGCCTCCTCTAATATATGCACTACTTGTCCATGACGTCAAGACTCCTTGCCTCACTGTTGGCTCTTTCCATCCCCTCTTCCTCCTCCTCCTCCTCCTGTGCTCTCCTGTTCTCATCCTCTCTCTGGGTTTGTCTGTCCTCCTTTCTCTACCTCAACATGCAAACTTCCCTTTTTTATATTTTTGGTACCTGGAGGAAAACGCAGAATTAAGCAAGTGCAAAATAGCACATGTGTGCTAAAAGCATAAAATAATAACACTCATTCATTACTGCTCATTAGCAAATATCTAGAAATTTAACATGCATCCTAATTCTTTTTTCAAATGCTATTTTAGTGATCTCATGCTTTGCATCTCATGAACTTAGGGGAAAGTCCAGGGGTCCTTTTTACCCTCGGGTTTTGTGCCTGTACTTTCACTTTGAAATTTGCCGTGGGTTCAAAGTTCCCAGGAGCATTTGCGCCTGCTTTTTTTGTCCGGGAAGTTATTTCATGGAAAATATAATGCACACAGAGTCATCTCTGCACATTCTCCTCCTCCCCTGGCTGAAGTCTGCTTCCTGGGAACTGCTCCTCTAAATGCAGCTAAAATTGCACGCGCAGGTGTACAATGTGCGTGCTTTCAGCCACTTTGAGGCAGGGCAATTTTCTATCCACTTGAATGGCTTTGAAATTTGTCCCTCTCGCGTGACCATGATGCCAATGGTGATTTAAGCGGGCCCTCTGGTGACTCGGCCCCTTTTTGTTTTGTCATATTTAGCCGGTCTCTTCCACAAAGTACCCTACCTAAGATGCCATTCGGAGTATGACGTAAGGGAAATATTTTATTTAAATTCTGAGCAATTTCAGTTAAGAAACAGTGAGGATCACTTGTGGTGCTCCATGTAGTACTGGTGGGGGTCTTATCACTGTTCATTATAAAAGCAGCCCCAGGCTTCTCCGCCGAATCGGACAGGGAAGGCAGGAGAAGGAGAGAGCAGCTCTCGGCGGCGACCGACAAACTGCGCTCTGGTTTTGGGGAAATCTGACTTTCAGCAGCTGTCCATCAAGCAAACTGTACCTAAGCGGATGATAGATCCTCTTTTACAACATAAACCTGCAATACCAGTTGATTTATGGTGCTCTGTTTATTTCCTTTCAGCTATTAAATTATGTTCTGTAAGCTGGTTAACTAGCCAGCAACTCTGCACAAAAAAAGGAGCCAGCTTAAATGATCTCCCACATCGTAAGGGTTCTTATTTTCGTTTGAAATGACTTAAAGGTTTGACATTACAAGCTCTATTTTCTTATTTTGATGATTTGTTGGGAGGGGTCAGTATATTCGTTACTCTAAAGTGATAAAAAGAAAATCCCAGCCATAACCTTATTGACATGCATGGTACGTTTCCAAGCTGATTTCCACTGCAAGGCCAGTTTATTGGAAAAATGTCCTTTTTTAAAAAATGTCTTCAGTGCTTAGGTACATACGTTATACTTTTTCAAAGTCCTATTTTATGTGTATACGAACAGTTCATTCATTTGGAACGGATTGGTTGCCATGAATCATTGTGGGTAAGAGCAATATTTAACAGCCACTAAATGACCATCACAACTGCACAAACAACAACTGATCTTAAGTGGAAATGTTCTTATTTCGGCAATTGCGCAGACCCCATACACTTATCATTGAAAAATACCACATGACACGAGGCAGAAGGGAAACATTGCAATTGTGACATTATCTATGTATCTTTTACATAGAAATATAGAAACATAGGAACATGGGAATGACGGCAGAAAAGGACCAAATGGGCCATCCAGGCTGCCCAGCAAGCTTATGGTAGTATCTGCCGCACCATTCAGGTCACCCCCTATACTTATCAGTTTCCCAGACCGTCAACAGCAGGGCCCTTATTGGTTGCTATCTAATT
Source organism: Rhinatrema bivittatum (assembly GCF_901001135.1). Lineage (NCBI taxonomy): Eukaryota > Metazoa > Chordata > Amphibia > Gymnophiona > Rhinatrematidae > Rhinatrema > Rhinatrema bivittatum. The sequence continues at coordinate 73,213,931 of NC_042627.1, read as the reverse complement.
CCCTGTTCTCTCCTCTGAAGCAGAGAGCAATGTTGGAGTTGCATCAAGAATTTCAGGCTTATTGGTTAAGGGTAGTAACGCCACTCTAGCAAGTTACCCCCATGCACTCTTTTCTTCATTTCCATCCTCAAGCCTTTAAGGATGCTACATTTTTGCTGGATTCTCCTTTCTTGCATAAGACTCTGTCTTTATAGGCCAGATTTGAAACCCCTTTGTTTCACTAATCCTCCTAAAAATGGCTCTTACAACCAGTACAGCACTGTATACATCTAGCAGCACTACAGAAATGATAAGAGGCAGAAGTAATATGAGCACTCCTCCAGGTCCACAAGCTACAGTAAACACACACACACTCACACCAGAAACTCAAAGGACAAGCCCAAACACTGTACAATAATTAAGCATACAATTACACTAGCTTACAAGATTGATACAGTCAGTGAATAAAACCTCTTCAATGCAGTCATATAAAATTATAATGCCTGAGAATACCTTGGATAGTACCAATATTTCTGTTTTAAAATCAGATTCATATTTTTGGGTGAACTTGGTCTATATTCTAAAATATGACAAGATGAATATAGTGATGCAAGCAATTTTAGCAGCCCTTCCAATAGATATTACCCCAAGACTTTACTGCCAATCTTTAACCAATCATAAAGCTATGAGAACTTCTTCGAGGCAGGTTTGGCGAAATAACTTAAGGAAAACCTGGAAACATTTCAAAACCTTTGTCAAACTGATTTGAAGAGTAGCTGAAATGCATTTGAGAAATGTGCTTCAGGTTTTCAAAAGGTTGAAAGCAAATCTCGTCAGACTGCAGATACCCCTCCAAGTTTTCTAATTTTCCCAAAGATCTGCTGGTAAAAATCCAATGCATTTCCTGTGCAAATCTGGGTGCAGTCTGAAAATGTCATCAGACTGCCTGCTTCACGTTCCACTGCAAATTGTTTGCACATGACTACCGATCAGCGGGGTTAGGCAGGCCAAGGTCACAAAAGAGACATGGAGGAGAAATCTTGTAACCTGACTTCTGCAGCTCACATAGCCTGCATTTGAAAGCCAAGCCAAGACTCACTAAACAATTAAAAACAAAAAACAACTTTTTAAAAATAAGTTATTGAAAATACAGCTTGTATTTCTCATGGTTTTATACTCCAGCAAATAAATAAAATATGGAAAATGGAGAAAAGCAGAGGAGAATACTTTAAAACAACTTTATTAAAAGTGCTATTGACTTTTCTTTACAATTCATGCCGATAGTAAGGCGAGCAGGCATGCATAAAAAATATTTATTTTCTACATGTTTTAAGTAGACTCCTTGACAGATCCAATGTTAAGGTCACCAGAAGTACAGAATTATCCCAGTTTAGGGCAGATTTTAGCATATCCACTTCACATAGGCTATGCAAAGAGGGTCATTGTTCTTAGCCAAAGTATTGCCAAGCCTGTCATTAATCAAACTTGACAGTCTGGGCTCATCAAACCTGATAGGCTGCTCTTCAGAGCAATGTAGATTGCCAACTATTTATGGCAAATTAAAGGGACTTGTTCCAATATTTAGTGAACTTACTCTTTGAGTTTCAATCATAAGGCCTCTTCAAAAGGAAGACCAGTATGCTAAAATATATATAAATAGATATTCTTGAAAATAGCAAACTGTATATACCCAGGTGAACTTTCAAACAGTTACGCAGAGGTTGCACGCATAAAAATAGCACATACACACATAAGTGCTATGCACACGCAAACCTATTTGATGCTTGCACGTACTTGCAGTATCACATGTACAATTTAACAGGGAAATAATGTAGTAGCCTAGAAGCAGTCCAAGGAAGGGTTCACATGTAGGTGCTGGGCGTGTGCGTTGATAAAACTTTTGTTTTGTTTCATTTCATTTTTCCCCTTTTTCATTTTTTTGTTTCATTAGTTTTTGTTTTATCTATTATTTTTTTTATTTTCATTTAGTGTGCACTGAGTTGTAGCAGCGTGCACCAAATCAAATCAGTGCACACTAAATTGAAATAGTGCGCTCCAAATGAAACATCTTAGAATATTTCTTGAATGTTTTTTTTGTTTCAGTTTAGAAACAATATGAAACAAAATAGGCAATGTCACTGAAATGACACGTCATTAAAAACAAAAGCATATCCCTAGTAGGCGCACATGTTACTATCATGTAAGCAGTATATGCTCATACATTACCTAACTTATCTGAACACTCTTACACCTGCTAATTGACTCACACCACTAAAATCAGAGCTATCTTTTCTCTACAGTTTTTGAGTGTGAGGTATGTGTGGTGGGGGGTCAGGATGAAGTGATGGAGGGTCTGGGTGAACTGGTGAAGGTCTGGGTGAACCGATGGATGTATTGGCAAACAGATAATTCCAAGTACACATGCAAGTAAGTATTTTCAGAAGTGGAGACCACCACCTGTTACCCATGCTGGGTAGCATATGGTTACTCCAACCTCCCAACCCAGTATTGGCCTCCCCTCCTTCCACCCACAATGACCTGATAAGCAAGAAAGGTCTGAGGCAACTCATGCAATCAGGACTAGTATTCCTGTGGAGACGGATAGCATTGTTGCTGGCAGTAGGTTGTCCTCAGTCAGGAAACACTGTGGACATGGCCACCTCCTTGCTCATCTCTGCTTTCTCTCTCTCTGTCCATGTCTTCTCCTTGCTTGCTGCATCATTTCCTACTGCAGAAGCCCAAACTCTTACATTTTACCTTATAATCTAACTCTGGATAGCAGGTAATATTTAGGGCACGTGCAATCAGATCCTAATGTGCAGTCCATAGTGGATGCTAAACTTTTAGCCATAGCATATGGTTACTCATTAGCATGTGCTTTAGTAACCAGGGTGATGACTTGCACAACCTCATTCTGATTGCTTTAGCATGTTCATTAGTAAGTACCTAGACATTATAGTTTGCCATCCATTTGCTTAAGATATTAGTAGGCAACTTAGAGTACACAGTAAGGCTGGGGAAGACAATTTTCAAAAGCAAATATGTATTTACCCTAGTCAGCTGGCCCGACTGAAAATTGCTCTCCTTAAAAGTGGCAAAAAATATGCTTGGTTTCCATAGCATATGTATTTTTAGCCTTGGAAAAAAAAAAAAGCAATTTTGCCGCCTCAAAATCTTGCCGCCTGAAGCAGCTGCCTCACCCTGCCTCATTATAGAACCGCCCCTGAGTATCAGTACCCTACACCTTAGGAGTCGGGGCCCTCTTGGCTATTGTCTGAATCCAATTCCCCTTTTCACCCTGCCATCGAACTGGGGAGCAATGTTGCAGTTGCATTAAAACCATCAAGGCTTATTGGTTAAGGGTAGTAATCTCCATGCCTTCTGCTAAGGGCAGTAACCGCTGCACCAGCAAGTTACCCCCCCCCCCCCCCGCATGCATTTCTTCATTTCCGTCCTCTAGCCTTCAGAGATCCACATGCCCCTTTAAATTCAAAAGTACAGTAGTTTCTTGTCTGCAGTGATGTATTATTTGCTAAAACCTGTAGTAAACTGGGATAATTCTGTAGTTCGGATGACGTTAACATTGGAGCAAAATGCGTATCTGTCAAAAAGTCTACTTAAGTAGAAAATGAACATTTTTAGGCATACTTGCTGGTGTTAGTATCAGCATGAGCTGTAAAAAACAGAGTTGTACTTATTGAATCACTTATTATAATGATACATGGCTAAAAGGTTATTAAAAGTAGCAGTAAACACACATTCTCAACAGCAACTAGAGCTGGTTGTGTTAAGCTGGAAGAGCCAAGACACATCATGAATAATCCATGAATCCCAGAGGACAGCAGTCATCCTTTCTGGCACTTATGGTCTCTGAATGGCATCGTTTGACAAGATCATTTAACATGCATGCAAAAAAAAAAAAAAAAAGAATTTCAGTGCCAGGGCTGAGATTGAGAAGTTTGAACCAGCTATTATTATTACTACTACTCGTTTCCTCTCAAAGATTCTCCCCCTGCTGTTTTGTTGGCGATGGAGTATAGCAAGGAACAGAATACCATGGAGCATTTGTGTTAACTTGTCTCCGAAGACGATTTCACACAAGCTGAAGTTCCAGTGCAGATGGTGGCCAGCTCACTTTCACTAAGTTCTGGATCTCAAACTCAAAATATTTGGCCATCCTTGGAGCAGGCCACGCAACCCACTGAGCAGCTAAACACTTAAATAGGCTAAACATGATTGGTGCAGAAAACTGAAAGGGAGAAATCAGTCTGCAGAAGTAACTATGGCTGACTTTCTCCTTATATACTTAATACAGAAAGGACATCATAAATATATACAAAAAATGCAAATACCTCATGTGAATCTACACAGGTAATATAGGTAATATATCTTAATATATCTTATTCAATGTCCATGCCCACTCTTGTATGTGGGTCGGACGAAAAGACAAATAAAAGTCAGATTACGCGAACATAGAAGCCGAATCAACACTGCCAATATTGAAGCCCCAATTGTCAAACATTGTTCTCAATGTTCACACACATTTGATCAATTACAATGGACCGTATTGGAACAGGTGCAAACAAACCCAAGAGGAGGTGACATCATGAGTCACCTTAACTACCGTGAACAATGGTGGATTTTTACCCTTGCAACAGAAGCTCCAGCGGGATTAAATGACAACATTGAGAGGTCATCATTGTTCTAGCCTGTGTCTAGCTGACGTAATTTCCTGCTTTGATCCAATTGGTCTGCTGATATTCCAAACTTTCTCTTTAAATAAAGCGCGGCAAACAAATGGCGGATCCTGCTTCCCTGAAAGCTGTGATCACGCTCAAAGCGTTGTGTGATGGGAAAGACTTCTAAAAACGTATGCCTATAGCGTCAGGTGACGAATGGTCAACATCATGCTGGTAAAATATGTGATTTAAACAACTAACATTTGATTTTTATTATAGACACCGTTGCAAGAATATACCCCTGAAGAAGTCCACGAAACACGGACGTGTCGGGTTCATGCCGGTGTTTGAAAAGCTGTCACCTCTTCACGCCAAGCACATAATGACAAGTGATCTGTCATATCCATCTTAATTTTCATAAAATGTAAAAAACTTGCAAAGCACCTTAAAAAAAACCCTGATTGTTGATACCAGTGATTATACACACAAAAAAAGTCTTACGGCGTTAAACCAACCTTGTGAATTATGGTTAACGTTAGATATTTGACTTTTTCCGAAGCGAGCACCCTCTGATAAATATAGAGAGGCTCCACACTCTATGAGGTATCACAATCTAAAAAACAGCTACTATTTATAATGTCCTTTCTGTATTAAGTATTATTATATACATCATAATCGCACAGTTGATTGATTGTTTCTCCTTATATATACATCCGATCTAAAGACTAATACAGACGTCTGCTATGATAATCCTAATTATTTTGTTTTCTTAGTGATGGTCATAGACATAGAGGAGGATGTGCTGTTTTAAATAGCTCTCACGGTATATTTGTTTATATAGCGGAACAGATGTGTGATATGGATATATTGGTCATATCATGGAAAGTGCTGCTGCACTGCTGGTCCCTGGGGCTTGAGAGCTGGGACCGGCAGAGTCCTGGGCAAGAGCTGTGGAAACAAAAAGAAGACGACATAAGTACCAATGCCAAGAAGTACACCTGTACTGTTTGGCATCAGATGTGCACTTTGCATCTCATTCAATGTGAGCATCTGATGCCAAATGATGTGGCTGCCTTGCCATTTACAGGTGAACTTACTAGCTCCGGCTCGTGTGGTGTCATTTACCATTTTTCTGCAGGGGAAGCTTCAAATGTTGGACAGTTAGAGAGACTACGTTGTACAAATCATCTCCTCTTGTTGTACCTTTCATCCATTCAAATGATAGAAATTCTTCAGTGTTTTCAAATTTTCAGTTAATTCCTCTGACTGTGTATGTAACACCCCGACCCCGCCCCCCAAATCCACCCTGAGTTGAATGTGCCCATCTACAGTGCTAGATAGAGAGAGAGTCCTATTCTCCCTATTGCAGTGCTCTCTCTCTTCCCAGAGAGGCAGCTATTATATACATAAACCAGATAGCACGCCATGCATGAATCAACCCATGCTGTGTAAAATGACATGTGATGTGATACCGTATCACACTTTGTGGAAATTGCCGATGCAGAAGATAGGAAATTAGTCTAACTATGCCCATTTTTTATCGCAGGAGCTATTTCTGCTATATTTATAGCATTTTGATGAATCTAAGCTTATGTTAGCTCAATACTCAATAGCAGGTCTAAACCTAGGCGGATAAGACTTATCTGGCTAAGTAGTTATTTATCTGAGGATATGCAGCTGAATATCCCATCTAAGAACATAAGAAGTTGCTATGCTGGGTCAGGCCAAGGGTCCATCAAGCCCAGCATCCTGTTTCCAACAGAGGTCAAACCAGGCCACAAGAACCTGGCAATTACCCAAACACCAAGAAGATCCCATGCTGCTGATGCAATTAATAGCTGTGGCTATTCCCTAAGTAAAATTGATTAATAGCCATTAATGGACTTCTCCTCCAAGAACTTATCCAAACCTTTTTTGAACCCAGCTGCACTAACCATCACGTCCTCTGGCAGCACTAACCACGTTAGCTATAGTTTGAATATCTATCCCAAGAGTTTATAATGTGGTTTAATGTTAATAAAGCTGTGACTATATTCTCCACTACCAATTTGCTGAGGCTTTTTATTGGCAGGATGGTGAGAGTAGGGGACAGGGCTGGGCTGCTGAATTCAAGTGCCTACATTGTGTTTCTTTTCTTCCATTGTGCCTGAGGCTTTCTGAATGATTGGTTAAAAGATCATGTTTCTGTAGTCACCTTTGCCAGATATTGTACAAATTGCATAGAAGGAATGCAGGATGGTGACAGAAGATTCATACCAGTGTGGAAGTATTATCTGGTTTTCACAATGCTGTCAACTTTTTGTGTGGAGGAGTCCAAGTCTAGTACATTTCAGAAGAAAATGTCCTGGGTCTGGTTCCCAAGTTTTTGCAAGATGTCCGTTGGATTTCATTCTTCACACAAAAAAAGTGATACAATATCCATTAAGGAAAGCAAATGACAAATACTTTGCAAAGAACGTGTTGTGTGCTACATCATAAATCATTGTTGAAGCAGGGATACTTGATACCTGGGATCATTATTTAACATTTACAAAGCTTGCTGCACCAAGCATATCGCTATAACAAGAGTTCATCAGCATGATTCATTGCGTGCCATTCATCAGACATGAGAATAATTGGACACTCTTAATAAGGCTCTGCCCCATTTACAGCAAATGGGAGAAAATCATTAGTGAGCACAAATGCAAATATGCGATAATTTTATAATTTTACACAGCATTGGGGTGCAGCTTCCTTATTATTAACTGGTCTTTGCCTGCTCTCATCTATGTTAATACATTACCCGAAAGGAACATTTTCAAAGGCATTTACCTGGGTGAGGCTTAAAGTTGCCCTCCACAGGACAAATATTTTTTGCCACGGAAAAAGAGGTGTATAGGTTGGGAGACAAAACAGTGTGCATTTATTCGATAGTCAAATGTGTATGCGTTATTCTGCTTCTGCTGCCTCATGGCCACCCATACAAATAGCAAGTGCAAATGTGAGTAGATGCTATTGGTGCGCCTAGTTTGCGTCTGCCAATCTGTGTAAAGTGCATGCATTAAAATAAGCAGGGAGTTTTCAACTATGTGAACTATTTGAAAATTACTTCCTCGTCCTACGGGTAAGTGTCTTTAACAGAAAATATAGAACTCTAAAGTCAAGTGAAAAAGAGCAGAGGGAAATATGGGAATGGACCATGGACGTATCTTGAAAATGTGTGCGTGGTTTGTTTGTTTTTTTATAACTAGAATAGCTCCATTGTTTTGAGGAAGCCTAAAAGAATGATTTCCCTCTGCCGAGTAGGTCTAATAGATTGGGGTCGTAAGACTGTAATAAGAAAATTACATCTACATTGCACTGTTTGTAATTCAGTTTAAATAGATCCACAGCATGTCACTTTTGTCCTTGTTAAAAATGACTGCAGAATTTTAACTTAAAGTGCAGCCTGTAAATGGCAAACATTTCCTGTGCAGCTAACTCTACACTCTAACTACTGCAATGCTATAGTCCTGCCTTGCTGTATAAATCTTTGTTATGGGACTTCCTCGGGTCTCCAGCTCCACTAAAGCCTATTGTAAAATTAAAAAAAAAAGAAAATCTTTATGATGAACACCATACTGCAATTCCCATTTTGCCCTAATGAGCTGCATAGGTGGACAAGCCCAAGGGAATCATAGTAAAGGCTGAGGAATGATATCATGCAATGCTGTAAAGGTCAGTAAAATGCAATAATTATCTTTCACAGCACATTAATATACAATTTTTAAAACTCAGTTGCCACATTGTTCTGAGGAAAGAAAAATATCATGCATAACACATAGCCATCCTATCTGGTATGTATAGTTTGCAATGACACTAAGCAAATACTGTACTACACATGCATCATATCTATAGAAATGAGCTTATGCTGTTTAAATGCGATAAATTGACCAGTTTGAGTACTGCAGTCTTACTGCAACTGCCAATAAAGGTTGTCTCTTCAGCCTCCTGTCTAAGAGCTCAAATCCGACACAGGATTCTGTTATTTAGGCTATAACTCTCATTCTTTGTTTTATTTTGTTATGTTCTTTGTTTTATTGTGATTATGATTGTTAGCTTGTAAACCACATTGAACTATTGCTGGACATTAGTGGTATATAAGCTATGTAAATAAATAAACAATAAATGTTTCCCAGCCCTTATTTAAGTTATCAGGTAGGAAAGGGTTTTCTGGGGTTTTTTCCATGAGAGAAATCATGTTTCATTTAAGGAGGATGAACTTAAGGGAGCTTAAATCACCCATATGGTTTGCTCCAAGCAAGGCCAGTCAGCCGACACGTCAAGGTCGTCTTCCAGCTGTGTAGAGAGCTCATGCACTGTAAGACAGAAGGCAGAACGTGGAAAGAGTGAGTAAGAGAATGTGGAGGACAACCAGTCACTGCTTGGCCAGGGGCAAGAGTTCTGTTGCCTCCAAGTAGACAAGAAAGCCTGCAGAATCTCTCATTTTCCAATCTAACAGGGCATATTTTGTTTTGCAAAATTTGAGTTCCCCTGCTAAATACGAGTGTCTGATTTATTTCTGCTCTTCATGAGGCTTTAGAAAACTGGTGTTATATCTGTTTATTGTCATTCTTCACCTTTGTTTTAACATCTGGGACATTTGTTAATTGCATCTATAAAGTGTATATTTTTATATCGCTTGTAATCTGCCAAGTATTTAGGTTTGGCGGACTATACAACTACAAAGTAAATAAAGAGTGAGATCCCTTTTTCACAAACATATTACTACGACACATGTCACAGTGTTTTCTAGCTTGAGAGATAATAAAATGCACTGTGTGTGTGCCAAGAATAAAGACAATCAACGTCTCCAGCTTCTATTTCAGAAAGTTTTTCTTTAATACTAAAGTTACGTAGGGCAATTTTGGATCTCCTCGTTTCACATGAAATGCATTTCATTGGAGAGATTCCAAATAATTTGAGTGTTTTTGAAACACAAAAGAAATGCATTTCAAAACCACATTTGAATGAAATTTAAATGGTAACACAGAAATATTAAAACAGATAAAAACCGTGACCAGGATTCCTTAAATTTCAGTACCATTTTTCCCTCCACTACCTCCAATGGAAGTCTGCCCTATGCATCCACCATCCTTTTGGGGAAGATAGGCTTCTTTACATTAGTGCTAAATCTTCCCTCAGCCAGGCATTCAGCAGCACTTATAACATCTGGATAAAAACAGCAAGGTACATTTACCCAGTGATCTACCCATTCAATGGGTTTTTCAATAAGAATCCATATGGTGCCAATAAACTAAGGCTTTTACTCATTAAGGGATGGTAACTTTGAAACAGCCATGTGGGCGTACATGTACACGCAAATGCTGGCTTACAACAAAGGCCGTGGCCATTTTCTAACATGCGCGCGCATATGTGCACATGGTATAAACAGGCTGTACGCGCATACATGTGTGCACAATTTCATATGGATGAATGCATGTGCACGCAAATGCTGCCTCAATCGTGTAAGTGAGGGATTTTAGTAGACATACGCGCTGATGCAAGTAGCAGTTTCTCCAGTTCGCCTAGGTAAGGGGTAAGACTTCCTAACCCCCTTAGTTAAACAGCCTCCCTTTTATCCAGTTAGCTCCAATCCTTAAAACCCCGCTGACTAGCCTAGATTTTTTAATTGTATTATTTACAGGCCATCCATAGCAATACTAAAGTTACACAGCAGGGGACCCCAGGGTGAGCTTGTGCGCATAAATAAGTGCACATTTCATATTGGAAATGCCCATGTCTCGCCCATGCGCCGCCCAGACCCTGCCCATGCCCCACCCTTTTTTGCAATTTTTTGTTTGTACGCGCGAGCATGTGCACGGGCAGCTTTTAAAATCTGCCCGGCACACACCAGCCAGACATACTCGCGTTTCTCCTGGGTTTTGGCACGCACCGGGCTTTTAAAATTCACCCCAAGCGTATGGGGAAAAGACCTTGATGAATCAGGCACTTAGTATATAGGATTCTCTGTTAAATAACATTTTGTCAAAACAAAAAAAAAAGATCTTTTTTTTTTTTATTTTAAGGAGAGCTAGAAAATGCTTGAGCTCAGGTAAACTCATTCAGCTAAAACTAGAGAGCTACTAGACTAAAAATCATTTATTGACGTGTTAAGAACAATAATGTTTGTATGATTTCCTAAGTTCATTTGAACGAAAGACATTCAAATATTTCCATTTTTCAACTTGCTTAATTTCAAAGTGCTTACCACTAGCTGCTAAACCTGCAAGGAGCTGAATGAATCTGTTGCATCAGGTGGCCAAAAACTGGAATCCTGTTCATGCTGCTGCGTTTCTGAGTCAACTGGACACTGACTTCTCGCTTGTCTTACAGGATATTCATTTGCGGTTAATCTCAAGGCCAGATATAGTCAAAATAGAATTTCCTCCTAGACGGGCCCTTTGAATCAATAAGCATGCAGGAAGGGTTTTATCACAACTTAACATTTAACTTAATAAAACATAGGCAACGACGGGGCCATCGATTCATTTATAGACTCTTTGTGTATTAAGCAGCAGAGACATTAGCTCAGACTTAAATTGTAATGAATAGGGTCGGGGGCATCAGCGGTCAGCTATTTATATGAGGGCAACGTCTCCTCAAAAAGGCTGCAAAGGTCTTTGGGTCAGACTGTCTCCACGCTGATGTAAAGTCTTGAGCATTATTACTACCACTTAAATAACTGCAGCAAGGTGGCAATGCCAGAGGAGAAGCCAAAGTGCCCCCAAGCTCTGCAATTTACAAAACTTCCAATGAACGTCAAGTGCTTTTGTTGCATGTGGGTCAAAGAATTATGGCCGAGTCTTTTTTTTTTAAAGAACTCTTGAACATGTTGATAAATCGAAACTATGGTCTAATTTTGCCAATAAATTTTCTTTTCCAGTCAGCAGCCAACTCAGATTGACCTCTTGATCACCCAAGAGTACTGGTGAAGACAGTGGAGAAAACAGATTACGGCGGAGGTGGCCTTACAGCTATTTCTTTTTAAATCCTGGCGTGGCGACATTTTGCATGAAAGCCTACAACATATTCCAAAAAAAGATTTTTTGCTGCGGACAATCTGTTGTGCAGGATGAAGGGGTCTGAGCAGCTGGATTATTCCTTGGATTGCTGAGTTCCAGTCCAGCTCTTCCACCAACTTTACATGTGAAGTAAGATGTCTGCTTATCTCCCTGTGCCTCAGTTTCCTCCACTCTATGAGGGGAATTTCCCAAAGCATTTCTATGGGTAGAAAAGTGTTTGATGTGCAGAAATGACCTTTTGCAAAATTGCACATATGAAGGCAAATTTTAAAAGCCCTACGTGCGGCAAAGACAGGAGATAACGCGCGTGTCTCGGGCCGGCACTGTCATGCACAATTTAAAAAGTGCCTGTGTTTGCGCACTCCCAATACAAAATGAAAAGCCAAATAAGGGGCGAGGCATGGGCAGAGTCTGGGCAGCGCAGGGCGGGGACATGGACATTCTGGATTATAAAACCTGAAATATGTCTGAAATTATTTATGCGCACAAGCGCATGCCGGATTCCCTTACCACAGAGCTTTACTTCTGCTATGTCAGTTTTAAAATAAAAGAATCAGTGCTAGTCAGCGGGGTTTGAAGAGTCGGGGCTAATAGGGTAAAAGGAAGGCTATCTAGCTAAGGAGGGGTTAGCAAATCCTATCCTTTACCGGGATGAACTGGTAACGAATTGAGGTAACGGGTATTTGCGTTGGTGCGCGTACCTAGCAAATACCACCCCACTTACGTGGTAGAGCTGGCATTTGAGCGCACATGCATGTATCCATATACAATAGCATGCACATGTATGCGCATACAGCTGACTTTATAACAGGCATGCATATACGTGCATCTGTTATAAAATAGCCACGTCCATTCACGCGAGCCGGCATACGTGGCATACCATGCATAAGTATCTGGACTAAGCAGAGTTGGGGGAGGGGCTTGCACTTATGCACATACTTTGGGATTTTAAAAGGAATGCACATAAATGGTCACAGGAAATTTGTGTGGTCATTTCAGCAGGTATAACTTCTGCAAGTAGATTTTGTGGGTGCACATTTGCGGGCTAACATGCACAATGTTACAAAATTACCCTCATATGGGTAATAATAATAATGACTTTGTTCATTTTTCCCTTTCCCATTGGGAAGCTCTCATATAGATTAGATGCTACATATAGAGAGATGTATGTATGTTAATCAAGCATAACTGTAAACTATGGGGGTCATTTATCAAATCACATTAAGGCGTTTTCACATGCGTTAAGGCGTTTTCGCATGCGTTAAGTGCTTTTAATGCAAAAAATGCATTTAATGCATGCGATAGCACCATAATGCATGGTGCAATGCAAATCTGAAAAAGAGGAGGAGTTAGGGGTGGGGAGGGAGAGAGAGAGAGAGAGATGGAGAATGCCTAGCTTGATGGACTCTCTACTGGGTATCATCAAGCTAGGTTGAGAGAACATTGCACAAATCTCATCTTTGGGTGAGTTTCCTCACTCCGAGGATCATCAACTCTTCACAAGAGAGAACTGTTCTGTTCGTACGTCTCACATTGAATGTCAAAGTGGCCCCTAACCCCCTAGAATAATTCCTAAGCCTCACCTCGCATTACTAGGTGGGCCTCCCACAGAGATATAAATACTTATCTAGTGTGAGGGCATCATGGCTAGGCATTCTCCATCTCTCTCTCTTTTTCTCTCTCTCTCTCTCTCTCTCTCTCTCCCCCCCACCTCCCCCCCGTGGTTGTATGTAGGAAATACTACATTCTGGCACTTATCTCAAAGTGCAAAAAAGTTATGGTAATTTAACTCTTCACATAGGGATATGTGAAGAGTTATTTACCGCAATATTTACCGCAATATTTACCGCATTTTGATTTATCAAAATGCGGTAAATATTGCATGGGCCTTTTCCCAGCCCATGCAATATTTACCGCATTTTGATAAATCCAGGCCATAGTGTTTTAGGAGATAAGAGTTTAATTAAACTTTTATTTGAATTAAGGCCATTAATATATTATGAAATGCAGAATATAATTATCCAAAAGCCATAAGTTTGATATTACTTCCTTCTGTTTAGCATTACATCTGTCCTGACCAAAGAAGCTAGTGGCCTAATATATCACTGTGTTACTGATATATACAAATGATTCAGAACATGATTTGGGGGATATCTAAGTCCATTTGAAAGTTTTATGTGAAAGCTTATGCCTTCAGAATGGTTTTTGGTCAGGATAAACCCAGAAGGCATGTAAAACGCCTACAATATTTCCTGTTTTGCTTTGTTTATTTTCATTTTCCATCCTTTCCAATATTCAATTTGATGGGGTCACTATTCCCTTTGCTGATGAAGTTAGAAACCTCAGAGTCAATTTGGACCGAGCTTTCTTATAAATCTCATGTAAAATCAGTGGTCCAGAGATCCTTCCTTAAACTCCATATTTTGAGGACGTTTAAAACTTATCTCGATGCTTCACATTTTAGGATAATACTCCAGACCTTAATTCTAATGAGCCTGGACTATTGTAATTCTGTTTATCTTGGCCTCTCTCACTGTACAATTAGTCTTTCAGGGGATACAGAAGTCTGCGACCAGAATACTCACACAACACATATTTTCTCCATGTACACCCTTAAAAAACGAGACCATTTTTCGCGTACATGTGTGCATGTTATCAAAAAGCCTGACCGCACAGCCCTGATCGCGCGTACATGGGCACAATTTTAAGTGGCTGCACACTTGTGTACACAGATCCCGTTTCTACCGTGTAAGTGGGGGCATTTTGCTGGCGTCATTGCCCATGATCCCAGTTTGCCCAGTTAAGGGATAGGACTTCCAACCCCCCCCCCAGTTTAATAGCTCTCCTTCCCCCGTTAGCTCTGACCCTTAAATCCCCGCTGATATGTTTAGTTTGGTTTTTTTTGTTTTATGACTTACACGCCACCCGTAGCAGAAGTAACGTTATGCGGCAGGAGACCCTGGCGCGCGCCTGTGCACATAAAGTATTTGCGCGCAAAATTGAAGTTGAAATCCGGGCACGCCCACACCCTGCCTAGACAACGCCCATTCCCCGCCCCTTTTTTTGGGAACATTTCATTTGTGCGCATAGCAGGAGATATACGCGTATGCGGGCGCCTTTCAGAATGCACTCGGCACGCGCCGGCCTAACGTATTTGCGTATCTCCTGGTTTCGGCGTGCGCCGGGCTTTTAAAATTCACCTTTAAAACAAGACCCAATCAGTATGAAATAATTGAGCAAACATATCTCCTTCTGTTGAAACTATCTGCCACAAACGGCTTCCTCCAGGATAAATAGTCAGCTGAATGAAACAGGAAACTGACGAGGCCCTCCCAGGATAGCACTTGACAAGTCAGTATTTTCACTCAGAAAGGAGGCAATTCAAGCATGCATGGGACAGATACAGAGGGTGGTGCTGGGGCAAGGGAAGGGGCTTCCTGGAACTAGACGAGAGTCTGAAGTGACACAGTAGGCGGGGGCAGCTAGGCAGACCGAGTGGACCAAATGGGGTTTGTTTTTCATATGCAAAAATAATTATGCCATCAGTAGAAATGACATTTCATTCAGTTTGACCCATAAATCTACCACGTAAACCATTTAAACACTGACTGAAATTCAAACGGATTTCGTATTATAAACCTTCTGTAAGGAGAAAGGGAAGCAAACCATAGATAACCTTAAATTCGGATACAAGCTTTGCTTCATGATATGGAAAGAAACGTCTTTAACATGGTTTACACACTACAATGTATTTTGCACATGTTCTCATTTAAGACTGACTTTCTGGAAAAAAAAGCACTGATGCAGTCTGAGGTCATGTTATTTTAATACAGCATGAATCAGAACAAAGTACATATTTATGCTCAGCCCCTTAAGAATTTCAAATGGCAGATTTATGCAGGTAAGAAACATGATTTGCAGATGAGCACAATTATCTGTAAACTCAAATATGGATGCTGATGTCCTTTTTGGACACTGGACAGACTGCCAACTACCAAGGTACGCCGACCCTGGATTTTATAACATGCACGTGGCAGCGCGCACATGTTATAAAATCCGGCGTAGATTTGTTTGCGCCGGGTTGCGCGAACAAATCTGCGCCAGCGCGCAGGTTTTAAAATCTGCCCCATTATGAAGCAGTGGAAACAGCAGGCTTATAATTCAATAGGGCACTCAGCTATCTGGAGGAGGATCAGGCTGGGCTGCATGCACCATGGGTTTATCACAAAGAAAAAATGTTAATTGGAATGGGGCAAAAAAAACATAAGAAGAGCCTTTATATTTAACACAACATTTGCATGGAAATTTCAAAACAAAAGAAGCTCCAATCTGTAACGCTCTCAGGGGTAGATTTTAAAAAGCATTTACTCGAGCAAAACTGGTTTTTGCTCGAGTAAATACACTTTACTCAAGTAAGTGGGCTTTTCAAAATTGCTACAATATATGCCATTGAATTGTCCATAGGATTTACTCAAGTAAGTGCACTTTACTCGAGTAAATAGCTTTTGAAAATTGCTACGATAGTATGTCACATTTACATGCGTAACTCCTTTGAAAATGACCCCCTCAGCCTAAGTAACAGAAATTGTTGTCTTCTTTTCTTGACACATCTGGGTATATTCTGACATTCAAGTGGTAGAAAGTTTCAAAACGATGTTTGAAATTCAGTCTGAGAACCCAACCACAATCTATGTCAACTACAAAAGAAGCCAGCATTGTAGCTGGTTGTACCATTTTGCTGTCTAAGGACTCCAACAACTGGGATACATTCGGTATCGGAGTTATTAAATCCATACCCTGAGACTGCCCTTGATTCTCACTTCTCTTAAATGATGGTAAATAGTATAGTTTAGGCACCGGAGGTACAGCCATCTCAGGTACTTTTAATACTTCCAAAAGATATTTCTTAAGCATTTCTTTTGCAGATAGGTGTGAAAGTTTAGGAAAATTTATAAAGCATAAGTTCTTTCTACGCAAAGAATTCTCATGATTTTCAGTCTTCTTTTGCAATAGATGATTATCCTTAATCAATAATTCTTGCATAGACTTATAATTAAACATTTCTTGTTGCACCGCATCTACCTTTTTAGAAAGAGAGTCACTAAATTTTCCCAAGGTTAAATCTTTAGATTCAACATCATTCACTTTTTCAATTATGGAGTTAAGCTGCATAGTCATAGAAGACCCCAGATTTGTAAATGCATCCCAAATGGAATCCAGAGTGATCAGCTTAGGTCTTACTGGAGTAGCCACATAGATTTTACAGCACAAAGAAATAGGAGCAGCAACAGCCTGAACAAACTCATCCTTAGGTGAATCGGCTATGCCTGGAGTAGGGCCTAATCCAGCCCCTCCTCCAGTTTCTTCAGGGAGTCTCGACCCCGCATGGCAAACGTGGTCATCTGCACTTCCGGCAGTCGGCGCCTCTGACAGGGCTTCTCGATCCCTGGAGGCTGCTGGGTTTGTCGGTAGAGCCCTGAAGATCGGTGAGAGAGATACTGATAGGTCTAAGAAGGAAGCCAGCAGGTCTATTCCAGTTTCCTCCATTGCAGACGCCTCACCCGATCTAATCCTGCGAACAACATGGGCGTCCATAGGACCCGCGGCAGTGGGTTCTGAAAAGACCGTAGGAGAAGGTCTTCTCCTTAGCCCTCCGCTTTGCGGGCTGTATGCAGCATTGTTGAAGAAATAAAAGTTAAGTCAAGTCAGAATTTGGACGCCGACACTCACACTAACTTCATACAGCAGCCATCTTGGATCTAAAGTAGATTACATTAAGGGACTGTAAGTATTTCACTAAGAACCAGGTCTAAAATAGTTTCCCCTCTTGTTGGTTCTTGTACCAACTGCTCCATGAAGCAGTCATTTGTTTCACCTGGGAACTTTATCTCTCCTGCATGTCCTGATGTGACATTCACCCACTCAATACTGGGGTAATTGAAATCACCCATTATTACTGTGCAGATGATTTTGTACGCTTCCCTAATTTTTTTTTAGCATTTCATGGTCTGTTCATTCTGGTCAGGTGGATGGTAATACACTCATACTCATCCATTTTGACAAGCTCTCTAAAAATTACCTGGTCTATAATTCCTGGACTCTAAAGTTGTTCTCACATCATGTAAATTAGGGGTGTGAATCGTTTTTTGACGATTTAAAATATCGTCCGATATATTTTAAATCGTCAAAAATCGTTAGGGCCACGATACAATACCAATTCCCCCGATTTATCGTCAAAAAATCGTAAATCGGGGGAAGGGGGAGGGCAGGAAAACCGGCACACTAAAACCCCCTAAAACCCACCCCCAACCCTTTAAATTAAATCCCCCACCCTCCCAAACCCCCCCCCCAAATGCCTTAAATTACCCTGGGGTCCAGCGGCGGTCCATAGCTAAATCGGGGGAAAAGGGAGGGCAGGAAAACCGGCACACTAAATCCCCCTAAAACCCACCCCTGACCCTTTAAATTAAATCCCCCCCCCCCAAATGCCTTAAAGTACCCTGGGGTCCAGCGGCGGTCCGAAACGGGCTCCTGCTGTTGAAGCGTGTTGTCTTCAGCTGGCGCCATTTTGCAAAATGGCCGCCGCAAAATGGCGGCGGCCATAGACCAACACAATTCGACCGCAGGAGGTCGCTTCCGGACCCCCGCTGGACTTTTGGCAAGTCTTGTGGGGGTCAGGAGGCCCCCCCCAAGCTGGCCAAAAGTCTCTGGGGTCCCAGCGGGCGTCCCGGGAGCGATCTCCTGCCGCGAATCGTTTTCCGTACGGATAATGGCGCCGGCAGGAGATCGACTGCAGGAGGTCGTTCAGCGGAGGTCCGGAACCCTCGCTGAACGACCTCCTGCAGTCGATCTCCTGCCGGCGCCATTTTCCGTAACGATTCGCGGCAGGAGATCGCTCCCGGACGCCCGCTGGACCCCCAGAGACTTTTGGCCAGCTTGGGGGGGCCTCCTGACCCCCACAAGACTTGCCAAAAGTCCAGCGGGGGTCCGGAAGCGACCTCCTGCGGTCGAATTGTGTTGGTCTATGGCCGCCGCCATTTTGCGGCGGCCATTTTGCAAAATGGCGCCGGCTGAAGACAACACGCTTCAACAGCAGGAGCCCGTTTCGGACCGCCGCTGGACCCAGGGTACTTTAAGGCATTTGGGGGGGTTCGGGAGGGGGGGGGATTTAATTTAAAGGGTCGGGGGTGGGTTTAGGGGGATTTAGTGTGCCAGTTTCCTGCCCTCCCCCTTCCCCCGATTTAGCTATGGACCGCCCGCTGGATCCCAGGGTAATTTAAGGCATTTGGGGGTGGTGGGATTTAATTTAAAGGGTTGGGGGGTGGGTTTTAGGGGGTTTTAGTGTGCCGGTTCACGATTTTAACGATTTCACGATATTCTAAACACCCAAACGGCAACGATACGATTCCCTCCCCATCCCAGCCGAAATCGATCGTTAAGACGATCGAGGACACGATTCACATCTCTAATGTAAATTGTAAATTGTTAATTGTTAATTATTATTCTCTTGTTATGACTTACTTGTTCTCTATCCTGCTTATTGGTTACCCCCCTCGCCCAGTTACTCTCCCTGTTGAAATGTACTTTCCAAGCTTGCAGTTATTATGTGAACCGGTATGATGTCCCCACAAATACCGGTATATAAAAGTTTCTAAATAAATAAATAAAATAAATGTCACTCCCAGCCATTGGAACTGCTGATGTAAATTATTCTGCTGCTCTTCAGAGATGCCATAATATGTGCATTCTGTTTTTAAAATGCAGGCTGGACCATGCTGATTTAATAAAACTCAGATGTCATTTTGCATTTGAATTGATTTCCTTTATTTGGGGGCTACTTTTGTTTGCGAAGGAGAAGAATACCTTGTGTTTGTCCTTTCAAAGAGACGCTTCTATCACTGGACTGCTTTTATAAATACAGATTGACGGGAGGAGGCGTGTGTTGGGTCGCCACATAATGGCCACCCTCCAGCACGATGCATAATTCATGACTCTTGTCTGTTTCATACTCTTTGATTAGTATGGAGAAAAATACATGCTGGTATGGCCAGTTCTACTGCTTTATAGAAGAATTTCTCATTAGTATGCATCTCTTCATCTCCTTCTATACATACTGCAAATCTGTATACAATCTCCAGAACGAGAAATAAGTGTTTACTGTATATTGCAAAAAGAATCAGCAGCCATCATATAAAAATCTTTATTTTGGAATCATGAAGTTTCCAGGACGGCCTTTAAGTAGTGCTTTTGAATTTTAATGGAAAGATTCAATGAACTAACTCTTTTCAAGGATATACGTAGGGAATAACCAAAACACAAATGGTTCCATTAGATACAGGGTTATGTTCACTGTTCCCATGTTCTCTGTAACAATTAACTTGTACCTCCTGAATCTGAAGCACCTCCTCTCCTACTTGATACCTGAGAATAAAATTGTAATCTAATAATCATTATGTATTCTCTCTGTGTTTACCTAAAACCAGAAACAAAATCATTATTTAGGGATATGATTCTTTTACGCACTGAACAACTGGACTGGTATTTCCAAGTTCCAAAATAAAATGCTGGGGAAAAAAAACCCCATTCATGTAAAACAATCAGGATGATATTGCCTTCTCAATGGATGCGACAAACTGCAGTAGGCACAGTGATGACATTTTTTTTAGCACATGTGACGCCTGGTTTATTAAGGCCATTTTCCTATTCTGGATCCATTGGGGGGGGTGGAAAGTCAGTAAATCAGGCCCATAATTCAATTGCTTGGAGATAGTACATCAAGGTCCTGTTAAACTAAAGAGCTCTGCCTAGCCAGTAGCTTAGTCTCTATAGGGCTTTGCACAGCTGCTGCCGGAGCAAAAACACTTCACTTTTTCATTAATCTCAGTTGCTGATCAGGCTGGAATTTCTACATCAGAATACTCAGTAAAATTATGTATTTTAGAGCCAATAGCAATACTGATGTCTTTACTTCTATAAATCAAATAATTTCTGTAAAATTCCTGAGTCACATAAATGTGTGAATAACTGGATATTTCCAGCTCACTGTATTTTTCTCATGCAGTAAAAAAATATATATATCTATTTGGGTCAACTCAGGAGGTCATTTTTTGCTTCATTTCAAATTTCACCAAAGAAAATCCGATGATAAGGAGCAATATCCTACAAGTAATCAAACTTCTACAGCTGACAGCTGGAATATAGCAGCGTAGACGAACAGACCGGAAAAAGTGAGAGGACAGGATGGGCCAATTGGTCTTTGTATGTTGTCATCTACTGTGTTACATATTTACAGATGATAAGGATATCTGGTTTTATCTTGAGGGCTTCTAAGAGTTCTAAGGAATTTGGGGGTCATTTTCATATACGTCCACGCTGTAGCAAAGTCCACAAGAACAAAAAGCTGAAAAATTGGTATTCATCGGGGCAAATGGCATTTAAAAATTGCCCTCTCCAAAACCACGTTCACTGTTTAATTTGCACTGGTGAAAAAGGCTTCCAATGGTGTCCTCCAAAAAAAAAGCGGTCACAGGTGACATTCTGATGCTGTCTGCAGTTATCTACAGGATTTTAAAGCTTTTTAAATATTTGTATTGTTTATATGAGTTTATATGAAGTCACTAACAGCAAAGCAATTGTCTATTTCTCGGCACGATATATAATATGGTTGTATTAATTACTAATAATAATAGGAATCTACCATATAAATGGGCTTGGACCGACGTGCCGCAAATGCGCAGTAGAGAGCATGTTGGTCAGAGGGGAGCCCAGCGGACGGCTGTCTTGGAAACGGCAAGGAGGAGCAGCGGCGGCAGCACAGGAGGTCTCCGGGGGGTCTCTCTCTCTCACGGGGAGAAGCAGCGGCGGCACAGACACAGAAATGGGAGGTCGCCGGGAGTCTCTCTCGCGCGCGCGCGCCTCATCACCGAATGTCGGGCGGGTCAGCAACGAGCCCGGTGGAGAGGCGCGCGCGCGCGAGAGAGAGAGAGACCCCCGGAGACCTCCCATGGAGCAGCGGCGGTGGTATCTAAGTGTCAGGCGGGCCAGAGAGAAGAAGAGGGAGTGGAGGAGGGCTGAGGGAGAGGGAAGGGGTTGTAGATGAGGTGAGAGAGGATGGAAGGAAAAGGGAAGTTGTGGAGAACAGAGCGGCTCTAACCGTGCCGGTCTGACCGATGGAATCTCGCCCATTTTAACGGGCTTAACAGCTAGTAGTAAACAATAGGGGTGTGCATTCGTATTGACCGCATATGAAAAACGCTACGCATATTTTTTTTTTTACTTAAAAAAGTGATGAGACATAAACGATCGGATTTCCAACATATCCAACATAGCTATGTTGGATATGTTGGAAATCGCGATTGTTGATTCAAAATTAAAAGTTAAACCCCTCACCTTCCTTAATCCCCCCCCCCCCAAAGACTTACCAGAACTCCCTGAACTAGCGAGGAGTGAGGACGCCATTTCTGCAATCCTCTGCGAGGAGCACGTGACGTCGGCGCCACGTCGAGTGACGCGGCGTCACGTGATTCCCCGCGGGGTCGCGCCGGAACAGCCCGTTCGGCCCAAAAGGAACTTTTGGGCCGAACGAGGATCCCGGAAGCGACCCCGCGGGGAATCACGTGACGTCGGCGCCACGTCGAGTGACGCGGCATCACGTGATTCCCCGCGGGGTCGCGCCGGAACAGCCCATTCGGCCCAAAAGGAACTTTTGGCCAGCTTGGGGGGGTCAGGAGGCCCAAGCTGGCCAAAAGTTCCTTTTGGGCCGAACGAGGATCCCGGAAGCGACCCCGTGGGGAATCACGTGACGTCGGCGCCACGTCGATTGACGCGGCGTCACGTGATTCCCCGCGGGGTCGCGCCGGAACAGCCCATTCGGCCCAAAAGGAACTTTTGGCCAGCTTGGGGGGGTCTCCCCCCCAAGCTGGCCAAAAGTTCCTTTGATATTATTTATCTATTTTTTAATCCTCTCTACTTTACCCCATCTTTGTTTGATATTATGAAGGATAGGATAACCAGATATTGCACCAAACAACTGGAAAATTTGGAAAACTATTCAGTTTGCCCCATGATTATTCTATTTATTTATATTCCACTTTTTGGCACTTCAACGAGGATTACACTCAGATACTGCTTTGAGATGTTAAAAAAGTTTTTTCTTGACATTTAAAAATCCCTAAGGGTTTATTATCTTCTGTTTCTAAGACATGCTAAGTATCAGATCTTGAGAAAGTAACAACTTTAGAGATAAGATCCAATTACCATCTGAAAGTTTTGACCTAACTGGGTTTTTGGAGAAGTCACAATCAGAGGTTTTGGATAGGGCAACCTTAATAACTATCTTTGCATAAGAAGCTGATACACCATTGGGTTCCCTGATGTGGTCAGAAAAAAATCACCATAAAAGGAAGTTGTTTTTGACTGAAAAATAAAGAGTTATTGCCATAGGAGCCAGTTTTTGTTGAAGTTTCAGTGCAAATGTGCAATCAAATTAGAAGGGAAAAATGTACAGTATTTTCTTTGACCCCATACAATTTTCTATTCTGCTTTTTGCACTTTTCACAGCACTTCAAACTGGATTACATTCAGGTACTGTAGGTATTTCCCTATCCCCAGAGGGCTTACAATCTAAGGGGATCATTTATCAAAGTGCTATATGGCGTTTTTGCATGCAAAAAATGCCTTTAACACATGCAAAAGCACCATAATGTTTGGTGTGATGCAAAGGGGAGGGTATTGGGTGGGAATTTTGGACAAGTGGGCTCACAGTTTAGTGAAGCTGTATTGCATGGCTTTAATGTGAATTTTAACGACACCTTTTTCATTTGCGTAAAGCTGTATGAAAGGGCTTTATTGTGGTGTCATGCCATTTTAAGCTCCTGGAGAGCCAGCCAAGCTATCAGGGCCCTCCTGGGGGAGAGGGAGAAAGGGAGAGAGAGATAACCTAGCCATAATACCCTCACACTAGATAGGTATTTATATCTCTATGTGAGGCCCATCTAGGTGAGGTTTAGGTATTAGTGTAGGGGTTGGGGACCACTTTGACATTCAGAGTGAGACGTATGAACAGAACAGTATACTCTTATGAAGATTTGATGTCCTTCGGAGTGAGGAAACTCACACAAAGATGAGATTTGCAACCTCTACACTACTACCTTGGGGGGGTCTCCTGACCCCCCCCCCCAAGCTGGCCAAAAGTTCCTTTTGGGCCGAACGAGGATCCCGGAAGCGACCCCGCGGGGAATCACGTGACGCCGCGTCACTCCGACGTGACGCCGACGTCACGTGCTACTTGCAAAGTTGGTCAGAAATGGCGTCCTGACCCCACTGGACCACCAGGGAGTTGTGGTAAGTCTTGGGGGGGGGGATTAAGGAGGGTGAGGGGTTTAAATTTTTATTTGCACATATGGACATATACCCAACTCATTGAATTCTGTTTATGTCCATATTGACCGCAAATGGGACCCCCTTTGGACATATGGACATATGGACATAAACTTTTGCTCTGCACATCCCTAGTAAACAAACTAGAGCCTTTATGTAGTATTTTCTACTCTGGCATCTCAGGCCCACAGCAGCTTTCTCTGTGGTATCTGGATTCAGAATTTTCTGACTGGGAAAATGCGCTACCTCTAGTGGACTTTCAGGCTCATATTGGTTAAACTATCAATCTCGCCCGTGCACTGTATAGTTGGAAAAGGTTCTAGCATAATTTATAACCAATGACCTGTCTTCTTTGCTTATTTCTTGCATGGTTTCCCAGACTTAACTGAATAATTCACCAGGGATAAAGAATTCTCTAATACATGAAGAAGAAATTTGAGAATTGTACTGTTGGGTTCTAATACCAGTTTTGCCACCAATACTATGATTTTGAACTAACTTAGAAGGGCGCTCCGATTTCGGAGCGGCCTTGGAGGGAACGGGGAAAGCCATCGGGACTCCCCTCGGGCTCGGCGCGTGCAAGGTGCACACGTGTGCACCGCCTTGCGCACACCGACCCTGGATTTTATAACATGCGCGCGGCAGCGCACGCATGTTATAAAATCGGGTGTACATTTGTGCACACCGGGTAGCGCACACAATTGTACTCCGCGCACGTAATAGTTAAAATTGGCCCCTTTATGTTTTACATCTATTGATTCTTTTAAGAGGAATTACAGGAAGCTTTAACTTGAACACCCCTCCAGTGAGTCCTGCCTGGTTTGCCAGTGTAGCTGTCCCAAAGAGCTATGGTAACACACACACACACATGGGAGAACACTTCTACCTGGTCCGAGAAGGTAAGCCTTCACCCCCACAGAAAGGACCCACACCTTGGGGATACAGGAAAGGGGAATGAGGAATGTGAACACAGCCCCAGTTATAAATTCTTTCATGGCCTTTCAGGATATGTGCCATCCACTAAGAATGGTTTACAACATCATCCCCCAGTAGAGAGAATCCGGACTTCACAACCGTTCTTGTGTACTTACGTCACTTTGTGTCTCTGTCACTACTTTCTGGCAGATCACTCGCAGACCAATAGTCTCAACAGTTGTCTTCTTATATGCCTTTGTAATTTATGACTGCATTATTCCTTTTCCCTCTCTAGCAGGTCTGGCCAACTTTTCCTTATACATTTGGGTAGTCATGACTGATATAAAAGGTACAAGGTTTTGCAGGGTTCTTCATGTTTCAGTGGTCTCTGCATTCAGCTGCTCCACTCCAGCAACTTGGCTCGCAAATGAACTGATGCCTTAAATAAAACATTCAGAGCCATCATTCATCTTAAAGGTTAGAAATATTTTTTGGGGAGAGTACAAAGAAATATGCAAAGCTTTCTGTAGCTACTTCTGTAGCTATATTTTTCTGTTTGCACAGTTGCTTTTCATTCCTTCTTCTTTTGACAATTTAAATTATTTAGTTTAGCAAATAACAATTATAAACAAAAAGAGAAAAAAAAAATCCAGGATTAATAAGTGATGTTGGCACCCGTTAAAAGAAAGCTGAGATTATACCTGAACACTTTAAATAATTCAGCTGGGTGACAATAAAATAGAGATAGCTCATACATTATAGTAAAGTGGCTTTCAAAATATCCAGAAAATCTATGACATCATCAAATCTACCCAGCTAAGCGATAGATTGAGATAGTAATATAGCAATGTAGCGAACGTCGGCAGAAAACGATCCAAGAGGTCTATCCAGTTTGCCTAGCAAGCTTTTTTTCTCTTTTCTTTCTTTGGGTTTTTGTAGCTCTGTGTCCCTTTTCTTCGCCCCCGTGGTTCATCCACTAGGAATCCTCATGCTTTTCCCATGCTCTTTTGAATTCTGTTACTTTCCTTGTCCTCGCTACCTCTGCTTGGAGGGCATTTCATGCCACGACCACCCTTTCTGTGAAGAAATGCTTCCTAACGTTGGTCCTGACTCTTCCTGCCTTGGGATGGCATACTGTCACCCCTTGTTCTACAGTTTTCCTTCCATGGAAAAAGGTTTGATTGCTGTGCATTATTAATATTTTTCAGCTATTTAAAAGTCTGTATCATATCACCCAAAGTCCTTATCATATCACCCATATCATATGAATGACTTATGGGCTAATTTACTTGTGTTACACTGCAGGAAGCCTTCATAATATCGTGCAACAGTTTTTCACTTGATGCATCTCGGTGCTGTGTGTGCATGAGTGTTTGTAAATCGCCATCTACCCAGATAAAGGTATGCACTGGGGTTCCATCGCATGCATACTTATAGCCCATTGAGGGAATTCATTCCCAGTGGGTGGGGGGGTGTTGGGAGGGGCGCCTAGGGGAAGTGTTCTGAGTGGGACTGGAAAATAACACATGTAGACTGGATTTTCATTTCCATACATGTTATTTTCCACAAAACTTTATCTGCTGGCAAAACAGTGCAGAAGTGTGTGGATACTTAGTACCCATGGCAGTTTTCAAAGAGAAAGCATGTGTATCCTTTCCTTTTGAAAATGAAGTACAAGATGCTTTGCACCTAGCCAGTTTGCAAATTGCTTCCTTAATAGGGTTCTTAGATCAAATGCATGCAAATATGTCTGATGAATATTCTGATGAATATTCTGATGAATGATGAATATTCATTGCAAATGTGGCAAAACTTAAACTTGTTTACGGCTCGTGTGGATTGGAGTAAATTATCCCAACCTAGGGCTGATTTTCTAATTGGTAATTCCTCTGCTCTCCTTCCATGGCCCAAAAGAATTTATTTTACCTCCAGAACAGATAGAAATTACCTGAAGTTCCAAAGCCTTTTTCTCTTTCCTCCAGATCATCACAACTAAATAGTGACCTACAGTATGTGAGAATTCCGAAGAATATTAATCTCCAAGAGCCAATGTCATCTTGAAAACAAATTGTAAACAGTATTTATGTCTGTATATGAGTGTGTGTGTGTGTGTTTCATGACTGTGGCCCACGAAATCTGAGAGATCGACTGTTCTTTTGTGTCCCTGGCCCCTTCCTCCCATCAGAAACTGATGTGTTTCTCCGCAGTGCCTCACCAAAGGAAATACACAAGAACTAGAAGATGAGAGAGTGCATTTTCCACTGTGGCCCCTATATTTATGGCATCTGTTACCCAGAGAATGTCATCTAGCAACTAATCTTAAGCAGCCGACCCATCCCAGCTATGGTGGGAAGGCCACAACAGGGGAGGCGCTCCTCCTCTAATCAAGTGAGGGGGGCAGAGGCTGGGGGGTGGGCCAACAACCATAATTTAAAGATGGGCTGGCCCGCCCTCCAGCCTCTTCTTTGGTGGGGTCACAACCTGGGGTGCACGGCATGTGCAATTCTTGAAAGATGGCCAGTAGAGAATACCAAGTAGCATGGTACAACAAGAAATTTGGGGAAAGGGTAAGGGTGAGGGGGGGGGGGTTAATTATAGTTGGGCGAGAGGAGGCGATTGCACCTGAGATCAAAACTGCAGAAATCTTAACAGACAGCCTTGAATACACAAAGATTTTAATTCTTGATAGTAGCAAACGCCATTGGAAGTCTCTTAACTCCATGACCAAGCAAGAAAAAATCACTTCCAGCTCTGAGTCCATTGATGAGCCAGGTAGCCCTGAATCCATCAGTAAAAGGGTCTTCCTGGCAGGAAATTGTTCTTAGATAACTGTATCTATAATTCCCCCTAGGGCTCTTGATAAGAGGCTAGGCATACGCGCCTGTGAGCAGTTCTTTGGCACACGAGCATCCATGGTAAAAGGAGAGGCCCTGCTGGGCTGGTAGAACCGAATGGCCCTGTTCCCTGAGACTTTGAATCCACTGTCTGTTAACATGAATTAAAAGAAAATCCTTTTGCTCAGACCTCAGGCTTATACTTGCGCTGTACTCCTTCTCTTAACACATTCACTCAAAGGTATAGTCATGATCATCCACTCAATATGACTAGTGGTCGAAGTCCAAGCAAGAGAGGTGAAGCACAATTAAAGATATCCCTATGTCCTCCAAACTGAGACCAGGGCTACACTTGTTTATACTCCCGGCAAGGTTTTCTTTTTTTTTTTACCAATACCCATAATTAACACATTCATAATTATCAGCAAATGGAGTTTATCTACAATGTGTGAACTGATGCTCAGAAAAAAACTAGAAAAAAAAAAGATTTTACTGCTAATCAAAAGTAGCTCTACTAACTCAGAAAGTATTCTATAAAAGGATATACACATAGGGAAGGTAATTTCCAAATTAATGCTGACTCTTCGTGCATGAGTTTACTGTGCAGAGGCGTTCCTGGGGGAGGTTGTGGAGAGGAGTTCTGGATTTTCAAAAGTATGCACATATTTCCCAAACTTTTTCCATGCATATAATAGCAGGTGTAATTGTGTGAGGTACATTTGGTGGGATAATTTTCAAAGCAGACATGCATGGAGGTGTAACTTACATGCCTATTTGCCATGTAATTTAGAAGGACTGTTATTATTACTCCCCAAATCATTCTAAGTAAATCAGTACAATAGATGGCCATGTCAATAAGAGAGGACTGTTTTTCCTTCTCTCTTCCCTTTCTCTCTCTGCTTCTTTGATCCTCTCCTTCCGCCTCCCCATATCTTCCTTTGCTTGTGATAAATTCTTTTCTTCTTTCCATGTTTTTCAGACTGACAGCCTCAGGCTGGTGCAGGACAGGCGTGAATGCTCCTTGCCTCTCCAGGGAGAGAGTGGATCCACCATGGGATGAGGGAGCATCCCACCCAGATGTGTGTGGCATACCTTGTCTAAGCTGCTCGTGTGAAGGCATGAGCGTGGTGACCACGTTCTGTGTCTGAGCCTGAGCTGTTTGGGGGAAGGAAACTCGGATTGTCTTTCATCGTGCTTTCCATGCTGCTGTCGTAACATTCGTGCACACGATTGAGTCTTGTGTAGTCATGGCATTTCATTCTTTGTTCTTTTCTTGTGTTGTCTGTTAGAGCCAGGAGGTAACGTTTTGTGAGAAGGGTAACAAACTGCTTGATCTTTACTTAAGCATCTGATGTTTCCAGAGGCAACGTTCGTGGTTGGCATCCTGCTATTCTTTCAGCATCTCATGATATTATTTTATTATCACATGCCATTCACTGCCTCTCCTTCTGTACTCATCTGGTACAGTTATAGGACTCGGAGCAGCCAATGTTCACATTCTAACCATTGTACGTTAATTGCTTGTAAAGGTTTAATGTTCTACTGGAGTAATAACTGAACTGTCCCCCTTCTCATCTATATCCGAAGTTTCATGAAGGGGAAAGCAACAGAATTTAAACATTCTTGTATCTAGGAGCATGCAAACAATTCAAAGTTGGAATCAGGCAAATTTCAATTTGGCTGAAGCCTGAAGGGAAATTCAGATTTTCTCAAGATGCGGCTCAGAGTTTCTGAGGATCTGCTGTGAGTTTTGCCGCAAAGGCATTTTTTTTCCCTTTAAAATTGATTGGTCAGACAATTCAAGAGATTTTGAGAAGCAAATGCTCTGATGCCTGGCTCACTGACTTTTCATAAAAAGGGGCTTTTATGTGAAGAATTGTTGCCAGTATTTAAAAAGAAGATAAAGTCAGTAACATTTTTTTAGGTGTTCTGTGAACGAGTAAAATAAAAATATATTGTTACAGCTAGGAACATTAGGACATGAGAAATACCAGCTGGGCAGGCCTGGGCCATAGGTTCAGTTTTGGCAGGGCGGGAGGATACTTGCAAGGCCACGGGAGGACTGTTGGCTTTTATACAACAAATACGAAAATATCCAAATATTTTCAGATAGCTTTATAGAAGGCATTTTTGGTTCATTCCATTGCATTTTAGGAATTTTTTCTAAATGAATGCATATCTCTATTTTTTAGTTCTTTCAGAACTCTGGAGTGGTTACCGTCCAGTCCCAGTGATTTGTTACTCTTTGGTTTCTCAGTTTGCTCTGTTTCAGCTTCCAGGTTCACCATGATTTGCTTCGGCTCCTCTGCATCGTCTCTCTCAATGAATGTGTCCAACATAAGCATCTCCCTGATACTCTCCTCAGTAAAGATCAAAACAAAGAATGCATTTAATTTTTTCTGCTATGGCCGTATCTTCCCTGAGTGCCCCTTGTACCCTTCAGTCATATAGCAGCTCAACTGATTCTCTCACAAGCTTTTGCTTGAAATATACTTAAAAACCTTTTATTTTAGGGATTTACCTCTCTGTCAAGCTTCTTTTCAAATTTTCTTTTCATCTGTCTTATTAATGCTCTACTTTTAACTTGCCGTGCTTATGCTCTTTCCTATTTTCTTCATTTGGATCCACTTTTCAGTTTTTGAAAGATGTCTTTTTGGTTTTAATAGCCTCTTTCACTTCACCATTTAATTATACTGGCATTCGTTTGGTCTTCTTTCAATCTTTTCTAATGCATGGAATACATCTTGTCTGGACTTCCAATATGGTGTTTTTAAACCGTGTCCATGCGTCATGAAAATTGTAAATCTTTGCAATGGCTCCTTTTAATGTTTATCTAACTAATTTCCTCATTTTATCACAGTCTCCTTGTTTAAAGTTAAATGCTACTGCAGTAGTTTTCCTTAATGTCCTCCCTTCAGCGATTATATTAAACTTGATTAGGTTACGATCACTATTACAGTTACTTCTTGCACCAGATCTTGCTAGCTTTTCTATTGTATTTTTCTCAAAGAAGCAAAGGGAGCTGTGTGACTGCGATAGTACTCAGAGCTGAACATACCAACCTGGAGCAGAAGGAAAGTGAGCATGCATTCAGATGTTCAGAGTTTGAGGTCAGCATGCCTTTGGGTGGAATGCAGAGTGTAAATTGAGCATCTAGGCTGACTTCTCCTGCCAGCTCTTTTCTCAGAACATGGAAAATCTCTTTAGTTCTGTCGAAAATCCTCCAAAATATCTACTTTTAAGACAGTTGCTACTAAAGTTAATCTCCCTTACTCGCCCTCAAGAGGTCAAAAAGGAATTTGGATGAAATCAAGCACAATATCCATAACATTAATATATTGAAAATGATTACAACTTACTTGAATTGTAGCACATTGAAATTTTGAAAATCAACAAATAGATTTTAAAAAGTTAAGAGTCTAGTAAACAGACCTCCATCACCCCTCATCTACATATAGGTCCTGGGAATTCTGTTATGCACAGGGATGGTAACTTTTAAACTGGTGCAAAGGCGCGCATAGGCACATGTAGGTCGGAGCGCACACAAGGACGCAGCCACCCGCACATGTGTGCATGATTTTAAGTGTGCACACACCTAGTCATGCAAATTGGGTTTCTACCGTGTAAGTCAGGGTATTCTATAAGCGGCGTGTGTCCACAGCATGACTAGTTTCACCAGTTTGTCTATCAGTTCACCCAGTCTAGAGTTAGGTTCCTCTGGTTTAATAGCCTGCACTCCCACCAGTTATCCCAGACCCTTTAAACCCATCAGAAATGGCTGTTTTTGTTTTAAAGGTTACACCTCCTCCATAGCAGAAGTAAACTTACGCAGCACTGGAACTGGATGCAAGCCCAGTTGCATACGATTTTACGCACACGTCTCATGTCCCCATGCGGACCACACCCAAATCACACCTCTTTTTGAAACCAAGTGAGATACATGTGCTGCAGGACCTATGCACGCATGTAGGTGGCTTTTAAAATACAGCGGGCGCATGTAAGTCCTACATGCACACGCACCTCCCAATCCTGGTGCCCGCCTGGCTTTTAAAATTCACCTCCTAATGGAACAAGCTGCCAGAGTTGGCACCAACCACTGTTGCTAATGCTACAAACCTTGAACTCTAAAAGAAGTAGAAGCCCTTGCAGATGTTATCCTTTAATCAACTTCTCTTTCTGGCAAGTAAATCATTTATCCTTCAAAATGTATTCATAAGATTAGTTTGTGTTTTATTGTTCCCTTTTACAATAGCTTTAAAAGGGCAGCTAGAGGTGTGACGAATATTGGGTCCCTGATAGAAGCTGTTAAATGGATTTCATGATAGGAAGTGTTGCCTAAAGATAAAATGTACAGTCTGTTGGAATCTCAATGCCTGCTTAATTTCACACATCAGCAGTTGCTTTTATGTGTGCACAGTGAGATTAGGGAGTGCCCTTGCACGTGAACGTTTGATAACTCGCCAAACATCAGTCCTCTAATTAGTTTCTGCTACAGCAGTGAAGTAATTAAGATTTAGAATATCAAGCAGCTTGACTAGATGTTATCAGGATCAACAGACAGCCATTCAAAACAAAAAGTAAATATAATAATGTGTTTGGATTATATAAATGGGACCTGATTTTAAGAAGCGGCAGTGTGTTGTGGAGAAGTTACAATATCATTATATTCCTGTGGGCAGAAATCCAGAGAATGAAGAGTGATATTGTATCCCTGCTGGGAAGTCATCAACAATCCTATGTCTAAGGGAAGCAGGCATTACAGCTTAGAATGCACGCTATGTGGTGCAGCCAGCACTAATGAGTGAATTTTCAAAGGAGTTACACGTGCAAAATTAGCATGTACGCATGTAAGTAGCATGCGCTCATGCACATGCTATTTTATAGGCATGAAAAGTACTTAAGTATTTTCAATTTTGAAAAATAGGGGGATCTGTGGCCTTGCCAGGGCAGGTCCAAGAGGAACAAGCGCAGGTTGCTATTTTATAAGAGATTTACACAAATACAACTTATTTGCAAGATTTTATACCTGCTATTTTTTATCTAGCACAATTGATATCAGATTTGTCGGTCAACTGCTAGTGGTTGGGTGGGAGGTGAGGGTGAAGTCCTAGGAGGGTCTTGATGAACTGGAGAGGGACTGAGAGAACTGTTGGAGGTATCAGCAAACTTGTGATTTTAATTAAATGTGCATATCTTAACATTTGCCAACTTCTGTGTATAAATCATGGTTTTACATGAGCAAAGTTGTATTTTTTTTCACGTGTATAATATATGCATGCACATTTTGCTTTCTGAATCACACGCGCATACCTAATAGGCCCATCAACATGAATAAGGGGTAAGGGAAAACGCGCGTCCAAGAGCAGGCTAACAGTGCGCTCCGTCGGAGCACACTGTACTGTATCGGCCTGTTAATGTTGGAAGCCCATCCTCAGCCTTTCCATCTCTTGTTCTTGGCCATTTGAAATGGCTGCTCCCATGTGACATGGTCGAAATGGAGTGAACACTACAGAAAGGATGGGCGTAGCTTCAGGGAAAAGGGCACATGGTGGTGGTGTTGATTGCTGGTATATGGCAATGGCCAGTAGTATCATTGTTGTGCTAAATCTGTCCAAATACTACTGAAGGAATTCTGAGCCTTCAGCATGAACAGCTATCAACATGCCACTGCTGCTTTAGTAACACGGAGTGCTCGTAGATGGGAAAGGGTTGACTTCCAGTGTCCTTCTGACTCAGAGCTGGCAGATATCTCTCCTTAGTGTCAACAGGATGGATGGACCGCAGCTCCTTCTGTTGCCTGTCATCCTTCTTGGAAGACATCTGAGGAGCATGCCTTTGGTTTGAATGTTCTTCTCTTCTTTCAGCTCCTTTCCTGGGGTCCAGAAGCTCTCCCCTATCTGTCAGGCTTACTTTTATACAGCTATGCATCAAGAGGGCTGAAATATGAGGAAAAGAGGACTGTATATGCTATTTTTGTTATGGCCTCATGCTATTTAATGCACAGATGCATATTTTGCCAACCATTTGAAAATCCACTTGGCCGTACAAAGGCCAATTACACACATATGATGCTATTTGACACAAATAAAATGCTAACTCTTTGAAAATTTCCCCCAAAATAACTAAAAACTGGACTTCTAGTTTGGTCTTACAATTCAATTGAAATGTGTTCTTTCCAGTTATTGTCTTTCAGTCTGTGTTTCCTTCATGTTATGTACAGGCTACCACTCTATTTCACTACCAGACCTAGGATATAAAAAGAGAAAACCCGCTTGTGATGGTAATATATCAGGGGCAGAGAGAAAAGAACATTAATAAATCAAAACATTTTTACAACCGACAAAATATTATTACAGTTCTGAGAGAAAGGACACTTGGGTGCAGCACGTGCACGGCCATAAAACAAAAAAATCATACTTGAATTTCAAGATTAATGGTTTAGAACTGGAGGCCTTATAACATCAAGTTAGTAGATCATTTAGCTTCAAGATTTCTCGTGAAGAGGAAAGATAATACTGAATTTACATACTTTTCCAACTAGGATGAGTAAATTGGAGTTCAATGGAAGGTGGACTAGCATTATATTACTGGAATTATGGTAGAAAATCAACCATTGAAAGGTAACACAATTCATTTTCTGGTAACGTACAACAGGACTGGATGCCTTGAAGATAATCCTCTGCTCAAGTGGAAAGGTCTATCAGTGCCTAAGCTGCTCAGGGAAGTCCTACATGGCCTTGAATCGGAAGAGTATTATACTCAGCTGAGTCACAAAAGGAGAATCACAACAAACAGAAAAGCAATGTGGGCAGGACTTAACTTGGGAAGACAGGATAAGCCAATTGATCCTTTTTTTTGTTTTTTCCTGCTGCCATCTCCTAAGTCACTTCAGCAGTTTCAGATTTAATGCAGCCTCCTAATATAAAATGAGAACCTCATCCTCACAATGTAAGCAATGATAATATTGAAGCCAAGTTTCAGACATTTTCAGTAAGATAAACGTGTGTGTGGGCCTAACTAAAATAAACATTTTGAAAATTGTGCCCCTTCCCCCTTACCCCAGCAATGAAAAGTATGCACACTTCACCCCAGGCTAAAAGAAGTGGTCTCAGCAATAGGGGAGGGAAAGGTTATCTGCAGGGATTTTGAAATCCCTTTCTGCACTTTCCCTTGCATACTTTGATGTAAAGTACACAAGCTAGCCATCTCCGCGGCGGTGAGATCGCAGCCCGGTTAGAACAAGGTACCCCGGGGCCTGCAAGCCTTGCAGGCTGTTTAAACACTGCTTCCATCATTACCAGACAATTAAGGATGTACAAGGAGATAAAGGATGACATTTAATATTTCAGGACAAAGCAGAGCCGAAAAGTAAGTGCCGCCCTGCAAGTCAGTTTGCTTGTGCAAATTCTAATGCAGTGGTGCATCATTTAATTTCCTGCAAATTCTGAAAGGGAAATCATTCCGCAGCCAAACACTGATGGAGCAAACGTGGGCCCGAAAAGTGCTTAATTTACAGAAACCTCCACAGTGCTTTCTGACGAAGTTTTTGCTCATTGATTACTTCAGAACAAAATCTAATTTCATGAGTCAGGCTTAGTAGGCGTATGCAGGAAGAGTAAGAGATGCCGCCTTCCCACCCCACATCTCCCCCCACCCCTCCTGCCAACTGGTCCTGGGGCTCACATTGTAGATAAGTAGAAGCAATTCCTGAGTCTCTCCTGCTAGGGTTACACTGCAGAGTGTTACATTGGGATCTGCTTTATTTATTTAACTTTGTCACTTCTGATTCATTTTCCGTTGATTTATGCGTAGCTTACATTGCATGTTTATTGTAAATTGCCCTCGGCAGAGTGCTGTCTAAAAATCAAATTTGCACTTATTAATTAATTAGCAAAGAAATGGTTCTATTTTGCTGAGAATACAGTGGCGAGTATTAAAGACCTAACAGATGTGGGAATATCCATGGCAACATGCAATGTGATTCTGCACCACCAAGAAAGTGATTTACAACAGAAGGACCTTCTCTGTAATAATGGTTGGAAGGGGGCTAAGTTTCCCCATTCAGCAGGTACTGTTGTATAAGGTACATAAGTTATTTTTATTTTTAACACAGGTGGTGTCCTCATGTGCCTTGTTCCTAGAGTTAGGGATTGTGTATGCTGCAAATCCTCTTGAAGTAAGAAAGAAGACCAAAGAAGCTGAGAAACCATGTCCTTCCTTTAGAAATAAAATACTACAAGAAAAATGTTTTCTCAGCTTGAGGACCCCATTAGTCATAAATGTGTTTAAACATTCTAGTGAACGGGGATTACATTAGCTGTATATTCAAACTCACTTCACGACAGCCCAGAGCCTGGGAGTAGTGATTAGTGACAGGTCCTCTCCAGCTTAAACCACTGAAAGGGTCTCAGAGGGAAACGTTTCTAGTGGCTGTCAGCATGCAGAGCAATGGCATGTCGGATATTGCTAAATATGCGTGCAAAGTTAAAAGCTGCATTCATCTCCCAGCTACAAAGATAGAGAAGGAGACCGATTACAGGGAGCCCTGCTTCCTTTTAATTGTGTGTTACTTGCTATGCAGTTAAAAAAAACAAAAAAAGAGGAATGGCTATAGGACATTTGAATATCCCCCCTAATATTATCTTTATGTGATCCCCTTCGTAAAATCTCTGGGATATTCCTTAAGGTGTTAGAATGAGAAGTAGCGTGGATAACGATGTGCAAACTAACCCTATAGTACTAAAGCAGATTCAACATCCTAAATCGAAGGAGGTTAAAACATCAACTTGGGAAGACTTACAGTGAGTGCAGGATCCTGCACTCGTTAAGTCTCATCATTTCATCCTAGTTATCCAGGGAATATTCTATCATTCTTTTTCAGTGGAATCAAAACATTATTTTATGAATTCTTGCCTTCTTTCCCTCATTCTCCCCTCAAGGAATTGGAGACAACATACAAAAATGACTTTGAAATGCTTGGATTTTCATAAAAAAATGGTATTCAGTATTTCTTTGGCAATAAAATGCCGGCTGACAATCTGAATGGTTACATGAGCAGCAGCAGCAGCTGAATAGCAGAGTGCATAAGAACATAAGAGCATGCCATACTGGGTCAGACCAAGGGTCCATCAAGCCCAGCATCCTGTTTCCAACAGTGGCCAATCCAGGCCATAAAAACCTGGCAAGTACCCAAAAACTAAGTCTAGAGTATCTACAGTTTAACACCGACCTAGCTCTGCTTCCACTTCTGTGCTCATGTTTCAACTTCTTAGGCATTGGATAAGTGCAGTTCTGGATATTATTCATCATTTGAATTGTTATTCAGCATTGGCATATTAGATGAGACCCTGATTCACTAAGAGGTGAACTGTAAAAGTCCGACGCGCGCACTAATTAGGGGATACGCGAAGAAGCTGGGCTCGTGCGCGCCGAATGGATTTTAAAAGATGCCGAGATACACACACGTTTTCCACAGCAGCATGCACATCTCAAACGTTTTCAGAAAGGGGGGCAGGCATGGACGTGGTCTGGGGGAGGCACGGCCATTTCAGGGCAGGAACCTAAGATGCGCACGTCTATACAGATGCGACCTGGCGCGCGCCGAGGCCCCCCCGCCATGAAACTTTACTTCTGCTAGGGATGACCTGTACATTAAAAATTAACACTGGGCAGATCTGCGGGGTTTTAAGGGTCAAGGCTATTAAACTAAGGGGTTTGGAGGACCTCTCTCTTAACTTGGTGAAATGGGGAAAAACTGGGAATGATATTGGCACGCACCCCTTTTAAAATCCCCCGATTTATTTATTTTTTATTTATTTTAGATTCATATTTCGCTTTTCACACTTTTTGTTTTTTCAGTGCTTCAACGTGGATTACATTCAGGAACTGTAGGTATTTACACGGTAGGAGTGGGGTTTACACGGTAGGAGTGGGATTTGCGCACACATGCATGCTCCCACTAAAAATTTGGCGTACATGTGCGCAAGGCCAGGTTATTTTATGACACGCGCGCATAGGTTATAAAATAGTCGCGTCCCTGGGCGCGGGCTGATGCATGCACGCACAGCGGTTTACAAGTTTCCATCTTGGGCTGTTGTCCCGTTCTTTGCTTTCAAGGGAAGCGAACGTTTAGAGAATCAGACCCTGAGTGCTTGGCTGAAATCTGGCTTGGACCTGTTAGGTGCTGCTACTGACAAACCTAGGCTACTCTCCGGGACAGAACGCTGGGCTAGATGGACCTTTGTTCCACCCCAGCTTGGGCGATTTTAGGTTCTTATTTTCTCAGGAAAATAAAAAATAGATGAATTTGCTTCTGTACAAATCATTTACAAGGCTTCAGCTGGAGCATTATGTCCAATTCTGGAAACCACACGCGTGAAAGGATAAACACAAAGTAAAAGGAGTCCAGAGGAGAGCATACATCACAAGCCCCATGAAGTGAGACGTTACCCGGAGGAGAGCCGGCAGAAAGGGATACCACAAAGATGCTGAAATACCTCCAAAGGTGTAAATAATGCACCAGAATCAAACATTTATCCGAGGATTAGAAGAGCTAAAACAAGGGTAGACTCAAGAGTCACACGAGGGAATATTTCCTTTGCGGAAAGGATGGAGTCCACTTAGAAAAACCTCCAAGGGAGGCAGAGTACCGGAATTCAAAAAAGCGTGGGACAAGTACAGAGGCCCCGTGGTGGTTGGAAAGCAGGAATAAAGGCCGACAGCAAGTAGTATCTACAGTATTACTGCATGATGGGGACATGGGTAACCTCACTAGGCATTTGTGGCTTTTTATCTACCTTCACTTTCACTGTTTCTAGCATAAACAGGGAAAGAGAAGATGGCGTAAATACTAAACAAACAGTCCTGACCTTTTATTAAGAAATACGTCTGGAGGTATAAGCCAGCTTTTCAGTCAGCATCAGGAGATTAAAACATAATTTTAAAAAGTGTTATGTGCCCATAAAAACTCAAGAGTCTCATGCAATCAGACACAAAATGGTAAAATAAATACAATAACATAAAATAACGTAACATAAGCCTGTAATACTTCTCTTACAACCTGAACTAGGGGGTGAATTTTCAAAGGGTTGCACACATAAAAATGAGCATATATGAACATATAAATTAGCATATGCACTCTGAAGTCGGTATTTCTGTTTTGCGTGCACATATATATGCAAAAAAAGAGGAGATGCAGGTGCCTTCTGAGGCACGGCCAACAGTCACACGCGTTAAGTTGCGATTTTAAAACACGATCGTGTACATTTTATAAGCCACTTACTAATTGTCTTGCGTAATTGATACGGGACTTGTTTATGGTGTACTATGGGCTGGGGGGGGAGGTCCGGGTGAACGGGGGGGGGGGGGCAGTTCAGGCTGAAGAACCAGGAGGGTCTCGATGCCCTGGAGGAGGGCTGGGCAAGCGAAGTGGCGGGATCGCAAAACGGGTGATTTCAGTTGCGCGCACGTTTTAAAATGATGCTGACCTCCGCGCATAAATTGAGTTTTACACAAGTCCCGCCTTTATTCGAGCATCTATTTTTAAAATTGGCAGGAAAAGTACATTGAAATACTCGCTTTCCATGCATTTCCTGTATTCACGCTCATGCATACATATGCGCGTGTGTTGCGGGGCAGGCATGCATGGATTATAAAACACGCTCGTACATGATACACCCAGGTTATAAAGGACCAGCGTTGATCTCTGCGCAGCCATATACGTGCGTATATGGGGCCACGCACACTAGTTTGAAAGTTATCCTTTTTATGTTATAAATAACGCAGGGAGCACGAGATCTCTGTTAAGTATAGATTTATCCTAGAGGATGGACATTTTATTAATGATAGGAAAGAAAAGGAAAGACATTACGTGCTTTTCATAATAATAATAATAATAATAAAGTTCCCAACTGCATATAACATCACATATTTATTGAAAGGTCCTTTTGCTGTCATAAGCCAAGAGAGGGTAGCTCAGGTGTTCTCTACAGCTCCCGGCTATTTTTATTCTTTAATATTTGATTCATAGTCCACTTTTTCATGCATTTCAAAGCGGATTACATTCAGATATTGTAGCTGTCCCCAGATGCTCATTTACTGAACATTTTTCCCAAGGACCCAGAGCAGGTGAAAAGTAAGTTTCTTCCTGAGGCAGTGGAGGGTGAAGGGACCAAGAGTGGCAGTGGGATTTGAACCCTGGCTGAGCTGCTTTGTAGCCCGCTGCCCTGACCACTAGGCAAGAATTTGCAAAAAGTACAATTTTTTTTGTTTGTTTGTTTTATGAATACTTCAGCATGAAATCCACACCTTTTCCAGGGAAGCTTTGGTT
This sequence comes from Rhinatrema bivittatum, assembly GCF_901001135.1. Taxonomy (NCBI): domain Eukaryota; kingdom Metazoa; phylum Chordata; class Amphibia; order Gymnophiona; family Rhinatrematidae; genus Rhinatrema; species Rhinatrema bivittatum. The sequence goes on along the minus strand of NC_042627.1, from coordinate 73,173,775 downwards.
AAGGATTTTAATGCCCAGTTTTCAAACAAAACATACAAAAAAGGATGAGCTCTTATAGAATTAAAAGCAAATTCCCATGAAACTTACTGCAAAGCCAATGGAATTCAATGAATGTGTAAAAAGTAAATTTGTCATTTTCTTGACAAGGTTTTCATCTCTCTGATTTCGGTGTGAAATCTTATTTACACATCTGTTCTGTAAAGTAGGCCTGATAAACAGAAGCATAAAAACAGTAATTATTCTAAATTTTTTAATAAAATTGCATTCCATACATTTTAGGTTCTGGTTTTTTTTGTACCTAGGGAGAGTACGTTTGTAAAACTGCAAGTAAATTATGCAGCAGCTACGCCCGTGAATTACACTGATTTGCAAAGCAAACTTATGTGCGTGAGTTTGCTTTGAAAGTTATGTGAGAGTCCATGCAGATTCTCACCTGCACAGAGTTACACCTGTGCAATTTGGGGCAGATCTTAAAACATACGTGCGGGCGTAGATTTGTTCGCGCAACCCAGCGCGAACAAATCTACGCCCGATTTTATAACATGCGCACGCTGCCGCGCGCATGTTATAAAATCCAGGCTCGGCGCGCGCAAGGGGGTGCACACATGTGCACCTTGCGCGCGCTGAATACGAGGGGAGCCCCGATGGCTTTCCCCCATTCCCTTCAAGGCCGCTCCGAAATCGGAACGGCCAGCCGGCGCGCCATTCCCCGGCCCGAGGGCTGCTTCGGAGGCCTCGGCCACGCCCCCGGAACGCCCCGGAATGCCGCACCGCCCCCGACACGCCCCCCCCAAGCAAAGCCCCAGTACTTACGCGCGTCCCAGGGCTTTGCGTGCGCCGGCGGCCTATGCCTATGCAGCATAACCCTTGAGCGCGTAGATCTGGATGGATTTACGCGCGCAAGGCTTTTAAATTTTACCACTTTGTGCATGAGAATTTACACACATTTTTTTTAAAGTATGACGGTAACTTTCATACCTATGCGCATGTGCGCATTTGTGCGTATACATCGGCCCACACCCAGGTACACTATTATTTTATAAGTTACAAGTGCATGTTATAAAACAGCGTGGCTGTGCACTCATGTGCTCCAAATTTTAAGCAGGCGCGCGCAAGTGCAGGAATTTTAAAGGGGCATGCGCTGACGCCATTCCCAGTTTTACCAGTCGTCCCCAGTTCACCTAGTTAAGAGATAGATCCTCCAATCCCCACCCAGTTTGATAGCCTTCACTCCCCCCAGTTAGCTCTGACCATTAAAACCCCCAAGATCTGCCTAGTTTTCTTTGAATTTTAACTTACTACGGCATCAATAGCAGAAGTAAAGTTACGCGTGCACATCTCAGGTTCATGCCCCAAACTGCCCATGCCCCCTCAGACCATGCCCCTACTTTGCCCCTTTTTGAAAACTTTCAAGATGTGCGAGCTGTAGGAGATACGCACATATCTCAGCGGCTTTATAAAATCTGCTCTGTGCGAGCGAGCCAGACTTCTTTGCACATCCCCTAATTAATGCATGCGTTGGGCTTTTAAAATTCACGGCTATGCACGCAAATCCAAACTCCACCCCAGTACTGCCACCCTGGAGTTCCTCTTTTTTGTGTGCATAAAAGCATGCATGAAATTGGGTTTTCTGCATACCCACACACAAACCCCTGGAAGTTTTATAACATACCAGTTATGTTCAAGAATGTCTTTGAAAATGAACTCCAAAACAAGCAAAATTGTATGTAGGAGGATTTTCGAAAAGATGGACCTTCATAATCTGAAGGCAGATTTGATTTTTCAAAGAATAAGGGGCATGGGCCATAAAACTTGTGCTAAAACCTTTTCAGTGTGCAACCCTCTAAATTCAGAAACCCAACTTTCAAACCTATCTATGTATGAACAGATAGATAAGGGGACCAGCGGAGATTAATGCTAGTATCTTAGAAACTGTATGGCGGGAGCTGTACAGTTTCTAAAATAACGCATATTTCTCTCCAAAAGTACACGCTTATGTTTCAGCATGCGCAAATGTTTCTAATACAAGAAAACATACAATTCCTCTACCTAGTTTATAAACATATGTGCATTGCAGCCTGCATTGCTTCTGGCCATGGAATGATTTATTTAAAACAATGTATTACCCATGCATGCCGCAGCTCGGGGTGGGTTACATAAAACACTCTCAATCGCCATCACATGAAAATATGCAAACAATTAGAAAATCCAGAACAACACTGGCGGTGCTTCACCACTACCCAAGTGACAAGATATAATATGGCTGCCGAGAGGCGACTCAGGCAGCAGAATTCAGAGCTGCAAGGACGACAGTGTCCGATAACAGGTCACTAACCAGTTGCAAGAAGTTGTGGTGCTGGCAGCAGATAAAATTGCGCTGCAGGCGTAGCGTCCTTGATTGTGGTTTTATGGAAAAAAATTATTATATATGGAAACGTTTTATTGACCGTCTCTTCACTGTCTACGCTGGTGCCGGCAGTATGCTCCCACCTACGCTCGTCCCTGCTCCACCCTTCCTCTTTGACGCTTCCTGTGCTCCAGCTGCTCAGGATAATCTACCTCATGGCTCTCTTCTATCTGCTCATGCGCCATTGCTATCGTTAGTCCTGTAAGGATTCTAGACTATGATGCAACGGCAATTGTCATTAACTTCAGTTTTAATCCACCTTGTGGACATGTTTTGGGGAAAGGCACAATATCAAATGTGTCTAACAAAATAAGTTAATCTAGCCCCTTCCTGTACTGCCGTTCACTTGCAGAAGGCCTCAGCTTCTTTGTGTGTTTGAAAAAGGTTTAATGGGGAAAATGCCTCATTTGGATAAATAAATCACATACAAGGATGAAGAATGAATGCCCAATTAGCTCTGTGTGCATGTTCCGTTATGCATTTATTCCAAAATATACGTGTGTATGTGTGTCATATTTTTCCATTTACATTTCAACATGTTACTACCATATGTGAAACAGAGATATAACAGTGGGTGCAGTGACTGAAAATGTAAACTAATTATATGGCAACCAAACATTCCTCAATTATATGCCTAAGGCATATTTATAGTTATGCCATACGAATTGCACTCTACAAATAAACAGATTGCAGAAGAGCATTGCAACATGGGGGATGGAAATAGGTAGCTGCCCTGTTCTGGCTTTTATAGGTATTGGGGACCGGGACGGGGGCGGGGGCGGGGGGAGGGGGTTAATCTTTTGAAATTCATTCGAGAGGTCCCAAAGCTGGAGACTCCCAACCATTAAGAGATCACAATCAAAAGTTAACAGGTGACTGTCCACTGGGTTTTGCTACAATCCACAGACAAAGCAATTGAGATGAAAAGACAAGCGTTGCCGAACATGCTATACTTCAGAAATAAAATCATATTGTAATGGAAATCGAGGTTCTTCTTTTTTTTTAAATTTTTTATTTATGCATTTCCAATATTATAACAATCAATTATTAAAGTGTATACAAACAATTGCAATATACCTAATGGTAATTAAACTTTTACAAATAGGATCAATTAACCTCCTCACAGTTCCTCACAGCTCACAGCTCAACCCTCCGTTAGAGACCTCGGAGTCCTTCTTGATCCCAACCTAAGTATGAAACCTCACATCAACTCCATCCTCAAAACTGGCTTCTTCAAGCTAAATGTACTAAAGAAACTCAGACCCCTGCTCTACGCCCATGACCTCCGCACAGTGATCCAAGCTACCCTCACCTCCAAACTAGATTACTGTAATGCCCTCCTCTTAGGGCTCCCATTGTCTTCTATCAAACCCCTTCAACTTCTGCAAAATGCTACTGCAAGACTCATTACAAACACACGCAAACATGACCATATTACCCCCATCCTCAAGGATTTACATTGGCTCCCCATAATGTCCCGTATACACTACAAAACTCTGACCATAATTCACAAGTCCATTTACACCCACAACTCCAACTGGCTCGACCTCCCTTTCACTGCCCCCCTGTCCATCCGAGCCACCAGATCTACCAACAAAGGCACCCTACACGTTCAATCCTTGAAACAGGCACATCTCTCCTCCACCCGAGACCGTGCCATCTCTATTGCCGGGCCCGTTCTCTGGAATACACTACCTGTCCACATGCGACTTGAACCCTGTGCATTTAAATTCAAAAAGAAATTAAAAACTCTCCTGTTCAACCATGCTTACACAGAATAACTCCCTCCACTCCCCCTCGCAGTCCCCTTTCAGGTAGCCTCCTTATTAAGGAGACTTTCATTGTAAATTGTTTTGGTTATTACCTTCTTGTTCTCCTATCCTTCCTACTGCCTTTCTGTTCTTCCCCCCGCCCAGTTACATTCCCCTGTTGCAATGTATTTTCCAATCTTTCAGTTACTATGTGAACCGGTATGATGTCCCCACAAATACCGGTATATAAAAGTTTCTAAATAAATAAATAAATAAAATTATCTGCGACTAATAAAGGAAATCCAGGTATAGCTAATTATAAACTGAGCGATTTCACTGAGCCCCGGTGCTCCCCACCACGTCCAAATTCTAAGAACCCCGAGGCTACCCCTGGAATAGAGGGGGAGTCACGGTGACACAATTACTTTATCCACAGAAGTAATGAGGAGTGGAGACCAAGCTGTGGGGGGAGAAGGGGCTCTGAGACAGGAGTTGGAGATAATTCTACCTCGGAAGCCATCAGAGATTACGACAGACTTACTGTGGTCGGCAATTAAATCCTTAGAATTAGCGATTATTAATATGTCTCAAAATATTATAGGTTCTCAACATAAAGTTCTTAGCTTAGAGAGTTCGCTATTGATGGGAAATCGAGGTTCTGAGCTTCTCTCCCCACCAATAAGGAAGGGAGCCATGGGAAGCATCGGAGCACTAGGAAATATCCATCCTTTACCTTGTAACCCCTCATCCACATCAAACAAGTCCATTTCCGAGGAAAGAAACCCTATTAGCATATCCAAAGTCAAGGCGCACAAGTGGAATTTTATTTTTTTTCGGTTCGATTACTTTCAGCAGTCACGGGCTGGGTGTCCAGGGTGTGGGGGAGAGTGGAAGCCCTGTAATTGGGTTTTTTTTTTTATCCCCCTGGCCTAAAACAAGGATCTGCTTAGGGGGAGAATTAAATTGATTAGTGAGCAATGTTTACCCTTCTCTCGTCATCAAGCAGACAACTAATTGCTGACATTAATGATTAATTAGCATGGAGGCAGCTCAACAGCCTGCAGAGGAGATGATTAAAGCTGGTATTAGATGTTTTCTCTAAGGCCAGGCGGTGAGCGCATGTGGTAATTAAAGACTGTTTGCAGTATCTTCTGTCTTGGGTATCTCTTGCAATTTATGAGGAGAAACAAGTCAGGGGATTATAAGAAGGTTTGCAAGCGTGCATCTGTTTGGCCACTTGTTAATGGATTAATATAATGACTAGTCTAAATTCTAATTATCTGTAGGAGACTCTTTCCCCAACATGAAAATCAGGATAAAGTGTTACATTAATCTTCTTAACGCCAATACAGGAGAGAATTAGAAATTCCAGATTCCTGCACGAAATGCCATTCTTTATGGATGAAGATGCTCTTTCCTTGGTGATTAAAATGCTTGCCTGTTTATCCTTGTTTTTATGCTGCATAATCTCCTTTTGATAAGTTTTGAGAAGGCGATTTTCTGTTCTAGAGCTTGGGTTTGACTGCCAGCATTTCAGTCCCATTAAGATGAGGGTTTTAAAAAAAAAATCATATGTAAGGCCCAATTAAGACCTTAGCAGAAGGCAGTATGTTCTAGAAAGAAGAAGTGAAGTGATTTACACAGTACGTAGTCCATTCCTAAGGAGAGGGATCACTGTAAAAAGTCTATAAAGTACTCCCAGAGAGTCAGTAGGGGGAGTCAGGGTGAAAAGGTGAATGATGCAGCATAGTGGCTGGCTTGCTCCCAGAGGGCAGCAGGAGATGAAGGGGGACATTTTCTTCCCTTTCTAAGTTGGAGGACAGGTCAAGGGCCCACTTGTGCAGAAAGAGAGGTCTGGTGTATTGATGAATTGTGAAGCTATGCACATCTGCATCCAGAGGAGGGAGGAGAGCTGCAGAGTACCAGTATTATAGGAAGAATCTGTAGAAGGCACAGAGCAGGATGTTTCACAGAAAGCTTTCTTTTAAGGAGCTTCTTCTGTAATCTTGGGGCACATGCAGGTCCATTGTCCCAGAGACAGGAATAACCTCTTTTCTTGAAGGTCTCAAAGGTTTATGGAGATTCTTTCTCTGCTCTCAACAAGGGTTACATGAGCACATTCAGCACTGTTGCATCGTTAGTCACTTCACCCATCAGGAAATGTTCTGGACTGCTGTGCTCAAACCCTTTCTTGGATGTAGCTGGCTGCCCATCTTCTGTCAGGCCCAAGTGATTTAACGGTGCAGACTTTCCAGCCCTCCATCAAGGTGTTCGTGCAAGGTCTCGTAACTAATACAGCTGAACTGACAGCTCTTGGCAGGTCACAGTGTCTCATCCAAACTGAAGTTTAGATATAAATTTGTCACCGCTTTTCTTGGAAAGAGTACAATGTTTGACTTCTCTAGTTGACTGAAATATGCCGTACCCAGGTCTAGATTTAAAACAGCAATTTCTCATCCAAAAGTTGAAATCTGGTCCAAAACAATTCTTAACACTCAGCTCAAAAAGGCAGATTTCAGCCGTTTTGAGTTTGACAGAAATTCTACATTTCCCCAGATTCAACAGGGAAAACTATCTGATATTTTTTACAGCAGAGTGGGGGGGGGGAATTCTGAAGTAATGCTAGGCAGCTGAGAGACCAGAGGACATATAGACAAGCTATGAACAAGTCTGGGCAAGGGTCAAACCCGAGTAGTCCATCTGTGGGGGGAGTAGCAGACAAGGAGCACAGGTTATGGAAGGGGTGTGCAGCCAAAAAAAAACGTGTTTACTTTTTTTGGTTTTATTTCTTTCTTTCTTTTTCATTTTATTTTGTTTTTAGAGTGCACTAATTTTGAGTTAGTGCACACTAACTTGCATTAGTGCACGATAACTCAAAATTAGTGCACGCTAAAACGAAACAAAAAAAAAACCGCACTGCACATTCCTAGAAATTAACTGGAAACAGGAACACCAAAGAAAGTCCAGCAAATGTATTGTACCCGCAAGAAACTACACACAGAAAAGTTACATAGTCCAGCCAATCCAGGCTAAGTCCTGCTAGTACAATCAATTGGAAGAAGGAGGGTGTATTGCAGCTCGAACAGAAAGCTGTGAGTCTGCTTAAAGGCAGTGGATGTTCAAGGCCAATCAGACTTTACAGATAAGTTTTAAAAATCATCCAGATATGAATCCTCGCTTACATGTACAGTACACATCACTGAACAGAGTCCCACAGCACAGATTCATTTTGGCTTCTAATCTAGTAGTAAGGAAAACAGTAAATTGAGATGGACCAGAAAACAATATAGAAAGTTGCCTGAAACTGAACTATGCATTTACATGGGTAATTTAACCAAAATTTGCCTCTTAACTATAACACCTGAGGAAGCATTAATAAAAACTATTCCCTTCTGCGTTGAGTAGAATGCACCAGATCAGGAAAAATATGCACAGCAGAATCTAAAAAGGAATCATCTTTATGTTGGAAAAACAATTTTAGCACCCAGTTCCTATCAGGTTCTAACACAAAATTCACTATAAAAGTAGAAACAAAAGTAGCTACCAAATCTTCCTTTTCTAAAACTGAAGCAACATCTAGAAAATCAAAAGAGCTCATAGTTACATCATTTTGTGATTTTTTTTTAACAAAAGGTGGTATATAATAAGCTTTTGCAATGGGCGGGCAAGCATTTTCTGGTATCTTCAGCGCCTCCATAAAATAATGCTTTAGTAATTGTAATGGAGGAGATGTATGGATTTTTGGAAAATTAAGAAAACGTAAAGTTTTGCTCCTAATGCTGTTCTCCAACATCTCCATTTTATTATGAATCAGAGTATTGTCTTTAGATAAAGTCTTTACTTGCTGTTGTACCGTCCCCATAGCGACCTCAAATGTTTCCAAAGATCTTTTATTATCCAAATGGATTGTGAAAAATTGCAGGAGAACCTTGCAAGTGTGGAAGACTGAGCATTTAAATGGCAGATTAAATTTAATATGGATAAATGCAAAGTGATGCACATGGGGAAAAACCACCCACACCGTAGTTACACGATGTTAGGTTCCATATTAGGAGTTACCGCTCGGTGTTAACACCAGGAAAAGGACCTGGGAGTCATAATGAAAAAATACTTTGAAATCCTTGATTCAGTGTAGTGGCGGTCAGGAAAGGGAAACAGAATGAGGAATTATTAGGTATGGAGAATAAAATGGTGAATGTCTAATGCTTCTGTATCTTACCATGGTGAGGCTGCACTTAGGGTACTGTGTGGAGGTCTGATCACCGCATCTCAAAAAAGAAATAGCTGCATTGGAAAAGGTACAGAGAAGGGCAACCAAAATGATAAAGGGGATGGAACAGCTCCCCTATGAGGAAAGGCTAAAGAGGTTAGGGCCATTGTTCAGCTTGGAGAAGAGACTGCTGAGGGGGGGATATGATAGAGGTCTATAAAATCATGAGTGGAATAGAATGGGTAAATGTAAATTTGTTATTTATTTTTTCAAAAAATGCAAAGACTATGGGACACTTCATGAAGTTAGTAAGTAGCACATTGAAATCAAATCAGAGAAAATTCTGTTTTACTCAATGCACAATTAAGCTCTGGAATTCATTGCCAGGGATATGGTTAAGACAGTTAGCGTAGCTGGATAAGTTACTGGAGGAGAAATCAATAAACTGTTATTAACCAAGTAGATTTAAGAAATAGCCACTACTTATCACTGCACAATAGCAGCATGGGATTTATTTACTGTTTGGGATCCTGCCAGGAATTTATGAGCTAGATTGGCCACACTGTTGGAAATTATTCTGGGCTTGATGGAGTCTTGGTCTGACACAGGCAAATTCTTATGTTCTTAACTGGAGCTCTTTAACTTTCCCAGGAATATCCTGTAATTATTGGGAAAAATACATGGAACTGGTGGTTATAGATTGTTCCACTTTGGCAACTGCATCCCAGGTCCCCCTCTAATGGGAAAACAGATGATCTTAACAAGGTCGGTAGAGGGGAAGGACTGGCTAGAGAGCCGTCCCACTGAGGACTTCCATACAAGTTTCCAAATTGATCACTTCCTCGCGTTACAACTCCACTCCGGTGGCTACAGCAGCTTCTATGGGTCCTCCTCCCGCATGGCGTCTGATGACATCACTAGATGCCTCAGCCATGCTTCTTTCCATGAATTAGCAGAGGAGGGAGCCGATCCACTGGAATAAGCGATGCTTCAAGGTGCAGAGGAGCAGGAAGAGATCTACCAAGTGACTGCCCTTGCAAAGAAAATACTCTGGGGGTGTCTAAGGTAAGAGAGTCCTCACCTCATGCGAGTCCATGAGCCCTTCAGATGTCACAGCTGCAGACTCAGCAGAAAAGACCCGAAGCTTCTCCTTTCTCTTCACCGTTGCCAGAAGAACCGGGTTAGGGTTCCACGCAACGCGCAGAATTCAAAGCCATGTATCCACCATCTTGGACATGTCCCCCGCCTGTTTGTTTTTCTTTTGTTTCATTTTAAAAACAAATTGAGGACATTTCCCATTTCATTTCATGTCAAATCAATGCACATCCCAATGAAATAAATAACTAACTTCCACATTACATGTAACTGTACCATTAATTTAATTTTCCATCATTATTCTAAGGTGCCCTGGTCAGAGTGCCATATAAAAACAGAAACAACAATGACTGCAATGTCATTCGTGCCAGTGATGCTTTGATAAATGGTCTGCAATGAAAGCTTCTATTTAATAGGATTAAAAAGCTTCAGGATCTACATAAAATGCAATTAGCCTGACAGCCACAACAAATCTGATATTTTTGAGGAAAGGAACAGTCAGAATTTTAACACCACAGAAAGTCTACAGCACCACCGTACTCAGCTTGACAAATATAAAATGAAGAATGACTTGCTTTAGTGTTACTTCATCTACAACCGCCTCTCATGATATTTTCCACAAAACAGAAGTTACCTCTTGAAAGATTTCCATCTAATATCAAGGGTTTCATGAAGCTGCAATATTTTGTAGTATATTTATCACTGGAGCTGTTCTGTTTTACCCATATCAGCCCACTTGTTCTGAGTTGCCCAGAAGAATCCCAATAGATTCATACCCGTTAACATTCGTTACTCGAAGCATCACAGGATAACCTATATATAAGTTATCCCAATCACAAGGCAGGGTGAGGGAGTAGCCTAGTGATTAGAGCAGACTGAAAACCAGCAAAGGATTCAAATCCTACTGCTGTTCCTCGTGACATTGGACAAGTCACTTTACCCTCCATTGCCCCGGGTACAAACGTAGGGGGTCATTCACTAAGCCTCAGAGCATTTTATATACCATGCACTATTTTACCCCTGATAGCACAGGTATGGTAACAGACTTGCTTGAAAAATTGCAAGCCATGTTATTATAATGAAAGTGGATCCCGATGCTCCTGAGGCTGTCAGCTAAAGGGACCGAGAGGCCTGAACAACCTCCCACCGCCCAATGTGTGCAAACCCCGGCAGAGTCCCTTGTAAGACCCTTGTTCCATCCCCTCCCCCTCCCCCCTGTTGCCTTTAGAGGCACTCAGAGGTAGCTATTCAATAGCCATTTAGACCACTAACAAAATGGCAAGTTTTGGTATATTCAGCAACATCAAAACAAGCCAAAAAATTAAATATTAATGAGAAAATTATATTATTTAATTGATATCACCTGAGAAAATAAAATACAAAACACCCTACCAGATGCTTTTTCAAGCAAAAAGATCTAGGGGTAGATAATTAAACTTCCCATGGTCTGGCAAATCCAGTGGGTATTTTTACCTGCGGAGTTTGCCGCAATAATCAAAGCAAAACCATGAGGGTAACTTTATTTTAATTGTTGCTCACTCAAAAGTACCCGCAGAAATTTGCACCTGCATTTTTGTAGATTCTTTTTTTTTTTAGGCAAAAAACCATGCTTAGTTTTTGAATATTCAAATTATGCATGTAGGTCCCTCCCCCGACGTAACCCTTGCCCGAGAATGCCTAGAAAAGTACACTGCTGAAAGTACATGCATTATTGCACACCTTTGTAGAGAGTAGGTAATTATCGAACGGCCCATATCTGCAGATAAAACACCATAAAAATGAATTTCATTATTGCCCTCCCATAGGAAGTTTCTATAACCTTTAAACCTAAGGTCCACCGGCAGCACGGTCTTCATTTCATAACGATAGCCTTCTTTCATGGGAATGGCAGTGTCAGATGGATAATTTATTAGGAGATGCACGGCAATGCAGGGCACTTCATCCCTTAGGGTTGATATCAAATATTAGCTTGTCACTAGAAGACTTGATTAAACTGGTATGCAGTAGTATTTTGCCCTTTAGCTGCAGAAATAGCCCCAGAAAGAACATATTTTGTAATTTTTAAAATGGATGAAATTTTATTCCAAGTTTTGAGGCGCAGCAAAGGGATACGTGCAGCAGTTCATAGCTGAAAGCCACTATTATCACAGTTTCTACTGAAGGGGGGTCAATGTACTAATCTGCATTTTTGTACCAGTTTGCTACGGATACTGATCCATAGCAAACTTAAAGCCTTAAAGAATATGCTGTATCACACAGGAGTTGGTTTTTCCATTTCTAATTCACTTTAAGGCCCCTGAAGAAGAGTTTCTCGAAACACCAGCGGTGTCGGGCGTTTGGTCGAGCAAGGCTGAAGAGCCGCCTGCTCTAAATTATTTCTTGAAAAAGATAAGTGTATTTTTCCGTGGTTCAGTGACATTAGAAACAAAAAAAAGGGGGATAATTCACCTTTTTCAAAGTTCCGTATTCTTCTTTTGTGTTTATAAGAATGGCATATGTCAACGTGATTTAGAACAAAAAGGACTTTTCACACAAAAAATTACAAAAAAAGAAAAATTGGGACACCCTATGATTACAATAAGAGTGTTTGCACATACAAGACAAGTGCATAAGAGATTTGAAACACCTTTTGGGTGTACATGTATAGCCACTCATTTATGAGGGTGAACCCGTCCCACTATATTCACGCTGTTGTATGTGATTCCTTTTTGATATATTGTTTGTAATTCTATCACATACTTCACCAGTTTTTCTAATTTTGACTTTTGAATATCGACACCATTGTTCCAGATAAATGGTAGTCATCTTGGGGCCATTCCAGGATGCAGTTGAAATAGCCAAATAATTTATACAGCTAACTCTAGACGTATACAGGAGGAGGGTTAAAGTTAGCCAGGAACATATTCCTGGATAATTTTAACTTAATCAGCTACATTTAAAGGATATAACCAGTGAAGAAGAATTAGTTTAAAAAAAAAAAAAAACACGTTAGCTGAGAGGGCCTTCCAACCTGATCACCCATCCCCCACCCTCCAAAAAAAAGCTGATCCCAATCCTTCTGAGCCTCCCAAAATATATAAGTACTGTTGTGGGGCCCATAGGCCTAAAATGTCTGCCTCGCCGCTCCCCAGCACCACCACCAAAAGTCTGTAGACATAAGGTTGGCCAAATTTCCAGTCAAAGAGAGCCCCTTAATCCTCCTGCCCAACCAGGGCTTCCTGAAATCCCTTAACATGACTGGGAGATCAGAACATTCATCCGGCTCCTGTTGCAATGATGCTACATGCACCAGGAGCCAGATACATCTTCCAAGCTCCCAGAGTTTGGGGGGGACATGGTGAGGCAGGAAGATTAGGATGGGTTCGACAGGAGTGGGGGAGGGGAGTGGATGTCCTTCTGACTGTCCGACCTTATCTCTAGACTTTTGGTGGAGGGGGGAATAAGCAAGAAGGTTTTCCAGACCTATAGGCCTGCAGCAGTGCTTGCATTTTTGGCAGGCCCGGGGTGAGGGATCAGTCAGCCAAGCTGGCCTTCCTTTCGAGGTGGTAGGGGATGGAGGGACTGCTCGGCTAATTTTTTTTTTTTTTTTAACTAGCACTCCTTAACTCGTTAAGTCCTGTGAATATAGCCAGTTAAATTAAAGTTATCCTGGAATGCATTCCCAGATAACTTTGAAACCTAAGTGGCAATTTCAAAGTTATCTGAATATGTATACAGAGCTAATTTTATTCATTGGAAATCAACTGGACATTTATCCTGCTGAATATCCCAGATCACTTAGCCGGCTAACTTTAGCCAGATAAGTTATACATTTTAGGATTTTTTTTGAATAATGGCCTCCCACAATTTATAGTGATTCTTAATTATCTTTCTACTATTCATTTATTGTTCCATTTTGCTATAAATGAGTGACTCCATTGGAAGCTTTTATTTACTTTGCAGATACTTTTCTGTTATTTCGAATCATATTTAATTGGATCAAACCCTGACCACTCCATCGGTGGACAAGAAAACAATTCTTCCACAAATATTAATGTACCATCCTTCTGAAAAAAACAAAATGTTTATAAAAGTGCCCCTGCATGCATCCTCCACAGAACAGAAACCATGGACTTCAGATAATTTAAATCATTCCTGTGTTGTACAACACGACTGTCTAATGACCGCAAATTAAATCAGTCTAATGTAAGAGTAAAAATGATCTTTTCCAGGCCAGATCACAATAAATGGGTATGAGAGGCATCAGGGCTTTGATCCGTAAACTGTTCTGCAGCAGGCGGTGAAGTTGCAAATGTTCCAGCATTTTATTTACAGAGAAACACGGACGGTTCATTTTTCACACTTGTCAAAGTATCCATTATCTTTACAACTCGTACAGTTTTAATCATATCCATGTGCATTACATAAGTGGATCTATTATTTGAAGGGAAAAGAGAAGCCAGCGAACCGCGATACAAGAATGAGTCATTGTAATTACACTAAGCTCTGGCTGTGAACAGTACCAGAAAACTGAAGTCATCACTGTATTCTCTACATGCAAACAGATCTTAGTTTCATCACGGTGAGGCAACCTCATGGAAGAGCTGCATTTTCTCAAACTAGTTTTATGCTTTCTATATTGCATTTGACCTTCAAGTGAAAATTAAAGCAAAGAGCTTGATTTGTCAAGCAGGCCTCAAAATTGGCCAATGCCAAATGGTAAGTTGTCTTTGCTCCTATGCTGCAATAGGCAACGTAATTGCTGTTCCAGAAGCTGACCCTGTGATCTAGATATTGCAGCTTCATACCATTGCCTTTGCTAAATGGCCCTTCACTAAGGCAACATTTTCTGCATAACTGTAGAAGGGCGTGGAGAAGAGACATGAAAATATTGAGGTCCATGGTCAGACCATTTGGCTAAGTTTTGGAACTTAGGCCTGGATTCATCATTCATCACTGAATGATGAATGATGAAGTCAGGCTCACTGGTCTATAGTTACCTGGATCGTCCCTGGAGCCTTTTTTAAATATTGGGGTTACACTGGCCACCCTCCAGTCTTCAGGTACAATTGATGATTTTAATGATAGGTTACAAATTTTAACTAATAGATCAAAAATTTCATTTTTTAGTTCCTTCAGTACCCTAGGATACATTCCATCTGGTCCAGGTGATTTGCTACTTTTTAGTTTGTCAATCAGACCTACTACATCTTCCCGGTTCACAGTGAATCTGTTCAGTTCATCTGACTCATCACCCCTGAAAACCATCTCCAGAACTGGTATCTCCCCAACATCCTCATTAGTAAACACAGAAGCAAAGAATTCATTTAGTCTTTCTGCAATGGCCTTATCTTCCCTAAGAGCTCTCTGTCATCTAATGGTCCTATTTGGCGTGCTACTGCCGATGATAATGTTGGTAACGTTTTCGCCCGCAGCAAAGACACCACTGACTCCTCCCTCCCCCTGCCCCGACTCCTCCCCTCCCCCTAATTAGCATTGTATCGCATGCGAAAAGTCCCTAACGCACGTGATAAAGCTTTAGTGAATGACCCTATTAGCCAGATAAATGTGGAGAATCGAAAATCCCCTGGTCTTACCACCCCTGCCGAAGCATGGATATGGTTTTAGCTGGCTGAAAACTTATCTGGCTATATCAGAGGCAACTCGGGCAGTTCTGGTATAGAGCAGCATTATCCAGCTATACTAGCCAGATAACATAGAATTTTGGCATTATTGGGCTAATGTTGCCAGATAATTTATGAAGCCAAAGAGCAGTTCTACAGTTAGCCGGATAATACATATCCGACTAACTTTAAAATAGCTGAATGTATTCAGCAGAGCACCCATGGCCAGAAATATCATGGCTAACTTTGCCAGCTAGCCAGTGGCTGAATATGGACCTCATTGATCTCTAAGGAAGAAAAGAGAGGGCAATTTATAATAATAATTATTATTTTTACCCAATTACAGTTGAGCATATAAAGACCCAGGGAGATGAAGGAACTGGCAGAGTCAGTGGGAAAACAAGATTTGAAGATATAGGTTCCAGGGGTTCTCTTCATTCCTGAGGGAAATTTATTATGATAAGATATTTTATCGCAAGAGGGGCAAAATATTGCACCCACTTGCTCCTGCCCTGTCATAGTCTCTTAACCAATGATGCTGGCGGCCCTCCTAATCAGCTCCAAAGTGACAGCCCTTCGGCATTGCCCGGGGGGGTTAGTGCTGCCATTTTTAAAGAGACCAAAATAGGCAGGAGTGAGTAGGAAAGAGTTAAATGGGGGCTGGAAGTCCCTAGCCTCTGACCTCAGTGACTTTTGGAATGGGAGGGTGGGTCAGAGGAGCTCAGTTAGGCCAAGCTGAGACATTTTACTGCAGGAGGGTTGGAAGAGCTCAGAGAGGTTCTGGCTGGGCTTGGGCCTGGAAAAAACAAAATTCTTGGGCCTGCAGCTCTCTCATTTTTGAAGGTAAGCCTATAAGTAGAGAATTACGATAATCTACTGTAGACATCACCACTTATTGCTTGGATGATTTTTATTATTTTATTAGATGTGTTCCTAATATCATTTATCTAATTTTTCTGTCATTACTACTTTTATTAATGTTAGTATTTATTTTATTGCATTGTTACTGATTTTCTGCTATTGTTATGCTATATATTGTACACTGAGTCATATTTGAGAAAGGTGATTTATAAGTCTGACAAACAAATAAATAAAATTTTCACCTGAGAATAACAAAAGCAGAGTTAATAACGCAATTAAGTAAAAAGGCATTTCACGCTGAAAATACATTATAAACACAATTAACAATTCAATTAAGTAAAAGGAATTGCACATTAAAACACAAAGCACATTTTAACTAACAGTAACAGCCTGACAGAAAAGCCATGCTTTAAAACTACAGACAGAGAAACATTACAGCAGGGAAAGGCCATATGGCAGATCCCTGAAAGCCAGAAAAGCTCCAGACAAGCTTCATGAGGATGTCTAAGTGTTTTGTTCCTCTAGAAGACTCTCATGACTTTATATAAGGATGGGGAGGGAGGGTACCAACCATGCCCCACAATCCCGATGTTCAATGACTTTCTGTGACTTTTCCTCGGTTGCAACATGCCATGATCACGTAGTTTAATTATATGAGACTTGCACCATAACGAAGTAGGAATAGCAGCGCTACAAATAAATGTGCATGTTGTACTGCCTATGCTTTGTAAAACAGAAGCCTGGAGTGGTTTCCCAGGTAAGTGATACAAGGGAAAGGATTTAAGGAATTTCATGGTAAGAGAGTGCGGCTTATTTTCTTAGTTTTACATAAAAAAATAGTAAAACACTGCAGCACTTCAGAAAACATGAATTAGATTTTATGGACTTAATTTCAAAGCTCAGTTGCACAGCTGCATGGGATGGACCTTTGTGCCCTGATGGGGTTTTTTTTGGGACTATGCAATTTCTAAATGTTTGCGTACTAAAACTGCAGATTTAGCAAAACGTGATCACGTAACTGACTGAAAAAGTACAAAACCTGACCACTTGTGTGAACCATTTGCTTGCATTCAAAACAAAATGCAAGCAAATAGCTCCTTAAAATCTCCAGTACTTGGACACGGGCCTAGGAATATTCCAGCACATCTTTTGCAATAAATATGGACTTAGAGCTTCCAGAGCTATTGTGAAAGAAGTTGCTTTTGAGGATTTTTAAGGGATATGAGATTGAGGCCCTATCATTAGGACAAGTGCAGTTGTTTTTAGCACAAGACGTAAATGTGCATGTCATCCAATGCTAACTCTTTATTTCTGGGTTTCTTCCAGTAGAACTATAAAGCTCTACTTCATAATCCTCCTACTGCGCTGGCAGGGTGCATGCAGCGTCATTTCCAGTTGATCTGACTGGCTTTTTTTCCCTGTCAATTGTATTGCGGGGTTTACATGTTTATTTAGCAGAGAACCTAATGAAGCTGTAAACAAGCTGAGATACTGTTGCTGCAAGACAACGTGCGTTTGTAACCCAAATGCATGTTAAGATGAATAGACCAATTAAAATAATTTCAAAACACATTCTAGGGATTGAATTACAGCTGTGACTTGGCATCGTTGTACTGCATTAATTTCAAATCCTCTTTAATTGCATTCCCTCTGTCTCCCAGAACTGCAAACCTTTGGAGGATTTACTATGAAAGGCTTTTTTTTTTTTTGCAGTAGATTCATCCAACAGCTGACTAGAGCAGAGACATGGCTGCATCCTCCTGTTACGGATGAGCAGAAACCGAAACCATCTGTTTAGAAATTCTTTGGTTCCTTTGAACTGAAGAAATTTTGCAACAAGCCTGAGGCAGAGGCACCATAGGACCATCTTATTGCCATCTCCTTAGTAATGTCCGGTTACTTCTTATGCCTCATCCCTCATGTCTACTTAGGTTCTATGATTTTCAGACTACGGAATCACTTTTACCTGTTTCATCTCTCAACTCTACCCACATTGCTTCCAGCTCCTAATTCTCTCTACCCATTCAGATTCTACCTTGCTTACTTTTTTCTCAGTGATAATGTTGTAGTTTATTGTGAGAATGTAGAAAGTTACATTGGGAGGATGGTTAAGAATTGAGAGAATTAGAAGCAATTTGGAGAGCTGCTGTATCTCTGAGGGGATTTTTTGTATACCCTCATTTTAATTAAAAGCACAACCAATAGTTTAACACTGCTTGTAATTAACAGACGTTGTCCAGGTTTTAAAATCCAAACCAGTGAAATGGATGTGTGAGAATGTGGAAAATGTAGTGAGAGACATGACTTTTGGTTATATGCTATCAACCAAGATAAAAGAAAGACTTTAAGTGTCAGAGAGGAGAGGTTAAAATAATACTGATGAGCAGCATCGTGGGAAGATTAACTTAGAAGCAGCTCAAGTTAGCAACAGTGGAGAGTGGGTGAATGAGAAATGGTATAAATTGAAGCCTCATATAATCTCTTAATTGTAGCAAGGGAAGAATGGGCGTTGTAGGGGGGAAGAGCCAGATAAGTAGCGATATTCAAACTTATCTGGTTATGTTAGTTGGATAAGTTACACCTGCTCAAAAGCAAATCTAAAGTTAGCCATATAAGTCTTATCTGGCTAATTTACTTAAACATTTATGTTTGAATATCTACCCATGAATTTCTATTTTCATTATTGAACATTGAGATTTAGGTGGGGGGGGGGGTAACTTATTGTACTAACAATACATTTGTAACTTGGATTATTGACCACATCGCTGTGTTAAAATCTAGTAAATCTTATGAAATCTCAGTAGGACAATCTAAAACTTGCTATTCAAAATAAGCACCTCTGAGGTTTGCTTCAGTGTCATTGAAGAATTTTGTAAGTCATTGTAACATAGTTGATATGTCTGATGAGAGCATAAAAAGATCATTTATTCTGCCCAGGGATTCATGTCCACAATGGCCAAGGATACATCCCAACAGTCACAAAGTGCGACCATCTATGGATTTTCACTTCTTATTCAAGGCAGTTTTTCTTGTCTTCGTCCATTATACTCCACCCTCCTGAGTAGCTGAGCACAGTCAGCTCCCCTTCTCTCCCCACCCATGTCCATCCACAAGATCCCATAATAATCCAAATAGTCACCAACCCCAGTGTGGCTGTTACCCAAACATCCAGCCTCCCAGGTTCTTGTGGCCTTTTCCAAAGATACCCTGCCTCCCTCAACTCCAGCCTATTCCAGACAAGGACTATGTAGCGTGCCAGACAGACCTGGCTATAAGAACAATTGCATTTCTGCTAGGACTGCTACCTCTTCATGTTTTTGACCCTAAGGATCCTCTGTACTTATCCTATGCTCTCTTGAAGTCGTCTCGTCTACCACTGTACTTGATAATGAATACCCCCAACTTCTGACAGCCCTACAACTATTCATTTACAACTATACAATGTCATCTTCTTGCAGTACTTCATCTCCGGAGTTTACAAATGCTTGAATCTTAGCTTGCAAAGTTCCTAAACAAAAAAAAAAAAAAAAAGAAAAGAAGACTGTCATACAGTGGTTTTTCCAATGAATGTTTAATAGCCTGGTAAGATTAATGGCCCTAGATTATAAGAAATGATTGAAGTGCCAACATGTGATAAAAAATGAGCATTTTCTACTGATATATTAGGTTTGGATGTCTCACAAGGCATGGTTATCAACCAGTGAGGTCACATCAATGATCTTCAGAAAAGCTCACTATGGCTAAGCTAAACCCAAGATTAATATCATCCTTAAAGCAGGGTATGGCGAACCACTCTCTACAGAAAAAAAACACACACACACATCTGTTGTGCAAACAAGAACAATCCATTCAAAGGAGAACAGAGGACATTTTTTTTTGCAGTTGTCACTTAACCTATTGTCCTTCTCTATAAGTAGGGACCTCGGCTTTCAGTTTTTATTTTATTTTCCCCAGGAACTCATCAGTATTTACTATAACAAACAAAAACAGGAGAAAAATCAGTAGAAAAAATTGTGTTCCACTGATTTCTCACATTTTTGTTCATTATAATAAACACTAATCTACTCCCAGGGAAAATAAAATATTCTCCCTGTCCATAAAGCAAATAGACGTAAAATTGAGCATCTGTTTTCCTAACTTGCACTGACAGCCACCTTTCCTGGGTACCCACTGCCAAGGGGGTGCTAGGGGCACACAATTTCCCCTAACACCTCCTTTTTACCATGGTAACCTATTTAAATATTACTTCGGGCACCCCGGAGAGTTGCATCAGCGTGCGTTAGGAGAGCAGTCATGAGCACCCGTTTTCCGCGTGCCGATATTGCATCGGCCTGAATCTCTCTCTCTCTCTGCAGAAGTTTCTCTATTGCAGCCCAGTCAGACCTTGCAGAATATGGATCCGTATGACTAAATCACCTCTGTGGTCACTTAACCGAGAGGTTCAAATGTACAAAGTAGAAACGCAAGACAAGTATTTGCCAAACTATTTTTACACGTTGCTAGCATTGGGAAGCTCTTGGGACACCAGATGGCCCGGGACGTTTGACATTGTCCTGGGACCCTTACCCCCATCCCCAAACACACCTTCTCCTCCAACTCTTCTCCCTTACAACCATCATGGTTCCCAGCAAGAGTTAATCCTTCTGGAACTGATAGTTGGGGGTGAGGGTGGGGATGATGGCCAGACCAGGAAGGCTTACAAGCAGGCAAGCCATGTGAGCTCCCCTCTTTGTGCTGGAAGAAGCCTCAGCCCAACCCACCTTTCCTCACAGGAATTTCTTCTACATTTTTCTATTCCATTTCACCCAACATAATGTTCAAAGTGGTGTACAACAAAAGCAAAAAAATGCAACCTTTCAAAACATCAAGGGCTGGATTTATAAAGGCCCGGCAACGCACATAAGGCCAATGCCGCTGTGTCGGCAGATCGCGTGCCGGCAGCCTGCTGGTGCGTGCAACTTGCGCCTGGCCGGAGGCAGGCACAAAAGGTAAGATAAAGGACGGGGGGGGTTAGAGTAGGGCTGGGGGGAAAGTTAGGGAAAGGGGTGAGAAGGTCAGGTTAGGGGGAAGGGAAGTTCACTTCCAGGCCACTCCGATTTCAAAGCGGCCTGGGAGGGAACGGGGGAAGGCAGTGTGGTTCGGCGCATGCAAGGTGCACAATTGTGCACCCCCTTGCGCGTGCTGACCCCCGATTTTATAACTTGCGCATGCCTGCGCGCACAAGTTATAAAATTGGGTGTACATGTGCACACGTCAGGTAGTGCGCGCACAGGTACGCCTGCGCGCAACTTTTAAAAATCTACCCCCAAATGCACCATACGTAAATTAAAAATAAATGTAAAAATATTAAAACAATTCCATTGGAAGGGGAAAACAGTTTGATTGTTTTCTGGTTTGATGAAGCAGGACGTGTAGGTGTAGGGTCTCCAAGCTGAAGGGACAGGGAGGATTGGTTGTTGGTTGACAGAAAAAGGGTTCATGCCAGTGTCTGCAGCTCACCAGTAACTGGCTCAGTCTGGCAGAAAGTCACCAGGAGTGCCGAGGAGGGTGTGTGCTTGCTTTGTTTTTCTCAGAGGGCCTCACCCTGGGGACAGCATTTTGTGTTTTGTTGCAATTATCCTAATAAAGCTGTGTTCCTGTTTTCATTTCATATCACTGACCTTAAGTGAACCCCAACTAATTATTATCCTTCCAGAGTCTCTCCTACAGACTCCTAGGAGAACTTGCAATTTCACAAAAGTAAAACTGTCCCTCCTTCAATTAATCCCACCTGGTCTACATCATCCATGCCTCAGATTTGGTTTTCTGTCTGTTTGCTCCATCAGTCTGCCTTGAATAGACACTGTTCGCTATGGGGGTAATCATTTTGTAACTGCGCGGTGCTTTTTACCCTCAGTCTTGGCACTCATTTTCCAAGGGGAAAGTCACCTTTGGAAAGAAAAATCTGTCTGGACACATTTCCTCCTGCTAATTTATGCAGGTAGATTTTTCGGAGAAAAAATGAACGCGCATACTTCTGAAAATTCAAAAGTATGTGCGTAATTCCAGACCCGGCCCACAAGAACGCCTCTTCACACACTGCAAGTCAAAGGATGCGCGTAGAGGCCCCGAGTGCCTAGAGAGAAAGCCCATTTCCAGGGTTAAAGCACTCTTTTGTCTGGGGAAACGGCTTTTACGGTGAACCTTCCACCGCATGCATCTGGTGTGCTCCGTATAGATCACGGTGATAATAATAATCACGGCCTCTGAATCTGTGCGAGGGGCGGGGAGGAAGAGCACTTCAGCTATCAAGAGTTAAACGGAGCAAAACACCACATTCTCATCTGAGACTTTGAAGCCAGATTGCATGGAAGAGTTTCTACCGTTTTGTCTTCTGCTGACGTTTTGGAAATACGGGGATGTCATCTAGATAAACAGCGTTCAACATGGCCCTCATAGTATAGCAGGATAAAGGACGGAGATGATTGATATTTCTGCATCCGGTTACAGCCATTTGAAAATGGAACAGACTTTTGAAATTACAGGCCCAAGGCAGCTGTGGTGCAGGAGGTTCAGTAGGCAGGGGCGAGTGCACCTCTTTTGGCATTTCTCAAGCACTTGCACGACTGAAGGCGCGTTGTTGACTGCAAAGGTTGAAGTCAGGTGCTGGCCACTTGTGCTGCATGCTCCTGCGACAATGCGGCTGGCTGTGTCCGTTTCCACTCGGTTTCAAGCCATTGGTTACAAGCACTGCCACTTCGATAAAGACATCAGATTTCTGCTCCTACCACACAGTTTATAAAATGCTGGAATTCATCCCCGCGCGTGCATTTATACATACAAATGCTGTACCATGAATAGGTTTGGATTTTGGCCTTCCTAGATGTTGCTAGATAAGTAGATAAGCTTGTCCTTTTGAGGGTTTTTTTTGGTAGATGCAGGAATAATAACCCAGTAGGAGGACTCTTCATCCCCAGAAGCCCCTGTATCAATAGTGACTAAAATGGAGGACAGGGGCCAAGCCATATCAACCTCTATCAACCTCAGTCTGCAAAAAAGGCTGTGGCTTAATGATTGTCATTGTTTAATTTGTTCTTTCTGTAAATAAACCATTTATATTTGTTATATAGACAGAACATAGTATCAGTGCCTATTAGAAGTATTTTTTTGCTGTGATAGCTATGACAGAAAAGATATGCGTTTTTAAGAAAGATAACTTCCCCTCCGGTAGGACATGCAACAAGAGAAACTTTGAAATTTGAGTTGAGGCTTGCATATGTGGTGTGAAAGAGGGGTCCATAGTGCAGCTTGCATGCTAGAGAACATTAAAGCAATATTTCCCAACCCTCTCCTGGAGGCATACCTAGTCTGTCGAGTTTTCAGGATTACCAGAACGGATATGCACGAGATAGATTTGCATACACCAAGTGTCCAGTATATGCAAGTCATCTCATGCATATTCATTATGGATAACCTAAAAACCCAACAGGTTTGGTGTGTCTCCAGGAGAGAGTTGGAAACATTGCATTAGAACATAAGAAATGCCATCTTGGGTCCATCAATCTCAGCATCCTGTCTCTGACAGTGGCCAGTCCAGGCAAGGATCCCGACAAATAGAGCCAATCATCTTTTTAATGCAGAAATGATCATGTACTACAGTACTAGTGCTATGTAGTGCTATGAGTAATTAATATGTGGATTAGTTTTACAGTATACGATATAATTTCCAAGTGTACTTTTGAATAAAGTAGAACAGTTGTTGACTTTCATTTGTACATGCCTTCTTTTAAAATATTGTTTAGTGCACAATCCTCCAAACACTAACACTGTACCCTAATCCCTGAGGGCTCTTTGATTCTTTTCTTGGACACAGAATGGAAAAATAGAAAACATTGGGGAAAACAGAGCAGACTTTGAGCAGTAGAAGGACGCAAATGATGTAGCCTTGTAAGCCTGTTTTACTGGTTCCCAGGGACTATTCACATCATATTCCATCCTCCACCCCCACCTTCCCTGTTATTGATGAACAGCTGTATAGCAACTGAAACATAAGAATTAGACGTACCCTTTCCTCCAGACTAAATAATAAATTCTGGGTTTAAGATGATTACGGTGTTATTTTATGTAAGAGCCGTCAGTTTGGTGGGTAAGACAAATGGGTTTATTTCCCAACCTGCTCGATAACAGACTGTACAGAGCTGGAAGTCATCCGTCTTCACACTATTTCATTTTCATTATAGCTTGGAAATGGGAAGTAATTTTTCAAAGGACTGATTGTTTAAACTCATTAGAAATGAAACCGAAAAAGAAGGTGTGCCCTGCAATATTGGGCATCCATTACCCTATTTATCCTGGCCTCGGATCAGTTGTGATTGTCGTTTATCAATCTCGTCGCCATGATAACAAAACTCTTGGTGCCATCAGCCGAGCCAGTCATTTGGGTTTCACATGTGCAGCCCCAGGTTTATTTTCAAAGTGTCGCATAAATGTGCATAAAACAGGGTTTCATTTACAAAAAAGCACTTTGAAAATCAGGCCCTAAATCTCTGTGCTTAATAACCTTATAACAGTAGGTCTTTTGAGTAGGATTTATATAGGTAGATACAGATGTAAATAGATAATAAATAGCATATATCCAAGAAATACAATAGTTATTATTTTTTGAAAAATAGATAATTGTTTTCTGTCTTGCAAAATTTATTTTCTATAAATAAAGCAAATTAAAATGTAGTTAGCTGAACATAGAAACAGACGTCTTCCTGTGTTTAGTAAATAACTCACACAGCAATAGAAGCATTGTATCAAGAAGGAACTAGAGAAGAAGAAAGTTGGAACTGAGATGAATTTCGTATAATTGTAACGGAGCGGATAAAGGAAAAAGGGTAAACTCTGGGAAGGTTCTGGCTGCCTAACTTTGGAACCAACCTCCTGAAAATCTACATCCATGTGGCAGGCTAAAAAAGTATTTCACTCTGGGATGAATTTTCAAAACATGTACACGTATAAAATTTGCATATACTTGCGCATGCTATTTTATAAACATCAAAAGTATGCATGTATTTTCAGTCTCGTGTGCGCATTTATGCATGCAAAAAAGGGGCGTTTGAGGCATTCCAGGTGGAGCCAAGAGGCATGCACAAGTTGCTATTTTATTAGCGACATGCACGTGTACGTTTGGCAACGTACTCGCAAAATTTGACACCTGCTATTTATCTTGCTCAGTTGATAGCAGACTGGTCTACTGTCTTCTCTTGGTTGGCTTGGAGGTCTGGGTGAACTGGGGGGAGTTCAGAGGGAAGAACAAGGAGGATCTGAGTGATATGGAGAAGGACTGGATGAACTGGGCTTTAAACGAGCAAGTCAATATATTTCACGCATTAAATATATGAGCATATGTTTTTGAAAATAGGTAAGAAAAGTATGTGCTTTCAGTGCATTGCAGATATTCACATGAAAGGAAAGGGTATACATACACGCATTTTATAGTCTGCATGTACCTGATACGTGTGGTAGATAGTAATATATTTGCAAATATGGGGCCATGCAGATTTGTTATCCTTGCTGCACATAGTTTTTCCTGCATAGAAAAATCCAGCTGTTCCTGGGAGGCATTTATTGAATTTTCAGACATAGAAGTTTACCTTTTGCTCAAGTAATCCTATTTGCAGAAACAGCTGGTGTTAAGTCTATACATGACAACTTTGCTCTTGTGCAACTTTTAAGCAGAATTCCCAATAAAAACTGCAAAGGCGGAGAGCAGCCACATATCTCACCATTACACAGCTTTCTGAAGAAGATTTGCACAGCATGAAGGACAACCTCTGTCACATATTGATAAAGTCAGTAATCTCAGGACACAGCTTCCTGTAACACCCATGTGTAATGCATATACCCGGGGCCTTAATCATGCTGGCAGAAACAAACTTCCTCTATCCAAAATATCCAAACAGTCCATTGCTAGTCCACTTATTGCTGTTCACAGAATAAGAGGCCAGTGACACATGAAATGTTCAGTCAATCCTGAAGCTTCACTTCATTACCTCATGTTAATGTCCTGTTTACCATGACCAATCTGTCCCTGTCCTGTCTATTGAGCCTGCCAAAGTAGGTGTCAACTGGTATCTGAACTTACAGTTTTACTATGCAGATGGTAAGCCTGCTTTATAGAACCTGGACAGGTTTTGTGCATTATTCACATCTGGTAGAATTTTCTCTTTGTAATATTTTTTTCTGCCTTGGCTCTATTACATTAAAAGGTGCAACGGTGCAATGTTATTTGTCTGAACTCTACAAGTAAAAGGATCATCCCTGGAAAGAAGACAGACATTAGCGAGGGTAAATTACTACTAACTGTGCCAACTTAATTGTAATATCTCTGCATTTCAGTGTCAGGTTGCACAGACAGATGAAAAAGTGATGCTTATCATAATGGATTCAGAGAGGCTTAAGTAATTCTTGTAATGACAATTATTGGGCATAGAACAGAGAAAAGGGCAGAGAGTGCCTTCTTATCAGAGAACTCTTTAATAATGTTCTCTCTTAATTCTGGTGTGCTGATAGGGGGACTGTTAGCATGGAGGTCCAGGGCTTGCATTTTGTGTGTGAGATAATCAGCACCATTAGTGTGAGCCTTAGTGAAATGAGCGAGATGCCTATAGAAGGAACCAGCTACCTAAAGGTTTCAATGCAAACATATCATTTTGTTCTCTCCAAATACCAATGAAGACGTTCATCGGATTTAAGTATTGTGCAAACATGTCACGTAAAACCAAAATACACTCCTGTTTCATAGGTGCTCAGTCCTCTGAAATCTACTGTGCCCTGAACTAGCAGGGAAACCCTATGCTTGTCACCCGTAATATCTGCATGATTGATTAAGGCTCTGTTCGTGGAATAATTAAGAGAATGCAGACGTTCATTAGAGCTGAAAACCAGTCTTGTTGGCAGTCCTAGAGGGCCAGAAATGGAAACCACTCCTTGTAGAGTAAGAAATGGTTTTTATTAGATTGAACTCTAGCTCTTTTGTGTGTGTGTGTGTGTGTGTGTGTGTGTGTGTGTGTGTGTGTGTGTGTGTGTGAAATTTTGCAATAAAAAAATTAACATAATGAAGTTAAATGGTATATATTGGACCTAATGCACTAAAGGGTTTTCCCCATTTTCTGTCTACAGAGGAGAAAAACCCTTAAGGTCAATATTCAAAAATAACCAGTTAATTTTCATTGGTTGTCTTCAGGAAAAATATTTTGGCTTAATCTGGCCAGCTAACATTTTGGCTGAAAATTCTCCTAAATGTAGCCGGTGAAAATGTGATTGATAGATTCAGGCCTGCTATTTTAATACTCAGCGTTAACTGGCTGTTCAGTACCATGCTGAAGTGCCTAGGTTCACTTCCTGGCTGGGACTGGGGGTGCAAAGGCAGCATTCATAGTCCCTGGAAGGGGGCTGGGAGCAGGAAGTCATAGTCATCATGCAATGGCGACATCCGGTGGCCACATTTTTAAGGCCATGATCGCAGGGTTCCAGAAGGAGCCTTGGTGCATGGCCCCTGGTCAAAGACCGTCATTACAATAACTGAACAAAAGTAAGTTGGAAGAGGATATAAAATAGGAGAAGAATCACCATCTGGTGATTTACAAGTATGCAGTGATCATGGCACCAGATCTGAGCCCTGGTTTCAACTGAGCAAACTGCTGGGTCAAAAAAAGATTTGAGGTACACACAGTTGTGTTGGAGATGGGTGATGAAAGACTAAAGCCACCATTTTGTACAAGTTCACCCCCTAATTCACTAATCAGATATAAAAAATGATCTAACAGTCAAGGGAATAGCCCTTCAGAAAATTTAGACACTTTAATTAAATAGCAACAAAAACAAAATCAGCTGGAGCAAAGCTTTCCAACTGATGAAAGTTGACTATTCCCAAATTCTCGCTTTTTGCCCTGTTCTCTAGATCTTCCAATATTTACTACAAAGCTAAATTGTAGGGTGTGAACACTGATTTTATTCATTTTGTTTTGTTTTGTCTCATTTCAAGGGGCTTCATTTTTTTTTTTCAATTTTGTTTCATTTTCTATTTTTAGCATACACAGGGGCTAATGCAATGAGGTGCGTTCCGCAGAGAAATGCAATGAGGTGCAGCTGCATTTTGCAGCATTTGAAGGGCATGATGGAATGAAAACCTAGCAAAAGCCCTGGACAAAAAAAATCCAATGTCCTCCACACAGAAACGTCTCTTTGTACTCCCAAGAACCTCAAGCGCTAAAATGCCGAGGATGAAGATTGGAAAGAAAATGGCAACTGTACCTACCAACTCACCATGGGCCATAAATAAGCCCATAAAAATCTACTTTTCTCAGTGTATTGAACAAGCCCCATATCCAACCAAGAAGATGTATGAAATAGTCAAAGGCCTCAGCAGACCCATACCTCTCAAGCTAAACTAACTGCAAATAACTTTTCCTCTTTCTTCACAAACAAGTACCTCCAGCAGCACTATCAAGACCTCACACATATGGATAAGTTAAACTCTTCCAAGGCACACTAGAGGTATGAAACTTATTTACCTCGGTCATTGAATATGGTCTTGTTCCCAACAACCTGTACAATGCACTAGAGACTGCTTTCTAGTAATCAACTCCTCTTGTTGGTACCTTTCATTGATTCAAATGATAGAAATTCATCAGTCCTATCAAATTAATTCCACTGACTGTGTATGCAAAACCACCCCACCAACCCACCCCGAGTTGAAAGTGTTCCCTCTTACAGTGGTATATATAGAGAGAGTCAATCTCTCTTGCTCACTCTCTCTCTCTCTCTCTCTCATATAACAGCTGTGGTTGTGCGTTGCAACACACAATTATGTGCCATGTATTCTAACTCTACAATTTGCAAAACCACGCCCATTTTTTCATCGCAGGCACTATTTCTACTATATTTATAGCATTTTGATGAATCTAGGGGTAAGTTGGCAGCAAAACTGGGAGGACTAACTTAGTATCTGATTCACTAAGGGCCGGATTTTAAAAGGGTTACGCGTTTAAGTTAAGCGCGTAACCCTTAAAAAAAAACCTGCGCGCGCCGAGCCTATTTTGCTAGGGGGCGTGTCAGGGGCTGCGCGACGTTCGGGGCATTCCGGGGAGCATTCTGGGGGGCGTGGTGCTGGCCCAGGGGCTTTCCGGGGGGCGTGACTGAGGCCTCCAGACCAGCCCCTGGGTCGGGTGATGGTGCGGCAGCGGGCCATCGGCGAGCGCGAGTTACGCCTGCTCAAAGCAGGGAGGGGTAGGTGCGGGGGGGGGGGGGTGGAGGGAACGGGTAGCGCGCGCAGGGCTCAGCGCGTGCAAGTTGCACAAATGTGCACCCCCTTGCGCGCGCCGACCCCGGATTTTATAAAATATGCGCGGCTACACACGTATCTTATCTTATAAAATCTGGTGTGCTTTTGTTTGCGTGCGCACTGTTTTTTAAAATGTACCCATAAAGGTTTTTCCCATACCCTTAATGAATCTGGCCCTTAGCTGGCTGTCTGGTTGGGCCAAGCAGCTTTCCTAAAAGTAGCCAGATAAAGTTAGCAGTTGAAATCTGCCCCCACACATGCATTAGAATTCAATTGACTGCGATAATTGTCCAGCACCATATTGAGTGCCTGAATGTGCTGCTGGAACCTATTCTTTTGCTGAGATGTTATTTAAGTTTAGTGATTATTATTTAGTCCTTACTGTGCACATACTCTAGACTAGAATTCTTAATCTGATACGGATCTCCGTATGTTGCCATTCTAATATGTTGTGCCCCACCTTATGCAAATTTCTTAATAACAAAGGCAGGTGATAAATCCAAATAATAAATAAATAAATAAAATGGTATCTTCTCATATGTAATAGCTAGGCATAGAGTCCCCATTAATTTCTTTGGGGACCACCTTCTCCTTTCCACTAGCCAAGGTAACAGTGCAAGAAAATGAATCCGATAGGGCAGAATCCATCAAAACATTTCCTTTACCAGTGCTCGCCACCAAGTTCAAAGAGACCAGCTCTACTTCTTGAGTCAAGCTTTAGGCCACATTCCCCCCCCCCCCCCCTAACCATACTCACAGAACCTTCCAGACAGTTGTTTTTTTTTTTTAGGGGGGTGGGGAGAGGCAGGGGAATTTTCAAAGTCAAATGTCTCCACAGACATCAGCAGTCTCAGCAGGCCCTCCTGTGCTGCTCGCTGCTGAGCTGTCAACTAGAGACTCAGACAGTTCATTCTCAATAGTTTCTGAGATCATCATGGTAGGGGGTTCTGGTTATTCTCTAGCATTACATATGGAAGCATCGGGGGTCCGTCACCAGAGATGAAGCAGGCTTAGAAGGCCCAGGTAGATCCATGAACCTACGAAGCCAACTACAGGATCAACAACTGGAAGAGGAACCAATAGCTAAGTACGTTTTGCCATTTCTCTTCCCCCCCTATATGTAAACAGAGGGGGGGGGGGAAAGTAATTGAAATAAAAGAGGACTGTAGTCTGCCAGTCCCATATTCCTCTATTTCTGTCTAAAGCAAACATGTTTTAATTAAAGAAAAAAAATCAAGTACTAGAAATCTCCTCAAAAAACCAGATGTTCCAAGCGTTTTCTCTTTTTGTTTCTATTGGGAAATTGCTTAATACATCTGGTTTATAACTCAGAAAATGCAGTATCGGAAAATTTTGTTATCTTAAAAAATGCTCAGGAAACGACACAATTTATAAAACTATTTTACATGAAGTAGATTGCAGCAGTTGATCCTCTCTGTTCTAGTTTTAGCCTCAAGTCTAGTTCAAACACAATAACAACAAAACAAAATATGCGTGGTTTTTCTGTGCATAGCATACGATCCAAAACAAGCTCCAACACACTTTTTTCCTTTCTGATTTAGAAACTTTTCTCTGAAGTGGCAGAGTCTCCAAGGGCACACGAAAGAATTTATAGTTGGCTGGGGCTTTCTTCACTATGTCTCTCCCCTCTGGTAACTCCCAAGGTGTGAGACCTTTCTGTGGGGGAAAGCTGATGCTTATGGCCCGGTTAGGGGAGTGAATCTCCCAGTGTCCGTAAGTCCATCGATGTACTGTGGTGCTGCAGAACTCTGAATATAGCTAACAAAGATGTGAGGAGTAGTTTTAAATCCAAACTATCAGGTTGAAATTGCAGGTGCTCAAATATTAATCGAGGATCACAGTTTCCTTATTTCAGTATTGCATATTTATTGGTAATTCAATAAATTGTAATTCCAACGATGTGCCAGATGTGATCTACTTGGATTTCAGCAAAGCTTTTGATATGGACCCGCATAGGAGGCTTGTGAATAAAATGAGAAGTTTGGGAGTAAGGGCCAAGGTGGTGGCATGGATTACAAATTGGTTGACTGATAGGAGACCGAGTGTAATGGTAAATGGAACCTACTCTGAAGAGAGAACCATGTTAAGTGGAGTGCCACAGGGATAGGTGTTGGGACTGGTTCTATTCAAAATCTTTGTGAGTGACATTGCGGAAGGGATAGAAGGTAAAGTTAGCCTGTTTGCGGATGACACTGAGATCTGTAATAGAGTGGACATGCCTGAAGGAGTAGAGAGAATGAAAAGTAATTTAAGAAAGCCGGCTGGGATTCAGTGCCAAAAAATGCAAAGTCATTCATCTGGAGTGCAGCAATCCAAAAGAGCTGAATGTGATAGGGGATGTAAGACTGATGTGCATGGACCAGGAGAGAGATCTTGAGGTAATAGTGTCTGAAGATCTGAAGATGGCGAAACAATGTGACAAGCTGATAGCTAAAGTCCGAAGAATGCTGGGCTGCATAGAGAGAGGAATAACCAGTAAGAAAAAGGAGGTGATGATCCCCTTGTACAGGTCCTTGGTGAGGCCTCACCTGGAGTACTGTGTTCAGTTCTGGAGCCTGTATCTGAAGAGGGATAAAAAGACAGGATGGAGACGCTCCAGAGATGTGTGACCAAGATGGTGTGGGGTCTATATCAGAAGACCTATGAGGAGAGGCTGAAGGATCAGCATATGTACACCCTGGAAGAGATAAGGTACAGGGGAAATATGATACAGACCTTCAGATACCCGAAAGGTTTTAATGATGCACAATCAGTAGAACTAGGGGTCACGAAATGAAATTTCAGGGAGGATGACTCAGAACCTTTGTTAGGAAGTATTTCTTCATGGAGAGGGTGGTGGATGCCTGGAATGCCCTTCCGGAAGAGACACTGAAGATGAAAACAGCGAAAGAATTCAAAAGGGCATGGGATAAATACTGTGGATCCCTAAAAACTGGAGGATGGAAATGAAGAAAAGAGTGCATGGGGGTAACTTGCTGGTGTGGTGGTTACTACGCTTAACCAATAAGCTTACATACTGTTAATGCAACTCTATCATTGCTCTCTGCTTCAACGGCAAGGGGTAAGGGAATTGGATTCAGACAGTAACCAGCGAGGGCCCTGACTTTTAAGGTTTGGGAAATTGATAAGCATGGGGGTAACCTGCACGGCACGGCAGATACTACCTTAAGCTTTCTGGGCAGACTGGCTGGATCATTTGGTCCTCTTCTGCCGTCATTTCTATATTTCTGTGTTTAAGTTACTTATCCAACCTCATAGAAGAATTAATAGTAGAAAGGATTTGGCATGTATGCAAGACGTCTCTTCATCATCATCATAATACAATGCTCTAATTCATAAGCTAAAGCTCCCCTCTACCCATTCAATCTATGGTTGCCAGAATATAGGATTGCAACCACATTCCAGATCAACCAAACTGATCTGGTCCTGGTCTTGCTCCATGATATGTAGAGCTTTGTAGTTCTGACTTTCTTAGAACTACAAATCCCAAAGTACCATAGGGCATAACCAGGATTGGATCAGCCTATTCAGTTGACCTAGGATGAAGTGGCTATGCTACTAAAGGGCTCCAGGTCCATAATGACAGATTAAACAAGTCTTTGCTCTCTTGTTTGGCACACATGGGATTGTAATTTTATGTTGTTTACAGAAATCACAACTAATGCAGGGTAATGAAATTGCCTACCAGAATTGCCTTTTGACACCCCTTATACAATGGCTATTAACATAATCGCCGAGGTCCAAATAGGCTGGTCCCCAAAGTAACCAAAATGTGGATATGAACTTGGTTCATAGACCCTACTTATGCAAACATATCTCATGTAAAATAATTGTGGACATTCCAAAACCCAGACCTGTTGGAGGGGCATCAAGGACTGCTTTGAGAACCACCAGCTTAGTGGAATTGTTTGAGTTTGTTTTTTTTTTAACATGATCTTTTTTTTTTTATCTTCATGAAAACACACACAGAAATTTCACCTCAAGTTTTTTCTACAAGTTTAACATTTCTTATTTTGTTCAGAGCTAGAGAAATGTAGAATGTTCTACGCTAATCAAACCCATTTTATTTAGGCTGTCAAATATTTTTTTTTAATTATAGCCTTGTTAATATTGCCTCCCAGGAAAAGCAAATATCACCCTACAGACAAACTTATTAGAAGCATAAAAGAGAGATTGGAGGGAGTTTATATTGGAAGGTCATATGGGATATCTGTAGATGTAATGAATGGTTCTAATGGGTTTAAGGCTAGCCTAATGATCTGAAAACAGAGCTGCTAAACTGGGCCTCTGTCTAGGCTTAAATCAATCACTAAAAGCAGTGAATTACTTAATATTAAAGCACTCTTGGGTTTACAGTCGTTGGCAGAATATATTATTGCTTCCCTTGCTTAATCCAACAATCACATGCCTGGCACAGGAGTCTTCCATCAATATTACTGCACTATTTAATACACAGTTACTTACTTTTGTAAAAGACATTGAGTAGCTTCATACATATCAGCATGTTCTCTCATCCCACGCAAGCCAATCGCTGCCAGGTCTGCTTTACAAATCAGTGATGTTGTTTGCAAGCAAATCTTGCATTCCTTTTAAATATAGCCTACTTCAAAACTTGAGACCATCTGTCAACAAGAAAAATGTACTAAGATCACTGGTTGGAAGCACCAAATTATTTGTTGGCACACTTATTGTGGATATACAGTGTGTATAAGATTATCTATTAATTAAGATCAGATTTGCATAAGTTCCTGTTGATGTTAATTAACAGGTATTCAATCCAAACTGATGTAGCAATAGAAGGAAAATATAGAATAAGCCATGAAAAATATATGAGATATACAGTATTAGACAGAAGAGGGAGAAAGACGAAGATGTTCAGACTGATGGTTTTGCAGTAGTGATTATAGCTTTAACTATCCCATCCTTCCTTCTAATATTTCTCTGGGGATCCTTAACAGTGAGAGTGCAAACAGATTCCGACAATGTCAGGCTCTCAGATTCCTTACATAAACAGAAGTACAGGTCAGACTTGGTACTCTAGTAGGAGGTGGCGAAGTGGACTAAATGCAGACACCTTTTCAAGAACTTTCACCAACTCACCCTGCTGTTTATCCCAAGAGCCTGGGTAGAGAGTTGAGTGATAGGCTGAAGAGTGTCATATTAAACTTTAGCTGAAGCCAAGTGCGGTACTATAGGCCAAGAAAGTCCTATTTAAACAGGATTCCAATGCGAGTAATATCCTGTCAGCCTGGTTTGTTGGTTTTTTGGGGTTTTTTTGCACTACACTATTCAAGCAGAGAGAGCCTCTAGCGGAGTGAGACTCTAGCAGAGTTGAGTTGCTGAGAATTGGACTACCCATGGGGCCGATTAATTAGGCAATATATCTTATCCTAGGTTAGAGATTTCATAGGCTTTGCTTAATCAACTGGGTATTGTGCATGGCTAATTACACAGTAACATATTAAATGGCAGCAGGAAAAGAGCATCTGCTCATCCAGTCTGCCCATTTATTCCGTCCACGCTGCTAAGGATACTTCCTAGCTGTCTGCCACAAAATATGCTATCAATAGACAACTAGGAGAAGAACATTTTATTTTAATTTTTTATTTATGTAAACACATTTTAAGTAGGAAAATGGTGTCCTAAAGGTTATGATGTTGTCACTGCAAAATACTATCACGTAAATGCACATAGATGCAATCATTCAGCACAAACATTCCCGAAAGATTTTTGAGAACATGGTCTACTCAAAACTCAAACATCATTAGCAAAAATTTGAAAACTAACTTATCTTAAATGTGTATGCTATTCCAATGTGTCTTTGTATACTGTGTAATCCACAACATAGTCATCACCATGTCTACAAAATGATGCCATACTTTAGCCGAAAAAACTCAAAACAGTAAACAGATTGAAAGAAACACAAAATGCTACAATGAGAGCATCCCTTTCTAATCTTTGAAGATAACTGTGGTGCTCAACAGTGCATACCCAAAGGGGTTGTATCATTTCACCTATATAAAGTAGTTTACATGGGTATTTGATGATATAAACTACCCAAGCCGTTACACACATGGTGGAACATTTCAAACATAAAATACGATCTCTAGTAATAGGAAATTCATTACCCAAAAGAGCTGAGAATACATGGATCACCGCTCGAAATGTCCTCTTTTTATGTGCATAATTTTCCACATGGCAGGCAACCGTACTCACATTCTCCTGCCCTTCTGAAAATTTGCTTAGCATGCTCAGAGGCTGCTTATGTGTGTATATGCCAACTTTACAGGCACAACCGCTATATAAGTCTTTGACAATGACCCCCATGTGTGCAAGATTTACTTACATGCAGGGAGCCTAACCTTTTGTTATAGCTTGTAAACACATAAATGGATGTGCAGAGATTAATACCAGTATTTTATAAACTGTGCGGCAGGAGCTCAGTGAGCAGCAATGGTAAAAAAAAAAAAAAAAAAAGAATGTTAGGAATTATTTGGAAATGAACAGAGAATAAAACTGAAAATATCAAAATGCCTCTATATAAATCTGTGGTGCCATTGCACCTTGAGTATTGTGTGCAGTTATTGTTAGGGATGTTCATTCGTTTGAAACAAATGAGCAATCTGAACCATGTTCTATTTTCTGAGAAAAGTGAAAAAAAAACCCAACGATCTACATACCCCCAGACCCACCATAGCCTTCCGCAGTTCCCTACCCCCTATACTAACCTTCCTACCCCCTTCCCCTAACCTTCCTGCCCCCTAGCCTTATCCTAACCACCCCCCCCCCCCCCCCCCAAATCCTTGTCTTACCATTTGCTCCTGCCTCAGGGCAGGAGCAAGCTGCACACGACAGCACAGCAGCAAATGGCCTCTGTGCCGGGCATCTCTAGCCATGCCCCCTGGACCGCCCCACCCCCGCCCTTTTCCCGAGGCCCCGGAACTTGCCCGCGTGGCTGGGCCTTTGAAAATTGGCCCGGCGAGTGTAAGCCTGGCCACGCGCATACATTTTTGAAAATTTACCCCATAGTGAAGGGGGTGCCCAAGCCCCCGGCACACCCACAGAGCTGGCACTCATGCCTGTGCATGCTTCCAGTGCAACTCCAGGGGAACAGATGTCCACATTCAGGACAAAGATGGAGAAAATACTTGAGTGCCTTGGGTTTCTGAAGTGGTTTAGGAAACGTCTTTGCCCTTCAGCAGAGAAAACAGAAGGCAGAGCCTCCAAGTATCATGCAATAGAAAGCAGAGTCGGGTAAACATTAATATTACACTGCGGAGGAAAATGTAAATTTAATGCCGTTCTGCTAGGCTGAGAAAATGTGATGTCTTTTCTTTTTCCTAAAACATTGCGGAGGGAGCAGTTTATCCTAAAGCTGATTAGTTTCAAGACAATAAGGGACTGCAGTGATGCAGAAAGAAAACACATTGGAGTGAGTTAATTAGTTATATATTAGCTAAGAATAAATTTAGAAAGCAGTACTAACAAACATTGTCCCAGGCTGCTCTAAATAAGCAATTAGAAATGAGGGGATCAGGTGGTGTTGTGAGATAAGAGCACACCTGAGAGGTGTGCAGGTAATCTGCCCAGGTGTGCTGTTATCTCACAGAACTATCACACCCCTAAGTGTCTCATTGCTATTATTAAAGTTACTGATTAATGAACTAGTTTGTGTCTTTAAAAGTCTGAGCAAATTGAAGATTTAACATGCCTAAAAAAAAAACCCCCAACATATTGGTATAGTATATTTAAAGGCCTTACTTTGAGTTAATCTCAGGGATCAGAACAGCTGCCTTGTGATCAGTATCCCTGGTCTCCTGCCATTACATGACTGCAGTAAGGGTCGCAAAATCTAGCCCTTACTGTGGAATTGCCCATTCCCTGTGGAAACGCCTTGAGAGGCCAAGCACCAAGAGAAACCAAAAGTAGCATGGGAGCAGGCTGTGCATCTCTCTCCCTCCTCAACTCTTGTTGATCCAGGTTTGGTGCAGGAGGAAGAAAGCAGCAGTGTGGTGTAGTGCCTCACACTACTACTTCCTCTTCTTCCGTTGCTCAGAGTGATTGTCACACTTTGAATCATGCAGCACTATAGTATCTGCCCTAGGGAGCAGAGAAGAAGTACCTTGAGGTATTGAGCTATCAGTGCCCTTCTTCTCCCACCAAAACTCAGATAGATGGGGGTGGGGGGGGGCAAAAGATCACCGGAGGAAGGGGCCATCATGAGGGGGAGGTGGAGAGTGAGGATGTGTTTAGCATGTGTGTGTGTAAGAGACGGGATGGCAGTGTAGGGTGAGTAGATCAACTGAAGAGGATATGGGGTCTGTGAGTGAGGGAATCAGAGGGGGCATAGGGTGAATAGATGAGGGGATTGGAGGGGTTGTGACGTGTGTGAATGTGTGTGTGTGTGTGTGTGTGTGTGAGTGAGTGAGTGAGGGGATTGAAGAGCTGTGAGGTGAGTGAATGGGGGGATAATAGGAGCAAGGAGGGTGTGGGAGTGAATGAGGGGATCAGAGGGCTTTGAAGTCAGGGTATGAAAGTGAGTGATAGGACTGAAAGTGTATTGGGGAGGTGAAAGAGAGAGAGAGAGTGAGATAATGAGAAAAGGGATCAGCTTCAGGAAAAGGAATATGTGAGACTGAATCTGTCCTATCTCTCATGATCCTGGGCTCTTCCACTTTCCAATTGGGGATCTTCTATTTCCAATCCTTGAACTTCCTCCCCTTCCCTTTTTTACCCTCCCTCTCCTCCCTCTCCTCCCACTTCCTGCTGTCTTCAATCCCCTCCAACTCTTCCATTAACCATCTCCCATCCCTTTGCCACTCTCCCTGAATTTCCTTCTCAAACTACTTCCTCCAAGATCATTTCTCCCTCTTCTTTAATCATTCCCCAGATCCCTTTCCTATCTCTATGTAATCCCACTTCCCCAATCACTAAGATCATTTTTTCCGAAACAAGAACACAAAAAATTAT
Source organism: Rhinatrema bivittatum (assembly GCF_901001135.1). Taxonomy (NCBI): domain Eukaryota; kingdom Metazoa; phylum Chordata; class Amphibia; order Gymnophiona; family Rhinatrematidae; genus Rhinatrema; species Rhinatrema bivittatum. The sequence continues at coordinate 73,135,545 of NC_042627.1, read as the reverse complement.
TCAGGCACATTTATAGAAAAATGTAAATTTGCATTCTTTAAAAGAAAAATGTATGCAAATGAGTCACAATATGGCTGCAGATTTTTTCTAATTCTTGCTGAGGAATCTACATGTAACTCTGAGGATAAAAAAAAATAGGATGGGATACATATATATATATTTTTTAAACTAACCTGGGTCCTGGAAAGTGCTGCTGTGAAGTGGCAGCTGATTGGGGCTGACATAGCCCATGCTGGAACCTAGGAGCTGCTGGAAACTGTCAGTGTACCATGTCCAGGGTTACCCAAATTCTTCATGCTAAGCTGATAGGACAGTGGTGTAACAGTGAGGATCCTCAGAGGGACAGCTGAGAGAAGACACTGAGCAGGAGGATTTTTGTTTCCTCAGCACTACCTGAGCCTGCTTAAAGGTGTCAAAAATGTAAAAGAAAGCACAGAGAGGAAGGCATGCACCTCCAGTATGAATGACTAATGTATATGTAACTGGTTCAGTGTAATTGTTTTAAAACAAGGTGAAACTCCAGGGAAGATAGAGAGTAGACAGCTAATTGTTAGTATTAAATTAACCTAGGTGTATCATTGGGAACATTTAACAGCCATTGACAAAATATATACCGTAAATTTATGCGACCTGATTGAAAATTGAAAAGTATAAGCTGTCAAGAGAGTGAAAGGTTACACAATCACCATATATACAGAGTACTGTATATTTCCTTATTATGACGGTAACTTTGATACCAACATGTGAATGAACATGTACATGCATATGCCGGTTCGCACCAAAGGTCGTAGCCATTTTATAACATACAAGCATATAAGCGTATATGGTATAAAATAGACTGAACGCTCAATTTTATTACAGTAATTTTCTACTGAATGCCCAATTTTATAGCATGCACGCGCATGTTATAAAATTGGGCATACATTTGTGCGCGCCGGGTAGCACGCACAAATGTACCCTGCGCATGTAGGTTTTAAAATCCGGCTCAGAGTACACAAAGCAAAGAAATACTGCTTTGATACTTATAAAATCCCCAGAGAGAAAATACTTGGCTGCATATTCCCAGATTGGATATTTATATATATAGCCACTATTTTCTGATAAGTATCCATATGCAACTGGACCTGAGAAAAGTGTATAGTAGTAAGTGTGTGCATGAAGTAAGAGAGAGTGTGAACTTAATCTGCACCACACTAAAAGGCACCTGAATGCAAGCTAAAGGAAAATGTAATTATCCAGCTAGATTAAGGAAAATGTAATTATCCAGCTAGATTAAGGGAAATGTAATTATCCTTTTCTTTTTCACAAATATCTAGCCAAGTGTCAGTAAGTCTTAAGGACATACATTAAGGAAATACCATTTAGAACACTTTCGGAAGATATGCAGAGTTACAAAAAGGTCAGGAACACTCTATTATTTTATTTAGAGAATAGAGAGGTTCCTGGCTGCTCCAGAGACCACGCACCCAACACAACTCGAGTATGGTTTATGGTTTATGTAGTTATTATATACTGTCACATCTGTAAACACCTTCACAACGGTTTACAATCATTTAAAAGCAAGCAAATACAATAAATATAATAAAATAGTAATAACAGCTAAAACTATCAAAGAATGAGTATCACAGTCGGGGAGCGACACCAGAAACCCTCTGGCACTCAAGCCACACCCACGAGCAGCAGCAGAGGGTACAATGATTGCTTCTAAATAAATCCAGCTAAGTGTGCACTTGCCACCAAGCCTAGCTAGACTGAGAATTGTCAACATTACAGAGAAAGCTGTCTTAAGTAATTGTGTCAGAGACATAAGGGAAGAACATGCAATACGGAAACCTTAGGATTCACAGGGACTGGAAAGTTCACTGAAAGAGACAGAGAGGAAAGAAAGAATTTAACAGACATACAGAGACAAAGCAGAGAAGAAACAAACCAAAACACCTTTCCTCTAATTACCTGCATTTGGAGAGTGATGATTTTTTTTTCCTGCTGCACCTGTAAAACAGAATTGGGACTCAAACACCAGGATGAGAAAACAGACAGATTAAATAGGCTAATAAAGCTGACAACATAATAACTGACCTGACGAAGAGAGGATAACTCTTAAAAACTCATTACAAATGTATTAATTTTGTCCAATATAAAGGTATTGCCTTCAACTTGTTTGTTGACCCTTAAATCTACAACTCAATAATAATGGAAAATTTTGAGTACCATCCCAAATATTAGGGGTAAATATGTAATCAACTGCAAAAAAAAAATCTTAATACATAATGGGGTAGATTTTAAAAGAAGCGCGATCAGCCTACTTTTGCTTGCGCATCAGACTCAAGCAAAAGTACGCTGGATTTTAGTAGATACGCGCGGAGCCGCGCGTATCCACTAAAATCCTGGATCGGCGCGCGCAAGGCTATCGATTTTGTATAGCCTGCGCGCGCCGAGCCGCGCTGCCTCCCCCCGTTCCCTCCAAGGCCGCTCCGAAATCGGAGCGGCCTCGGAGGGAACTTTCCTTTGCCCTCCCCTCACCTTACCCTCCCTTCCCCTACCGAACCCACCCACCCGGCCCTGTCTACACCCCCCCCTTACCTTTGTCGGGGGATTTACGCCTCCCGGAGGGAGACGTAAATCCCCGCGCGCCAGCGGGCCTGCTGCGCGCCGGGCCGCGACCTGGGGGCGGGTACGGAGGGCGCGGCCACACCCCCGGGCCGTAGCCACGCCCCGTACCCGCCCCCAAAACGCTGCCGACACGCCCCCGCAACGCCGCGTGCTCCGGCCCCGCCCCCCGACACGCCCCCCTCCGAGAACCCCGGGACGTACGCGAGTCCCGGGGCTCTGCGCGCGCCGGGAGGCCTATGTAAAATAGGCTTCCCGGCGCGCAGGGCCCTGCTCGCGTAAATCCGCCCGGTTTTGGGCGGATTTACGCGAGCAGGGCTCTGAAAATCCGCCCCATTATTAAAAGGAGTTCTTTTATTATTTAAACAACTTCTTACAATACTAATATAAACAAAATATAATTATACATATAATAACTTACATACAAATCAAAATGTGTCAATCCCAAAACACAGGTTTATGTAATGCATATACAAATACTCAAACGTTTCTGCAAAGAGTATTAAACACAAAAAAGTGTCACACCCAACAATCATACCAGAGTACTCAATCAGTCACTCACCACAAACACATATAAAACCACTTATTACAAAACAAACAAATTAAAATTCACAACTTTCAAAACTCGATCACATGAGAAGTCTCTGAGAAAGATAACACTATTTCAAATTGAACTAATGCTGTTTTCCAAGTGCAGTTTTCCTCGTATATGGCTGCTATACTTCAAGGGCAACCACATTTTCCAATCCTTTCATTTATTAGAAGCCCAATGCCGTTTTCCCAGTACAGTATCATAATGCCTCTGTCTTGATCCATGGTGCGACCACACCTGTGCAGAACTGGTCTCCCATCTCAAAAAAAGACTTAGCAGAACTAGAAAAAGTATAGAGAAGGGCAGCAATATGAAGAAAGCTTGGAAAACAGGCGACTGCGATGGGAAGTGATAGAGATTTATAAAATCATGAGTGGAGTGGGTAAGTAGGAGATGATTATTTATCCTTTCAAATACAACTAAAACAAAAACCTGGCAGATTGAAAACAAATCATAGAAAGTACTTTTTCACTCGATGTTCAATCAAGCTGTAGAATCTGTTGCCAGGGGATGTGAGCAAAGTGACCAGCACAGCGGGGTTTAAAAGTAGTTTAGATAAGTTCCTGGACAACAAGTCCAGTAGACTTGGGAAAGCCGTTACTTGTTTGTAGGTGTGAGCCATAGGAAATAGATCTAACTTTTTCGGGACCTGCTTGTGATTGTTGGGCTCGATAGAGACTGATCTGATGTAGCATGGCATATCCTATGTTCTTAATGCTATCAGCATGTTATATGGGCATTTTATCTCAGGAAAAGGAAGGACAAAGTCCGCAGGGACGTTTGTGCCGATGCACGTGCGTAAGTGAATTTTCAAAAGTAAAACTGTGAACTTTTCTTTGAAAATTGCCAGCCATGGACTTTCTACCCAGGTGGACTTAATGAAAACTGCCCTCTATGATTTGTTTACTCAGAAATCCCTTTAAGCTTCTGTTCTCTCCAGCATCTAACCGATTAAGCTTATTGAGGTGCCTACAGCCCTTTGACTGCACTGCACATATTTAAATGCATATAAAACAGTAATAGCTCTTAATGGCTCTGCATCTGTACCAGAACTTCCAGTCATTTTTATGAATGGAACAGATGTGGGTAACAGTGGATTTATTTAATCATGTCATCTGCGGAATAAAGCAACCCAAAATGACAGTACACATTATTTGCCAATTAGCAAGGCTGAGCATGATTAAAAACTAAATGAAGAATGCTAAGCTGAGCCCCTTTTAGCAGTGGGTCCTTTCTGCAATAGCCTTGTTTTCTAACTGAATTCCCCCTGGCAGCATTGGTTCCAAGCCTCTGGTTTCCTGACCCCTGGGTCGGTGCCAGACAGCACACAGAAAGTCCTTTATGCCTAAAGGCCTAGCCCATTTATTTCAGCAGGCACCTTCTAAGTTTAGGACTAGCAGTGATCGCGACCTACAGTAGAATTCTACATACAAGCAACTGGCATGGCTATATTTTTTTTTTTTTAATGCTCATTGCCATGAAAATGCAATCTCCCTTAGATAATTTCTTTTTGAATTGAAAATACTTTGTTTCAACACTTAGTTAAGTACAGCATGGTCCTAGAAACATAGAAAGATGATGGCAGAAAAAGACCATTATTGCCTCCATTGTATGCAAATATATCTCATTAATATTCATTATTATTATTAATATCCCATAAAAACTAGCCTGTCTGTGACTCTTAAGGACAGGAGTTGATCACCCCTGCACTATGGGATACTATAAAAAGAATAAAAAAGCTTGTGAGGGAGTCAGTTGGGCCACTAAATTACTGAAGGGTAAAAGGGATTGTTAGGGAGCACAAAGAAATAGCAGATAAACAAATTGAATTATTTGTCTCTGTTTTTACTGAGGAAGTTGTCGGGGTCATACCCATACTGGAAACATTTTTTTGATGGTGATGACTCTGAGCGACATCAAATTACGGTGAAACTGGAGGACATAATAAATCAGATTGACAACCTAAAGAATAAGAAATCACTGGGACCGGATGGTATTCACCTCAGAGTCCTGAAGGAACTCAAAAATAAAATTGCAGAGCTGTTTTTGGAGATTTGCAACCTATTATTTAAAACAGCCATGGTACCAGATTGTGATGCCATTTTTATAAAGGGCTCCAGGGGAGATCTAACAAACTATAGACTGGTAAACCTGATGTTGGTGCTGGGCAGAATGGTAGAAGCTATTCTTAAAAATAAAATTACTGACCACATACATAGACAACATGGTTTAATAGGTGAGGTTCAGCATGGTTTTGCAAAGGGAAGTCTTGCCTTACCAATTTACTAGAATTTTTTTGAGAATGTAGATAAACATGTGGACAAAGATGAGCCGGTTGATATAATGTATTTGGATTTTCAGGAAGTATTTGACAAAGTCTCTCTTGAGAGACTCCTCAGGAAATGTGGAAGTCATAGGATCGGAGGCAGTGCCCTATTATGGATTGGTAACTGGATAAAAGACAGGAAACAGAGGATATGACTTAATGGTCAGTTTTCCAAATGGAGAAGGGTCATTAGTGGAGGCCCCAAGTGGTCTGTACTGGGACCAGTGCTATTTAGCATATTCATAAATGATCCGGAGAAAGGAATGATAAGTGAAGTGACCAAATTTGCAAATGACATAAAATTATTTTGAGTCATTAAAACGGCAGTGGTTTCTGAAGAAGAACCTTGGGAGGTTCGGACACAGAACTTCCAAATGGCAGATGCCATTTAATGTGCACAAGTGAAAAATAGTGTATTTAGGTAAAAATAATCCCAACTCTAGGTACAGAAGGCTGGGTTCTGTGTTAGGAGTCACCACCCAGGAAAAGGACCTTGGAGTTCCTTGTGAACAAAGCCTTGAAACCTTTGACTCCGTGCGAGGCGGCAGTCAAAGAGGCAAACAGAATGTTAGGAATTATTTGGAAAGGAACGGAGAACAAAACTGGGAATACCCTAATGCCTTTGAAATATCAATATCACAACTGCCCCTTGAGTTTTGTGTGGCCTTCTGGTCACCCCCATCTCAAAAAAGATACAGCAGACATAGAAAAGGTACAGAGAAGGATGACAAAAACGATAAAGGGAATGGAAAATTTCCCTTATGGAGAAGATCTAAAGAGAATAGGGCTCTTTAGCTTGGAAAATACTGAGAAGGGGATATGATTGAGATTTATAAAATCACGAGTAGGGTAGAAGGAATAAACAGTAGTTACCTTTCATAGGAAGTATTTTTTCACGCAGCGCCCAATCACGCAATGGAATCTGTGGGCGTGGTCAAAGCAACTATCCTAAGTGGGGTTGAAAAGCGGATGGGACAAGTTCCTGAAGGAAGAGTCCATAAACGGTAATTAGCCAGGTGGGCTTGTGAAAGCCAGCGCTTATCCCTGGGAGTGAGATCTTCTAGGTACTTGTGGCCCAGACCGGCCACTGTCGGAGACCGCATGCTGGGCTTGATGGACTTGTTCTGACCCAGCATGGCACTTTGTATGCTCTTATGGTCTCCAGCTAGTAAGTAAAAGACAGCGCAGCTGCTACATTATCATTAATATTAGTATTATTGTCATGCAGATACCTGGTTTCATGTTGGCACTGCTGCGCTGATACCCTCCCTTTCTCCTGCTTCATAGCCCTGCATAGAGGTGAATGTTATATCTCTGTAACTTTTAATGATTTAGAAGCAAGAAAGCGATCCCGGTGGCACTTTAAAGAGATTTTTTTTTCCCCTCTGGTGTCATGAATAAATTGATGAAAGAAAGCAAACAGGCATTGTATGAAAGAGCAGTGTATCGGCCGAGGCAACAGGGCTCACATAACTAAAAAGTAATTGTAGCCCCTCGTGCTGATCCAGGCTGTAGCGTTGCAGACATCCCAGGAATCCTGGCAATTTAATTCTGCCAGACAGCAACTGAGCACAAAAAGCGAGGAAGAGGCGTCTTTTCTAGGACCCACAGAGGAAACAGCTTCAACCAGTTTTACAAGAAGGGATTTTATGTATCGGAGAAGCCATGTGCGGGTGCAGCTGCATCTTTGCTTAAACAAAAATCTAATTTGTAATAAAAACCCTGACTGCTCATCACATTTGGTCGGGAAGCACTAGGTTCTTCTGTTGGGGGGGGGGGGAGGAACGGGACATTTTACTTAATTCTGACTGCTGATGTTATTTTACCAGCAGCAGATAGCTCCCTGTAAATGTAAAACTGCAGTGTTGGATTGCCTGTCAGTCTGTCTAGATTTCATCTCTGAAAATTAAAATGGAAGCAGATGGAGAATGATATTTAGATATAGTATAAGGGAGGTGTCTACCGATGCAGCTCAAGGTCTGGCAGATTCAAAGGAACATTGCTTTCTGTTAGCAATGACATGAATGCGTAATGAGCCCCGGCTAGGGATGCTGCCATATAGAAAAGCATTAACTGTAGCTAATGGTGCTTCTCCTTTAGCCCAAATGAAAAATAACTACTTTTGGAATAAGAGAGTACTTGTTTTTTATTTTTTATTTTTTTTAATTTCTACTGGCTTACAAGCAGTTGCATCACAGTCTAGTCTCAAACCATCTCAATCTATTAGAGATGTGAATCATGTGCCCGATCGTCTTAACGATCGAAATCGTCTGGCAGGAGAAGAAAATTGTGTTTGGCACGATCTTTTAGCTAAAAAATCGTTTTTTTCCGATTACGGGAGTTAGTGCGCACTAACCGGGAGTTAGTTCACACTAACCATTGTTAGTGCGCACTATCCCTGCTCAGTGCAGGAAGATCACAACACCCCCGGTATCAGGGTTAGGGCACTGTGTGCAGGAAGATCACAACACTCCCAGTATCAGGGATAGGGCACTGTGTGCAGGAATATCACAACACTCCCAGTATCAGGGATAGGGCACTGCATGCAGGAAGATCACAACACTCCCAGTATCAGGGATAGGGCACAAGTTCTAGTCACATTGGCTGATCACATTACTTTTTTTGTCAAGCTACCAACCGTTTCCATTTCCCATCCCCCCAACCATCACCTCAGTGGGAACCTTGGTAACATCAATAAATAAGAGGGCAGCCAGCCAATAGGAATACATATTCATTCCTAAACTGACCTTAACTGACCTGAAAAGTTTCAATTTGTATCATTTTCTGTTAGTGCGCACTAACTCCCATTAGTGCGCACTAACCCGATTTAACGATTTTTAACGATAAATAGTTAGAATTCCTATTGTATTGTGTTCTTTAACGATTTAAGATGATATTAAAAATATCGGACGATAATTTTAATCGTTGAAAAACGATTCACATCCCTACAATCTATTTATCAATCAGGGCAATGCAATACAGTGTGCTCAGCCCCTTATGCTATAAGGGGATTAGCGTGTCCAAAATGCGTGCCCAACCCCCCATGCAACTAATAGCACTCATCAAATGCAAATGCATGTTGATGAGGTTATTAGCTATTCTCCCCCAATTAAAAAAAAAAAATGTGCACCCGACACACACATTTTTACCCTCAGAAATTAACTCCCGCCCAGAGCAAGCGTTAATTTCTGAGCAGCCCAAAAAGTGTACACAAAGGCAGAAACTACTGCTTTTCTGTACTTCCTCCGACTTAACATCATGGCGATATATTAAGTTGGAAGAACAAAAAGGATGAGAATGTTAAAAAAAAAAAAAAAAAGTGTGCCGGCAGACATGCTAGGGAAAGGGACACTCAGTTAACGAGCATCCATTTTTCTAACCCGTGGCTGCGCGCAGGTTAGGGAAACGAGCACTCATAAAATTGAGCTGCCATTTTTCTAACCTGCTGACAGCCACTCCTGGGCGCCCGCTGCCAAGGAGGTGCTAAGGGTGCACATTTGTCCCTAGTGTCTCCTTTTTAGCGCGACCCCTCATTTAAATATTCAATCGTGCATCCAGGAGAGATGGCTGGGCGCGCATTAGGAAAGTGGGTGCTCAACCCTGAGCACTTGATTTCCATGCAGATTTATTGGATCAGCTTGAATGTGCATTAAAATTGGAGCATTAAGGCCTAGTTTTAACGTAAACATTAATGTTAGTGCCAATCCAGTATTTACTCAATGCACAATTAGGTTCTGGAATTCATTACTGGAGGATGTGGTTAAGGCAGTTAGCATAGCTGAGTAAAAGGTTTGGACAAATTCTTGGAGAAGTGAATAAACTGTTATTAACCAAGTAGACTTAAGAAATAGCCAGTACTTATCACTGTCTGATAGCAGCATGGGATCTATTTACTGTTTGGGTACTTGCCAGATACTTGTGACCTGGATTGACCACGGTTGGAAACAGGATATTGGGCTTGATTGACCTTCGGTCTGACCCAGTATGGCATGTTCTTATATGCAAAACATATAAGAACATGCCATAGTGTTAGCACTGGTAAAACATAACTGGCTTTATACTTCACTCAGCCCACACACTACCAGAGAAGAGAGGTTCAGGACATAGTGTGTGGGTTGAGTGACCGGAGGGTCCATCCCTTCAGTGCATGGATGAGTTTGGAGTAATATAAATAGTGACTCCATGAGTGACCAGGGGGAGTCATAGGAAGTAGTGGAGTTCCCGTGAGAGACACCTCGTTATCATAAGCAAAGTACTGTGGTTGCCAGGTTAGTCCACTTGTTAATGCTAACTCTAAATTTTATTCTAACACAAATCCATTAAAGCTGATTTAATGCACATTATGTGCTTGCATGAATGAACACAGGCATTTAACACTAGCGCTAGCGCTAAAGAGCTTTGAAAAAGAGACCCCCATAATGAGATGACAGATAAAAGAAATGGATTGTGAACCCTGATGCTTCCATCTTGATTTGAAATAAGGAAATGGGAGCAATGGATGCCAGTGGGCAGATAATCCCAAACGACTGTGACGAGAAACTCAAAGCCTCTGAAGTTTAAGACGTCAACTTTCACAGGGTAAAATAGCCTGACTGAAAATTGCGACCCCCCCCCCCCTCCCTCCCCAAATGCGGATGAAAATATGTGCGGCTTCCATAGTGAGAGCGTGCTTTTAGCTGAAACACGCTCCTGTGGTCGTGTTTAGGTTGGGGGAAGTATTCCATTTTCAAATGTTCTTCTGCAATTTTGCCCTCTTCCCCTGCCGCCATCTTACCGGCAAGAACGGGAGGTGCAGGGCATGCAAGTGCTCTTAGCACATCTATCTTGCATTTGCTCTTTTTCAACACGAATACAACACAAGTAGTTTCTCTTTGAAAATTTGCATAAAGTATGCACGTTAAATTTGCAACTGTGCAAGTTATTTGAGAATTTCACCCTAAATAGAGGATAGACCTGAGGGTTGAGCTAAGGGTGCAGTCAAGGATCTTAGAAGGCAGACTGTAATGATGAGAAAGCTTGATAATTTGATGGAGAAAAATTCATTTGAAAGAATATTTTGAGTGGGTGAGTGCCAAATATTTCCATCTTCCAGAGCCACTTTGATGATTTTGTGTGAGTTCTCCAGCCTTATCAAGAAGAAAACAATTTTCTAAAATTATTGAACCTGGGTAAAAGCGTTCTCTGAAAATTGCCTACCGTGCATGCAGAGAAATTTTTAAACAGCCAGCAAAGCTAAAGTCTGAATCAGACTTTACCGAGTATTTTCAAAGCAAACTTGTATGTATCTTCATTCCAAGCCTGCCCCCAGAACCCCTCCGCTCAATTTGTGTAAACGTACATGGGTAACTGGATTATGCATGTACTTTTATACACACTCAGTCCTGGGCTATTTTAGTACATCCATTTATGCTCATAAAATCGGGTTTCATGGGCGGAAATAGCTTTGAAAATGACCCCCTTAGCATATGAACTGTAAACCATACCATTAAGGTGCATGTTAAAATTATCACCTTAGTTACTAAACATGCACAAATATGCAACCACATGCTAACACCAAAAATGTATCACCCGCTCTTGACTGCACATTAGGGCCTGGTTGCATGCCCTGTAAAAGCCACCAGCTGACTGGAGGCAGTTTGTGGGGGCAGGTGGAGGGATTGAGGTATTTTGTTTGCTGAAGCAGAAAATATAGCTTCAAGCAAGGAGAAGAGTCTGACAGAGGGAAGAAAAGCAGAAGAGAAAGAGAAGGAGAGAGAGAGAGAGAGAAGAGAAGAGAAGGGGAGGAGGAGAGGGAGCAACATCAGAGGGGAGCAAGAAGGCAACCCCATCTGTGGATTTTCAGACCCAGGGCAACCACCCATGTTTTTTTCCATCACCAGACCTAATTGCATACTTTGTATCGGCCCATTCTTACTCATCAGAGGGGAGGCCAGTACTGGTATACTCTATCATCTCTATACTGAACATAAGAAATTCCCATGCTGGGTCAGACCAAGAGTCCATCAAGCCCAGCATCCTGTCTCCAACAGTGGCGAATCCAGGTTACAAGTACCTGGCAAGTACCCAAAAACTAAGAAGATCCCATGCTGCTGATGCAATTAATAGCAATGGCTATTCCCTAAGTAAACTTGATTAATAGCCGTTAATGGACTTCTCCTCCAAGAACTTATCCAAACCTTTTTTGAACCCAGCTATACTAACTGCACTAACCACATCCCCTGTCAACAATGGCTCAGCCCCTAAGAACTGAGCATGATCCTGGAGAAGGGATTTCTCTGTTCCAGAAAGTTCTCCAGTTGGAGCAAGTTTTATAAAATGATGAGTTGGGTGGAAAAGAGAAATACGGAATCTTTTGATTAACACTAGGCTAGGGGGACGCTCCTTGAAGTTAACAGGTGGAGGAATTAAAACAGATTGGAGAAAGTATTTTTTCACTCAATGCACAATTAAGCTGTGGAATTTGTTGCCAGAGGATGTGGTCACGGCAACAAACAGCGGGGGTGTAAAAAGGATTTGGAGAAATTCCTGTAGGAAAATTCCATAAACGGTTCTTGACTAGATGACGCTAGGGAGACCCAGTAGTTGCTAGGAGTGACCAACAAGAAATTGGATCTACGTTTTGCTACTGTTGAGAGACAGGATACTGGGCTCGATGGACCTTGGTCTGGCCAAGCATGGCGCTTCTTATGTTCTCATGTACCATGAATGATTGGTTTCGGTGAGCTCCTGTCTCTCCATGCACCTTTCCTGGGTATGGACATCTGTCTTTTCATTCTCCCCCCATTCCCCCCCTTCAGGGTACTGGTTCATGAGTTAATCATACCTGCATCTTACTGGGTGCCTCCATCCTCCCTTGGTAATATTTATTTTTACTGTAACAGTTTTCAAAGGAAGTCTCTTCTTACACATCTTGGGAGTTGTAGTCTTCCTAGATTCGACTTGTACTGGAGGAACTTCCCAGCTAAAATCCCTTCCTGTGGGGTTTACAGGGATTTTTCCTGTCTCTTTCCTTGATGGAATATAGATTCCATCACACACACATTATCTAGCTAGCTACACACACACACACACACACACACACCCCCACCCTCAAACAAGTTGAGACACATTTAACAGCTCTGTCTCGCTCCTCCCACTCTCCCTTTCTCAAAGCAGGCAGTTGACCCCTGAGGTGAACGTTTTCACACATCTTTAACTACAGGGGGGCCATTGTTTGTTTCAGGGTCCAGCCACAGGAAACCTCAACTTTATAGTGGACAGCATTGCAGCACAGCCTATTATCATTCTTATGGTTGTTTGGGTTATGCAAGGTAAACTTTCAAACTTAAGCTTTAAAATGGGAAAATCAAAGCCCTGACAGTGAGCGGGGAAAGCAGAATCCCAACAGCTTCCTGATGTGTTCTGACCTCTAGCTTACATTGCCATTAGGGTGAAGAGCTGGCTTCATTTTGGAAGGACAGGCAGAAACAGTCCTAGTTTTATCAACACCCGCCACCCTTTCAGTATAGGGACCTTGAAATCAGAACTAGAAGTCAATTCATGCAACGGAGTCACAATCAAAGCTGGCTCTGTATACCCTTCCAAATCAAAAGCCAACCAGTCACACTAACTGCCACCCAATTCCTTGATTAGAAAAAACAAAAACCCCAAGCTTGTACAAGTTCAGAGTTTACAATTGGGCTCTCTCTTCTGTATAATGACTGCTGCTATCAAACATGCACAAATGTTTTATCATTGGCTAAGATTTCCGTGGGCTCTATTAGCAAACCATACTGATGAGGTCTGAATAGAGATGGGACGAACAAATGTGCCGAAAGAGATTGGTGGGTGTGGAGCTTGGAAGGCAGTGCCTGGAGAATCAGCTGGGGGGGACTCTTCAATCTTAAACAGAGAGCAGGTGAGGATCAAAGAGCGAAGCAGGAAACGATTCACAGCCCTGCATAGGAAAGGAATTCATGCCCCCGGCAGTGGGGCCATTCCACAGATGAAAATAGTTCACATTTGGCCCAAGGGTCCTGCTTGGCTACACAGCATTAAAAAAAAAAAAAAGATTGTATCTTCAAATAATCTTTTCAGAAACCAAGCATTCCTTCTAATTGAAACATCTGGGGGTTTACTTCATAAGTTCCGGTTTATCGGTGAAATGAAAGTATAATGGTACTAGGGATTTTGCTTCAGACAGTACTGTTGTGGTGTGACTATACTGAGAAAGGTAGCTTACGTCTTGGAAGGGCCTCTGAGCCTTACAAGGTCAACTCCTGGCTAGCTTACCCTCAGTGAGTAGAGAAGGACATCGCTGAGTGAGAGGAGAATGAATGAAAAGGCATCGGCTCCTAACATAGCAAGGCCCAGGCAGAGCTGCTTAAGTGATTTGACTTTGTATTTTACTAAGAAAGCATAGTTTGAGCGCTACACTTTCTGTAAAACTGATCTACGGGATTTGTGCAGAGCCAGATTTAGAAAATAGAACTTTTTTTTTTCATTTTCAAGGTTTTATGTAATAGTTCAGCGCACAATGGAAGAAGCCATTTTGTTTAACAGTAAATAATATCAATGACATAATTTAGGTCTAATATCAGTATAACCCTAGAGGATTATCTGCATTTTACGTAACCTGTGCATTTCTGAAATGTTGGTTACAGTTCACCGAAAGAAACATAAGCAAGAAGATAAAATTACTCTCTCCATTTTCGCTAAATTAATAATTAAAAGGTTACAAACATTTTGAATACTGAATATTTTTTATTTGATGCAATACTATATATATTGTTGTTAGCTTTCACAACCCACATGACTCTAATCACACAGCACTTGGCCTTTTGCTAAACTGATAAAAATAATGTACTGTGCTTTAGTACATGCTTTCAAGGCTTCAAGTAATTGAATTATGGGGCATTCATTCAACTTGTGAGTCTAGGATAGCTTGTCTCTGATATTTGCTTTACCAGCCTGGGAGCCAGATGACATAATAGTGAGATCAAAAAGTCCTAATTAATTATTAAAGGTAATTGTCCGCATTTGACAATAAGTCCTAAGGGCTCTATAAGTAATTGGTCAGGTGATAAACCTTCCAATGAAGGAGCTTGACTTGTGGCTTTGTTTACAGGCTGTGCCTATCCTGAAAGGAAAACATTCGGGTCTTGTTTGTCACGTTTAGGTCCTTATCTGAAACGACAGAGAATGATTCCTGGAGCAGTGTCTCACTCCAGGATGAAATAAAGTTTGGCCACAGTGGCCTCCCGCTGGGGATACCTTTCTGAGCGGCTGAGTGATGTGATCCCATAAGGAAGGACAGCCTACCTGTGCCAGGAAAGGTTCAAAACAAACGGGCAATAAATCGCTAATTGATCTACCTCAAGGCCTCCCTCTGCCTGGAAGGAGCTGTAGGCAGCTAGCAGGCAGGGTACAGGAGGGAGGGGTGCACCTGGGAGCCGGTGGAAAGCAGGCAGGTGTTTCAACAGGGAGAAGCAGGGAAATAAACTTTGCTTTCATTTCTCTTTCTGTTTTATTTTTATATTTTTATATTTATATATTTTTATATTTTATATTTTATTTTTATTTTAGGGGAGGGTTTCGTTTCATTTCATTTTTCTTTTCTTTCTGTCATTTTAGCACGCTCTAAAAAGCCTTCGTGCATTAAAACCCTTTAGCATGTGCACTGCTAAAATAACAGAAAGGGATTTTGTGTCATTTCGGATGGGGAAATGACAAAAAAAAAACCCAAAAACAAAATAAGTGTAGCTGTTATTTCTCTCTTTTTAAAATGACAGCACATCCCCAGTTTTGAGGACATCCATCATGAACAGGCATGAGATAAATTAGCATAAAATGGGTCTTCACCATACACAAATTTAGCTTATACTTATTAGCTGTAGGGTCACTGGGACAGGTACGGGAAGCCTTTTTTCCTAGATTCTCTTTTATTCCTTTCTTTCTCTTTCCTTTCTGTAGTCGTCAAACAGTAACCCGATTTCGTCTCCTACATCTTTCCTGGTTGCCGGCTCCCATAAGAACATAAGAAATGCCATACTGGGTCAGACCGAGGGTCCATCAAGCCCAGCATCCTTTTTCCAATAGTGGCCAATCCAAGCCACAGGTACCTGGCAAGTACCCATAAGTCCCGTTATTAATTCCTGCTGTGACTGAGAGAACAGGTTGCCACTTTCTTGCCATCTCCTTTCAGAAATCCTAGCCTGCTGTGTTGCCATCAGATGCCAATTTCATTCAGGTGATTCCTGCTAGGCGGCGGGACCCAACAGTAATCCGGAGCACCCATCAGATCCGAGCACTGTCAGAAGTTCCAGGTATTTTCTGAAGCTCCCTGATATGATATTGCATATGATATATGTTGCCAGAGGATGTTTTTAGTGCAGTTAGTGTAGCTGGGTTCAAAAAAATGTTTGCATAAGTTCTTGGAGGAGAAGTCCATTAACTGCTATTAATCAAGTTTACTTAGGGAATAACCACTGCTATTAATTGCATCAGTAGCATGGGATCTTCTTGATGTTTGGGTAATTGCCAGGCTCTTGTGGCCTGGTTTGGCCTCTGTTGGAAACAGGATGCTGGGCTTGATGGACCCTTGGTCTGACCCAACATGGCAATTTCTTATGTTCTTAAGTCAGCATGTGTGTTTCCCAGGAATGTGTAAAGCATGGGATACAACTAGGGATGTGAATCGGGTGCCCAATCGTTCCTTCTTTCGGGTTCGTCTGGCCACGGTAAAATCTTGTTTTCCCACAGATCCCTGTTTTTCTTTTTAGTGAACTCCCGTTAGTGTGCGCTAACTCATGTTAGTGTGCGCTAACAAAAATAGCAAAAAGTAACAAAAAATAACAAAAATAAACAGTTTTTTGTTAGCGCGCATTAACCGGAAAAACAATTTTTACGAAAATTCAGGGGAAAAAGTGATCATTTCTTTTTTTACCCGATATATTAATGAATTTAGAAATATCGTACGATATTTCAATTCGTTAGAAAAATGATTCACATCCCTAGATACAACCTCGAGTCTTCGTATCAGCTCTGGCAATAAAGGCACTATGAATGCGGGCTCTTGCTCTCGTTATGTCAAAAAACACAATAGTAATGCACTGTAGGTGCGGGTGCATAGGATAATGAAAAGCTCCAAGGCATTGCAAATTCTCTCTTCTAATACCATAGACGGGGAATTTTCAAAGAGTTTCATTGGCTAACATAAGGGATTAGAACTTCAGCCGGCCACCTCTAGGACTAGAGGCAGCGGAGCCAGATGAATAGAAGAGTAGTAAACTGGCTGTTACCAAGTAGGCAAAGATCATGCCCCTAACCAATGGTGACTGGCCGACATAAGGGCAGAGGTCTAATGGTAGTCTGTATTTGAAACCCCACACAGACTCAAAACATTTGCTGGGACAACTTAGCTCTGATGACTATGGTTTCCTGCCCAATCCTGGTATCTTGGCTTTGCCTTGTCTAGAATATCTCACTCTGTCCCTGATTCCACCCAGATGCCTCATCCCAATCTTGCTGCCTACTGGGTTCACTCCTGAAACTTGGACCCTTGCCTTACAAGTACACAACCCAGAATGAATCACTCTTGCCCCAGTCAGTCCTGACAGACAAATGTTTTTTTTAAAAATCCCACCTCCCCCCTCCCCCCCCCCCCCCACTGAGCAAATAAATGGATCCACTAATTTATTTATTTATTTATTTTTAATTTTTATATACCGAGGTTCTTATAGAGACTACAAATCACTCCGGTTTACATATAACGATAAACTGCCCAACAGAGATAAGGGGCTTTACATAGAACAGTTAAATTTACATAGAACACTTAAATTTAGCTACTCAAATTATGCGTAGCCACAGGAGCAGAGTTTGGGCAGGGACTGAAAAGTTAGCTGAGTATAGGGTGAATGACCAGATCTAGCAGGTTCGCTTGGCTACCCGAAAACCTGGCTTGCCAATTGCAGGCTTAAATCTTTGACTTAAGCCTATTTTCAGCTGCAACTTACTGGGTTGCGGTTGATAATCAACTTTGCTTAGCCTGCTAAAATCTGGCCAGCTAAGTGAGGCACCTTAGAACTTGAGACCCGTGCATCACGTTTCCTGCCTCTCTCTCTCTCTGTCTCTGGAACAGTGCCTGCCTGAATTAGTACCAGTTAGAGTGCCTTTCTGATTCATAATATGCTTTTCACACAGCGAAGGCCGTATTTCCCACACTGCAATTCCATTTGCTCATGCCATTACCTGCCAAAGTAACCATTCACTGAAAAGATGTTAAGAGCCTATAATTAATTTCTGTACGTGAGCTGAATGAATACAAATGTGAGACGAGAAATGTAATGGGCTTAAGCCCAAAAAGGTTGTGTGACCTACAACCTAATTATAATGTGAGGCTTAAGAGCTGCATTCAAGAAAAATAAATCAGCCTTATAAGATGGGCTCATTAAAACTAGCAAAACAAAAACAAAATAAAAGATCAGTTTATTAAAACTGGTGAGCCATCCGGTTAATTCCTCCACCGTTAAAGTGGTGCCAAAATAGGAGAATGATTTCATTTTTGCCCTACATAGCACCTTTTCAGTCGGGATCTTTGCGGATGTCCAGGAATGCATCTGTTTCGGAACAAAAGGCCTTTGTCTTCATTCAAAGGAAGCTGAAAGTCACAGATGCACTCTGGTAGTTCTCATATTCAAAGAACAGGCCATATAGGGCTACCAGGTGTTTCGGGTCATCAAGAAGATAGTAATTCAGCCCTTTTTTTTTTTTTAATTTCACTTTTTGGGATCTATGGTCGCAACACTCACCAAGATGGAATATAAAATATAAAAATCCAGAAAATCTAAGCCTATCTTCAATGGCCTGCAGCCAGCCAACAACCCCGATAATGTAGTTTATATGCAACCGTGTTACTAGGTGTTAAATAGTTAATTTATTTGATATACTGCCTTTCAAACTACACTCGGGGATATGCAACTTGTTTTTAAAATGTTTGCAAACTAGTTTAACAGATCCACAAGATACTTCAAGGTTTGTCAGCTTAGCTCAATGATACATTTTAAATAATAGTCTGAGAATATACCTCCTTCCTTCTGGTATTGGCATAGTTCGCTCCACAATATGATGCAGATAGAGAAATTAGCAAGTAATGAGATCTTTGTGCGAGAGAGAACCTTCCTCACTACATAGCAGAGCTATATTCAAAGTCTTGTTCTGAATTACAGGCACATGGATAAGTTCTTCCATGTAGGGAGGAAGGTTCTCTCTTGCACAACTCAAGTTGCCTTTCTGCCCTTTGGCCCTGTATTTCCGTGCTCAAGAAGATGGGTCGAGGCTGCCTCATGGGTGGGAATGGGAGGGAGGGACAAGGACTGGGAAGGTTAAACTGCAGTGCAGTGCTTATATTGTTGGATTTCTTAATGTATTTAATAAGCAGTTTCAACATGAATAATAGGCTGATGTGGATTCCTTGAATGAGTACATCTACACTGGAGTTTAACCATGATTTTCCTGTGCAGGGCATCCGCAGCAGTCAGATTCAATGTGAATTCCCTTGAATTGGCAAATCCATGGCGGATCGAAATAGGACCTGCCAGTTTCCCCCCGCACAAATCCCTATTAGATTTGCTAAGGAAACATTTTGACCATGCTCTCCAGCAAATCTGAGGAAAGCCAGATAATTAAGTTGAATGAGGCAGAAATTTTTGACCAGCTCTACATATTACAAAATCTGGTTAAAAATCTTCTTCATAGTACGTAGCAAGTAACTTTTATTTTAAATGTATATTTTCAGAATTGATGAAACAAGATCTTAAAAATTGCTGCCGTTTGATGCAACAGCAGAGATATGCAAATTAAATCAACATGCTTGGCCCATTCAGCTAAGCCAGTTCTTGCTAAGCTGTAGCTCATCAAGCTGTCTTATTTCAGTTTGCATAGTTTTGTTGCATTGCCAAGGTTATAATGTTATGCTATACCTACATACCACCTCCTTCAGGAAAAGTTTCACTCAAAGCAGTTTACAACAATTTAGTGAATACATTAATAAATAACAATTTATGCATAACATCAAACAGTAAATACTTAAAAACAAGTCATACATAAGAACATAATACGATACAGCAATAACAAAATCATAAAATATCCCAAACATATCAAAACATTAATAAATACAATTGATAATTTAGAAACCACAGCCTAGACCACCCGATTCTCACTAAGAAGGGCGTTAGGCCACTGATCCACCTGCTTTGCTTTAGGAAACAATTTAAAACTCATCTATTTGCCATAGCTTTTGCTGAAATACAATACTGACTGCAGTCTAGGACCCTCTAAGCTTGGTTACGCAGCCACTTTATGTTTCATTTTGGCTTTGTTTTACCGTATTGTGTGCTGATGTTTAGTTGTTTATTGCTGTTTGATTGCATTTTATGTGTGTATTTTCTGTTACCTGCTGAGATTTGTGGATCAGTGGGACAGAAATGTTCTAAATAAATTTTTATAAATAAATAATACTAAACTCCATTCCCATCTTACTACAAACCCTTCATGGTCACAAAGAGGACATGGCGAGCTAAAAACAACGTTATGTCCAAGAGGCGATATAAAATATCCTTCCATTTCTTTCTCTCCCTGTTCATTGTTGCTTGATGTTCTTACTCAATGTTTTTTTTTAAGCTTCAGCCCTGCTCCCAAGGTCTTACATTTCTCCAGGCATGAAACATGCTGCTCAGATGCCTCTTTGTCAACCACCTTTGGGTTTAGCTTCCACCATGCTTGAAACCCAGTGACAAAGCTGGATGTTTCAATTTCTTTGTCATCAAGAGCAAACGGTCTGCAGCAAAAACAGAACAAACTTTCTTTTGATCGAGAGTAAACCATCCATGTTCTCAAAACTTTCTCGCCATGTGGCGGAAACTTATAAAACCATACAGTGGTCAGCTGTCAGTTCTTCCTGTTGGATTTCTCTCCTTGTCTTTAAACTGCACTGAAATGTCCATCCCTATTTTGGAAGGGTTCACGTCCCCTTTTAATAATATGAACCCTCACGTTTAAAGGCTAGAGGATGGAAATGAAGCAAAGGGTGTATGGGGGTAACCTGTACAGAGCGCAGTTACTACCCTTAACCAGTTAGCCTTGATGGTTTTAAAGCAATTGCAACATTGCTCTCTGCTTTGATGGTGAGGGCAAAAAGGGGAATGAGATTCAGACAACAACCAATGCTGGGCCCCGACTTTTACAGTCCAGGGTATGGATACGCAGACATTAGGGAAAAAGCACAGGACTGCTTCGACGACCAAGTCCAAAGGCAAAGCATATTAAAGCAGCATTGTCTGAATTATCATGAAGGCTGCTCACCCCATAAAAATGTTGCTAATTATGGGTTTGATAGTTGCTTGACTTTGATTAAAAGCATTACTACCCTTAACAGAAACATGGGGGTAACCTGCACGGAGCAGCAGTTACTACCCTTAACAGTAACATGGGAGTAACCTGCATGCAGTGGCAGTTAATACCTTAAGAAACTTATTGGGTAGACTGGATGAACCATTTGGTCATTTCTGCCTTCATTACTATGTTACTATGAAGTGACTTGCCCAAGGTCACAAGAATCGGCAGTGAGATTTGAATCTTGGATTCCCTGGCTCTCAACCCACTGTCCTAACCACTAGGTTACTCCTCCACTCCAATCTTCTTAATCATGCACCCAAAATTGTCTATTTTTCATTTTTTTTGTGCCAATAAAAAATCCAATTTTCCTTAAATTATAGAACAGATCTAGCCAAACGCTGAAACTACAAACTCCAACCTAACATCAGCTGATGTTTCCTAAACACTAATTGCTTCATGGGCTAAAAAGTAAAGAAAGATACTTATCTTGAATGGTATTTTAATGTGGTCACCGGCATCTCATCCAATAGTCACAGGCAGAGGCCATCTTGTACACATATCAACCTTACGTATTTGACATTGTATGATGATATCAGCAGTACAAAAGGTCAATTTCAACTGGATACGCCATATCTTGTGTATACTGTAACCTCCTCTGTTATTAAATCCCTCATCAAGAAAATAAAACCTGCAGCACACCCATCTGACCACATTCCGCCCAACACCATCAAATCCATCTCCTCCACTATTGTCAAACCAATATCCAACATCGTAAACTCCTCCCTAACCCACGGAACCATCCCAGACATTCTTAAGCAGGCCATAGTCAAACCAATTCTAAAAAAACCCAACCTTTCCCCCACTGAGCCCGCCAACATCAGACCCATTTCCAATCTCCCCTTCATAGCTAAACTCCTAGAAAAAGCTGTTAACACCCAGATTTCTGAACACCTCAAACCACAGCATTCTCTTCCCTCACAGTTTGGGTTCCAAAAATACTTTAACACCGAAACCCTCCTTCTCTCACTCTCTGACACCATTATCAAAGGTCTTAACAATGGCCATTCATATATCCTGGCCTTACTCAACATTTCCGCTGCTTTCGACACAATTTGTCACAAAACCCTCTTATGCAGACTAGCCGAGATAGGCTTTTCTGGCTCAGCCCTCAACTGATTCAAATCGTACCTTTACAATAGATCCTACAAAGTAAAAGTAGACAACCATGAATCCCTTCTCACCCGTGGAGTCCCCCAAGGCTCCTCTCTGTCCTCTACTCTCTTCAACATTTACATGTTGCCCCTCTGCCATCTCCTTTCTGACCTGGGCCTAACCCACTACATCTATGCAGACGATGTCCAAATCCTCATCCCTATCACCAAATCTATCTCCACTTCCCTTCAAACCTGGCAAAACCACCTAACCTCTATTAATACACTTCTCTCAAACCTAGAGCTAGCACTGAACACCTCCAAAACTGAACTCCTCCTTTTCACACACGACCTTCCACCTCCTCCTCCCTCTTCCCCCCCCCCCCCCCCCCCCACCCCTTCCTCCTTCTTACTCCACCAAGCACGAAGCCTTGGTGTCACCCTGGACTGCAACCTCAACTTCAAAAAATTTATCAGCTCCACCCTCAAAGACTGTTACTACAAACTCCATTTACTTAAAAAACTTCAACCCCTCCTTCACATAAACGATTTCCGCACAGTCCTCCAAGCAGTAATTTTCTCCAAAATTGATTACTGCAATGCACTCCTTATTGGACTCCCTGCTTCATCCCTCAAACCCTTGCAGATGCTCCAAAACTCCACTGTCTGTATTCTCACTAACTCTCGTAAATGCGATCATATCACCCCATCCTTAAAGACCTACATTGGCTCCCCATCTCATCGAGAATTCTATACAAGACCCTCACAACTCAGACATGCAATGGCTAAACAAGTCCCTATGCTTCCACACTCCTTACAGACTCACCAGATCCTCTAACACCGGCACCCTATTCATTCCCACCAAACACACGCACCTCTGCTCCACTAGAGACCATGCTCTATCCATCGCCGGCCCCTATCACTGGAACTCAATGCCCCCTGACATTCGTCTAGAACCTTGCACCCAAACCTTCAAAAAGAAATTAAAAACCTGGCTCTTCAAACAGGCTTTCTCATAATACATCGCCACTCCCACTTGCCATATACCCCTCCTCTGTACATACTCCTACCCCTTCCCTGTATATGAAAGTTATAATTGAATGCTATGTTATATTTCTCCAGTTAACTTTTCCTCTACCTTTCATCCCCTCTCCTATCCGCTTGTCTCTTCCCTCCTCTTCTTTCTTAGATCCTCCTATTTAATCAATTAATTGTTTTATTGTAACTTTTTTTCCAATTTTGCTCCCCCTGCTTCCTTTGTTTTATGTAAACTGATGTGATGTCCATACGAACTTCGGTATATAAAAGCGTTTGAATAAATAAATAAATAAATAAATAAATAAATAAATAAATAAATATAAATGAGCACTCATATGGCGGTCTCTGTTGACGGGCCACACCGTGATCCAAAGATGTTGCCATTTGTATTAAAAATGTTTTCAAAAAGCATTCAAAGGGTTAAAATAAATACATAACAGAACTGGTAAGAACATACGATTTGTCATTCAGATATTGAAAAAATGCACTAAGGGTTTGATGGCTAATTGATTGCTGGCTGCAATCGGAAACCCTTGACAGCTAACCTATGATCTGATGATGTAACGCCTTCGGCTTTTGTTAAAAATCAATTTGAAAGGACCAGGTTCCCAGTAAAATATAACCACTCCGAGTGCATTAACATCTTAAAGCTGGCACACAAAGATAATTTATGTAGTCTTTATATGATATTTGGTATTTCCCTGTAATAATAAAGATGGGGGAAAAAAAGCTATTGAAATATCATCCCAGAATACTGCGAAAAATGATTGAGCATTAGATCATCATGAAGAACAAATTAATCAGCCGAAGGGGATGGGGCGGGGGGGGGAGAGAAGGGGGAGGGTGAACTTATTTTTCTGGATTTATTTCTTTCTTGCTGGAGGATTTTCTTTCATACTTATCCGCTGAGGGGAACGGAGATGGATATTTTTGTAACCGTAGCTTTGAGGAGCAAGATTAGACAAGTTCATTAAATAATCATTGTTCAGGAAGCCTTGTGCGCGTCTCTTCGGTTTCCATTTAATACCGTTCCAAAAATAAGCTGATCGTCTTGGAGGTTAGCACACAGCACAGCAAATCAGAAGAACTTATATCTTTGGGAGTTTGAATTCGGCTCAGTCAACATCCTTTGTGTGCCTTAGGCACATCATTTTGCCTGTCTGAGCCTCACTTTGCCCAATACTAATTGGATAATTATTATAACATTTGTTTCACATCTTCGAAAATTGACCTGCAAATTAACATGTGAGCTAGGTGTTGACGTGCTGAACCTTTGCTAATGGCAGCTTAAGAGTTTTATGTGCTACTTATAAACTGTAGACTATGTCAATGTCCTTTTTAATGAAAATGTATTTTTAGGAATAAAAATTATAATTAACTGCTTCTTAAAAACTTATCTGTTTATTATCAACTGTAGCTACATTTACTGGAATTGTTTATTGGTCTAAATATGATCTTGAAAACCTTTTTTCAATGGGAATGCTTTTTCTTACAATGGATGGTGATTAGAGCTTTGTGAACCAATTGAGCAAGTCTGCAAAGAAAAGGATAGTTTTTTTCAAATTAGCCATTGAATAAAAACATTTTAGTGGATCCAAAAATTCCATTGCAGATCCCCCCCAAAAATACAATGTGAATCCACAGGAAATCCAGAATTGGTTTCATGATCTGCATCAGATTTTGATGGGCCTCTATCGAATTTCCCTTAAATTCACCAGAAGAGAATTAAATAGATTTTAATGGTGCCTCATAGGTCGGTTGGTGGGTGAATCTGTGTTTTCTCAAATCAGGCTGAAATCTGCATGGTTTGACTTCAGTGACAAATAGTTCAAACATCCCTAATGCGACTTGCCACCTGAAAGTACCTCTTACTTACATAAGTAGAATTTTGAATGCAATCAAATTGGGTCGAAACCTCATGATCCAACAATGGGAATGCTTTCTTCTAGCCCAGGGTTGGCTAACTCCGGTCCTCAAGAGCCACAAATAGGCTTAATGTTCAGGATATCCACAATGAATATGCATGAGGTAGATTTGCATGCACTCATAACTCGGGGTGGTTTGGGGGTGGGATACGTTTGGGGGGGGGGCAGTTTTACATGCACAGTCAACAGCAAAGTTGACATCAGTGAAGATTTTCTGTCGTTTGGAGCGATGAAAGGTAAAAGAGGCATTGATTTGTACAATGTACTCTCTACCTAGCTTGATTGCAGCTGTACCTTTTCTATATCCGCTGTGCCTTTTTTTTGAGATGGGGGCGACCAGAGCTGCACACAAAGCTCAAGGTGCAGTCGCTTCATGGATCTATACAGGGGCATCAGGATATTCTCAGTTTTCTTCTCTCTTCCTTTCCAAAGTAATTCCTAACATTCTATTTGTCTTTTTTGACTGCCGCCACACTCTGAGCCTGTTCACAAGGACTTCAAGGTCCTTTTCCTGGGTGATGACTGCTTATACAAAACCCAGAATCGAGTACCTGGAGTTGGGATTATTTTTCCCAGATTAAATTGCATCTGCTATTTAGTAGCCCAGTCTCCTAGTCTCAGAAGGTCCACTACTGTTTTAATGACTCAGAATCATTTGGGGTCATCTGCAAATTTGATCACCTCGCTCATCACTCCTTTTTCCAGATCATTTATGAATATGCTTAATAGCACTGGTTCCAATACATCCGCTGGGGCACTCCACTAACTACCCTTCACCATTTGGAAAACTGACCATTTAGTCCTATCCTATGTTTCCAGTCCTTGATCCAGTTACCAATCCACAATAGACCACGCCCTCCTATCCCATGACCTCCCAGTTTCCTAAGGAGTCTCTCATGGGGGACTTTGTCAAATGCCTTCTGAAAATCCAAACACACCACAATGCAGCCTGCACATATTTAAGCACTAAAACATAAAGATGAAACAATGCTTCCAGAGGCATAAAATCTATAAAAAGTACGGAAGCAATTTTACCTGTTCCTTAAGATATGGTCCCACTATCTTACTCTGCACAGATGTAGCTGCAGCAATTTTATGGGATACCAAACAAAAATTAAATTAAATGGGAAACAATTTGGGGTTTATTATTAATGTTTTATCAATGCTTTATTCAAATTCAGATTCATATGTTTATTCAAAATCATTAAAGTAAAGCAGGACACAGTAATCTGATATTAGCCTATATCACTGTTGCTTTGAATGGTAACAGGAGATTATCGATGTCACTACTAGACAACAATGTCAAGGCCAGTTTGTCTAGATGGAAATATAAGTCCCCAATACTGCAAAAATCCTGAGGCACGCAAATGGTTAAATATGGCATAGCATAGAGGAGACAGATGGTTCGGATGTACACTGACTTCTGAGAGGTAAATTGTTTATTTTGTTATAAAGCCACAAATACTTGCCAACCGTCTGCACATGGTAACCCAGATTATTGTGCAGCTATCACCAAGTCTGCTTCACAGCGAAAATAAATTCCTTTCCAACCACAAATAGGGAGATTGTTTAAAGTCCCTGGATCGGTGCCGTTCACCCTACCCATCACCCTTACCCATTCATTTTTCCCGTGTCCGGGGTTCTTTTGTAAATCATTTAGTTCTGCAACCATGAACTTCTTTGTAAGCAAAACTTTCCAGAATTTGCTTTCACTAGTGACAAATCTCAAAATGAAGCTCGCATTCCAAATGTGGCTTAATGAGGAACTGCGGCTGCTCGGTAGCAAACACTCATTCCCAACATATTAGAAGATAATATGCCCTGTCATTACTGCTCCATTCAAGTCACCGGCACTAGGTGCATTACCTTACGCTAGTCCACATTAAACCTCCTCTGCTACTTCTCTGGCTACTTGTCTAATTGAACTCTAGAGAATATTTTTGGTGTCACAATTTGGTGTCATCTGCACAAAATGACAATATTTTATTTACGATTTTTAGAGGGCACCCTGTCCAGGGCACCGAATGACAGTGGAAAACAATAAAATCAAGGTGTCACAAAGTAAAGTGCTGGATGAGCTCGCAATGCAGCACCGTTGTTACTTTTCCTTGGATCATCGATAACAGTATAAACTAGCAGGAGTACAAGAACCCATTCCTGTGCATCCCAACATTTTATCTGATCCCAAATGGAATAAATTATGATCTGCTGAGGATTTTCCTTCTGATAGTAGCTCCTTTTTTCACTTATGGATTATATTTCTAGATCTCATCCTCCGTACGTTCCCTACTGGCTTTTCATAGCGTGCTGGTGAGCAAAGGATTTACAGAAATTCAAATACATTTTGCCAAGCCAAGCTTAACTTTCTCAAATAAAAAATAAATAAATAAAATGTTTGGTCTGGCCAGAGCTGTTGCTCCTGAACCCAGGCTGTTTACTCCCTTCCCCTCAAACAGGCTAGTGTTAAAATGAGCGTGTATGCACCCAAACGCACACATACATGAGTGCAAGCAGAGATATGCTGGGATTTTAAATCAAGCGCCCACTTGCACGCGTATGATTTAAGATACGCCTAATTGTGTAAGTAAGCTCCAAATTTTAAGAGGTTACTGAAGCAAACCTACCTCGCGCATCATCCATAGGACTTTGCCGGTTTAGCGTGCGTGCGTACGTAAGCGGATTTTAAAACCTGCTTGCACGAGGGACATTCCCAGTTTTTCCAATTAGCCAACCAGTTTGCCAAGTCAATCTCAAGGTCATCCAGACCCCCTCTGGTTTTTTATCTTGCAGCCCCCCCCCCCCCCCCCCGTTGACCCAGACCCCTCACTCTGTCGTGTAAGCCCTAAAACGCGAGACCCGCAGACTCGCTCCTCATCAGAAGCAGCGGTAAAGCTGCGCGGGTAACGAGCCGACGCGCGCTGCGGCCTCCGGTTTTGTAACATGGAGTAACTCGCATAACGGTTGGCCCCACTCCGGAATGTCCACCCCCGCCCCTTTTCTGCCCCCGTATTTTTAATTGCACATGCTCATGTAAGCTCACGCACAGCCCACATATGCACGTATGTCGGTATTTTCACATGAGCAACGCTTTAAAATCGACCCCTATGGGAGTAATCAATATCCTGTTTATAAAAGAGTCCAGTGTTTGGAAATGACCTTAACCCATGTGATCTATGGACATCTGGTTCAAGCTTAGGCCTATTGGGTTGGTTTTTTTTTAGGAGATTATGAAGCCAATGTACTAAACTGAGCTAAATATCGCAACGTCCACTTTGCGCATAAAAATGGCAGCTCGTGTCTGTACATTAGACTTCGGAGCACAATTTTCCCTTTTTTGACACGGAGTGCGGACTTTGAGAAATTTCTTGGCTTTGCCTGTAATAAACTCACGCGCATATGTTTACTCTTGTGAAATTTTATGTAAAATCAAAATTAACGAGCTGATGTAATGCAAATTCATACAAAGCTGTTCATTAACTATGTTTGCAGTACTAAAATACACGTGAAAAGTGTGATTTTCTACACATCGGTTTTATACCTTGTATGGACAACTTCGCAAAAAAATGTTACAATATCTTTTTATTAGGTTTTGCTACAAATATACTGTAACTACACCTTGGTGAGGTAGTTATTCTTTTATTTTATTTTTTGCACAGTTGTCTATAGGAAACTTCTGCGTGTAAGTTTTCTATTTGGCTCATTTGCTTCTCAGTAGAAAACTTAGGTGTAGAAAATCACAACTTCTGTGCAAATTTCAGCACACTTTTGTACATTATCCCCTATTAATATCCTTTGCCAGTCCCTAGACTGTTTTCCCAGGTATTTTTATTTATTACTCTGTACACAAATGAACCCACAGTATCACTGTTTATTCTTGGGATGAGCAGCATGGGATCCTGCCAGGTTCTTGTGACCTGAGTTGGCCACTGTTGGATATTGGGCTTGATGGGTGACCCAGTTTGGCAAGTCTTATGTTCTTATGTTTCTTTCATACTAATATACTTAAAGGACATTTGAAGTTGGCTCTGTTATTTTTATCGGTGAAAGATTCCCATTCTATACATTGGCCACCCACTGTTAAAATACTTTATACACCAGGCTCAAAATTGCTTTTAACTGTATCTCACACTATCACAAGCTCAATTCATCTGAGTCAAGCATGACCTTGCAGAATGAAGGTAAATGTGTTTCATATAGCAACACTCATAATAGATGTGCTCCTTGCTGTTAGACGGAATGGGATTTTTATTGATTCCTTTACTGATAAGAGAAGCTATATTCAAGCATAAAGTAACAGAGAACATATTTTCTGGTATTGTTACTAAAACTATCACAAGCAGAGGCCAATTAACATTTAACCAGTAGTTCTGAACTCCTGTCCTGGTGGCCATCAACACATCTGTTATTCAGGGTGTTCATGATGAATATGCCTGAGGCATATTTACATATGCTTTGTCCGAGACACAAGTACATTTCCATATTTTGACTACCATGAAACCAAACTCATTTGAGAACCAGGAGGATTGGGGCTGAGAAATACTACATTAGGCAAAACACAAAAAAACCTGAAAAATTCACCTGTCAACAAACACCATGAATCATCTGTATAATATTGTGTGTATATATGGACAGTCAAAAAGGCAGCAAAAGAATCACAGGTTACTACTTTCACCCTTCTGAAACCACTCACCAATTATAATTATGGTCTATGTAAAATGAATGGGGCCGGAGGAACCACTAGGCAAGCTAGGCCTCTGCCTAGGGCGCTATGATTTAGGGGGCGCCGCGGCAGGCGGCAAAATTTTGAAAAGGCAAAAAGTGCCCTTTCAAAATTCTGCCAGCCCCCGCCTCACCGTGCCACCCTCCCGACGCCCCCCCTTGTGGTCCAGCCTCGGCTTCCACTAAGCAAAATGGCGCCAGTGGCCTTTAGCCCCTACCATGTGATAGGGGCCAACCAATGGCACCGGTAGCCCCTGTCACATGGTAGGGGCTAAAGGCCACCGGTGCCATTTTGGTTAGTGGCAGCCGAGGCCCCGGGAGTGGCAGATCGCTCCCAGGCCCCCACCTGGACCACCAGATATTTTGTAAGTTTTCTTTTGGGGGGGGGAGGAGAAGTCGGGGCTGCGGCTGGGGGCGGCACAATGCTGAAGGTGCCTAGGGCGCCCAATCCCCTTGCACCGGCCCTGAAAATGAAACTGAATGAAGTTTCAAAAAGTATCAAAATTTACAATTTCCACTCAAAAATTAATAATCTAAACCGTTCACTTGAAAAATAGCTTTAAATACCTTCGTTCATGTGTCCAGTAAGTCTCCAAATGATCCTCGAACTCTGCAGTCTCCAGCTTCCTCACCCGACACAGCTGTTTGTTATATCAGTGACAAATTTATTATTTAGACTGGTACCAGTGACTCATTTTCATCAATAACTCAATTAGTGTGATATTAATTTGAGATTTACCATGTATAGTAGTACTGTTACTTTTCTAGATATTATAATTGAATATTCTGACTCAAGCTGTACTGTTACCATTTATTGCAAGGAAACCTGATCTGTTTCCCTTCTAAACTATCTAAGAAGTCATCCAGCTTCTTTGAAGGACTCTCTACCTGTTAATTTTTCAGGTTGAGACATCTGTGCTCTTCCAAGTGTGATTTTAAAGATAAGACTCTTGATTATGTAGCAGTGTTTTTGTGAGAGGGCTTACCCGGAAAGTTTATTCATCAAGCAAATAAAAGAGCACTTTATTCAAAATGTGACCAACTATTAAATGCTGTGTCTCAGACAGTGTCCAGATTTACATGTGTGCTTCCTTTTTCTGATTCAGCAGCAGGTGTTAAGTACCCAATCCATTGACACTGGCATATTTTGAATTTACATCCGGTTTGGAAAGAGCCTCCTTGTATTGCATACACTCAGGGCTTTAAAGTGTGATCAACTGAATTTTTCTGATCTAAGAATTCCTTTAGTTTCTGTTCGTGACAGTAGTCATAGGAGATGTGGCCATCGTAGCTTGTGTGAATGTATCATTGAGTTAACAGATTTTATTCATCCACAGACTCATTTCAGGTACAAACTATGGTATTGTACTGACTGCCAAGTATGTTTTGTAATTCATGTCATATGTTGCTAAATTGCCCGTGAAACCTATTATATGTAGGTAAAACTTACCGTGCTGGGAAGAGTCGTCTCATTGAGCATATTTCATCTAAGAAAGTTTCTGCAACTTTAGTTGACCATTGTGGGGAGAGAATCCGCCATACCTTTGAAAATCTGCAATGGTTCATCATTGACTCAAGTGCAGCAGTCGTGGCATGGTGGTAATATTTTACGAGTTCTATCAGAGATAGACGTGCAGTGGGTACATAGATTGAACATCACACTGCCTCATGGTTTAAACATGGAAATAGAATGGGATTCAATTACTTGAACATATTTCTACACTGTTCTTTTAAATTTTCAACCATGAGATGGTGAGATATAACCTGTGTTTTGATTGGTCTATGTGATCCTCTTGATAGTACGAAGACAGGGGTTTTGTGTGGCTGTAGATATGACATTGAAACCTATGTGATTGGCGTCTGAATCTGAGGCCGCAAGCTTGAAGTCCCCGAAGCAGGCGTCAAGATACTGAAAGCTGTGTTGGGTGAGGAAGCTGGAGACTACGGAGTTCTTGGATCATTTGGAGACGTTTACTGGACACATAAGCTGTTTTTGTGTGGGCATTGTGGATTTTCTGAAATTTTTTTGAAACTTCATTCACTTTCATTTTATATAGACCATGATTATAACTGGTTTCAGAAGGATGAAAGTAGTAACCCATGATTCTTTTTCTGCCTTATATGACTGTCCATATATACACAAAATTTTCTATAGATGATTCATGGTGTTTTGTTGATTACGCAAAACACCCCAACTTTTCCTTTACATTTAGAAAGAGTTTTTCAAAACAATGTGATATATCTAACCCACACTCAAATGAAATAATCCTTCCAAAATCAATATTCTAAAAAATCAGTGCAGCCAGAATGCTAGTGTCTAATCCTTTTATTTTATTGCTTTCATGAAAGATGTTTATAATTTTTTTCATAGTTATTATCTTATTAAATGAGCTTGAAAATGGAGCTGGAGATGGTTATCAAAACCTTGCACATTTCCATGACCGACCCCATCAACATGACTGGAATTACCAAGAGAAAAAGCTTTCTTACCAGAGGCTGTGAGTGAAAGTCAATAACTGACAACAAGGAAATAATTGATTGTCACGTCAGACTCTTGATTCAGCAAAAAGGCCAGAGAGAGCAAGAGAGAGAGAAAGAACAGAAATTAACCTCTTACATACTAGCCTAGAAGGCCCTGATAAGAAAATTGGAGAGTTCTAACAGCTGGGTTGGTCCTAATATCTGAAATGTATTAATAATGAACAAGTGAAGTTCTAGAACAAGGGGTCATAATGTTACGATCCAAGATGATAGACTCATGAGCAAAGACAGGAAATATGTTTTCATGGAAAAGTTGGTAGATACATGGAATGTCCTCATGGAGCAGGTGATAAAGCTAAGAAGTAACTTTCAAGTAATTATGCTCATTGGCATATAGGAATGTATATGGCTGCATTAGATCTATGATAGTATTTTATAACCCGTGTGTATCATATATGCACATATTATAAAATATGCACATCTTTACCCTGGAACATAAATACATGCAATGCATTGAAAGTGAGTTTTAATGGACTGAACATGCATATACGCATGTATATTTTATGCATGAAAATAAAGTAGGACTTAGGTAAAACCTGATTTATTTTTTATTTTATTTATTATTTAAAGAATTTTTATATACCGGGGCACGTAAAATAACATCACCTCGGTTCACAGTGTAACATAACATAACAACAAGCTTTACAATGATTATAAATAATGGTTCACAGTATAACATGACATAGTAACAAGCTTTACAATAGGTTACAGGCTGGAAGAGATTAATCTATAAGGGAAGGTAGAGTTGGTATGTGGGATAACCTAATGTATTTGATACATCGACTACTCAAAGAAGTCTGATTATTAACTATATACAAGTGAGGAAGGAGTCAAAGATTAACTAATAACATGGGAAAAAGAATATAAATAGTAAAAGGTTGGGGTAAGGAAGGGGGTAGCGGAGAGGTGGGGGTGGGCTGTAGGGAATGGGGGAGTAGGAAGAGGGGGGATGAGAAGGAGGGTAGGTGCGGTAAGAGTATTAGTACGTTTCAATCAGGCAGGGGATATGAGTTCTAGTATACACTTTTTGGGGTCAGTCAGTCGGGGTATGCTCATTTGAAGAGCCAGGTTTTAAGATTCTGTTTGAATTTTTTATGGCAAGGTTCCAGGCGTAGGTGGGGGGGCATTTTATTCCAGTGGGAGGTTCCTGCTATGATGAATGATCGTTCTCTAATAGTGGCGTGTTTCATGAGTTTGGGGGATGGTGTTGGGAGTTTGGCCTGGTGTTGCTGTCTAGTTGGTCTGGTTGGGTTGCAGGGATAGAGATGTTCAGGGAACCATTGCATGTTTTGGTTGTGAATGGCTTTGTGTATGAGTGTGAGGGATTTATATATTATCCTCGAGGTTACAGGGAGCCAATGTAGGGATTGAAGAACTGGGGTGATGTGATGAAAATTTATGCATATAAATCAACGTATTTTAAAATATGTGCACATCAAGGAAATTGCCCAGTTTACCAATTACTCCACCAGTTCACCCAGTCCTTCTCCAGGTCATCTAGACCCTCCTGGTTATTCAGCCTGACCTCCCCCCAGTTCACCCAGACCCCCCAGCCAGCCAATACTATAAAATAAATAAGCCTAATATCAATTACACAAGATAATTAGCAGGTATAAAATTACACAACTTATGTGTGTAACTATTGGTCCTGCCCCAAAAATGTAGACTATCATATTTATTTTTTAGAAAAATTGTATGTAAGTGATTTTTGCAGAGTATTAATATAAATTTAGAATTTAGTGAAAATGCTGCTGACAAATAATTAGCACTTTCCTTATTTTCAGTCTGAATGCAACTGAAGACTTTATATCTGAAACAGAACACGAAGTTTAGAGTGCACTTTCCAGGCAATCAGAAAACTGGTTTCTGGAGCCAGAACCCAACAGATAAACAGACCAGCGAAGTGTCATATGTTCACATTAGTATCTACAATTTCTCATCTAATCACAATCTTTTAAGTGCTGATTTTGCTGGTCTCAGATATCACATAAACAAAGACCCATACATTTTTTTGAAAGCTATAGATCCCAGCTTTAAGGGTGATACAGCAATTTCGAAACAGCTTAGTCTAGTGCAAAAATACTTTGAAAGGTTAAATTAGAGAGAGCCCCATGGCATCCAGAGGTCCCTCGAGTGCTTCAAGCACTCAAAAAGCTGAAAATAAAAAATATCTGAACAAGAAAATACACAAATAGAATAATTTATTGCCTTCCATTCTGTCTTCACGGCATGTACCTATGTACTGCTATGCAGACAGCTTAACTCAGTCTTAACTTCACAGATGGAAACTACTTCTTCAACACCAAATTTCATTAAAAGGTAAAACTAAGCAGTCATACTGTGGCTACAGCTACCAATGCAGTCTGGGTCACAGAACATAAAGGCAGGTAAAAAGAGGATTCTTTTACAGGACTGGGGCAGGTCAGCTACTGAAGCACACAAGCCAAGCAGAGCAGAGGGAACACACAAGGAAAAACTCCCAGGTTTCCCTGATTTTTAAGTCAGAGGTTAACCCTTCAGAGTCAGGTACCACCGAATACAGCAGAAGCATTGAACACGCAGGCAAAACACCAGCTGAACAGTAAAGCAGAACATTTTATGAGGAATAAATGCAAGAACAACAGCATTAGCAAAAGAAACAGAAAAATCTGCTCCGGTAGCAGGATAAAAATAAACAAACAGGAAAACGCCTGTGGAGAGAGGACAATTTCCTCTCAAGTCAACGACTTCACAGTATGGCCGAAATAATGAAAATAAAATAATTGCGGGATGGAATTTCAATCATTTTCATTAACATTAGCTTTGACCAAACAGATTTTTATGTACATTCATGCAAAGATAGATATTGTTAGTTTATGTTTATATGCAAATGGCATTTTGTTTGTATATTTTGTTTGTGTGTTTTAACATACACGCCACTTAGGACCTTGGATATTATGTGGCTTATAAATGTGTGAAATAAATAAATATAGGAGATGGTGTTGAATCAAAATCAGCTGTGAATGGTGGTACAGATTAATACATCCATGACTTGGATGTTTAGATGCATTTAAGCTTGCGATATAGATAACAGTTATGGTGCCAGACCATGAACCCAGATACAATTTATTTCCTGTGTTTTAACCAGTTACTGAATGTCCTTTGTCAAGTACCTGAATCTCCTGGTGCTCAAACTTAGAGGGTCATATACTAAAGGTTTCTTCCCATTTTGTGTCTATGGGGAAAATGCTTAGTAAATGGCCCCCTTAGGCAGTAAGATATTTGTAGGAAGGAGGATTGTGATCATGAGTATTACCTTGTACAGTACTGAGTACACTGATGGCAATAGCTACCATATTTGCATTCAGTCATATCGGACATGTAGAACTGTAATACCTTTCCAGTCGTCCAGATTCCTCCAATTTGATGTCTATCAGGACATGATTATTACATCTGGCCCAGTTCGTTTTCACAGAACAGAAATAAACAACATTCTGAGAAAACAGAATACAAGTTTAAAAAAATAATAAATCTGTCTGCAAAGTCCCAAGAGATGAAATGCAGCTTTTGTTAATAATTCCCAGCAGAAAGCTCGGAAAATGTGCAAGCTGCATAGCTGGGCCAAAGTGGCTGACTTCTGTATGCAAAGCAGATGTTATCCCCTGTAACCTCTGGCATTAAGAACATTAACTATGTGTGGAACCCCCTGCAACAGTTCTCAAATAGCCAATTATTAGAAAAGTACACAATGCCCGGGAAAACTCGCACTGTGACGCAATTAGCTACGAAGCTTGGATAATAAAAAAAAAAGTGTTATCAATTTGCCTTCTAACCTGAATCCTGCCACTTTTGCTGGAAAGAGCAGCTGAAGCCATTAATTAATTAACACCCATGGAACACTTGTCAGATGCACTGCGGTACAGCTGTCAACATCTGCAGTCACTGTTTGAAATTTTCCCTCTCCCGCTTTATGTAATCTTTCAAAAGCCAGGAATAATTTTTGCAGCCTGAATAGAGGAAAACAGTCAGGGCAGTAATTAGGAAGACGACGTGGAGATTGCTCTTCCATTACACAGTTGTCTGGGGCGGTGTGTAAATGTATTCCCTGGGTCCAGCACTCCAGGTCACACACCGAGGTCTAAATGCTTCTGCCTTGTTTAGTGTGTAGTATTGATTCTGGGCGCTGTTACCAGGAGAAATTGAACGAGTGCACCTTTTAGCATGCCTGACTCACAGGGAGGGATGCCTGCGCAGTGCCTCGGAGAGGAGGGGGGTGAATCCTTCCAAGCAGAGCTTCTTAAAAGGCTGCACGAGCATGTGATGCATTGTTTCAGTTTAAGGTTTCAATCAATTTCAGTCTCTTGCCCCAAGAGCTTAGCCACAGTTAAAATATTTCATTTACATTTTCAAACTGTATTTTATGAGGGTAATTTTCAATGGCAATTACACATTTGGAACCTGGGTTTATGCAGGTAAGCGGCTGTTTGGAAAATAGCCTGGGTGGATAAGCATGCACAAAGCACGATATGATATCACGCGCACTTTTATGCATTCCAGGGGGGGGGATCAGGATTTACGTGAATATGTTTGATTTTCAGGTGCAATTTCCACGCATAGGTCTCCATGCATGCCCAGCACAAGCCATTAATCAAAGTGAACTGATGCACATAAGTCCGCTTGAAATTCAGACTCAAACCTGACGGTTCTTGAGGCTTTCCCAGGCTACTGAAAATTACCCTCCCCGTGCATTGAGTATTTTAAAAATCTTCACTTGAAACACAGTATTATTTTATAAAAGTTGAAAGTACACTCACATTTTCACTTTCGCACGCACATATACACCCATAAAGAAGAGGCCTTCCAGACTGGGGCCAACACTAGCACGCATAAGTCGCTATTTTTAAAGGCACTTACACGCGTACATTTGCCAAATAACTTACATATTTTTACACCTGATAATCTGGTGTAGGTGATATTAAATGTGTTTATGGTGTAGTATTGACTGGGCGGGAGATCTGGGTCCAACTGCGGAACGTTCAGGCAGAAGAACCATGAAGGTCTGGACCTGGAGAAGGACTGAGTGCATTGGTTAATTTAACTTACACGCGTATGTTTTAAAATTGGCTGACTTACACATGTAAATCGAGACTTAGGTAAGTCCTACATTGCTTTCACATGTATAATATATGCACGTATATTTTTAAGACAGGACACATATGCGTGGTCCATGCATTGATATACATGATTTCAATGCATTGCATGTATTCACACATAAGTCTACATTCGCTTTGTTTGTTGCAGGGTAGAGATATGCAGGTTTTATAAAGCACGCTATATCATACATGCGGGTTATAAAATATTATTGTAGATCTGCTCACCATATGCCCGCAAATATGCATTTGTTAAAAAGTTATCCTCAATGTGTACTCTTTCGAATAGTGCTCACTAATCAGAAATAGTATGTCCTAGGCAGAAATAGTGCACCCTATTTGCCAAAACAATAAAACAAAAAAAAATGTCATTACATTTTGCTTTTTTTTTTTTTTCCAAATGAATGTACATTCCTATACTTGATATCTTCCATGGGAAAAAAATAGTCTCCCTTTTAAGATTTTGTTTTGGTGAATGTTACACATGTAAATGTCTTTACATGAGAATTTATTTCTGTAATTCTTAATACTCTTCAAGTTACATTAGATTCAGTACAAGGTACCAGACTGACAGTGTTAGAGGTAAATTGGCTTTCTGAAAACTGCCTCCCTCAATCTGCCCCACAATAATACATCTGGTCTTTCACACCGCATGCACTCAGCTGGAGTGTGAAAACCATTTCCAGTTGTGGGTTTAAGCTGGGGGAAGGACAATAACTAATTTATGTTCACATCTATGAGGGTAACTTTCAGACAACTCCATATGGCCCTATATAGGCGTGTATATAACCATGTGCAGAACTACTACGGTATTTTATAACCCACGCGTATCAGATATGCACGCTTCTGAGAGCTTACATGCAAAGTCATGCAATGCATTGAAAGCAAGTATTTCAATGCATTGAACGCGCATACTATTCTTTCCAATTTTCATAAATATACACAGATATTTTAATTGCAATAAAAAAAGTAGGACTTTTCTCCTTAAAACCCGATTTACGGGTGGAAGTTGGTATATTTTAAAACGTGCGCATAATTGAAATTACCCGCTTTACAATCCCTTCACCAGTTTGCCTGGTCCTTCTCCAGGTCATCAAGACCCTCCAGATTCTGCAGCTGATATCTCCCCAGTTCAACCCTACCTCCCACCCAGCCAATAGTACACAATAAACAAGTCTGATGTCAGTTACACAAGACAATTAGCAGTCAAAACGCACGAGTAAGTCGCTAAATGTACGTGCGTAAATATCGTATAAAACAGCAACCTATGCACATAACTGTTGGCACTGCCTTGGAACGCACCTAGCCCACCTCTTTTTCACACAAAACATAAAGTGCAAGCATGCTTTTGATGTTTATAAAATAATTACACGAGTACAAGCTACTTACGTGCATTTATGCTAATTTTACGTACATAAGTGCTTAAAATTCACCTGCACAAAAAACAGGTTCAAAGTTCACTGGCACTTTGTTCCCTTGAAGATGTATATACTTTCTCTTTTAAAATTAAGTGCAAGGTGTGCGAGTACAAAGTACTTTGCACTTTGTAGCTAGGTGGTTGCTCCTTTAAAAGCAGGGATCATATCTTTTAAACAGGTGCATGAGCGCCCATTGTGCACGCATTCACATCGGCCCACGCCCAGGGACGTGGCAATTTTTTAATAACATTTGCCCGTATGTGCGTGCATGTTATAAGCCTGAATGCATGCACATGTGCGCACAATTTTACGTGGGCGTGCGCCTATGCGTACAAATGCCGCTTCTACCGCGTAAGTGGGGGGATTTTAAAAGATGCGCACGCCGGCGACATTAGCAGTTGTCCCAGTTCGTTCCCAGTTTGCTCGGGTAACGAATAGGATGTCCCGTAGTTTAATCACCTCCCTTCTCCCCTGTTAGCCCCGACCCTTAAAACCCCGCCGATCTGCCTATTTATCTTTATTTTATTACTTACACTTCATCCATAGCAGGAGTAACATTAAGCGGCAGAGGACCCGGGCGCGCAAGTATTTACCTGCAAATTTGGAAGTTGAAATCCAGGAACGCCCAGACCACGCCCATGCCCCGCCCCTTTTTGGGAACTTTTCGTTTCTGCACGCTGCGGGAGGTACGCGCGCGCGTGCTCGGGCGACTTTCAAAATCTGCTCAGCGCACGCCGGCCCGACACGTTTGCTTATCTTCCGGTTTTGGCGTGCGCCGGGTTTTAAAGGTCCTCCCTTTCTTATAAGGCGAATAGAAAACATTCAGGCTTCCACATACGTAGGGACCTTTGTTTTCAGTTCTCATTTTATTTTCCTCAGGAATTTAACAGGGTTTGTTATAATGAGCAAGCGCAGGAGAAAACTCAGTGGGTAAAAAAAAAAGACTTATTCTTTCCACTTCTGTTTGTCCCATTTTTGTCGTTATAATAAACAGTGATAAACTCCCGGGAAAAATAAAATAAAAACTAAGTACGAAGATCCCGACAATGCCATCTTATGCTCTTTTCTAGACGGGCCACTTCTATAGGGAAAAGAGTTCAGTGAAGTGAAATCATTGAATTTTCAAACCCAGTTGTATGAACTCTGAAAAGTTTATCGTGATATTTACTTGGGTGCCAGAAGTCTGTGGTGTACATTTCAAGCCTTGCTAGGCTCGATCAGTTAGATGTGCTTTTACGTCCTTCATTAACCTCTTTATCCATTTATGCTACAATGTGGGGGTTTACCTTTGATCTTTCCCCTTCTTTTTGTATCTTTATCCCCTCCCAAGACAACAGAGCCAGGGAACTCCCGGTTACCCTCACTGATCAAGGACTCGGGAGGGGGAGGGGAGGGGGAGCAGACGTAATATTTTATTTCCATCTCTTTATCCTACGGAAGTAGCTGGGCAGAGGAGGGCAATGCTCACCCAGGTAAACTGCTTTGAAAATTGCTCTCCCTCTCTCTTATGGAAAAAGGCTAAACAGATTTGGGCTCTTTAGCTTGGAGAAGAGACGACCGAGAGGGAATGTGATTGAGATTTATAAAATCACGAGGGGGGGGGGGGGGGGTGGAACGGGTAAATAGGGAGCGGTTATTTACTCTCTCAAACAACGCCAGGACTAAGGGACGCTCCATGAAACCAGCGACCGGCAGATGTGAAACAAATCATAGGAAGTATTTTTTTTTTCACTCAGAGCACAATCAAGCAATGGAATCCATTGCCAGAGGACATGGGTGAGGCAAATAATATAGTGGGGTTTAAAAGAGGCTGGACAAGTTTCTGAAGGGAGAATCCCTAAGCAGTTATTAGCCAGGTAGACTTGGGAAAGCCAGCACTTATCCCTGGAAGGGAGATACCACAAATAGATCAACTACTGGAGATCTGCTGAAACAGTTGTGACCCGGTCTGGCCACTGTTGCAGACAGAATGCAGGGTTCGATGGACCTTGGTCTGACCCAGCATGGCGCTTCTTGTGTTCTACACATGTAGTTTCCAGGCACGACTTCAAATTGAACCTCCAAGAATTATTTTCATTGCGGCAAAAAAAAAATGTACATATTTTCAGGCAGATAAAAATCTGCTTACCCAGATAATGGCTGACTTAACTCTTTTTTACCAATGTGAAAACTTACTCCTTAATGTCTTTGGATTAGATTCAGTCACCGACTTCCCATCAAAAGACCGTGGTCTTAAAGCAAGGAGCAGGAAGATGAAAAGTGAGGCGGCGTGCCGTGCAGCACTGGAGAGTAAAATGTTGTGCAACGTCAACACAGCGCTGACATTTTCAACCACAATTCTGAAATCTTCCCAAAGTTTAGCCAGGCTTCATTTTTCAAACTTGTCAGGTTCACGTAGGACTGAATGTTGCCCGAAAAGGCTTTTACGGCAGAGATTACACTGGCCCTGATGTTTTATTGCCCTCTGGTACTGACGTTTAAAAGGTTAGGCTTTCCATGTTTACTTTCACTGGGGCTGTGCCCATTACAAGCACAAAGATATTAACAGTTTACATGTGAAATACAGCTCTTCCTAGAAAATTTCACAGTGCATTACTTTATTTCATCAAAACGTGACACTTTAATTTACAAAAATAAAGGAAACCGAGCCAAATAGTGTCCCAGAACAGAACATCTGGTTGGCCAGCACAATGGAACATTGCACCTGTGAGCAAGCTGTTTATTCTGCAACTCTGACTATTATCTACAGAAAAAAAAAGTTTTGTTTCTGCCAGAATAGCCTGGTGTGATAAGACTGCTTATTTGTACTGGAATATTCCCATCCAAGCAACTACACACTTTGAATTAGGCAATAAAGAGTTTTCAAAATCCAGCTTTTGCTATTCAGTTTCCTAAGTGATTTTCAACTGAAAAGTCAAGAGACAGTGATCTTCAACTTACAATAAGGGAAATGGCCTTCGTTAGATACAGGACTTGCAATAATCTTCCATCTTTATGCTTGCCTATGATTTTACAACAAATCTCTCAAGTGTTAATTTCTGAATAGAGAAAAACATCAGTATTTGATTTTGACCATTTTGCAAAATGAATTGCAGATTAGAAGAAATATTTAGAGCAGTTTTTAAAAATGTATTTTGTAATCAGAAAAAATGTGTTCTATTCCATTTCATGCTATGTATTGTATGTGATTGTTGAGTACAGGGTATGGTGGAGAGTCCAGTATCAAGTGACCAGAGAGCCTACTGGGAGGACAGTGGGAAGTCAGAAAACCTTCCATGGAAAAACCTGCACTAAAATGTTTTAGTGTGCTCATGATAAAAATGTTAGCACGCATACGATGCACTGATTAAATTTTAGCATACCCACTACCTCGCATGCACAATTACGACTTGATTTTCAAAGCATAAGTGGCGCTTTGAAAATGGGGTAAGAGTAGGGTTGCCAACTGGCTCCTGATGCTCAGGACAGCCTAATCCAGTCTTGGTTTCTCACTACTTCCTGCATGGATTTGTAGTCTTGCTTTTCGTAGGGAAATCAACAGGGACATAGGAACTACAGGTCCATGCAGGCAGTAAGATAAAACCAGGACTGGATCAACCTGGCCTGAACATCTGGAGCTAGCTGGCAGCCCTAACCACATGCAAGAGTATGCATGAAACTTTTATCCCCGCTAGTTGAGTGGGAGCAGGCAGAGTTGGATGGGGAACGCATTACGCGCGCTTGTAGCTTTCGAAGCTATGCGCATAAATATGCACGCAGAAGGTTTTTGCCTGCTCGGGAGTGTGTGTGCTTGCTTATTACTGGGACACCCCGCAAATTTTCAAAGTGGACGTTGTATCTGGAGATCTTAGACCTAAGAGGGCTGTTATAAAATTATCCTCAGTCTTCCAGAAAACGTGCACCATGGACAGGCTACTCTTACCTGATCGCTAAGAGCCTGTGGCCACTCCTCAGAATAGCAGGGATGTGCCCAGTCCTCTTCCATGTTCCTCACGGCTTCGCTTCCTGTGTAAAACATGGGGCTGGCTTTCAGCTCCGAGAGGAGGAGCGGGAGAGCCATTGGAGGATGAAAGGAGAGCAGAGAAGTCAAGGACAGGATAAATAGAACAGACATTTTTGTTTTGGACTATAATTGAACATCAGGCTTCTTTCCTTTGATATATTTTGATTTTGTTGCATTTTTTCTTCTGATGTTTATTTCGTATCAAATGTTTCTTGGACTTTATTATTTATCAGTTCATAAATAAATAGTTTAAAACACGCTCACGGGCATCTTCATGGTTTCTTTTGTGTCTTGTGTAGGACCTTTCCTTTGCTTGCTCATTGTCCCATGGCTGTCAGAGGGAGTGCGCATTTCTGTGCGTCTCCTGTGTCACTAAGGGTCTGGACTCTTGGGCCTTATTATATGAAGCAAACTGTTGCTGGTCTTGATAGCACGATGATTCGTTTTTAAGAGGACAATTTCCCAAACCATTTAGCAGGGGGTGGAAATAGGCTTGGCTGAAAATTGCCTTTACTCAGCCCTATGGGGCTTCCATAGCGCACGTCCCTTTTAGCCAGGCTGTGAGGGACAAGTCTAAGTGAGGAACACGGCACACGCACATGACGTGTTCACAAGCACGCATTCCATTTTCCCCCTCCCGACCGTGCACCCACAATTGCGTTTAATACATGCCTGTAACGGACCCATGTTGCTTCTCTTTGATGCTTAATGTACAGCACACATGCTCACCGCATTTGTGTGCTGCAAGGTATTTGAAAATCGCCTCCCGTAATAACAAGTTTCAAAGACATTTACCCAGGCACGTTAACAAGTGAATTGAAATTTTAACACAAGAAATCCACATTAGCTGAAAAGATTACACATTACCATTAACACAAACATGGTAATACACATTGGCACACATTAATGCTGCTGTAAGGTGTGTTCAACACTACTGCAATAATGTGTTAAGTGCATCTTAACGTCTGAATACCATTTAGTAAATAGGCCCCAAAGACAGAAGAAAAAAAAGACAGCAGGCATTCAGTACTTGATGTACGGTTTCTAAGAGCTCCGTCGTAAGCCAATTAATGATTTTCACAAAGCAGAGGACAACGTTC
This sequence comes from Rhinatrema bivittatum, assembly GCF_901001135.1. NCBI lineage: Eukaryota > Metazoa > Chordata > Amphibia > Gymnophiona > Rhinatrematidae > Rhinatrema > Rhinatrema bivittatum. The sequence goes on along the minus strand of NC_042627.1, from coordinate 73,091,621 downwards.
ACAGATGAAGGCCCAAGAACAAGGTAAAAACATCAACAATTAGACAGTTCTATGGTCTCACCATCCAGAATGATTCTGAGTAGCTCAGTTGATTCCTACTGTCCAAATATCCAAGACCTTTTATGTATGTAAACAAAATTAAAACTTGATGGTACCTGAATGTATTCAAATCAGTTATCCCATACCAAATAGAAATATGTCAGGGACATCACTGCGTCGAAAAATTAACAGTTGTCATATAATGCAGATTTTCAGCCCTTTTCAAAGACCACCATTCCCTATTTCTTATTACACTGTCAGGCTGATACAGAAAAACCCGCGGGAGAGCTGGTGCTCTGAGGCGAGCACCCACTCTCCTGTGCACGCGATTTAGTATGTAAATGAGGGCCCACGGTAAAAAGGCGCTAGGGACACTAGCGTGTCCCTAGCGACTCCTTTTTGACAGGAGCAGCGGCTGTCGGCGGGTTTGACAGCCGACGCTCAATTTTACCGGCGACGGTTCTCGAGCCTGCTGGCAGCCACGGGTTCGGAAAACGGATGCCGGCATAATTGAGCATCTGTCTTCTGACCCGCGGGCCGCCGGCCGATTTAAAAATGGTTTTTTTTTAATTTTGGGGCCTCCGACATAATATCGCTATGATATTAAGTCGGAGGGTGTACAGAAAAGCAGTTTTTTCTGCTTTTCTGTACACTTTCCCAGTGCCGGCAGAAATTAGCGCCAGCCTTTGGGCAGGCATTAATTTCTGAAAGTAAAATGTGCGGCTTGGCTGCACATTTTACTTTCTGTATCGCGCGGGAATAACTAATAGGGCCATCAACATGCATTTGCATGTTGCGGGCGCTATTAGTTTTGGGGGGGGGTTGGATGCGCGTTTTCGACGCGCTATTACCCCTTACTGGATTAGCGCGTCAAAAACGCGCGTCCAAACACGGGCTAACAGTGCACTCCGGTACTGTATCGGCCCGTGTGTAATCAAAGGGATTCCATTAGTCCAACCAGACTATAAAATCTGCTTTATTTACCTGCAAAGCAACCATGGCCCAGGATACTCTCTTCACGCAAGCAAATATTCTCATCAGTCTCCTCTGTGGAAAGCTTTATTTTTCCTCAATGTTGGATTGCGTGAAAAGGCCATGAAGGCAGACTGCTCCTACTCTCCAGTGAGCAGCTAGGTGATATATGGCTCTTCTGTTTTCAGTAAATTGCGTAGATTTTTGATGTCGTAGAAAATAAAAAGGCTCCGTTTCCATTTCAGAAAACCATGAGGATACCACATGACAGGGAGGGAGGGGAAGCAGCTTAACGGGGGAAAGTTGTCACAAATGAAAGGTACAAGGTGCTAATGAATGTTGACAAGTTGCTCTGGTTTTCCAGGATAGGCTGATCGCTTCCTGGTTTAAACCTACTGCAGTGCATACATGAAAGATTCTCAACCTGAGAGGTGGGCAGAAGGCGGGCGTGACCAGCACATCGCTAACAACACAATCTGTCACCACCTCCTCATTTGAATAATATTTAAAAACCTCATTGTGCGAAATAAAGGGGCTTTCGCCATCATGGACTATTTTGCTTAGATAGGTCCAATCTACCGGATCAGTAGATTCTTCCAGCACGAGTGAGCTCACAGTCTGCTTGGATCTAAACCTTATGCTTTAGACCAAGAAGCTAATCTTTAAGGCTCTGAGGGGGTAGACTCCGGAGCAACCCCGGGAAATATTTCTTCAGGGAAAGGGCGGGGGACGCATGGCGAGAGCTGCCACTGAGACAAAAAAACGGTGATGGAATTCAAGAGAGCTTGAGATAAGCCCAAAGGAAAACTCTTTACTGAGAAGTGAGGGAACAAACTGGAGTCTATGGCTATGCTCCAGGCATGAAACTGGGCAGCTGAGAGGGACCTTGTGGTCCTTATCTTCCATTATCTTCTGTGTTTATTATTGACAAGTGTGTTCCACGTGGCTAAAAAAAATAAATAAAATAAGCCACACTGAACGTTGAGCATGGTGATACTCTTTAATCTACCTATGGTTTTAGCTGTTCTTAGCAAGGTTCCAGTTTGCACAGAAATCCATATTTGAGTCAAAGCTGATAGCCTTACAATCCTATTCTGTTTCCTTAAAATCATTTTCCATTTAGCATATTTGACTGGGCAGAGATAACATCACAGGATGCAGTTACATTAACGCTGCATGTTCTATAGCATTTAAGACCTGAGTTGTTTATATTCCATGATTTAAATTGTTGCTTTTTAATATGTATATGTGGCATTTGCACAGGGATTCATAATTTCTGTGATTTCCTCTATCCTTTGATAAAGATATAAATAAGTGATGGAAGGACTATAACGCATGTTGGTACAACACATTAATAGGCAGCCTGTTCGCTTAGCTTGGGGTAGTCTGAAGCACTGGTGTTATAACAAAGCTAGAGAAAGATGTGGTAAACCAAATTTACAACAAAATGAGAATTAAAGAATCAAGCAGTTCTACTCAAGTTCATTTCCAGGTCTGCCATGCTTTCATGGCCAAATGACTCTGCAGATTAGGCATGAAAGAAATGCTTTTTTAGCTATAGTAAGGTCAGATACAGTAGTACTCTCAGGATAACAATGGCAAATGGCTAGAAATCTGACCCCTGTCCTATCAGGTCAGGGATCTGACGGTTTTCCTATCTATCCTTTTCTAGTTAGCTTGCCTTATAGAGTTGTTTGTGGAACATATCAGATGTCATTTGGAAATCAGAGGAAGGAAGGAAGACATCAAGTGCAATGCTTACTCCACAAGGACTATATCATCATAATCTGCACAAACAGCTCCCCTATGAGGAAAGGCTAAAGAGGTTAGGGCTGTTCAGCTTGGAGAAGGGGGATATGATGGAGGTCTATAAAATCATGAGAGGACTGGAATGGGTAAATGTGAATCGGTTATTTACTCTTTCAGATAATAGACTAGGGGGCATCCCATGAAGTTAGCAAGTGGCACATTTAAAACAAATCAGAGAAAATTCTTTCACTCAATACACAATTAAGCTCTGGAATTTATTGCCAGAGGATGTGGTTAAGGCAGTTAGCATAGCTGACTTTAAAAAAGGTTTGGACAAGTTCCTGGAGGAGAAGTCCATAAACTACTATTAATCAAACAGAACTATACGGTAACTTTCAAAGCAACGCGCGGGTGCACATATGTGCGTGTTCATTGGCCCGCGCCCAGAGATATGGCCATTTTATAACATACGTATGTATATACATATGTGTGCTCAGTTTTAAGTAGATATGTGCCTGTACGCGCAAATACCACTTTTACCACGTAAGTGAGGGAATTGTAAAAGACACGAGCACCTTCATCATTGCCAGTTTTCCTAGTTCATTAAGGGATAGGACTTCCAAACCCCCTCTAGTTTATTACCCTCCCTTCCCCTCTGTTAGCCCCGACCTTTAAAACCCCACTGATTGGTCTAGATTTCTTTGTTCTCTAACTTACACGTCATCCATAACAGAAGTAAAATCATGCGACAGGGGACCCCGGCACACACCGGTGCATGTAAAGCTAAATCCCAGAATGGCCATGCCCATGCCCCTTTTTGGAAGTTTTTCGTTTGTGCGCACAGTGACATGTACGCACAGATCCGGGTGGCGTTTAAAATCCGCTTGGTGCGTGCTGGCCAGACATATCGCGCATCCCCAAATGTCAGAGCACGTCGGGCTTTTAAAATTCACCTTTTAGGGAATAGCCACTGCTTATTACCGGCATCAGTAGCATGGGATGTATTTAATGTCTGGGTACTCGCCGGGTACTCGTGACTTGGATTGGCCGCTGCTGGAAACAGGATGCTGGGCTTGATGGGCCCTCGGTCTAACCCAGTATGGCAGCCTCTTGTGCTCGTATATACGAGGACTCTGGAAGAGCTCCATGCATGCCCAGCACAAGCCGTTAATCAAAGTGAACTGATGCACATAAGTGCGCTTGATATTCAGACTCAGACCTGCGGGTACTTTTTACCTGCAGACTTTACCCTTTCCCAGGCTACTGAAAATTACCCTCCCCATTATTTAAACAATCTTGACTTTAAAATACAGTTCTATAAATGTGTGTACATAATGGGCCGGATTTAAGAGGTATGCGCGGACGTAGATTTGTGCGCGCAACCCGGCACGCACAAATCTACGCCTGATTTTATAACATCCGCGCGCATGCTATAAAATCCGGGGTCGGCACGCGCAAGGGGGTGCACGCCGAGCCCTAGGGGAGCCCCGATGGCTTTCCCTGTTCCCTCCAAGGACTCGGATGGGAACTTTCCTTCTGCTTCCCCTACCTAACTTGCCCCCCAGCCCTACCTAACCCCCCCCCACATACCTTTGTTTTGCAAATTGCGCCTGCCTTTGGGCATGCGTAGGTTGCGCACGCCAGCCAAGTGCCAGCACGCGATCCCCTGGCCTAGAGGCCCTATGGAGGCCTCTGGCCATGCCCATTCCCCGCCCCTTTTTCAAGCCCTGGGACCTACGCGCGTCCCGGGGCTTGTGTGCATCGCAGGGCCTATGCAAAATAGGCTCGGCGCACATAGGGCTTTTAAAATCTGCCCCAATGTTAGAATTAGAGGGGTCATAGATATATGCTTGATTAGGGATAAGTAGGCAAAAAAAATTTTGTTTTCTCTCAATTTGTCTTGTTGGAGGAGGTTTTCGCCTGAATTTTGTATTGTTGGAGGGGGGACGTTTTTTGGTTGTTTTGTTTTGGGAAATAGCGTGCAGTATTTCCGAATAGCCCCGTGATCCCCAAAGCTTTTCTCTCTCAAAAACTGCTTTCAGATGTGCAGCTGAAAGGGGTATAATTAACAGAGGCATTAACAGAGGCACAAGCAAGAGAGTGAGAGAGACTCCCAGACCTCCAGAAGTGCCAAAGCCATGCTGCCTTCCTGGGCCCTTTTAAAAACAGAAAAGGAAATTATTGTACTTTATTATTATTATAACCATTGCCTTTGCTTTATCTATGTATTATGTCTGCTGAATTAATTTCTGAACGTTAACCAAGCACATAATAAACCTATTTCTGGAATCTACAGCTGTACTCTCTCAGGGTGTGAGTGTAGCATTTTGTGTTTTGCAGTAGCGAATCTCACCAGAGAGGTGCCTGGGGGATACTACACTAGCTTTATGTCTTATTATTGTGCCCACACAGAGAGCCTGGGCTCCTCCCCATAGATTTTTATTCTTTCTGCTTATTTTTCTCTACTTAAACTTTCATCTGCCTCTTGCCCCTGGGGTTGGTTTGCAACTCTGCTGGCTCCCTTTGGAGATATTTTTCAAAGGAGTTGCACATGTTAATGTAACATACTATTGTATTGTAATTTTCAAAAGTCCATTTATGCACACAAAGGGGTAGATTTTATAAATCTGCGCCCACGCGTACTTTTGTTCGCGCACCAGGCGCAAACAAGAGTACGTAGGATTTTAATAGATACGTGCGTAGCCGCACGTATCCATTAAAATCCGTGGTCGGCGCGCACAAGGCTGCCCAAAATCGGCAGCCTGCCTCCATTCCCTCCACCCCCCGCACCTTTCCCTCCCTTCCCCTACCTAACCCACCCCCCCAGCCTTATTTAACCCCCCCACCTTTGGCCGGCGCGCCATGGTCCGGTCCGGGGCCTGGTCTGGAGGCCGCGGCCACGCCCCCGATGATGCGCCGCCATGACACGCCCCCCGAAAATCCCTGAGACTTACGCGCGTCCCGGGGCTTGCGCGCGCCGCCGAGCCTTCTCAACATAGGCTTGGCACGCGCAGGGGGTGGAATTCGCTCCCACCGGACCTCAGGCTGGAACAATGTCCAAACACGTGTAAAAAAAGACTAAAGACTTTTCTGTTCTGCCAAGCTTTCCCATAACATCACGGACCCTCCACAGATTCTCGGACTGCACTCACCTAGGGCCTTCCCCTAACTATACTTCCCTTTTTTAATAAATCGATAGTTTCACCTTTCCCTCATCCCCTCCCTCAGCCATCCCTCCTCTTCCTGCAGGCTTGATACCCCTCAAGTCAAGCTACTACTTCTCGCTATTTTTCTGGTTCTTCCAAGTTATTCTTCCAAGTTGTCGATTCCCTGTTCAATGTAAGACAATTGTTGTCATTGTTTGCATGCTTGTTGAATGTAAACCGAACTGATAAGTAACCCTGTTACTTGAAGTTCGGTATATAAAAGCTATAAATAAATAATTAATTAATAAATAAATAAATAAGAAATGTGTCCAGTCAAAATCTTACCCAAGCCTTCTATTGCAAGCCATATTGAATCCACAGGGCAAACTGGAAGCTCCATTGGTCTCCCCAGTCTCTCATCTTCCAACGCTGCTCCCATCTCGAACACCATCCTCCTCAGTGTCTTGAAAAAAAGCTTTGGGATAGCCCCATATCTGATGACTCTGCTGCTGCCTCCAAAACACCCGGAGGTCTTCCTGCCACCTTGTAATCATGGCGTAACTTAAGAACATAAGAAAATGCCATACTGGGTTAGACCAAGGGTCCATCAAGCCCAGCATCCTGTTTCCAACAGTGGCCAATCCAGGTCATAAGAACCTGGCAAGTACCCAAAAACTAAGTCTATTCCATGTTACCATTGCTAATGGCAGTGGCTATTCTCTAAGTGAACTTAATAGCAGGTAATGGACTTCTCCTCCAAGAACTTATCCAATCCTTTTTTAAACACAGCTATACTAACTGCACTAACCACATCCTCTGACAACAAATTCCATTGTGCGTTGAGTAAAAAAGAACTTTCTCCGATTAGTTTTAAATGTGCCCCATGCTAACTTCATGGAGTGCCCCCTAGTCTTTCTATTATCCGAAAGAGTAAATAACCGATTCACATCTACCCGTTTTAGACCTCTCATAATTTTAAACATCTCTATCATATCCCCCCTCAGCCGTCTCTTCTCCAAGCCTAAAAGTCCTAACCTCTTTAGTCTTTCCTCATAGGGGAGCTGTTCCATTCCCCTTATCATTTTGGTAGCCCTTCTCTGTACCTTCTCCATCGAAATTATATCTTTTTTGAGATGCGGCGACCAGAATTGAACACAGTATTCAAGGTGCGGTCTCACCATGGAGCGATACAGAGGCATTATGACATTTTCCGTTTTATTCACCATTCCCTTTCTAACTGTGGCAGTGTACAGTCACAACCTGCTGGAACCAGGAGGGTCCTTTACGTCTCTGGGCTCAGCAATATCTCTTCCACTAGAGAGGCCTGCGAGTCACCCAATCCCGCTGTAGCCTCAAGCGGTTGCCACTCCAAGGAAGTGAGCTGTGGCAACGCCTGCCAGTCAAAACATTCCTTTGGACTAAATACCGGACCAGAAACAGCTGGAGAAGCCTCGTTCTTTCCTTTCCTCTTCCCCATTTAGAGTTTAATTTTGCAGGAAACTATGGAGCTCCAGGGGAGTCTCGAGGTCTGTCTGCCATCTAGATCTGACCTTCCATGCCCTTTTGAATTCTTGTCTGCACTACCTCTTCCAGGAGGGCATTCCATCCATGCATCTATTCAATGAAAAAATATTTCCTGATGTTGCTCCTGAGTCTACCCCCTATCTTTGTCCTTTTTGAAATAACATCTCTAGAACTGAACACAGTATCCATTTAACCAATTTCTATTCCAGTAACCTGTACAGTGGCATTATCACTTTCTTTTACTTCCGGTTGTGCCTCTTTCCATTCAGCCCCAGCACCCCCTGGCTGCCTTGTTACATCGTCTCATTGATCATCAAACCCTATCACCCTGAGATCTCTCTCCCAGTTCATGCACGTGAGTTTTTTCACTCCTATCACTTACACGTCCTTTTAATTACTGAGCCCGCAAGGCATGACTCTTCGCTTCTTGGTTACCAAATCTTCAACCACTCCTCGAGCTTTCTTAGATCACTCCTCCCTCCTTCAGGGCTGTCCACTGTGTTGCAGATCTTTGTGTCATTCAGGAAAAAGGCACAATTTTCCTGCTAACAAAGATACTGAACAGAACTGGACCCAGAGGCAATCCCTGAGGCACCCCACTTATCACCCTTCTCTCCTCAGGGCGCGTTCCATTTTCCGCAACCCGCTGTCATGTCAGACGGTTTTAGAAGTAGCTTTGAAAGTTAATGACCTATTATCAAAGAGTCATTTTTGGTACTGTTTCAGTTGATTTGGAATAAAGTAAAATAATTCTGCATTTGAAAGCTTGACAGAACTCCTTGCTTTTTTAGTTTCCTGGGATATTGCATCTTTGCTGGCCTTGGAGAGGGCTGCTTTACACATCGTAAAGAAGAAAATGGATAGAAAGCTGTCAGAAATAGTTTGGAGAAGCAGCCCTCCTAAATTCTGTTCCTCCTCGGAGTCCACATATAATTTCACTCCTGGCCACTTTGAGACTCCTGTTGCTGCTCTGGAGGATTTTGCCACAGACATAAAGCAATTGACACGCAATGCCTGCCGGTGCCTGAGAGCCATCACCTTTGACAGCTGATCAGCTGCCGTCCTGCTGGATGGCGCTTGAAATGTCAGAGGCTTATTGATCCAGCTGAGTGCCGCCCGTGACAAGGCTGATGTTTCTGACCCGAGGGTTCCTTTTCTTCCCAGATCTCTAGACAGTTCAGTCAATGTTTATATTCTTACAGTCCTGTTAAAAATTTGACAGGCCTCCTCCAATCCCCCCACCCCCAAAGCTTCCAGCTGTGAACCTATGCAAGACCGTGAGCTTTGAAACCAAAGGCTGAATTTGAAATGAACTAATAAGAAAACACAGAGATTGCATCTAAAAGCAAGAGGAGACTTTCTAAAATGAGTATCTAAACTGATACACATGGAAAGAGAGAGAGAGCACTTGGCAGTTAGGAAATTTCCTATTTCTTAATATTAGTTGCTGTACCGTTTTATTCTGTATGCAAATAAATCGTCCAGAATGGTTTCTGGCTCAATAATCCTCTGCTTCAGGAAGTCAGCAAGCAATACTAGCAGCATACCTGCCCTAAAATAATGAAACAGGATAAATATGGAAAATATGTCCCAACATGTTGAAAATTCCAAGAAAGCATAAAAGGGAAGGCAGAGTGACCTGGTGGTTAGATTAACGGGCTGGGAAACAGGAGATCAGGGTTCAAATCCAGCTTCTCCCACGGACACTAATTAGGCAAGTCACTGTGGGGTCTTTCCACTAACCCACATTGGAACTGACAACACGTTGTGTTTTACCATCGTAATGATGTGCATGGTGCTGACGCGTTACGATGGTCGTGTTAAAAGTCACATTCTGCATTGTTCCCTCGGCCCACTTTAAGTAATCCCGAGAAATATGTGTGTGAAAGAATGTGTGAGCATGTATATTTGTGAAAGAGCATGTAAAAACATGCATCATGTGTGTGAAAGGGCATATGAAAGCATCTATGTGTGAGAGTACGTGTGTGTGTGTGTGTGTGTGTGTGTGTGTGTGTGTGTGTGTGTGTGAAAGCAACTGTTAGAGTGTGAAAGAGCATGTGTGAGAACCATCTGTGTGTGTGTGTGTGTGTGTGTGTGTGTGTGTGCGTGCCTCCGCCCTCCCATACTAATCCAAGACAATTTCAGGTTGACTGGAAATCGAAAGTCCCCAGGTATGGAAAGTGGGGATTTTTAAAATCTTTCTTAGTTCTAATTATTGGGTGTTATTTGATGTATTTGCTATTTTTAAATATTTTATTGATGTTTGGGAAATTTTTATAATTTTTGTATGAGTTTTTAACAGCTGTTATTCTATTCATCAGCTGTTTTTTTAAAATATTTATACTTATTAGTATGTTTTTACTATTACGATATTTTATATTCTTTGATTTTATGATTTTGAGGAATAGAATTTCTATTTTTCTATTTTTGCACTGCATAATGTTTGGCTTGTTGCAGTTTCCAGTTCAGTCTTTGCTTACATGTTTCTGTTTATACTTTATTTTGCATTTGGTGAGGATCTGCCAGTGTTCTGCACGTGTGACTGAGGTGAGGTATTCTGCTGGTGTGTAGCTTCTGTGTAGGGATCTATAGCAACCTGGCTTGTTCTGCTTTCCTAACAGGAGGTGTATTGCTATTTAGAGCCTGGTGTAATATTTGCATCGTTGCTTTTTCATATTTACGATTTTTACTGTTTGAGTGCTGGCAGTTAGTTCTCTTTTTAGTATGGGAGGTTTACTGTAATGTAATTGTAATTCAGTTTACGCTGGGCTTTCTGCGGGCAAAGCCCACATCTGCATTACAATAGGCCTAATACCATAGGCACTTCAAGTGTGTTTATTGCAGGGATGTGATTTTTCTTATCTCAGAAGACTATACATTCAATGTTCTTTTTCTTGTAAAGTTGGTTCTTCTAAATGCAGAATTTTTAACTGTGTGTGGTGAGGGCTGGGGGAGGGGCTGCCGCCACAAGGCTGTAAAGTTCACCTATGGGGCCAAATGCCCTTGCAGTGGCTCGGAGAGAGTTTGCCACACAAAGACCCGCACCCTTCACCCATCTCCCACTTCTGCAGGGGAGAATGCCGGGGGAAAAGGTGGGAGGCAGGTCTGAGGGCTCCTGGGAGGGTGGCAGGGTTGCCAGCTTCCTGACCCCTGCTGTCCTACTTCCACAGCATTTGAAATAACTATAAGAGGGCTGTGATTTGGGGGGAGAAAGGGGGGGTTACTATCTCATCCCTCGCCTCAGGCAGCAGATTGCCTCCAGCCGACCCTGGTTTAATGTACATAAGTCACCTTGAAAATCAAGCCCATAATGCAAGGATCACATTTTTACAACCTACAGTACTTCCTGCCGCGTTAGAACTGCTCAAATATGGATGAGGGCAGTCTTCTTATCACAGGTGGAGCACGAAGAGAACGCAAGAATAAGATTCTCTAGTATTTATGCCACAACGGGTCCTACATCTCGCCTGTACTAAATACTGGCACCATGTAGAGGTTACCTTTGCACGGAGAGATGCACAGTCCGAGTTCCCGAGGGTCTCCGGCAGGCTGGGTTTCAAGACCTCCACAATTAACATTCATCAGGCATGTTCGCATAACCTGAGAAACAGGTTAGCTTGCACAACGTGGTCGCCGGGAAAACTAGACCTGTTTGCAGCTACCAAGGAGCAGGGGCTGTTTGCGTGCCTCCGACCCTGCACCTGCCTACCGCACACCAGGCTCCAGGCAGTCCTGTTAGCTTGGTTAATGCTTTTCTCCCCAGTATGCATCTCCAAACTCCTGAGACCCTCCAGACAAAGCATCCAAAACAATGCAACCAAGCAAATTCTTCTGAGCAAAGAGGGAAAGAAGTTTTGTTGATGAAAAAACACGGTTATCAATTCTGCCACAATCCTGAAGTATCAGAGAGCCGGGGCATTTTCTCTCTTGCTGAAAAAATAGATATTCAGGTGAGCTCAGGACTGGAAACCTCTATCCAGTGGACGTTTACTCCTGTGTCTAATGTTTTCATACCTCTGAGGCTGTGATTTGGCAATTTGAACATCACTGTTTGGTATGTCTTCCTGTTAACACTGTTCTATGTAAACCGGCATGATGTACCTACGAATGTCGGTAGATAAAAACCGTAAATAAATAAAAAAAACGTAAATAAATAAAATAATGGAATGTTATAAGTGGATTATAAATATTTTTAGATAAATTAATACAATGCAATTCGGGAGGGACTATAAATAACATTATGTATGCTACTTGAATTTCTATACAATTAAGGAGTGTTCCAAGTATAGACCAAAACCTATGAAAAATATCTAGGGAGAGAGAAGTCATTTCACCATATTCTGGATGTGGGCATCCCATTTGAAACCATACCTCTTGGGGACAATCAGTCGGAAAAAGGATAAGGTCCGTCCAGCCCATTACAAATAAATGGAAGTTGAACAACCAGACACGAGGACGTGCAGTAGGGGCTGTGTAAAGTGCCACGCTTTGCTATTTAAGAGTTGCTACAGTAAATATTTGTTTGGACACCCAACACAAGCATCCAGAGACCTTCCCAGGGTAGAGACATTGAGAGTCACGCCAGACACCCTGGGCCCAGGAGGAGTATTCATCTCCCCCCTCCTTCCCCCAGTAAGAACCCAACAACCCAGGGTGTGGGACTGTGAGAGAGGGGAAAAAGGAATCCGCCCTGAGACCCCTTGTGACCCCCTGCCTTCTGGGCCCATCTACAGGGGGGGGGCTACGTGTATATGGAGGGAAATTCAATCATCTTTTCCTTAGCCCCAGCCAGACATTAACCGTAAGAGCTGTTTGAGACGCACGGTTGACTCAGCATATTTCCAGCACTAAACAATCACTGCCCATTACTCATGCAGGCATGACGTGCGACCCTTCACTAACCGGATGACCTAACCTTGATTTGCTGTCTTAGCTCCACCATCGCAGTGCAGACAATCTCAGCACACCTGGAAGAGACTAGTGAATAGTAGACTTCCTGGCAGCTAAACTATGGGAATCGTGCCGAAAATCAGCCCGTTGTGTTGTCTGAATGACCTCAGTACTGGCTACAAGCCACCAGCAAAGCCAAGAGAGCCCTGTCTCTGCAGTGATGATGGACCCCAGGTCCCTGTGATATATTAGCGCGGTTCTGTTCCGTTCTGATCTCGGAATTCCACCGCTCCAAATAATGCTGTGAAAAAGCTACTGAAGCAGGAAGTCTGCCTGGTCTCGGTTAAGGCAAGTTAGGCCAATCTCAGTCCTTGCAGATTGTGACTGCTTGGACCTTAGCAATGCATTTGATACAACAAATGTGTTGCTTTCATTGGTTTTATTATACTCACAGAAAAAAAAAAAAAAGAGCCCTTTGAAAATTGCCCTTCTTCACTTTTGGTGAAAAGTCTCCGTGTTGATTGCACCTTGCCGGGGTAACCTTTCACGCAGGCCTGTAATTGCTATTGGGCAGAGTAATTTCCAAAAGGCATTTGCCCGGGAGTAGAATCGGCCTGGGCCTGCCCTAAACGTGTGTGTGGCTTCCACAGGGCACACACTTTGAACTGCATCGAAAAGGGGCATTCCTGAAAGCACGCTGGGGGGGGGGAATAAAATAACGCACGCACAGGTGACTTCCAGCCGCACATGTACTGCTTTGCTCCCACTCAATCACCTGCACAAAGAGCAGGAGCAAGGTACATGGGGGGAGGGGCTTTTAGCGTGCGTGCTTTGTGGCTGCGAATTTTTTAACCAAAGGGAAAGAGCACATGTGATTTCCTTTTGAAAGTTTGTGTAAAATAAGGGTATGAAGGCCCCTGTGTCACCTGCAAACCGCACAGGCTTTCTGATGTCCCGGCACCGGTGAATGCAATACCAACATTGTCTTAATGCCGAAAACACTCTTTCAGATAACATCCTGTGAATATTTTGCAATTTTTTCCTGCTGACTGCTCTTTTCTGGGAAAGGAAAATCAAATGCAAAGATCCACGATGCCCGGTGGAAATAAAAGAAAAAAAAAAAAACCCTTTGAAATTTGCCCCTTCCCACTGCAGGGAAAAGGGGCGGCACTGGAAGGGGGGGAAGGGCGGAGCCTGGGTGGGCTGGCGGAAGTGCACGAAAGCCCTGCACCTGCTCCCTCCTGCTTTTACCCACGCGGCGGGGTTGGAGGGGGGCGTAGAGACGCCCTCCCGCCGTATAAACCAGACAGCAGCTTTTGCTTTGAGGGGAAACTCCGCCGTGCGCTGTCCGGCGCGCTTGCTTACGAGACAACCTCTCACCGTAATTCGGCTCTGCGCCCCTCTGGAAATTTGCTGCCCCTTGCTCCGCCAGTCCCACTGGGGGCCGGGTCAGTGCAATGCGGGGAGTCTGCTGCCCGGGCCTCAGACACAGCTTCAAAACGGTCGCAAACGTAATGCTTAGCTGCTGCTGCTGCGTGGAATGACCACCGGGATTTTCAGCTTTGAAAAGATAAGCGCTGAGGTCTCCAGGCTCCCCGCCTCCTGAGTCCAGCACGATCCGAGACACCCCCTGCATCCTTCTCCTTCTCACGGCGCACAGCCAGGCTCTCTCGCTGAGGCAGCCTGCCAGTTGCCTGTTAAGCTTCTCTTAATTGCCTACACACCCTGCACCTGGCTGGGACCAGACAGGGGCTCCGGTCCTGCCCTTTTTTCCCAGAACCGCACCCTCAGGAGCCCAACAGGAACAGGAGTTAAGCTCTTGCAAACCCTTTTTATTGATCTGCTCTTACATTGCCCTAGGACTGTCCTCTTAATCAAGGCTCCTGAACGCAGTCTGAGGACCCTGGCACAGCCTGATTTGTGACCGATTTTCCCCATAGGTGCAAAATGTTTAGTAAATCCAGCCCTGCATGTTTAGAGATAGTGTGCTTTGAACAAAAAAAAACCCTATATTGTATGCAATTATATATTTTTGACTCCAAGTAAATAAAAGTTCTCTTTGCAAAGAGAAACTTTCAAATAAAAGTGTATCGTTTAAAGATTGTGGTCAAGCATCACCTACACGTAGGATCATTTGCAAACCTGTTACATTTATTTTAATAGACCAAAAAACGATCTCTGGTTTTGTTCTATTAAATAAAAGTCCATAAACTGCTATTAACCAGAAAAACGTGGGGAAAGCCATTTAACAGCATGGGAGCATGGAAGCTATCTATTGCTTGGGATTCTGCCTGCTGCTTGTGGCCTGGACTGGACGCTGGGCTCTGGCTGGGTGGTGGATGCCTGGAATGCCCTTCCGGAGGAAGTAATGAAGACCAGAACTGTGAAGGACTTCAAAGGGGCGTGGGATAAACACTGTGGATCCATAAAGTCAAGAGGCCGTCAATGAAGAGTGGGTGGCTCTCCAGAATGACGGCTACTGCCTGGAGATAATACCCTTATTCAATAAACATACACATGGTTACTGTGACTCCAACATCGCTCTAAGCTTCAACAGCAAGAGGAAATGTAGAAAAAAGGATTTGCACTCACAAAGCGGGGAGTAGCTGGCTTGTTACGGCGGTTACTACCCCAAACCAAATAAGCCTGATACTTCACTTTCAATGCATATCCAGCATAGCTCTCTGCTTCAACGGCAGGGGAGAAGAAAAACTAATACTTCACGCATATCCAGCATAGCTCTCTGCTTCAACGGCAGGGGAGAAGAAAAACTGATACTTCACGCATATCCAGCATAGCTCTCTGCTTCAACGGCAGGGGAGAAGAAAAACTGATACTTCACACATATCCAGCATAGCTCTCTGCTTCAACGGCAGGGGAGAAGAAAAACTGATACTTCACGCATATCCAGCATAGTTCTCTGCTTCAACGGCAGGGAGAAGAAAAACTGATACTTCACGCATATCCAGCATAGCTCTCTGCTTCAACGGCAGGGGAGAAGAAAAACTGATACTTCACGCATATCCAGCATAGCTCTCTGCTTCAACGGCAGGGGAGAAGAAAAATTGATACTTCACGCATATCCAACATAGCTCTCTGCTTCAACTGCAGGGGAGAAGAAAAACTGATACTTCACGCATATCCAGCATAGCTCTCTGCTTCAACGGCAGGGGAGAAGAAAAACTGATACTTCACGCATATCCAGCATAACTCTCTGCTTCAACGGCAGGGGAGAAGAAAAACTGATACTTCACGCATATCCAGCATAGCTCCCTGCTTCAATGGCAGGGGAGAAGAAAAACAACCAATAAGGGCTGAATAACATAGTCTGGGTAAAACAAATAAGCATGGGTGTAGCTTGCTTATTGCGGCGGTTACTACCCCTACTACCCTAACTAATCAAGCTTGATATTTTACTCGGATGCAGCTCCATCACTGCTCTCTACATTAATGGCGGGGGTGGAATGGAAATAGAACCAAAGAGCTGAGAGAAACAGATAAGTATGAGAAAAAGATGTGTGAAGCTTGCTGGGCAGACTGGATGGGCCTTTGGTCTTCTTCTGCCGTCATTTCTATGTTTCTATGTTTCTATAAGTCTTATGTTCACGTGCTCTTAGCAGAGTTTGCCAGCGGATCAGACTCCTATGTTATGCAACAGTGCAAAGCCCAGGTGTGGTAGAAGGGAACAAATGCAATGACAGTGCTGGCTGGCTATCAGGATTTATAGGTGTCTGGCTTGAGTCTAGACAAGGCCACACAGCTCAGTGCCTGTTATCGGTGTAAGTGCTTATTGACATTCTGCTCATTAACATCATTTACCTCAGCAAAGTCAACCAGGGCCAGGTCGCCAAAAGCAGTTCAGAGCCAGAAATGCAAACAAGACTTCATGGGGGGCAGAGGTGAGACCTGTCCAGGCTAACAAGGGGGGGGGGGGAAGGAGCGCCTGGCCCCTGCCAAGGATCGGGTCTTATTTATAGAAAGGGCATCAGCAAAGCTCGAGCAGGCCTCGTCCTCCTTCCCCCAGTGCAGCACAGCCCGCAGGGGTGTAAACAAAAGCTCCAAAACTGACCCCCACCACCCACCACCACCACCACCAAGCTTCATTCTCAAGGGTCAGCCCTGAGGCCAATCAACGTTTTCCTAGCCCAGACTATAGAACTGTTTGCCCCCTGCGACCAAGCAGCAACAGGGCAATTACATTTCAAATATCTTCTGGGATCTCACTGCTCGCAGTCTCCCAGCACCGGCTGCGGAGCTCCTGGGAGTGAAAGCTGATAGATTGCACCCAGGAGGCACGCGCACTCACCGCCGTTCCAATAGGCTTTTTGCGTGACACGGATCAGGGTTTTGCTTTGGTTTTTGCTAACGTTTTGCCATACCCTTGACGCTAGGTATCTATGAGGTCCTGACTCATCCCTCAGAGTTTCCTGTGCCGCAGCATCCTCTCAACTGTACTTTGAGTTTCCTCTCGTTGAGCAAGGAAGCAGTTAAACAGGGCAGAAGATTTTTATTCTTCTTCTTCTTATTATTTACGAAAATAACTTTCTTCCAACAAGGTTTCTGGAATGTCTCACCGTTTTTTTAAACACAACTTGGTAGAGTTTGTTCTGCTCTCGCTGGAAGGTTTTCCCACCGCATTAGTGCACGCTCGGCATTATGAGTAAAATCTACTGGGGGAAAAAACCATAGTAGTAGTAAACTTTCCTTTTTATTGATTTGACAGCATTATCAGTCTTGACCTCAAAAAGCTTATGACCCCTGTATATGACGAGTCCAGTCCAGGAAATATTATGCACACAGCCAGAAAATAACCGGGGGCTCCCTCTTAGTTTGCTTCTGTTGTAGCGTGTCATCCATTTTTCTCTTCTTTGGTTTTGCAGACTTTGCTTCTCAACATATATTCTCTTTTCTGAGGATGTTTGTGGTTATTATGTAATGAAAATGACTTTAAAAAACAGGAGCCATATCCAGAGATAGCTTGCTTTATGTTTTAACTTATACCTCATTTTGAGCAATTACGGAAAAACCAAGCTAGGAATGTGCTTAAACAGAGAAATATAAGATCATAGTACAGGCACAGATGAGTTCCGGTGGTAGTTAGACCAACTATATAAGAGCACTGTATTTAAATAAAAGATTTATTTTCAAAAAATACACTTTCCATATGGTGAAATTTAAAACAGCCAACTGGCCAAGTTTGTCACAACAATTCCCGCCATTTTGCACCTGCTAATTATCTTGCACAGATGATATCAGACTCGTCTGTTCTCTGCTATCGGTTGGGTGGGAGGTCTGGGTAAACTGGGGGGAGTTGAAGATGAGGTATTGGAAGGGTCTTGTTGGCCTAGAGAAGGACTGGGTGAAATGGTGAAAATTTCAGCAAACTGGTGATTTCAATTATGTGCGCATATTTTAAAATATACTGCCTTCCAGGTATAAACCAGAGTTTTATGCAAGCAGGTTATATTTTTTTCACATGAAAAATATATGTGCATATATTTATAAAATAGGTAGGAAAAGTCTATGTTTTCAGTACACTGCAGGTATTCACACGTAACCAGACATACGCATATTTTATAATCTAGGAATATTTGATACTCGCAGGTTACAAAATACTGTAGTAGATCTCCACACGGCCATCTATGCACATATGGGACTGCACAAAGTTCTTTGAAAGTTACCCTCTGAGACTGTAAACAGCAATCTGCTGTAACACACTTTGAGCTCTCGTGCTGGGAAAGCATGAAGTAAATAACGTATGATGATAAAAATGAAAGGAAACAAAACGCATCCCTAATAAATTCCCATTGCAATCCAACACTAAATATCCCCCACCCATCTTTTCTTCTACCTGATTCTCAACCCTTTACCCAACTCTGCTCTTCATATCCATCACAAGCATGCTTTCACATGAGAACACATTATGTACCAAGCTGGGTTAGATCAATAGTTCATCAAGTCAGCATCTTCTCCCCCACAGTGGCTAGTCCAGGTCACCTCTCAGAATCCATATTGCTCACTTCCAGAAGCGGGAGGTGGAGATACTTAAACCTATCTGGCTAAATAATGGTTAATGGGTCTGCCCTTTAGAAACTTATTCAAACCTGCTTTAAACTCGGAAATATTACTAGCCCCGACCAAAATGTTTTGGCAGAAAATTCCATAGTTTAATTATGCGTTGACTGAAGGAATACATCTGCTACTAGTTAATTTCATGGAGGGTCCCCTAGTCTTCATGCTGCTGAAAAGAGTAAATAACCATGTCCTATCAACTTGTTCCACATCGCTCATGATTTCGTAAACCTCTATTATGTCTCCTTTTGATTGTCTCTTCTCCAAACTGTAAAGCCCTAACCTGTTGAGCCTTTGTTCATAAGAGAGAGATTCCATCCCCGTAATCATTTCTGTCACTCTTCTGTGCACCTTTTCTAAGTTCTGCTATGTCTTTTTTGAGATGTGCCAACCAGAACTTCATTCGGTACTCGAAGTGCAGTTACACCATGGATCGATACAGTGGCACTATAATATTCACCTTCAACTTTGATTCTTATCAGACTACTACTTAATACTCACAGACAACACAATTGTAGGTCTGTTTACTCAGGCACGTTAACAGATCAGACACTCACTCCTTGAAGGCTACCCAGATAGCTTTTTTGAAGCCCTAATGCAATCATTCCACTGCTGTTTAGGGTTCTAAGTGCCATTCTGTGCAGGTTACCCCAGTACTTTTTGCCGTCCTCTATGCCATTAGGAATCCTGGGTGCTTATCCCACATGTTTTTTAATTCATGATCATGTTTGTCTCCACTACTTCCTTCAGGAGTCCATTCCATGCATCCACCCTTTCTGTAAAGAAATATTTTTGGATGTTGCTTCTGACTCTATCCCCTGGAGCGAGCCTCAAACCTTGAATTCTTGTTCTAGAATTTTAGCTTACTGATTTTCACAGCATGTCTTCCACCCAGGCTGTATCTGGCAGTCGTGGATGAACTAGCAACATCATGTACTGCACTGTCTTTAACCCTTCAGAAAATTATTCTGTATGCCAAAGACTGGACAAATAATTGTTTTGCCTGTGATCATACTGTATGATACAGATTCTGTTAACCAGACTCATGGGTTCATTCACAGAGAATATCCCACCAGATTGTTTTTGTCTATTCAGAAGAAAGTATACCAGTTCAGAATGAAACTATATTCTTAACTAAAATCAAACATATTTATGGGTATTACACTGTTGTGTGCCCCGTCCGCACCCAGCCCACGCATGGGCCTGCTCACCTTACTAACTCCTCTGCATGTCCCGGGTCGGTCTCCCCAGCGGCAGCTGTGAGCTCCGCTAGGCCTCGGCGTCCTGCAGCAGCAGTCGCCGGGCCTTCCACTGCGCACCAGGCCTCACGCCAGAGTACAGCATCTCCAGTGGTGTCGGCCACGCCCCTACATGCGCGCGCCGCCCGGCCTCTTGTAGGGCCAGGGGTTGGTCCTAGCTCCGCGGCGTGCCCTGATTGATGGAACAATATAAGGAAGTCCCTGCCTGCACTTCCTTGCCTTGGCAATCGGGTCGGCATTGTATTGTGTGCTAGGTTGCCTCCGTGTTCACAGTCTTGTTCCAGTCTTGGCCCAGGATCCTAATGTTCCAGCCTTGTTCCTGTGTCCTTCTGTTCCAGCGTCCTCCTGTTCCTGCATCTGTCTGTTTGTCTTCCCAGGTAGTACCCTCGAACTGTCTCTCTGGTACTGACCTCGGCCTGTTCCTTGACCTTCCTGTCTGTTGCCTGCATCCTGACCTCTGCCTGCCTTGTGACCTCGTCTGACCTCCGGAACCTAACCTCTGCCTCATTGACTACTCCTCGGATTGATCCTTGGATTCTGACCTTGGCTACCATTGACTACGTCTCCTGATTCTGGCTCTGTCCCTTGCCTTGTTCTCGCCTACGCTGTTGGGCCTTCCTTGCCTCTCCAGGCCAACAGTGTGAAGTCCAACCGTGCTCCCTTGCTGATCGTGGGCATGTTTCTCTACTACCTCTCCAGGAGACCCTGCGAGGCCCACCTAAGTCCAAGCGGCCCGGGTCCCTTCGAGCTCCACCCGGGAGACCTCGGGCTTCCAGTGGTGAAGCTCATCCAAGCCTCTGTCTCCTCCTGTGCTCCACCCCCTGGGGGCAGGTGTTTCCCGATCCCAACCAGGGAGCCTTTCTTCACTGCTCCAGGACAAGGGTCCACCTCCAAGCGCAACATGCACTGACCTACGCATGTATTACTGGCATCTGCTCACCAATGGCAATTCTCAAATACCCACATGTATGCCATTAATGCAGTCTCAATTAAATTCTTCTACGCAGCAAATGGTTTTACAATAATAAATCCAGTCTGTTCACTCTGCATAAAATGTTCATCTCTCTGACCTGCCACAGGATCCCCAGAGAGCATCTCAAGGCCCCGACCTCCTGGAGCTGCTCACAAATGAGACCATTCTCCAGCACACAGAGGAAAGATGTTAATATAACACGTCCATTACTTCTGCTCTAGCAATGGGAGTTTGATGCAGCTGGAAAGATTCTGGCTTGTGTTAAACTATGGTTTAAAAAAAAAAAGTGTCTTCCTCATATCATCTTACTGCGCAATAATACAAATTATTAAACAGGATGCAGGGGAAATGAGACTGCCTTTAACAAGTGATAATGGAGGCTTTTGACTTTTCTTGTCAGAAGAACCAGACCTGTTTTAAAAAGAATAAAAGTTCTTTAAATATTTAGCATGGGATGCACTGTGCCTACCAAATTCATTAGGAGTTTTCCATTATTGTTAATTAACGCTATTGCAGCCCTAGGTCTTGATGAATGGGAAATGTATGTGTTTAACATTTCAGTCCAGTCTTCTAATCATCTAAATGTTGATTGAAGCTTATAAAATAATGGTGAGTGTGGTCCAGTAAGGCCCGTAAAGAGATGCAAGGATAGCTCTCACCAGCAAAAGAAAGCAGGGTGCTGCCACGTAATAGAATGTGGCGGCACCCCGAATGTACGCCTTTGGGGACCTCCTATTTGTTCTAAAACCAGAACTGGAGTCTGAAATTGGGTGAACGTCTCCTTTTGTCTCTCTCTGTGCACTTTCATGTTACCTAGCTTCAGGCACTGGATATACACGACACGTTCAAAACACTGGTGAAGGGTGTTGGCTCTTCCGAGTCTATAGCATCTCTAAAATTCGCCCCTTGCTTTCTGAACATGCTCTCCAACACTCATCCACGCTCTCGTCACCTTCCCTCTTGTTCTTTGCGGACCTCCCACTGAAACACTACAATCTATTCAAAATTCAGCCTCACGATTTATAAACTTCAGAAGGAACCGTGTAACCCCTCTTCTGAAGTCACTACACATGCTCTTATGTAGGCATCTGCATTCAGTCCCATCTTCTCTCTCTCGTCCTTCATATGCATTCGCTCTGCAGCTCCTCCTTACCCATCTTCTCTTCTCTCTCTCTCTCTCCCTATACCCCTTCTCGTGAATTCTGTTCATCCAGGAAGTCGCTCTTGTCTGTGCCCTTCTCTTCCATTGCCAAATACAGACTCCATGCTTTCCACCTTGCTGTGCCATAGACTTCCTGAATCTGTGCATCATGCAAATCCATCCTAAAAATATACCTTCACGAAGCAACTTTTAAACCCTATGTACTCCTCTACAATAGACTAGTTTGCCAAATATGTATGTCTTGACTAAACTGTAAGTTCCATGGAGCAGGGACTGCCTCATATATGAATCTGTACAGCACTGCATATGTCTAAGGCACTTTGGAAATGTTAAATAGTAGTGGTAGATATCCGGAGGTTTGCTCCTGTTACTGAAAATAAATATTCACATTGCATCCCTTTCTTCATTGTCACATAACACAACATGTCTTGTTTACACATACACAGACAAGACCAGAATAAAGGCTTACTGTAATGTATCATTGTGATGTAGGCCACAGTTGTTTAGCAGATAAATGTTGCAGATAGAGGTCAGAGGTGCAAAAGCATGCTTGTTTGCTAACAGGCAAATTTTAAAAGGCCCACACACATTAAATTCGGGGGTTGTGTGTGTGGCTGGGCCCTGTGCGCACTGCGCGTTTTCAAAAGGACCCAGCCATGCGTGTATCCCCCCCGATACGTGCAGAAGTGCTGGGCCAGCTAAAAGGGGCTGGCCGGGGACTTGGTCTGGGGAGGGAGAGGAGAGGTGGGGCAGAGTGGGGGCCAGCCGGGCAGTGACCATTAGGCCCTGTCCCAGGGAAGCGTGTGCCGGTAGCAGGCCGGTGAGCGTACCTTACCTCTGCTCCAAAGAAGCAGGTAAGTTAAAAAACAAAACAAAAAAAATGATAGTTAGGGTTAGTTTAGGGGTCAGGGAGGAGAGGGAAAAAGAGAGGAAGGGAAGATTACAAAATCCCCCCCTGCACGTGCGAGTCTCGACCCACCCGCACATGCATGTACGCATTTTAAAATCCGTGCGCGCATGTACCGTATTTTCCGGTGTATAAGACGACTGGGCGTATAAGACGACCCCCCCCTTTTTTATACATATTTTTAAGAAAAAAAATAATTTTACACTCAAACAGGAGCAACCCTATCTATGAAAAGGCAACACTACAAATACCGTATATCAGGCCCTAAAAACCAATATACCTCTTATTAGGAAAACAGAACTAGCAAGCAGCTATAGATCCCCAAACATAAATAATTGTAAAACTATACTAATAAGCAGAATAAATGTTTCAAAACAGCTATGAACAGAATAACATCCAACAATTAAAAACTCATAAAAACTATTAAACATTCTCCAAACACCAATAAAATATTTCAAAAAAGCAGACACATCACATAATATTAAATAATTAAAATGGCAGTCAATCAAGAAAAATAAACTTAAAAAGCCACCTTTCCTTACCCCCTCCAGCAGCTCTCCTCTTCCTCTTCCTCTTCCTTAGGGCCCATGTCTCTCACACACACACCATACCAGTCATGCCCCCATGACCAGTTTCTGTCTCTCACGCACCAATCATTTCCCAAACAGTCTTTGACACACACACCAGACACCTTCCTGAACAGTTTCTCTCATGCCATACACACACACACAGGCTTCCCACTCCCGTGTTCTGCTTACCGTACATATACGGGCTTCTCACTCTCATAATCACTTTCTCTGTCTCACACACACACACCAGTCTCTCTCTCATTTCCATGCTCACTCTCCACGTGCACAGGCTTCTCATTCCCTGAATCACATTCACACACACCAGTCTTTCTCTCACACACACCGTCACCTTATCAACCAGCCTCTCTCTCATGCACGCGCACACACACACACACAGCCAGCCCTCCCGCTCCCATGCTCTCTCTCACATGATCAGGCTTCTTACTCCCATGCTTTCTCACATACCCAGATTTCTCACTTCCATGCTTTTTCTCTCTCTCACACTCACATACACATCAGTCATCTCTCTGAGCAGTCACTTTCATTGTCTCTCACACACATGAGCTCGCTGACCAGTTTCTTTCAATCACACACATGCTCTCAATCAAATGCATTCTCTCACTTACACACAGGCTGGCTGCTTCTCTCTCTCTCTCACTTACACACAGGCTGGCTGCTTCTCTCTCTCTCTCTCTCACTTCCACCCCCACCCCCGAGCACAAATAGTAGCTGCAGCAGCTTCCTCCTCCAGCCCCCGCAGGCCAAGAAAGAAGAAACCCATCGGCCGCGGGAGGCTCACGCTGCTGTCTCCTTTCCCGATTACCAACTCCTTCGACTGCTCGGGGCCGTTCCTGCTGTCGCCGCTGCAATTTTTTCACGCGGCACGGCTCTTTCTTCCCGCGCATCACTTCCTGTTCCGGTTCAAAGGGGGGGGCGGGAAGAAGACAAGGCCAGCCGCGGATGCCACAGCTTTTTTTTTTTTTTTGCACCGCTGCCGTTCCCGCTGGGCTTGAACGTGCTTTTAGCCCAGCGGCAACGGCAGTGCGGTGCGCGGGAAGGAGAAAGCCGTGCCACATGAAAAGATAGCAGCATCGGCCCTGAGCAGTCGAAGGAGCTGGTAATCGGGAAAGGAGACAGCAGCGTGAGCCTCCCGCGGCCGATGGGTTTCTTCTTTCTTGGCCTGCGGGGGCTGGAGGAGGAGGTGATGCAGCTACTATTTGTGCTCGGGGGTGGGGGTGGAAGTGAGAGAGAGAGAGAAGCAGCCAGCCTGTGTGTAAGTGAGAGAATGCATTTGATTGAGAGCATGTGTGTGTGATTGAGAGAAACTGGTCAGAGAGCAGGTGTGCCCGGCGTATAAGACGACCCCCGACTTTTGAGAAGATTTTCTTGGGTTAAAAAGTCGTCTTATACGCCGGAAAATACGGTACATACGGGACCGTGTTTTATAACATGCGCGCGCCACATGCATGTCTATGTTGTAGAGTGTATCTGACTGAAAATAAATTCTCCTGACGAGAATGCAAGCATCTATATTGTGTGTATATAGTGTGCTTGGATATGACCAAGTGTGCGTACACTGGTGAAAGTGAATGTATATACGGTGTACCCGGGTAGCCTGAAGGTGTGTACATTCTATCTGGGGAGACTGAATGCAGTCAACGAGGATAACTTTCACACAGATGCATTCAGCAGCATGGATGCCTGTATATGGTTGCATGCAGATCCTCACTAGTATTTTATAACCCACGCATATGATAAATGCACGTTTTATAAAATAGGCATATCTCTATCCTGCAAATGCATGCAAATGCATGCAGTGCCTTGAAAGAACGTTTAGCAATGCACTGAACGTGCAGAGTTTGCCTCCCTAGTTTAAAAAATATATGTGCACGTATTTTACGCACAAAAATAAAGTAGGATTTACTTGTATAACTCGGTGTATTTAAAAACATGCACACATCAAAGATATTATCCGAATTAATAATCTGGCCACCAGTTTGCCCAGTCCTTTTCCAGGTCTTTGAGACCCTCCTGGTTCTTCAGCCTGAGCTCCCCCAGCCCTCCCACCCAGCCAATAAGTATACAATAAGCCCGTTTAATATCATTTATGCCAGATAATTAGCAGGTATAAAATTTCTCAAGTTGGAAAATCTATGTGCATGCCTTTTACAATAGCTGATTTTCAGTGGACCGCTAGATAGCCGGGTAAGTCCTACTTACGTAGCTATTGAATGCTGAACGCGCTTTCAATATGAGGCCCTATATGGTTTACCTCTCGGGCAACTATAGCCCTCCTGTGCAGCCTCTATTTGTTCATTATTTGTCTTGTTTGTATTTTAAACCCTAAGAAGAAAAATCTTTAATGGGCAGCGTTTCCAAAGGCTAAGGCCATGATTTATAAGGAACCCAGCCTGTAGTGAACAAGTAATTGCAATAACACGGCAGCTTTCATCAGAGTTACCAGTCATTATGGACTAATTGCTGTGGAGCTTTAGCTTAGCATTAATCACATGGTGGATCACCTCCTTTCCAACATGACAGATATAAATGGCTGCATATTTGTTCCAATTAATCTTTCGGGGAGAAAGCTTCTTCTCCATAATTAAAGACAAGAAAACAAGCAGAAGTGACAAGAGAGTGCAGCTTAGAAAAGCAACAGTTGAAGTTAAAGAGCTGCAAAAAGTTGGCTTTTACAGATAAATACTTTTGAAACTTTCAGAGGAGGCATGATAGACAATAGTAAAATAAAGAACTAAGGCTGGCTTTAAATTATTCTTCCTGTTTCACACTGCACTTTGAGGTTTTTGAGAGCATTAGAGTTCATCGCCAGAATCCTTTGCTGTTCCGGGGCAATGTCAGCATCATTATCTGAATTTCGTGTTTTCAGTGCCACAAGCTAAGGGGCCTATGTGCTAAGTATTTTCCATATAGGTACAAAATGGGAGAAAACTTTAGTGCATCTTGTTATTAAGCATGGAACAGAATATGTATTCCTTGCTAACTAGAAAACAGAAGTTATAATGACCAGACCTAGTAAACAAATCCCCACACAACCCCAGTCCCAGTAATTTTCCTCTCACAAGCCCAGTTCCACCATGCTCTCTAACCACCTGTCCTCAGCTTTCTCTCCACCCCTGTCCCTACCACTCTCAGTTTTATATATTTATTTATTCTTGATAAGCCGCATTAATCCAAAAAGACCTCAGAGCAGGAAACAAATAAAATAGGACAACCAATATATCATAAAATATAACATAAAGCAAATTATGTAATAAACCCCCATCCATCAATCTATATAACAATCTAAAATAAAATTGTAAAGAAAAAAAAAAGGAAAAATATCACAAATCATTTATTTTAATATTCCCCCTTAAGTAAAAATTACATTGAAACAGAATAATTTGCAGAACCCCAAATCTCAAAATGATTCATAAGCCTCCACTGAAACCAAAGGGTACAGAAATCATAACTGCATGAGTGCAAAAGCTGCAAGCTAACTGAGTTCCTGCTCATAGAGTCAGACTTTTAGCTTTTTCTGAACGCTCAAGTAATTTTCAATCATGTGGACGTCCAACAGAACAAGAGTGCCACAAATCTGGAGCTACGCCTGAAAAGACTGAATGCCTGGTAGACACCCGTCTGGCAACTGATGGTGAAGAGGTTCCAAGTAGTGACCACGGAGACAATCTCAGTGCTTTGGCTGAACTCTAGCTGTTTTATGGTTTGAACAGCCTTGGGTCCTTAAGTCTCACAGGAACTGTTGGCCATGCACAGTTCAAACTGCACGATGGCTGGAGCACACCTAGAGGTTAAACAAGTGTAGGTGCTTCCCTGCACAGTTTACAGGAAACATTGGTCAAATGTATAATTTTAATGCCAGAAGTCAATAGGCCGAAAAAGGCCAATCTTTCAAGACCTTGACCATAAATGGCAGTTTTTGTAGCAGGCCCAGTTCCACCTTTTAGCCTTTCATATAAGCAGGGGCCTTCCTTCCAAGGGAACTCTTCGAGGGGTAAGTGACTAGCCAATGATCCTCCCCCTGGCTTCTCTCCCCCAATATAAAAAGAAAGCTTTCACAAGGTACCAGCAGAAAAAGGGAAAATTGCAGAGAAAGAAATGGAGATTACAGAGGAGATACACCAACACATACTTGAGCACCTAAAAAATTAAATACAGCTTTATTCACACAAGGAAAATGTTTTTCCAAGCAGTAGGTTACCTCGGGGCAAAGGTCTTTGCTGCCGTTGACATTTTTAGAGGCACCAAAGACCACAGTAAGCATTCCAAGGCTTCAGCTGTCTAAGCCTCAAAAACTTCTATAAGCTCACCAGTTACTTTGGTTTTAGTGCACAACTCTTTTCTTCCAGCCTTGAAGTACTAGCAGGATGTATAGTCCAGTCATTGCAATGCCTACTCTAGGGTTGATGTAGAGAAAAGCATGGTCAGCTGGCAGTGCCGGTCTGAGTCAAGCTGTACAGATATCTCCCTGGATAACCCCCTGCTACGCTCCCTCTTGTTCATAAGCACATCCTTTCACTCCACTTCCTTACTGAAATAGAAGAAATATGGTTTTAAACATGCATTCATATCGGTTTTCGGCTCTCTTGGAACTGTTTGGGGGTTTTTTTACCTCTCTCCTTACTGTAGTAGTTCTCCATTTTTTCTCTCAGCACTAACAAACAACTCCCATGAGCTAGACTTACTTGCTAGCAAGCAGGTAGAGCCAAGAGGAAAGGAGGCCCAGGTGTGTTTTACAGAATCGTTTTATTTAGTTTCCTATCTATAAATAACCTGATCATGTATTTTTGGGTTTCCAGGCACAATAATAGCATGAGCACACTATTAGGGACAGCTTTTACCTTGCATATGTTAAATATTATTGATTGGCTCTTTAAGTCACATTTTAACATGCATGTTAACTGTTTAACGCACACGCTGATCTTTTTTAGTGTGAGTTTTATCCAGTCCAGTCTCTGAATAGGGATGTGCATTAGTTCAAACAAATGGGTAAGAAGAAACAAATAGGGTCCAATTCATTTCTTTCGGGGGTCCCCGAAATGAATTGAGAGAGGCCCTCAAATTAAATGAATCCTCTTCATTTCATTCGTTTTGAATAGAATGATTTCTATAATCCATTAAAATCAATGACCTCATAGAAATCAATAGAGCAACAGGTGTACAGTTAGGAATTCATACAAAGTATAGAACAGCCAGCGAGCAGACATGAGTAGGACAGATGTTGTCAAGGAGACAACATAGATGATATATCGCAGTGAAGCATTTTTACAATCCAATCTATCGCTATGCACTGGATACAGTGATACTGATCTTGAAGACTGAGCATGTGCGAGATTTCCTGTGCATTCCTTCTGAAAGCATTGTCTGTGAAGGAGTACACTATTTGAGCTCTCTCTGAGTTTCTAGTTAACTTTTCCTAAACTTTTTCACTGCTGCACATTTTAGACTGTTACTGTGCCAGTCACACAATAGAGCAGGGGTCGGGAACCTTTTTGGCTGAGAGAGCCATAAACGCCACATATTTTAAAATGTAATTCCGTGAGAGCCATACTAACTACAACCCCCTACTCTCCTGACACCCCCAAGACCTACCAAATTAATTTACTACAACCCCCCATCCTCCTAACCCCCCTCCCCCCAAGACCTGCCAAAAGTCCCTGGTGATGCCATTTTGATTACTGGCAGCCGACGGCCCTTTGCCCTTACTGTGTCACAGGGGCTACCGCCACCATTGGTCGACCCCAGTGACATAGTGAGGGCAAAGGGCTGTCGGCGCCATTTTGACTACTGGCAGCCGACAGCCCAAGTCCAGGAGATCGCTCCCAGACCGCTCCTGGACCCCCGCTGGACCACAAGGGACTTTTGGCAGGTCTTGGGGGGGTCAGGAGGGTGGGGGTTGTAGTAAATTAATTTTGGAGATCTTGGGGGGCGTCAGGATGGGTGGGGGGTTTGTTAGATTTTTACTTTTTTATTAAAGATTTGTCTGTGAGACAGATGCAGCCATCAAAAGAGCCATATCTGGCTCCCGAGCCATAGGTTCCTGACCCCTGCAATAGAGGAATGCAGCCAGGCAGCACTGCATCAGAATCTCTGGGTCCAAGCAGACTTGTGTTTCTTCTTGTTCTTTTCTTCTTTTGTGGTGACTGGAGGCAGAGTTGCTTGCAGAATTGCTACTGATTTTGACTCTGACTGGGCAGTGGGCACAAGG
This sequence comes from Rhinatrema bivittatum, assembly GCF_901001135.1. Classification (NCBI taxonomy): domain Eukaryota; kingdom Metazoa; phylum Chordata; class Amphibia; order Gymnophiona; family Rhinatrematidae; genus Rhinatrema; species Rhinatrema bivittatum. The sequence continues at coordinate 73,062,133 of NC_042627.1, read as the reverse complement.
TGAGCACTGAGGGCAGAGTAAACACTGAAGCTATACCAGGCTGTGTTATGGAGCCTGTCACTAAGCTCAGCAGTGTCTTAACAAGTGCACACAGTGTGACACTCTGTGCAGCATTGTTTTTGTGTTCCCTGCACGTACACATCAGTGGACTCAGCTTGGCTCTCGCACTCTGTTTGATGGTTGATTACACGGGGTGGTTTGTCCAAAAAAAGCCCTCATTCAGAGAAAGAAATACTGGCACAAGACAAAAGATGGTCAGGAGAAATCATTTCCGTTACTGAATGTCATAAGAGGTTACAGTAATAAGAGGGAACTAATGCCAAAACCACAAAATCAGGAAATGCAACAGCCAGAGTTCAGATACAGAATATTGAAAAACAAATTCTATAAAAAACAACTCTTACAACTTACTATAAACCCCCTATCATTGTGAAACCATTTCCATGTACGAAATGTGATATCAGTCTCATTTGGAAAACCCATTTAACAAAAAAATCCAAATTTCACCCTGTAACTTGGGGGTCTTTGTGCCACTCAACCGTGCTTCCATGCCCAGACTTTAAACCTTGCAGCTCTCTTTGCCATTGTGCCTTACTGTTATACTCCAGTCTGTGGGACTGCTTTGCATGTATCCTGAAAACCCGACTGGTTTGCAGCCCTCAAGGACCGGACTTGCCCACCCCTGCAATAGACTGATATCTTCTGCAATTTATCTCTGAACTAGCAAAGACTAACCACTAAGAAATTGTAACATTTAAAAACCAGGAAGCAGAAAGACGCAAGAAACCTGATCTATATATAGGAACTGATTTAACACCTCTAATGGAACCCCCTATTCTGACCACTCTAATATAGCACATTGTAATGTAACACTATGAATATAATGCAATACCCTCTAACTTTGACCCAATCTGCCCCGATGTAATGTACCTCACTGAAATATAACCCCTCATAATGTAATAACCCTAACCTTTGATCTAATTCTCCACACTGACCAGCTGCAAAAAAGCGAAATAGAAATAGGAAATTCATTCATTGCCCATGGTCTAGAAGTCAGCTTTTCACATTGTTTAGTCTGCCAAGATCATGTTCCTGGTCAGTGTGCCAAAATGACCAAAAATGGAAATGTTAGCTGGAAATATAAGACGTGAAAATTAAAACTACAATGAAGAACAGGAAAGTAAAAAAAAAAAAACACCAGCTAAAAGAAAAGCAAGCTCCGTCAGAAATATTTTCCACTCCATTTTCCAGATTTGATTTTCTGTCATCTTTGTAAAATCACTGCCAATCCTCTTGCAGGATTACATTGCATAACAGTATTTTTTAAAGTGATCTAATGTCAATGATATATTTAGCATGAGGCCTGGATGGAATTCTATCCCAGATTTTAAATAATGGTGCTCTTTAGAAGCCATTTTTTCTTTCAGCATTTTTCATTTTTAGTGCATTAAGCTTGCAGAGCATAGCTGTATGGTGCCTGGTCTGCAGAATGATAGTCTATAGAAGAGACTGTGAAAAAGAAAGGGACTCTTTTTTTATGGACAGTGTAACTGCAAAATAGTTGTGCCCTTTCTCCTACTCATGAGACACACACTTCAAGCAGCTCCTCTAAACCCCTGGATGAGGCTTGCACGCCATGGCATACAGTCAGGGCCTTCTAGGGATTCAATGAACCCCCAGGACTGATTGCCATCTTTTGTCATCACCCTGCACAGGTCAAGAAGATGCAGATCTGGCAGTAAGGGGAGGATGAGTGGATTGGGGGTGGGAATTGAGGGGGCGGGGAGAAGGGGTGTGGAGGAGAAGAGAGACAGACTAGGGGTGTGCTAGTGGACAAGGAGTATGTGTGGGGGGATGGGAATGGATCTATGATTGGAAAACTGTGTGGGGTGCATCGTGCCTATGTCCTACTGTAATGGAATTCAGAAGGGCATGGGATAAGAACATAAGAAATTGCCATGCTGGGTCAGACCAAGGGTCCATCAAGCCCAGCATCCTGTTTCCAACAGAGGCCAAAACTAGGCCACAAGAACCTGGCAAGTACCCAAACACTAAGAAGATCCCATGCTACTGATGCAATTAATAGCAGTGGCTATTCCCTAAGTTAACTTGATTAATAGCCGTTAATGGACTTCTCCTCCAAGAACTTATCCAAACCTTTTTTGAACCCAGCTACACTAACTGCACTAACCACATCCTCTGGCAACAAATTCCAGAGCTTTATTGTGCGTTGAGTGAAAAAGAATTTTCTCCGATTAGTCTTAAATGTGCTACTTGCTAACTTCATGGAATGCCCCCTAGTCCTTCTATTATTCGAAAGTGTAAATAACCCTAGTGGCTTGACAATAGATAATAAAGTAAGCTGTGGTAACTTTTGGAGTAACGTTTCTGTATGGGGGCAACCTGCACCGAGCGGTAGTTACAACCTTACACAAAGGGCACAAGGGAAACCTGCATGGGGCAATAGTTATAACCCTAAACACCTGGCTGGGCCGGTTTACAGTTTGCAAGGTAAAAAAAGTCCAGTATTGCTCCTTATAATTTAATTGCTGTTCCCATTCAGTATGATGTTCAGGTATTCGCAGACTGTCTCACTTCAGAAAAAGTATAATTTTGAGTCATACTGTAGTATTGCACTGTAGGAGCAACTTATGCATGCATAAGCAGCTCTTTCGTTCCACTAATCTAGCTTTGATATTATTTCCTTTAGTTCTCCCAGCATAAATCGGGGGACATTTGCACTGCATCCCATAAACCACAAATGAGAAATTACAATCAGTATGGCTCCTCCGGTTGTAAATCTTTGCTGCGCTGGGATGGGTCCAGAATGGTCCTGATAGTTGTAGTCATGCAGAAGGTGCAAGAATTGTGTGGTTGATGATCCCCGGTTATTGTCTCGGCATGTTATTCGCATGATATATCTGCTCTATTCTCTCAGTCCTAAATATTTCGCCCTCGGGTATAAGCAATCGCAAGCCCTGTATGAAACGCATCATGTACTGAGAAAATGTGCCGACGTACATGAATACCCATACTGATTGTAATTCGTCATTTGCGGTTTATGTGATGCGGTGTACTCATCCCCGGATTTATGTTGGGAGAACTAAAGGAAGCATTAAAGCTAGATTAGTGGAACAGAAAACCTGCTTATGTATGCATAACTCACGAGCTCCTATAGTACAATGCTGTATGGCTCAAAATCATACTTTTTCTGAATTGAGATGGTCTGTGTTGGAGCAAATACCTGAATATCATATCAAGCGGGAACAGGAATTATATTATAGAGAGCAATGTTGGATTTTTACCTTGCAAGCTGTAAACCTTAAGGGAATGATTAATGAAAGAGAACAGTTTTTTGCTATTATGAATATGACATGCATTTTCCTTTTCGAGGATTTTTACCTTTAAACGTGCCATCATTATTTCTTCGGTTTCGGTCAATGTTTACTAACTATGCATCATTATCATTGATTGATAGAAGCAACCAGTCATTTCCAGATGTCAGCTTTGTTTCCGGTTTTGAGAATTTAATAAAACCTTTCACTGTGCTGTGCTGTTCACAACCGGCTGGCATGCGAGTGACGCCATCATGGGGACATTACTGAAAGCCAGGAATCGCCCCTGAAGCAGAGGTTCACCGCGAAACATGGTGCACGTTTATTTTTGGTAGCTTCTCTGGACTTTAGCGGCAGAGCTGGGGGGCGTGAAGAAGGAAACAACAGATGAGTTTGCTTTCTTTCAAAGACTCTTTTACTGCATGCAAAAAAACCTTTGAAAAAATGACAATGTGTGCCCATGATTACATAGCAGACTTTTGAGAGGAAAGCTCGTTTCTGTCCCTCTCTAAGCACAATAGGAAGGGTTTATATTAGGGTGACGCTCTTTGATGAATCATGTCTTGTGCTTTACTAGATCCATACAAGATATAACACTGAGGACAGCCTGTTTCATGTTCACCGTATGTGGCTCCTCCCAGGAAAACGACAGCCCTGATTACTGTAACTATGATTCTCCAGGCATGTGACGTGCTCAGGTTTCTAAATTTCTCAGCAGGCATTTCTGAAAGCCTCTGGGGAACTTGCAGGCCCCTAGAGACGTGGCCCCCTCCACCACAGGGTTTCCCTTTGAAAAATGCAGAAGCCGGCCCTGACATGGGTAGATTAGTACCCTGTGCGCTTTTCACTTGCTTTGCGGCAGAGATAGGGCCCGCAGCGTAAACCACACATGCGAGGACTTCAAAATGAAATCCCCGATCCACCCCCACTTCAGCAATGGTAAAAGTACTGGGTAGTTTTATCCCCAGAGGAGAAGGGCACGGATCTCAGCTCTCTTTTTCCTGGGCAGCTGCTTGGTTACCCGGGTAAAACTGTTTGAATGCTGTTCCTCCCATGTCTTTCCTGCTATGCTACTTTCTAAAACCTTTTAAAGGAAGACAACATCTTGATTTCAAGGTCTGAAACAGAAGAGTACTGCATGCTACGGGACGAGCCACATCCTACCGGCGAATAACACAGATGATTTATTATTCTTGATGGCAATGATGTGAGCCGAAACAGTGTTTATTTTGCAGCCTTTCCAGTTGCAGGGCACCTGTTTAGCATCAGGGGTGCAGGTGCGCGGGCGAGACAACGACGCTGTTCTCCAGCGCTCTGCCGGTGCAGTCAGAGGTTCAGTTTCTCCATATATGGCAATTTTATGAAACAGAAAGAGCTAAACTTTATGTTCTCTCTCTGAGAATGAAACAAATTCAGCATAAAATGCTGCTTGGCTTGGTTGCCCTGCACGCGTTCTGCTAGGAAATGAAGCTAAATGAGAATATCTGATCAACTGCCTGGGTTTCATAGCGTTGTTGCGTTTAAACTTTTGCGACCTCTTCGGAACTGGAAGCTGACTATGACTCTAACAAAGAATTGCCCCTTGTTATCAAGTTATCGCTACCCTTCCGCATCCATTTCCTACTAGAGTGTCTGTTCACTTTATACGGAAATGAAAAATGCAACAAAACACGTACCTTTCGTTTCATTTAAAAATGAAATCTGCTGAAATTTGGGGGGGGGGGGGGGTTTGTTGACTTTCATTTGAGAAGGTGAATGAAAAAAAGATCAAAAGCATGAAATATTCCGCCCTCTCCCCAAAACCTCTCCCCACACCCACCATTTTCAAACCAGAATACCCCTGCCCATTTCTACGTATAAGACCCCCTCCCCCCTTGTAGAAGGGGTAAGTGTGGTCCAGGTGGTGGGAAGACCAATTCTTTTGGGGGGTTCTTTTGTGAGGGGGCTTAAATTTAGAGGTCCATATGGAACTGAGCTAGTTAGCCAGATAAACCTATCCCACTAATTTAGCCTGGATATTCAGCGGCATGGCTATCTGGCTAACATTAGGACAGGCCTATGGCCAGACCAGAGTTAGCCAAATAAGTTATCTGACTAAATCTGAATATCTTTTCTGGCTAACTCAACTCCTCCCAGTTATGCCCATGCCCCACCCCCCACTTAGCTGGCTAACTATTTGGATACGTAGTTATCCAGATAAGTGGGGTCGCTGATCCTTGGCAAATATTCAGCTGCCAGCATAGAGCTGGGTAAGTCAAAAGTTATCTGACTAAATGATGCTAAGTGGTGGAATCTTAGTGGTGCTGACTAAGTGCCGCAGGTAATAGAGGGACTAGGGGGCATTCCATGAAGTTAGCATGTAGCACATTTAAAACTAATCGGAGAAAATTCTTTTTCACCCAATGCACAATTAAATTGTTGCCAGGGGATGTGGTTAGTGCAGTTAGTGTAGCTGGGTTTGAAAAAGGATTGGAGAAGTTCTTGGAGAAGTCCATTACCTGCTATTAATCAAATTGACTTAGAAAGCCACTGCTACCGTGTTTCCCCGAAAATAAGACAGTGTCTTATATTAATTTTTGCTACAAAGATGTACTAGGCCTTATTTTCAGGGGATGTCTTATTTTTCCATGAAGAAGAATTCACATATATTGTTGAACAAAAAAATGAACATTTATCATATTCTGAATAGTTGTCTGGTTATGCTGGTTTGTGATGACAACTAACTGTGAATCCTGCAGGGTAAAAAAATCACAGCTGCATGCTCTGGTGTTCTGTGCGACGGGCATGCTCCCAAATAAAAACTTTGCTAGGTCTTACTTTCGGGGGAGGTCTTATATTTAGCAATTCAGCAAAACCTCTACTAGGTCTTATTTTCGGGGGATGTCTTATTTTCGGGGAAAGAGGGTATTACTAGCATCAGTAGCATGGGATATACTTAGGTTTTTGGGTATTTGCCAGGTACTTGTAGCCTGGATTGTGGAAACAGGATGCTGGGCTTGATGGACCCTTGGTCTGACCCAGTATGGCATGTTCTTATGTTCTTATGGACAATGTTTATTTCTGTTCAGCAAACAAACCAAGCCAAAAAAAATGATAAATGAACCTGAACCTGAATTTTAAACAAAGAAAATGTTTTCCCTGCACATCCTGAAGACCTGGGAGACTGCTCCTTACTGACGTATCGATACCAAGCCTCACAGTGATCTGAAGGACAGATTTTTTAAAAACTCTACTGGGCAGAATGGCATCTCGTCTTCTGGAAGGTAGGGAGGACGACCATGACTGATACACTGTCACATCCGAATCAGCCACCTGACCAGAGCCGCTATGAGTTCCAAAAAGGTTTTCTATAGAGCCACCTTGCTTAGAGGTTAAGCAGTAAATATGGGTTATATTGCATTTATCCAGCCTTCCAGAAACATTAGTGTTTGTCTAGCCTGATGAATAGCTTTGAGCTCCCCTTACAACAGGCAATGCACCTACATTAAGTTAGACTACAGTCAATACCTCTAAAGTGCCTGTTTGTGCTGCAGCAGCCTTACAGGAGTGATAAACTGCCCGTCTGCTGCTTTCCCTTAATTTAGAATTCATTACGTCTCCCTTTCCATGAAAGATAAGCCAATAGCTGCCCTTGACAGCTATTTTATTCGGGGGTCATTCTCTCTAGCCGCCCATCTATTCTTTCTTTGGGGGAGGGGAGGAAGGTGGTTTCTGTCTGTAACATTAGCTCTATCAATTTCATTCAATTCTTCCAGCCTGTCCTACAGGGACTAGGGAGGACTGAAAAGCCAAATGCACTTAACTGCTCATGAACCACGGTTGAGAAGCAGTGCAGTCGGAATGCTGTCTCACTCCAGAATGCCCGAGCCGAATCCCTGAGTCAGGGGTCAGGGGGGTGGAATGGCAACCGAGGAGAGATGAGTGCGGCGTTCAACGGAAGGAAACATCTTTGCCCCGAGCTGGCTTTGCTGCTAAGAGTGAACGGCATTATACACCGAGCATTTTAACATGAGAGAATGCTTTTAAAAATTAAACAAGCTGTGGCTGCCAATTCATGGGAACCCTTGGTTCCCAGTTGGGGATGCAAATAAATTAGTTATGTCTTTATTTCAAGCCGGCTGTTCAGAGTTTATAGACTTTATTGATTGTCCGGCTAACAAAGTGTTTTCTTTTCAGCAATGTCAGGCAAACTTTCAGTTTCAAGCGAAAGATTTCTTGGTGTATTTTCAGCTGCACAGTTTTGTCTCTCGTCGGCTTCGTATCACATCATGAACCTGCTCTTCAGGCCCTTTTCAGTGGCTGCTAGCTTCATTCATAGACTGAAAGCATTCCTTAGCACCGTTGTATACATTTCTTCACTCAATTACTAAATAAACCATTTCTAACCCCAAAGGACTTCAGAACCGTACTTCAATGGCTCATCTTCTCCAAGATCGACAATTGCAACTCCCTACATCTTGGACTACCATTTTCCAACATCAGACCACTCCAAATCCTACAAAACACAGCGGCTAGAATCCTAACAGGCACAAAAAAATGAGAACATATAATACCCATCCTTATATCCCTATACTGGCTACCAATAAAATACCGAATAGAATTCAAGACCCTGACCTTCATACACAAACTAATACACAAAGATCAAACAAACTGTTCAACCACAAACATCATGCCTCACACGCCTCAACGAAATCTACGATCAAACAACAAGGGCCTCCTGACAATTCCCTCCGTTCGAACAGCACAACTCACAACCACCCAAGAAAGAGCTTTCTCCCTCGCCAGTCCCAAATTATGGAACACACTCCCGACCGAACTAAGAATGCAACCCAACCTAAAAACATTCAAAAAAGATTTGAAAACATGGTTGTTCATCAAAGCTTACAAAGACACCCATGGTCACCCAACAACCTCCTTGCAACAGACCTCCCAACCGAAAATAAACACGCTCAGTTCCCAAAGACAACATAACACCGTGAACACCTAATTTTGACAGCTGTGAACACCATGGTTCCCATTGATAGTTAACTGCTACCTCACTGTTACCTTGTTTGGACCCTGACCCTACTGTACCTTTACCTGTCCTCCATGTACTTGCACCTGACTATGATGATGACCTTTGTACTACCCTAAATTACCCCTCCTTTCAAAATTTGTATTACCCCTCCTTTCGAAATTTGTAAACCGTTGTGATGGTGAAACCGAACGACAGTATATAAAACTTGATAAATAAAATAAATAAATAAATGTCGAGTTTTGTCTACTCTGGCTATGGTATGGTCTAAGGACCTTGAGGAGGAAGCAGAAGATGATGATTTAAATGAGAGTATAGTTTTACTTAATGGTAATATATCTTCGGTGGTCCTGCGTGAACAACATATGAGAGTGCTCCATAGACATAGTTTCGGGGTACAGAGCGCATCAGATGTGGCTAATTGATAGTTCTCAATGCAGAAGATGTCCTGACATGCGGGCCACCTTGATTCATGGTCTGTGGGTTTGTCCACCCATACGGCAGTTCTGGGAGGAGATTCGGGTTTTCTTGTCTGATAAAATACAAATCCGGATCCCAGTGAAAGCAACTATATGTATTTTGGGGATATGCTCTGAGGATGTTCTGCTCAGATAGAGATTGAGTTCCTGACCAAGAGTCTTTGTATTGCTAGGCACTGTATTCTGTCCTAATGGGTGGCTGGAGACCTCCTACATTGACCTTGTGGTACGTGGAAATGATAGCACTGCTGACTGTGGATTTTTGCACTTGGCGCTCAGGTGTTGGAGGGAAGTACAGTAAGCTATTCCCCAGTGTGTGGGGGGACATTTATTGATAGTCTGCCTCCCGCCCTTAAGAATAGGTTTCCTGTGACACGGAGTATTACCTCACTCCATACTAGCTCAGCCACTAATAGCGTTACAGTTAGTCCACTCAGCCTTAATTGTATTGCGTAGCTCCCATTAGTCAGGCTATACTGTTCTGATCAGCTCCTAAAGTACTGTGTACATACACATACTGTGTATGTACACAGCGATGTGCAATGGTAAGTATTAAGGTATAAAAAGTTCCTTCCCCAAAGAGCTTACATTCAAAGTAGGTACCCAAGGCAATGGGAGATTTATTTATTCAGTTTATCAGTGTGAATTACGACAAGAACAAAAACAGGAGAAATCAGTGTTAAAAAAAAAAAAAGACTTCTCCTTTTTCCAGGTAAAATACCTTTTTTTGTTCTTGTTGAAAATGAAGGCCCCCAGATATTTGCTAGTTCATTCTGTGTGCTGCCATGCGTCCCATGAAGGCTGTGCTTTCTCTGCGTAAACAGTTAAAGAGATTCCCTTGCATTACTAAGGATAACTTAAAGCCCGCAGTCCATGTCTGTCCTTTTACCCTGAAGCTCTGCCTTTAGATTAGGTGACAGCTGGAATCAAAAAACCCTCTCATGTTCACCTTTCCCTTTCTGCTTGCTGGAACCACCTAATTAACGTCTCTTGCAGCTCTCAGCATTTTTGAGGGCTTGGACCACTGAGGCTCTTGTCAATATCTCAGTTGCCACTCAGCATTAATTTATTGGAGATCGGGTCCTGTTAATCATGGATTAATGAAGGGATAATCTCCTACTTCATACATCCAGGCACCGCAGCGGAAGGCGCATAACATTGCCATCGCATTTCTAGACACGCACGCTCCTTGGCTCAGTCTCCATCTCGGGGACTTTCCATACCCTGGTCCCTGTTCTTCGTGATGATTTCTTACTTCGGCGCCAGGAACTGAATCAAAACCCACCAATTATGGGATGATAAACTAAAGCAGACCTCAGAAGCCTGCAGACTGGATAAATATTGGGCTTTAGGTACTACTTTCCAGTATTTCCAGAGCACGTATTTTGGAAGACATCACCTTAAATCAGGCAGAATCTTTACCCGGCTTCATTCCCATTCTACGTACTGCTTTCTTCTCTTTATCTGAAGCAAATCTGCTACAACCTGTTAGCAAATCCTGTGAAAGATGGGTTTCATTGCTTAATCTGGGCAGATTAGATGGGCCTTATAGTCCTCATCTGCCATCATATTCTGTTTTCGGTGTCAGTTCTCAAAAACGCACATAAATGTGTTTATTTAAATCATTTATATTCCGCTAATACACAAAATGTTCTCAGCCGAGTACACCTTAAAACATCACGTCAAATAAAACTAGAACATCATAAACATAAAAACAGAACATGAAAACTATCTAAATGCATAGCACGCACTATACAATCTCTGTATCAAATGCATCCTCAAATGCAATCAACCATTCAAGAAAATAAGTAAAGGTTTCCTCTAACTTTGGCTGAAATGCCTGGATAAAGAAAAAAAGCTTTAAGCTTCTTTCTAAAGTTTATCAGCATGCTGACAGACATGAATCTGATCGCCTGTCAAATACTTAGGTCATCTGCATTTTAGTAATGGTGCATGTAAAATAAAAAAAAAGGTCAAACAAGATTTATTATTATTCCAGCATTTATATCAGCATCCCAAAACCAATCCTCAGGACCCCACGGCCACTATGGTTTTCAGGAAATCTGCCATGAAGATGTTGGTGATTGTATGCAAATTTACCTCAAGCATATTCATTGAGGTTGTGCTGAAAACCTGACTGGCAAAGTTAAAATGCCATCTTATGTTAATAGTAACAAAACTTAAATTTAAAAAAAGTCTTCATGAGCCCCTTGAAGGTCTTAACGGAGTCACCCTGGCGAATCTCTATGGGAAGAGAATTCCAAGCTGAGGGCGATGATATCCAATGGGGAGCGGTGTGCTGACTTTTCTCCACGTGAAACAGAGATGGAGTTAAGGTCAGAGGATTGAAAGCGGGTGCGGTGATTTCGTGGACTTTGTACCAATGTCCCCACTCTGAAAGGGAAACTTTGCAAGGAGAAAATGAGCTTGCAGTGTCAATATTACCCTCAGGGAGGCACGTAAAATTATCCTCGTACAGGCTGTACTACGCACACAGGGGGTAATTTTCAAAGGAGTTACGCGCATAAATGTAGCTACTATTGTAGCAATTTTCAAAAGCCATTTACTCACGTAAAGTGCACTTATGCGAATAAATCCTATGGACGATTCAATGGCATATATTGTAGCAATTTTCAAAAGCCCACTTACTCGAGTAAAGTGCAATTACACGTGTAAAACCCAGTTTTACGCATGTAAATGCTTTTTAAAATCAGACCCACACTTTTTTACCCATAGCAGAAGTGTTCAGGAAGTGGAGTCTGGATGGGCTGGGGATTTACGTGTATATACTTTTTTTTTATTATAGAAAATGCGCGTGTAAATTCTCTCAGCAAAACTAAATGCACCACATAGCAGGCGTAATAATGCCGGGCTAATTTTCAAAGTGGACTTACACGCATAAGTCCGTTTCGAAAATTGGTGTAACTTGCCTGCATGTTTGCCAGCTAACTTCTGCACGGTGTTACAAAATTAATACCCTCTAAGTGGGAATCCGAGGCAATGGGAAATAAAACATAAGTGGCACCTTTATTTTTTTTTTATTAGACTCACTCAACACATTTGTGACTTGCTTTTGAGAGGTGCGTTCCCTTTGTCAGATCCACGCCAAAGATCAAAATCCACAGGTACGCTGCAGGCTGCATTATAGCAGCCGTGTTTTGCTTTTAAAGTCGCAGAGAACTGTAAAGTGATGGGGAAGTTTCCTGTCAGTCACCGCATAAAGCTTTGTGACATCATAGCTAACATGAACCAATCAGATTCAGTGAGCGTGACGTTATCTGTGACTCAGCCCCCCACACCATCCCCTAACCCATGAACCTGGAAAACTGCTGGGGAGCTGTCAGAAAGAATAATTGAATACAATTTTTTTTTTATTCCTGCGAGACATGCATCTGAAAACATTGGTCTCCCTAATAATAGCATCGTTCCTACCCAACTACGTTGTTGGCCTTCTTTTATCAAATGCTGGATTGCACAAGACGGGGGCTGATACTTCCAAACACCACCTGGCTCCTACAAACTGCTGGTTTCCTTTAAGACGAAGACTGAGACTTTTTTTTTTTTTTTTTTTAATACAGAAAGAGGACTCTTATAGAGTAAAACAGCATGGAAGTCATCGCCGGCTCTGAGAAAGTCGTTACAAGGACTGAGCTGATGAGTTTTTCCTATTGCATGATTCATCAAGTCTTGCTGCTGTCAAGTTCATGCCACAAGTGCGGTGGGATGAGGAAGTGAAATCACCATGATTTACCTGATGTAAATTAATAGAACAGCCAGGGGCTTATTGGCAGTACAAAAAAATATACAGATCCGACTCGACACAGTGTATTGGGCTGTATTTGTTTAACAGAGTCACATTGATTTGAAGAAACATGGAAGCCAGATTACCATCTTAACCCCTGGCGAATGTCACCCCAGAGAGAGATTTGAAGCTTATTGGCAAAGCATTGATGAGCTGCCCGTGCAAGGTCTGCATATTATGCAGCCCATCAGACGTTCCTACCTTCGGCAGCCCTCATTCTTCCTCACGTTCATGCAACATATCAGCTAAATCGCAGCCAGATAAATCCTTCTTGGATATAGACATTTTTGTTTCCATTGCAAATGGAAAGATTGCGTTTTCATTCGTGGCCATTCTTCAGGGGAATGCTGCAATGCCTTAGGAATGGCAGGTGGATTACTAAGTGAGGCTGTGCGGTCTGGTGTCTGGGACAGCTGAGCAGGCAGAGCCTACAATGCGGATCAGAACCCACTGGCTTTCCAAATCAACTCTCGCAAGTCATTATGGCTTGCAATTTTTTTTTTTTTAAAAGCCATTGAATGGCAAGTTAGTTTAATTGCACTTTCAGACGTGACCTACCTGTCTAGACTGAGGCTGAAAATTGACCCAGATTTCACTGGTTAGATTGCATAGATTTAAACCAGCCAGGCCTGATCGAGACGGACTATAAATCTAAAAGGCAGAATTAATCCAGGGGTTGTTAATCAATTTATGGACTGACATAGTGGGGTGGATTTTCAAACATGCACACGCGCGTCCATGTGCGCCCGGTTCCCGGTGCGCGCACATGGATGCGCTGATTTTATAACACGTGCGCCGGCACACACATGTTATAAAATCCGTTGGCCGCATGCTCATGCGCGCCGGATTTTATAATCAGCGCGCACATGTGCTGGTGGCGCGTGCAAAGGGAGATGAATTTTTGCAGAGTCCATGCGGTGACACAATCAGTCCTGCCCCAGTTCCCTCCCAGTCCAATTAAGGAGCGGACTGGGAGGGAACCTTCCTTCTCCTTCCTCTCTCCTCCCCACCCCCTAAAGCTAACCTGCCTTGGCGACTTTTACGCGCATGGCCGATTTAAAATTCAGCCGAATGATTTTAAATTAAACTTGAAATTGCACAGATAACCAATGGAACGCAAAGAGAACAAGGAATATGTGTTGCTCCCAGACTGCAGTGCCCGTTAAAATGCGTGCAGTGGCGTTCTGCAGGAGTTGCAAAGCTTTCAATGAGTTTGCCGGAAGCCCCAATAACAAAGAATGTTATGAGAGTGATTAGTGATGTAACATAAAGCTTCTGTGTCCGTGTCCCACCTAAATTCCAGACTAGCTCCTCAAATCCCAGATTAGGTTGCCAGCGAACTCACACCTCGGGTCCAGAGGTTTGAGGAACTACTTAATGACCACCATCTGCTCTGTGACCTCCAGGGTGACCATCATCTGCTCTGTGACCTCCATACCTGAGCTACATGGCTCGTGGCCTCACATGGCTCACGCCCCCTAATGGTCGGCGCCTTCGGCCCAGGCCTAATTTCGTCTAGATCTTCTGCTGGCTACAATGCTAAATCAAGTCAAAAGTAAATTGGAGGTGTTTTTAGAGAAACAAGACCTTGGTGGGTGTGACGATGTTGCTCCACAATGCAGAAAAGTGTTAAGCATGTAATTCAACGGTGATCAATATGTTTTGGGTCAGGAGGAAATTATTCTTTCATTACTGTATAATTATTTACAGACTGAGTATTTTGTTTGGAGGGATTTTTTTTTTTTGCCTTCCCCATATAGGTTTTCTTTCTACCAAAACAGCTGTGCGACTGTATGTTTGACTTTTGCTTTCTGTGGCTTAACTGCTGCAGTTTATTGCAGCTTAAAATAGAAAAAAAAAAAAAGCATATTGTCAATACTTCACTGCGTTTTGCAAGAACAATTTATTTTATTGTATACCCTAGATCCAAGGCAAGACTCATTTCAGTTCTTACGATAATGTAGAGCAAGCATTAAAAAATAACTTTTGAAAGGAGAAAGCAAATGTGGTTTTGCTTTAGGTGCTCTTGTAATGTAACTCTGTGGTCTGGTTCCTGAGAATTGATTTGCATGGTTCCAATTAAAGCAGCAAATTGCTGTGTTTACGTAGGAATGTCCTTATCTCTCATGCGTACTTACTTAGAAAGCTCAATGTTCTTTCTGGCTACAAGGTAAAATCACGAAAATTGGCTTTTAAAGTTATGCCTCTTTCATGATATTTATTTTTCATTTTATGTAATAAAAGCTACACTGAAGATACGTATCTGCTGTGTTTAGTTGCCTTCATAAGCACATCAACAATAATTGTAATCTTTCCATCATGAGGCATTCATTCCAGAATGACTGGAGCCCGATAGATGCGTTGTAGCTCATGTACTGCCAAGGTGAAGGCTCCTAAAACAGAAACAGGTGCACATTTCCCATGTTTGAGTGGACCGGGGGGGGGGGGGGGGGTTGGGGGCCACAGTCAGATCGTGCTACCACCCCACTTCGCCCCCTCCAACTCTGTCAGCACAACCATGCCAAGAAAAAAAAGAAAGCTTGGCCAACACGTTCCGAACAACTCATCCAGATGTCTGCTACTCCAATTTGTACCTGCCGAACTGTAGAAATAACGGTCAACAAGCAAGATGAAAGCGAGACCTTTTTATTACACTTGCTCAATACATCTGTGACAATCCAATAAAAAAGCATCACCTGCAAGTTGTTTGTTGACCCTGATCTCTATATATTCAAATGAAATAACACAGCAGCCACACTACTTTGCTCTTTATGTGCCAAAAGAATGTCTCAAACAAAATAAAAAAAAAAAAAAACCCTAATGTCACTGCAGTGGTATGAATCAAATTCAGAACTAAAGCCACAGGAAAACCACATTCTAAACAATCTAATTTAAATGAGAGAGACCATCATCATAATAAAGAGCTTTCAAATATCCACTTGGTGCAAGTCCTTACATGTCTAATTAAGCATAAAGGCAGCTCAGATTGTAATCATAGATCTCAACTTGATTTTTGTAATTTTTCCTTGCAGATAAAATAATTATAAAACATAATGACATTTATCTTTTTTTTTCAGAAAAGGTTGTGTTTTTCTGTTCAGAAGAGAATCCGTTTATGCCCTATATCACCATAGAGACTGCTGAGGGGAGATATGCTAGAAGTCTATAGAATGAGTGGAGTCTATAGAAAGTCTATAGAATGAGTGGAGTCTATAGAATGAGTGGAGTTATTTACTCTTTTCAAAAGTTTAAGACCAGGGGTCACACAATGAAGTTACTGGGTAATACATTTACAACTAATAAGAGAAAACATTTTTTGTACTCAATGCAAAATTAAGCTCTGGAAGTCATTGCCAGAGGATGTGGTGAAAGCTATTAGTATAGCTGTGTTTAAAAAAGTTTTCGACAAGTTCCTGGAAGAAAAGTCCATAAACCATTATTAAGGTAAAGTTGCAGAAATCCACTGCTTATTCCTGGGTGTTAACAGCATGGAATCTTTCTACTCCTTGGGATCCTGCCAGGTACCTGTGACCTGCATTGGCCTCTGTTGGAAACAGGATACTGGGCTTGATGGACCCTTGGTCTGACCCAATATGGCATGTTCTTATGTTCTTATGTGTCATGTTTTGTGTAAATCTTCATCAGGGGCAGTAAAAGTGGGCACAGCAAATCCTCAAATTCTGTTAAAAAATATATCAAATAGATAGTAGTATTTGAACAAAATACATTAAATTCCATACTTAGTCCATAAATTATATTCACAATACTACCAATGGCATCTCATCAACATACATTCACTCCGAAAAGATAGTGTGCTGTTGGTAGTATTATGGATATAATTTATGGATAAGGTATGGACATAAAATGTACTTTGTTCAAATACTAACATCTGTTTGATATATTTTTAATAGAATTTGAGGATTTCCCATGCCCACTTTTCCTGCCCCTGATGAACATAAAAACATAAGAAATTGCCATGCTGGGTCAGACAAGGGTCCATCAAGCCCAGCATCCTGTTTCCAACAGAGGCCAAACCAGGCCACAAGAACCTGGCAATTACCCAAACACTAAGTCTATTCCATGCCACTGATGCAAATAATAGCAGTGGCTATTCCCTAAGTAAACTTGATTAATAGCAGTTAATGGACTTCTCCTCCAAGAACTTATCCAAACCTTTTTTAAACCCAGCTACAGTAACTGCACTAATCATATCCTCTGGCAACAAATTCCAGAGCTTTATTGTGGGTTGAGAGAAAAAGAATTTTCTCCGATTAGTTTTAAATGTGCTACTTGCTAACTTCATGGAATGCCTCTTAGTCCTTCTATTATTCGAAAGTGTAAATAACCGATTCATATCTACTCGTTCTAGAACTCTCATGATCTTAAAGACCTCTATCATATCCCCCCTCAGCCGTCTCTTCTCCAAGCAGAACAGCCCTAATCTCTTCAGCCTTTCCTCATTAGGGGAGCTGCTCCATCCCCTTTATCATTTTGGTTGCTCTTCTCTGTACCTTCTCCATCGCAACTATATCTTTTTTGAGATGCGGCAACCAGAATTGTACACAGTATTCAAGATGCGGTCTCATAATGGAGCGATACAGAGGCATTATGACATTATCCGTTTTATCAACCATTCCCTTCCTAATAATTCCTAACTCGGATCGGGCTATGGTGATATAGGGCAGAAACGGATTCTCTTCTGATCAGAAAAACACAACCTTTTTTGAAAAAAAAGATGAATGCTATTATGTTTTATGATTATTTTATCTGCAAGGAAAAATTACAAACATCAAGCTGAGTCAAGTTAACAGACCTATGATTACAATCTGAAATATCTTTACACTTAAGTAGACTCGTAAGGGCTTGCACCAAGTGAACAATCTTAAGCGGATATTTGAGAGCTCTTTATTATGATGATGGTCCCTGTCATTTACATTAGATTGTTTAGAATTTTGTTTTCCTGTGGCCAAAAGAATGACTTCCAGAAGCAGGGAAGGAGGAGGGGGGGGGGGGGGTGTCAGTGAATATAGTTAAGCGAACCGCGGAAAAAGGCTAAAATGGACATTTCTTTTGTAACACGTTATGGGAGTATCCCACCTAAGAAAGTCAGTAAACGCACATGTAAATTACATGGATGCACGTAAATGCAAACCACTTCCCGACCCTGCCCTCACTAACGCCTCTGCTCAGTCCAGATAAATGTATGTGTCTGCAGGCTGTGACGGCTTACGTTTACCCACACATTGGGTGGGCAATTTATAACAAAGGGGTAAAAAGCTGGTTTACCCTCGGAAATGCCTTTGAAAATTACCCTCTCTACCAGCAGGATTAGCATCCATATTGCCAAGCCGAATGAACCAGAGAACTCATCTTGCCACTTCCCCACCACATCTTTGCCTGGTACTTACCAAAAAAAAAAAAAGAATTTCTACAAAATAAATGAGGACTTTCCATTACTCCGACCCTTATCCAGCATCCATGTCCTTCAAGGTGAATTTTAAAAGCCAGAATCGGAGATGAGCACGCATCTAGCACTTGTGTGTGTCCGCCCTATTTTATAAGACTCCTACATGCGGGCACAAGCACCGCTGTGCGAATATCTCGCATGGGGAAAAAGCAGCAGAATGTGGGTGGGGGATGGACATTCTGGGGCACGGTCAGGAGATATCCACACAAGTAGCTCCGTTGCTGGGTACACACCCAGGTATTTTGCAGCACAAAGATGCTTTTGCTATGGCTGAGGTGTAAGTCTTAATACAACTTTTTTCCAGGCATCTATGAAGTGTTTCAGGGGGTCTGGATTAACCGGGGGGGCAATGCATGCTAAAGAACCAAAGGCGGGGTTTGGAGGACCTAGCTCTACACCGGGCAAACTGGTCATGGGCTGCACGCGCAGCTGTTTTATAATTCCCACACTTGCACATCCCGAAGCCGACTTACACTGCTGTGCGCGAACAAGCTTAAAATTAGGCAGACGCATACACACGCCAGGGCTATTTTATAACATGCATGTGCCTGTGCACCCAGGCTATAAACCTGCCAAGTATCTAGCCACACACCCATGCATCTTTGCACTAATGCGTGCATTTTAAAGTTACCGTGATAGGGTTTTGTTTTCTTTCAAACCCTATAGTGGTGTGATTAGCTTAGAACAAAGAGCTATCGGTCAGAACGGGAAAGCTCCTGGATCTGAAGAAAACGGTTCACCGTGCGACCTTGGGCAAGTCCGTAATTTGACCTCCTTGAGCCTCAATCAACTCTAGTGGAAAGCTTGAAAAAAAAAAAAGATGACAGAAAACATAAAGCTGAATTCCAAACAACCTACCTGAAGGAAATAAAATCTCAGCTAACTTGAACGACAGCCTAATCAACGCACCTATACATCTTTGTCCTCTACGTCCATCACCCTCGTCAACCTTCCACCGGGGGAAAAAATGATCTGACCTTTAAGAAAGCAACCGAACAAAACCTATTTGAAAAGACAACAGCAAAACAAGTAAACGGGGTGAACCTGCTATGGCAAATACAGAAAAACGAGAGAGAGAGCTGGAGATTCCCTAAATACGGGGTTAGCAGAGATACCGGGAAACATGAGGAACTATTTGGGAGCCTCCTGAAGCCCAAATGCAGGGATGAAAGCAGCTTGCCGAACTGAAGGGGCAGCTAGGGAGACTTCTGTTAAAAGGTCAAGAGAAATGGAGTGTGGTGTGTTTCTTAAATAATTCATAAATTATAACACTATAGTGTCTTACTGTGTTTCATGAGGAATATTCCTGTCTCCATTAAAGTCAGAGAATGAAATTAAAATTGGTCCAGTAAACAGAAGCTAAAATATAGATAGATTGATTTCCTACACTATCAACTGTCAAGTGCCAGTATTTGACTGAGACGTGTATATTTCACATGAGATTATATTCCAGGTATCAGGCAGCATGCCAAGTCTCTGTAGTTAGGGAGTAGTCCACTTAAATGATGGAAACACTCCATCTTCCAGAAAAACCTGCATGTTGCATGCATCTAAAGTAACATTTCTACACATAAATGGCAAAATGGAAGTGAATTACGATCAACTTGTGCTGAAAGCTGCAAGGGGTAATATATTACACTAATTAGAGAACACTATATTGTTTACTAGTTATATAAAACATTGCTTCTTGCTACGTGATTAGCAATTTGGAGTGAGAGAGAGAGAGAAAACCTGTTTTAACCAGAATCCAGTCCCTACTTACATAGTAAAATACTTTTAGCTGCAAGCTGGTGAAACCTGGTACAGTGTAGCAGCGCGCCATGCTGAATTATGATAGGAGTGAGAGTAAATTAGTGGGCAATCAAAGCCATCCGACCAGAAATGGAGCCATTACTTACTGTCAGGGATTACAGTGCTGAGCTATCACTTTCACTTAAAGGAGAAACAGAAAGCAATTTATGGGGTCATCAGTCACTCACACCATACGCTTCTGGGTAATAAGCTCAATGCTCATGTATTAGAAGGGTGGAATTTTCTCTTCTTGACGGTTTGCTTTCAACCACAGAGTGCTAAAAGTAAATCTGCAAAAATCTGAACCTAAAATGTCACCGTATCAAACAGGTCCATGCTTTAATTGTCAAGTTGATGACAATGGATTCTAGTCATCCTAAATTTTATTTCTGCAGCAGATATGATGGCAGAATTCTGGTCAAGTCAAGGGGCTATGTTTTCTGTATACTATTCCCACGGAGTTCACTGTAAAGGGCTTTGGCATCAGCACATTGGTTAATAGAAAACAAAATGGTCTCCTTCCTCCATGCTTACGTATAGAAAATGACTGATGACTAAAGGCTAACTTAACTTGGCACGGAGAAAGGCTGACAACACCCCCACATCTGGTCACCCACAAGGGAATTGATAGTTTTTCACGGAGACTTGGCTGATCATTTTGGCATATAGCAGCAGAAACTAGGGTTTATTTTAATACAAGGATCAATTCTTTCTAGAAGACAGATATGATCTATCTTCTCATTAAGGACTGACATGGAACTAGACGACAAAATCAAGGGTACTCTTCAGCTGGAGAGTACAGAGGTAATTTATTTTGTCTTCTTTTGTCCCAGATAAAAATAAAATGCCATGTTGGCTGCCCTGGACTCAGAAAATTTTCTTGCAGTACATAATAAGCAGATGTTACAGCAGTGATAGAAACTTATATTTGAAAGGGTCTAATTTTTGTATTATGATTCAAGTAGGATAACACTGCTAACTCAATACTTGACTGGATAAACTTTCAACAGTAAAATTTCTGTTCAGAAGGTCATATGAATGATTTTATATTCAGATCTGGACAAGGTCAACTGTATAAAGACATGAAAGGTGGAAGTGCAATATCTAAACCTTTGCTGCACTCTGACACCCCAAAAAACCCCTTAAAGTTACATACCACAAGGAACCTATCTGCTGTCTAGAGATGTACAAACTGCTTCAAAGGTTCGCCAAAAAATTCAATGACTCTGAAAGGTTTGCGAAGGCTTTTGAAGAAATCTGAAACTGATTCTAAAAAAAATGTTTTCCATTTTCAAAAAATCTGAAGCAGAATTATTGGAAATTTTCCCCAAGATTGGGGTAGAAATCTGATGCATTCCCCAACAGACCTGAGGAAAAATCAAACTTTCCATCAAACCTGAAAACACACAAATACTCATCTGCTTCCAATTTGTCTTCAAATTACACCATGAGATTCATTTTCTTCATGACTTTCTTTGATTTAAGTAGTGCATCACTGCAAAGTCAACTCTTGACTGGCTAAATGTTCAAAGGTTAAAACTAAACTTTGAGTTTGTTCTTTCCCCAGCAGTGGGTACATGTTTGTATCTGTACATACTGCAGTTTAACTGTGTTTAGTGCAGTCCTTCCTTCTGAGGATTCTTGATACTGAAACACTTTTTGTAACCCACGATAAAGGTCTGTGAGCAATTGGTTCAGGAACCAACAAGAGAGGGAGCTATTTTAGATTTAATTCTTAGTGGAACGCAGGATTTGGTGAGAGAGGTAACGGTGGTGGGGCCACTTGGCAACGGTGATCATAACATGATCAAATTTAAACTAACTGGAAGGGGACAATAAGTAAATCTGCAGTGGAAAAGGGTAAACAGTGGAGTGCCTCAGGGATCTGTACTTGGACTGGTGCTTTTCAATATATTTATAAATGATCTGGAAAGGAATACGACGAGTGAGGTTATCAAATTTGCAGATGATACAAAATTATTCAGAGTAGTTAAATCACAAGCAGACTGTGATACATTACAGGAGGACCTTGCAAGACTGGAAGGTTGGGCATCCAAATGGCAGATGAAATTTAATGTGGACAAGTGCAAGGTGTTCAATATAGGGAAAAATAACCCTTGCTGTAGTTACAATATGTTAGGTTCCACCCAGGAAAAAAATCTAGGCATCATAGTGGATAATACTTTAAAATCGTCGGCTCAGTGTGCTGCGGCAGTCAAAAAAGCAAACAGAATGTTAGGAATTATTAGGAAGGGAATGGTTAATAGAACGGAAAATGTCATAATGCCTCTGTATCGCTCCATGGTGAGACCGCACCTTGAGTACTGTGTACAATTCTGGTTGCCACATCTCAAAAAAGATATAATTGCGATGGAGAAGGTACAGAGAAGGGCAACCAAAATGATAAAGGGGATGGAACAGCTCCCCTATGAGGAAAGGCTGAAGAGGTTGGGGCTTTTCAGCTTGGAGAAGAGATGGCTGAGGGGGGATATGATAGAGCTCTTTAAGATCATGAGAAGTCTTGAACAAGTAGATGTGAATCGTTTATTTACACTTTCGAATAATAGAAGGACTAGGGGGCATTCCATGAAGTTAGCAAGTAGCACATTTAAGAATAATCGGAGAAAATTATTTTTCACTCAACGCACAATAAAGCTCTGGAATTTGTTGCCAGAGGATGTGATTAGTGCAGTTACTGTAGCTGGGTTCAAAAAAGGTTTGGATAAGTTCTTGGAGGAAAAGTCCATTAACGGCTATTAATCAAGTTTACTTAGGGAATATCCACTGATATTAATTGCATCAGTAGCATGGGATCTCATTTTTCTAGCATCTTTACGCACAGTTTACAACAAGCCCCATCAACTGCTTTTATCAGTCCTGGAACATTCTACTTCATGCTGAATGTTTGCCATTATCAGGAAGACAATTTTTTCTCCTGAGAAAATAGTTGTTATTTAGTGTTCTAACCCACATGATCTGCCAACAGGGAAGAGGATTTGGGATTTCTTCCTTATACACTTATTAGGGCTGTCTCCCACCATTTTTACATGTGTGGTATACACATTATGATCTTTTAACTTAATGCTAAGTTCATGTTAACATTTGACAGGTACATGTCCCAGGCAGAGCATCTGTGAGTAAATTCAATTTCCATAGGAGATAATGAGGCCATTATTCTCCATGGAAACTGAAGGACAGGGTTTCTAGCTAAATCTGGTTCTAAGAGCCAGGTTTAAGGAATGGGCAGATGTCCAGCGGTGTTATTCGTGCAATTATTTTCGTGCATGTTTTTGCGCGGCGTGAAATGCATGCCTTCAGCTAAACTGGCACTGTTTTGGAATTGTATCCAAAAAGGTAATTTGCATCATTGTTGCTGTGTTTTCATTTTGCACAATATTTTTTTTCCTTGTGGAGTGCTAAAACCAAGGTGAAGTCAACAAGTACCATTTTAAAACTAAGCACTGGCAGCCCCCAAGAAGGCCATCACTTTGATAGGGTAAACCTTTGGGGTTGGGGGTGCGAGGTTAACCCCTAATGGAGATTTAGATGGACTTTGCAGAAAAAAGGTGGAAGCAGGAATGGGGCAAAGCTTCTAAATAGGGTTTGGATTTTATATTTGGGGCCCTCAAGGGACTTGGGGGTCAGTACAGGGGGCCGCTAATACTACCAGGACATTTGGATATCACATGTGGGGAGCCAAAATGGATTTATAGCCTATGCTTTGGATGCTTTGAAAATTTTCCTTTGGATTTTTCAGAATTGGCTGATTTCCTTCAGGTTCTTGAAAACTGAAACAAATTGTGAAGCTGTTTCATCTCGTACATCTGTTAGGCTAATCGGCACTCGCTCTAAAGTCTTTTCTGTTTTGGGTCCTAAATTGTGGATTACTATCCCAAATGAGCTTTGCAATATTACTGATTATATGACGTTTTGGAAGGCATTGAAAACCTATTTGCTCTCTGAAGTTTTTAGTTAATGTTTGTTATATTTTGTTTTATTGTATATTTTGGTTGTAATCTGCATTGATGCTCTGCGAATTGCGGACTATAAATCTGTGAAATAAATTTAAAAAATGTTCAAATTTCCATAATTTTTCCATTTCCTTTGAAATTGCTTCATATCTGCTGGTAAAAATCCAATGAGTTTCCCCAGTAAATCTGAAGAAAATGTAAAAATTCACTCAAACTCACAACAGGCTGAAAGTAGTAGGGATCTGCAATTATTTGAAACAACATAAATATCAATCACATTTCTTAAGTCATTTCATTCCAGAAACAAAATAAAACAAAACCAACAAACTATTTTCGTTTTGCTTTGCTTTGCTTTGTTTTTGAAACAGCGCACATTGGAGGTAACTTTCAAAAGGATTTATGAATGTATGAATAGAGTTTTGAAAATTGCTAGTTTTATGTGCAT
Organism: Rhinatrema bivittatum; assembly: GCF_901001135.1. Classification (NCBI taxonomy): domain Eukaryota; kingdom Metazoa; phylum Chordata; class Amphibia; order Gymnophiona; family Rhinatrematidae; genus Rhinatrema; species Rhinatrema bivittatum. The sequence goes on along the minus strand of NC_042627.1, from coordinate 73,037,829 downwards.
GACTCCTTTGAAATTTCATTGAATTTTCAAAAGGTTTTCCACGTGTAAATCCTTTTGAAATTTACCTCTGCAAATAGTTCATGCTATTACCAAAAACAAAACAAACATAAAAAGAAACCGAATGGAACAGGAAGCGTGCCCACCCTTGGAGATTAGCCTAGTTTAATTTGCCCTCATATTGTTCACACACCTCTCTTTCTCTCCCTCATTTACCCTGTTACCATTTTCAGCAGAGGAGCTTACGAATTTCCATTCCTCAACCAAACCTCAGGCACTTACTGCAACATCCTGCGGGATGCTATTCGAACTGCTGAGCTTCCTGACACGTCTCTGCTTAAATTTCCCATTCCCTGCTGTCCAGTAGTCTGCCGCTACTGAAATATGTCTCATTTCCATGCTTGATGTGGCTATTCAGTATTCTGACATGAAAATTTCTGTTATTTGTAGCTAATTTTGTAGGGCAGTCAAACATTGACAACCATTAGTAGCTGAGCTTATAAAATAATAAAACATGCTGCTCGCAGTTTATAGTGCTAATAATTTCTGCCTTTTTTCGTTTTTTAATGGTCAAGCTCTTCAGGCTAAAAGTACAAAAATACTTCTCAGTTCCACTGTTCAATCAGCTCGGTTTTGACTTGATTTCTGGATGGCAGCCATCTTGAATCCAAGCTTTAACCTTACTGTGCACTTTGCCGATCTGAGCTTGGAAAGGAATATAGAACCTCTGAAGTCACTATACAAAATTTACAATTAAAATAAATTTCTTTGTGTGTTTGGGTCAAAAAACTAAATACAGTTTCAATGTATTTTTCCTGAAGATGTGAAAGTAGAAAAAGAAAATAGACAAGGCAAACAGAAAGATTCTTGCATCTTTTACAGCTGTTTTAACAATAAAGTTTTGGATTTTTTTTTGTAGTAAACATAATACCAGGAAGGATACAAAAATGAGCTTTTCACCACAAGCTTCCTGTGTAAGTCTTTATCCTATTATTCGAGAACTCTGTTAAAACCTGGCCAAGGGCTCTGTAGTCAGGAAAATTGACTTTCCACCTGTTCAGCTCTCATAGCAAGCAGCTTTTAGTTTCAAAGACTTAGGTTTCAGGACTCATTTGTGTTCCAACAATTGTGATGAGGGCTCTGCTGCACTATCTACAGCCATTTGTAAGCAATCATTCAATGTCGTACACTGTCAGAAGGAGGCAAGAGATGCAAAGCTACTTACAAGACACGGCTTCGTTCTTCAGGCTTCTAAGCCAAAATGGAGCACAGCTCCGAGGAGATGCAGAAGTCATTGACAAGAAATTGGAGCCAACTCTGAAAAGGGGCAACTTGTTATTTCCTCACAACCATCGTCAATATCCAGGGACTCGTAACTGGTTCCAGCTGTTCAAAAAAGACAAAGTGTCTCTGATTATCAGTCCACTTATCTTTCACGTGAAGACCAAAATGCAAATTTTGTTAAAATACGAGCAAGTTATAACTGATGATAAATTGAAAGTTGATGTTCATCATAATTAACAGTCACAATGGTTTCCCGTGTAATTAATGTTGGGACATGATCAGCTAAATCTTCAAAAGCTTAGTCGCAGGGAGAAACATAGGAGTGGAGGAGGGCCCTAGTGATTACAGCAGTCAGCTTTAAACTTGGGTTCAAATCCCGCTGCCACACCTTATGCCCTTGGGCAAGTCACTTCACCCTCAGGTACAAACTGAGGACCCTAGATATTAAGGCTTTGCTCCCCTTCAATGTCTGTGGGAAAAATGCTTCGAAAATGAGGCTGTTAGAATGTGAGGCCTCTGGGGATCGGGAAATGCCTACAGTAACTGAAAGGTAGAATATAAATCAAATAAATACAGTTATATGGATATAAATGACTGAAAATTCAGCCCATAAAATAAGGAGCTATGTGCATATATTTGCTGTATGCGCAAACTGTACATTTTCGATAGGCAAATAATTTCATCTCGCGCATGACAATCCATGCACAAAAAAGGGGCATTTTGAGTACGTGCTTCCAACCAAAGATTATGATGTAATTACTCACCTTGCCCATACTCAAGGCAAGTTACAGTTCAGGTACAGTAGGAAAGTCTCAGTTCCAGAGAAGGCTTATAATCTAAGATCCAGATGGAATAAAGTGTGCCCTGAACCTAAGCACACGTTTCCTTGAATTCCCCAGAAACTTTGCCCCACCTCTGACCAGAAGTTACATTTCCAGAGTTGAGAGAAGATGAGCTAAGCTTATGCACCTCTCTGCATTGGACAGTAGTAGCCAGTTCCTTGATTAACATGGGATTTGCATGGAGCAGCGTGAATTCATGCCTACATTTTTACTCATGATTGTACGCTAATCTTGTTAAATTGAGAGTAACGTTGGAGTCATGGAAACCTGGGCACAACCACATGTGCCTTACTATATCAGCCTGTGACTTCCTAGGGCAATGGACAGCAAAGTCACAAGGATGAACAGTAAAAAGCCAGCTTCCCTGGTTACCGGCCCACTGCTCTGACTACTACTTATGCACCGAAATCGTTTAAACGTTGTACCCAATTGTGCAATAAATAGCATATGGTTACCTATGCAGCGTTGTGCCATGAATAAAAATGAGCATCGTTATGCAAGAATATCCTAAACTCAGAGCCAGACGATTTTCAACGTCAACTCATCTATCTTCGTTGTGTTTTAAAACTGTACATAAAACGATGGGAGGTTTTTCCCTTTTTAAGAATGGCCCAGCTCCCAAATTTATTCAATGGGATCTCCTAATTGGGTCATGCAGATGGTGAATTGGTCCCCTATGCAGACTATGGGGGGGTGCATCTTCCCCTCCCCTCCCTTTCCTCCCCTCCATGAGCTCCCTCTCATGACTTAGCCCTTAGTACTGGCTCGTTATATTGCACGAATAAGAGTCACGCAGCTGCTAAATGAACTCAAACGTTTAACTTTATTTCTAGCTTTCAGCCAGTCACTATTTACAGGCATAGGATGAAGTAGAATAATAAATACTGAAAAAGATCAGAATTCGTAGGATACAAACAGTCAGAGTAAAATGTACTTGCAATTTTCACAATAAGGTTTCAGTAACTTACCTATCTCCTTACTTCCTCTAATACCATACCCACATTTCCACCTTCTCCCAAGACACATTGGAGGAACATAATAAATGTATTCCTTCCCCTCCATAAGTCCCTACCTTATACACCTTCAGTTTCACATGACCCCTATCATAATTCACATCCAAGGGGGTCATAAAATTCCTCTTCGGGTCTACTCCTGATTCCTGGGTCAATCACCTTTCCATGCAGTGCTCCTCTGATTGCCTCATCCAACAATGTGCAGCTTTCCCCGGCATTCCTTCACATTGGTCATCGGGGGCACCTCTTATTTTAGGATGATCCCTTCTCCTTTCTCTTGGCCTTTTTTCCCCAAAGGGAGGAATTGTCACTTCTGTGCCCGGGTTCTGGTCATTTCCTCGGGAGGAGGAAAGCCTCACTACTCCACAGCCTTGGGCCTCGGGCCTCTGCAGAGCCAACTCCCAATCTGGGATCATCCCCAGGTCTATCAGCCCACAGACTGGCTACTCCAGGCTACTACGTCGTGGAAGTCCCTTCCTCTGCCAGTTCCATCCTAGTCATGGGCTGGACAGGAACAAAGGAGCAGAAACCCACCATAAACACCCCTTTTATACTCCCATTAAAAACCTCCTTCAACCAATCACATTACCCCAAAACTCTTCAGGAGACCCACACACCATCGCCCCTTATTTACCACACGGGGAACATTTGTCATATTACCCATCTCCTACACAATGCCATCCAGTAGTCATTCACTAGTACTGCTTTCAGACATTAACATATTTCCCAAACAAGTCAAACTGGGGAGATCCTGCATCTCCTCCACCCAGAATATCTTGTGCAATTAAAAAACAAAAAAAAAAAGGCTCAACTCTTGGCGGTATCCCCACAAAATGAAGGTTTTTTTGTGTGTCTTTGAAAATGCATGCTTAAATCTGCAGTTATGCACACTAATGAAAATTTAGCTCATTCTCTGATTTTATTGCCATTACATTGGAGTGAACACTTAATTAATGAACCATTATTTTTAACTTTTCTCTGTACTCTGTTCACATTAAGCTGTGTCTGTTTCTATCCATTGAAGCTTGCAATCCTTTGCAGTCATTGGAGCAAGGTAATGCAAGCCAAGAAGTTTCATGATCTATGGTAAGTACATACTGAAAGGCTGAAGCCCAGCAGCTGGTTCTGCCTTGTCTTCCTGGCAAGAGGACAAGTCAAGAATGAGTCGAGTCAGGTCATTCCCCACTGCTGCCATCTGCCTGCCTGACTCCTCCTCCTCCTCCTCCTGCTGTTACTAGCTCTGAGCACAATTCCTGATCCCTCCATGGACCCTGATCCCAGCTCCTGCGCCACTCCTGGTCCCTGCTTACTTTTCACAATCCCCAGTCAGCTTGAGCCTTACCTAGTCACCTTTGTCCGTGTTCCCTCCTGTGCTACTAGCCAGCTTGAAGCCCACTTCTTCTTCCCACCCCTGCAGGTAGTAGGGCAGCAGTACTTCTTAGTTCTTAAGTATGACAACTCTTCTCTACCACAGAGTTCTATTACTTCAGCATAAACTGTGCCAGTCCTGTAGATCTTACGAAGTACTTAAGAACATAAGAACATAAGAAAATGCCATACTGGGTCAGACCAAGGGTCCATCAAGCCCAGCATCCTGTTTCCAGCAGTGGCCAATCCAGGCCATAAGAACCTGGCAAGTACCCAAAAACTAAGTCTATTCCATGTAACCATTGCTAATGGCAGTGGCTATTCTCTAAGTGAACTTAATAGCAGGTAATGGACTTCTCCTCCAAGAACTTATCCAATCCTTTTTTAAACACAACTATACTAACGGCACTAACCACATCCTCTGGCAACAAATTCCAGAATTTAATTGTGCGTTGAGTAAAAAAGTACTTTCTCCGATTAGTTTTAAATGTGCCCCATGCTAACTTCATGGAGTGCCCCCTAGTCTTTCTATTATCCGAAAGAGTAAATAATCGATTCACATCTACCCGTTCTAGACCTCTCATGATTTTAAACATCTCTATCATATCCCCCTCAGCCGTCTCAACCAGTCAACTCTACACAAATCATGCTACAGTACTGGAAGAGGAGAGTCAGCAAGAAGTGATGCCCTCCTCCCACTAGCTGGGAATGAGGAAAACCAGGAAACAAGGCTCGATGAGATGGAGCAGGATGGAAGGAAGAAGTCAGATGGAGGAATGGGGAAAGGATGCAGAAGCACAGAGGGATGTGGCATGCAGAAGTGGGGAAGGATGGAAAGAGATGGAAGTAGACAGATGAATAAAGGTGAGATGAAGGACAAATAAGGATGAAGGAGGTGATAGAGATGGGAAAAGAGAGGTAAAAGAGGACTTGCCTTTCCAAACCCAAGCTTAAGTCGAGCTATGTTCAGATAGATAGGTCCTTGTCCTCAGAAGACTTGCAATCTAATGCCATTTACTAAAGCTTTTCTCCCATTTTGTGTCTACGGGAAAAATGCTTAGCAATTAAGGCCCTATGCTTGTACTAAATTGTTGGAGTATAAGAAAGTACTTCTTTCCTTCTTGCCAATCATGATTACTTCTTACTAATTTCATACTTTATTCTCACCTTCATAGAAGAGAAATTTCTCAGTGTGGACCCCAAAGTAGATTGCGGCCTAACATCCCCAGTGAACAAAGGTGGCGTGTCCCATCTCCAGCATAAATGCACTTTAACTTGTACAGAGAAAACATCATAGATTTAATCCAAAACTTGTACAGCGGGTGGCTCTTTTTCTGTTTACTTTCATCTTCCTTCATCATACAGCAGCAAAGGCTTGCAAAGTGCGAGCCACGGGATTGAGCAATGTTGTGGAGCTCCACTACCATTCTGAAACTATCAACAGACGTCAGTCAGTGCGGCGTGTGGCACATCGAGGCCATCAGTGTGAGACCAAGCCTAATGGAGGCTGGGGGGCGTGGGGGCGGCGAGTGGGGAGAGAACAACACAAACCAAAAACACGTCAGCACTAAAATGAGATAAGAAATGACCCTTTCCTGAATAGCCTGCCAGCAGACATGGTGGAAGCCAGCACTGTGACAGAGTTTGACCATACTTGAGATGGACATAGTGGGCAGTGGTAAGAAAGGGTTGAAAGATTGGGTAGAAGACATGGGGGCGGGGAGAGTGATAGATTGGTTTGAATACAGGTAAGATCATCTACCCAGAATGGTAGAAGACCAAGGAAGGAAGACAATAAAACTGACTTGGATAAGGAACGATATCCAGGAAGTTAAGCTCGTATAGAATATAGGCACCTATCTTTAGGCACCCAGCCCTAGTCAATTTTCAAAGGGGCCAATTTAAGTGTCTAACTCCCAAAGTTAGGTATATATAAACTCTCTGAAAATTGCCCCCATGTTACTAGGTGATATCAACCCTGCTGGTAGCCTGGAGCATACTGCTTAGCATATGGTAAGTCATAATCAGTTTGATGATCTCATCTGGCCTGACTGTTATTTTTTTTCAGCCTTGTATTAATAAGCGTAAACTAGAAATTTTACACACTGTCATGTTTTGTGCTCAGATGCCTTCCAAGCAGATGTTGCCTTATCTAGATTTCACAGTACAAGAGATTGTCAGGGCAGCTTGATGAAATGTGGGAGCTGCCGAATGCCTGTTCTGGACTGAGGGCAGCGCAGTACCTGCGGAACCCTAAACGCATTCGGATCACCTCAGTCTGCCTTCGCAGGCACCTGTGCGTATTGCTTTAATAGCAGACATTTCAGAATTTCAAGAAATTTGGAGCAGTTCAAGTGTTAACGTTGCAGGCTCACTCCCGTATATTCAAGCTGTCGTGCTATTCACAGGCTCCCTAGTTAGGAATATGATATATGGCAGGCCTGTTGCTTTGGTAATGCTAATGACTTCCCTGACTGTACCTAATTAACAAGTTAACACCAAGTCATGCATGTTTTCGGAAAGGGATTGAAGCGAGCAGCATTAGAGATTGAGAAGCATAAGGAAAAGTGATAAGACAGCAGATTTTCCATGAGCTGCACTCAGAGATTAGGGAGGGGGGGGAAGTTATTGTACTCAGAGGTCTATAATAACAGCGCTTGTTACAAATGTGCAGTGCTAGCCCCACTGCTTGATGTTTGAACTACAAGCTAGATCTCCGAACAAAATACTCTTGGCCTGGCCATGGTAAAGGTTTTCTTCAGGTACGAAAGATGCCCTCTTTACACGGCAAAGAAAACAGGTCCTCTCGGAGGGCGAAGGCCCAACTCGTTGCTGTGAATGTTTCCAATGTATATTCAAAGAAGGACAGGGATCCCAGCAGAATCAATGATCATGGAAAGCTTTCCCGTGTTTATCGCATGGAATATCTCAGGTTAAAATGCATTTTCTTTATAGTTAGTGATAATGCCCAGACAGTGTTGTGAGTCTGTGAACCACATGTGAGTAGTGCCCAGAGAGGGGCTGGATGCAGAGGGGCTGCCAAAGGAATGACAGTGGAAAAAATGCCTTAGCTCCTGGTGAAGCTAGGAGCTCCTGGGAGGATGATGAGCTCTAGGCACGCACTCTTCTTAGAACTGAAAGGGACCGTTAGGCCCAGTTGAAATTGCATTTGTTTAGTTTTCTTGCTTGTTTGATTGTTTCATTTTTTCAGATGCAGCCACCCACCCCTGGCGTTAAGAAAAAAAAAACATTGAGTACTGGCATGAGTCCTGCCTTACCCACCAAACCTGCATCAACAAAAGAAGCCCCTCAAACCCCGGTAACCCTCCGAAATCCCACCATCCCTCCAACCCAGACCTTACCTCATCAGTGGTCTTTCAGGGACAGGAGCGGTCCCCAGTTGCTGCTGTCCTGTACTAATTTACAAAATGGCCACAGGTCAACATGAGGTCAACCCCATTATCTTGTATGGCAAATCAATTACATCAGTATTGATTGGACCTATGTCTTATCAGGACATACTAGAGAGATTAAGAGGCCAATATTAAAAAAAAAAAAACCAAACAGATAACTTATCCTGCTAACTTTAGCTAGATAAATTATCAGGGATATTGAGTGGAAAAAACGTCCTGCCAAATATCCCCAAAGTTATTTGGCTACATGTAGCCAGATAACTTTGAAATCTAACTGGCTATCGTTGAATATCACCAGATAAGTGTCAAAGTTATCCAGATACATGTACAACTTTAATCTTAACCAGCTACATTCAAAGAATATAGCCAAAGTGGCACCTATACTGAAATAGCGGCCTGATCCCCCACCCCAGTGACAGAAAGGTGGGCTCCTGCCCAGCCTCCAGGCCCCTCTAAACATTTCTGCCACGTTACAGATTATGCGGGCCGGATTGGTGGGCCTTTCCCCGTGGCAAGTAAAAATCGACGTCCCTCCGGTCCCTCCTCAACTCCCCCTCTCCCTGTCCCCCCCCCCAGCTCACCCCTAACTCTCCCATCCACCCGACACTCTCTAAAACTCACTGTGCTGTTGGGATCATGGTAGCATCATACCGCTTCCAGCAGCTTTCAACGTTGCTTCGTTAGGCTGCCATTTTGTTTGGCATCGGGCACTATTTAAGCAGTTATACTCTTTGAATATAGCCAGCAAGGTTATATATATATATATATATATTTCAAATTTATAAAACACCTGCCTCCACGCATAACCTGAGGGTTATGACAGGCACATGCTATAATTAATTAACACTTAAAATATATGCACGTACTTTTATAAAATAGGTGAATAAACTATGCGGATCCCTGGATTAAAACAATGTGCATGCAATAAAACGTATGCACGTCCTTTCGGGGTGGTGATACATGTTTTTTTAGAAACTGTGCGCCTCCCACTGAGCATTTCATAAAATACAGGTGTAAATTTAGGAACACCTACTTATGCATGCTCACCTTTGATGCAACTCCAACATTAATCTCTGCAACAATGGCAGGAAACAGTACCAACAAGGACCCTGAACTTGGTGGTTGATGAAACAGATAAGTATGGGAAAATAAGTGTGGGAGCTTGCTGGGCAGACTGGATGGGCCGATTGGTCTTTTTCTGCCGTCATTTCTATGTTTATGTTTCTATGTATATGTGCTGAGTAATGCACACTGTTGAAGATTACCCTTCCCTGTTCCTAAAGGACCCACTTAGGCCCGGAATATGAAAATGATCAAGAATATTCTTGCACCAAATTCTTAATAAGCATCGTGCAACAAGTTTTCACAGTATAACAACAGTTTTAAAACATCGTTTTCCTGACGTTTGACCTAGATTTATTGCAAAGGTCAGCTTTGGGAAGCCGCCTGGAAACAGGCATTTAAGTGCTTTGACCTTTACAGTGGGAAAACCTCTTTGAAGTCGGCACCCTTCAAATACATCACGAAGCATAAACTTTAATGAGTGGTACTATGTATTTTTAAGATAACCCTGCATACAGTACAGAAAGGCTACACTGCAGGAGGTTTATCATTACAAGATTTAGACCCTTGCTTGGCCATCTGGTTAATGTTGTTCAAAAGCAAACTCATAGCTCCTTTTGCACTTCTTAATGGTCATAGAGAAAGAACCTAGTTTAAGCTCTGTGTTCAGCATGTTTGCCTCTTTCCAGGTCATAATGAGGAACTATATGCAGTTCGCCAGATTTCAAACTCTTTGCATGTTTGGGTTGTTGCAGACTTTTTTTCTCCTTCCCTTTTTTTTTTTTTTTAATGACTTCTCTCCCCTCCAACCCCACTTGGTATGTCCAACTAGTAGGGGAAGTATCCTCCAAGATTAAACCAATCAACACCGTCCAACACTAGCAGGGGTCACCACAGTAGCAGCTGTCACCTTCCTTTCTTCACATCACTCCTGCGTTTTTTTACCTCCACCACTCACTAAAACCTCACTGGACTGGAGAGTCTAATCCATGTCTTCTACATGGTGCTGCAGCAACTCAACCTCTGTTCCTGCTCTTCATATATAGTTTGCCTGATTCTTGCAGCTTTAATCAATTAGATGAGTGTTCTAAACTTATCCTTACAATCAGGATCATATCCAAACTCACTTAAATAAGCAATTGTTTCTCCCATTCCTAGAAAGAGTCAGTTAGACCCCCTAGATTTATCTAACGCTGGACCAATTGCATCTTTAACCCACTATAGCAAAAATTATTGAGTCTGTGGTACTATACCAACTTACTGAATACTTAAATGAAAATTCCATACTAGATCAAAATCAACAGCTTTAGACATGGCCATAGCACTGAAACATTGTAATTATCTTCCTTGGACACTATTTTATATGGTTTCGACACAAGCACCAACTATATTTTAGTCATGCTAGATATACCTCAGCTTTTGATACTCTACACCACTGAATTTTAACAAGATTGGAATCCATAGGCATCACTGATACAGTACTACAATGGTTTACCTCCTTTCTCCACAACCGTACACAGCAAATTAGAATTGGATCTTTTAAATCCGACTGATATGAGATTCCGTCAGGAGTCCCACAAAGATCAGCCTTTCATACCGTTTTGCCATCTTCTGTCCGGGTTCGGCGTGAACTTCAAAGTCTATGCCGACAACATCTAGTTTTTCATCCCTTACAATACATCTTGGAATGACACCCTAGCCCTTCTGACACTATACATAAATACTGTAAAAACCTGGTTATCACATAAGAGACTAAAACTGAATATGGAAAATATTGAACTCTTGGTTCTATCCATAATAATTAATCCTAAACATTTTCTGCCAAATTCATTAATACTAGATGGACATAGTATCCCAATTTAAAAAAAAGCTTGAAATCTTGGTGTAATTTTAGACACTAACATATCAATGACTATATCTGAGACAGTAACTTATCAATGACTATATCTGAGACAGTAATTTTAGACACTAACTTATCAATAACTATATCTGAGACAGTAAAATCTTTATTGTACAAATTTCATCTACTTAAATGTCTAAAACCATTACTGAACACCTAAGTCTTTAGAATGCATCTTCAGGCTTTGATATTTACCATACTTGACTACTGTAATGTCCTATATTTGGGATTACTTGCATACACAATCCACCCACTACAGCTGGTTCAGAATTCAGCTGCTCGCATCCTGACTAATGCTAGGTATCAGAATCATATATCTCCTACTGTGGCCTCACTTCATTGGCTACCAGTACTTTTCCACATTCAGTATAAAACATTGACAACAATATTCACATTAATTCATGACAATTCATTAATCTGGACCTGCACATCATTACAACTTTACAAACCTTCCAGACAGGTATGTTCCCTAGAAAAAAAAAACCTATTAGATGTTCCTACAATAAAAATCGCTAGGCTTGACATAACAAGGAAGAAGGCATTTTCTGTTGTGGGCCTCACTCTCTGGAATGCCTTACCAGACTTAAAGGAATTCAAATGTCATTTAAAAATGCATTTATTTAAGAAGGCATTCGATATTGAAGTACTATAGAACAAGGCCTTATAACTCAGGTTTGAACACTACCACCAAAGTGTAACATCCTATTATTATCAGATTGTATAGATGGCAGATTCAGTTCTATGCTGTATTAATATTTATTTTAATGTAATATAGAAACATAGAAATGACAGCAGAAGAAGACCAAACGGCCCATCCAGTCTGCCCAGCAAGCTTTCACACTTATTTTGTTTCTCATACTTATCTAATACTCTTGGCCCTTAGTAACTTTTTGGTTCTATTTCACTTCCACCCCCACCATTGCTGTAGAGAGTAGTGCTGGAGCTGCATCTTAGTGAAGTATCTAGCTTTATTGGTTAGAGGTAGTAACTGCCACAATAAGCAAGCTACTCCCACACTTATTTGTTTACCCAGCCTGTGCAATTCAGTCCTTGTTGGTTGTTGTCTGAATATAATTCCACTTTCTTCATTCTCCCCTGCCGTTGAAGTAGTGAGCTGTGCTGGATATGTATTCCAAGTGAAGTATCATGCTTAATTGATTCGGGGTAGTAACCATCATAACAAGCAAGCTACACCCATGCTTATTTGCTTATCCAGACTATGTAATTCAGTTCTTGTTGGTTGTTGTCTGAATATAAATCATCTTTTCTTCATTCCCCCCTGCCGTTGAAGCAGTGAGCTATGCTGGATATGCAGTGAAAGTGAAGATTCAGGCATTATTTGGTTTGGAGTAGTAACTGCCGTAACAAGCAAGCTACTCCCCGCTTTTTTGTGAATGCAAATCCTATTTTCCACATTTCCTCTTGCCGTTGAAGCATAGAGCAATGTTGGAGTCACATTAACCGTGTGTATGTTTATTGAATAAAGGTATTATTTCCCGGTAGTAACCGTCATTCCTGCAAGCCACCCCCATGCCTCTTCTCTTCATTCACATCCTCTAGACTTTATGGATCCACAGTGTTTATCCCATGGATCCACAGTGTTTATCCCATGCCCCTTTGAAATGTTTGTTTTAATCTGTTATTGCATATTGTGTATGTAAGGTGAAAAACGCTATGAACAATCCTCTGGAGAGAGCGTATTTAAAAACTTTTAAATAAATAATAAATAAATAAGATTGATTTAATTCCTTAGGAGGTGACCTACATTAGATGGGGAAACCATGCTTTGCCATACTGTAAGGTAATTCTTCTCCCTTCCACAAGCAGAGAGCTATGTGCTTCTAGGACAAATTAGTTCCCCATCACATACTGCAGAAACAGAAAAAAGACATTTAAAAGATAAATGCTAGTCTATCAAGATTTGAGCTAAATGTGTTCTGAACCACCAGCAACCTCTGATAATCCTCACATGAAACTTGCTAATTCCAAGGCCTGTAACAAACCAGCAGAGGGAGCCTCATGCAGTCCTCTGAGCTTTGCAATTGAAGTAGGTTGACATCAACACAGCAACTTAATAAAGTTATCAGATTCAAATAGAGTGTGTTCCCTTCCCTTGCTCATACTCGTGGCTTTACACATGCAACAGGTCATGAAATAATTTACTAAACTGTTTCAGGAGGCAAAGCATTTCCGAATTATGTATGGATACGTTGCCATAAAAATCCTTTGTGCATGTGATAATACAAGCCCAGATTTTAAATTTCAGGGGTTACGCATGTGGCTGGGCCCGCCGCGCTCCGTGTGCATTTTCTAAAAGGCCCAGCCATGAGCCAAAGTGCTGGTCCTAAAGAAATGGGTGGGCTGGGAGCGTGGTCTGGGTGAGGAGGGGCAGGCCTGGACAGCGCCATTAGCCGCTGTCCCGGGGAAGTGCACGCCGGCAGCTGGCCGGCGCACAGAAGATACTTCTGCTCCAGAGAAGCAGTAAGTATGAAAACAAAAAATAAGGGGTAGTTATGTTTAGGTTAGGGGTAGGAGAGGAGTGAGGAAAAGGTAGGAAGGGAAGGATTAGGGTTAGTGAACAGGTCTAGGCCCGATTGCGTTGCCGCACATACTTAATAAAATCCCCTACACACACATACACACACACAAGTCACAGACCATCCGCACATGTGTGCGCAGATGTTAAAATCCGGCATGGAATGTATGTGCTCCTTTTAAAATCTGCCCCATAGTGAGAAATTTTGTGCACACACACAAATACATTTACCTATTGCAATAAATATTTCCCCTGAACATTCTGTCCTTGGAAAATCCTTGGTTGTTTCGTGACTAGAGTCAAGATAGATTCCTTTAACTACTTAAATTCTACTTCACTTATTAAGACTTAACTTGGATCAACAAGCTCACAGTTAGGCTCATGGAGTTTTATAAAGCTGCAAATTCTCCAAAATATTTGCAAATTTGGGGCCTGATTTTCTAAGGCTTTTCTCCCATTCTGTGTCTATGGGAAAAATACCTGGTAAACGAGGTCCTTAATTGGGATAGCAGAAAATTTTCCTTTAGAAAATACCTGCAATTTTCAACAGTTTAATAAACTTTGGAGAAACACGAGCAGTGTTTTAAAGAGCCAGTGTTTTCACGTTATATAAATGTGCTTCGTTAAGGAACATAACCTTAAATAGATGAGTTTGTACTAGGATTGCCTTTAGCTGCTTAGCAAGCCTTATTAGTCCAGCTGTTGTAGGGAGAGAAAGGAAGCCTCTTGAAGAATTTTACTGGGGGTCTTTCTTTGTAGCTGAGGGTGGAGAGGGGGGGGGGGGCGATACCTCCAATGGAATTAGCACACTATTCTAAAAAAAAAAAAAAAAGAGGAGTCAAAAAGATCCAGAAAACACAATATAGAGCAGTCTCGGTTTTGAGAACATAATAATAGGTATTAATGCTTCATTGTTAGTAGGTAATTGCTTTCTCTCTTCATCCATTTTAGAGTCCCCGGCATTCTTTGCCCGTTTCCGAGGCAGCCTACTTGCAGCTTTTGTTAGCCCATAAAAGGATGGCTTTTAGCATAGAAGAATTGCTGTGTTTAGTCTTTAAAACTCCACAAAATTTCTAACTTCAATTGCTTGTAGCACTGTCTGCTAGGGTAAGGCAGAGTTTACCTTGGAAAATTCAAGTTTTGGAGTTATGATATCTTTTTATTGGGCCAACAAAAAAAAAAAATTATGATTAGATGTTATTGTAAATGAGTTTTTAAGGGTCTCATAGATCCCTTCTTTGGATGTTGGATACTCTTTAGACTAAAGAGAAGTGAACCTCCTCTGACTAGCAATGAATCCAAATACAAATGGTCAACTTTTTGCCTCAGACGTACAGAAAATGGTGGAGATACCTTCAACCCTTTTAGAATCTCATTCCAATGACTTGTAGAAAAAAAAAAGTGTACGATTAGTTTGGATTTATGTGAATATGGTCAGAATGAAAGTACGGGAAGGTATGTGAATGGTCAGACATCTGAAATATAAGTAAATAATCTGCAAATATGGCTCCGTCTCTCCCATGGATTCTCGGCTGCGGTCCCCATAATCCCCAAACGGGTCAAGCATTCAAGAGAGCCACATTGAATACATATGGCACACACTTGCATACGTTTCGTTGAAGCGGCATCTCAAACTGCGTGCATTGGTGATCATGAAAGGTAGAGGTGATCATTGCAAGAATCGAAGTTGGAAGAATAATTGCATTATCCATTATGGGAACGATTTTCAAATCTGCCTGGTACTGGCACCAGTTCTCAAAGAGAAAGTAGGAGCACGCTTTCCCTTGGAAAAATCGCCCCAGGGAAAAAAGTAGCCATGGAGATTTCCACCTGCCTTTTCTGTTTCTGCTTTCCCTCTAGAGGAGAATGTATGGAGATTTGAAAATGTAATCCACGCGCATTCTTTCTTTCCCCCTGACATAAACACATCCCCAGGTCCGCTTACTTTTTACTTGGCTAAAACGTACACGTGTTGTTGATTCCCATGCACACTCTTAGCTGCTTAAGGGTTGGACAATTTTTAGACAGATCCAGGTAAATGGCTTCAAAAAATTGCTCTGCCTATGAAATTTGCATAATATTTGCAAAACTATTCACTAGAATGAAAATGTTGCTTTTCGCACCTCCCTAATTGTTTGCTTGCAGAGAGCTCTGTGACACCATTTTTTTCTGTGTATGCTCTGATTTAAAAAAATGTCAAACAAAAAGCATAATTTTTGGCACAGCAAAATCTTATAAATCCACTTGAATACGGCAAAATAAAAACAAATTATTACCTAAGAAAATTGAAAGTAAGAACGTAAGACTTGCCATACTGGGTCAGACCAAAGGTCCATCAGGCCCAGTACCCTGTTTCCAACAATAGCCAAGCCAGGTCATAAGTGCCTGGCAGGATCCCAAGGGGTAGGTGGATTCTAAGCTGCCTATCCTAAGAACAAGCAGTGAATAAATATCTGTAACTCCACCTTAATAATGGTTAATGGACTTTTCCTCCAGGAACTTGTCCAAACCTTTTTTGACTGCAGCTACACTAAAATTAACACAGTAACATAGTAGATGGAGGCAGATAAGACCCAAATGATCCATCCTGCCGGCCCAGCAAAATGCTTAGGGTTGAAACTACCTCTGGGGTAGATTTTCAAAGGGTTCCACGCGTAACCTCCGAAAACCTACCCCTACGCGCACCGAGCCTATTTTGCATAGGCTCGGTGGCGCGCGCAAGCCCCGGGACGTGCGTGTGTCCCGGGGCTTCGAAAAAGGGGCGAGCTGGGGGCGGGGCTGGGGTGTGGGGGAGGGCCGGGGGCGTTCCCAAGTCCTCCGGCACAGCAGCCGTGCTGGAAGTTCGCGCGCCAGCAGCTGGCCGGCGTGCGCAAGTTACGCACACCCTTGTTATATGTAACTTCTGCTTCTAGTGAATTGTTCTTGTTTAAGTTATACCCTTTGTTACATGTAAACTGATCTGATATGAAATTTTTCATGAAGGTCGGTATAGAAAAGTGTTAAATAAATAAAATAAAATAAATAGAAGGTCTAAAGTTAGCTGAGTAAGACTTATCTAGCTAAGTAGCAACTTATTCAGGGATAATCAGCAGCATAGCTGGATAAGTCTTAGACATTTTCTTTTCAATATTTACCTTCCCTCTTTTTCATCAGCATTTTAATTAGTCAAAGATGATTTATTTTGATCTGTTTGAAATGTTAAAAAAACCTACACACTTCATGGGAAATCATGCCTATTACTTCAAATACTGATTGGGAAATAACGCACAGTTAAACTGTGAAACTCATTACCAAAAAACACTGTGATAAGGAATTAAATAAATGTATTCATGATAGAGTAATCACAAACTATTTTATCAAATTGGGAGAGAGAGAGAGAGAGAGAGCCATAATACCCTCATCCTAGGTAGGTATTTATATCTCTATAGAAGGCCCACCTAGTACTCGATGTGAGGTTTAGGTATTAGTGTAGGGGTTAGGGGCCACTTTGACATTCAAAATGAGGCGTACGAACAGAACAGTGCACTCTTGTGAAGATTTAATGATCTTTGGAGTGAGGAAAGTCATCCAAAGATGAGATTTGTGCAATGTTCTCTCAGCCTAGCTTGACATAGGTACCGTATTTCCACGCATATAACCCGCGGGTAATGTGCGTTTTTACCTACCCCGCATGCCCCCCGCGGGGTATAAACGTGGGCGGGTTATCCAGAAAAAATTTTACAACCAATAAAGTTTCCCGACTCTGAATAGGCTGCAGCTGAGAGGAGTCCGTCCTATCCCTGCGCCCGGCCGCTTCCTGATTGGTCGCGTGTTAAATCTAGGCCGCAGGCGGGTGGGCGCTTGTTCCAGGCGGCGGCGGGGGCGGGTGGACGCGCGTTAGTTCGAGACGGCCGGCGGGTGGTCGCGTGTTAAATCTAGGCCGGGTCGCACAGGCGCGCATTCATTCACTGCCGGTGGGGGCAGCCCCCACCGGCAGTGAATGAATGCGCGCCGAAAGCAGCTTGTTCCAGGCGGCGGTGGCGGGTGGACGCGCGTTAGTTCGAGGCGGGTGGTCGCGTGTTAAATCTAGGCCGGGTCGCTCAAGGCAATCTAGGCCGGGTCGCTCAAGGCAGTCACATGCCGTGACGTCACGGCATGTGACTGCCTTGAGCATCGAATCGCAGGGGTCGCATTCATTCACTGCCGGTGGGGGCTGGGGCAGCCCCCACCGGCAGTGAATGAATTCATTCATCCAGGCGGAGGAGCCGGCTGCTTTCAGCTGCCGCTGCCGGCTGCTTTCGGCGCTCAAGGCAGTAGCGGCGAAAGCAGCCGGCTCCTCCGCCTGGATGAATGAATGCGACCCCTGCGATTCGATGCTCAAGGCAGTCACATGCCGTGACGTCACGGCATGTGACTGCCTTGAGCGACCCGGCCTAGATTGCCTTGAGCGACCCGGCCTAGATTTAACACGCGACCACCCGCCTCGAACTAACGCGCGTCCACCCGCCACCGCCGCCTGGAACAAGCTGCTTTCGGCGCGCATTCATTCACTGCCGGTGGGGGCTGCCGCAGCCCCCACCGGCAGTGAATGAATGCGCGCCTGTGCGACCCGGCCTAGATTTAACACGCGACCACCCGCCGGCCGTCTCGAACTAACGCGCGTCCACCCGCCCCCGCCTGGAACAAGCGCCCACCCGCCCGCGGCCTAGATTTAACACGCGACCACCCGGCTCCCGCCGCCCGCCTGGACCCACGCGGCCCTCCGACAGGTATTTAAAAATTTATTTTTTTTTGAATTGCGGGTTATATGAGGAGGCGGGGTATATTAAAACTTTTTTTCATAAATCTTGAAAACCTGCGGGTTATGTGTGTGGGCGGGTTATATACGTGGGCGGGTTATTGTCGTGGAAATACGGTATTGGCGCAAATTGCAATAAACTGCCTATTATCATAAAACACACTCCTTTTCCTATCGCATGCGATATTTAGAGCATTTTGATAAATCCAGGCCCTAGTTTGGTAATTCTCATGTTCTTATGGACCAAATGAAACCTCTTAGGTTGTCAGCGTATCATCTCGCATTGTGTTTATTCACACAGCGTGAAAAAAGGTTGGCCTCTGCGTTTATCTCATGCTGCAAGTAAATATTCTGTGTGCAGATTTACTCATCTACATTCACTGTATCATACTCCCAAATTTCACAGGATCAAGATCTTGAGGACAATTTTTAAAGCAATCTGATTGCATGAAAATGAACCAAAGTTTCCAGAATGCATCTGAGCATTGCCCTTCTCGGCCTGAATATGAGCACGCAGGGGTCTCGACGGCACACATACTCTCAGCCAGATTGCGAGGAGGACTTCTCAGGGGTGGACAACGGCATGAATGCATGGAATTTAATAATGGGTACAAAGCATGCAAATGTTTTACTGTACACAAGACTTTCCAAAGAGAAACCACCTTGCTAGTTTCTCTTGAAAATTAATATAGGGATCGATTTTCAGAAACCATTGAGCAGCTAAGGCAATTGGGCTTGCCCGGATATTTTTGGCTGAATTTTCAGCCGCACTTAACTGGCTGGATTTGCAGCTGAAAGTCTCCCTAAATCTAGCTGGACAAATTTTCCTCTGGCTGGATTTAGACCAGCTCCCTGTGTGACCACAGTTGTCCATCTAAATTTAGCTGGAGAGTGCTGAAGGTTCACTCTGATTTTTCTGTCCTTCTCTAAAATTAAATCACATGCTTGCAGGGTCCCTGTCCCAAAATACTGGCAATGATTAAGTACAGTTTCTAGTAACCAAACCCTTAGATTACACTGTAAGCTGGATATTTTTATGTGTGGTGGTCATGAGGGTCTTGGTTGTTACAGAATGAGGAAATCATGGCTCCACCTCAATGACTGTGACATTCTTGGCAGAAGACTGCAATGGTTTGCTGTGGCCTTCTCATAGCCCACAGCACCTCGTCTTTGCCACTCGCCTCCCATCCAGTTATGAGGCAGGGCTGATGCTTAAGTTTCCAGATCTGACAACTTCCAGCTCGCCTAGGACGGTGTGGCAGAGGAAAAAATTGTATGTGCATTTATTAATAAGAAAAAGATCTTTCTCTTCTAGATTCTCAGGTAGAGCACTAAAGGAAAAGCAAAGGATCGACTGCTAATTCAGATGATTAATCAATGACAAGCTGTTCCCAGCCTGTTCATGTGGTATAAGGAACACCAGATAACTGAACCTTGTTGATGGTGTCGCACATAGAGGGAAGGAGAACGAGAAGATTATTTTCTTTACCAATTCCAAAACAAACTGATGACTTCACCTGTGTCTTGGATGGATTCCCCTTTTTCGGAGACGAGAGATGGATGAATTGTGGGCCCTCCTTCCTAAGCCTCTGCTGACAGTGAGCTGTCACAAGCTGTTGACTAGAACTACTGTACAACTGTCAACATGCAGCTGAAAAAAATGTAAAGAAAGCAAAATGCATTGCACACATGCTAGAAAGCTAATCTTCTTCGATCAATAGGGTTTTCAAACCCCTTTGTCAACTCCGGTGTCTAAAGAGAGTTTCAACCAAAAATATCAAACAGGTACTTTTCCTGTCGGTAGCAAATGTATTGGCAGGACAAATAATTCCTAGCAGACAATAACCATATTGTTTTAAAAAATGCTCAGAAAAAAGCCAAGGCTTTTTTTCAGGTGAAGGAATGAATTGTCTTCCTGCCACAACTCATTCTAAAATGAGCATTATTGCTCAATAATGACACGTCAGAAGAACATTTTAATTATGTTGATTTATTAGTTTTGTGTGGAGGAAGGAGCTTGCCTCTGCGTGTGAATGTTTTTTTCTGTTGGTTTGGATCGGGCACTAAACTTGGTAGTTGGATGGTTCCTCCCGGAGGAGGTGAAGATGCACAGTTAATTTGGTTTGAAAAAAAAAGGCACCCATCCTCCTTCAAACAATCCAGGTTTAGCTGCTTTGATCTGGAGATTGGTTACATATCAGGTAGAATGTAGGTAGCACAGGTAAAAAAATGTCTTTCCTGACTGCCTCTCCCCTCCACAAAATAAACAATTGGAACAAATCCCTATATCATCATCTATTAAACACAAGATTAATAAACAAACCCCAGTGCCTAATCTGTCCTCTTCATATCAGAAGTATGCTGCTTTAGATAAAGCCTAAAATTTCATCTAGGTTTCCATAATCAGAACCAAACTACTTATTATTTGTGAATATTTGATATTTTGCATTTTACCAAAGTTGGTCTCAAGGCAGATTACAATAAATGTAAATGAACAGAGGCATTGGAATAGCTTACAGTCAAATCTGAATTTGCCATTAACGACACATTGGGATCTAGCATAGGAAAACCCATTTGTGAATAGTTTCAAGACCCAGTTGTATCCCAGTGAACTAGGAAAAACCCATGAAGGGTCAGCTCAGTTGGAGTCATTTCCAATTCAGTTCAGATAAATACGGGGCATTCTGCCTGGTTCACAAACAAATGGCCTCCCATTTATATTTATATTCAATTTTCAAAGATTTGCATTATGCATTACGTTGAAATCAGCAATAATTCGCAAAACTAGCCAATCTAGGCAGAAATCTAGATTTTTTTTTAATTCAAACTGAGTATGCAGGATTGAAAAATACAAAATAAAAACTGGTGAAATGAATGGTGTTAATAAACTCTTTACTGCAATACTGAGAGAGCATTCTCGACCATATCATTTCTGCAGGTGACAAGTGTTTTAATGACTAATGCACCCATTTTAATCCATCGGAGAGTTACCCACCAAGAATGACCTGAATCACAACCGTCAGCCTAACTAGGGAGAACTGTGGGCAGGAGGCCTACCCCGGTGGTCGAATTAACCCATCGGCGCTCATTCTCTGCTTAAAACTCCCTTATCTCTAGGTTAACACCCTCATTAGAAAGCAGTTGGCCTTCCTCTCTCCATCACTTATCACCTTGGATTTCAGCATTGTTACCTTATAATCTTGTAACATGCTTTGGGCACTTGTGTAGAAAGGCGCAAGCTAAATAATCATTATTAATACTATTATTGTTAACTTTACAAATATCAGAACCACTTAAACTGCTTAAATGTTCAAAAAAAATTTCACATTAGTTAATTAGTAAGCTGCGAAACAAGTCAACTGAAAATATATTTTAAAAAATTCTGTTTGTTTTGTTTTGTTGTTTTCTACTCATTGTTAATAGAAGATCACAAACCCTGTGGGATAGGCTCCTGTCTGCCTGTGTAATTT
Organism: Rhinatrema bivittatum; assembly: GCF_901001135.1. NCBI lineage: Eukaryota > Metazoa > Chordata > Amphibia > Gymnophiona > Rhinatrematidae > Rhinatrema > Rhinatrema bivittatum. The sequence goes on along the minus strand of NC_042627.1, from coordinate 73,016,167 downwards.
GTCTAATTGCCTGAGGTATACTATCATTTGTTGTAATTTGCACTGTGTGTAGCAGCCAAGGATTATTTTAAGAACCTCCACCACATTGCCTGAAGATGCCAGTCTCCCACGCTGTGGTTAAATGTGCTTTTATGTGGTAAAAGCAGAGCTCCATCAACTGTTGGGCCCTGTAGAAAGTATTTCATGCATCTCCTCACATGCTGGCTCAAGAAATAGACAGTTAAGCACTAATCACAAGGAAACTTGTTTTTTGCAAATCAATTCAGAGGCAAGTGAGTTAGGTCGTAGCTAGAATAAACAGTTCTTTATAAAACTTATCATTTCTATCCTCATATAAACTGCAGACAATAAGTCTATAACAGATTTAATTTAGGAAAATATTTATAATATAAACTGGGTTAAGATAGACCATTTATCTACAGTAATTCCATATAAAACTCACGTGACTTTAGTAAAATTAGTCAACAACATGTCACTTGTAAGATTACAATAGTTCATTATCAATTCCTTCCCTTGCACTCATCTGCCATTTTTCCCTATGTTTCGGTTTCTCTCTGAGCAAGTAAGGGCTGAGAGAGAGACCCCAGTCCTAACTCCCCAGTCTTGGGTTCGTTGCTCCAGAACTTCAATATCTTGCAACCAGATGTTGCTGTTTCTTTGGCACTCTGCCCAAAAACGTTCCTGACCCTTGAATTATAGGATCAGATTCAATAAACGGGTTTCTACAATTATTCAAACTACAGGAGATATCCTTTCTAAGCCTAGTCTTTCAAACCTGCATGACTAAAAAGTGAATACATGTAAAATTATAGGGATATGCTTTCGTTTGAAACAAAACAGGAAGTTTCATTTTGTTTTCAAAATGAAATGAATGAAAACTGCACAAAATTTTGCTCCTCTTTTGTTTTACTTTCAATAGTAAAACCAGCCACTCCCCTCCCAAAAAACCATCAAAATGTATTTATATTTATTTAATTAATAATTTTTATATACCGACTTTTCATGCAAGCATATCAAATCAGTTTACAGTAATTAGCAATTAATCATTTAAAATTATTTGCATTTCCAAAGAAAAAAGAAGTAAATATATTATTTCATAATATAATTAACATAGCAAACTAAATAGTATGCTAAATAATCAAAATTTAAACACTTAGGGCCCGGAAGAGGAGGAGTCGGGGCGTCACCGGGGCCGACTCCGCGAAGACGCCGTGGGCGACGAAAAGGTAAGGCCCTTTTCACATCCGAGTTCGCGCCCAATAGCTACACCTTCTATGGTGGCGCTATTGGGTACAAAACCGGCAGCGATCGCACCGCGATGGTGTGATCACTGCCCTAAAGTATCGCAGGCCTGCGATACTTTAGAAAATGAGGCCCTTAGAGAGGTAGTATAGTTAGAGTAGAGATAGTATAATAAAAATATACATTACCTTGGTATAAAATCAGAAGTGTAAGATAATTATGCTAACAGCTCTTGGTAGGCTTGTTTAAAAAGCCAAGTTTTAATCCCCTTTTTAAATAAATTGATGTCAGCTTCTAGTCGTAATTTCTGTGGGATGGAGTTCCATAGAAGGGGTCCAGCAATAGAGAGAGATCTTTCTCTTACATTATTTAGGTGGGCAATTTTGGGGGAAGGAATTGGTAGCATCCCTGTTCTGGTTGATCTGGTGGTTCTTGAGGGGGTGTGGAAGTGAAGTGAAGAGGTTAGCCATTCAATTTTTTCATTGTAGAGGGTTTTGTGTATTAGTGATAAGATTTTATGCTGGGCCCTGTATTTGACCGGCAGCCAATGAAGTTCTTTTAATATTGGGGTGATATGTTCAGATCTTCTAGTACCTGTCAAGAGTCTAGCTGCAGAGTTCTGCAGAAGTTGCAATGGTCTTGTTATATTTGCGGGAAGGCCTAAGAATTTAGAGTTACAGTAGTCTAATCTTGATAAGACAAGTACCTGTAAGACAGTTCTAAAGTCTTTAGGGAATAAGAGGGGTTTTAATCTTTTGAGTATGTTTAATTTGAAGTAACCATCTCATGATTTTTTTAACACAGGATTTTATGGAGAATTCTCAATCTATAAGAATCCCTAGATCTCGTACTTCTAGGGAGATGGGATAGTTTTTGGCCGCTTCTTGAATTTCAAGCTCTTTTGTCTTGCTTAATTTAGGGGAGATGTATAGGATTTCAGTTTTTTTAGTATTTAGGGAAAGATTCATTTGGGTTAATACCTTTTCAATGGTGGTTGGTATATGTCCCAGAGCTTTAGAGTTTGGTCAATGGACTTTTGGATCGGTATTAAAATTTGAACATCATCGGCATAGATAAAATGTGTTAGACCGAGGCCTGATAGAATTTTGCATAAAGGGAGCATATAGATATTAAATAGTGTAGAGGATAGAGAGGATCCTTGGGGCACTCCGAAGCTGAGATCGATAGGATGTGACTCTTTATCAAGAAATTTTACTTTGAAGGTTCTGTTTGTAAGGTAAGAGCTAAACCATTTGAGCGCTAAGTCTTTAATGCCTATTTCGTTTAGTCTATCAAGGAGGATATTACGGTTAACTGTATCAAAGGCTGCCGAGATGTCCAGTAAGATTAGGAAGTAAGATTGGCCTGTTATCGGTTCCTCTTAGGATGATATCTTGTAGTGAAACAAAGTTACCCATTCCTGTCCCCATCCTTCACCCCTCCTTCTAGACTCTCCGCAATGAACCCTTTTCTGTGCGATCCCCAGCCACTTCTGCCCTGCTGGTGCCTTAATTCAAAATGCCACTGGTTTCCACCTTTGGATCCATGGATGGTGTAAAATGCCTCCAGGGGGTGGGAGGATACATGAGAAACCTGAGAGGGGGCGGTCTTTTCTAAATATTCTTAATCTTGCTGACAGCTTTTAGTGTGCTCTATTTTACAAAATAGTGCAAACTAACATAATAATAATAATTATATATATATATATATATATATATATATGTGTGTGTGTGTGTGTGTGTGTGCAAATGAATCAAAATGAAAAACCTCAAACAACAGAAATGAAACTAAATGAAATCCCCTGTACTCCACTTTTGTAAAAAATGTTTAAAAAGAACTTTTCTAAGGTTTGAACATGAAAATGTTTTCTCCTTTTCACAAACGAGCCCATAATTCTGACCTCCATCCTACAAAATTGAAAAGAATACCAAAAACCTTATGCACAGATTCGAATCTCCAGAGGAGAGTGAGAAGTGCTCAGGCCCCCCCCCCCCCCACCCTTCCCATGCCATACCCCCCAAAAATACTATTGGCCAAATATCTCCAGGAGAGGTGAAATTTAAACTGGGATCTTTTTAAGGCTTCTTTGTATCTTTATTTTTGTTTAGATTTCTGACTTGCCTAAGCACTGTATGCAATGTGCAAAAGAACATACATTTAATGTCATTAAAAATAAAACAAAAGTAATAAAACATTGTAAAATGTATTAAAAAAAACAAACAGGAGACCAAGGACATGATTATATCACCTTAACAACTGATAGGTAAATGCTTGATCAGCAAAACCTGCAATAGGACATCTACATGAAAGTCAGTTTAAACAAGCAAGAGCCCAATATTCAAAGAGATCACATTATCTAAGTTATCCGGATATAACTTATCTGGTTAACTTAGAAGGGATATTCAGCAGCACAGCTATGCTGCTGAATATAACTGGATATGTTCTAGTTAGCTGGATACGTTATTTCTGGATAACTTTAGACTAGGTTAGTCCTAGATTAGTCCTGCTATTGAGCAGGTCTAATCTATTCAGTTAACTTAAGGTTGAATAAGGCATTTATCTGGTTAAAAGTTTCCCCAATCTGCCTATTGCCCGCCCCCAAAATATTCGGCTATCTATCTAACCAGATAAATATGTACCCAGTTGTGGTGGCCGCTGAACATAGCTGGATATTCAGCAGCTGCAAATAAGTCTCTATATATATATCCATTTTTAGTAGTGCTAAATATCAGCCCTCAAGTTGTCAGTAGATCTTAAAGGTTTTTGTGCAATCCATTGGGTACAACTGCTTGGGTAGCAAGCTTCACAGTGTTGGAGCACCTACTGAAAACATTCTCCCTCTCTCTTGACTCAATGAGGCGAACTTGTTTAAGGGATGGAATATCTAGCCTACCTCTCTGTGAGGACCATGGAGAGCAAGTAGAGTTATATATATATGCAATAACACGTTAACCCAAGGAAAAGAGCCTAATTTCAGCATATTATGTACCAGCAATGCAATTTTGAATTGGGCATTATACTCTACTGGCAGCCATTGAAAATCGGCTGGAATCGGAGTGATATGTTTCCTGATATTCCTTCCTGAAATTAACCACGCAGCTGAATTCTGTAAATGTTGCAACGCTTTTAGTGATGACACAGGAAGACCAATGTATATGGGATAGTATATGGGATTGCCGAAGAATTGAACCCTGTACTAGACAAAAATCAGCATAGTTCAGTAGATGTTTTAGTCCCAAATAATTCAAAGCTTAAAAACTGCAGATTTTACATCCATTTTAATGTGCTTCTGAAAGATTAAATTGGAGTCAATCCAAAACCCTAAGCTCTTTACATAAGAAAGAATTGGCAGCCAAGTGTTATCAATAGTAATTGAAGAATGGAGCATTTGGATGTTGGATTACAATTAAGTCAGTTTTTGCAATATTATATGCCATCTTTTAATGATAGATAAGCAGAATTCAACTAACTTGACAGCGTCAGCCCAATTAGATTGAACATGAATGAAAAATTGTAAGTCATCTGCGTAAATTCTGTATGTCTCATAAAGCCCTGCTAGCAGCTTGCAAATCCGCACCATGAGGGCTGCTGATAAAGCCTAGAAAAGCAAGGGCACAAATGGCAGATGTTTTCCACAGTCTTGGAATTTGTGGAAGTATTGAGTCATTCTACAGGGCAGCACAGAACTGCAGTTGCCTGTTAGTCCACTTGGAATTGTAGAACTGAGACTCAATAAACAAGCTGTAAGTAATACCTTTTTATTGGACTAACTTATATAAGGGGGACCCCAAATGTACCCCTTATCAGAGCAATTCTGCTTAACTGTTTTGGCACAGTGGTCTCAACAGACCTGATGTGCCAGTAATGTAGGATCAATGGTCATTGTAGATAGGAGTACGTCAGGCACTTTGGTACTTCCCAAAGGTTTGATAAAACTGCTGTGCCCACGTGACACAGACCGAGAGGGAAAAGGAAACCAAGACCGTATTTGGAGGAGAAGTCCCTCTGCCATCCTCCGTCTAAGGGTGCCACCTCCCCATGCTAGTGGGGTCTTCCACAGGGAAGGTACCTGGAGTGGGACCTTCTCACACCTGAGGAGAGCCCGTCTACTGAAGGGAACTGAGACCCAAGGAAGTGGGTACTTCCAGGAAGGAAAAGGGGTCCTTGGGTTCAACAGGGAGAATCTTAAGGGAGCTGAAGAGGTTACCAGACAGCAGATGTGTTGGAAATTCCTCCTCTGCCTTAAGCAAATCTTGTTTCTGAAGAAAATTTGCCTAAGAATCAAAAAAGGGCAAAAAATATGTCTCTCTTCTAAGAGTTTTGATTCCTTTGGTTAGAAGTGAATAGGACTTGATAAAAACCAATGCTTGTAACTAGAACTACAATTGTCCCTACCCACAAATGCACAGTAAAATAAAATAATATGTTTTTATTTCACTAATAGAAAAATATTTGAGGGCAGTACCTAAAGCCCTACACTGTCAAATACCTAATAACCAGCAAATTTGTAAATTATTTTATCTTTATTTCCTTCATAACTTATTTATAATAGTAATGTTTTGCAAAAACAGTCATTAGGAAAATATGTGAAGAAAACTCATGTTACTGACTCACCAGTTAGTCTTGTCCGAGTGGTACAGCAGCTTAACTCTCGCCTGCTCTTCTTTAAACCTCCACCCTCACCAAAACCCCCATGAAGGTGCTGACGTTCTTCATCCCCAAGGGGATGAGTGATGAACGATCCTTGTGTGGGCTTCAACTGAAATCCAAAAAGGTTCTTGACATTTGTCATAAACCAGAATTCCTCCCCCTTCCCTCCCCCCCCCCCCCCCCCCCCATGACCTGAAGATTTAGCAGCGGAGCGTGGAATGTCAGCGAAAACAAATGCAGAGAACCACAGCGTAACGAGCCACATCAGAGCAGGCCAATCTCTCTCCCCAGCCCAGCATTCCCATATTTTAGCAACCAAAAAGCAATAGAGATATTGTTGGGGGGGTTTATGTCCTTCAGGTTCTGCTCCCTGTAAAGGAAACGCTCATCACTGTGATAAGTCACAGCCCAGCAGGTATTTCATAATATTACTTTTTTTTTTTTTTTTTTACTCCTGCTCCTTTGGACCGTCAAGCTCAGCTCAATTGGACACAGGTCTGGGATCCTGGTGCCATGAGACTTCATTTACAGCTACCCAGGGATATTTTCCTCTATTTTCCATCCCCCTTTAATGCCCCTAAGATCATTGTGATGAAGATCCTGTGCCAGGAGGCATGTACTAGGTCTTCTTCTAGAACCCTGCAATCACAGGCCAGCCACAAGATGTCACCCTTGAGCCATGACCACAATTCCACCCCCCTACCCCAACAGGGCTATGAATGCTCCCTCTACAGCATTTCCAGCCTTAGCTGGACCCAGGAAAAGGAAAACTCAACCTGGGGATGGAACCGAGTACCTTCCGCGTGGTTGTGCTGCACTCTGCCACTGAGCCAATGGGCTGTTCCGATACTTTAATAAAGGCATGTATCTACTTCCTGTTTGTTAGCCATCAGTTTTCCATTATTATATTAACGTTTATTGTATCTTTTTGATGTCACTGACTTTTATATAAAAAAAGGCAGGCTTTTAAATCTCTGATAAAGACAATGAGGAAATTCCTATTTTAGGATGCTCATTGCCTACTTCATCCCTCGCAGAAAGGATTTGCCCACATACTTTGCAGCTCATTTTCAGGAGCCTGCCTTTGAAAATGTGTTGCTGCAAAGTCCTCAACTACAGGCGACTCTGCCCATTCTATTTGTGCAGGCTGTCGATCCAAGATCAAAACGGCGCATATACGTTTGAAAATGCACTTGTGCTCTTCACTCCCCAATCCTAAACACACAGCCGCAGCAATGTCTACTTTTCATGCGGCTAGAAGCCCAAGCAATATGAAAGCCCATGCTTACTTGTAGCCAGGGAGGAGGGGAGGGGGCATTTTTAATAAGGCCAGTTTAGCCAGGCAAATGCTTTTGAATATCATCCTTTCAACAGTCTATTAGAAGGACGTCTACCCAACCCATGTTTAAAGGAATTGCACAGGACTCACTTCCTCTCCAGACCAACCCATTTGGGGTCAAAAACAGTTGTTTAAAGAGGCTAATGACATTTTCCTAGAAAATGTTGCACTTAGTTAACATTTTCATCTATCATGTGTTCAGCCAGGGTAGGAAAACAGAATTGGCCTGACAACCTACTGAAGTCAACAGTGAAAGAGATGCAATGGATCTTCTGGATGATCGACAGGATAGTGTGGAGTTTGGCTCTGCGACCCAGCTTCTCGCACCCACCACACTAGAAGATGTCAGTTTGACCGGCACTGAAACTTCTAACTGCATTTTGTCATGTGTACTTTTTCTTCCCTGATAAAGGCCACACTGTCGAAAATATTTAACCAAGGATTTCTCAGGCCTGAGAGCTCTAACAGCTTTGTTAGATTTCTCAGCCACACTTTGTTTGTTTGTGGTTTCTCATCTTGCTGTGGGAAAAAAAAATTGCCCTAAGAGGGCTGGGAACTCACATTTGCGTTACTACTGTGCTCTCCAGATACAAAAGGCCAGTTGATTATCGATGTTATACGCTACGACAGTAGACAATTTCTAACATTATTATTTATTTATTAACCCCTTTCAGGATGAGAAAACACATTACAATAGGCTCACTGACGAATATATTCGGGGTGGACTGGAAAGGGGTTAAGACATTTATAGTCCACTGCATCCAAAACGATCAGAGCGGAGTACAGCTGACAATCATAAGGCCTGCAACCTGTTCTGGTCTTCACGTAATTGAACTATGCAGATAAGACTGCAATTAAAACATTTGGAAATATATCTCATGAAGAGTGAATGTGGATATTTATTTATTTATTTTATTTCTTTTTGGGGTTTTATATACCGCGGTTCCTGTATGAGATTCAGATCACCCCGGTTTACAGTAAACAGTAAACTTCGCACAAAGGCAGTACATGGAACAGTGGAAAAAAATAGTATAAACAAACTGAAAACTAGTACAAATGGAGCAACTGGTGTAGCTGGTGCAACTAATACAGTGGCATATTAGAACTGAAACAAAAGGTATATAAACAATTGGGAACCAAGCTGGGAGCAGGCATAAGGGTAGGATGTAATGAACAGCGGACAACTGAAAACCAGTCCAGAGGACCTCCTTGAAGCATAGATATTCCTTCATATCCAAGAGACTTTGCCATCCCTCCATCTCCTGGCCACTATTGCAATCCTTTTGTTCTAGAACCTGCTACCTCCTACCTACAAGGCTCTTGTCTGTCTGCTAATCTGGGTGCCTGTGAAGGTAATGACCGTGACCCTCCACGTGCTCACAGTCTCCAGGGCAGTCCCATGCCTCCCTGTCCTGGGCATGCTTCCTTCAAAGAACACAGGAGTGTGGCGACTTAGGAGACTGTAAGCGCCTGGAAGCTCAAGAGTCCCCACCTTCACAGATATAACCACTCATACCATCCAGCTCAGTATAGAAGCTGAGAAGGTGGGGAGTGATGGACGCAGTGGAGGCATGAGGAAAGGACAGCAGAAGCAGCTTTCTCTAACAGCAAAGTCTGTTAGAGAAAAGGGGCAGCACTGTAACCTGCAGGGATATTTTTTTCTGTCCCTTTGTAGCTCACCTGTCCAGGCTGTTACCTAATAAATCTCACTAGCACTGCAGGTCACACCAGCGCAGGTCGTATCAGTCCCATAAACCAGCCCTACTTGAGGGGCCCTGTCCTACCCTAGTCTCCCAAGCTTTTTCCTTGTAGCATCTCAAAACCTCAGTCTGAAATTTCTAGAAGGCCCTTTGGTATGGTATTATAGGAATGCTTGGAATGCATTTCTGCTGGATACTGAAGGAATTTATTTGTACTGTAATAGGGTGAAATGCTTCCTCTTCTATAATCAGGGCAAACAGATTGAGATAACACACCATACACAATGCAAACACCGGAACTCCAATATCACCTTCATTGTCCTGCTGTGCTCCACCTGATAAAAAAAAAATATCTTTTTATTTCTAAGCATTTAGCTTTCTATGCCTCACTCCATGTTTACATATTTGGGTTTATCCTTCACTTTAGTTGTAACCATTTATAAATTATCTTTAGAAAACGTCCACATCCAATATAATGTGTAACCTGCACAAATGTTTCCCCACTGATAAAAATGAGATCCTCAGTTCTCAGCACCTCAGTCAGTTCTATTAGGTCCATAGTAAATCGTCAAACTAAACAGAAATATGTGTACAATCACATACTGGCCTTTCAAAGGAATATGATATACATAAAAGCAGTATGGTTAAGAAACTTTTATTTAGAACTAGGGGTATGCAGGCCAAAAACTTTCATTTTGTTTTGGTCAGTTTCCAGCCAAATTTCATTTCATTGGGAGGATTTTTGTTTTGGTTTTTTTTTTCGTTTTTTTTCGTTTCAGAAAATAGTGCACATTATTCAGAAATAGTAAACATTTTGGAAATTTAAAGGTGAATTATAAAAGCCTGATGCATGCATTAATTAGGGGATGTGTGAATATGTCAGGCTTATGCCCGCCAAGTGGATTTTAAAAGCCGCCAGGATACCCGTGTAAATGCCGCAGCGCACACATCTTGGAAGTTTTCAAAAAGGGACGGGGTGTGGGCATGGTCTGGGTGGGGAATGGGCATTTCTGGGCGTGAAGCTGAGATGTGTGCATAAATACTTACTCACGCTGGCATGCGTTGATACCCCCCTGCTGCATAACTTTACTCCTGCTATGGATGCCGTGTAAGTTATAAAATGAAGATAAATAGGCAGATTAGCGGGGGTTTAAGGGTCGGGGGAAAATGGGGGGAGTAAAGGCTATTAAACCAGGGGGGTTTGGAAGGCCTATCTGTTAAATGGATAAACTGTTGACAAACTGGTAAATTTGGAAATGGCGTCAGCGCGCACCCCTTTTAAAATCCAATTTATGCAGTAGAAGTGGCATTTAGATGTACTTACATGCGCCCACTTAAAATCTGATGCACATGTGCATGCAGCAAGACTATCTTATAACATGCACGCATATATGCACGCAAGTTATAAAATAGCCGCGTTCCTGGGCACGGGCCGATGAATGTGTGCTATTTGAAAATAACACGTGCTATCTATTCAGAAACTGTGTGCACTATTTTCAAATAGCACGTGTTATTTTCTGAAACAAAAATTTCAGCAGTATTTATTTTCATTTAATTTGCAAACACACATCCCTATTTGGAAAGCCATTAACCCTGCTAGAAAATATTTTATAACTTCCATAATCTGTGTCACGTATTAATGAAGCTGTAGGAACACAAGTGCATTTCTTTCAGTAGTTTTTGATGGCTTGTTAGAACAATTATAATTAGATCCCTCATTTAAGACTCTGGCTGACAAATGTTGTTATTAAACACATTTAGTTTATATGTTGCACTTGGTTTTATGCACATAAGGGCCTTTGAAAATATCCCCTCTGGAAATGCATGTAAAAGTGCGCAGAACATGATTTCACACATACTTTTTTTTTTTACTCATATTTATATTGTTTTGTATTATAAACTGTTTTATCTTGTAGATTCTACTGTAAGATGTATTTAATATTGTGACATGTACTGTACATCACTTCAAGCAATTTTTAATCAGGGAAGCAATTAAAAAATGCTATTAAATAAATGGGTGTTCCTGGGGGGTGGAGTTGGGGTGAGATTGGGATTTATACGCATACTTTTGATTTTCAGACGCATGCATGCAAATCCACATCCACATAGTTACATTCGCTTGGATAGGGGCAAAGTCCAGACAGCGCCATTTTGGAAAATGGCCACCACAGGGTCAGGAGTCTAGGTGGCACTCCAGGCCCCCATTGGACCAGCAGGAAGGCTTTGATAAGTAGGGAGGGGGCCTGGGGGTAGGCGAGGGTGGGGCCTACTGGACCACCAGGGTTGGATCTTTAAGAAAGGGTGCTCCAAGATGTCTACAGAGGGGGGCCACACTAGACTACCAGGGATGGTATTTTGAGTAGGGGGAATCTTGGGGGCTGGAGATCCCATCCTCCTGGCCAATGGGGCCTGGATTTTTTTAATGAAGGGAAGGGATTGGGACAGGGGACAGGGCTTGCGCCAATCTTAAAAATTATTATTTTTTTTTATTTATACAACTGGCCACCACAAAGGAAAGCAGGGGGGGTTGGACAGGGGGTCTATGCAGACCCCTCAGAGTTTTGCACTATTCTTGATGGCGGGGGACATGACTTGAGGCTGTCAGCCCATTTAAGGCTAGGCCCCCAGAGCACTGGAACATGCATTATCATCCCGATGCCCCTGGAGGAAGTTGTAGTTAACGTCAAATCAAATAATGCAGCTTGTGAATTTTTTGTGGCAAAATGTGTTATTTGATTTGCATAGTTTAGGCTAGGTATGAGCTAATTAACATGCATTTGCATGCCAATCAGCTCATTTAAGTATGTAGTGCTTAGGGCTTGTGTAACACACAATATTTCAAATATCTCGCATAATAAACAGCCTAACGCAGGTTAGTGAATGAGCCCCTTAGCCAGTTAGCATGATATTTAGTGCTGTCTAAATCTGTGCCGAGAACTCTGTCTGTACAAATGGTTGCTCTATACAGGTCCAGTGCTTCCATTTCATGAACTAGGAAGCTTTAGAGTGCAGGAAAATCACCAGAGCAAGCTCCTGGCTGCCAGTGGAGTCCATCCTGTTGATGGCTGAAGAAGACAAGAGAGATTTTGTCTGATATTCAGCTGCACACCTAAAAGGTTTAGTGCAGATGAATATTCAAAGTTAACCTAGTTAAAGGTAACTGGTTAACTTTGTCTCTATTGCCACTACTGAATATCTTGAATATCTTGAATACTGTGTGCAGTTCTGGTCACTGCAACTCAAAAAAGATATAGTTGCACTGGAGAAAGTGCAGAGAAGGGTGACCAAAATGATAAGGGGAATGGAACAGCTGCCCTATGAGGTAAGGCTAAAGAAGTTAGGGCTGTTCAGCTTGGAGAAGAGACTGAGGGGGGATATGATAGAGGTCTACAGAATCATGAATGGACTTGAACAAGTTAATGTAAATTGGTTATTTACTCTCTCAGATAATAGAAGGAACAGGGGGCATTCCATGAAGTTAGCAAGTAGCTCATTGAAAACAAATCAAAGAAAATTCTTTTTCACTCAGTTAAGCTCTATAATTCATTGCCATAGGATGTGGTTACATCAGTTAGTGTAACTGGGTTTAAAAAAAGGTTTGGATAACTTCCTAGAGGAAAAATCCATAAACTGCTATTAATTAATAAGCAATAGTAGCTTGTGATTTATTTAATGTTTGGGTACTTACCAGGTACTGGTGACTTGGATGGGCCACTATTGGAAATAGGATACTGGGCTTGATGGACCCTTGTTCTGATCCAGTATGGCATATGTTCTTATGTAACTCCCCTTAGCATCATTATTTAACTCTTGGTAGAGTCTTGTAGGCGACCACAATATATTCCAGAGCAGTTGTTCTTTTTGGTGGTGGTATCAGTACATTCATTGACTGTATGTATTCAGAGCTTTTCCTGCAAGCCAGGTGCTTAACAGTTGCTCTTTGAAGCATGCATTGTGTGAGAAATGAAATATATATGGTGCATACCTGTGACAGGGTCACTATGCCAGTCCGGGTAGGTAGAATAAAGCCAGGAACAAAAAAACTCCCTGGAACCAAAGTCCTAGAAGGAGGGGGAAGAAAAGCCAGGTGACACAGAGTCAAGGATATACACTGGTGGCTTCCCCTGTAACCATAGAGACAAACACACAGTTGTGGGAGGTTAAGGGTGGGACTTCCCCGGAGCCAATCAGCTAGCGGAGGAGGAGGAGTTACAGAGTATAAAAGAGACTCCTTAACCCAGCAGAGTCAGTCTCCTGCTGGGGACTGAAGGACCTGGACCGCTGATGCTCTGCAAGACTGGAACTGTGGTGCTCCTGCTTAGATGGAAGATGGACGGCAGGTGTGACTTCCAGGAAGGTGAGCTGGGAGCTAAAGACTGTTTTAATATCCAGATGTGCCTACTTAAGGATATTGTTTGAGAGACTGCCAGCGGGTGGTTGTATCTGAAGGGACAAGGAAAATATCCCGAGAGATACTGTGGGAGGTGGCAGTTAGGCCCATGGGGCCAGACTTATGAACTTTGGACTTGATGTTGTTTGGTTACCTGTGAATGACCTAGAGGAAAGAAAACAAAGGTTAGAGACTTAAGATGAACATTTGAAGCCAGCCTTTGCAGGGTGAGTTGCTGGCTCACTGGGGAGGGCATCTGCCTTCCGGCCGGGAGGGTTCAAACCTTGCCTGGGGAGTTGTGAGGATAAATTACAAAGAACTTCTATTTGAGTGTTCAAGGGACCAGGAAAGCTCTCTCAGGGGCTGGACCTTGGAAACGGTGCAGTTGGGAGTGCACAGACTGGAGGAACTGTGACAATACCATTGTTCCATAAACAGACCATACACCATCCTTTACGAGGAATGTGATAAAGCTAACCACTTATGTCTTATTATTTCACTGTGCCTGTGATTCTGCTGAAAATAGTGAAATTCCCATTAGCCCTATCGAACGTGCAGAAAAAGGTCAGCCAATAAGCCCCATGAGATGCCTTTTTATGAACAGAAAATATTTTTATAGTAGATGCCCTGCCATCAGGTCAAATTAACAGAGGGTTGCCAGCAAACATAGTAAATAACGAACACAGTGACAATAAATTAATACTGACAGCATCTACTCCAGTAAATACAAAATATAGAACAGAAACGACACTGGTTCCCAGTTATATGAAGAGTGAAATGTAAGATCCTCTGATGTATTTAGAAGGGTTTACATCACTCAGGCCTGCTGTATCTTCACAAGTTACTGTTTCCATATGACTCCTTCAGGATCTCTACGCTCTTCTCAATAGAATCTTCTCCGGGTTGCTCCACTATCACAGGTGAAGATGCAAATCGCCCATGAGACATCTTTCAGCTCCGGTTCCTTGCGGCATCCGCACAGTGCCTGCCATCTTACTCGGGTTTCAGAGAAAAGGTAAACAACGATAAGCTTACACGTCCAGCGCCGCCCTTAGAGCGGGGCAGAGGGTCCCTCGGCATTACAAATGAAGGTATCGGGGGAGGCTCAGAGAGGAAGGTGTGTGGGGGGGGGGATCCGTGTGATTTATAATCTTTGCGGATGGGTGGGGGACAGCGAGGGGAAGGTGGGGGGGGGGGGGCGGGCTGCTTGTTTTATTTATTACCTAAACTGTGACAGGGGGCCTTCACTAAATTAAGAGGTTTAGGGGGTTAAGGGGTAAGGACCTTTGTAAGGTATTTTGGGGGCTGGGAGGGGACTGGCTCGCTGCTATTTTCTCGATTTTTGCTTCCTAATGACGGCGCTTCTTAGCCGGCTATCTTTTGATGATATCCAGTTAAGTGGTATGTTATCCGGCCACACAAGGATGGATAACTTAAAAAGTCTACCCAGTTATTTTCAAATGTATCAGGTTAGGTTTTATATAAAATATCCCGCTGAATATATGGGACAATTTATCCAGCTAATAACTCATCCACTAAATGGCCTCCCTATGAATCAGGCATGTAGTTCTCATTAGTGGATAAAAAGGTAGATTTTCAAAGATGCGTGCACACGTCCATGTGTGCACGGTTCCTGTCACGTGCAAACCGCGAGCATGTTCTAAAATCCGATACCCGCTCACACATGCGAGCCCAATTTTGAAATGGCGCGCACATGTGCGTGCGGGTTCCAACTCACGCACGCAATGGGGGGGTGGGTTATTTGAAAAATGTGCAGCAACACTATCGGGCCATTCCCAGTTCCCTCCCAGAATGCTCCATGCTCAATGTTGCAGGAGTAAGTTCTGTGCGCCAGCAGCCGACGCACGCTTCACTGGGACAGCGCAAAATGGCGGTCCTAGCCTGCCTCCGTCCCGCCCCTTTTGCTTTGAGCCGGTCTTCGGCGCACACGTGGAGATACGTGCTTGGCCAGGGCCCTTTAAAAATCCCCCACAGCTCGCATGGAGTCCAGCCACGCTTGTATCTCTGTGTTTTACGCGCGCCGGTATTTGAAAATTTAGCCAAAATTCTCTACTGAACCTTGTATTCTCAGAGGATAACTCCAAGTAACTCCCATATGCATGCATATATGAGTGTTCAGAGATCTACTACAATATTTTATTATCTGCACTAGATTATAAAATACACATATGTCTATCCCCTGCACACACATATATTTCATTGTGTGCAAATATCAGGAATGTATTGAAAGTGCGTATTTCTTCTACCTATTTTATAAACATATTCACTTATATTTTACACACGATAAGAATTAGAACTGTTTGCATAAAACACGTGGCAGTAAATATAGTTTAAAAAAAAATGTGTGCATAAATGAGATCACCAATTTCCGTTACGTCCACCGGTTCACCCAGTCCCTCTCCAGTTCATTGAGACTCTCCTAGTGCGTCACCCTGAAACCCTTAAGGGATGCCTACAAGGGATCTTTACATGTTCCTCCAATCAAATTTGTACACCACTCAAATATCAGAGACAGGACATTCTCTATCACAGGTCCCTCCATCTGGAACGCCATGCCTCCGGACCTCAGGCAGGAAACTTGCCTACCAACTTTCAAAAAGAAACTAAAGACTTGGCTGTTCTGCCGTGCCTTCCCCGCCACTAGCCCAACAAACTGACCTAGCATTGTCCCATCACTTATGTAAATAAACAAACGCTAAATTATGCTCACAAGCTATCATGAGGTCGGCTCCTTGCCTCCCTCCCATACTCTATGGAATTATAGTACTTTATCTTCGTTCTCCCTCTCTTTTTTCCCACTCCCAGTTAAGGCATCCTTGTTATAATGTAACTTTATGCTCCTTTTAAATTGTCTCTTGTTGATTGGTTGGTTATAGTTACTGCTTAGTTCGATGTAAACCGAGTTGATTTGATTTGTATCAAAGTCGGTATATAAAAGCCTTTAATAAATAAATAAATAAATAAATAAATAATAAAATTATTGTCCCCAGTTCACCCAGACCTCCCACCCAAGGTGAGCATAATATCAATTGTGCTAGATAATTAGCAGGTGTAAAATTGTGCAAATAAAGTGTCAAATGTCTTCACATAAATCTCTTTTTAAATTTATTTATTAAGCCCTTCCGGAGGAAGTGGTGAAGTCTAAAACTGTGAAGGACTTCAAAGGGGTGTGGGATAAACACTGTGGATCCATCAAGTCTAGAGGGCGTGAATAAAGAGGAGGCAGCAAAACACTGCACGGAGCGGCAGTAGCCACAGAGGCGTTCACAGAGCGGGATGCCAGTGGCCAGTGGTTGGTGTTCCGCCTTCACGGAGGGCTGCCATCTCCAAATAAAACTAAAACAAGAAACAAACAAACAAAGCAGGGGTGGGTAGGAGTATGGGGCAGGGGTGTGGCAGCTTGTTGCGGCGGTTGCTACCCCTGTTTGAGCTGGATGTTCACTGGGATGCGGATACGGCGCTGCTCTCTGCATGGTGGAGGGGTGGAAGGGAGTTGGGGCCGGAGGGTGCTGGAAGCCACTAGTGATGGGTGGGAGGGAGAAAAAGGGTGGGAAAAAAAAAGGGAAAAAAAGGGTGGAGGGAGAAAAAGGGTGGGGAAAAATAAATAAATAAATAAATGGATGAACTGCGTGGCTTGCTGGGCAGACTGGATGGGCCGTTTGGTCTTCTTCTGCCGTCATTTCTATGTTTCTATGTTTCTATATACAGTCGTTCAGACTGGCCATCACAACGGTTTCCATGTTTAAAACATAAATAACAATAAATTAAAGAGCAATTATTCCTAAAAATGGTAAATACAATAAACAGGTAAAACATAGTAAAATACAATCATATTAAAAGAAAACAAAATAAAATACTTAATGTACATGCTATAGATTTCTCCCTTTCAGTTGTTAAAAATTAAGTGCCTCGTGTTATATAAAAATAGTATAAAATAGCTCCAAATGCAGTTCCAAAAAGCCAGGTTTTCAAATTCTTTTTGAATGTTCCTCTTAGCTCTGCCCCAGGGCATCCCTTTTGTTGCACAAGTAAATGTGTGCCTGAAACCCAAACTGTACACGTACCTGACGTTTATAAAGTAGCATGTGCACGCCTGCAAGCTGCTTACGTGCGTAGATGCTCATTTTGAGGTGAATGTTAGAAGCCCGGTACGCGCATCAGTTGGGGGGATGTGCACACAAGTCGGGCTGACGCGTGCCAACCAAATTTTAAAAGCCGCCCAGATGCGCGCGTATCTCCCGCTGCAAGCACATTTCAAATGTTTTCCAAAAGAGGCAGGGCACGGGTGTTTGGGGGCGTGGCCAAGCGATGTGCACTTACGCGCCTGGCCGCACACCTGGGTCCAGTGGGGCGCAAGCTTCCTTGGATAGTAATGAGGTGCAAGTTAAAAGAGAGAGAGAGAGAGAGCCATTTCTCAGGGGTTTAAAGGGTCAGGGGGAAGTGCAGACTATCAAACCAGGGGGGTTTGGAGCACCCGGCTGTTAACTGGGTGAACTGGTGGATGAACTGGTGAAAGTGGCGTGGCTGCGCGCCCCTTTTATAATTCTCCCAACTTACATGGTAGAAGCAGGATGCACGCACATAAGCACGCGCCCACTTAAAATCGGGTGCACAAACGCAAGCGGTCAGGTTATTTAATAACATGTGTGCATATACACACGCAAGTTATAAAATGGCCACGTATCTTGGGCACACGTCGACGCACACGCACCAAACAGCACCCGCACGCTGGTTTGAAAGTTGCTGTCCCTTTTCTGCTTAACTCCTTTGAAAATTAACTCGTTAGCTTTTATCAATGTGATCAACAGCCTGAATTTACTTGTGACTTGATAGTAACATATATATATATATTTAATATACTATATAATGTATTTATTTATACACATATACTAGTTAAAAGTGTCCATTAAAATTGAAGGGCAAAAAAGGTCTGTCTCAACAAAGTATTCACTGTCTGCATGCACTATCTACATTTAGACCTTGGTTTTCAAAAGCATTTACATGCTTAAAATTGGGTTTTACACCTGTAAATGAACTTTATCCACATAAATGGGCATTTGAAAATTGCTACAAGTATATGCCATTGAATTGTTCATAGGATATTCGCCTGTAAGTGCACGTTAAGCGCATAAATGGCTTTTGAAAATGGCTAGGATAGTAGGTTACATTATGTGTGTGACTCCTTGGTGTGTGTGCTCTTTTCCTTGCGGACCTGCTGGAAGTGTCCGCCTTAAATTACGTCGCCATTATCCATGCCTATTGTCCCGTTAGTCATTGCGAAAGCATGAGGACACCAGAAGGACATCAGACCCTGCCTAACTTCTCCAGCAGTGGTCATTTTCCATGGGATTGGTAATTTATATAGAGAGGATAGATACAGTATATGGACATAAACGCACTGATCTTGTAGTGAAGCAACAATATTGTTGTTTATCCATAATATATGCAGGGACGTGAGGGAAAGAGAGTTTGAGTACTCACAAAAACTGATCTTCATGCTGCTGAAGTTTGGGTTTCATCTGTTGCTGAGTTTTTTTTTTTTTCATTTCCCCTTGGTCTATTACAACGGATTAGGCTCTTTAATTGACTTTTAAAAATCTGTAAGACATTGCATCCACCTTTTTTCTAATTGCCTGCTGATAACCCTGTCAAATGTAGTCTCTGTTGAAGAGTATATTTGTAGTCGCTGTCTTTGTTCAAGATAAATTCATTCCTGTTATGAATTCTTCACCAAAAAAAATTAATTAAAAGATTAGGTTGCCCAGGAAAAATGGGATTAGCTCTTAGAGAGAGAGAGACGCAGGGTGGACGATTACGAAGCGGTCGCATACATGTTTATAAATTGCTGCTTTGCTGACTGGAGCAGCCGTGATTCGTGTTTACAAGCTGAAATACTCTGCCCGGTGCCAATAAAAAGAAAAAAAAAACAAGAAATGGTGTCTGTAGGCCTTGGGTTTGTACAGAGTAAGTCATTCTTGCCAAGGAAATATAATGAACACAAATTGAATCTTAGTCTTCCTACAGCTGCAAAGCCACTGCAGGAGCAACTTAATGAGCTTCCCACCAATCAGCAGTGCTGCTCGCCAGGCGTTGCACAGGCCCGTAGTCCATGACTAGCACTAGCATTTCAGCTCATTATCTCATTTAACATACAGGCTGCAATCCCCATGGCAACCAGCCGGAGAACACAATGTTAGAAATCAGTCCAGGCCTTTTTTCATTTTTCTTATGACTTTTAGACCAGGGCTTCCCAAACCTGTCCTGAGGATGACCACCACCACCACTGCAGGTCGGTATAACACGATACTCACAATGAATATGTATGAGATCGATTTGCATACCCTGGAGGCCCAGTCACCCACAGGCTGATGCAATAAAATGCACTCAGTTGGACGTGTGTTTTGGACGTGCTAGACTAATGTGCGATGCAAGAAGGGGATTAGTGCGTCCTAAATGTACAGCCAAACAAATGTGTAGCTATTAGGGCTCATCACATGTAGATGAGGCTATTAGCTATTACCCTACGAAGCAAAAATTGCCGGTGGACCAACACACCCTTTTTAACGTGGCAAATTTAACACCAGCCCTGGAGGTGGCATTAAGTCATCCCACGAGTCAGGAGCACATGAAAAAAGCAAAACATGCTGGTCTCTGTGGTTCCTCCGGCAGATGGGCAGATTTTTAAAAAGGTGCGCACGGGGGTTATGCGCCTGGCCAGGTCTTGCACACATTTTAGAAGGGGCTCGGGCCGCGCCCATAACTCCTGTTATGCTCAGAAGTGCCGGGCTGGAGGAGGGGGCGGGGCTGGAGGAGGCCGGTACAGCGGCCATTTGCCGCTGTACCGGGGAAGGGACTGACGGCATGCACAGGTTGCTACTGCTCCAACAGAGCAGTAAGCAACTAAATAAAATTTTAAAAAGGTAGGAGAATAGGGTTTAGGGGGTGGGGAGAAGAGGGGAAGGGAGGTGGGGGTAGGGAACTGGAGAAGGCCGGATGCGTCGCCGCGCAAGATTTGCAAAACTGTACACCCCCACCCCCCCCCCCCCCATGTGCACGCAGCCCAACGATTTTATAACATGAAAAATTGCTGCGTCCGTGTGTGCGCACCGGGAAGTGCGCGTGCACCCTTCAAAATCTACCCATTGGTAAAACCGACGTGCTACGCTTATGAATGTCGGTATAAAAAAAGTTAGAAAGAAATAAATAAATAGTATCTTTGTCATTCTAAGTTCTGCTGCTTGCAGTGCTTAAAATTAAAGGAAGAATGAGAGGGTTCAATGACAAAAAAATATATATATATATATTTCTGGGTGCACAATGTACGCGCTGCAGGCATGCATGCATATTGAGTGCGTGCGAGTTATCTGCGGCGGGATAAAATGGACACTTATATTGAGCGCCCCGTTTCCCTAACCCGCACACGCGCCGCCGCAGCTCCTGGGCGCCCGATTGCTTTTGAGCGCTAGGGATGCCCGACGATTACCTGGCGCGTGCCTTTTTTTATGCGGCGGCCCATTTAAAATAAAGCATGGTGCGCGCCCACCCAGGCGAGGTGGAGGTGCGTGCATTAGGAAAACGGGCGCTCGATTACTGGTGCCCGTTTTTACCGCACGTAATATCGCATCGGCCCCCCACGTGGGGTCAGCAGGAGAGGTTTGGGAAGCCCTGGTTTTGACTGCCTTCCTAGTCACGTTGCCAGGCTTCCTCATCCAATTAAATGTTAAATGTCCCCAGCCAAGTAAAATTCATTGTTTTGTGATCACAGTTTTCAAAGTAACCTGGAAGTAAAGTTACCACGCCTTCTCCCATGATGGCGATCAAATCATAAGCTGGATGGTTAGGGATAGCCTATTTTAAAAATAAACATTTCCATGAAGAATTCCTTGCTAACTGCTGATCTTCTTTTATCTTGCACATGCTTTTTCTCCCCGCAGCATAAGTATACAGAGAAATACTAACTAATGTATTTTTTTGTACCCTGCACTTTGTAAAAGGCCCTTCCAGTTAATGACCACCTGCTCCGACTTGGCAGGGACGATCTCAAACTGGATTACGCTGCCCGCAATTGAAAACGAAAACATGCAGAGCATGAGAGAGGGGGGGAGGTCTTATTTCCACAGGAACAATCTCCAGACTGGCCTGCAGCTGCAGGAAATGTGGACAGTAGGACGCGAAGCTCTAGCGCTGGAGCAACAGAACACAAACCAGAAAAGGCGCCGTTGAGGCCTCAGAGAAGCTTCATGGCTTCCAGTTTCTAATCTTAAGTCCAGCCTTGTTTTACAGAGAGACAGAAACACACAAGTGAGGAAATCATTAAAGATCAGGCAATAATAAAACACCATTAACCTCCAAGATCAGCGAGGTCCGCACAGTGTGGTTTACAGGATAGCCCTTCAGTGCGTCATGCTCGTTTGGTGGACACTAGGGAGCGAGTATTCTCGGTGACAGCACCAACATTGTGGAACTCTTTACCGGTCGATTTGCGGCTGTCTGACTGTGCAAAATCATTTAAAAGCATGCTTAAGCCATTCTTTTTTTCAACTGACATTTCCAGATGCTTGATTGTTTTCTGTTCAGGCAAAGGAACTGAGTTATCTTCTTTGCAGCTGTTTGGCGAGTTTGTTTGCTCAGACTTGAGGTTATGTTAGTTTTGTTGTTTTATGTTGTCCCTGATTTGATTTTATGTATGTTTGTCCGTACGCCACTGGGGGCCTTTTGGCATAAGCAAATTGTAAATTAATAAACTCAGGAGAGAGCTGCTTATAAACCCTTTCCAAGGGGATGGCTATTCCAACACCCTCAAAGGGAGAGGCTTCATGTGATGGCTCCTCTTATTTATTCTCTAACCTAAACTGCTCTAGCTACGGTAGTTAAACTAGGGCCACTAATGGTAATGAGACCGAAGGGCCCAGTGCTTTTGTATTACTACTCAAGAACTTCAGCCTAAGTTACAAGTGCAGGACCTCTTTTGGAGCACACTACAAGAATGAGTGTTTTGGAGCAGAAGGTTAATGCATTACAGGCGGTCAATATCTGTTTCTAAAGATATCGTGGCCCTGTGGGGTAAAGTCGGGTGAATCAAAAACTCCAATAGATGGTACAACTTAAGGTTCCTTAATGTTCCCAAGTCATCACTGGCTTTACCTCTTGACATGTTTAAAAAACTTACCAGTTAAAGCCATTTCACCAATGCGTAGAGCTTATTATCTTCCGGAGGGTGAAGCTAGGAGAATAAAAATGATGGGTCCACAGCAGAGGCATCGTTAGATGATTTAAAGACTCAGGACCGGCATGAGCAATGCAAAAAACAACAAAGGGACTACCTTACACCGTGGAAGATTTTATTAGAGATACCACGGTGTAAGGTAGTCCCTTTGTTGTTTTTTGCGTTGGCTACGTGGGACCGCCTTCCGATTTGTTTTATTGGACCTTCCCGGCATGAGCAATGACAGGGTATCCAAAAATGAGAACTGAAGTCGAGCCCTGCAACAAACCCGTGGCTGACCCAGCTTGCTACTCGCCACCATGTTCCCCTCCCTGCCACAGAAAGTGTGATCCTCCCCTGTCAGCAAGAAAAGAGTAACGCTTTTCACCTGCATCTACCTGCTGACTTCCCTTTGTCATATAAAGCATGGGAGGGTTAGGGGCAGCAGGTTTCACAAGACTAAGGGGGACACTGTTAGGCTTTGCCTCTAATACAACAATTTCCAGTTGGTCCTCGAGACACACCTGGAGCAGTCTGGTTTCAAGATATCCACCGTGAAGATGCATGAGATACAATATGCAAAAATATTTCATCCATATTTAATGTGGATATCCAGGAAACCAGTTCGGTCAGGGGCGCCTCGAGGACTGGTTTGGGGAATCCCTGATATAGTATTTCCATCAGGATCTGCCTGAACCGGCAGACAGCACAGGAGAACGTATAGGGCAGCAAACTGCAGGGGGTGACAGAAATAAAATACCCCACAGGCCTCCTATGCTGCTGGCAATAAAATCTGTGCATGTAATTTTCCAATCCCATCCTAAACACGTCCCCAGAAATTCCTCCCCTCGATACAGGCCAAACGTAGGCGTGCGTTAGAATCTTGTGCTTACTCATAGCTGGAGTGAGTGAAGGCAATTTTCAGACAGACCAATATCCCCAGGTTAACTTCTGTTTACCTGCTTAAATGGTTTTGAAAATTACTCTCCCCAAATATCAAAATGATTTCCCTTGGTGTTCGAAAACACTTTGCAATGTGGAGAGGTCACTTACCCTTCATGCGTGCTTCTTGTTTTTTTTTTTTATAATCAAATTTTATTGGGAACCCAATTGCAATTCATCGCATCCGTTACAGCGAAAAAAATCAACAGCTGAGGCTGCATCAACAACCCTTCTGTTCCCACTGTTGTAACCATTAGATCTCACCAAGCAGCAGTGTGCAGCGCTACCACTGGACTTATAAGACAGATTCACTGTATAAATCCAGCAACCATCATACTGCACCAGGTTCCCGTGTGTGTATCGGGTAACCTAAAGAAGCTAGAGATGCTTCAAAGTGCTAGATATTTAATCATCGGTTGCTTTAGGATTTTATGTCACTTATAAAGCTGGACTTTAACTCAGCTAATTAAAGTTAGTTAGATACTTAACTTGTGTATGACGACAGAGGACTGTACTCTGTATTTAAATGGTATCCCATGACACTATTGTTATCCCTGCTGTGACAGGAAGATTTTGCAAATTCAGCACTGGTCACAGACACTGATTTGCATGTTCATAAATTTTCCGCATTCACAAGCTTGCTGCACCCCTGAGGAAGGAAGAGATTCCGAAACCCTGCAGTGTCGGGCGTTCTTGACAACGAGCGGCAATGAAGACCTGAAAGGAACCCTTTGACAGGACGTCCATTTAAATAGCCCTAATCGGCACATTCAAACACGTCCCTGAAAGAGACCTTTCCCTCCGACTATAGTTCAACGCGGTATTCGATAGCATTTAAATACAGAGTACATTCCTCTGTCATCATACACAAGTTCAGTATCTAACTAACTTTAATTAGCTGAGTTAAAGTCCAGCTTTATAAGTGACATAAAATCCTAAAGCAACCGATGATTAAATATCTAGCACGTTGAAGCATCTCTAGCTTCTTTAGGTTACTCGATACACACACGGGAACCTAGAGCAGTATAATGGCTGCTGGATTTATACAGTGAATCTGTCTTATAAGTCCACTATATGGTGAGAAATAAGTGTATATTTTGCATCACATTGTTTTTCTCACAATAAGAGGTTCTTTCTTACATAGCACTACCACTGGGCCATCACGCCAACGCAGCTGCACGCTATTTATTGTAAAATATTTTAACGTTCCAAAAATAATTATGTATTAGGCCCAAAAAGGAATAGGAGCCTGAGGATACAAGCAAAAGAGACAGTACTAAAGCCATGAAACTGCGCTTTAACGTTGAACTTAGTCTCCATTGGAAAGATGACCATACAGTCTGGCACAATTGTCAGCTTGTGGTCAGAAAGGACCAGGACCAGACTAGTATATGTCAGGAAGCTTATGCGCTGATTGCAAAAAAGGAACAATCTTGCACTACACACGATCCCATCAGCCTGGTTTCACTCAGTTCTTGTAGTGGTGTGTATGGCAGAGCAAGGGAAAAGCCACCTTCCATCACCGCATACTTTTCAAAAAGAAAACAAACCACAGAGTTGCGGGATACCCAAGGGTCTGGGAACAAATGTTTCTTCTCTAAAAAAAAGGTAAGTTTGGAGAGAGGAGGTTTTCAATCGATTTACATTCAGTTAACATTAGTATATCATTGCATTACTCACACCTCTAGACATAAGATAGAAGTACAAGGAGGAGTTGTAAATACAAATGATGATAAAGGCAGCAATAATGTTTATAAAATTCAGTAAGGGGATTCTGCAGAGTAGAAAAAAACTCCAAGTCTATATGCTGGTTTTATTCAGGAAGGCAAAATCACACTCACTTAGTCCCAGGTCTAAGTCCCTGTACAGTCCAACAGCCCCAGGATGTAGATTTTCCGAAAGAGGAAGAGGATAGACCTGCAGGGCCCAAGGTGCAGGGAGTAAACCTCTTCTGTGGGCATCAGTCTCAGTCAGTGTCGTGTAGATGGATTTGGGTGCTAAAATGAATAGTCTGGAGGACAGTCTGAATGTTTTCCAACTTTATTTTATTCCTAGAGATCTTCAAAAGTAATGATTTGGCACGATAGACATTGGATCATGGAAGTTACCAGAGAATTTAAAGTTGTTCTCCAAATACCTCTCTGTCTGTGAAAGAGTCCCTCAGCATCAGTGTCCTGAAATGGTCTCATCCTCCAGAGCTTGGCATGGTTAGCATCCCAGGTGGGCAGAGGTCTCTCAGATGTAATAGAATCCCTTCCCCAAACAATACCTGAGGTCTTGATGTACTTGAGATTCTTCAAACTCCCAAATCTCCTCTCTTCCTCCAGTACAGAGACTCCAGTTGGGGTCTCCAGGTGGTAATTTGAAACCTTTCAGAATGAAAGGTCCAGATAGCATGGAAAAAATAACTTCTTTTTTCCTCACTCTTGGGCAGGAAGGGCAAAAGCAAAGTGAAATCCAAAAAAGGAAAAATATCTTCATTAAAGTACTCAATCACCCAAAATAATGTCACCTCTATCCATCCAGATGGTATGAGATGGAACAGAAAAGCTTCTCTCATCCTAGTCATTGGCAGAAGCAGGGGGATTTTCCCTCTTCGAGACCAGGCCAGGGGATCTAGGAAAAACACCAAGAAGCAAAATGCAAAAAAATTCTTCACTGCAAAAAGCCTGAGGCAACTTCACCTAGCCAGGTTGTGGACTGGGAAGGTATACTGCCTCTTTCCTATCCCATGAATTCAAGGCTGGGTGGCCTAGCCCACCAGGAAAAATCATTGCCTCACCTTAGAACTTTAAGTGAGAATGCCACACTGATCTCCTACTCTGCCAGGAGCTCACCCTTCCAGCCAACCTCAAAAGCGGTGCTCCTCTCCCAATTCCATGTCTTAAGACTAGAGCCATCAGGTGGAGATCCTATGGGGGTTTCTATACTACCAACCCTTGGATCTAAGGTATTGCCCTTCACCTTCTGGGACATGGAAATATCAACAATATTAATTTGATCCTTTTGTGTCATTTCTCCTATGAAACTAAGCCCCCCCCCCCCCCCAAAAAAAAGAATGAAAATGTATGCGTTATTATGTGCTATTAGTAGAGTACATACCTTGTAAAAACATAGGCAAAAAGAAACAACTGAAGAAAATGATATGCATGGGAAAATGAAACAAGCTCGTCGTAAATCCAAAATGAAACTGCATAATGGCATGGAATAATGTTTTCTTCCATGCATACTCCTACTCTGGGACCAAACTAGTCTTAAAGAGCTTGCAGTTTAAAATATATTCCCTTTTACCTAGAGGAAACCTCCAATGAAAAGAGAAAAAAAAGAGAAAGGCAAGGATATAATGCCAAGAGGGGAAAGGAAATGGAAGTGTGAAAAATACCTTGCACTGAGAATTACTCTGTTTTGGATTAAGTGAACGCTATTGTTCATCATCCGGAGAAAAATACTTGAATCTCTAATCCCCTAGTGCTATTCATCAGGGGCTGCTCTGCTCAGGCACTTAACTGAATCGTTTTTTAGATGCATTCACTAAACTGTAGTCGCTTTGCCGGCTAATGTATACAGCAGAGAGCATTGCACTAAATACCCGTCAAAGGAAGGAAGCCGCGTACCTGCAGACCAAACGCACCATTCCTGTGCCACAAATCAAAGCATCTGGATAAGAGCCTGTCCTCTTCCAGGACTTGTCTGAACATAAATAATGGGGCAGAGCCCACGCAGGAGAAAACGCTGCAGAACAATGGATTGCACAGTGCGGGCTACATTGAGCTTTTCTTGGGTCAACTTTGAAAAGGATTTGATTTGACTTTCACACATAATTAAGGCAGACTGACTCCTTGTACAGCTCATTTCAAAAGCATTTGGAGCCCAAATGGAAATGCTTTGCAAAGACAAATCACTGTATAGGAGTCCGTACTTAAACTACCTTCTTCTAGGGGTTATAAACTAGTCAGAAACATACCAAAAGATTCAGAATATGGGGGCAGTTTCAGGTGACAGGTGTAAGAAAAGCCTTCAAGAGGGGGTGGACAAGACTGAGTGGGGGTGTTTCCAGCTCACCCTGCTGCCGCCATCATCACTCAGGCTTTGGACCTCAACATTGGAGGAGGACCTCTTCCCCCCCCCACCCTCAGCCAGCCCTCTCATTGGGCGGGGGGAGAGCACACACACACACACACACACACACCACTCGGCGTCCTGTTTTGCACAGCGATGGACCTCGGTGCAAGATCCCTGGGTACCTTTGCAGTTCCCCCTTGAAAATTAGGTACAGGGCACGTGGCCACAAAAGGACTCGTGGACCTTGATCCCGATGTTTCCGTGGGTCACCTCACACTGCGCCTAGTTATGAAAATGCAATCTTGCACGTACATTTTCATTCCTGTTTGTTTAGCTGCCTGGTAAAACTTTTGCCGCTCTGAAGAAGAGTGCAATTCCATGCCCAAGGGAATCAGGCTAAGTAACTGCTTAGTTATGAATCAATTTAACAAAACGTTTTGAAAGAAACAATAGTAGCAGAGAATAAAATTAGAGGATGGTTTGGGTTTTTTTTAGGTTTCAGAGTAGGCCAGCTTAAAGATCTGTCTCTTCTCTGGACCAATTTGTTCCAACGAAACTGGTGAGGAAGTTAGCGAAAGCCGTTTCTGCAGGCGAAGCAATGGTTTTCCCCCACGGAAATGGGCAACTTGATTACTGCCCAACACAGAGGCCCGGCAGAAAGCACACACACACACGTGTCAACAGCCTGCAGACTTTTCCCGTGGATTTCTGAACGGGTTCCTAAGGCATTTCGTCGCACTAACCCCCATTTTGCATCGGGGGGTTATGGACACACCTCCAAAACACGCATCCAACAGTGTGTTGAGCCGTGAGCTGCGGTCAGTGCATGGTATTGCATTGGCCTGTATGACAGGTTGACCTCACATCCGGTGGCCTGAAAAATTAAAATTGGGATCGCCTCTGCGTAGTGTCGGTAATAGACGAGGTGTTTATTTTTTAGTTAATATTGCTTGTTTATGTTGTGGATCTAATATTGTAAATGTCATTTTATTGACCCTTGCTTTGATTTAATTGTAGAAATGTGGTCAAAGAAATGAATAAAGTAACCTATGGCAGCTCAGCATTGTCTGTGTGCTGCCTGTGCATTAGATGCCACCGATTCTGTGAGGTGAGACTGAAATACAAGGAACCAGAGAGAACGAGAGGCACGTGAAAGGCCGGTCAGCTAGGCAGCAGTATGACATTACAGAGAGTCCTTTTCAAAAGCCATATCCATGATAGAAATGGGCTGGTTAAAAGCAGCCCGCCCCTGCACACCAGTAAAAGTACATCCACAATGACAGTATGTATGTACCGACCTTTACCCGCTATTTGAAGGATCATTTCTGTGGATGGGGTGTAGATCGGGCTTTGGGATTACTCCTGCATTTTCAAAGGTAGGCACTGAATTGAATTCTTTCAAAAAATACCCCCCAAAAAACCTATGCACACATGGTAGCAGGTAAACCATGTGCAAGCAGCTTTTCTGGATATTACTTTCAAAGGAAAAGTATCCACAGACTTTGCAGCAATGCACGCCTCAGAAATAGGTGTGCTAGAACTGGATCAGATTCAGACAGCTGGGGGAGTTTAAATATTTTATTCCGATTTCTTGCTCAGCACCTTGACGAGGTGATGTGTGAGCATGTAATGGCTTCAAAGGATACTTGTGCACATGAAAGTTCAAAAGCATTGCTTTCAGCCCTCTGGCTATTTATTTATTAATATTTATTTATACAGCATTTATTTATTAACTGCCTGTTCCAAAAAAGGCTCCAAGGGGTGGACAACAATAGCTAGAATACAGATATAACTAAAGTACTTTGAAACGTTCCTCGCATTAAGAAAGGTTGGAGGAAGTCAAAACGATTACCAGCATGGTTAAAAGGTGAGGTGAAAGAGGCTATTTTAGCCAAAAAAAACATCCTTTACAAATTTGAAGAAGGATCCATCTGAAGAAAATAGGAAAAAGCATAAGCATTGTCAAGTGTAAAACACTGATAAGACAGGCGAAGAGAGAATTTGAAATGAAGCTGGCTGTAGAGGCAAAAACTCATAATAAAAACTCTTTTAAATATATCTGAAGCAAGAAATCTGTGAAGGAGTCAGTTGGACCGTTAGTTGACTGAGGTTAAAGGGGCTGTTAGGGAAGATAAGGCCATTGCACAAAGACTAAATGAATTCTTTGCTTGTGTGCTTACTAATGAGGATGTTGGGAAGATACCAGTTCTGGAGATGGTTTTCAAGGGTGATGACTCAAATGAACTGAATCAAATCACTGTGAACCTGGAAGATGTAAGCCAGACTGACAAACTAAAGAGTAGCAAATCACCTGGACCAGATGGTATGCACTCCAGGGTTCTGAAGGAATGCAATTTCAGATCTATTTGTTAAAATTTGTAACCTATCATTAAAATCATCCATTGTACCTGAAGACTGGAAGATGGCCAGTGTAACCCCAATATTTAAAAAGGACTCCAGGAGTGATCTGGGAATCTATAGACAGCCAGGTGAGCCTGACTTCAGTGCTGGGAAAAATAGTAGAAACTATTCTAAAGATCAAAATCACAGAGCATATAGAAAGACATGGTGTAATGGAACACAGTCAGCATGGATTTACCCAAGGCAAGTCTTGTCTCACAAATCTGCTCCATTTGTTGAAGGGGTTAATAAACATGTGGATAAAGGTAAACTGGTAGATGTAGTGTATTTGGATTTTCAGAAGGCATTTGACAAAGTTCCTCATGAGAGGCTTCTAAGAAAACTAAAAAGTCATGGGACAGGAGGTGATGTCCTTTCATGGATTACAAACTGGTTAAAAGACAGGAAACAGAGAGTAGGATTAAATGGTCAGTTTTGTCAGTGGAAAAGGATAAACAGTGGAGTGCCTCAGGGATCTGTACTTGGACTGCTGCTTTTCAATATATTTATAAATAATCTGAAAAAGAATATGATGAGTGAGGTAATCAAATTTGCAGTTGATACAAAATTATTCAGAGTAGTTAAATGACATGTGGATTGTGATAAATTGCAGGAGGACCTTGCGAGACTGGAAGATTGGGCATCAAAATGGCAGATGAAATTTAATGTGATAAGTACAAGGTGATGCATATAGGGAAAAATAACCCATACTATAGTTACACAATGTTAGGTTCCATATTAGGAACAACTATCCAGGAAAAAGATCTAGGCATCAAACTGGATAATAGATTGAAATCATCAGTTCAGTGTGTTACGACAGTCAAAAAAGCAAACAATGTTAGGAATTATTAAGAAGGCAATGGTTAATAAAACGGAAAATGTCATAATGCCTCTGTATCGCTCCATGGTGAGACCGCACCTTGATTATTGTGTTCAATTCTGGTCACCACATCTCAAAAAAGATATAGTTGCAATAGAGAAGGTACAGAGAAGGGCAATCAAAATGATAAAGGGGATGGAACAGCTCCCCTATGAGGAAAGGCTAAAGAGGTTAGGGCTGTTCAGCTTGGAGAAGAGACGGCTGAGGGGGGATATGATAGAGGTCTTTAAGATCATGAGAGGTCTTGAACGAGTAGATATGAATCAGTTATTTACTCTTTCAGATAATAGAAGAACTAGGGGGCACTCCATGAAGTTAGCATGTGGCACATTTAAAATTAATCGGAGAAAATTATTTTTCTCTCAACACACAATTAAACTCTGGAATTTGTTCCCAGGGGATGTGATTAGTGCAGGTAGTGTAACTGGGTTAAAAAAATTTGGATAAGTTCTTGGAGGAAGTCCATTACCTGCTATTAATCAAGTTTACTTAGGGAATAGCCACTGCTATTAATTGCATCAGTAGCATGGGATCTTCTTAGTGTTTGGGTAATTGCCAGGTACTTGTAGCCTGGATTGGCCACTGTTGGAAACAGGATGCTGGGCTTGATTGATCCTTGGTCTGACCCAGTATGGCATGTTCTTATGTTCTTATATTCTTTTCCATTCAAGGGTTACTTTGAGTGTCTCTATCTGCTTTTCCTCACAACTCCAGATTTCAAAGGGTACTTCTCTAAGGGGCTTTATTTTTTTTTTTGGCTGTTTGCCTACTTTAGTGTAGTCCCCTATTTTGAATCTCCACACTAAACACCACTGAAATGGGATGGGGATTTTGGCAGGTATTTGCTTTCTCCGGCAATGTAAAGCCTGCTCAAGATGGCTCTGTCGCCTTCTCTGTTGACGCTCGTTGATCACCAGCTACCTCTTCACCAGAACTCGTAGTACCCAAAGGGCTGCAGAGAAGGCGGTTTACCTGTTGCTTGAAAAAAAAAAAAAAAAACTTCTCCAAACCAGGGTCTATTCTATAGCTCTGCAGTCCAAACCACATCTGAGCCAAAATGATAGCTGCAAGAGCCCTGAATGCTAGGACCAGCGCTTACAGGTTTCCGTTGTACATTTTTGTGGCTAACATGGAACTGTATCGACTCTGAAACATGTATATTTGTTAACTTAAGTTCCATGTACTGTATTTAGTGGGCAGCTCTTGGGTGTCGTATTTCCAGCGAAATGTTCTGGTTGAAAGCATTTTGCACTCCATTTGGAGAACTTGCTAGCAAGAAAAGAACAGAAACTCTTTGTGGATTTCCATTTTTTTGACATTGCACAGATTTGTCCACAGTATTTCACATTTTTTACCATTGTGCGTTATTATAACTTGTCTTTACAGGACATCCTTGGTGCACTGTTTGATTAAAATCTAGGAAAATGCTTAACCACTGGTCAAATGGTCAGAAATAACAATTTCTAAGACACTTGTCCATTAAATTAATTTGTCTGTTGTCTCATAGGATGACCCAATATAATATAAGAGTTTACCCAGAGAGTTTACTCAGTAAGTCCAGAATATAGATGTAATATTGGTGCGCTGTCATTCTGGAAACAATTCCCACAAAACTGGTATGGAGTCTGACTTCAACAGAATTGGCCTAGACGCAATCCTTGTCAGTATTAAGAGACCAATGGTACGAAAGTGTGCTTAAACTCACAGAGTACGTAGGTAAAATGTGCCGATAAGAGTGTGTAAACTAGATATTTGTACATCGACCATACTTAAAGAGGTCCATATTCTCTTCACTGAGTATTGGGCAAGTTATTAAGCTAACATTAGCCGGATAACTTTTCTCGTATTTTCAGCTGAATAAATGTCCTGCTGAATATGTTTGCTTGAAGGTGAATTTTAAAAGTCCGACGTGCGCTGAAATTAGGGGATACGCGAATATGTTGGGCCAGTGCATGCTGAGTGGATTTAAAAAGCCGGCCGAATACGTGTTTACTTACTGCTGCGCGTGCAAACGAAAGGTTTTTAAAAATGGGCAGGGCATGGTCTGAGCACGGCATGGACATTCCAAGATTGAACCGTGAAATGTGTGTGTAAAGATTTGCACGCACTCGCACGCACCAGGGTCCCCTTCTGCATAACTTTACTTCTGTTATAGATGGCAAGTAACTTCTAAAACAAAAAAATGTAGGCAGATCAGTAGGTTTTTAAAGGTCAGGGCTAACAAGGGAGAAGGGAGGCTATTAAACTAGGAGGGATTGGAAGTCCTATCCCTGAACTGGGCAGGAACTGGGAAAACATCCAAGGGCACAGGCGCGCATGACTATTAAAATTGCCCCACTTACACGGTAGAAGTGGTATTTGTGCACACAGGCATGCATCCACTTAAAATTGTGCACGCGATCACATGATCAGGCTATCTTATAACATGCACACATATATGCGCGTATGTTATAAAATGGCCGTGTTCCTGGGTGCGAGCCAAATAGCACAGATGCCCTATTGGGCCTTTCACACCTACACACGCCCTGCCCTACATCTCCTAATTAGAAAAAAAGTCCATGATCACTGCTGGCTGTTGCCCACCCCCACACACACACCCCCACACACACCCCCACACACACCCCTTCATCAAGTTATAATCTATTATAGCAGGCAGACCCTCACCCCCACCCCCCACAATCAGGCCGATGCAATACCTTGCGCTCAGGCTAGCACACTGGTTAACCCATGGTTGGATGCGTAAATTCATGTTGATGAGGCTGTTGGGTATTACTCGCCCATGTAAAAAATAAATGGGTGCCCGACGCGCACATTTTTACTCTCAAAAAATTAACGCCTGCCCCAGAGCAGACGTTGAGGAGCCCCTAAAGTTAACAGCCTTAGTTCCTCCGACTTAATATCGTGGTGATATTAAATATCAAATAAATAAATAAATAAATTGATGTGTCTAAATTGGTGCATTTTAAAACATATGAGCGTGAGTGAAATGACCAGTTTTACCGATTTAGTCCACCAGTTTGCCCAGTCCTTTTCCAGGTCGTTGAGAGCCTCCTAGTTTTTCACACGGAACACCCAGACCTCCCACCCAGTCAATACTACACAATAAATGCATTTAATATCAGGCCCCATAATTGAGCAGGTGCAAAAAAATATGTAAGCAAGCTGGAAACTGTACGTTGTACGCGGGTGACTGTGGGCCCCACCTGGGAACGCCCTTAGACCACGTGAAAGTGAAAACGCACGGATATTTTGGACTTTTATAAAATATGGAATAGGCTAGCTACTGTCCAGGCCCGATTTTTAAAAAGAACTTGCACGCTTAAAATTGGGTTTCACACATGCAAATGCACTTTTTACCAGTGTACGTGGGCTTTTGAAAATTGCTACAATATATGCCATTGAATTGCCCATAGGCTTTACCCGTTGGTTCACTTTACGCGAGTAAATGGCTTTTCTTCTATTTATGCACGTAACTCCTTTTTGAAGGTTCGCCTGCAGGTGTGTGAATGCTGATTTTTCCATTGCAAACTCACTTTCTAGGCAATTCTGCCCCTTCAATAGCCCAGAGCTCTGACGTTTGCTTTTTGCAGCTGCTCCTGTTTCTCTTTCTTCCAGCTTTTGGCAGGCTCTCTTTGCGCATACCTTCCAGATTTAAAGACAGGGGGGGTTTTTTGGCATCAGAATAGCAGTATATTATCTCCCCTTTTATCTTCAGGGGTCCTCTTACTTTTTTTTTTTTCCATTCGTTTCTGTGCTCTGTCTCCTGCTGCCGTGGGGCCATGAGCAGGGTCAGCCCGGCCGACAGCTGCGCCAGGCGCGTTGCCTCCCGCTCGCTCTGCTGTTCGGAAACACCACTGGCTATGGGGGGAACAAGCTTCCCAAGATTTTCCAGTTCTTAACATTTAGTGCTTTCGGGCAAAAGCCCACACAGTTGCTTTTCGTAGACGTTTTTATCTTGTCCAACTTTTTTCATGAATTTGCCCCCAACCCCTGAAGTTGCAAGAAAAACAAAAATCCTCGGGTATAAAAAAACATGCTTTACCTAAAATATGAAGGGAAGAAGCAGCCTGCAATGGCTTTGAGATGCATATTCAGGATTTGCCTGCTCCACCCCAGGTTTTGTGGGCAGCGCCCCCTCGCTGCCAGGAGCCAGAGGGTACTCAGTTCCACCCAGGCAGACCTAGAAAGCAGGAAGCCTCTGCCCTGACTCTCGGCTCTGTTTCTTGTTTCAAGAAATCTGCTCCATTGCCATCTCCAGCCTGGGGCTTGATTTTCCTGAAACCCACAGGGGCCACAACACGGTCGTGAAGGTTATTTTGCAATTTTTTTAATTTTTTTTTTCAGTTCTACTTTCGCCCGCAACGTCAATCTGCTCCTTTGAATCAGATCCACTTTTGATATGCATGCAAAGTATGGGGGTTAAGGGAGAAATAAAGAACATGACCTTATCGCATTGGTCCTGAATAAACAGTGATTCAGCAGCAGATCAGAGAGCTCCCGCCAGGCGGAGGAAATGCCAGCTGAGAATAGGAGGCTCCTAGGCCCCATTCCACAAGCACAGCAAATGTTTTTGCAAATGCTCCCTCTGCCTCCCCCCACAACATGGAGCTGGCTCGTTCAGATCCTCCTTTTCCCTTCAGTGCTTTCTTAGCTTCAGCTGTTCCCACCTCAATGCCCCATTTGCTTGGCAAATTATTTGCTGCTGCTTTGCTCATTTTACAGACAGTAAACGGGCAAGACAGGTGTCTGGGGGGGGGGGGTCCCCTGTGCTGGGATCTGGCATTTGCTTCCTGAGATTTCCATCACTAGAGGCCCTGACACGTGGCAGTTACATAGATCTGCTGGGAACATGCCACCATTACATAGATCTGCTGGGAACGTCCTACCATTACATAGATCTGCTGGGAACGTCCTACCATTACATAGATCTGCTGGGAACATGCCACCATTACATAGATCTGCTGGGAACGTCCTACCATTACACAGATCTGCTGGGAACATGCCACCATTACATAGATCTGCTGGGAACATGCTACCATTACATAGATCTGCTGGGAACATGCCACCATTACACAGATCTGCTGGGAACATGCCACCATTACATAGATCTGCTGGGAACATGCCACCATTTTTTTTTTAACGCAAACAGACCTCTTGCAGTACGCAGGGGCATTTGAATCTTATTAAAGAAATCTTCCCTTTACAGGTAGCTATAAAAAGAGTTTCACTGATTTGTGATTTCTAAGAGGTGAATCCAGGCCTTTAACCATTTTTTGTAGGTCAGACATGAGGCCATTGGCCAATAAAACTTTGCAAAAATACAAGGACATAGATAATTGATTTCTAAAATCGGCAGTCAGGACTATCCAAACTACCTGTAAAGATGGACACATGAAATGTTTCAATTTCCAGAAATGAAACTTTAACTGGGTGTACACACTCTGTACCTGTAAAGTAAGGACAACTGCCTATATACAAGGTTACAGCAAAATCTGAGATACTTGTTTTGGTGATTATATTATTCATGGCGCAGCCCAAGGAAAGTCGTTATTTGTATTGTTATTGTACAGTTTTCATACGATCCCATTTCACCTACACCTCCTTCTTGATTAGCAAGCTATGGTAGAGGAATATAAAATCATGACAGGTATGAAAAGATAAATAAAGAGCTATTATTCACTCTGTTTCTGGGATGTATTCAGCTGCTCCAGTTGCTAGGTACATCGCTCAGCTGAAAACACCCTGCTATTGGCCTCTCTCTCTGTCAATGTGCATGAGCAAGATTGTGCAGGCTTTAGCTTATTATCATTCCTTTCTGGGTGATGACACAACAGTCTCAAAATACAAGAACTAGAGAGTCACCTGACTCTTATGACAAAGGAAAGGAATTACTTCATCACACAGAGTAAAGTTAACCTGCGGATCTCATTACTGCAGGATATTGTGCAGACAAATATCATAACCAGATTAAATATACATATATATATATATATATATGAAAGATAGATTGATCATAGACCATTAAGTATAACAGTGAAGGCTGTCCCCGTAGGTTCAATGTATCCTTAATTAATGACTGCCAGAAAGTGGAAGGGCGTGACAGGACGTGGACTATCCATGTCCTCTTCTTCTTCCTCTCAGTATACATGACTCGCCAATAGACACAGGATGCTCGACTGGATGGACCCTTGATCTGACCCAGTTTGGAAGTTATTATCTCTGTTACAATGTAGGCTCATAAAATGTTAAACACAGACAAAAGTCCCTGGTTAGGTGTGATGGTACTCCATACGGTCTGGCTAGGGTCATTGAAAATCCGAAACAGGCCAAGTCGAAAATCAATGATCTGTACATGATGCTCCATGAACTTCTCAACCGGTGAAGCATGATAAGTTTCTGGGTTTGTGGTGTGTGGTTCTCAGAACTTGGCGGGTAACTCACAGTTCATTTGGGGAGTAATGGGGGAAGTGGCCAGAGCCGGAGGAACGTTGCGGTGCATGGAGAGAGGCATAACCAGGAGAAACAAAGGTGACAAAGCCTCTGTCCTGGTCACTGGCGACAACTCACCAAGAGGCCGATGGGGCAAAGGGGGGGAAATAGTGTTCGTTATTTACAATAACTGCACTATTTCATATTTTAGTGCATGAAATGGATTCTGCTAAATTTTTTTTTCCTTCAAATGTAGTAAAATTTTGCATGAAGTTTTATGCATGCAAAATTTCATTTAAATCAATAGTCAATGAGCTTCTGTGATGCCAAATTATACAAACCATTCATTAACTATTGCTGTGTAGTAAAACTACATTTACTTCACAAAGGTTTTCACACCCAACAGCTCGATGATGTTTAGTTATGTTTTTTGTGAAAAATGTTATAACAACATTTCACATTTATTTTTTTTTTAGCAGGTTTATTTGCATGTAAATCCAAGTAGAAAAATAGCATGCAAAAAAAAGAAAAAGGCAATTAGTATGTGAAAACTAGTGCTACTTAATCCATCAGATTCCTAGAATACTGTGTCCCATTCTAGAGGTTGTACCTCCAAAAGGATATAGATAGGCTACAAAAATGGTGCAGGGTCTACACCAAAAGCCCTTTGAGATGAGACTGCAGGCCAGGGGGGGATATGAAAGAGGCATTCGAATACCTGAAGGATATGCCAGGCACAAGAAGTAAATATTTTTCAGGGGAAGGAATGCTCTAGAACACGAGATCACAGCTTTTGACGGAATGGGTAGTGGATGTGTAGAATACATTCACAATGGAGGTGGTGGGGTTTAAAACCAATAACAGAATCCAGGAAAGCCCAGGATAAGCAAAGAAGATTCCTAGCGGCGAGGCAGTAAAGGGGAGGCCAGAAATCACCAAGGATCTGTGATATTCCTCCAGGGGTGAGGTAGCATGGACTGGATGGGCCTAATGCCCCTTGTCTGTTGTCCAAGGTACTCTGAGATCCATATTAAAAAAAAAAACAAAAAATAGAATGGGTAACTTGAATAAATGCCCTGCTGAATATCCCTGGCTACCTTTAACTAGATAACTTTAAAACTAACTGGCTATCTGTTCAATATATATTCTTTATTCTATATTCAAAAGAACAGAGCATGTTGGGTGGAGCTGCAGGCCCTGCAAATAAATTTCCAGCAAGAGGGTAGGAGGGTTCAGGGGGACTGTGGAGGACTGAGGGAGGGCTCAGGAATGGAGGGAGGAATTTTGGCAGTGGCGAAGGCTTTTTATTTTTTTTTTTATGAAATTATATTTATTTATTTTCATTTTGTTTTTAAAACAAAACAGGAAATTTTATTAAAATGGAATGAAATAAGGTTTCCAAAGATTTTTCTTTATCCAGATCAGGGTTTCCCCAAATCTGTTTTGATGACTCCACAGCCAATTGAGTTGTCAGGGTATCTAAAATGAATATGCATGAGATAAATGAGAATGTAGGCAAATTTATCATATGCGTATTCATTGTGGGTATCCTGAGTGAAAACCCAACTGGCTGTGGGGTCAACAGGACAAGTTTGGGAAACCTTGATTTAGATGCCTGTGATGTATTGTAGATTCCTTATAACTTTTCTAATTATTCATTAAAATAATTTCATGAAAATTTTCCTCTAAACATAACATTTAAAAAAAAAACTACATACACATATTTTGGACACATGGTAGAAGACACAAAAAGGGGTTGTATGAGCACAAGTTTGAAAGGTGTCAACAGCAATGCTAATCGTCAAGGCATCAACCATTCACGCATCTTTCATAGACATTCATAATTCAATCATCTTAACGAAAAAAACCTATCTAAAGTGGAGCGTATCTCACGTTACTTGCCTTATGCTTGGAACAGAAATGGCTAGACATTCAGAGTGAAAAGGCTTGTCCTTGGAAAATGTAAATATCAATAGAGTAACAGGATTGAGGGTGGATGTGATCGTCCAGGGAGGGGAGAGAATGGAAGGGAGGGAGGGTGCTGGGAAATTCAGTGTACGCCCTTTGCTTTTCCAACTCCATACAGTGTGTGAATGTATGTGTATGTCCGTTTGTACCTTTTATTGTACTTCCTGGTCCCCTCCTGCCATATATCTACGTTAATTATATTGAATAATATTCCTGACATACAAACCAAAACATTTTACATTGTATTAGAAGATGGTTTTCTGCATCCTTGGTTTTATTGAGATGTAGATAGTGTCTTAAGCAAAATGCATGTCTAGTAGCACTATAGAAATGAGAAGAAGGAACAATACTACTTCATTGCTATCAGAAATATACGTGGAAAGCAAACTACATAGTTGCATTGCTAAAATTCTATATATGAAAGTTATTTTATCGTTTGTTTTGTTTTTTTAAAGAGCTCTACCAAAGGTGCACCAAATGCAGCCCAACACCCATGTCTTCAACTTAAACTCCGAAAGGAAAATAAGTTGCACATATCCCTGAGCTGGGCAGTCAAATAGAGAACAAAGTCAGGGAAGATCAGAGGGCATGAAAACGAGAAGAAAGGAAAGATTTAGAACATCAACTGCAGGTTGGAGAGAGAGTGAGCAGAGGAGCTTGGAGGGAAGTTTTGCACAGGAGAGTGGAAGCTGGGCCATGAACATGAGAGGCAAGTTGGTCTCCAAGTACCAGGGGTAGTTAGCCCAAGAGGCAAAGCTACAGGTGGGCCCCGGGGGCCTGTGCCCCCTCACTTTTAATTCAGGCCCCTTCCCCTAGCAGCAGGGACATCTCCCATCTGAGTCAACCCCTTGGAGTTAGAGACGACATTGAAATCATTGCCAGATGATCCCCTATGCCTTGGGGCCGGTGTAATAAGCTGTGCGCTGGAAGTTCAATGCACAGTTTCTTAATGCACAAGCTCATGGTACGCTAATGCATCAGGAGTCTAAAAATGTGCTCAAAGAAAAGGCACAGGATTTATGTGCATGCATCACATTTTATGAGCACAAATTGTTTTCTACACAGAAAGCATTTATTGTGCACAGAAATCATATTTCATCTGCAGAAAACTTGATTTGTGCACATAAGCCATGTTTTCTGTGCATAAAATCCTGACTCTAGGTCCTGGCACCAGAACGCTTGCTTTTGTACATAGATCAACACAAGCGCCTGAAACTTTACTCCACCTCAAACTAGGAGCAAACTTGCTAGAGCTAAGAACATATGAGTTAAGCCAGCACACCTCTACATTGGAGGGTAATAGCTGATGCCTTCGCTTGCATGAGATTTCCATGCAAGGGCACAAAACAGTGTGCACAGCTCTACACGTGCATTTTTTGGGCACAAAACGCCATGCTGCATGGGAATGAAGTCTGCACTACTGAGGTTAAAACTGTGTGCTCTGCTAAGCCTTATAGCCCTAGGGCCTTGATTAGGAATCACTGCTGGCCTTGGACTGGACATGTAAAAGGCTAAGATCCTGAACGTCATTGTTTACTTTTGGCAGATAATTATTTATCACCCCCCCCCCCCCTCCTCTCGGCCCCCTTCAAAGTTCAAGAAGGCTTGGGCTAGGCGGAAGCTTTATTGACAGCAGCCTTAGAGATTAACACTTGTATAAAGCTGCTGCCTTAAGCACACACAGGCCGATGGAATATTGGTGCGCGGGAAATGTGCGCTGGTGATGGAGCGCCCGGTCTCCTAAGGCCTGCTGATGCCCTTCTCCGGGGCACCCGATGTAACATTTAAATGGGCTGCCGCGGTAAAAAAAAAAAGGAGGTGCTAGGGGAAACTGCGCGCCCCTCGCGCCTCCTCGCCAGCGAGCGCCCAGGAGAGGCGGCCGTCAGCGGGTCAGGAAAACGGACGCTCAGTTTTACGAGCTCCCATTTTCCTATCCTGTGCAGTATTTTCTGCTTTTCTGTATACCTTTTTGGCTTTTCAAGAATTAACGTCTGCTCCGGGGCAAGCATTAATTTTTTAGGGTAAAAATGTGTGCATCGGGCACA
Organism: Rhinatrema bivittatum; assembly: GCF_901001135.1. Taxonomy (NCBI): domain Eukaryota; kingdom Metazoa; phylum Chordata; class Amphibia; order Gymnophiona; family Rhinatrematidae; genus Rhinatrema; species Rhinatrema bivittatum. The sequence goes on along the minus strand of NC_042627.1, from coordinate 72,974,894 downwards.
CTATTTTTTTTTTTTTTGCATCGGGAGGAAACAGCCTCATCAACGTGAATTTGCATGTGAGGAGCGCTATTAGCTACGCGCTCGGTTGGTCGTGCGTTTTTGGTCGCGCTAACCCCCGTTTATGATAGGGTGTGATGGATGCGTGTTCAGCCGTGCACTGCAGCCGGCGCATGGTGTTGCATCAGCCTGAAAGGGTGAGTGAGAGACAGCAGTGACCAGCCAGGGAGATGGTGAATACAGAGCATTGTCAAAAATTCAAAGGGGTTTGCACCAACTGACTTGAAGACCCGCATAAGATGGAGTAAGGAAGGAGTATGAAGCAGGAGTGGGATGATGGCCACAGTGCCCGTTCCATGTTAACCTTGGGCTCCCCTCAAAAATTCTGGCTGCACCCCTAAGGGAAAGTGATGGGAATGTAAACCGATGTGATATCTCAGATCGGATGTCGGTATATAAAAATAAATAAATAAGCAGGAGTATGGAGAGAGAGAGATATTACTACAGAGGCAAGTGCTAGGTCTTTTAAGAGAGAGAGAATGAAAACAAAACCCAACCTAAATTGTGAGCAAAGTTTTTTGTATAAGAACTCCATAAGAATTTTTAACAGACTCCTCCGTAGAGCAAAGCCTCGGATAGGATGGCAGTACATGATCTGCATCACAAACCAACATAGAGCCATCAGCTGTAAAACAAAACATGAATAAAACATACCAGCCACTCTCAATATCACTCATTTATTAAAAGAAACACTAACCGAAGACTGAAATGCAACGACTTCTTCAGTGAAAACTTCATTAAAAACGTGTTTCACATAGTCTCTGCTCCGCAGGTCCTGGAAATAATTAAATACACCCCAATGTTTTGCAGCCAATTTATTTCCATTACTTTTCATTAAAGAAAATAATTATTCTGGTAATTACATATGTAGAAATGTGATTTTTTTTTTCTGTCAGACCATGAATTTCTTGGTATACATATGTACAAGTGCTGCCTGAAGGCACAATTAGTTTGTGTATAAGGGAAAAACCTCAGCACTGACCGATGTATTTACCTAGTAAGGGAATGGAAAAACTACAGTCTTCCACATGATGTTTTGTACTGAACTTTAGGGAAGCTCAATAAGATTCTACAATGAATTTGATTAAAGCTAGCAGGAGAACAATTCAACAGACCTGGAGTACTTGTCTGGTAGGGGTGTTCATTCATTTTTAAACTAAGTAAAAAATGCGACGAAACACTAATGTTTCGTTTTGGTTTCGTTTCATTTAAAAAAAACAAAACAAAATAAAACACCCCCGAAACTTGTGGGTGTTTTGGTTGATTTTCACATGAGAACGTCAATGGAAAAAAAACGTAAAGGTGGAAATGCCCTCCCTCCTCTGACTTACACTTAGCATGCGTACTCCTTCCAGGGGGGATCTCCAATGAAGAAAAGGGGCAGGAGCAACTATGGCTCGCTCCTGCCCCACCAGTTCTCATTCAGAAATGGTGTTAGTAGCATTTTGTTTTATGGACGTACAGCATACAAGCCCCTTAGGCTGGTGCCATTTTGTTGCCTGGCCTTATTCTGTAGATCTGTAAAACAAAATGGCACCAGTGCCGGCTCCATTTTGAAATGGGAAGCCAGTGGGGCAGGAGGCTCCTGTCAAAGGGGTAAGTGTGCTCCGGGGGAGGCATTTCCTTTTAACTTCTTTTCATTTAATGTTCATTTCAGTTCAGCAAATCAACCAAACTGAAATAGACCCGGATTTTAAAAAATGAAAAAGAGAGATTTTTTTTTTCCCTGCAGATCCCTATTGTTTAGTTCTATTTTTAAAAATCTCACCATATTAAAGCAACAGTGCTAGCTAGATTTACCTAAACAGCCACTAGCTTGTCACCTTTATTGAATTCTCTTTGTCTTATTTCTGGGTCTCCTTTCTTCTTCTGTCCTGACAGATTTTATTTCTTACAACATTTTAGAATTTTAAAGCATTTTAACACAGTTAAATAGCTGTTTACCCACGTAAAAAAAAAAAAAAAAAAGCCCCACTGCAAACTGCCTTACGCCTATGTGGGGGCAGTGGGGAAGGATGGAGCTGGTAGCATGCGGGGATTTTACTTTGAAACCTCCCCCTCTTCTCATGCATGGTTTAAGCTGTGAACTTTGTCCTTGCTGCAAAGCAGGTGCAGAGTCCTGCAACCAGGCCTGGCATTTTCAAAGGGAAACTCCACTCGCAGGCCCCGCCCCCCCCCCCTTCCGGTATGGAAATGCTGCCCCTGCTTTCCAAAAGCCCTTTGTCCACCTCTCAGCTATTCACATCAGATAGTCCCGCTTTACGCAAAGCGGTACAGTGGTGTCCAGGTTCATGAGGACATCTAAGAAAGGGAGGAGCCAAGTAGGGGGCGAAACTCTCAAACACTTTAAACATTGTTCTCACCTCAGGCATAAAATAAAGATCAGACCACAAAGTGATTTTGGGGGTTTTTTTCTACTATTTTAGACAGAACTGCTGCTTCTTAAGCTGAAGCTGTAGACTCGTGCTTGGAGTGTGTCTTGCCATAGACACGGAAATAGTGAAAACACTTTTCAAACCAGGGGGACTGTGTATTTTTTTTGCACTTTTCTATTTCTCCTCAACAGAGAGACTCCATTTTGCTGCCTAATCCCTTCGAAAAAAAGAAGCATCGCCGCCATGCTTGATGACGTTGCTTAAACCTCCGTCTGGCCATTTGCTGCACCGTTGCTGCTCACCGTGCATCCACGCCGGGACACACCAGCTTCTCCTTCCATTATAAACCCAGATCATCATCATAGAACTGGGCTCCCCAAACCTGTACCAGTGACCCCACGGCCAGTTGGATTTTCAGCTAGCCACAGGAAATATGCAGGAGATAGAGTTGCCTGTTTCAGGAGCATGAATGTTCTTCTTGAGGAAGTCCACAGAAGTGCCGAAATCAGTTTGATCCTGTGGAACCTCGACCAGCCCCAGAACATTCGTCTTACGTCCCGCCAAGAACGAGACACGACATTCTAAGTACAACCTTAAAAAAAAAGGCAATAACAAAACATAGAAAGAAAGACTTCAGTAGCTGCCCATTCTGCTATTCAAGGCCGTCTTTCAAGTATCTGGGGAAAGTCTGAGCAGAAAGAATTTGAAAACAGTTTGCAAAAAAAAAAAAGAAAAGATGAGTTTAAAATGTAGGTCATGATCACAGATACGGACTTCTTTTTTTGTCTCAGGGCTAGTTTATTTCTTTTGGCTCAGCAGTGGCTGCCTGGCCTGGCTCTTGCTGGTTGCCTAGCAGGAAGAGCATTCATGGCAGCCCTAGCTAGCTCCATGGACGATTGTTGGAAACGCCTTGCTGTTTCCTCCCCAGTTGTCTTTTTTTATTTGTTGAGCCGGGGCTGCGCAGAAGTTAATTCCCGTAAACATCTCTGAGACATCCAGATACTGTTGACGTCCTGCACAGTGGTATTCTTGCTGTCTTCTAGTGACACTCTAAATCCCAATAAATCAACTTATATTGAGCATTAATGACAAACTGAATCAAGTAATGCTTTATTTAAAAATAAGAATATGTTCTGGTTTTCTTTATAGTATCTTAAAGAGCAGAAGGATTTTTACCATCTACAAATCTAACCTGATGTGGGCAGAATAAAATAGTCTATAGAGAGACTGTACTGTTCAACATGCCAAAACACATTAGGGCATTTTTCTATTATATACCCAGTTCAACTGGCTTCCCCAACCAGTGCTGGTGACCCCTTAGCCTGTCAGGTTTTCAGGAGACCCGGTGCATGCATCTTCTGAACAGAGATCACCAGGACAGGTTTGATGTCCTAAATACTGAGTGCCATCCTTTCGTGGGTCGTCTTGTGCTTCTGAGAGTTTTCAGTACCATCATCTACAAACATAAAAAAACTGTATATCTATATGTTTTAGTGCTGATTCTTTGTCCACATATTTATTTGGCACTGGCCAGAATTCAGCTACGCAAGCCTTTTGTCACACCTCGTGTGGTTATGAACCAAGCCGAATGCTTTCAAGAAAATCCACTCAGCACACAGAAACCGAGGTAAACCACGTTTTGTCATGTCTGTGTACGTGATGTGCTTAATATGAGACCTGCCAGTTGGGGAACACACTTGGGTTAATAACATAGTGCCAGGCAAGGCAAGACATAATATTACCTCATATCTGAATGATCATTCAAAGTCTTCTATGTGACTTATTTTTATTGTATTTATTTTACTTTACTTCTATAACACTTCTGATTAAATGAGTGTTAACCGAAGCATTGGGGGGGGGGGGGGGGGGGGGGAACTTACAGATCATGGTAAAGAGAGTATTTTATGGTCAACTCTAAATACTAACCAAACAGCAGGGTCTTGAGCAGCAAATACCCGCTCTTCATTCTATTTTTAAATGTGTTTTAAATAAGACAGTAAAATGGCCATTATCTCCCTGGGAAGCTTCCTTGGCCTAAAGCTTTCTGAACCTTCTCATATTAAAACTAATATGTAGCCCTTCTTCTAGGTGTAGCTATGAAGGAAAAGGTACACTCAGTAGCAGGGCTCAGTCCATACTCAGATCCACTAAACCTTGGTGTGGATTCTCCAAAACAGGAGTGGGTGGACGTCCAGGGCACAAGAGGTCACATAAGTCTCTTTTTCGTAGGCGTGTGCTTAAACAATTCTCAGTGCTAAGAAAGAGGCTGGACACACGTCTGATGTTCCAAAAATAAGGGTTTACTGTTCAACTTGTACAATGGAAATTGATTGGAACCACATTCATTTGCACCTTGTCGCCACCATAATCGCAGCAAGTCCAAAATGATCTGTGCCTGTGGTCCCTTAATCTTTTCAAGGATCCTCTGCCTTCCCTTGGGTGGAAAGTAGGCTGCCTGAGATGGCACTCAAAATTGCCATCTCCTTAAGGATCTCCCTTGCACAATGCCTGGGGTCCACTCTACTCCTGAATTCTCCAACATTCTCCTCTCCGAAACTCTGGTATGGGGTCCCAGAATCCTCCTCTTTCCTTCCAGCTCTGTATTCCAGTTGGTATCAACTCCTTTTCTTTACAGTTCTCTCACATGGAACAGGGATCTTTCAATTTGAAGGATCCAACGATACCTTAAACAGGGTGAAATCTTCCCCCCCCTCCCGCTCCTTTCTCTCGAGCTGGAAGAGCAGACAAAAAAAAACTTCCTCCCAACAAAAAAAATCATAATATGCTCAAAGCACACGAAAATCACTGAGACTACTGTCACTAATCACTGTACGTGGGCCAGCAAATTGATCTCTCTTTTTTTCTTCCTATCTTATTTATTTATTTAAAACTTTTATATACTGGTATTAGTATGCAAACATCATACCGGTTTACATTGTAACTAAAAGACTGAAAATACAATTTACAGGGCAGGGAAGAGGAGAGAGTAAATACATAGTGCAGTAAGTGTTGAATCATCAACTTTGAAAGGTAACAGGTTAATTACAAGGGACTATATACAATATAGTTACAAGAGACTATAGACTATATACAATTTAAATGTCGCCTATGAGAGGATTGGTGATATAGGTTGAAGGGGAGAAGGTAGAGCAAAGGGGGTTGAGCCGATACTGACAGAGGGCAGGAACTATAACAACCACACTTTCTCCTTCAGACTCCAAAGCAAACCTAGAAGGTTAGGAAGCTACCATTAAAGCACCCTGCAGCGGGGGTGCCGGGCCAAAATGGTACATTCCTTTGCCTTCCACTAGGCCAGATCTCTCGCTAGTAAAGATCCATTATTTAAACCATTTTGCAGTCTGTTTTCTTGTATTTGCCAGACTTGACTTGGCTTATACTTTATTGCAATTCATGTTGGAGTTCTGATGTAAACCAGTTCGCAATTACTGGGTTCACCAGGGAGGAGTTAGTTACTGTGAAACCAGTAATGGAACTTAGGTTATCTAGGGGTCAAGTTTGATTCTAATTTATCTATAGAATTGCATGTACTGGCTGTGATTCAGAAAGCGTATTACATATAAACTTCATTTCATTTGGCAATTGAGGCCTTAAGTCGTAAGTTCTATTGACCACCGTAATGCTTTATATGTAGGACTAGCTTTTGAACTTTCCCACAGATTGCAGATATTAAAAAATGCAGAGGCCATATTCAAAGGCCTTTAGTTGGATAATTGTGAGTTATCTTGGGTAAATGCAACTTTTGGATATTTTGGTCAGTTATGCGGCTAAGTTTTAGCCGGATAATACAGGAGAATTTCAGGGTGGAGTTAAGTGAGCCAGATAAAGTTATCCGGCTAGCTTTGCTTACTGGATAGCAGCTAAAAATGGACCTCTCAGTATCTAGAGTGGCACCTGGCAGCACTAGAAAAGCTGGTGCCACCCTTTTGCTTCATCAGGTTCAGTGCCTTCTGGTGGCGTAGAGAGCTAGATTTAAGCTGTTGCTGCTGCCGTTTTCAAAGTATTGCAATGAGGTTGGCATGAGAACTTCGCTCCTGTCAGGGCTGCTTTCTGAAATATATCTCGTTATACAGCTAGGGCATTCTCAGTGGCTGCCCCCGTTCTTTGCAAGAGCTTGCCTTTAGAAGTTCCTTATGTTTTATAAAAGGGTTAAAACATTTCTTCCCCTGGCCTAATTGTATAGTTGACTAAACTGGCCAGTGGCCTTTTGGGTGGTTGGTGGTGGATGTTACCATCATTTATTTTAAATTTAGTTTGAATTGGTGAGATGGGTGTATGGATATTATGTGTTAATTGTGATTTTAGTGATTATGTTTTCTTGATTGTATTGTTGTATACTGCTTCGGGCATTCCAGTTTTGGATCAGGGAGATGGTATAGAAATTCTGTCAAATAAATTCAGACATCAAAGTGAGCATTCAGCTCGAGAGTCGCCCTTGTACGGGCTTGCAAGCTGCTTTTAAAATGGGAATCGGAGTTGAGCAAGGATGGGCTTGCATTCTGCTGATGATGAAAGTACGGGACAGAGAATTGAACGTTTGTATTGCTAGCATTGTTTTTATACCTTACAGTTTCATGATCCCCTGAGGCAGGCACGTGGGTGCCAAAACACTGGCTGTGTCGGGGGTTTCTTGAAAGCAGATAATCGGTGTTTTTCAGGCTCGTTGGAGTAGTTTTTTAAGATGAGTTTTTTGACAAATTCCTTTGGGTAGCTCGATATCACGACAATAAAATAGATGGTGTAAGAAACATATCAGTAAGAGAAGGTTGTGGATGATTATAACATTTAATGCGTTGTTATGGCTACACTCTAAAGCCTATTGCGGGCAAATGTCTGTACATTTGTATATCACAAACTGACACAATCCCCTTTATGTAGGAAGTGTCAGTAATCCACCTCTCATCTGTATCTTTGTGAAAAAGATATTAATGCCAGTTTGAAAGATATTTGACTCCGTACCGCAGAGATTTACTACCGTGCTTAGTTTTGTTTGGTTTTTTTTTTTTGTTTTTTTTTATTTAGCATCCCTCTGAACTTTGCAATGTAGAGACCCTTGGTGCGTGCAGATACAGGAATAACTATTGCGTTCGCGGGTGTCACAGAGCCTCTATGTCCAGGGGACGCACGGTTTTCCAATTGCTCTGGATAAATGCAGTTTGGAAGAGGTTTTAAAAGATGATAATTGATAAGCAGAAAGGCATCCTATGCTTTTAAAGGAAAATGCGCCTCACGTATTTTATCCTCTAATTCCCCCTCTTACAAAACTGCCGCAAATCATTTTAAAATAACGTGTTCCCTTCAAAGCAAATCTGTAAGAGGCAGAAGGACTTTGACCTAACAGATTCTCCTTCTTCTTCTGTAAATCCTTCATAAGGTAAAAGGTAATATTAATAATAGTAATCCCTCCTTCCTTTACCGTACCCCTGCAGAACATCTGCTGAAAACGTGGACTGGAGCAAGCGCAGAGGAACAGCCGGGGCCTGCAGGTTAAAAGGCCGTTCTGTTCCCACCAGGGAGCTCTCTTTTTTTGGAGCTGCAGACAACTGCTGCATTTGACATTTGAATGGGTAGGGAGAAGGCAAAAGGATGGGGGAAGGGGATCCTGAATGGGCCAAAGAAGACGATCTGCATCTCTTTAATCCTTCTCCATTTATTTTCATGGGTTTTTTTTTTCACCACAGTGGCATTCAGCAGCAGGTTTTTGTTGAGGTTTTTTTGTTTTGTTTTTGGTTTTTGTTTTTTAAATTCTATTCCCTTGTTTGTATTCAGGAAGAATACGATGAGAAAGTTCATGGAGAAAAAAAGAGGGAGCTGAATGCGCTCTCAAGGTTGACTTATTAAATTCTGAACGCTGCATCCGTTTTTGGGGAAGGGGGGGGGGGGTGACTGGGGGTTAAGCAGGACTCTGGCGATTAGCAGCCTCCCCCACCACCCAAAAAAATAAAATAAAAGCTGACCCAGGATGCATAATTGAAAGTGACTTACGGCCGTGCATTAAAGTGAGTTATAAAAGAACCGGGAAGCCTTGTGCATTGTAATTTGTCAGGCACTGTCATGGGGGCTGTTCACAGGAATCCTTGGGGACAGGGCCATAAGGCAGCAATCAATGGCAAGACAGCTTTACCAGTGCCTGATGGAAAACACAATGTGCTCAAGCTTCCCTGAAATGTCACCGCGGCTCTCGCACGTATGGTGGAAAAAAAAGAAAAAGGAACAGCTAATTTTTTTTTTTTTTGTGTCTCACCGTGGTGGCCTAGTGGTGCCCTTCGATTGACCCTGATTCATTTCTCGGGGTCCAGCCTCTGGACCCCGAGAAATGAATGCTGGGGGTGTGGGTGGGGGTGAGGGTGTGCCTGTGTGTGTGTGTGTTTCTGTGTGTCTGTGGGTGTGTGTATGTGTGTGAATCTGTGTGGGTTTGTGTTTCTGTGTGTCTGGGTGTGTGTGGGTATGTGTATGTTTCTGTGGGTGGGTGTTTCTGTATGTGTGGGTGGGTGTGTGTTTCTGTGTGTCTGTGGGTGGGTGTGTGTATCTCTGCCAGCAGCCTCTCTCTCCCACACCCATCCTGCCTCCCTGTCTCTTCCCTGGTTCTAGATCTCTTTTTCCATCCTTTCCCCATCCCCTCTCTTCCCCAGTCCCCTCTTCTCTCCAATCTCTGAACTTTTCCCTCTCCTCAGATTATCTCTGACCCCCCCCTTCTCTTCCCCCCCCTCCCAATTTCTGATTCTCCTTCCCTAAGCTCCCCCATCCCTATGTCAATCCCCCTTCCTTCCTTCCCTGAAACCAATTACTAAGATCCCTTTTCTCTCAACCCTCAACTAAAGAGCAACATTTATTATCAGCACCACATAGGAAAAGTCTGCTTTTTTAAATACAGCAAAATGACATTTCTATGAATACGTACACCTACGCAGAAAATCAGAAACGTTTGCCACAGGATTTTCTAACTCTCACCACAAGAGTGGGGGAGTGGTGGTTATTGGTCATAACGGGTAAAACACAGCGAAATCCAACAAACATTTCTTATCCGACCCAGCTGTAAACCTCCCTGCGACGTTCACCAAGGTACCAGCCCAGGTAAACTCACAGATGCAGCCACAGAAAGCAGAACTTTTCATCCACCCATTGTTTGTTTGCTCTTCGGCTTACTGGCACTGTTGGCATAAGATTAAATTGTATATAACACTGAGTGAGCAGTCAAACTATTTGGTGGTTACAGGAATCTCAAAAGGACTGCAGCCTGCTGAAGGTGTGGTGTCCTCTGAGGTTAATGAGGGAGGCAGACTGGCAAGCCTCTGAACCTTCTTAAGAAAAGGATCCAGGAGATATTGGACGCATGGCGCTTACTGCAGAGAGACCGAAACTTGTGAGCAGGGCGGGTGCAAGAGTGTATTGGGTGCCCTAGGTGAACCTTCGGCCATTCACCCCCTCGCCCAACCATGCCCATTGGCAGCAGCTCCAGTGCCGCGCTCCCTCCTACCAGTGGCTACTGCGCCACGCTCCCCTCTTTGGAGGTATTGGCGCCGGCACAGAATCTAATGGAAGCCTACGGGTATCGACACTTTGACTCTTAGTATACGTTCCATTCACTAATGGAAGCCTAGGCCTCACTCAGGGGTATCAACGCTTTGTCTCTTAGTATACGTTCCATTCACTAATGGAAGCCTAGGCCTCACTTAGGGGTATCAACACTTCGACTCTTAGTATACGTTCCATTCACTAATGGAAACCTAGGCCCCACTCAGGGATATCAAAGCTTCGACTCTTAGTATACGTTCCATTCACTAATAGAAGCCTAGGCCCCACTCAGGGGTATCAATGCTTCGACTCTTAGTATACGTTCCATTCGACCCTTAGTATACGTTCCATTCACTAATGGAAGCCTAGGCCCCACTCAGGGGTATCAACGCTTCGACTCTTAGTGTACGTTCCATTCACTAATGGAAGCCTAGGCCTCACTCAGGGGTATCAATGCTTCGACTCTTAGTGTACGTTCCATTCACTAATGGAAGCCTAGGCCCCACTCAGGGGTATCAACGCTTCGACTCTTAGTATTGATTCCATTCACTTGCCTCTTACAATTTTCAGTCCTCACATCCGGCTTTACAGACCGGGAGCAGGTTACATGAGGACTTGGGACGGGACGGTAGTTCGGTGGCTAGTGTAATGTTCTGCCCAGCAGGAGACCTGGCTTTGACTCCTGGATCAGGTTTCTGCTCTTTGGGAGGGTGGTGGAGGTGGTACTCATGGCCTTTGGAGGAAGGGAGTCTCAGCCATTGCTCAATGGTGACTTAGGGGGTATGCAAAGAATTTTTTTTTTGTCCCTCGTTTCATTTTGCTTTCTTTATTTAAAAGAAAACTTAACAAGAGAAACAAAAATAACCTAAATTGAACAAAACGTTTGGACTGGCACCCCTTGCGCAATATTAATTTTAAAAAAAAAAAAAGTCTGGGCACTGTCCCTATCTCGAAAACCTCCCCCCCCCCCCAGTCACTTCAGTCTTGACGAGGCAGGAGCCTCCCCGGGTCCTGCCCCACCCATATAGTAGCGGAGATGGGCACCGGCGGACTCTGAGTGCCTGTGAATTAAGGCTCCGAGACCTGCGGCCCAGCAGATGCTGGTTCTGACTGAGCTGGAAAACGAAACAAAACCCGCAGGGCAAAAAACATGACAAAAGGCATCCCTGCTGTACTAGTGCCAGGGAAGAGGGCTCGATCACGTCCTGGGGAGAAGAGGGTACAGGAAGAGGGAGGCTGGGGGGGAGCCATATCTGAATAGGGGGGGAGGGAGGAAAAACAAAACGTTATAAATTGCCACAATCCGCCTCATCTCCCCCCACAGAGTTTTTTTTTTAAAAATCATCTAATTCTGCTTAAGCTCCAGGATTGTCCAGTGATTCTTAAGCAGATATTATGGTTGAACTCACAACAAAGTTCTTCCATTTGCCCAAAAGGCTACCAGAGATATTTGTTCTCTTCAAAATAAAAATCTGCCCGTTTGCTGGCTCTATACATTTTTTTTTTTGGAGGGGTGTGGGGGAATCAGTGTGATGTTTCCAAGGGGGTTCCAAGAATGGAGGGGAGCAGCCAAGGAGGAGGGAGAGGAACTTAAACAATCTCAAAACATTAATATTCCATCAGCTAAGAAGTATAGAACAGAACAAGCTGGAACGAGCCTATTAATTTCGGTTAACCTGAACCGAATCCTCTCCCAAACAATTTGCTCCCACCACTGCCTGAAGTCGGGGGTCCTCGGGGCGTCCCCGGGCCTTCCACCTGTGTCTGCAGCCAGCCCCCGCCAAGCCTGACCTGCACGTTTGCAGGGCACAGCAGCACAGATGTTCCGGGCCCCCGTGAGCCCGCGCAGCTGCTCGCATAGCTGAGATTCCTAGGCTTTTGAGTTCCCAGTGTCTCGAGAGAAGGCGCGTTTGCGCAGGGAACCGTCAGTGCCCGCTCGGGGGTGAGAGGAGTCACACACACACACACATAGCCACACAAAAGGAAAGACGTGGAGAATCCAGCAGAATGGAAGGATTATTCCTGCACTGCAGCAAACGTGGGGGCAGAGGCTGAACACATCAGCAGCTGTTGTGCAGTGTGGACAAGTGGTCACAGCCTGTCTTCCTTTCATGAATCCCTCTCCTTGTTAAGCGAGCCTCTATTCATCGTCAGTGAGGCAAGGCGGCTGGGTGTAGTTGTTCCGGCCTCTGATTTCGCGGGCAGGTTCAGGAGAAGGAGAGCAAACACAGCCCGCTTTGCTTAAGGTAGCTCTCTCGCACCCCGGGCTGCGCTAGCACACGCCTGGGAACTCACTGAATGTTTGCACTCCCTCCTGGAATGAAACCAGCACTAAGGTGACTGCCTGCCATGCTGTGCACTGGTGGGGGGCTTCTCTATGCTTTGCTGAAATAGCTTGTCCGTTTCTGTCCTGTTTACAGGCAAGCAAAACCCTGAGAACCCAGAGCAGAAAACAGAAGTCCTTTGTTGTCCCCTGTGCTTAAGAAACAAACATGGCTGCCCGCACCGCGGGAGAGCTGCTTTTTCATCTCTGGGTGAAAGAGGTTTTCTGATGCAGAGAAAGAGCCGGCCGGGACAAACTCGGGGGCCAAGCTCTTCCTCCTGCACTAGAAGAAGCCCAGGCTTGGACTTCTTCCCAGGTTCCCAGAGACTTAAGTCCATCAGCGCATTATCCCTCTGAGCCACCTTGCCCTACCTCCCTCCCCCCTGAAGAGCAGCGGGCCCGCGGACTTGAAATCACCGGTGCTTAATCAATACCTTTGTATCTTCTTCCCTTCAGTGCTTTCTTTCAACTCAAAAGAAACACATGTGCATCGCTCAACTGCGATGTTCCCAACCCTGTTCTGGCTCTGCTGTAAGTGGATGACAGGAATCAAAGTTCTCAACCAGAGCTGAAAATTAAATATATAGGCCTCGAAGAATCAATGCCGAGCGTGACAGACAAAAGGCTGGGCCTTCTCCAAAATGGCCTCCAGCTTTGCTATATCACTCGTTTCTTTCTCTATTGAATAACCAGAGATCAGAAAGCTTAGCTCTCAGCTAAACATTAACTAGAAAGGTACCATCAGAAATTATCATGACCCATATCAGTACAAAACTTGGTTTCAGGCACCACGTCATGTCTGTATATGCTGCATGCAGACACCTGATAGTAAAGTGAAATAGATGGGTTAGAAATATTTTAAGGGCTAAGACCCAAACATTGTTCCAATTTGCTACGTAACACCTATTTTATAATCCCCTTCCCAGCTCACCAGCCCAGTCACTGCAGTGACCATCTCCTCGGGCAGGGGCCAGAACCCTACGATGGGGCTGAGTCAGTCGTCCAGTGGCAGGGTGAGAGATCCAAGCCTGGCTCCTGTTCCTCGTGCTGGCTGGGACTGGGAATACTACGGAGTGTGTCCCAACACCAAGACCTACTGGATGGCAAAGTGTGCTATTGTACCAGGTTCTGTAGGGAACCCAGGCCTGGGCTTATCAGCCAGGCTAGATAGGAAATGGGGGAGGGGGGGGCTGGATTTCTACTTGTGATGCTGTAGGCGCCGGTTTCAAATGACCTGGGAGACCAAATGCTTCTTTCTCTTTATGTCCCCTACGTAGCTGCAACAACCTCTCTTGACCTTGTTCCTCACGCCTTCTCTTTTAGCCAAATCAACCTCACACTCCATAATGCAAAAGGAGAGATATGGCTACAGAATGGAACATCTGAGAAGTACACTTCTGGCATATTTAATAGGGATCCAAAAATTTATTTTTTTTTTATATTTTTCGGCTCCTTATGAGAAATAGGGAGGAGAATGAATCGTTTGCATTATGAAATGGCAGATTCAAGTCTAAACAGAAGGCAAGGGGGTAACTTGTATGAAGGGCAGTTACAACCCCAAACAGGAGGTGAGGGGGGGGGGATAGCCTACAGGGAGTGGCAATTACAACCCTTAACAGAAGGCATGGGGCGTTACCTGCATGGAACAGCAGTTACTGCCCTGAACAAGGACTACTTTCAGCTGTCCCGGGGTAAGCATGGAGAGAAGGTGGCAGGAGGTCTGCTGCTACTGCTGTCCTCCATCCCAAAGGAAAAAAAAATAGGAGAGCAGGCAGAGAGAGAGAGAGCCAGCTGGCACTTAAAGAGAGAGGAGGGGGGCAGACAGGGCCAGAAAGTGACAGGAGGCTGCTTCATGTCTCTAGTGCTCTTGCTGCAAGTTGGAGGTTACTGGAGAAAGCAGTTCAGGGAGCTGTTTTGAAAAGCTCCCGATGTCACTGCTGCATGTGCTGTGCAGGGCTACTGCTGTCGCTGGGGATAGCAGGCGAACCAGGAAGTACATTTGCAGTTCTGAGGCTGTTGAGGAGGGGGGGGGGGGGGAAATTCCACAGGCACAATAATCAATGTCCCTGGGAAAGCTCCCACTGAAGAAATAAGAGCTGGAACATTTTAAAAAGTTTAAAATTAAAGCCCAGTGGGTGCAATTTTAAAGCAAAATCGCAGATCAACATGGCCCACCAGCAACATAAAGGGCTCTACTAGTAGCAGGGAGGCCAATGAAAGAAAGGTTCCGCATTGCTGGGGGAGGGGGGGGACACATAAAGCTGTGAGACCTGCCAAAGCAAGGTACAAATGATCAGTGCCCCCTGCTAGCACACCAGAGGAATGACAGGGCTCACCCTGGGTAAGAATTGTGGGTGCCCCTGCATCCAGAAAAGTATTTTTTGGGCAGCTAAAGGAATTCCTTTATGTGGATTGGAAGTGTGAGTCTGGGACTATTGTATGATGCCAGCAGAAGTATTAATCCCATAAAAACTCTAGCACATGGAAAAAGAAGTAGTTTGGGGCAAACAGAGAGGACTAAGAGGGAAGAAGAAGCACACCTGTGTAACCGCTGCAGCTGGGGAGGAAAAAAAAAAGTGGATCTTGGTCAAAAAGAAAGAAAGTAATTGTTTTGAAAGAGAACGAGCCTTAGCTTTGGCAGTTGTTGGTTGTATTCTAGTCTTTTGGTGTAACTCTACCAGAAGAGAAACTTTGAGAGAGGATAAGAAAAAAAAAATGTGTGTGAAAGGAAAAGCTAGTTAAACTTAAAATTTATCAGCAGCGATGTACAGACTTATAAAATGTTCTATAGTTTAAGGTTTGAATGGAAGAAAAGTAAATTTGAATAACTAACAAATTAGAAAAGGGATACATGTTTATTTATTGTTTATTTTTATTAGCTAGCACAGAACTTAGTTCAGTGTTTCCGGTGAATGAAGCACACTCATACAAAACTTCTGCCAGAAGATAACTTGCATAAAGTGTAGATAGTCTCTCTTTTTGATTTTGTTAAAGCTCAGGATAATAGGTGCCTGTGTTGTGCCCGGAGGTGGACCAGAGGACCAAAGATTTCAAGATGAAGAAAGTGTGCCTATGCAGCAAAGACTGCAGAACTGTGACCTATATTTTGCTTACCTGCTACAGGGACAGTAAATTTCTGGCCAGAAAACAGAGAAGTACAGACAGAAATATTCAGACATAGATGAGAACATTTCTGTCAGTTTCTATTGAGGGTTGAAATAATTTACAGTGATTTTCTAAGAAAGAACTGAAACCTTCAAGACACAACATATTTTTAACTTTATATTAAATAAATTGTAGCGTCAACTGCACAGAACTTGCCACAGGCCTCTCTTCCCAAGGATTCATCATAGGGGAATCCAAGCAAGGCAAGGGATCATGAGACCATCTACTAAGCCTAATAATATGTTATGTTTTTACACCCCTTGTTAACCCCTTTATCCCTATAACCTTATTTTGTAAACCGTTATGATGGCATTATTTTGACACTTCCGAATGACGGTATATAAAACTTGTTAAATAAATAAATAAATGTAATCTTACCTACAATCAGCTGGGTTCAAAAACCCACACACAAAACTAGAATGAGGCTGCCCTATGATGTCAACAATTCTGCCGATAACTGACGATCAGAGAAAAGCCTCCCATTAGATCATGGAATTCAGTCCATTTGGAGGCCCTGGTTTTGCCAAGAGAAAATATAGAACTATTCTTGACAATAAAGATATATTTCCTCACCAGGGGGTGTCGAAGACTCTGAATAATGAAAAATCTTCATTGGTCTTGAGAATGGGCATTTTCTGCCCGTGAGAATCTTGTCTTCCAGTACATGTACAGCTTTTATGCTGTATAATATATGATTTGATAGGCAGTTTGGTATGGCCAATGTATATCTTTTTACACGGGCACTGAGTAGCATAAATTACCTGCAAAGTGTTGCCGTCAAAGTGTGAGTCCCCTTAGGGGCAGATTTTCAAAGGGGTATACGCGTAAGATACGCGCGTACCCCCCGAAAACCTGCTCCAAGCTCCCCCTGCGCGCGCTGAGCGCCGGGAAGCGCGTAAGTCCCGGGGCTTTCCTGGGGGGGGGGCGTGTCGGGGGGGGTGTCGCAGAGGCGCGTCATCCGGGGGCAGGGCCACGGGCGTGGTTCCGGCCCGGGGGCATTTCGGGGGCGTGGTCGAGGCCTCCGAAACTGCTCCTGGGCTGGGGAATCGTGCGCCGGCAGCTAGCCGGCACGCAAGAGTTACGCCTGCCTCGGGCCGCGTCAGAGGGAACAGAGGCAGGCTGCGCGGCTCGGCGCACGCAGGCTGCCAATTTTGCACAGCCTTGCATGCGCTGACCCTGGATTTTAAAAGATACGCACGTATCTATTAAAATCCGGCGTACTCTTGTTTGCGCCGGTCGTGCGAACAAAAGTATGCGCGGGCGTACTTTTTTAAAAATCTGCCCCTTAATGTGTGACTAATAGGGAGTTGGGGATGGTGGCACACCTGAATCTCGAGAACATTTGGGCATTTCACGCACGGATGGCAGGCAAACTTGCCATTCGTTTCTACGCTCTCTGCGTTTCTAGGGCTGGGAACTGGAGTATAAAGGAACAAGGGTCTTTTACTTTACTTTGTTTTCTAACATGCACAGTAGAAGCCAATTATTTATCACGTTTCAGTAGGTATTGATTACAACTCTCTCCTGCCTTCCTCTTTCTTTCCTATTACTGCCCTTCCAGAGACCGTGGAACACAACTTATGAGCGTGACAAATGTTTTGCGCATTGCTGGTGCAGCCACAGTAAACATGACATAATGCAAGCACCAAATAGATTTCTTGTCACTTATTTATAAGCTACTGTTAGTGCTAATAAAATTTGTGTGCAAAATACTTAGCCAATATGCAATTCTGATCCTGTTGATGCCAGCACTACATTCTAGGATATATTTATTACATATGATATCAGATAAAATGCTAATGTGAACTGAAAGATCTGATCATGCAGTTTCTTCTAAATACAAGGCATGAAAAATGGCAGGAAAAGTGATGTAAGATTAAAGAAACATCATCTCTATTCCATCTAACTCAGACAGATAGCAGAAGGGAGGAGAACATTAGACGTGATGCAACATTCAAACTCTAAACTGAGTTTTGTGGTTAAGCTAGCTATCATTTTTATTTTCTTGGAAAAATCACACACGAGCAAGACTGCAGTGACATGAGATATTTTTATTTGGATTTCTTTTTTTTTTTTCAATTCCCATCACTGAAATGTTTCCATCAAGCATGAGGAGACGGGAAACTCAGACAGCAGTTGTGCTAAGACTTCGAGTTAGATTTCTGCAGGCTGAAGGAGTGATCCAAAACAAAAATCTGGGCAATATAGTTCTTGTCTGCAGGACCAGATGGCCATGGCCCATCGTTCAAGCAATTCAGGGCCAGCTACAACTCTTCTTTTGGAGATTAGACATAATTTTGGGATCACAAAAGCTGCACATGAAATCAGCTTAAAGCTAGCAGGCTGGAATCTTGCTCGGCACTACAGTTGGGGGCTGTAGTTTTTGTGTGTTTCGCTGACTCCACTCTGCACATGCACTGGAGATGACCCCAGAGAAGAGGAGAGCCGGAGATGAACCCAGCAGCACCGTCTTGGATGTTGCAGCCAGAGGGTCAGCAGTGACTGGGCCTTGCTCCTGCCCTGAAAACCTCAGCAGACCCCGGGGTGAGGAAAAAGGGAGATGGGTTGGCTTGGTGGTGGGAAACCGGAGAACACAGCAAACGTTACAGGACTGCAAGTGGTGGAGGGTGGGGGGGTGTTCAACGTTTTGGTCAGCCGTGAGAGAAGGGAAGGTTATCATGGGCTCAGCGAGGGGAGGGAGAGCGCTGTAATTCCCACTCCTCATGTCCGTCTGCTAGGGCTGTATAAGAAGAGGACTGAATTTCTGTGCACTAAACTGATACACACAGACTGGAGACTGGTGTGCAGTTACTGCGGCCAGGAAAAGAAGTCAACACCATATTCCTCTTCAGTCTGGGGCCTTCCGTCTGCTGTACCACCCTTGTTCTGCCTCTTGAATTTAGAACGTATATGAATTCAAGAGGCAGATACAAAGAAAAGAGAGGAAATTATTTTTTTTTTATGACTTTACAGCTGCAGCCGCAGGTTTATTACTACCATGGAAAGTTTTAGTGAATGTTATCAGTTCACCTAGCTTGTGAACGTTCTTAATTACAAGCCTGCACTGAGGCCTTTGTGGCTCCCGATTCCTGATATTCCATGGCCATGCACCATGCTCTCTCCTATAACCTCTGCTTCTCCACAGGTTTGCCTGAAAAGGGTTGTACTGAAACAAAAACAACCACATATAGGACAAATGCAGAGCTGCTGCACGCCATTTTCATTGCCGTGGAATCACAATGTCCATGTTCCTGGTGGATTTAAGCAGCGGAGATACCAAGTTTCATTGGGTCTCTGTATTAAAAGGTTCCTCTCAGTGCCAGCTGTATTATATAGGTACAGTATGTTAACATGAGCCAGGGACGTTCTTATAGTTAATCCTTCTAGACAAGTCTACCGAAGAATAACACCCCTAAAGTACCACATGGCTACAGATGAAATTTAATGTGGGTAAGTGCCAGGTGATGCATATAGAGAAAAATAACCCATGCTATAGTTACACAATGTTAGGTTCCATATTAGGAGCTACCACCCAAGAAAGAGATCTAGGCATCAGTGGATAACACATTGAAATCATTGGCTCAGTGTGCTGCGGCAGTCAAAAAAGCAAACAGAATGTTGGGAATTATTAGAAAGGGAATGGTGAATAAAACGGAAAATGTCATAATGCCTCTGTTTCGCTCCATGGTGAGACCACACCTTGAATACTGTGTACAATTCTGGTCGCCGCATCTCAAAAAAGATATAATTGCGAAAGAGAAGGTACAGAGAAGGGCGACCAAAATGATAAGAGGAATGGAACAGCTCCCCTATGAGGAAAGACTAAAGAGGTTAGGACTTTTCAGCTTGGAGAAGAGACGGCTGAGGGGGATATGATAGAGGTGTTTAAAATTATGAGAGGTCTAGAATGGGTAGATGTGAATCGGTTATTTACTCTTTTGGATAATAGACTGGGGGCAATCCATGAAGTTAGCATGTGGCACATTTAAAACTAATCGGAGAAAGTTCTTCTTCACTCAACGCACAATTAAACTCTGGAATTTGTTGCCAGAGGATGTGGTTAGTGTAGTTAGTATAGCTGTGTTTAAAAAAGGATTGGATAAGTTCTTGGAGAAGTCCATTACCTGCTATTAATTAAGTTGACTTAGAAAATAGCCACCGCTATTACTAGCAATGGTAACATGGAATAGACTTAATTTTTGGGCACTTGCCAGGTTCTTATGGCCTGGATTGGCCACTGTTGGAAACAGGATGCTGGGCTTGATGGACCCTTGGTCTGACCCAGAATGGCATGTTCTTATGTTCTTATCTGCAGAGGACAGAGCTGTTCTGCAATAGAGTCAGTGGGATGGAAGCTCCACAGCAGCGCCTTTCAAGCCCATTTCATTAGGCGAATGTTTCAGCAGCACAGGTTTCTGTTCTCACTCTACGTTAGGCTGCTAGGAGCAAAAAGGTTTAAGTGGGAACAATGGCTGTGTGCGGGCTGCCTCTCCGCCCTAATGCCCACCAGGCAGGTGCATCCCAGTGCAAAGCACTTATAGTTCGTATTAATATGCTTAATTTATTTTACAGAAGAACAGAAGATGCTGGGTCAGACCAAAGATCCATCGAGCCCAGCATCCTGTCTCCAACAGTGGTCATTAGGGAGGACATGGCAGATCCCAAAAAAAAAAACCAGATCCAGTTCCTCGTTGCTCACTCCCAGGGATCAGCAGGGATCTTTTCCCAAATCTACTTGTCCATACCCCTTTCAAACCCAAACTGCACTATACACCCAGACTGCATCCCCTGGCAAGGAATTCCACAGCTTGAGTGCGCGCCGAGAGAAACATTCAAAGCCTGTTACAGTAATTTAAAAACAGAATGCAATGCACAAGCAGGACGTCCTTCCATAGCAAACGTATATATTTTATATAAGCCAGATTAGTGCTCCACGCGAGTTACAGAAATATAAAGCAACAGAGAATTGAGCTAGTGAAACAAATCTACCTTAAAACAAAATGTGATCCTGATACTGGAAAAACATGTAGATTCTCTGTTCCTGTATCAGTGTTTTCGGACAAAGTCCCCCCCTTGAAACTGCAGCAATCTTCAAAGCAAGAGTCGCCGTGTACTTTCACTTGGAGATTTTCACAAAGGTTTTTTTTTTTTGTTTGTTTGTTTTAATGGAAATTGATGCACGTCGATTTAAAAATTGGAAATCTCCGTGTCTCCTTTTCCATCCCTGACCTAAACACGCCCCCCTCCCCAGAAACACCTCGTCCAAAACACAGGCCCGGTGGGGGGGAATCAACCACCTATGTACTTTTAGACACATTCTGGGATGGCCAGTTTACATCGTGCAAATCACTGTTAGCACGGAAATGGCTTTGCAAATTGTTTCCTCACCTAGAACGAACTTCTTTGAGAATTGTGAGAGCTTTTTTGGATCAGAGTAAGAACAATCCAAAGAGGTACTGACATGGTCCTGAAAGTTTAGGAACTAGATTTATCTTTTTGCACCATAATTAAGGACTAAAATCAAACTTTTTTTGTCTGCCTATCAGTTGAGGATTTCGAAAATGTGGGCTTGTGCATGTAAGCGTGTATGTGCTAGTTTCATTGTGAAATCCAGGAAGGCCCACGCCCCGCCCCTTTTTCAGGAAAACATATTTGTGTGCCTAGGGGCAAATACCTGTGTATGCGGACCCTTTTACAAGCTGCTCAACCCGCGATGGCCCGACTTATGCACGTATCTCCCAGTTTTGGTGCAGGCGGGGCTTTTAAAATTTGCCTCTTTTTGTGCGCGAGCAGAGCAGGTGCCCCCTCTATGCAGCAGAGTCGGTGAGCATGCTGTACTGTACAGTCCTCATTTCACTTTCCCCGCTGCAATGTTGTAGTCGTCACATTGATCCTGTAGCAAGCGGGATTATTTGCAGACTGTGATGCCCCTTGTTGGGCCAACATGCATCCAGAGATGGGAAACCTGAGCTTTGCAGTTTTCAAGGGAACCTATGTAATTATTTGCCGGCTCAGCAGTGAGGAACAGTTGGGCACACCATTTTAGGAGTGCCAGTGTTTACACTGGCCCTTATTTTGCAAGAATTTATGACTGCTCTGTTTTCAGGGGGGGGGTCTTAGAGTTTCAACCTGAAAGAAAGAGCCTCACCAGTCCCGCTAGCATGAAGATACCATGAAAAGTTCCAAGGGAAGAAGGCAGCATATGATCATAGTAAATAAATAAATATACACACACACGTATCTGTACTGTGTATATACACACACACAACACACACAGAATCTCGATCGATGGAAAACTGTGCAATTTCCATGCCTTCTGGACAACGCATTACTCAACCTACTAATGATCAGATAATTACAGCCATGCCTTGGCGCACATGGCAATTTTATCAGTGGCTGAGAAAAAAAAAAAGGCTGTTGACAATGAGCTCAGTCTGGAATGACAAATCTCTGTCTGCTGCTGAAGAATCCCAGCACCGCTTAAAAGGACTGTGCTAAAGATGCATGGCAACTCCTCGTTTATTTTACGATGCTTTACATCACAAAATAATTTAGAAGGCCGAAGGCCGCTTTGCTGAAATACTTCATTTACAAACACAGAATAGCGGGTAGGGGGTAGGGCGCAGTCTGAGATTTATCCCCCTTGCCATGGATCCTGGATCCTCTTATTTGCTCTGTCACAGGGTCTGCACTCCAGGGCCTTTTCCCAGATACCGTTTCCATTCTATTTCTGTTTTTAGTTTGGATCATGCCTTTCCATAAAGGATGACCTGTAATCAACACGTGCTATAATCTAACGTTTCCTACTGTCACATAACACGTCCCAGACTCAGTCACGAGTTCAGGAAAAGAATCTCAAGCCACACTGTGTAGAAATAAAGGTGACGAAATAAGCTCCTGGCCCTCACCTGTTTAACCTTCCTTCCATCACTTTGATCATTTTTGTTGCCTTTCTCTGATCTTCTTCTAGATTTGCTGTATCTTTTCTAAAATGGGATGACCAGAACTGCGCACATTAATCAAGATGTAGTCACAGCCCCGATTTATACAAAATCATGAGATGCTGAGTTTTATTCTCAAATCCTTTCCTAATAATTCACAATGTTCTACTTGCATTTGTGACTGCTCCTGCACAATGAGCTGAGGATTTCGGCTGATCCAAGCTCTTTTCCCTGAGTGCTAGCTCCTGATGTGGAACCAGTATTGCGTATATGGTTTTCCACTATGTGCATTGCACATGACATTTTGTCTCCTGTTTAGATTTTCAGTTTCCTCTTCTGCAATTCCCCACAGTCTGTTTCTGTTTTAACTCTGCGCCTTCTGTAAATCTGATCACCTCGTTCATTGCTCCCTTTCCCAGATCATCAATACATTTGTTAAACAACATTGGTCCCAGCACAGATCCTGGAAGCTTTCCATTTTTTTTTTTAACTCTGGCCTTCGGGAAAACTGACCAAATAATCCTTCTCTATTTTCTATCCTTGAACCGGTTGTCAGCTCACAATAGCACATTGCCTCCTACCTCGTGACTTTTTAATTTCCTGAGGAGTTTTCCTGAGGGACTTTATCGTGAAAATCTACATACTTCATGTTGACTGACTCAGCCTTACCCACAGACTTATTATTTATATCTTCAAAGAATTCTAATAGATTATGGAGGAAGACTTCCCTTTGTTAAATCCATGCTGTCTCTTCCCCATTAAACCATATCTATCCATATAAAAAGGAGGCGGAAGGGCAGATGATGGGGATGAGGGAATGGAAGGATAAGGAATGGAAATGGGGACATTATATGGATGATGGATGGTGAACTGATGAAAGAATGAGGAAGGAGGTGGAAGGAATGGGAGACAAAAGGAACAGAAGGCTGGGAGAGGACAATGGAGAGGTGGATGAGAGGTGAACGATGTGAGAAATGCTTGGGAGGAGGAAAGAGATGGAAGCCAAGAAGATAAACGTGTAAAGCATGAAGAAAATGATGGAACGCAGATCCTTGGTGGTGGGCTAGCGGCAGCAATAGCTATGGTTAGAAACAATCTTTTGCCACCATCCCCATGCCCAACTGTAGGTCACATCTGCACACCACAAGCTAGATAACATTGCAGGGTACGTTGGCCAGCAAAATGCGCTACATCTTAGTGCATCTCCCTGTGAGCCCCAGTGGATTTTCTGTCAGAATACAAGATAGTATGTGGTGCAGTCAGCAACCTCCTTAAACTGATGGAAATCCACAGTAGCCTTGCCCTGACAAATGACTGCAGCTCAACCAACTCCAGTGGAGTTGATTGCGGGTTTCCATGACAATCCCAGGGCAAACCCGCGGGAGCTCCAAGACGTGCTGGCAGGTCAAGAACAGCTAAGCCCTGTCTATCCCATGACCCGTAGGGAAAGCAACGAACGTCACATCTGCATGACCTAGAAATCTCAGTCTTTCACAATGGCAAAGTGAAGGTCTCCTGCCTTTCTCAGAGGAAGAACATCTCAAATTCAATCTTACCGTCACAGATTCATGTAGCCGTTATAAAATACTTTCCTTCCCTGTATTCCCTTTCTACTCTAGATTTGGAATCTCTGTAGATTGCAATATCTTTTGTTGCACGAACAAAAAAAACTATGTTGTCGTACATTAGCTTTCAAAATGGATCCCTTTATCAGAGGTGGCTCACAAGGCTGAAAAAAAGGACATGTTTACAGTATAGCTAGAGAAACAGTGGACAGGAATCCCAAAGCACAAGGATGGCAAGTGACGTTTAGTTAATTTATTAAAATTTCTCTGCTGTCTCCATTAAACCATGCTCTAAGTGGTTGACAGAGCTTCAGCATATTCAGCAGATCGCAAGAAACATTTAAATAACAGAATTAGGCAATTAGCAAAGAATAACAGTAACTCGGCAGTCAGCAGGGTGGGATGGGGCTGAGGGTTCTACACTGGCAGCGGGCATTACCCCGGGGGGGGGGAATAGTGACCAGGATCACAGCGCATGATACAAGGCTCCGGAAAGAGCTCTCAGCCTCAGGACAGTGGGGGGGGGGGTCTATTAAAACAGGGGGGAAGCCCCAGTTAGCTGCAAATGAAGGTTTAATGCACCAGAATCCTTGCATTGGTTCCAACTGAGCTGGAAGAAAAAGGAGAAAGCAGGACTACCAGGGCCAAAAAAAAAAAAAACCCCAAAAAACTGAAATGCCCTTTTAAAGGAACCTAACTATGAAAAGAAAATTGGGACAGGTTCGCACACCAGGCAGCCTTCTTTTTGTTCCAGATTGTAAAATCTCCACTGGAAAGGAGCAGAAGGTATAGTTACTCCCTTTTCCTAAGGATCAATAAGGCAACCGATGGTAATCTTTTTAATAAGCACCAGCGTAACCTTTTCTGCCTGGGGGTAAGCTGCACACCTTGCTGCCCATCTTGGTCTGTGCCCGGCATCATTTACCAATGTTACCGCCTGACTCTTTCCCTCAGAATCCTCCCGGATTCCGAGTTCTCCTCTCTCTGTCCCTGAGCCTCAGCCATCTTCCCTGGAAGAGAGCCAGAGGAGAACCGACAGGGAACCTTCCAGGGCTCTTCTGCTACACAGAAACCCGCTCTCCCCTTCCCAACAGGAACGGCCTGCTAAAGCTCATTTGTACTGACCTCATAGACAGGAGTCTGCGAAGACGCCTACTCCGTCAATAAGGGGCACCCTTACAACATGCAAAGCAAATTAAAACAGATTCTGGATACAAAATCCCTGAGAAGTACAGGCTTCTTACCTTGAATACGTTTTTATACCTTTTTGCATATTGCAAGACGTATCACTATTTTCTTGTTCCCCAGGGCAAATTTTAAAAGTTAGAGAACATTTAGCTTGCTAAAAAATGTGCATGTGTGTGCGCGTGCGCGTGTGTGTGTGTGTATTTTCACAAACAGACTCTGATATATAATTGTTTGATATTACATCTTGATTCAGGTTAGTGTCTGCAAATGCCTTTGCTTTGAGGATATCCTGACAGGAATGAAAATCACTCTTAAGCCAGGGTGTCAGTTCCACAAACTTCTACGATGTCAGTTCCACAAACCTTTACTGCTAGTGGTCTTCTTAATACTTGCACAGTGCCAAAGAAAGTTTCTTTCTGGATCTTGAAAGATGTAATCTGTACAGGCAACATAGTGAGGTGCGTGTACATGTTCTTTTTAATCAGGCCAGCGGCACCTAAGACCATTGGAACAATGTCCATATCTGTGTGCCACACTGTCCTGGTCCCAGGCTGCATATCTTGGGACCTGAAGATCTTCTGTCTATCTCAGGTAAGTGTCTCCAAATGTATTTGTTTTGCTCACATCTTGACAGGAATGAGTCAGATATGTCAAGTACAATCTCAAACCCTCAAGCATACTACTAGTCCCCTTCTTAATACTTCCATGCCAAAATATCCTCCTTCGAGAGATCATAGGGTGTAATATATACAGGCAACATATTGAGGTGAGCTTGGAGGCTCATTTAAGTCAGATCAGTATCTTTCTGCCAGTTTCTTGGTCTCTGATTTCATCTCTTGGCACTTTATGAGCATCTGTCTTTCCATACCTAGTTTAGAATAATCCCTTGGTGATGCTGTTCTTTTGTTTTTCTCCATTACTGCTATGTCTAGTTTTCATGCACCAAGCATTTTTATTAGCTGAACTGGAAAAGACCCATGTGATAACGTCTTCATTCTTTGCAGGCTCACAATCCCAGTATTTTTATTTTTTTTTTGTGCAGTGATGTGTTTAGTCCACAATATCTTTTATTTTATTTTGTAAGGTATGCCATCTCATCTCCACGCTCTATGTAGCGGCCAGGGATTGTAACTTTCAAAGGGGCGCACACTGACGCACGTGCGTTGACGCATGCCCAGGGATGCAGCAATTTTATAACATGCGCACACACACATACACACACACGTTATAAAATAGCCTAGGTGCACGTATGTGTGCGTCCTGTTTTGCATCTGGGCGCACACAGCTGTGCACATCCGGGTATGAGCCGTGCAAGTGGGGGAATTTTATAACAGGCACTGACCAGTTTCACCAGTTCGTCCACCAGTTTTCCCGTCAAGTGTTAGATCCTCCAAACCCCCCTCCCCCCGGTTCTTTAGCCTGCACTCTCCCCCCAGTTACCCCACACCCCTTAAACCCTTCAGGGATGCAAGGATTTTTTTGCGTAAACTCCATAGCAGAAGTAAAGTTAGGCAGCACTGGACCTTGGCACACATCCAGGCGCAGAAGTACTTCTGCACACTTCTCTTGGCCCCGCCCTGGAATGCTCATGCCCCACCCACACCACACCCCTTTTTCATTCCAAGTGAGACATTTGCATAAAGGGAGGTGCATGTAGACGTCCTTTAGAATCAGGTGGACACGCACATGTCCTACATGCGGGCAAATCTCCCGGCTTGTAGCTGATGGGGTGTCACAAGACCCTACAGACATTAGCAAGAGATGACAAAGGAAGTACCCACTTCTCCATGAGAAGACAAATAAGGAGATGGTGATTCCAGTGACTCAACAAGGGGCTATTTGTTCACACTCTTAACATTTTAAACTCGCAGATGAGCTCA
The DNA here is from genome assembly GCF_901001135.1 of Rhinatrema bivittatum. Taxonomy (NCBI): domain Eukaryota; kingdom Metazoa; phylum Chordata; class Amphibia; order Gymnophiona; family Rhinatrematidae; genus Rhinatrema; species Rhinatrema bivittatum. The sequence goes on along the minus strand of NC_042627.1, from coordinate 72,947,867 downwards.
GAATCCATTTTTACCAATTACCAGCTTCAAACTGGAGCTCTGTACAAAAGCCTTATTTGCTTCAAAACATCAACGTTCATCAAACACTTGCTGTCCAAGATATATAAAAATACAGTATGGGAGAAGACATAAATATAGAACCATTACATATCTTCCACCAGAGTAGTTCTGAAAATATATCTTTCTTTTGGTAAATCCCCAATAAATTATGTATTGAAGACATTTTCTATAGAATGTGGAAAGAAAGTGAACAAAAAGCTAATTCAGCTTTCAGTATTCAATCCAGGATTCAAACTTTCTGTAACTCACTGCCAGTAACAAAACTTAATTAGTGCCACTCTGTTTTTGATGCCATATTCTATTATTAGTACGTCTCGTACCGTATTTGCCATGAAAATGATTAAAGTTAAGTCAAGATCTAAAACCTCTACTCTCTATTATTGATGGCTTTAAGCCCAGATACATTTTTCTTACGAGTTTGACTCTGGTAAATCAAGACCTTCTTTCTCAGCTCTGTGAATTCAGAATCTCTATGCTGCATTCTTGATAATTTTGTGTTTCTAGCCAAAAATCCTGATTTATTTCCCTGTCTTTGGCATTAGGCGTAAGTTCAGCTTTATAATAGCTTTCTTTAACACCTTCATAAAAACTTCCCTTCTTGTAACAACCATGAGCGATTTTTTTTACTTAATCTCTCTAGTCTATTTTTCCTTTCTTATTGTCATCTTCGTATCCTTTGCTATTTAGTAATTCTCTTGCTTCAAGTAAGTATCCCGTCAACAGAGCTGCCAGCTGTCCCATGTCAACCCTGATAGGCTGGTACAGTTCTAGTTTTGACCCATTGCATCTATGAACTTGTAGTCTGGCCTCTCCTAAAGAAATTGGAACTACAACTTCATAAGGGGGGATATGATAGAGGTGTTTAAAATCATGAGAGGTCTAGAACGGGTAGATGTGAATCGGTTATTTACTCTTTCGGATAGTAGAAGGACTAGGGGACACTCCATGAAGTTAGCAAGGGGCACATTTAAAACTAATCGGAGAAAGTTCTTTTTTACTCAACGCACAATTAAACTCTGGAATTTGTTGCCAGAGAATGTGGTTCGTGCAGTTAGTATAGCTGTGTTTAAAAAAGGATTGGATAAGTTCTTGGAGGAGAAGTCCATTACCTGCTATTAAGTTCACTTAGAGAATAGCCACTGCCATTAGCAATGGTTACATGGAATAGACTTAGTGTTTGGGTACTTGCCAGGTTCTTATGGCCTGGATTGGCCACTGTTGGAAACAGGATGCTGGGCTTGATGGACCCTTGGTCTGACCCAGTATGGCATTTTCTTATGTTCTTATAAATGCAATGGGGCAAAATCAGGTTGGCATGAGTCAGGTGGCAGCCCTACCTATTGATTTTATTTAAAAAAAAAAAAAAAAAAAAAAGTCAGAACAAGAAGAGTCATTCCCTGGAAACATTTACAAAGACTTCCCAAGCAAAGGTTGTAGTGCCACTCATTACCAACTGTTTTCCCATACGCTGTTGCCAAAAAGGACTTTTCCCCATTCTGTGTCTATGTGAAAAAAAAAAAAATAACAAACCATGGTAATTGATTTAAGATCCTCTATCTGCATGTTTCCTGCACCGGGCTTAATTATGTCCTGTTCCATTCTGATTCTGAAAGCATCGCACGAGGTGCAAGACGTCATTGGCTCGGCCCAGCACAACACCTCCCTCCATATGCCACACATCGAACCTCCCTCCTCCCCAACTCTGAAAAGGCTTTCTGCACTATGCACTCGTTTACCCAGGCAAAACCAGCTTTTGAAACCGTCCTGCCGTCCAGCGGGTAAAGGCGCGTGCGCTGCGTGAATCAGGATGCACAGGGGAAAGGGGCATTCCTAACGGTGGGGGTGAAGTCAGGGGACTGAAACTTTGTGCGAGGATTTGAGTTTAAAATTTCTGTACTACTTTTCCACGCGGACGTCACCCGCACAGACAGCAGGTGCATGGGGGGCTAGTACTTTTCTACCCGCAGACTTGGCTGGTCTGATTTTCAAAAGGAAAAAAAAAGAAACTCCCTGAAGGAGTTTCCCTTTGAAAATAAGCTTGCAGACTGGGAGGGGAACATTTGAACTGACCCCCTCAGCATGGTAAGAGGATGTTAAATCTCAAATATCTGCAAATATCACAGTCCTCCTTGCATCTGGTTCTAATACAATACCAAAAGCGCTGACATGTCTTTTGACCTCAGCATGGAACTAGTTAAAAGAGAGGAAACAGCAACTGGGATTAAATCGTCAGTTTTCACAGTGGAAAAGGGTAAACAGTGAAGTGCCTCAGGGATCTGTACTTGGACCGGTGCTTTTTAATATATTTATAAATGATCTGGAAAGGAATGCGACGAGTGAGGTTATCACATTTGCGGATGATACAAAATTATTCAGAGTAGTTAAATCACAAGCGGATTGTGATATATTACAGGAGGACCTTGCAAGACTGGAAGATTGGGCATCCAAATGGCAGATGAAATGTAATAGGACAAGTGCAAGGTGTTGCATATAGAGAAAAATAACCCTTGCTGTAGTTACACGATGTTAGGTTCCATATTAGGAGCTACCACCCAGGAAAGGGATCTAAGTGTCATAGGGGCAGATTTTCTAAGCCCTACGTGCGTAAATCCAGGAAGATCGTAATAATAAATTTGTGTTTATGATCCTCTACATTTAGAGCATTTTATAAGGGATATAAAATTATGATGGCTGAACTGAATGACGGTATATAAAAATGAATAAATAAATAAATAAATAAAACTGCTATGTAGCAATGTTGCGTTGAAGATTAATACAGGTTGCAAAAGTAATTAGGATACTGCTTTACAGGATTGTTCTCTATCCTCCCTCTGGACGTGGGCTGGATTATTACATATGTGGTTATATATTAGAGATGTGAATCGTGTCCTCGATCGTCTTAACGATCGATTTCGGCTGGGAGGGGGAGGGAATCGTATTGTTGCCGTTTGGGGGGGTAAAATATCGTGAAAAATCGTAAAATCGTGAGCCGGCACACTAAAACCCCCTAAAACCCACCCCCGACCCTTTAAATTAAATCCCCCACCCTCCCGAACCCCCCCCAAATGACTTAAATAACCTGGGTGTCCAGCGGCGGTCCGGAACGGGCTCCTGCTATTGAATCTTGTTGTCTTCAGCCGGCGCCATTTTCCAAAATGGCGCCGAAAAATGGCGGCGGCCATAGACCAACACGATTCCACGGCAGGAGGTCCTTCCGGACCCCCGCTGGACTTTTGGCAAGTCTTGTGGGGGTCAGGAGGCCCCCCCCCAAGCTGGCCAAAAGTTCCTGGAGGTCCAGCGGGGGTCAGGGAGCGATTTCCCGCCGCGAATCGTTTTCCGTACGGAAAATGGCGCCGGCAGGAGATCGACTGCAGGAGGTCGTTCAGCGAGGGTTCCGGCGCCTCGCTGAACGACCTCCTGCAGTCGATCTCCTGCCGGCGCCATTTTCCGTACGGAAAACGATTCGCGGCGGGAAATCGCTCCCTGACCCCCGCTGGACCTCCAGGAACTTTTGGCCAGCTTGGGGGGGGCCTCCTGACCCCCACAAGACTTGCCAAAAGTCCAGCGGGGGTCCGGAAGGACCTCCTGCCGTGGAATCGTGTTGGTCTATGGCCGCCGCCATTTTTCGGCGCCATTTTGGAAAATGGCGCCGGCTGAAGACAACAAGATTCAATAGCAGGAGCCCGTTCCGGACCGCCGCTGGACACCCAGGTTATTTAAGTCATTTGGGGAGGGTTCGGGAGGGTGGGAGATTTAATTTAAAGGGTCGGGGGTGGGTTTTAGGGGGTTTTAATGTGCCGGCTCACGATTCTAACGATTTATAACGATAAATCGTTAGAATCTCTATTGTATTGTGTTCCATAACGGTTTAAGACGATATTAAAATTATCGGACGATAATTTTAATCGTCGAAAAACGATTCACATCCCTATTATATATTGGTTTCTTTTTTCTGATTGATTTTCCTTTAAATGCTTAAGTATTTCATTGTAAACAATGTTATAAATTTAATAAATAATAAAAAAAAAAAAAGAAGAAGAAGAAGAGCGGGTCAGCTCTCCAGCTCAGCATGGTTGAGGAATCCCAGTTTTGCCACGGATGGCTCTGGACTGAACGTAAAAATGTCCTTGACTTATCCAGCTCAGGACCTGAAAGAAGGCTGCACATCGGATACTCAATCACAATTAGTGATAGTGAAGGATGAGGACAGACCAGCTGGTGTTCCAACGCTGGCTGGAGGCAAACAAATATCCTTCTGGAAGTGGCAGAATGGACTGGAAGTTGGAAAAAGGGAATGACTTTCCCTCTCAGGTAGCATCTTCAATTTCCTTTCAGATATCGGCCCTCTAGCGCAGAGGTTCTCCAGAATTGTAAACTCTGTTATAGATATTTTCTTGCAACTTCTACCTCAAGCAAAAGGAGACTGTATTATTTATTTATTCATACGTTCTTAATCTCCCACCTTACTTAAGAAGCCTCCCGTGACAGGGTCACTATGCCAGTCCGGGTAGGTAGAATAAAGCCAGGAACAAAAACTCCCTGGAACCAAAGTCCTAGAAGGAGGGGGAAGAAAACCCAGGAGACACAGAGTCAAGGATATACACTGGTGGCTTCCCCTGTAACCATAGAGACAAACTCACAGGTGTGGGAGGTTAAGGATGGGACTTCCTCAGAGCCAATCAGCTGGCAGAGGAGGAGGAGTTACAGAGTTTAAAAGAGACTCCCTAACCCAGCAGTTTCAGTCTCCTGCTGGGGACTGAAGGACCAGGACACCTGATGATCTGCAAGACTGGAACTGTGGTGCTCCTGCTTAGATGGAAGATGGATGGCTGGTGTGACTTCCAGGAAGGTGAGCTGGGAGCTAAAGACTGTTTTAATATCTGGATGTGCCTACTTAAGGATATTGTTTGAGAGACTGCCAGTGGGTGGTTGATTCTGAAGGGACAAGGAAAATATCCTGAGAGATACTGTGGGAGGTGGCAGTTAAGCCCATGGGGCCAGACTTATGAACTTTGGACTTGATGATATTTGGAGATGAACTTTTGGAGCCAGCCTTTGCAGGGTGAGTTGCTGGCTCACTGGGGAGGGCATCTGCCTTCCAGCCAGGCCAGGAGGGTTCAAACCCTGCCTGGGAAGTTGTGAGGATAAATTACAAAGAACTTCTATTTGAGTGTTCAAGGGACGAGGAAAGCTCTCTCAGGGGCTGGACTTTGGAAACGGTGCAGTTGGGAGTGCATGGACTGGAGGAACCGTGACACCTCCCCAAGGTGAGCCACAAGATAAAACATCAAGCTAAAATACATTTCATAACTGTTATGCAATAACACACATTATACAGATACATGTCAACTACTATACCTTATCCTGCAGAGATATCGGGTCCTCAAAAGGATGTACGCAGTATATCTCTCCTGTTGGAAGTAGCTTATTAACATATTGGGGAAGAGCTCGTCAGCCTTTATTTTTAATGTCCAGTGAACACGGTTTGGTTTGCTCCCTCATCAGACATCCCTGAAGAGAATTCTTCCCCTTCACTCCCCCCAACCCAGAGAAAAAGCACCCCTGTGTCCATCCCCTGCGAAAGGGATTTCCAACCTGCATCTCTAGAAAGGAAGTGAGGCAAGCAATATTCTTTTCCCCAATTTTGGCATTCATGCTCGACAGAACTCTGGCTTTTTCTTTCCCTTTCTCTGGGATACTGAAAAGCAGGTGCATCCACTCGCAGGGTTGTCTTCTGGATTTCACAAGACGATTTGTGAAAAGACCCTTGACATTATCAGTGAGGACTGATGAATATACTGTAACTGATGGTTTCTGTTGCAACGATGATGTGCATAAAATCCTACTGCTCGAAAACCATTTTTGGCAAATGGTTTCCAAACTATGCATTCAGTTATTGCTCTAAGGGTGTACAACAAAGTGTCCCTTACCCTGCAAGAGAATCTTCACCAACGCTGCATGTGTGATGTCAGAAGCAGCATGCATGGGCAGTGTTCCCTGACATAACCAGTGGGAGGTGTTTCCGTAATGTTCGTGTCTTCCATCCTGGAAAGATGGCTGAAGCTCAAAGCTGGAGTCCTCAGGCCTTCCAAGAGAAGGGAGCTTTTACTTAGGAGCCCAATGAAAATCCTGAGATTGAGAGAACTCAGGCCGAGATTCATCATTCCGAAGGAACAAAAGGGGGAGGGGGCGATACTGAGCAGGCGGTTGCATCGCAACGGTGCGTTTTCACCCACCCCGGTTGCGGCTGCGCTGCCCTGCACATTATCACTCCCATAGCACCAATGGAAAAGGTGTAGGTATTTCCGGCGCTAGTGCCGGCGATAATGTCCACAGCACTACCGGCCCCTCGTTTTCCTAAACATCGCCTAAACCCCATCCAAGCTCCTTCCCTTTCCTTCATTTACATTTTCAAATCGTGATGCGGTAGTTATCACGTGTGTTAGGGCATTATTGAACGTGACAGCGCCCCAGTGCACGTGATAATGGCCCATAGAGATTTGAAGAACGACCCTGTGAAAGGGGAGTTAGTCCCATACTCTTTACGTTTCACTAAAGGTTTGCAGAGTGCATTTCTGTTTGGCGTCACATTAAGGACTGCCAGACTAAGAGATCTTCAGGAGAGGGTTCCAGTTCAGAGCTCTGTACACCAGAAAGCAGGTTCCCCGGGAGGGACCCATCTCCACAGATTACTTCAGAGCTAGTGGGGAAAAGACACCCCCCCCCCCCCCCCCCCCAGTGTGTGAAGTGACTAACTTTTTTGACCGTGTACATTCTTTTCTCTTGCTGTATGGATTGCACTGTTCTTCAGTGTGCACTCTATTGATCTGCATCAGTTTTTCCAGTAAAGGATTTATGTTTGAACAACACGTGGCTGGGTGGCAGTACGGTACTGGAAGATGTCAAAGTATAACTTCCCCCTACCAGGAAAGGATCCTGGGATGTGCACTTGCCCCACTAATCTCAAATGTGTCTCAAAGTTCTGGTAGCCGGTGGAAGAAGGGTCACATTGTCACGGGCCTTTTTACTCTAAAAGCCTAGGCCTGATTACTTTAGACCAACTCTGTACCACTGTAACGCTTCCACCACAGAAAATTGATAACAAAATGGGATTTTCAATTGTTAAAGTCATTATAGTCAAGTCTGTTAGAAAGGAGAGCACCTGACTGTGAGGTAAACGTTTATTACTTTAATCTTCTGGTCCTGGGGAAAAAAAAGGGTCTTCTTGGTTGACCATTCGGCTCCCCCATGCATTGTGGCTGATTCATGCATTTTCTGTCTCTTACCACTCACCACTTAGCCAAGCCTGCATCATGGCCACCGAAAGACTAAAGGACTCCAGTTAATCATATTAAGGATGGGGCCAAGTGGTAAACCTAACAAACGGGCCGATACAGTAAAATCGCGGGAGAGCAGGCGAGCGCTCACTCTCCCGGCACGCGCACAGGCCACTCTCCTGTGCGCGCAATGCAGTATTTTAATTTACTTAAATTAGGCCCGGCGGTAAAAAGAGGCGCTAGGGACACTAGCGCGTCCCTAGCGCCTCTTTTTTGACGTAAGCGGTGGCTGTCAGCAGGTTTGACAGCCAACACTCAATTTTGCCGGCGTCAGTTCTCAAGCCCGCTGACAGCCACGGGTTTGGAAACCGGACGCCGGCAAAATTGAGCATCCGGTTTTCGACCCGCCAGCCGCGAGCCCATTTAAATTTTTTTTTAATCTTTTTATTCTTTACTTTTTTTAAACTTTCGGGACCTCCGACTTTTAATATCACCATGATTATAAAGTCAGAGGGTGCACAGAAAAGCAGTTTTTACTGCTTTTCTGTGCACTTTCCCGGTGCCCAGAGAAATTAGCGCCTGCCTTTGGGTAGGCGCTAATTTCTGAAAGCAGAATGTGTGGCTTGGCTGCACATTTTGCTTTCTGAATCGTGCGGGAATAACTAATAGGGCCATCAACATGCATTTGCATGTTGCGGGTGCTATTAGGTTCGGGGTGGTTGGACGCACTATAACCCCTTACTGAATAAGGGGTAAAGCTAGCGCGTCCAAGGGTAGGTTAACAGTGTGCTCCGTCGGTAAGAAGACAGCTCTTTTTGGAGTCTGACTTTCTCTTTACAAAAGCAATTTCACTATGCTTCATTGTACAAGCTATGCTGAAACTTAATGAGAACATCAGTATTAACGTCCTTATTCTTGCACTCACAAAACACTTTAAGGGACTAGACAGCACGTTGGTTTAATGTCTGAAAGTCCACAGTCTCAGCGGCAGAGCCCCCTCCATGCACCACACTGCAGCACTGATTCAGTCTTGACTCTGAGGAAAAAGCGTCCTGTGCTGAGAGTCCCTAGCAGTACCCTTGTAGGAGGAATCAGACCCACTTCTGGTATCTTACAGGATCCAAGCACGAGATGGGAGTCACCTGGCTGTAAATGAAATAGCATTTCAGTAGGTTGTGTGTGCGTCTAAACGAATGCTTGACGTTCAGAATTCCCCACCTTGACAGTAAAAACAAGAAAGTCAGAGGGGATAGGAGACAAGGACCTTTGAAAACAGCAGACACCCTCAGGTGTGAGCCTGTTCTTGCAGACATTCCTGGGAGAAAAGAAATAGCATATTTTTGTTACCCGATGAGAGGACGTGGTTTTGATGAGTGATGACTTCATGTCGCTGTCCAAGTTACTTTTAGCCTGAAGGCAGTTGCTGTTGTCGGGCCAAAAGGCACCAAGCCAGAAACTTGTGCATCCAAAATGCTTCTGCAGCAAGGAGAAGGTGCTGGAAAACCATGTTGAAAAGAGGTTTCAGTTTGTGGGGTCCCCCTCTACTGCTTGTCTACATAAATGTGAGTAAGCCTTGCTCTTTTGTTTGTGTCTCGTGCTTGAAGAGTTTGATGGGAAGTCTGTAGAGGTGAAATATAACTTTCTCTTTTTTTCTGTTTGTGTATTCTGTACAAGGCCTGCGAAAACCTGTTCTGTCTTGGAATGGGCTTGTGAGACTTAGCATTGCATCAACAGCATTGCCGAGGAGGCCAGCGCTGGGCTGAAAGCAGCTGCTTACAGGGGGCTCAGAGCATTGCAAACTGTGCCCAGCAAGGTTCCATATTGGCTTGGTGGTATTTTGTGGGGACGGGGTGTTGGGAGATTCTGTACCCCAGAAAAGTTTGCCTGTCGAATTCAGACCCATCCCTTCCACACTGCAGCATGGCAGCCTTGCTCTGACTAGTGAGTCTTTCCTTAAAACAATGACAATTCTCATCCGTTTAGCACCTATTAAGAACTGCTGTCTGCCATAACAGAAACGAGCTCATGACCACTTTCAGGCCGATACAGTACAGTAAGGGGCGGAAAACGCGCATCCAACCCGCGGCACCTAATAGCGCCCTCAACATGCAAATGCATGCTGATGGCCCTATTAGGTATGCCCATACGATACAGAAAGTAAAATGCCGCACAGGTAGGCGCTAGTTTTCTGCCGGCACCGGGAAAGTGCACAGAAAAGCAGTAAAAACTGCTTTTCTGTGCACTCTCAGACTTAATATCATGGCGATATTAAGTTGGAGGTCCCGAAAGGTGGAAAAAAAAAATTTAAAATGGGCCGTCGGCTGTCAAACCCGCTGACAGCCGCCGCTCCGGGTCAAAGGGAGGCGCCAGGCATGAGAATATGGCACTCCCTTCAAGCCAGCAGAATATTGTGTGCGTTTGAGTAATTCCAGATTAGAAACAGTCATGATGGGGGGGAAATAGACAGAAAATCTCTCTCTCACTCACAACATGAACAGAGTCGCGTGGCTGTCAAGTTAGAACACTTGGATACATAGAAATAAAGGTCAGCAAAACAGTTATTTGCGATTCTTCTTTTTTTATTGGACTAACTTAATACGTTTGTGACTGGTCTTTCAAAGCCGTGCACCCTTCGGTGCAAAAGGGAAGCAAAATGTGACAGGCAAGCTGGGTCTTCCAGTGGTAAGAGGCCCTTTCAGGCTGCCTGTGCCTGGCTGCTCGGTACATTTCGGGTCCTGGCTGCTCATTGTTTGCACTGACTTGATGAAGCATTGCTCTCCAAAGCTAGCCACAAATATATTTAGTTCTATAAAACGGTATCGCCTACAACTTGTTTGCTCACTGTTATTTCTCACTTTAGACTATTAAGAACTGTATTCCTTGATGAGGATCTGTGTGTCACATCATATTGGTCACGATGGCAGCAAGGGCGATGTTCTTTGCTCTTGGACAGAGGTAGAAATGAGCTCGGGTGGAGCTTGGAAATGAAGCAGGGTTAGTCCCAGGCCTTGACATCAGGGCCGTGCAGGCTCAGGCTCCCTGCTGGTTGGGGTAGACGGGTGGCGTGATTCACTTGGTATCTAGGGAAGGACTTCTGAGGATGCAGAGAATCTTTCAGCACGGGACAGAGAGGAGAAGATGGGTGGATGGCCTGCCTTTTCCTATTTTACTCCTCTTACCTTTCTTTTTCCTACTAATTTATCTGCTGGCACTACAGAGGAGTTGATAGGCTACTTGTCTAAACTGATTTTTCTTAAGTTCTCTCATTTCATAAACAGGGTTTCAGATAAAACGCGCCACATAAAATATCTTTTTTTTGTTTTGTTTTCACCTTTCTCTGGGTATGGGCAGGCTGCCTCTCCTGCCACTGCACAGTCAGGTCAGGGCTACTACTGCAGGGATTCGGAGAATGGGATTACACACTGGAGCTGACCTTCCAAATTCGTGAGGTTTGCAAGAGTCAAAATAATCCCTCCTTGAAATGGTTTTAGCTTGAGAGGCAAAGCCTTACTTTCCCGACATCTGGGCCATAAATTTTATTCTCCCGAATGAACAAAATATTATGCATCATTGGGAGGTAGCAGATCATAATTGCAGCATTTAAAATAATTTGCTTGAGAAAGTTGCAGGGCAGTAATACAGGCCAGAAAATGATTTGTCTATACGCACAGTAACTAGCAAATCCTGTCCAATATGGCAAAGCTTATCTTGCCGGCATCGTTCTGTCAATTCAGAGGATCAGCTTCAAATTATAGTCCCACAGCTGTAGCCCAACTAATTTGGCAGGTTCAGAACCAAAGTACACAAGTAAGGCCTTCTTGTAGGATCATAAGTGTATGCCCAAAGTCATACCAGATGTTGTATGCCCAAAGTCAATCCAGATGTTGTGATTATCTCCCAGTCATTTGCTCTTGCAGCAAAAGCTTTTGCTTGCACCCTCCAGCCCAACTGCATTATTTGTATTATTTATTAGGTTTGAATGGCATTTCTTGCATGTATAAATCAAAGTGATGTACCTACAAATACATCTTTATAGTATTGCATAAACATATAAAATAAAAAGTATGTAAAACAAAAATAATATAAAACAAATTTTAAAAAAAAGGAACTAATACTTAACTTCATCGTTCAATTAAAAACTAGTAAAAGAGCTTAATTAAAAACAAAAGCAGATAAGGAGCAGTAATTAAAATCTTAATTACATTTATGATACAACAGGCGAACTAATCTGGAAAGGCCAGTGTAAAAAGGGAGGTTTTGAGAAGTTTCCTGAATCTGAGATCATCTTTCTGTAGACGCAGCACCAAAGGAAAACAATTCTAGAGACTAGGAGCCAGAAAAGAAAAACATCTCTCTCGAATGTGTTCACGTTTCATCATCTTCCATGAAGGGAGAGCCAGTAATTCTTGTTGCAAGAAACATAAGGTGTGTGTAGGCCAGTATTGAATAAGAAGATTATATAGTACCCTCATGGAAGTCTTTGAAAGTTAAACAGCCAATCTTAAATTGAATCTGGAAAGATACTGGACGCCAGTGAAGTTCCATGAGTAGTGGCGTGACACAAATCTTTTCTTACAAAATATTGTTTTGTCAGCTGTGTTCGGTAATGTCAGAATTCTACGAATAAGATTGGAAGAAAGATCATACAAAAGGGCATTGCAGAGCTTGAGTGAGTGAGGGTTTTCAAATCATGGATTATCTAAAAAAGAGGAGAAAGTAGGATCACTGAACAAGAGTAGAAATGTGGGACGAAAATGTTAATCATGAGTCAGGCTGAACTCCTAAAATACTGATTAAATTTGATAAGAGACTCACCATTTCTAAGATCAAGACTTGCGAAACCCTGAATGTCGTCAGCATAAAAGTGTAACCCCATCCCGGTGTGCCTGTCCTGCACGAGTGGGGGCCATAAACTTATTTGTTTCTCTTTGGGGCTGGAACCAGTCACTGGCGAGCTCTCTCACAGTGTCTTATTTCCAGGGCCCAATGGGTCAGGGGTGACCTTTTTACACAGTTCCTTTACCTTTGTGTTCCCTTGGAAGCTGGAACTTGTCCTCAAAGTGAGTGCGAAAGAAATACTCTGGAGCCACTGAGTTAGTGTCCAAAATTAGTCTTCACTGTTCACACTGCTGATGAATGGCACAATAACTCAAGCTTCAGCACCACAGAATTCTTTTGCTTTCTTTTCTTACAGTCTCTGTCCCTCTATCTGTGCAGGACTCAGATTATCAGGGCCAGGGAAACATCCACTTTCCAGGGCTTGGTTAAGTGGAGCTGCCAGGTGGCCAGGGTCTCTTTAGACTGGCTAAAAAAAACCCTTCCAATCTAATAAAAATGGTAAAAGTCTATGACACAGGGAGTTCTCTCTCTCGAAGGGCAGCCAAAACCTCCTCCTGGATTTTGAACTCAATGTCTTTTATCCCCAAATGAATTTGACACCGGAGTTCTACCTTACAACAGGTCACTGACACCTCCTTGTCTCATGGAGGGTTTGGAGGGTAGGTCTTCCCTAACCTGCATAACCCCAGACACAGGGTTCCCCATGCCCTGAGCCCAGGAGGTACAAAGCCTCTCACAAGGTTCCTAGCACTTAAAATCTTAAACCTGAAAAATAGACCCAAAGGGAAAATCCTAACCAGCCAGTGAATGGACTGGAAAAGGAAACCCTTGCCAACCCTGGTCAGGACTACCAAGCCGGGTTTGCCTGGCTTTGTTAACTGGGCCTGAAAAACAACCTCAGCAAAAACTCCCCTCTACCTCTTGACTCTCAACAAACCTAAAGGGACTGCCCACTGTGTTCTCTGTAGGGAGCTGCTATATAAACGGTCAGGGAGACAGCCATTCCAGACCCCTCAAGAGAAGGGGCTGCATTTGAATGGCAACCTCCACCTCACACTAACCTGCACTCTCTCTAGCTGAACAAAAGACTCACCCAGGTCTTAAGGGTGATGTAACTGTAGGGTCCATCAGAAATGTAACTATTGAAGCCAAGACTTTGTATCGGCACAGAAAATAGGGAAGGAAACAGACTAAAAAGCATAGGGGAAGACGTAGAATCTTGAGGTACACCAAGTCAGTTGATGATTGGATGAGACTGAGGAATTCCAAAAAAGATTTAAACCAAAGAAGAGGAGAGTCTTGAATTCCAATATGGAGTAGATGATTGAGGAGGAGCTGGTGATCTGTAGTGTCAAAGGCAATACTTATATCAAGAAAAACAACACAAACATAAGACCTTTATCCAGATTTAGGCTGATTTCCGTAATCAGTGTAGTGAGGGCTGTTTCCGTACTGAAGCCTTTTTGATACCCTGATTGTCTTGGGTGTAGGGCCAAAGTTTTATCAAGAAAGTCAGTAAGCTGTACATGTACTACTCTCTTAAGGATTTTATAGAGAATGGGCAAATTGAAGATGGGTCTGTAATTTTCAGGTTTGGTAGAATCAAGATGTGACTTCTTTAGAACTGGCCAGACACTAGCAGATTTCAAATTGTTGGGTAGAATACCTGATTCTAAACTATTATTGATAATAGCTGCTAACGGAGACAAAAGTCCTAGATTAACATTTGCGTCAACACTAAGGCTCAACCAAGTGGTGTGATGGTACTGAAGGCAGAAAATTTACTTGTGATATTGGTGTTCGTTGAGGCAGAGGGTAGCATTAAGTTGATAAAGAGTCGGCATCAAAACCTGCCTGAATGGTTCTGATCTTAGTATCAAAACTGCAGGCAAACTCCTCTAGAACGAGTGTCTCTGTAATGGCACAAACTGTGTCCCGGAAATCGGAGTGACATGTTTGAGCTTTACTCAAAATAGGTCTTTTTGCTGCCCTTAAGGTAATTTCTTAATTTTACATCTCAGCATAAATTCATCACCAGTGCCTTTCTTAAAGATGAGTTGACCGTTGTAAACTGTTAAGACCAGAATGGTACCAAAGAGCATCACCGGTGGATTTTTAATGTTTTAAAATGTAGGGGAGTAATTTGATCGTAAGCTGAGGAGAGAATTTTGATTCAGAGAGAAAATCTTGCTCTCTGAGGATAAATCAGGAAACTCTGAGGAAAACTCCAAGGCAGAAGCAAGCTGGCCCAAATAAAGATCTTTAGTTTTCCTAAATGGGAACCTAATTGTATATATACTGCACCTAAAAATGCCATTATACATCATGCCATCTACATACATTGCATGCATGGAAATAATCCACTTTACCCTTAAAATGTTATAAAGATGGGACATGGTTTTTATGTCATTTATATGCTGTTTTATTAATTCCATTATTATGTTTCTTTCATAGCTTTTTAACTTTCTTAAAAAGCTATGAAAGAAACAACCTGTACCATTCTGAGCAGGAACTACTGAGGTTGCTTGAAATGGCAAAAATATTTAAGGCTTCTTCTATTGCCCAGTCTATTCTTCAAAGTAAAAGAATCATTTCTGTGGTCTCGGAATCATATACCAGAAAGGAAATTGGCAAAAAGCAAAATGAAGCAGTGAATTTACTGTTCCCCACAGGATTTTGTATCCATGTATCTTGGAGCTAAGTTTCAAGGGAATCTATGTACGCAAACAACATTGTGACTGGACTGCTGTCCTTCCTGTCTTGTAACCTAAACGGTCATTTTGAACGAGATAAAGGGCAGTCCAGAAAGCTACAGGTAAAGCAAGTGAGAATAGCTTACCGCTCCGAAGAACATCAAAGGGACATTACAAACTGTAATACTGTAACCCCTAAATCACAGGAACACTTCAGTATTCTCCTTTTCTGAATGAATAGGTACTTGCATTATTTCGTCTTAAAAGTTAGGGCACAACAACGAATCTGCAAGCCAGGCAACTAGTTCTCTCTTTATGCAGTATCATTAGGGCAGTCAAGATATAGCTTCCAATTTGAAATTAAAATATTAGTTATTTTTGGAACACATTATAATTTTGTCATAGAAATAATCCAAAGGAAATTGCCAATTACCACAGTTAATGACCATTAGTACATTGACCTACTTTGACATTGCTGGAAGCTCTGACATATCAGATGGGTGATTAACTCTTCTTAATGGCCATGATCTGAAAGATTTTCCTTTAAGGCAGCTTGGGCTCTCCGTTCAGATGGCAGATTACAGCCAGGGTGGACAAGATCTAAACTTAGCCAGCTGTGGTTACTAAGTGCAGTGGAAGGAACCAGGCTGGCCCCTGGGTTCTCTCTCTCAGAACGGGTGAGTGTTGCAGTAGTTTTCTGGAATGCCTCTACTTTGCGTTGCCAGAAATCCAAGATTGCCTTGGAGTCTCCATAAATTTATCCGTTGGAGTTCAGAACAAACAAAGCAAATTTTGTTCATCTTCCTTCTTTGTTTTAAGAAAGTATGCCTCCACAAAATGACCCAAAACACTCCTGAGCCTCCTCTCAGTATCCCTTGCCCCTCCAAACCTTCCTATTACACTGATGTTTTTCATGGGGGGCACAAGCGATACCTGGTTGCACCTGCCCGGCTGATGCTGGGATTAAATGTTGCCTGTGGACCCAGGCCAGTAGTGTTTATAATTTCTTCTGTAGCAAATGGTGCCACCTGGGTCAGGGCCAAAGCCACTGTTAATGCTGCCAGGCCCAAGCCAGTGCTATTTGTATGGAAGAATTTAAAAAAGAAGCCAGCCTTGGTCCCCTGGCTGGAGGGGCAGCAGAGATTGGGGAATGATCGTACTCTGAGTCAAAATAGTAAAAGGGGTTCTGGAAGGTGGGGGGCATTGGAAGGAGGACCCGAGAGTGGGGGTGGAGGGTTGGGATGAGACCGACTTTTTCTTTTTTTTTCTTTTTTTTTTTGTTTTATTTTTTATTTTGATGTTTGGAGGTTTTTTGTTTTGTTTTTTTCATTTTAAATAAACTAAAACTAAACAAACCAGATTTTAAAAAAATGAATAAATGAAATGAGAAATATGTCTGTGCATGCCCCTGGTTAAAGTGAACATTATTCAGGTTCCGTTTCTGTAAGGAAGGGCTTTTCTTCCCAGCTTTGAGCCCTTAGCAAAATCTTTGGAAATAGATCCCGGCAGAATTTGAAATCCTGGTGGCATTCACAAGCGATGGTAAGAGTTTGGCAAGCTAGGAGGACACACAGGAGTGAGCAAGGGGCATTACAAAGTTTCTTTCCGACTGGCTTAAAACATTTACCATGCTTTTTCCATGGACCCTGAAACCTCTACAGTTGTAATATGCAGAATGACCTCTGTCCTGCAGGCAAACAACAAACATCTCTTCTTGTTCTTTCACCAGTAAATTTCCTTAAAAATGCATTTGTAAGCTCCCAGGCTGCAAAATTAAATTAAGCATGCATATAGAATAAAGAAACAGACTTGCTAAGCAGGTTAAGCTTGAATGCTGACTGTAGATTCTTATTTACCCTAAACCGACACACGACACACATACACTCTCATCACACACCTTTCCTCTATACGTAATGCACACTGGGTGCAATTAGGATAAGGCAACGGTTCCCAAAATAGGGGCTGTGACCCCAAAATCGGTGCACGAGATCACAGGAAACAGCTGTTCCTACTCTGCATGCACTCCCCTCCCCCGGTTAGCATCACCTCAGATCAGGTGCATTTTCAAGCATTAAAACTGGGTCACATTAGATCAGGGATTCCCAAATGTGTCCTGGGGGACTCCTAGCCTGTTGGGGTTTTATTTTTTTTTTTTTTCAGGATATCCACAATGAATATGCAAGAGACAGAGCTGCATACACCGCCTCCATCTCCTGTATATTCATTGTGGATATCCTGAAAACCCCTCGGGACAGGACTGGAAAGGGAGGGCGTTAAGGCTTAGGAGCTGCCGGGATAGAGGGAGCAGGTGACTCCATGTCACAAAGAGCAGGCTGATCCGGCCTTGGCTTTTAACTGCACCGCAAGGAGGGCCTTGGGGGTCGTCATAATCAAGGGTCTGTGGCATCACACAGATTTCACTGGCATCAGGCAAAGAGGCAAAAACACAGGCATGCAGGCCTATCATGGGGAGTTTTTTTGCTCTGTACACAAATTTCAGTCTTCAACAACGACAGCCTGAAAAGACTGAAAAAATACGACAGCTGCATGGAGGGAGAGCAGTAAAAATATTATTAAACTGATTAAGGTTAGAACGTGGTGAGCACCCAAGTCGGCCAAAACTTCGCTTTCCTTTTGCAAAAACAAATATTAAGCCGATGCAGCATGGGAGCTCCGCTGCTCCATAGTTATCTCGGTGTGGTCCCTGAGCTTTGCGTGCCGCACCGTCGTTATAAAGGCAATGCTTCTCAAGCTTGGAAAGTTATTTCTGAATGTTGATTTTGGAAGCAAACCACTTCAATAATCCGTATCCTGCTTCAGTTTTTAATTCTCTTAGGATGGTTTGTTTTGCTTTTTTTTTTTTTTTTTTAAACCAACAAGCCAGATGTTTGCCATAAGGAGAGGTGTTGAGGAAACTCAGTAATTAAACGCTCTATATGGCCTTTCTGTTATTATTTTTATTTTTGTGAGTGCTGTATGTGGCTCTGTGCCTGAATGCAGTCCTCGCCTCTCTCCCGCACCCCCTAAAGGTTGGTAGACTGGTGTGACTGTCCAGTGGATGGCACAGAGAGAGAGATGTAGGGGTGGCGGGGGCAGATAGGCTCAGAGAAGAGGGGAGGTGGGAGGTAGCCTGTCAGCAGTCACCGGACCTCAGAAGTCGCTCCCTGGACTAAAGTGATTAAAGGCTTTGGGTCAGCCTTGCCTGGGACCAGAGACAGATTTAAGCATCACCAGCGTTATAGGTGTTGGGGGGGGGGGGGGGGGGGGGGGGGAGAGGGAGCAGGGGACCATGGCCCCCACCTGAATTTCCATGGCTGCCGGCTCCTGCTGGGCCCCTGTCCCGGTCCCCCTCACTCACCCTCTGTGGCTGCACCGAAAGAGTCGGAGGGGGTCGCTGCCTTACTGCGCCTGCTTCCTCCTCCTTGAATGACGTAGTCCGGTGCTGACCACCGAGGTGCCCCAAGGCCGCAGTCCTCACATGGACAGGCCTGAAGAAAACCGCGGCGATGCCAAAAGAGGAGGTGAAAGGGCTGAAGCTCCCTCCCTCACTCAGCTCCTCTTCCCTTCCTTCTAAATGAGAAGAGAGGAGGAGGACAGGGGAGCTGAGCAAATGAAAAGGGAGGAGGCTGTGAGTGAGAGAGAGGGAAGGAAAGGGGTGAGTGGGAAGGGAAGGAAAGGGAGGAGGAGTGGGTAAGAGAGAAAGGGGTGTGAGGGGAAAAAGGAAAGGGAGGAGGACTGAGTGAGAGGGAAGAGAAGGAGGAGGAGGCGTGGGTGAGAGCAAAGGGTGAGTGAGGAGGGTAGGAAAAGGAATGGGGTGAGAGAAGGAAGGAAAGTGGGAGAGTAAGTGTGAGGGAAGGGTCAGGAGCAGCATTAGCCCATGTGGCCAGAAGAAAGGAGCAGAAGAAGCATTGGCCCATGGCCTGAGAGGAAAAAGTAGTCTCATCGGCTGTGCAGGCTGAAGGTGGAGGCTGCTGCTAGTTGTGCGTTCCGGAGGGGAAGGAGAACAAGCGTGTGAGCGCGTGAGAGAGTGTGAGCACGTGAGAGTGTGAGAGAGTGTGAGCATGTATGTAGGCGAGAATGAACATGGGTGTATATATGTGCACCCCTCTCTTCCCCCAACTAATCTATGACAATCTCAGGAGGACTGGAAATCAAAAGGTGGCAAATTACTTTTATCCTTATTAGTCTTAATTATTGGGGGGTTCTTTGTGTCTGCTCTTTTGAACTATTTAATTGTTGAATGTTCTGTTTGTCAGCTGTATTGAAAAATTATTTTTTCTTAGTATCTCTAACCCCAGATACTAAGGGGTCTGTGCCTGTCCTGCAAGGGTGGGGCCATAAAAGCATTTGTAAGTTCTTTGGGGCAGGAACCCCTCTCTGTGTCCCTTTCCCCAGGTTATGGCTCCTTTTTGTTTGGGGGGGGGGGAGGTTAACTTTCGGGGCCCAGTGCCAGGGTGGCTGACATCTTTTCAGGGTTATCCCCGGGGAGAGGGGTCACTTCTCTCCCTGTGTGCTGCCTGCCCAAATAAAGATGCTGGATTAGTGTCCACACTTAAGTTTACTGTATAAAGTAGTTGAAGATGGCACCAGCAACTCAGATGATTGTGCATGTGTGTGTGAGAACCTGAGCATGTGAGAGTGTCAGCAAGCTTGTGTGTGTGACAGCAGGTGAGTGAGTGTATGTCAGAATGAATATATGTGTGTTAAAAAGTATGTGTATATGAGAGAGTGGACAAAGTTTGTTTATAGCTCCCCCACTAACCCAGGCCAATTTCAGAGTGACTGGAAATCAAAAGTTCCCTGGTATGATAAGCTGGAATTTTTTTTAACCTTATTAGTTGATATTATTATTATTATTATTGATGTTGTTTGCTGTATCTGCGTTAATATCGCCATAATATTGAGGGTGCACAGAAAAGCAGTTTTTACTGCTTTTCTGTGCACTTCCCCGGCGCTGGCAGAAATTAAGTTGGAGGTCCCAAAAGTTAAAAAAAAAGTTTAAAAAATTTAAAAAAAATTTTAAATCGGCTCACGGGTTGAAAACCGGACGCTCAATTTTGCCGTCGTCCAGTTTCCGAACCCGTGGCTGTCAGCGGGCTCGAGAACCAACGCCGGCAAAATTGAGTGTCGGCTGTCAAACCTGCTGACAGCCGCTGCTCCTGTCCAAAAAGAGGCGCTAGGGACGCGCTAATGTCCCTAGCACATCTTTTTACCGCAGGCCCTAATTTAAATATTTTGTTGTACTATATCGCACGCACAGGACACTGTATCGGCCTGTAACTGCACTAACCACATTCTTTGGCAACAAATTCCAGAGTTTAACTGTGTGAGTGAAAAATAATTATCTCCAATTTGTTTTAAATGTGCTACTTGCTAACTTCATGGAGTGCCCCCTAGTCCTTCTATTATCCAAAAGTGTAAATAACCAATTCACATTTACCCGTTCTAGACCCCTGCAGCCATCTCTTCTCCAAGCTGAACAGCACTAACCTCTTTAGCCTTTCTTCATGGAGGAGCTGTTCCATTCTCTTTATCATTTTGGTTGCCCTTCTCTAGTTCAACTATATCTTTTTTGAGATGCGGCGACCACAATTGTGCACACTACTCAAGGTGCGGTCTCACCATGGAGTGATACGGAGGCATTATGACATTTTCCGTTTTATTCACCATTCCCTTTCTAATAATTCCTAACATTCTGTTTGCTTTTTTGACTGCTGCAGCACACTTAGCCGACGATTTTAAAGTATTATCCACTATGATGCCTAGATCTCTTTCCTGGGTGGTAGTTCCTAATATAGAACCTAATATTATGTAAATACAGCATGGGTTAGTTTTCCCTATATGCATCACCTTTCACTTGTCCACATTAAATTTCATCTGCCATTTGGATGCCCAATCTTCTAGTCTTGCAAGGTCCTCCTGCAATTTATCACAATCCGCTTGAGATTTAACTACTCTGCATAATTTTGTATCATCTGCAAATTTATTTATTTTATTTATTTATTTAAGGTTTTTCTATACCGGCATTCATGATAATATCATATCATGCCGGTTTACAGACAACAATTTGATAACCTCACTGATCGTACCCCTTTCCACATTATTTATAAATATATTAAAAAGCACCGGTCCAAGTACACATCCCTGAGGCACTCCACTGTTTACTCTTCTCCACTGTGAAAATTGACCATTTAATCCTACTCTCTGTTTCCTGTCTTTTAACCAACTTGCAATCCACGAAAGGACATCGCCTCTGATCCCATGACTTTCTAGTTTCCTTAGAAGCCTCTCATGAGGGACTTTGTCAAACGCCTTCTGAAAATCCAAATACACCACATCTACCGGTTCACCTTTATCCACATGTTTATTAACTCCTTCAAAAAAGTTAAGCAGATTTGTGAGGCAAGACTTCCCTTGGGTAAATCCACGCCGGTAATAATTTTGCCTTCCTTCCACCTTTCTTAATGTGTGGAATACATCCCATACCCTTATCTGCAACCCATGGATACATGGGTTCTGGAGTGGGGGGGGGGAGGCTTGCAGGACGGAGCTGGGCTTTATTTGATGGTCCGGGCAGACACTGAATGAATCGGGGCGGTTAGCACCACAATTTTTTTTTGCACAGGGCAGTAAAAAAGCGAGCAGCGGCCCTGCTAAAGGTGGTGGTAGTACTTTTCCCAGGGGTGTGTTACACTCTACTTGTCTATAGGCCTAGATCCACTAATGTTCTATCCAAATTCTTTCCAACTGTACCGAGACACTGGCACTTGGATCCCCTCAGGTGCCAGACCCTCTTACATTTCATGTACCCCATCCAGGGGGACTTATACATGAAAGTATAGGGGATATTTCTCCATTTGCTTTCATGCTTTGTCGCAGAGAGCAAGAAGACAGAAAATACTCCTAATCGCAATCGTAAAAAAGGATCCCTTTCTTCTTAATATCAGGTTTCAGAAGGCTTATTCAACTGATGTAGTAAGTTAAGCAGAGCATACAGCGTTCCACAGCAATGAAATACACAGGCTCAGTCTAGTCCAGCAGAAATACGAAAAGTCTTTAAAATGGAGAACTTGGCAGTTATCAGGCCTGAATGAAAGACTCTCTTGAGTGACAAATCAAGACCATTGCTACTCTGTGTTTCTTTCTTAAAATCTTGATGAAGATGCAATGTTAAGAGCAGAATGAGCAAGCACGTCAAAGTGGATTGGGCTCTCTTTCCAGGAAGGCTTGTCCTTTGGTCCAGTGCTAGAGCTTTCGGCTCAGAGATCCCAGGACTTTGAAACAGAAGCAACAGTTGACATCATAACAGAATGTGAAAGCAAAATAATATAGGTAACCCAACTGGAGTAATGTGCGTTATTGTACAGATGTTTAGCATACTTTCATGCACTATGGCTTGAATGATCATACTGCATGATTTCATGTGTGAGGGAGTGTGCAGGAAACTAGATAGGCCACACCTATCTAGTCTGGTCTTCCTTAAGGTTCAGCCCTGCAAGGGATTCTGGGAGAAGGGAGGCACCCCTCACCATACTATAAGGAGTCAAGGCCCAGAAGGGTCAGAGAGGCCCCGGGGAGTAGGCAGGAAGCCAGACTATGTGAAGACCAATTGTGGTTGAGATTGGTTGGTTATTGTCAGAACTGCAAGGCCAGCAGCTTTTCTTCTGTATTTAGTTTTGCAGTATATATAACCTTGCACTTAAGGAAACAGCCAGAGTCTGCCTCCTTTATCCCACTGGCTGTTTCCTAAGCCACCACTGCCCACATTATCATATCATGGTTCATGTTCTTCTCATCTGAGTTATCTATAATTATCTTCCCGGTACGATAATGATAAAATAGATGCAATGCTGGAAACATAAAATGGGTATGAAATAAAGCTTGGAAAGCAACTGCATAGCGAAAATAAAGTAACTGTAATAGAGAACCATTCTCAGGAACTGATGTCATGAAACAATATAAAATGTCATTGTCCACCAGTTCACTTAAGTCTCAGTGCATCTCTACAGCGAAACACACTGCACATGTGAAAAAAGTGATTCTTGAGCAATAAACTTAGTGAATGGGATTATGAATATTATTTTGAAAAACCACGATAATCTGCTGCTATATAAGAATTGCAAATAAATAAAATGTAAAATGTGCTGACCGAGTTGCAGAATGACCTTGGCTAGGCATGACTGAAGTCTTGCTTTTACAAAGTGACTCCTTACTGGAGCCTCCATTTTTAATGACAGGTCTGGGAACGTCATCTCACGTGATCATCTGAGGTTTTTGGGCTGAGCGCTGTGCCCACTCCCCGGGTAGTGAGACGTGCATGTGAATGAAGGGCACTTCTGATGGCACACTGACATTTCACCAACTGTCAGCCTGGCTGGTTTAGGAAAAAATCGAGCCGTGATCTCTTGCCACTCGGCAGATGGCAAGCCAGTGATGAAACTAATTAAAACCATGGTGCGTGCTGCTCTTATGAGGAATGGGGAAAACGTTTTAAAGCCTCTGCTCACATGCCTCCACTAATTTGCTTGCTTTGTTATCTGTGACAATTCCAGTTGCTGGTCAGAGCAATCAGAATCAATTCTCTTGGGCGGACGTGGTTACAAAACTGGGCATTTAACTTTGAGGAAACAAGAGTTCTCACTAAATTTCTAGTTCAAGCCCACTTAATATGACATTTTTGGTTTTTTTCATGATAGGACAGGAAGGGTTTCTAATGTTTAATTCCTAAGATTTAGGATCTTTTGAAGAAGTCTTTACATCTAACATATTACAAAGGCTTAAACTGCAACAAAGAAACGTCCCATCAGGCCTGAGTGCTGCCAAAAATGCTTTGCCAAAGAGGATGAGAAAATATTAGGAACTGGATAAAACGGACACCAGCACTACAAATTCTTCTATAGCAACCTGTTCACCAAGTCAGCCACAGATGGGTTTTCATCTTGGATATTTTGAATTAGAATTTTAAATATTAAATACCAATGCAATTTACATCTATTCATATTACACTAAGTCCTAGGCAGTTATGGTAAGGTGACCAACCGTGTTGTATTTTCCAAGACCATCCTATATTTCAGAAAACTGTTCAGGAAAATTTAAGACTTCAAACAGAAACCCGATGGCAGAAAAAGACCGTATGGCCCATCCAGTCTGCCCATTCATCCAATTAATTTAGCATTACTTTCTTAGAGATCCCCTGTATTTATTCAGATACCGTTTTTCTCTCCGCCACCTCCACCGGGAGACCGTTCCACACATCCACCACCCTCTCTGTAAAGAAATATTTCCTAAGATTACGCCTGAGTCTACCCCCTTTCACCCTCACCTCATGACCCCTGTTCTAGAGCCTCCTTTCCACTGAAAAAGGCTCAGAAACCTTTGAGATATACCCCGCCTTTCCTCTAGGGTATACGTGTCTATCCCCATATATGAATAAGAGCCTACTCTGTCGCTTGAACTGTTGTTATTATCCTAATCACTATGTTCCTTAGACCTTTCTTTCTAGCAGCTTTTGCTTCCAAGTTTACTACCCTTGTTGAATGTAACTTTGTCCTTCCTGTTGTAACTATGGTTTCTGTTATAGTTTCCCCTTTTCGATGTAAACCGATCTGATATGGTTTCTACCATGAAGGTCGGTATAGAAAAGTGTTAAATAAAATATTCTTTAGAACAAAGACCACTGACCGTTTTAGTAGCCGCCCTCTGGACCGACTCTATCCTGTTTATTCCCTTTTGAAGATGCAGCCTCCAGAACTGTACACAATATTACACACGAGGTCTCACCAGGGATCTATACAGGGGCAACATCACCTCCCTTTTCCTGCTGACCATTCCTCTCCCTATGCAGCTAAGCATCTTTCTGGCTTTTACTGTCGCTTTATCCACCTGTTTTGCTACCTTAAGAATATCAGATACAATCACCCCCAGATCCCGCTCTTCCTTTGTGCTTAAAAAAAAATTTCACCGCCAATACTGTATCTTCCCCTTGGGTTTTCCACCCTAAATGCATGACTCTGCACTTTTTTGCATTAAATCTTAGCTGCCAGTCCATAGACCATTTTTCAAACCGGTCCTACATTTTATAACACTGCAAGCTTGTACACCACCTAGACCTTAGGCTTACACATATCTTAAATGACTAAATTTGAAAAACAGCTGACATTAGGTAAGCAAGAACCTCTTGTGTGCCTACTGCAGCTGGCTTTGGGCATAATCACAGTGCAGGGATATGGTGAGAGCACCACTCATAGCCCCCAAAAGCTGCTCCTATTCTCCTAGCACATGCTTCCTCTCCAAATAGGAAGCAAGCACAGAGACTATCAGGCTGCTACAGTAAAGCATGCTCAGCTGAGCACAATGTTTAACCTGCAGTTGGATGTGTGTTTTGGACGCACGTCCACTACCCCTTGTACAAAAAGGGGTTTAGCGTGTCCAAAATGCACATCCAAACACCCCCCCCCCCCCAAAAAAAAACAAACTAAAAGCAACCACTCTTCAAGCTTCTTTATATCCCTTCCCACTCTCTCTACTCCTTCAAGAGTGTCCATATTGTTGCAGATCTTAGTGTCATCTGTAAAAAGTCAAACGTTTCCTTCTATTCCTCCACAATACCGCTCACAAAACTATTGAATAGAACTGGCCCCAGAACCAGTCTGAGACACCCACTAATCACCTTTCTTTCTTCAGGGTGACTTCCATTTACCATTACCCTCTGTCGTCTATCAGTCAACCAATTTGTTATCCAGTCCACCACCTTAGGACCCACATCCAAGCTGCTCATTTGAATCATGAGCCTCTTAGGTGGGACAGTATCAAAAGCTCTGCTTAAATCCAAGCACGCCACACCTAGAGCATGCCCTTGGATCTATTTCTCTAGTCACCCAATCGAAAAAAAAACCCCCATTTAGTTGGTTTGACACAATCCCTCTGGTAAAACCGATGGGATTTAATTCAGCACAGCCTCTGGCTGGGGCCATTTTGTATTGGCAAAAATTAACAGTGGGGCTGGACCATCCCCTAACACCATTTCCATTAGTAACAGTTGTGGGTCAGGAGAACCAGGGATCCGTTCTGCCCCATGAAGGTTGGGAGGGAGGAGTGGATGAGGGGTCAGGAGTGCTCTTTTTATTTTTGCCTCGTGGAACTTTTAAAATTAAATGAAGGAACATGAATGACATTGCATTCATTTTTCCTTTGTTTCGTTTTAAAAACAAATTGAAACGGAATGAGAAATTTCATTAAAATGTCTCATTTTGTTTCAAAAGAACTCGCATCTTTACTTTTTATTGGGTCAGTAGAAGCATCAACTAAAGGGACTGTTGTGCGTTAACGTTTGAGATCAGAGGGGCCCCTGTTTCAGATGTGCTTCTTCAGAAGGAACCGGCATCGTCTTGAAAGCTTATCGAATATATCTTTGGGTAATTCTTATGTTAGTGCAATGAAAGGTGTCACAACCAGCAAAAGAATCCAACTTTCTCCAGGCCTAATACTAGAAATCATCATGAAAGCATATTGAGTGGAATTAGAAAACCATCCACTTCTCTGCATTAGCTCACTGCACTCTGTGCCCATACTAAGAGCGTAAAGATATTTCTGTATTAATGAACAGTCATGAATGTACAATGCAGAAAAGTCACTGCTGAGGGATAGCAGGAAAGCGAACGGAAGATGTGAGGAAACGGGCAGCTTGACCGTACCGTTTATTTAATTATATATTAAGCTGCGCTGAATTGACTCCCCTCCCCATTTAATTAAGGTTTTAATAATGATTCATGTCCCAGACTTAGTATTCTCCTTCCCATTTTTAACCCCACTAAAAGAAGTATGAAGAAAAAAAAATTCTGAAAATGTTCAACCAAATATTTCTAACGAGATCCCAGCCAGATCTATCACCGATTATAATTCAACCCATAACAGGTCACATAAACCAGGCAAGAGAATTATTCAGAAATATTTGATTATTGAAACAATGACCTTTTTTTATAAGATTGTTCAGCTTTCTAATAATTACCCCCCCCCCCCGGAGCTGAAAGAAAGTGCCAGCTGCAATGAGGGTAAAATTTACTGCAGCTGGCAAAGAAGCTTCATGTCGACTGGTGGCCAACATTTTTTGCGCACAAACGCAAAGGGTGCCAGCTACTTCGAAATCTTATTAACTGCATGACTGTACTGGGGGTGGGCAACGCCACTAACGGGCCTGGTTTTCGGGATACCCACAATGAATATGCATGAGACCCATGTGCGCACACTGCCTCTATCACATGCAAATCTATCTCGTGCCTATTGATTGGGAGAATCCTGAAAACCCCAGGCCTGTTTGTGGCTCTCGAGGACTGGCGACGGCTTCCTCTGAACTAAACCAACATCAAAGTTTTAGAAGCCAGCATACTGCACCCCTCCCTCATCAGACAAAGTCTTCGGAGCACAAACAGAAAACGCTTTCATGTAATGGGGTTTGGTCAAAAGTAACACTACAAAAGGACCCACCGGCAGAGCTGCAGCACTATCACTCATTATTTGCTTATTTTTCAATTGCACTCTAGAATGGCGACTTTGTCTGACTGGATAATCAATATGCATCTTCCTAATGGTAATTTTCAAGGTAAGTGAACATCAGTTTATGCAACACAACAATAGAACTCCTCACCTCTAAATAAAGGCAAATTATTAAATAGACATTGATCTAATAAATTAATAGACCATCATGCTAGAAATGTTGTTCACATTACTATACTCTCTGCCTTATATATAATCATTGATCTGATGCCTTATAATGAATTTCTTTTTTTTTTTGCAAATAAAATATCACATTGAAAATAGCATCCAAAAGGATAACTTATCTTGTTCACTGTTGATATTATAAAGTGACTGCCCAAATTATATTCAATATATTCGGTATAATCACGTTGGCCAACATTTTTTAAATTCTACAGCCAGTCTAAAGTGCAAAATTTGGCTAAGAATTGCCATTTAAACAGTGGAAAGTAATATTGCAGTTCCTATTTAGATTTTAGAAACCATGTTGTGATATTACATATGCTTAACATTTTATAGGTAATTTATGCAGTGCTTCTGGGATTTTATTTAAATGCTATTGCTGTTTTGGTAGCAGGAAAAGGATGTTTAAGCTACTAATTAAATGCAAATCCCTCACACAAAGCAGAATATTTTAACTTCTTTAAAGGTCAAGCATCTGTAGTCAAATTTAAATACACAAATTTTAATTAGGTTCTACCTTCATGTTATGGCATTTCAATGCATTAATCTTCTCAGTCCAATGCTTGTATAGAAGAAAACTATGTACTTTGCTAAGGTGATTGTGACTGAGCTGCCTGCTCAACGTGCCTTAGGTGCTCTTTAAGAATGCTAATTTGGTTATTTTATTTAAATATTAAATTTAGAAAAAAAAGATTCTTGGGATGAAAGTTTTTTGTTGTTTTTTTTTTAAATAGAGTCTGTGGCAGTATACAAATATTGCATTTCTAAAATGACAGGAAACTAGGGCTACTGATTGTGACTTTCTAGCTAGTCCTGTCCCACAGTGACTCTCTGACTAGTGCTACAGCCCAGTGATTCTAGGATTAGCGTTGTAGCACATAGATTCTCCCTGGCACAATTGCATAAGCTGGTTATTCTTCACTAGCGTTGTGGCACTGCTGAATGAAAGGTTTAGATTCATTCAGATACAATGCGGTTTTGATGGCAATATTTATCTGATTTATATTCCGCTTTTTGGCACGTCAAAGCAAATTACAAATAACAGTAGGTACTTCCCCATCATCAGAGGGCTTATGAATTTAAGGGCCTGATTTACTCGGCATTTTTCCCACAGACTCCGAATGGGAGAAACAAATCGGACTGAAATTTATACCAGAGGCCTCGCAGGGTAAAGTCACAAGGAACAACAATGGGATGTGAACCCTGGTTTGCAGCCCACTGATTCCTCCTCTCAGAGACGTTGGTTATGGAGATTACTACAAGGCTTTGTGATAAGACCTAGATGGGGGCCTGTAAGAATCCTCCCATGGCTTTCAATACCATCTTTATGCTGATGACTCTCAGATTTCTCTCTCCACAGCAGAAATTTAATCTGAAATCCATTCCCAAATCTGAGCCTGTTTCTCTGCCATTGCTGCCTGGATGTCCCACCTTCGCCTTTAAACTCAACATGACCAAGGCGGATCTTCTTAACTTTCCCCAAAAACCTGCTTCCCCTCTTTCCCCTTTCTCTATGTCTGTGAATTTATGTTCCCTGTTTCTGTACCAGGGCCGGGACAACCACTAGGGGAGCAAGGCGGGGGTAGCAAGAGCCAGTGACCGCCCTCACCCGACCCTGCACTTCTCTCAGCCGTGCGGTAACCTGGTCCCCCCACTCCCCCACCATGGCGACGCCTTCAGGCGGGACCCCGGCTCGCGCCTCTTCACACCATGTTGCTCCAACCTCCTTCACACGGAAGAGCGGAAGAGAGTGTTCGAGTCCGGGGGGGGGGGGGCAGTGGGTGCAAGGCAGAAGCGCCTAGGGTGCCTAATACCCTTGCACCGGCCCTGTCTATAACATCCCTAAAATCTGCTCCTTCCTTTCTGAACCTGCTGTCCCGTCACCTCCCGCTTCGACTACAACAATCTGTCTCCCAGTGAACCATCTCTCTCCACTATAATCTATCCAAAATGCAGCTGCACCCATGTAACCCCTCTCCTCAAGTCCCTACACATGGGCTCCCTATCCGTTTCCTCATACAGTTCAAGCTACAAGAGCCTTCACGGTGCAGTTCCTCACCCTCTCTCCCTCCACCACTCCTCTGACTCTGCCCATCTGGCAAGCCACTCCTATCTATGCCCTTCTCTTCTGCCGCTAACTCCCGACTCGGTGCTTTCTATCTGCCTACACCAGAAGCTTTCAACAGTCTTCTTGAGTTGCTGGTCATACTCCTCTTGCCTTATTCAAATCCAGTCTGAAAACCCACTCTTTCGAGGCTGCTTTCAAATCTTAACCTTTGATTATCCGGTTCACAGATATTTTTCTTAATAAATGAAACTCCCATTTTGTCCTATGTTTGTCTTGATTAGATTGTAAGCTCTACCGAGAAGGGACCGTCTCATGAGCTCTCTGTACAGCGCTACATACGTCAAGTAGCGCTATAGAAGTGATAATAGTAGGGTAATACTGACAAAGGGCACATTCCCTCTAGCAGTCCTCCTTAACATACTTGCCATGCCACACTCTTCAATATCAGCAAAAGAAATCTCAGCATGCTCATATTTTATGTGTAAAAGCCGATTTACATGTGGAAGTCAATATAAAACATGAAATTACCAGTTTTTCCAATTCCCCTACCAGTTGGGTGAGGTTCATTGAGAGTCTCCTGTTTCTTTAGCCTCAGTTCCCCCAGACCTCCCACCGAGCGCACATGGACACGCGTGCGCGCGCGGGACTTAAAATCGACCAAGCCAACCAGAGCTGGAACCTTTCAAGGTTCGGTTTGTGGCCTACTCTCCATGCAGGGTCACGCTCAGCCACCAGGGATAGCCTTAGTGCTGCTGCTGCGGCAGCTGTGACCACCGACTAGATCGACTTTGCACAGGAACCAGAGGAAGTGCTACTGAGTGTGGGAAACCTTCCCCTGGAGAGAGCAAGAATGCAACGGGCAAATCAGCAGCATGATTAACTGAAGCCAAACTGAAAACACTTCAAATGAATACAAGAAAATTACAACCAGAATTAGGAAAATATATCTGGTGGGTGGGGGGACCTGCTTGCGATTTCAACACAGAGAATTGGGGTTATTAGGTTAGGATTTTTCCTGGATGTACTCGGGACTGCGGGGCTCAGCTTAGCTTCATCTCTAACATCTGCAAGGTTACATGAGGCATTGATGATGTTTTGGAAAACTGACGGAAATGGGAAATGTTAATATGGCCTTGCAGTCTGAGAAGGGGATTCAAAGCCACCAGACCTCATTCCAGACTGAGAGCCCAGCGGAAAGGAATGGCGATGCATTCCTTTAGAACAAGTGGGAAAAAAAAAAAAAAGTAAAACATTGTCGTTATAAAGCCGACTCATCATCAATAACGCGAGGAAAATTGCTATTTAATAGCAGCTGAACTGGTGGCTTTCAGCCCTAAAGCAGATCAAATCCCAGATCCACCCTTCGCTTAATGACGGAGGCTCAAGCAATAATCATTATTTCATTTCACTGAAGTCTTTTACACTGGAAAAACATAAGAAGGAGAAGTAGGGCCTGTAGGGTGAACATGTGGAACCAAGCAGAAGGCTCGTCTTTGTTTTCATTCATTCCTGCCTCCTATTCTCTCTGCAGGCTCTTTCATTCCTTTCAGGAATAAGGGAGACGAGTTTGGGGATTTTTTTTTTCCTCCCCGATATGTTAGGTTGGTCTCGGTGCTCTCTCATTCACTCAGTGATTTTGTTTCTTTGCTTGCTGGCTCTCTATTGAACTGAAGGATGTGCAGATGCTGGGGGGGGGGGGTGCGGGATTGAGTTGGGGCTTGTGTTGTGGGGGTGGGGGGTGTCTGTCTGTCTGTGTGAGAAGGCCAGAGCCACTGAAACATCCACTTAACACAAGCGAGGCATTTTGGGAAGCTACCGATTTTTCACCCCTTAGAACGGGAGACGTTGCTTGTCAGAGCAGCAGAGGACGACTTGAGTGGACAACATATAAAAGTGTTTTATTTTTCACCAGAATTTTTACATGCAAGAGGTTTCAGCTCACGTTACTAAATTGCAAAAGAAAAGGATCTGCTAACTGTTTAAAAATTCAGAAATCGGAGCATAAGAAATGCCATGCTGGGTCAGAACAAGGTTTAGCAAGCCAGCACCCCATCTTCAACAGTGGTCAATCCTGTTTCTCAACCCCAAGGATAGCAATAGCTTTCTCTCGTCTATCTGGTTTATAATGGTTCATGAAATTTACCTCCAGGAACCTGTCCAAACCTCTTTTAAACCATACAGTGCTTGTCACCTTGACCACGTCCTCTGGCAACAGAACCCACAGCTTGATTGCGCACTGAGTGAAAAATTGACTTTCTACGATCTGTTTTGAATCTGCTGATTCCTAGTTTCATGGAGTGTCCCCTTATTTTAGTATCTGAAAAGGTAAATAATCGCCCTTTATTTTACCCGTTCCACCCCACTCATCATTTCGTAATCTTCTCAACCATCTCTCTTCCAAGATATATAAAAATCTCCAAATAAATAAATAAATAAATACTCCCATCATAAGGGAGTGGTTCCATCCCCTTTATCAGTTTTCCGGCACTCCTCTGCTTCTTTTCTAGTTTGCTTTGTCATTTTGGAGATGGGACAACCAGAAATGCACACAGTACTCAAAGTGCAATAGGAGAGTTTGTGTTTTATTCTTCATTCCCGTTTGGAAAATTCCTATTTGTTTTACTTTTCTATATTAAATTTCATTTGCTATTCAGATACCCAGTCTCCTCGTGTTGCAACGTCCTTCTGCAGTTCCTCACAATTTTATGGCATCTGCAAATTTTATCACCTCGCTCAGTGTTTCCTTTTCCAGATCATTTATCGATATGTTAAACAGCCCAGGTCCCAGTACAGATCCCTAGGGTATTCCTAATGATCTTTCTCCATTTGAAAAATTGATCAGTCTTTCCTTCGGTTTCCAGTGCTTTAACCAGTTACCAGTCCATAATAGGACTGACGAGTCTCCCATGGGAGCCTTTGTCAAGTGCCTTCCGAAAATCCAAATACACTATATCAACCAGCTCACCTTCATCTACGCGCTTATTTACAGCTTCAAAAAAAATTGGACTAGATTTGTAAGCCAAGACATAACGTTTCTAAAATTATGTTGACTCTTCCCATTACGTTAAGCCTTTCTATATAGCCAGCAATTTTGTTTTTAAAAATAGCTTAAGAATAGCTTTTGGGAAATCTGCACTGTGGAGGCCCTGTGAGGACAGGAGTCTCATCCATTGTTCAACAGCAAAACTGGCTGGCCAGACTCAAGGTGTAAATACGCCTAGAAAATATTGGCCAGGAAGGACCACCTGGGTCAGCTAAGTCTGCCCAGTAGTACCTGCCTACTGTCCTGCCATGGGTCCAACTCAACCTCTGTTCCCTTTCCTTTGTGTCTGTCTCCTATATGCTTGAAATATATTTTTTCACTGTTTTGGCTCCTCCCATCTGTGCTCCAGCCATTTCCTGGCCACTCCAATGAAGGGTTTTCTTGCCTCCCCTTTGTGCTTCAGCTTCATTTCATGAATCTTTCTTCTCAAGCTTTTCAGTCAATACAAAACGTTACCTTCTAGAGCTTTCCTGCAGTCTGTTTAAAAATATCTGAATGTTAATGAAACCAATTTTGTCTTGACATGGTGGGAGAAGATTTGTCTTCAAAAGCCTGATAGGTCCTGGATTCAGAGCAGGTTATCATGCCCGTTGATCTTTTATCTCCTTCAGAAATTCATCAATTTCTTCTGAAATATGTCCCAGGGGATTAATCTTGTCCCAGTAAAAAGGCCTGGATGCAACTGTAGCTGCCTAAAGCAGGTCAGAAAGAGTTGCACATTCCCAGTCATTTGCTTGAAGGATAACAATACTGAAGCTTTTTTATGTGTTGTTCAGTTTAATGAGGATCTGCAATTGTTAAACTTAATGACGAATCGCAGATCTGATTCAATAGACTCTTCAAACATGCTCTATAAAACTGAAACTTTTATTGGCCGTATAAAGTAGAAATTTGCATTCATTGGAGCTGTTAATGAATAAATTAATTTGTTCTATGAAAAGGAATCGCACAGCTATTATTTCACTTCTGTACAATGCTGCTGAAATTTGCTTCAGCCGGTTTTAAATGCCTTCCATCATAGTGTAGCAAACATTGCATGTGATGAAGTGTACTCTGGTCCCGGAAAGTCATGCCTCAATAAATTGGTGCCACTTGCCTCTATCATTTTACTACATCAGACTAGCACAGTTAGTCTTCTGGAGATTTCCATAATGGTGGCAAGCAACACATTTTGCCATTGAAAGCATGACTGAAATGTAGATTCCAACCTCGTTGGGTAAGAAAATTAACCGGCACCGTTCTGTAGAGTTCTTGCCACAGAGTATGGCTGGGATCCAAAGAAACCCCCTCTGTAGCTACTGCCTCTGTTAACAGACATGCCAACAACCCTCGGGTTACCAGGGTCTCCCTGATCTAAATATTCTAATATTTCTTGACCCACCTGTTACAGTACAACCAGCAGGACTACAGCCCGCAACAAAGCTGGAGAACAGGAATGACTCTAAAAGGGTAATTTTCAAAGGGGCTTCTGCGGGTGCAGTAGTGGTTTTCCTGCAGAAATGGCCCTTTAGAAAATTGTGGCGACCAACGCATGCATAAAATTATGTGCTTTCAACTATATGATGGTAACTTTGAAACAGCCGCGCGGGCGCACACGTGTATGCCGGCTCACGCTAAAGGATGCAACCATATTATAACGTACGGACATATATGCGCACATGGTATAAAATAGGCTGTACGCACAATTTTATATGGACACGCACATGTGCGCACAAATGCTGCCTCTACCACAAAAGTGGGATTTTAGTAGGCGTGCACTGATGCAATTACCAGTTTCCCCAGTTCGCTCCCAGTTCGCCCAGGTAACCAATAGGAATTCCTAACCCCCCCCCCCCTAGTTAATTAGCCTACTTTTTACCCTGTTAGCCCCAACCCTTAAAACTCCACTAACCTCTTAAATGTTTTTGTTTCAAGACTTACACACCATCCCTAGCAGAAGTAAAGTTACACGGTAGGGGACACTGGCGCTCGCTTGTGAGCAAAAATACTTATACACAGATTTCATTGAGAAATACAGGACCCCCATGCCCCGCCCCATTTGGGTGTACCAAGAGATGCGCGCCTTCTCGCGTACCTTTTTAAAATCCGCACGGCGCGCTGGCACAGACTTCTGCGTGACTCTCCAGGCCCTAGCAAGTGTAGGGCTTTTAAAATTCGCCTTTATGCGTGCACTTTTCTGGGCATGGGGAGAGGCATTCCTGGCGGTGGGGATGGGACGAACGCTTGCACGTTGGGGTTTTAAAAAAGCAGGCACGTAAGTTCCCTCCGCAAACCTAGACCCCAACAAACAGCAGGCGTGATTTGTGTGCACCTAGTTTTTCTGGGATAAGTTTCAAAGTGGACATGCGCGTAAGCCCGTTCTGAAAGTTGGTGTAACTTTGGCACATACTTGCCGGCCAACTTAACGTGCGATGTTACACAATCGCCCCTTAATGTTCTTCATGGCTTGGAGCCAGTTGGCAGATGAGAATGAATAACGAGCGAGCATAACGTATTCTTGCCGTCTCCCAGCACATTCGTGACCACCTGGTGTAAGGCGCCAGATCCCAGCCCCAGTTCCAACTGAGCTGGAAGGCCCAAGGAACAGGAGGGAACCATTGGGTCAAGGAAAAACAGGAATCACAGCCTATGAAGATTCAAAAAGGTACAGCCAAGAAGAAACCCGACCTCGTTTATATGGTTAGGCTGTCTGTTATGGTCAAGCATAATTCTTTTAAGCTCTGTTTTTAAGAGATTTACTGTAGGCACAGACTAGAATAAACCTGTTTGAAACGATGGCCCCTTCTGCTCACAGAAACAATTCCGTGGTCGCTGGCCTCTGTACAAATGAGCTCACATGACCTGTGCCTTCTCGAATGCAGCACCCCTTGTTATCCTCAGCTGTGTAATAGATAACAGAAGTGACCTCCCCCTGATGGATCTCACAATTGATTGCCTGTGAAGTACGTTAAGTGTCCACCTTTGTACGTTCACTTGGTGATTTCATAGAGGGCTTCAGAACCTGTCCTGCGGGTCAGAACCCGGCAAGTGAATCTCAAACTTCTTGCAAGAGGGGGAGAGGATCACACGAGCACCATCAGGGAACGCAAGGGGAAGGTACAGAACAAGCAGGCTTCTCTGTGCTGGGGCTTTCAAAAATGAATTGTGATTGGTTGGGAGAGGAAGCAAGGGGCCACCTATGAATTTCTTTCTTTAAAAAGAGTCCTAGGCCAGATTGCAAGCAAAGATATTCTCCCTGAATTGCTGGGGTAAACACGCTGCTTTAGGAAACCACACAACCACAGTCATCCAGTCTATTCTGAGGTTTTGTAGAAAATTTAGAACCAAATGTAGTAAAGGATTTTCTCCCATTTTGTGCATATGGGCACTTGAATCAATTTTCAAAAAAATGTTCACTTCTTCACTTAGATGCCTAAAATGTAAGTACCGATGGGCAAAAAGGAGAGAGAGACCAATAGGTCACTCTACTATTTATACCACTGTAAGAGGGGGGGCAGTTTTACATACACAGTAGGAGGCATGAACAGCAATCACTGAAGATCTTCTGCTGTTTGAACCGATGAAAGCTACAAGAGCAGTTGATTTCTACAATGCACTCTATTGAAATCATATTTTATTTCCACATAGAGCAGGCCAGAGAGGATGGCAGGTATTTTTTCACATTGCGAGGGGATGGGGCAGGTAAATAAACTGCTCTTGCTGTGCTGTTACGACCCGAGGTCCACCGCCCAGCTTTCTTCTAGTTGCCTAATAGTTCTCTCTATTGGGAATTATTCAATATTGATTTAGTTTGCATCGATATAGAGAGATCCATATTCAGAGGCATTCAGGCAGCTAAATGCCGACTTTTTACTATTTCCCCCACTTATCCAGCTAAACGTTTGCCAAATAACTTATGTGCTGGGGCATTGCTGGGAGGAGTTAAGTTATCCGGCTAACTCCAATATTCAGATTTATCCTAATAACATATCTGGTCATGCTGTAGAGTTTCCTGAAGTTAGCCAGATAAACTTATCCAGCTATCTTTAAGGAAGCCAACTATATTCAACAGTGCGGCTGCACCACTGAATATCCCTCCAAAGTTTATCTGGCTAACTTTGCAATTCAACCAGGGGCTGAATACGGACCTCAGAATGGGAAAAGTCCTTTAGCAATAAGGACCTATAGGGTAATTTAGAGGACGGCAAAAGAAAAACCTCACAGTGCATCCGTAGTCGGTTCCACAACAGTGAAAAAAAAGTCCTTTCAAGTGAGGATAACTGAAAAAAGCTATGATACATCCACCGACAGCAAAGCAACAAGGCCAACACAAACTTTTTTTTTTTTTTTTAGGTAATTCAGATGGCATCCAGATCAGATGGCATCCAGATCTCCCCTTTCCTTCTGATTTTATTTCACCCTCTGATGTGATACCGGTGCTTAAGGATCTCATGAGAGCTTCTGCTTGGATTCATCTATATTGTGAACCCCAGGAAATTGCGGTTCTAGCTCTCTGCTGATCTTTCTCAGAACCCTACATAGGCATCAAGGAGATGCCCAAAGCACAGGACAGCAAGGCAACTCCAAGAGCTGCAGAGCGGACTCAGGGAAAGAGAAGAAGATTTTAAAAATGGAGTGGTGGGTGGGAGGGGAATCATAATGAAGGGAAGGTGACATAGGAATAAAACCAAAATAAGCAGCAGAAGAGACAAGAACCAGGATGCATTAATATTTTGTAGTATCTGGCTGTAACTGGTGTTCTAGTAAAAAAACAGAGCAGCCATCAGCGTCCACTGATCATCTTTTTTTTTATTAATAAACCCTCTGCTTTCCTTCTTTATGTAACCAAGCACTAAAAAAGTTGCTTTAGCATTTTTAAGTTTGAAAGAATATTTAAATCATCTGCAGTGTGCAACAGAAATATATCAAGCTGACATGATGAAGAGAAGCTGATGTAATGGAACAGCTCGAAAATTGATTTTGGACCTAAAAAGCTCTTATCCTTGATAGGGAAGGTGCAAAGAGAATTTAATGACTGCTGGGGAGAAAAAGGGGCGGGGTAACCTTTATTATCTGATAAATAATCTAGGGTTAATAAAGCACAGCCATTATGGATTTCAGAGTGGTTGTGGTAATAAAAAACTATTACTCATTAAATTAATGAAATGTCTACACTTTGTTCATCATCTACCATTTCAAATATTCGCTTCGAAAGTATGCACAGATAATGCCAACTGAAAAGCTTGCCCAGTCATTATTATTCTACTTTTTTAAGCAGCTTTCGAAAGCCTTTGTGAACATTCATGGTAGCAAGATTGACAAAAGGCTATTAAACTAGGGGGATTTGGAGGATCCTCTCTCTTAATTGGGCGAACTGGGGACAGATTGGTAAAATTGGGATTAGTGTCTCCCCTTTTAAAATCCCCTGATTTATGCGTAGAAGCGGCATTTGGGCACACATGCACACGCCCACTTAAAATTTGGCGCACATGTGCTCGCGGCCGGGCTATTTCATAAAACGCATGCGTGTGTGGGCGTTTGTTATGAAATGGCTGCATCTCGGTTTGAAAGCTACCATCCAAATGAATAAAAATCAACTTCAGCTTAACTTGTCCAGACTGAAGTTGTACAGATTGGTGATCCAGATTTGTCTTTCCTTATCTGGTCAGAGAACTCCATTAATGAGTCCTCAGGTTAGTAACCTTGGAGCAACATTAGATTCCACCAGGTCCATGGTAGCCCATGTTAGTAAGACCTGCCTTGCCACTTTCTCTGAGCCGGCAAGTTAGTCCATTTCTCTATAGGGACCAACCAACGATAGCTAGTCAAGCGCTAATTTTTCTTAAACCACATCATTGTATCAGCCTGTTAATAGATTTAGCAAAGAAATATCTTCACTCTCTTCACCTAGCTCAAAACATGGGTGCCCAAATCGTAACTCCCCTGGTTATCAAGTGACCTATGTATTGTATTCAAGATTGTTCAAGTCCATAAATCACTTTATGGTCTTTGCACTGCTTATCTGAGTGCCTGGGTATCTTGGCATGTGCTCTCACAAATATGCTCCTCTCAGGCCCTACTTAATTAACAGTTCCCTCTTGAAAGTTAGCCCATTTCATTACAACTTGTGCAGGTCCTAACATCCAACATGAAGCTCCATGGAAGCAGAGAAATATGGGCGGCAGAAAAAGAGAACCCAGCCCGTCTTGTCTGCCCAGTGCCCATCCACACAATTGTTCAGTTCTACAACCCCAAGCACTACCTCAGAGAGCCCCCATGCTCGTCCCATGCTTTCGTCAATTCAGAAACTCTCCTTGTCTTCCTTTAGAGATTAGGAGCTGCAGCGATAGATTGGCGTTTCAGAAACCTTTGAAGGCCTGGCTTTTTAAGTCTACAAGATTATCGCTGGTAGGCATCTAGATGCAATTCATATAATAACCAGGAACTTTAGCACCATTTTATTCTTTTATTGGTATGATTTAATATGCCTGCTGATTTCTTATTTCAAGATGGTTAGTTTTGTTTTGTTTAGTTAATTATTAGGTATTCAATGATATTTATATTGTATGTTACATGAGTTATATGGTGTTATTTGTGATTATTGTTACCCTCTGGGTGCATTCATTCAATTAAGCAGGGTAGAAATTAAATAAATAACCCTGGGAGAGGGGAAGACGTTGAATTATCTTAATCTGATGGGGGTGTGGGTGTGATTCTTTGAATGTCAAGCAAAGATTTTAATGTCATGACCAAAACCCCATGCAATAAAAATTGACATTTTTAACCAGTAGGGTATATGGCTTTCCAGAAAACTGACAGTGTTGCAGAAGGTCAGCTTTGGTCTGAATTCTGTTAAATTCCTGAGACTAACTAACTGAAGGTATTTAATGCAAGCCATATTTTCTCATGCTGCAAAATTATCTGATCAGACTGGCAAGAGAGGTATTCAGCTGCATCCACATTATTACTGTGCATAAGGCTT
Organism: Rhinatrema bivittatum; assembly: GCF_901001135.1. Taxonomy (NCBI): domain Eukaryota; kingdom Metazoa; phylum Chordata; class Amphibia; order Gymnophiona; family Rhinatrematidae; genus Rhinatrema; species Rhinatrema bivittatum. Next base: position 72,908,212 of record NC_042627.1, on the reverse strand, counting down.
TATGTACGTCGTCTCCAAATTTTGTCGAATCAAGACCTTTTTGGTTTAATTTCTGGGACAGAAGAAGGAAACAACCCAGAGGAGGAACTGAAGACAGAGAACTTGTGATGGAAAGAGATCTCCGATTAGTTAGTGCAGAGCAATTAAATAGCAAGAAGGTTACTTTCATCACTCACGGAACTGATCCGTTAAAAGCGCCAAGCCAGCAGGCGTTTGTGCACCCCTTCGTGCATCCCCTAGTTTTAATATTTCCCTTGTTATCTTTATTCCCTTGTTAACAATTTCTACTTTATAATTGTTTTACATTTCTGACAAAGGTAATGTATGCTTTTAATATAATTTGTTGATTGTTCTATGTAACACTCACAGGCGAAGTTATGTTTTTATTGTAAACCGGTGTGATTTGTATTTTATACAGGAATGTCGGTATATAAAAGTTAAAAATAAATAAAATAAATAAATAAGGTTAAAACGAAGTCCAGAACCTCCAGCCTATTTCCTAGTCTAAGGATTAATATAATGTGGATTACACGCCAGTATCCAAATTTTAAAAAATTTGGAGCAATACTTGATAATGCATTTCATCTAGAAGCCCATGTTGTAGCTAATAGTAAAGAGAGTATTTTCCTACTATGGCTGATCTGAAAGCTTCATGCAGTCCTGGCATAAAAAGTATTGTAGATAGTGGTTCTCTCTCTGGTGAATTCCCAATTTGATTATTGCAAAATTTTGATGGAAGGCCTTTATTGAATAGATTACCTCGTTCAAAACATGGCAGGAAGATTATGGGAAAATCACACAGAGCCTCTCCAATGATGAAGATGTTGCATTGGCTTCCAATTTCAGCATAGATCAAACTAAAAGTGCTGATACTAACATTTTGTGCTCTGAGAAGCGGGAAAGCAGAATATTTGGCAGATAAATGTAGGTGGTACCAACCGACCAGGAAATTAAGGTCATTAAGAAGCATTACTGAATGTTAGGGATGTGCATGTAAAAAACTATTTTTATTTTATTTTGTTTTTTCATTTCAAGTTGGGGGGGTTTTTTTAATCATGGTTTAATGTTTATTTCAGTTCATTTCATTCGCTGAGCAGAAAATAACACATTATTTTTTTTAAAAACCCCAAAAGAAAAAAGTAATCCCATACAGCATACATCCATACAAACAAAATGGTGCCAGCCTTAGGGCTTGTGGGTGCCATTTTCAAACTAAAAATAATGAACTTTTACCTCTTTTTATTGTTGTTTTCATATATATGTCGTGTTCCATAGACTTGTTAAGTCATTATTGCATTTCCATTGAGTGTGTCAAATATTACAAAATTAAACTGTATAATCACTTTAGATGGGTTACAATTCAGTGAAAGACACTAGGGAGGTGCTTTCTTTTGAAATCAAACGGGAAATGTTAACAGAATTTCCTATATTGTTTCAATCTGTTTTACAAAGAAATGCAAGAAAACCAAATTAACTTCAGTTAGAAAATTTGTTTCTTCATTTCATTAAGAAGGAGGGGCCTCTCTGCCTCTCCTCCCCTGAACTTTGTGAAAACCTCTTCACTGGCCAGGAGCTATCCCCGGCCGCTCTTGCCCCTCCTCTGATCTGGTGCTTAGCAAAATAAGGGCCATTGCCATTTCGTACTGCAAAAGTCAGCAACGGTGCCAGCCTTAGAAGAGCCACATCGGCGAGCGAGCAGGGATCGCTCCTGCCTCATGGAGAAAGTTTCAAGGAACCCGACGGGTGGGGAATAGATAGGCTTCTGGCTGCAGATCTGATATTTTGTAAATTTTATTTTGTTTTGTTTTTTTGTGTTTGTTTTAATTTCATTTGTTTTTTTATTTACATTTTAGCTAAATGAAATTAAAGAAACAAACAAACATTTAAAAAAATGGCATGCACACTCCTGGAAGGCATGCCCCAGTAATTATTTAGTAGACATCAGTTAAAGTGTTGAAGCAACCCAAAGAATAAACTATTGAGTGCAGGCATTCAGCGCATCTCCCTTGGCTTTTAACCTCCAGACCCAGTCAATACGGTTTTCCCCTACACTCTAGCATGCACTGGGTACTCTGCAGCAGCATCTACTAATCCATAAACGAAAAAGGAAGCAAAAACAAAACCGTATTTGATGAAAATGTCTTTGTTGCTTTTCCTTTTCTGATGAGAGATTGATCTGAGCAGTCGAGACCCTGAATGAAAGTTCCCTGAGAAAAATTATTGGTCCTGATTAGAAAGTGAGGAGCAGCTGCTGAGATTAATTTAGCAGCGTTTTTGGAGAATAAGCTGGAGACCGATATAAGCATTCAGTCACATATCAGTAGGGGGTATTTTTTAGGCATATACAGCATTGCTATAGGACTGCCTTGCTACCCACTTCTTCGGTGTCCTTATTTATTTAGGCATTTTATGTACCGTCGTTCCAAATGAAGATCACAGCGGTTTACAATATCAGCAATCACATACAGTGTGTTCACATTCTTATGAGCTACTTTAAGAGAAAGGGGCTAAATACATTAAGCATGAAAGTGCGACAGTAGGCATGGAATTTAAGGAGGGAAATTAGATTCCCATTCTGTCCTGCTTACTGCAGAAAAATGAAGGCTCACCAGGCGAGCATGAAAGAAGAGAAGAGGTCAAACCCAGCAATGAAGGCTGCAAGGAATGTGATGAGGGGAACGGAGCTCCCAAACTGGTAGCTTTCAATGGGCTGTGGGGTCATGAGATAAAACCCCCACTGTGAGGGCAATTGCTTGGGGCATTTAATGTTTTGGGAGGGGCGGCAAAGACCTCCAAGTGTCACCTACCCAATTTTAAGGCAGGGCAGCACAAGAGAGAAGAGAACACGTGCAGGGTAGATGCTGGAGGTGGAAACAGGATGGAGGCTGGGTGAGGAGGGGAGTGGTGGTGCTGGGCAGGTGAGGGTGGAGGCAGAGGAGGCCGGGCAGAGAGTTCGGGGTAATGCTAGGATGCTGGGGTGAAGGAGAGGAGAGGATGCTGGACAGGGGAATAGAGAAAAGGGATGCTGAGTGGTGTGAGCAGGGGGATGCAGGACTTGGCAGAGGGGGAGCGGAGGGTAAGAAGTGGATGCTAAGTGGAGCAAGAGAGGGGGATGCTGTGTAAGGGGGAGAGTGCATGACGGAAGGTTTGCCTAGAGAGCCTAATACGAATAAATAGTAGTAGTAATAATAATAACAACGGGAAGATCGCCTTCTTGGAATTAGGAAGGGTGCTTTTGTGCTTTTTCACCTCTGCTACATCGATGATGGCTGCTCAGTAATTATTCCTGCTGCTTGATTCCCACCAATAATTGCCTGGATACTTTGAAGAAGGATGAAGTGATATTCTCTCTCAGCAAATTCAGCTAAGTCAGTCACTAGTTAAATATTTATTCCTTTAAGGTTTCTGGTGGCCCACTTTTTGTAAAATGCATCGCCCTACGTGAGGAACAAAATTCAATTCCATTAGGAGGGCCATATTCAGTGGCTTTGTCCAGCTAAGCTCGACTCTTAAAGGTGAATCCTGAAACGTCGCATGTGTATAATAGCGCGTACGTTATTTTAGAAACCTCCACATACCCGCGAGGATCACAAATAAACTTGCGTGTGTAGAAGAGGGTCAGGCCAGGGGCGTTCCAGGGAGGGGCGTATGCGAGTAAGTTGCCATTTTATAAGCAGTTTATGCATGTAAACGTGGCAGCTTGCTCGCGTATATTTACTGCTGCTCAACATCTGGTGTAAGGGATCGTAAACATCTTAAAAATTGACAGGGTGAGGGGTCTGAATGACATGGGGGCACTTCAGGATGAAGACGCAGGAGGAGGACTGGGCAAGCTGGTAGATGAAGTGGTAAAACTGTTAGTTCATTGCAGCGCATCCCCTGACTTACGGGGGATAAATGCATCTAATTAGCACATGTAAAATCTACCTGTGCCTTTAAAATTGTAAGTAAAAATGGCTGTATCATTTGTGCAAACTCGTCCAGCTAAATTCCGACTTATCCGGCTAAGTAGCACCTTTTGTCGCTACTTACATAAATTCCAACTTCTCTGGATACGTAGCAACACTTATCTAGCTAAGTAGCGCTTTTCTGACTTATCTGGCTATACTATATTGTCACTTTTGTAAGATAGTATGACCCAAGCTGAACATTAAATATATGTGCCTCTCTGTAAACTGTTGTGATGGTGCATGACCAAATGACAGCATAGAAAAGATTTTAAATAAATAAATATACAAGATAGTGGATAAGTCTAAAAAAGGGCTACTTCGCTGGATACGTCGTAAAACGCTTCTTATCCAGCTAAGTCACATAGCCGGATAAGTCATCTAGTTTTCCTCACTAACTCTTTCCCTCTTTTCTCTCCCTCTCACTTTTTTTCTAGCATTCTCCCCTTCCCCCCTCCCTGTTCATTGTAATTTCTCCAACTTTATTGTTAATTGTAAACCGGCATGATGATCCACACGAATGTCGGTGTATAAAACCTCACAAATAAATTAATTAATTAATTAATTAAAAAGCGCTACACAGCCAGCTAAATCAAACAGCCGGATAATTAGCGGATTTAGACATCCGGCTCTCTGACTTAGCTGGATAAGTAGCGTTTTTCAGACTTAGCCAGATAAATTTAAAAAAAAAGAGTGCTACTTAGATGGACAAGTGCCATTACTTAGCCAGATAAATCAGAATTTACCTGATTTATCTGCTATTTATCCAGATAAACCCAAACTTGCACGGTTCGCAGTTTTTACATACGCGAGCATGTTCACACACACATACATATTTGTATTTTATAACCTGTGCAAATCGTTTACACTCAGGTTATAAAAGACTGTAGCAACTTTGCGTGTGCCCATAAACATGCCTATATGGGCACGCACTAGCAGTTTTGAATGTTTATCCTCTTAGCTGGACAAAACGCCAGGATTTAAAAATCCCTCCTGACGGCTCCTGACATAGAGCGAGAACATGTTAACCGGCTAAAACTTTATCCAGTTATATCGGAGTAGTCCGAAGGCATTCCAAGACAGAGCGCCATTATCTGGCATATAATCCTGATTTTCTGCAATATCCGGCAAAGGTAGCCAGATAACTTTAGGACAGCTGAAGAGACGTCCTAGCTGAATAAACATATCCAGTTAACTTTAAGATCGTCAGTATATTCAGTGATACATATACACCACTGAATAGCAAGACTAAGTTAGCCATGTAATCTTATCCAGTTAACTTTCCTAGCCAAATATGGACCTCTGTATAAATACAGCAACTCCGAAATAAATCTATAACAAATAACAATTCAGGAACCATCAAAACCCCCAATTAACTGATGATTATCAATCAGAGGAGGAGGCAGAAGCTAAACCATGAGCTCCTCTGGAGATAATCGTCAAGATTTATAATTTTATACGATGGATAATACGGTGCCTATATGGTATCTGTTTATTCTATTTGTTCCATAGCAGGAATCCCTTCGGTGGGGAATCGTTCGGATCATCAGCCTTTTCAGAGACAGACAGCACTGCCTGTGAGGAAGAGGCTAAGGCCGTCCCAAAAGCCTGCAACATAAAACACTCATCAGCTTCCTCAGGGTTTCATCTCTTCCCAGCTACTTTTGTCATCTTCTTTTAACGAGCTGAATTTTTTTTATGGGCTGCAGGGTTACTCCTTCCGCTTCTCCTGGAACAGATGGCCAAGCATTCAAAAGGCTCACCATGCTATGCTGCTGAAGAGGAGGGTCAGAGTGCAGGGCAGGCCTTGGTTTGTAAAACTCCCGGGCACCTGCCTCGTACCTGCTCTCCATGGACGGCAAATCAGTGCCTAGAAAGGTCCTCCTGGATGTTTTGCAGGGGTGCTTTCTGCAAACTTCCCACCTGCTGAGGGGGTAACCCGCCCTCTTTTGTTGTGCAGATGAACTTCCTGTTCGTTTATGAACAAAGCGGACAGGAAATCATCTGTCTAGGGCCCTTGAATCTTGCCTGCTAATGGATGCTTAATTGGCCCTGTTTTATTGTTAAGAATGTGAAATGCATAAACCAGAAGATTGGGAAAATAAAATAAAGTTTCCTGTAATATATATAGAGACAGAAGTGTTACAAAGCAAATTTTATTTTTATAACCTAATTTTATTCGAGTCAACCTGGTAAAAAGAACTATACCAATACCCAATGTTTCAGCTATTAGTATATTTCAGTATTGTTTTCTCTGTGCATACAATCTGTTCTTCAATCTTCTTTCCTCTTGTACTCTTAGTGGGCCCATGTACTAACGGTTTGCTACCAGTTTGGGTCTGATTTACTAAGGGACCGATATTTAAGATTTAGATGGTTAAAATGAGCTTTTAACTGATTAATCCACCAGGTTAAAAATAGAAATGGCTACCCAGCTAAATCTATGCCCACAAAATCACTGTGAGGCCAATTCGCCTGTAGAGCGTCTGGCTAAGTTAGACAGATAAACTTATCTGGTTAACTTACATTGGATATTCAGTGGAGCACCCCACTGCTGAAAATACTCAGCTAAGTCAAAGTTAGCCAGAGAAGTTTTTTTTTTTCGACTAATTTCAGGACAGCTTTCAGCAATACGCTGAAGCATCCCATCAAGCAGACTAAGCAGACATAGCAGAAGCTTCATCCTATGACATCTGCCCTATTCGATACCATCTGGCCCGCCTGTTAGACGACAAGGTGCCAAAAACAGGATGTAAAGTCATGGGATGCAGGCAGCGATACCAGAAGACTTGTACCGACAGCCCTACTCTTGTGTCCTATTCAATCTATCACTCATCGAGGACAGAACGGATAATCAAATAATATGACGCGTTCAGTACTGAGGAGAATGAACATGATGTGACAGGCCCAGTTCAGCTATCTTTTTTCCACACACCCCGCTTCAGATACCCAATGGATAGATACTGCGTCAAATTAGAAAGTCTACATTTTTTTTATTATTTGATTTGGAAAAGGCAGGGGGTGAGGGGAACACCAGGGTAGTGGAAGGGAAGAGGCTGAAAGGGAGAGCAGGTTGTTGAAGCTATTCTGGTTAAAGCAGTTGTACTGCTCTATATGGGATTTTTATACTATATTTATTGGGAAAATAATTTTATTTTATTTATTTAGTGCTTTTTTTTTTATACCGGCATTCATGATACAGATCATATCATGTCGGTTTACAGATAACCGGGGTAGAACTTGACTAACTATTAACAAGGTATAGAGAAAAAATAAAGTTACAATGAACAGGGGTGCAGGAACTGGGAAGAGGAAGATGTAGCGGATAGAGACTAGAAAACCTTATCAATTATTTACAAAGTGCTGAAAACTTTCAGTCCAGAGAAAACTTTCAGTCCAGAGAACCAGACAAATAAATAGAAGAAATGTGTTGATTTCTACAAATTTAAGAAGAGATCAAAATAGATTTATAGGTTTACGAGAGGTATAGATTTCTCATATATTGAACACAGAGGTTCCCAATAATCCTCAGCAGCTCTGCTTTTCTGGAGAACCACAATGAATATTTATTTCTTGTATTTATTTACAACTTTTCTGTAATACCAGGCAAATATTTGCTTACCTTTTGATTATACAAACTGGTTATTTTTGTATATTATTGGCTATCCTGAAACCAAAACAGTCTCTGAAGGACTGGATCTGGGAAACATTAACCTCACATCTTCCCTTTTCTTAAACTTGATGCAACTAATGTAAGACTGAAGATCATTGGATGAGTCGTGCAAACTCATGAAGGCATATGTTTGGATATTCATTGGAAGGCCATGCATAGCTTTTCAGTTGGGCCCGTACAATACTTGGCACCCTAGGCAAATCTTCGGTCATTCACACACACACACACACACACACACACGGCACAGCACTCCCTCCTACCAGCGGCAGTGGCTCCAGCACGGCACTCCCTTCCTCTGTGCTATTGGCTCTGGTGCAGCTTCCCTCTGGGCCTCGTGCTGGTGGGATTTTGCCACCACAAAATTAGCCCCAGCCCTGCTTGTCAGACATATATAGGAAGAGGGTAACACAAAGGGAGAGATTGTGGACCACATACCAAGCATTTTGCCTGTAGCCACTAAGATGATAACTTTCAAACAGGTGCACGTATACATCGGCGCGCGCCCAGGGACGCGGCAATTTTGTAACATACGTGCACATACAGGCGTATATTATAAAATAGCCTGGGCACACGTATTTGTGCACCTAAGTTTGCAAATGAGTGCACGCAGCTGCGCACAAAGTTAGGAATCAGCCACGCAAGTGGGGGAATTTTATAATAGGCGCACATCCATGCCATCACCAGTTCATCCACTAGTTCATCCAGTCTAGAGCTAGGTCCTCCAAACACCCCCCTCCTCCCCGGTTCTATAGCCGGCACTCCCCAGAGTTACCCCTTAAACCCCCTCAGGGATACCAACTGTTGGTTTTTGTTTGGGGTTTTTTGCTTTAACTTACATTTCCTCCATAGCAGAAGTAAAGTTACGCAGCACTGGACCTGGGCATGTGCCCATGTGTGAAGGTACTTGTGCGCACATCTCTTGGCCACGCCCAGGGACGCCCATACCCTGCTCACACCATGCACCTTTTTTCTCCGATACGAGATGTGTGCGCATCTCCCTACTTTATAAAATCAGGTGTACACGCGCGTGTCCCACGTGCGCTCACATCTCCATCAGGTGCACACGCGCGTGTCCCACGTGCGCTCGCATCTCCCTACTTTATAAAATCAGGTGCGCACGCGCGTGTCCCACGTGCGCTCGCATCTCCCTACTTTATAAAAGCAGGTGCGCACGCGCGTGTCCCACGTGCGCTCGCATCTCCATAGTTTATAAAATCAGGTGCGCACGCGCGTGTCCCACGTGCGCTCGCATCTCCCTACTTTATAAAATCAGGTGCGCACGCGCGTGTCCCACGTGCGCTCGCATCTCCCTACTTTATAAAATCAGGTGCGCACGCGCGAGTCCCACGTGCGCTCACATCTCCCTACTTTATAAAATCAGGTGCGCACGCGCGTGTCCCACGTGCGCTCGCATCTCCCTACTTTATAAAATCAGGTGCGCACGAGCATGTCCCACGTGCGCTCGCATCTCCCTACTTTATAAAATCAGGTGCGAGCGCACGTGGGACACGCGCATGCGCACCTGATTTTATAAAGTAGGGAGATGCGAGCGCACGTGGGACACGTGCGCTCGCATCTCCCTACTTTATAAAATCAGGTGCGCACGCGCGTGTCCCACGTGCGCTCGCATCTCCCTACTTTATAAAATCAGGTGCGCACGAGCATGTCCCACGTGCGCTCGCATCTCCCTACTTTATAAAATCAGGTGCGCACTCGCGTGTCCCACGTGCGCTCGCATCTCCCTACTTTATAATTTCAGGTGCACACGCACGTGTCCCACGTGCGCTCGCATCTCCCTACTTTATAATTTCAGGTGCACACGCGCGTGTCCCACGTGCGCTCGCATCTCCCTACTTTATAAAATCAGGTGCACACGCGCGTGTCCCACGTGCGCTCGCATCTCCCTACTTTATAAAATCAGGTGCACACGCGCGTGACCCACGTGCGCTCGCATCTCCCTACTTTATAAATCTGGTGCACACGCGCGTGTCCCACGTGCGCTCGCATCTCCCTACTTTATAAAATCAGGTGCACACGCGCATGTCCCACGTGCGCTCACATCTCCCAGTTTTGGCACACACATCCCTTTTAAAATTCTCCTTGTAATGGTTAAACCCTTAGGTGCATCACCCCTCCTGTTTCTCAATGCCTTTTCGTCTTCTTTAGACAAGGTGGGCGCACCTGCATGCCTTTCTGTTATGTAAATTTCCCTACGCACCTTCCTCAGTTACTCCAGGGCTTCCTAGAACAGATCCTGAATACTGAACGTTGGATTTGCATCTTGGTAAAGTGCTTTACTGTATAAAAGAAAGAGAGACCAGGAAAGGCATTTTGAGAGAATGAGGGACCTGGGAGGATTGTTGCAGTCTTGCTTCTTTGTCCCCAGGTCTATAAGCATGGCTCTTCCTTTCTAGTTTCGGATGCTAGTTCACAGCTAACTTTGGGCCTGATTCACCAAGCTGTCTCCCAGACACAATAGGAAAAAAGACCTTAGTGAATCAGATCCTTTGTATCTGTCACCAAGCCCAAACATTAAAAAAAACAATCTTTGAAAAAAAAGGGCTGGAAAGGATCCAGAGAGGTTGTGTATTCTATCCTGCTGTCTCTAGGCAATGTACAGTGTACATAGATCATCCCAGGCAAATGTTTGCCTAACTTGTTCTTAAAAAAAAACCCTCCACTGATTCATTCACCTTCATAGCTAACTTATACCATAGAAAACTTAGAAAATAAAAGAAAGACAGAACGCAGATGTAACGCTCTTGGGGGGCGGTCGTTATCTTGAAGTGCCTTCAGTAAAGAACGTTCACGGCAAGAAACTATGAGGCGTTCAGTCTCAGTCAATGGGCCTGTGTTACGGAAATGCTCACTCTGAGGAAAGGCGGGCTCTTGATGATTTTCAAGTTTTCCGTAAGACATTAAGAACTACATTTTGTTTGTGGAAGCATTTGAGCAGTTAATGGAAAATAAGGATTTCCAGATGCAGAATGATTGTTTTAGCAGTTTGCAGTAGCAATTTCGCAGGTAATGTATTGTAGTAGCAAGTGCTTTTTGTTGATTTTAATTGGGGGAACCCAGACTGAAGGCTGAATCGATATGAACACACCCCCCCCCCCCCCCAAGTCTCTAATTAAACCAACCATAGGAACATTAAACCCTCCTCTCGTCAGAGGAAGGTAAGAAATCTGGGGAGGTGACTGAGAAATTAGCAAGGCCTCCGTCTTAGCAAGATTTAGTAATAACACATTTTCAGTCACCCATTGCTTAACACCAGCCATGGTATCAGCAATTGATTGAAAACAGAAACCACAGGCCTGACTATGGGAAACAAAAGGTGAACATTATCAGCATAAATGTTGCCAAAAATTCCTAAGTCAGACAAAGTGGACACAAAGATATATTAAACAAACTTGATGGCAATGAGGATCCCTGAGGCTCTCCCACACTAATGAGTATCCATGAAAAAAGTTTGTTGTCTGATCCGAATCTGTTGATGCCACCCATTCAAATAAGAATGAAACCATTGTATTACGGTGCCACCGATACCTACTTCTTTCAGTGGCCACAATGTCACAGAATGCAAAACAGAATCAAAAGTCACAGATATGTTCAAAGAAAAGAAATAGCTGAGAGCAGAATAAAATCAACAACAGAAACCCAAATTATTTCAGTGCAAGGCCCAACACGGAAGCCTCCCTGGTGAATATTCCAAATATCTTTTTCATTCAAATACTCTGTCAGTTGACCCAGCACCACTTTTTAAAATAATTTTACCCAAAGAAGGGAGGACTGAAATGGGCCTGTAACTCAATGGTTCATCCGCAGGGGAATGACCTCCCTTCAAAACTGGATGAACAACTACCTTTTTAAAACTGGTCGGGACCCACAAATTGAATCAATGATACATTAACTAATTTGGTAAGAGTTTGTTAAAAAAAAAAAAAAGTATCCTTCAGTCCATGCAATAGCCAAAAGAGACAGGGATCTAAAAGACAGAGGGACGATTCCAACTTCAAAACAGCAACCTCAACCTGAGAGGGAGCCATTGCCTCAAACTAATCCCAATGTTTTTCGACACCCACCATGGCCTCAGACTGATCAACCCTTACACTGCACGCATTCACAACATCATAAACATTTCCACCAACCTTTACCATATTTCAGTGCAGTATTGAACGAAAGCACCAATACGCAACCCAAAACTTCAAAAAGCTTATATGGTCAATTTAAGGAGGTTTTCAAGCGTGTGGTAAAATACAGTTTCCTTGCCCTTTCAAACTCAAATTTATAAGAAGTTCGAGCTGAAAAATATTTCTCCTTTACATTGAACATTCCGGGTTCTCGCAGCTTGTCACGTAGGCTCTCTTCTTCCCTACTCATGTGGTCTACCTAATGGACAAGCCATGACCTTTAAAGGGGCCACCTTTTCAATGGCTAACAATAATATATCAGATAAAGAATCTGCCAGAGAAATAGAGGATCGTGGGTCTCTGGTCCAATTTAGTAGCCAAGCAACTGGCAGGATAGGTAGAATGCTGGTCACTGGTTAGTCTTTGGTAGTCCAGCATATGTTGGGGTGGATGCCAGGCCTCCTTGGCAGGTTGGACATCAGTCCTCAGTGGGCTGGCAGGGCAGATGGGATAGTGGTCATTCTTCAGCAGCAGTAGCCCCCACCCCTTATGGTTTCAGTTTGAACCCTTCTGCCTCTAGGTCCCTGCCTATGAGATCAGTGACACAGATGGACAGACAGATAAACTGAAACATAAGCACTTTTTATTTCATAAAAAACACCAATAATAAAATACAACCCCTGAGCTCTATGAATTACTGTGGTATTATCAGGGGCCACAGAAACTCAGTTAATGTGGACCCCCAAATCTGGCCAGTAGGTGTCACCACAGAGCAGTGACAAATTCCCTCTCCCCCCCCCCCCCCCGGGAAACTGTGTGAACACTGTATTTCATAAAAAATACTCTAGTGTAACATTTATGTAAATAGATTTCACTGTCTATTACTGTTTTGATATTAGCTTTCATTCACCTATTTCTTGTTTCAGACTAATCATCTATCTGCCTGTCTGGTTGCTTATCACTTAGCATTTATCACCATAGGTATGTCACAGACTTTGGGGATTCTGAAAGGGGGATGGTGTATAGAGCATAAAACTGACAATGCATTAAATTGCAAGGGCCGTCATTTTTTTTTTTTTTTTTTTTGGTAAGTGTTATTTTTTTTATTTCACACTGTGTTGTTGTAGATTTATCGTTTTAATTATATTGGAGGAAAGCAACAACGCTGATATAATGGCAGATAAATCCAAGCTTCTTAAATCACTGCCGTTATAGTTTGAAAGCTCCAGGGCTCTTGGAGAGATAATAAGAGGGGCTCTTGCTCAGAATGAAATTTAATTTGAAATTTTCTGAGTTTAATAGTAGCTGTTTGTTTTCTGTAGGGAAACACAAGTCAGCACAGATATCCAGTAAAGATTAAGGGTCAACCTGCGCTATAAATAATTGCCCGTTTTATGCATGTCACATGCTTTTGCTTGCATGTCTGTCGAGCAGCCCTCATGTCGTGAGATGCAAATACGCTTTTCAAAGCATCTTCATGCATGTCCACCTCATTTGACTGAAGCACTTCAAAGGCTACTCGCAGAAAATATTAGACATAGTCTATTACATACTCAGATTATGGCCTGAAATACCCAAATGCCACTAATAATATTGACACATACCTTGGCGGTTACAAAATGCACAGTAGCTTCTCATATTGTTTCCTTGATTTCTTTCTGGAGGATATAGTGAGGTTGTGGGGGCGTGGCCTACTGGTGAGAGCAATGGGCTCAGAAGTAGGAAAGAGAGGTTTCAAATCCCACTGCTCCCACTGATGCTCCTTGTGACTTCTCTTTGTCCTCCATTGCCTCAGATACCAACTTAGAAAAAGCCCTCTCTGGGGAAGAGGCCTTCCCCTTGTGCTAGGATTTGGAAAACTAAGTCATTAAATCCAAAACCAGGTTAATATACTGTAGTGTGTAGTCTTCAAATTGAGTAATCTGAGGATTCTGAAGACAGTAACGCCAACTGAGTATTCATAATGAAGGCAATTTTCAAAGTCATTTCTGCAAGTAAAACAACATTTTACCCATGGAAATGGTCTTTTTGAAAATGTCCCAACCAGCATATTGGTAAAAGTCTGCATATTGACAATATATATATATACATACAATACTCAAGATGCAGTCACACCATGGAGTGATACAGAGGCATTATAATATTCTCTGTTTTATTCTCCATTCCCTTCCTAAGAATTCCTAGAATTCTATTTGTTGTCTCAGCCACGGATTATCCACGATGACACCTAAATCCTTTTCCTGGGTGGTGACTCCCAAAGTGGAACCTTACATTGTGTAGCCATAAGTTTGGTTGCTCTTCCCTAAGTGCATCACTTTGCATTTGTCCACATTAAATGTCATTTTCACTTGCATGCCCCATATTCCAGCCTTGCAAGGTCCTCTTACAATTTCTCACACTTTGAATAATTTTGAATAATTGAATAATTTTGTATTATCCACAAATCTGATCACCTCACCGATTGTTCCCATCGTTAGGTCATTTATGAATATGTTCAAAAGCAGTGGTCCCAGAGCAGGCCCTACTCTGTTTTCTCTCTTTTAACCAGTTCTTAGTCGACAATAGGACACTGCTTCCTATCCCAAGACTTTTTTATTTCCTCAAGAGTCTCTCATGAGGGGCTTTGTCAACCGCTTTCTGAAAATCCCGATGCACTTTATCAATTGGCTCACCTTTATCCACATGTTTATTTACGCCCTCAAAAAAATGTAGCAAATTGGTGAGGCAAGACTTCTCTTGGCTAAATCCAAGATGACTTTGTCCCATTAAATTATGTCTATCTATATGTTCAATAATTTTGTTCTTTGGAATACTTTCAATCATTTTTCCGGCACCGATGTCAGGCTCACCTGTCTGTAGTTTCCTGGATCACCCCTGGAACCCTTTTTGAAAACCAGTATTATGTTGGCCACCCTCCAATCTTCAGGTACCGTAGCTGATTTTAATGATAGTTTACAGGATTACCAACAGTAGGTCTGAAAAATGAAATTGCAGAGCAAAAAAGTTAATTTTTTTTTTATCCAAAATGAAGAGCCCTGTCTTCAGATGCAGAATTGTTGGCACTGTACCACTACCTAATCACAGCAGCAGTTCCACCGATACGACCGAGATGCACACCCAGAAGGTTGTCAGACAGTGCAGGGGGTCTGCTTTCTTTTTGTAACAATGAAATTCTCATGTTCAGCCTTCTATGGGTGAAGTTTGAAATGCTGATATTTTGTTGCCTCCCAGAAGTTTGCTGCCACTGGCCTAAAAGGAGCTTAGAGCTGAAAACAACCTGCTTCACTTTAGGAAACAACTTGAAACTCATCTGTTTGCCATGGCTTTTGCCGAAAGACAACAGTGACTGCAGTCTAGGACCTTCTAAGCTTGGTAAAGCAGCCACTTTTTCATTTATTTTGGCCTTGTTTTTACTGTATTGTGTGCTGATATGTTTGTTGCTGTTTGATTGTATTTTATGTTTATTTTCTGTTACCCGCTGAGATTTGTGGATCGGCAAGATAGAAATTTTATAAATAAGTAAATACAATAAAAAAAAAAATTCTCTATGCATATCTAATGTGGTTATTAGAAAATAAAACACTGTGGTGTTTTATTCATGGATTTACTGTCTGCATTCATGTATTATATGATAAAGCATGAGTAACTCATGAGAAAATTAAGTAATCCCTCTGTAGCAGAGATTAGGTTATCATAAAAAGTACTTTGTATAGACCCCATGCTTCTTACAGTCATTCCCCTGGCTGGGGCCTTCTCTCTCTCCCCAGTTACCAGAGTGCTCTCGGTGCCACAGTCCTTACCAGTGAGATTCACTCCTACCCATCTGGAGACATGACCCTGCAATCCGCATCGGCTTCCTCTCTCGGAAATCAACGCTCCAACTTCCAGTCTGTTTCATGCTCCTAATATTTGGAAAGCTCTGAAAGAGCACCAGGTTCAGAAATAAATAAATAAATAAAAGCAGCGATTGAAGCTTTTAGCAGCAAAGACCAGGCCACATGGACGTACTGTGGCCTTTCCCTCCATTGATCACAATCAGTGAGAGCTGTCTCCTAACAAATTGCCTCAAATCACTGCAATAAGCGCGCATTGATAAATAATTCATGCAGGATATAGGGGCTTGTATTCATTAGGCATATGTAGGCTATACATGGTAATCAGCAGGGTTCAATTAGCCAGACTGAAATGTAGTAGCTGCTAGAGCCGCGTTATTAATCAGGGCTTGGATAAGCCCTCCATAAACAGTCTTTCCTTGGAAGACAAACTCGGTGGTTAGACTCCTTCAATGAATTGTACATTAGATGTCTAGGACATTTTAGCCTCATCTAGCCTTATCTGTTTTGTAGGGTTGATAGGATACTTTTTCTAAATGAAATGATCCAGGAACTTTTGCAAGTGATTGTATTAAAAAATAAGAAAGCAAAGGGGTAAGTTAATTACTTTTTACTGAAAGTAACAGGGAGTCAAATTCTGCCCCCCATGGAAGCAATTATGCCCTTCACTTACATGGTAGCAGTGAACTCAATTGGTTTGAGTGCTTCAACACAACACATCTGCTTCAGCCGCATTAATGAAGGACACCGACTCCAACTCTCTCTAGCCCCTGAAGCAGACGCATTGATTCGAAACACTGTCCGTGTCAGGCGGGCACAAGCCACAACGCAGCAGAATACGAGTGAGAGGTTTGCAGAGTGATGCCATCTTTAACAACAGTAAAGATAAGTGTTAAAAGGTTCGTTTGCTCCGGAATTGTGAGAATGTTAATATTGAGAGAGTATTTTCTGCTCTATACGTAGAGATTGAATGCGGTTCTGCAACGAGTTTTTATTTGCGTATAAACACTTCTTACAGGATAGAGTAAAGGATAAAATCACATAAATTGCTGTAAACTTAAGAGTACAACTGTGCTTGAATACTCCTAGGTTACAACCTCAAGAATGGTTAGTACCTAGAGTAGAGGTACCGGACATTTAGAGTTTGGCAATTAATTTTCAATACCCCGTATTGGTTTTATGTTATAGGTCTTGGGGGTATACAGGAGAGGCTTTTAGACCATTTGTTTTTTACCCTGCTATCAGTTTCAGTAAAGGACTTTTATTTTCGAGCAACAGCCTTTGAGCCTGTGTGGTACCTTTGTGACTTTTGCTGGACAGGTGTGTAGGGGGACTGTCTCCATCCTCCATACACACACACACACACACACACACACACACACACTCCCAGATGTGGGAACCTCAGGAGGTCATGGAGCCTTGCATGATCTGTGACCCTCCCCGCATACCCCTGTGCCCAAGAGCTGGCCAGGAAGGGGGGGCTACATGCAATAGGGAGGATAATTTTGTAAAATCGTAGGTAACCTGTGTGGCAAATACAGAAATAAGTTACAGCAATTCTCACACGGAAGGTACACCTTGGCAACTCAAACAAGTAACTAAGGAGACAGGGAAATGCAGAACCAGACCTCTAGCTAATGAACTGCTCCTCCAATTGACACTTTTTAACATATCGGTAACATTTTCAGTTAGCGCGCACCAACACGAAATAACAATTTTTATGACATGTCGTCATTTTTTCTTTCCTTTCATGGCGCTACCAAAACAAGACGAAATAGGCAATTTTGTTACCGTTGTTTATTTCATTTAAAACGAAGGCACATCCCTAATATACAATAATCCAGGGGATGGATATGAAATGTAAGAGAAAGGGATTTGTGCTTATTGTAAACTGAATTTATAATATGCAAGTGATATAAACATGGGTAAGTTTTTCTTTTTGTTTTGTCTTTTAAATAATATGCCTAGGATAAATAGATGCACGGCAGAGATATATGCAAATGCAGTGTATCCAGTAGTTTTTGAAATGTTATACCGATGATTATAATTATCTAAAACTGGATATAATTAGTGTAATGATAGACATCATAGTGTGCCTCAATTCCTCCTGTAGCTAAAATATTATCGTCTTGACAGCAAGATTATAGATATGGGGTTTATTGAGATCTCCAATAGATCTTGGAAGGGTGGAGGAGCTTATGAAAATGTTTGGCAGATAACAGGTGCTTCGTTTGTCTTAATTCACTTTGTTAGAGATGTTTTTGGACTGAATTCTTTGAATTACACATTAATTTATTTTAAAGTTATGAACTCTGGAGTAAAGGAGTAAGGAGATGAGCAAAAAAGATTTGAGGAAGGAAATATAAGAATGAGAAATTAACAAAACAATGGTTGACTATAAGATGGCTGTAAATATGATTAAGATTGTAAGAGACAGTTATTGAACAAAAAGTCTGTGAGACTACAAGTTTGAATTATAGTGGTTCGGGAGACGCATTTAATGAAAGATTAATCAACAGCAGGTCTTAGCCATCAAGTGTTTTTGGTTTCAGACTGCCTCAGCAATGAAGGGAGGGTATCTCGGTATTGAAAGATATGATTACAATGGTATATACAGTGCTTAAAGATAAAGGAGGAAGGATTCTAATATTACATTATTAACTCCCTTACTAACGCTAAGTTTACACTTACAAAGAGATATGCTCCCAATGAAGATCATTTGAAATGAAAGCTTTAACATTAGTTTATTCAAATCTGCTTGGTGCACATTCTCGCACTGATTTTATATTTATTGACTGGAACTTGATGAACCATTCAGACCGGTCTGGAATAGAAACACTTGATTCTGCTCGTGTTCCTTGTTGGATGAAGTTTCAGGTTTCCAGTATCAGCTTGGTATGAGATACTGGAAATCTGATGAGAACCTATTCAGAGAAGAGAAGACCAGTGAAATTATTTAAAAAGATATTAGGGAGTACTCTGAAATTAATGATAATGGAGAGGTAACTCAAGATACTTCGTGGGATAGTTTTAAAATTAGTCCTGAAGGAAAGATTAATCTCGGCCATTAATTTAAAAAAGGAAGGAGTGAAGAAATGTAATATTCTTAACAAAAAAATGTGCTTATATTAGAAAATCAACATTTGAGAACTGGTGCCAGGCAGATACTAAGGAAATTAAAAAGTATCAGGAGAGAAACTTCAGCTATTACAAGCTGGTGAAATTAACTTTCAACTCCTGAAAGCAAAATAAGTGTAATTTTGAGAAAGGGAAGAGAGCAAACAAAGTGTTAGCCCTGAAGCTGCTGCTAGCTAGAATCAGAGTGCAAATGATAATGAAGATACAGGTCAAAGGGGGTAAAGTGCTATTTGACAGTGAGAAAATTTGGCAAATGTTTGCCTTGTTTTCTAAGTAACTCTGTTGAGCTGATAAATGCATAACAGAGAAGGGAAAATGTAGGAACATTTATTCATTTTATTTATTTAAAATTGTTTATATACTGCATTTTCAATGGAAATTGATCAAAATGGTTCACATCAGAGCACATACATAATAAAAACACAAAGTAAACAAAGTACATGGTAATCAAATAAAAACATAAATAAAATAATATAAAAATCAAAGACGTCATTGATAGACATTATTAAAATTATTGTAACTAAACTTATATTGAAACATAAGAGAAAAATATGTATGAAATTGTTTGAGGATGCGAAACTTGTAAAAAAAATTAGGTGAGTTCTGGTATGTATTAGTTAAATGCTATTTGAAAAAGATACATTTTTAGTGTTTTTTTAAATTCCTTGTTATGTAGAGAGTTTGGTAGGTTGTTCCAGATTGACTGACCTGCAACTGAAAAAGCTCTTTTCCTAGCAAGACGGACCGCAGATTTTGGTTTAAGGATCTCAAATGTCTAGCAAGTTTATAGATTCTCAAAGTGGAACACAGCCAGGTTGATGATGGGTTATGTATGAGTGAATGAAAAATGGACAAGGTTTTATATTGAATTCTGAATTTAATAGGAAGCCAGTATAGTGAAAACAGGATAGGAAATAATTGATTTTTTAACGGAGTGCCAGTTAAAATTCAAGCAGCTGAATTTTGAATTAATTGAAGCAGTCTGATTGCAGTGTCGGAAAGACCAAGATAGAGACAGTTACAGTAGTGAAGTCCAGAGAACAGTAAAGATTGAAAAACCATGTGAAAGTCTTCATAGAAACGCAAAGGACGAAGATGCTTCAGCATATGTAATTTGTAAAAATAATTGTGTAGCTACCTAGTCTGAGTTTAGAGGAGAAAGAAAAAATATTATCCATTAAACTAAAGCATAAAAAATAGACAAATCACTAGGTTTAGATGGGCTATCAGCAAGATCCTTCCAAACCTTTAAAATGATGTGATATGCCCCATAACTAAATGACCACATTCGTTGTTAAGGGAGACATATCTTTCTGGAATCATTGGACTACAGGAGGAAGGACAAAACCCTCTGTGGGTCTTACAGACCAGTTCTACCAAATTGAGGCCTAGCGATTGATGTGTGCATGTAGAGA
Source organism: Rhinatrema bivittatum (assembly GCF_901001135.1). NCBI lineage: Eukaryota > Metazoa > Chordata > Amphibia > Gymnophiona > Rhinatrematidae > Rhinatrema > Rhinatrema bivittatum. Next base: position 72,888,076 of record NC_042627.1, on the reverse strand, counting down.
GTACTTATGTATGTCCACTTTGAAGATTACCAGGTGTGTGGGCCCTGTACTAATGCGGCTGGGCAGAAGAGAGGAGAGGAGTGAAGAGGACACAGGGGGGCAGGGGCTGCCAACGGGACTCCCTCCTTCCCACCCCCACTCCTATCAGCCTCACCCCTGGCTGAAGGCGCCCGTCCCAATCATACTGCAAGCAGAAGGCAAGAAAATTGCTAAAAGTACCAACACAACAAAATATCGACTACACCAATTTAGATACATAGAAATAAATCAGCTAGCTTTTTTTTTATGTAATCCAATCGCTACATTTATCCTTCTCTAACAAATCTAAAATTTGGTTATCCTGATGATTTTTTTAAATCCCAGACCTCCTCAGGATTCTCCATATCCATGGAAAAAGCTATTTAATTTTCCCCATGTTTCATCTGAACTTGGCTGTAAATAAAACATCAATTAATTTCTGCTTTACATGTGGTGACGACCTCCTTTTCTTCGGTATAAAAAAGTTTTATTGACATCTCTTTCATATTATACACCTTCCACCCTTAGCATATTCACACAGAACACCTGCAAAACCTATCTACATCCCCCCATTATTCTACTGCATAATGTTAAAAAAAATAATGGATGCCACCAATTATTTCTCTCTCTTATGTAGCCCTGGTCTAAAATTAGAAACTGTATTTATGTTTTTTTTGTACTCTCCCTCTATTCCTCAGTTCTGCCATTAGCTAGACTGGGTGGATGGCTCTACAGCACAGGACACACTTTTATTTTCCAATTCCTTTAAGCAATGTGTTAAGAGCATAGATCTCTAGGGGAATATATCCCTGGCGTATATTAAGAAGGCTGGAGACCAAAGCGAGAAGGTCTATCCCGGGTGCTGGAGACATCCCTTGGCCTACTGATCCTGCCAGTCCAGCAGGGTCACTTTTTTACAATGGACAATAATGGGCCAAAGGGTTACTCGTAGGCGTTAAGGCCTACTTGATTATCAAGAGCACTAGGAAGAAGAATGAGTATCCCTGATCGACAATTTCCTTCCAGGAGAAAGTTGTAGCTGAAGGCTACATAAGAGAGAGAGAGTGAGTAATACTTGCTTTTATCATGGGCTCAGGCTGGAGGTTTTTTCTTTCATATGTGCGGATTACTGGAGCTCTTGTGATCCTAGGCTGCATTGCTGAGAGATTTCTTTTTCATTTGTTGATTCTTCTGCTATAGGATCCTGTGACGCACTCTGTTGCCTTGTGATTGCTGCTCATTTTTAGCGCTGGTGTCTCAGAAGAACAAATACAAATGTAACTCGTTGGAAGGATACTTTATTATGCAAGACTACCTTTGTGAATCCCAGGGTGTGGCTTCAAGAGGGAAGAGACATTTATAAGGTCTAAGGAGCAGCGTTGAAGTCCTACAGTGGGGAAAGCGGGTTTAGATGGTCACAGAAGGGAAAAAATATTTTTCTTTCCTTATTCCCCGTCCAACATCCCACCTAACCAATTTTTTGTGAACCCGCAGAGCTGGTGCCAGGACAGGAAAAAAAAAGAACAACACAGCATCAGGATTCTTCAGGGGCTACGTCTGCCATAGCTGTTACAAATAACAATAAAACAACGACATAAAAATAAGAGGAAAAATACTGAAGGAAAGTATCAGAGAAAAGACATCATGGATGCCAGCCCTCTTCCATTGCACACATAATCCCAGCACAATCGTAGACACTCTGCCACCTTGTCTGATTTCTTTGCTAACTATTGCATCTTATAACGCCTGAGTCTACGTACCTTAGGGTTTCCAAGCCAGAACCAATCTCAAGGGTGCACTTACTCATGTACATGAATTATTTCATCTGATGCTGGGCTGTGCAGGGGGACAAAATGGTTTTTGGGGGGGTGTTTTCTTTCAATTTCTTTCATTTCATTCGTAATGAAATGAAAGAAATGCTTGATTAGCTGACAGTTATCCCGCTAGATTGGCGGTATTGATATAAGTTTATTAACGCCTTCAAAAAAGTGAAGCAGATTTGTGAGGCAAGACTTGCCTTGGGTAAATCCATGCTGGCTCTGTCCCATTAGCTATGCATTTCCTATTTAAAGATGTGAGGCTCTAGCTATGTCTCTCAGAGGGTTCAGAATATTAAGCAAATAGAACAAAATGGATATATCCCGGTTTCAATCAAGGTCCACAGAGTTTTGGAACAAGCCTGAATGGTCAACAATGGATGACTAAAACCATCAAATTAATTTGGCGAGCTCCAGATTAGATCTCTCTAGAGATGTCATATGGGCATGAGTCCAGTGCATTACATCTCATAAAAAAAAAAAAAAGAATGTTTTTTTTTTTTTTAAATAAATTGAAATCCAACCTATGGATTCAGCAGAGTCATGATTTAATTTGTACGGTGCTTTGTTCCTATATCATTAATCTCTCTAGGGAAGAGAAAATTGACCTTTTTTACAACTAAAGGAAAAAGCAATATTCTAGTTATGAATATTGGTTCCACAAAACTGTCCCTAGTAGCAGAGGGAAAAAAAAAAAAAAAGCAATAATTGTGTAGAATCTAACTCCAAGATAATTAAATTCAACAAAACATAATTCCCCCAGGAGACGGTACCTTTCTTTGAAAAATCCTACTTCAAATAATAAAAAAAAAGAATGACTTTTTAAACATTTATCACGTTTTTAATCAAAATCTGCTTTGACTGCAAAGACTCGGTTTCAAGAGACTTCCAGGAAGTTGCCTACGAGTGCTTAAAATACCTTTTTTTTTTTTTTTTTCCTTTTGGAGGTAGAGGAATGATTTCATTAGCTGTTTGAAAGTTAATCCGTCAGCTTTGGGACACAGGGAAGCCAAAGCTACATCTTTTGGCGCTGGTCGCCATGTGCTCCTGCAACCTTTCAGTGCCCGGGTACTTATGTGCAGGGTCCTTTCGGTGGTCCTAACGCGCTGGTCCATTCAAAGATATCACAGCCTACGCAGAACCCAAGCATTTTATTTAGCAAGCAATCAGAAGAGATGAAAAGAGCATCTTTATTCCTACAAAGCAAATGTTGGAAAAGCTGGCTCTCCCGTGGCAGGCGTTTTCAGTATATTTATTTTATTTATTTATTATTTTTATATACCGACATTCGATCTGAGATATCACACTGGTTTACATTCAGGTACTGTCGGTATTTCCCTATCCCCGGAGGGCTTACAATCTAAGGGGCGGATTTTCAGAGCCCTGCTCGCGTAAATCCGCCCAAAACCGGGCGGATTTACGCGAGCAGGGCCCTGCGCGCCGGTGAGCCTATTTTACATAGGCTCACCGGCGCGCGCAGAACCCCGGGACTCGCGTAAGTCCCGGGGTTTTCGGAGTGGGCGTGTCGGGAGGCGTGTCGGGGGCGGGGCCGGAGCGCGCGGCGTTGCGGGGGCGTGTCGGCAGCGTTTTGGGGGCGGGTACGGGGGCGTGGCTACGGTCCGGGGGCGTGGCCGCGCCCTCCATACCCGCCCCCAGGTCGCGGTCCGGCGCGCAGGAGGCCTGCTGGCGCGCGGGGAGGCGTAAATCCCCCGACAAAGGTAGGATGGGGGTTTAGACAGGGCCGGGCGGGTGGGTTAGGTAGGGGAAGGGAGGGGAAGGTGAGGGGAGGGCAAAGGAAAGTTCCCTTCTAGGCCGCTCCGATTTCTGAGCGGCCTAGGAGGGAACGGGGGTAGGCTGCGCGGCTCGGCGCGCGCAGGCTATACGAAATCGATAGCCTTGCGCGCGCCGATCCAGGATTTTAGTAGATACGCGCGTAGTCGCGCGTATCTACTAAAATCCAGCGTACTTTTGTTTGCGCCTGGAGCGCAAACAAAAGTAGGCTGTTCGCGCTCGTCTGAAAATCTACCCCTAAGTGTTTGTACCTGAGGCAATGGAGGGGAAAGTGACTTGCCCAAGGTCACAAGGAGTGACCTTGGGCAAACCCTGGTCTCCTGGTTCATAGCCCACTGTTCTAACCACTAGGCTATTCCTCCTCCTCCTCCTCCTCCTCATATATATATATAATTTTTTTTATTTTTTTTTTTTTACTAAGTGTATCCTTTCTGTATCAAAGTTACAGCTCATGCACCCCTTTAACACATCTGCCCAATATCCAGGATCCGTTCCTAGAGTAGCAGCTTAATAGCCATCCCATGCCTCCACCATTATTCTTTGGGTCGCTGAGCAATCAGTCCAGTAGCCTGCATTTCAGTTATTTATTTGCTTATTTAATTATACCTACATGCAAATGTTCTTTTTTTTTTTTTGCTTCCTAACGCCTTGGGAAGAGACGTTATTGACATCCGCGAATGCTTGCTTCGTTTTCATAGCTCCCTTGGGGTAAGAAATCAGGGTAAATGTCAGTGGGGGTCTCCTGACTTAAAAGCGGGCCTGCCCTGGATCCTGTGCTGGGTGAAAACCCAGGAGATTTTATGACAAAAAACGAATCCCTTTCGTTAGTTCGCTTGCCAAGGGAGATGTAATAATCAGTATAATTATGAATTTTTTTGCTAGGGTTCAAATTGGGGTCCTAAAAGCAATTACGACTTCAGTAGGAACATAACAATTAGTTGTAATTAGGTGAAGGTGCAGGGATCTCTGTTTTGACCAAGTAGGGCTCAGAGAGTTGAAACGGCCGAAGCAGCTCCCGGAGTCCTGGGCAATCTTTGGATTAAAGGAAGATTGTAAATGTTCTGCTCTTTCAGTCTCTTTCTTTCAGACAGGGGGAGAAGCAAAAAAAGAAAAAGACGTCCAGTCTCCCCAGGGGAAGATGGAGATTTGCGGAAGAGATCAGATCAGCTATGGGGTGAAAATCTGGCCGCTATTCTGCAGCAGAGCAGGGGCAGGGAGTGGGAAAGAAAGGGGTGAGATGGGGCAGGAAAGCCCAGGGAGGTCCTTGCTTGCATTCAATCCCTTTCCTACATTGGGTGGGAGGAATAGCGCAGTGGTTAGAGCAGGGGAGCTAAGAACCAGCGTTCAAATCCCACTGCTGCTCCTTGTGACCTTGGACAAGTCACGTCACCCTCCACTGCCTCAGGTACAAACTTATTGTGAGCCCTCTGGGGACAGGGAAATACCTGCAGTGCAAGGGTATTTGGCACCCTAGGCAAACGTTTGGTCATGCACCCCAAAACCTCAACTTGTCTATTGGCGGCAGCTCCAGCACAGCGCTCCCTTCTTTAGCAGTATTGGCTCCTCCTCCTCTCTAGGCCTCGTGCTGGTGGGATTTTGCCGCCCCCAAAAGTTTGACACTCTAGGTGACTGCCTAGTTTGCCCAATGGAAGCACCAGCCCGGAGTACCTGAATGTAACTCACCTTGAGCTGCAATGGAAAGGGTGTGACCTTAATAATAATAATACTCTCTATCACCTGCTTCTCCCTCCTCATTCTCAGGGGGGGGGGGTTCTTACTCTGTGTCCCACCTACTGACTGCCCAGTCAGCATGTTCAGGAGAGTTCTGTTTAGCGCGTCCCCTTCAGCGCGCCTCCCTTCTTCAGCTCCCCGTGAGCCTTGGTTTCGTCTCCTCCTCTGTTCCTCCCAACATGATAAAAGTGTTAGTGACTCCTGTGTGACATCAGGCATGCGCCCCCCTGCTCACCTGGAGCCCCCACTATTTTTATATTATAGAGAGATGATAAAAAAAAAAAAACTAGCATTAAGACGGCTAATTTCCGAAGCCATTTAGCACATTAAACTTGGTTTTATGCATAGAAATGACTCTGTGCATGTAAAAAGACGCCGGTAACCCGGCTCGTAGCGTGCTTTTATGTGCACTGAGGAGAGGCGTTGCAGGGGGGTCACATGGCTGAATAATTTATCATTTTGAAAAGTTTGCATGTAAGCACGTAAGTTATGTCCTCCGCAGAGGAGGAGTAATTTTCCGCAAGTGAATGTCTGCAGACCTCTCAGCGCATTAGTGAATGCCGACTTTGCTACTATGGGGCATCCAAATGGCTCTGAGCAAGCCATGTGCTAAAGTGGTGAGCTCGGATATAGTATCGAATGCTTTATATTTTTTTCATTCAATTCAGCGTAACTTAAGTATTTGAAACGATTTCTTAAATTGTTGCAATTCATTACAAGCGTGAGGCATTTAATGATGTCCCGACCAAGTTGAGGACCCACGTTGTGTGCAAAACACCACACGTGCTCTCGGCGTTCCCATGGATTAATGGTAATGGGGTCGTTTCGCTATCCATCAAATAATTGCAATGTCTTCACGTTAGGTTTCCTCCCTGGTGACCCCTTTACAGTTGGAGATGCATCCAGAGCTGAGCCCGACGCAGGCCCAACTGCAGGCAGGCGATTGTTTCACTCCTAATTTGCTGCTCGTCATTTTGTCAGGATGATTGGGATTGATTTTATACCGCAGGCCATAATTTGCATTGCATCCTCAGATCATCGTCATGCTGGCTTTGCAGCGCTTTGGGTACTGGTGGCTGACGTTGCTCCATGCGAAAAGTGTCAAACACTGTCAGCCTGTGCAGTAACTCAGGACATCAGCGGTCTCCCGATATCACTCCACGAGCACTGCCTTATGACCTCTACCTGCCTCTCTCCACTTACCCCAGACCCTCCAAAAATGAATCTGCCAAAGCCGTTCATGTCGGAAGCATGCAAGTTGGTGGGAGTATTTGTAAGCCAAATCTGAAGTTAGGGCACATTAGCACAGGACGAAGGCTTCATCGTTCCAGCAGGGATTTTTATGAACTAATATTTATGCCGTTTTGTTTATTAAATGTTTGAGAAGGGATTTTATTTTTAATTTTATTTCCAAGGGTAAAATATAAACTGCAATAACATGCTTTAAAGCGCAAGCTTGAGTCAGCGCCAGCGGCATTCGGTACTCATCAGGTTCCCTTTAGGATCATGGACTTCCCTCAGCCTTGCCCTGGAAGGCCAAGCTGCGCACCACCCCATCCGCCTCTCCCGGGTGCACAGTGCAGCGGGCAAATGAGCCGCTGCGTTAAAAAGGAGGCGCAAGGGGAAATTGTGCGTGCCTAGCGCCTCCAGGTGAAGTGGCTGTGCGCCAGCAAGTTTTTTGGGTTTTTTTTAACCACGATATTAAGTCGAAGGAACCACAGAAAAGGCAGAATTTTCTGCTTCTCTGTTAAACTTTTGGGGATGGCATTCATTTTTGAGGGTAGAAATGTGCCCGTCGGGCACACATTTAATTTTTACATTGGGGTACTGGCTAATAGCCTCATCATCGTGGCATTTACATGTGATGAGTGCTATTAGTTACGCGCTGGTTTGGATGCGCGTTTTGGACGCGCTGATCCCCTTATTGCATCAGGGGTTATGGGCGCACGCCCAACCGTGGGTTAACCTGTGCGCTATCCAATTTGCTTAGATGACATCTATTTACCCCTGTTTCACGACTCTGTAAACCGTTCTGATGGCGAAACCAAATGACGGTATACAAAACACGTTAGATAAATAAAAATCCTGAGCGCACGGTATTGCATTGGCCTGCAACAGGGGCCTGCTGGGTAAACTTCAGCGCATCCAAGCTTGTTCCCTAGCCCGCGGCCAGCCCCCAGTGGCTGCGTGCTGCCACAACCAGGGAGAAGCGGGTTCGATTCCCACCACCGGCGACTTTTCTGCTCAGCCCTGGGGAGGGGTCGGAGCGCCGGCCGTGAGGCCTAACAGTGACGCCTGCTGGCCAGGCTCAGCGCGGCGCGGGCTGGGTTCTGGAAGGAGCCACCATCGGTGGCGGCCTAGCCAAGGACTGTCACTACCGTGATTGGGCTAAGCAGGAGAAAGGTTAAAAAAAAAAAACATGGAGGGGGGGAGGGGAGGAATGGAGAGTTGAATACGAAGGCTTTTGGTAGCTTAGCCCCAGACTGAGTTCTTCTTACAGCGTTTTCCCCCATTTAGAAAATGCGACGTGAAACTGGAGAGCCAAGGGTCGTGCTCCAATCAGCCCCGATTTTGTTTTGGGGGCATTTGCCCCTTAGCGAGTTGCAGACTGTGAACGGTGACTTTGATTAATAAGGGATCAGTTTTCAAAGGGATTGGGGGTTATGTTCTTAACTGACCCCCTTTGAACATTTCCAGTCCCTAAAATGTAAGCACCGATTTTTCTCTGTGGCATCTAAAAGGTGGGCGGCAAGTGGGATGGAGCTAAGGGCAGGGTGGCTACCCCGGTGCCAGTCACGGGCCTAAACCTAGCAAATGAACTGAAAGCCTAAGCAGTTGCCTAAGTTGCTATTATCTTAGGAGATTTCAACATCCATGTTGACTCCCCTACCCTATCATCTAATTGCGAAGCTCTTCTCCTTTCTCTCCAGGCTATGGGATTCAAACAAATTATAAACAACCCCACACACAAGGCAGGCCACACGCTTGACCTGATATTCACTAACGAAACCATCTCGCCCATCACCCCTCCTTCCTGCTCTCCCATCCCCTGGTCAGATCACTCGATGATAACTACAAAATTATATATAAAACAAAAATTGACTCCTATTGTTACTAAATCCTCGATCCAGTTCAGGAAACCCTGTTCCATGGACACTCTCAACAACAGCCTGGCCGAAGAACTAATTAAACTGGACTTCTCAGATGCGGATACCGCTATGAACTCCTGGCAAACTATTACACACTCAGTAGCTAACAGAATTTGCCCTGTAACAACAAAAGTTATCAACCCAGCCCGCACGAACAAGAAACCCTGGTTCTCAACCGAACTAAGGAAACTCAAACAGGATCTACAACACAAAGAACAACGCTGGCGGAAAGATTCCTCCGCTTCCTCACTTGCTTCGTACAAAACTGCAATGAGCTACTATAGGACATCCATTACCCGCACCAAACGAGATTTCTACGCCAAAAAAATACACGGCTTCTTATATGACCCTAAAACTCTGTTCTCATATGTAGCTGCCCTTACCACACCTATGCCCCTCACCATCCCAGAAGAAGAAGCCCAGAACAAATCTACAGAGTTGGCTATCTTTTTTGATAACAAAATCAAAAACCTTCTTGCCCCCCTGGCTTCAACTAACATGGCTCCAAACCCTTCGCAACCATTAAGCCTCGCAACTAATAACCCTTCACCAACTATCCACAGACCGTCACTAGAAATTCTTGAACAGACATCCTCCCTGGAAATTGAATCAATAATCAAGAAAATGAAACCTTCCACTCATCCTCTGGACCAAATACCGACCAAACTACTTCTCACCATCCCTAACACCATTGCTAAACCGCTCGCAGACATCATAAATTGCTCCCTCAATCAAGGATCGGTTCCGGACTCCTTAAAAATTGCTTCACTTAAACCCTTACTTAAAAAACCCAACCTGGACCCAGCCGACCCTGCAAACTTCCGCCCCATTGCAAACCTACCTTTTATAGCCAAGCTAATGGAAAAGCTTGTCAACATCCGACTCACAGACTACCTGGACTCCCACAATATTCTCTACCCCTCTCAATTCGGATTCAGGAAACGCCTAAACACAGAATCCCTCCTTCTTTCTCTAACGGACAACATCCTGATGGGCCTTGACAAGGGACAATCTTACCTGCTAGCCCTTCTCGACATCTCTGCCGCGTTCGACACGGTAAACCACAATATCCTCCTTAACCGCTTAATGGAAATAGGCATATCCGGCTCTGCACTGCTCTGGTTCACATCCTTTCTGAACAACAGACACTACAAAGTCAAAATAAATGACAAAGAATCTCACTCCATTCCATCAAACCAAGGTGTACCTCAGGGTTCGTCTCTTTCCCCTACCCTGTTCAATATATATCTACTCCCTTTATGCCAGCTACTCAATAGTCTCAATCTCACCCACTTTATATACGCGGACGATGTACAAATCATAATCCCCATCTCAGACCCCATCTCTACTCTAAATTTCTGGAACAACTGCTTACACGCCATCAACCTTCTGCTCTCGAGTCTCAATTTGGTCCTAAATACTTCCAAAACGGAACTACTGGTTATCTCCCCTTGCGACAACAACCCCCTTGCAAATAATGCTAGCATCCCATTAGCAAACCAGGTCAGAGATCTTGGGGCCACCCTTGACTCTAGAATGAATTTCAAAAAATTCATTAACGCCACAACCAAAGAATGCTTCTTCAAGCTACAGGTCCTGAAGCAACTTAGACCGCTCTTACACTTCAAGGATTTCCGTTCGGTGCTTCAAACCATACTGTTTTCAAAGATCGACTATTGTAATGCTCTATTACTTGGTCTGCCCGCTTCGTCCACCAAACCTCTTCAGATGCTGCAAAACGCAGCGGCCAGGATCCTTACAAACACTCGTCGCAAGGACCATATCACACCAATACTAAAAATTCTACACTGGCTGCCCATCCAATATAGAATACTTTTCAAGGCTCTCACCATCATCCACAAATCAGTCTACCAGCAATCCACTCTCCAACTCACCTTCCCACTTGAATTACATACTTCCGCAAGACCGATCAGAACCGCCTACAAAGGTTCGCTCAAGGCCCCCCCCAACAAATCATCGGTCCACAACACTATTCACAAGCGAGCTCTTTCAACAGCAGGTCCACTACATTGGAATTCACTTCCACAAGACTTACGCCAAGAACAATGCCATTCAACTTTCAGAAAGAAATTGAAAACCTGGCTTTTCGCAGAAGCCTACCGCTGAAGGATCTCCTCAACCATTACTGACTCTCACTCCCCCACCCCTCCCCAATCCCTTCCCCCCACCCAACCTCACCCTTTCCTTCTCCCTCTGGACATACCAGGCTAATAACTGCCTAGGATAAACCTATGTTTTTGTATCTTACAGTTTTTGTTGATTTATATATTTTTCTCTCTCTAATTGTTTCTTAGTTTAAACTCTGTACTGTCTTCCATTGCCCAGGTTTTATGCTCCCTGTTTAATGTAACTTTACTTTCTACCTTGATGTTAATTGGTTTCCCCTCAGTTACATTGTAAACCGGTACGATAAGACCTAGTCTTGAGCATCGGTATAGGAAAAGAAATTAAATAAATAAATAAATAAATAAAGTTCTAAACACCTAAGTTTAGGGCAATTTTCAGCTGGAAACTTAGGCTAATGAGCGAAGTGCTCACTTTTTTTTTTTGACCCCTCCTAATCATTACCTACCAATCTCTTCCAGGAGCTCATCCAGCCTCCTCTTAACCATGACAGGGCCAGGGCATGGCTATTAGGAGCACTAAGCAAGCCTTAACCTTGCACCCCCCACCCCCCCCCCTTCCCCGTTAACTTTCTGATCCATAGGCCATCCCCTTCCTCAGATTTTGATAATTAAACTCATCGGTCAGGATGACTCCACCACTTCCAGAACAATCCTATAAAAACACATAATCAGACATAGGAAGGACAATTCGCAAAAGTCATTTGTGTGTGCAAATATCGATTTACCCAAGATTTTTTAAAAATGATCCATCCTAAAAGCACCTACAATAAAAATGAATTATTAACAATACATCTCTTATGGGGAAAACAGAAAAAAATGGACTACGCAGGAACTACATGTTCGCAGAATACCTCATGCTGGTCGCACACACAAAAAACCTCAACAAACACAGAGTAAGTAACCACAAATTACAAACACAAATATGGAAACAAAAACTTCAGCCGTACCTCCCTACACACACACTCTTCCCCCTGTTCCCTGCAGGACACAAATAAAGGGGGAAACAGCAGGAAGGGAGGGGCTGGAGTAAGGAGCAGAGTGGCTCTTCCTTGCTCTGCTCTATGCCCAGTCCTGGGAGGGAAGGTGGCAGAACAGGAAGCAGAGGGCTGTTCTCTGCCGCCTGAGATGAAAGGGAGGTGTAATCCAGCTTCTCCTCTGGGGCTCCTTATGACTTTGGGCACGTCACTCCACCCTCTAGACGAAATTTAGGGGCCCGATGCAAAACGGTGCGCTCAGCCGAGAGCGGGCGTTAATTTTTGAGCAGCCCAAAAAAAGTGCTAGGAAAAGCAGAAAATACTGCTTTTCTGTGCATCCGCCGATTATTTTTATCGTGGCGATATTAAGTCAGGTGTGCCGGCCGTCAGGTTAGGGACAGGGAAGCTCGTAAAATTGAGTGTCCGCCAGCAGCCACCTGAGAGCCACCTCTCCTGGGTGCTCGACTGTCCCCTGCGCCGCCCGGGCAGCGCGAGCCCTCATTTAAATATTCAATCTCGGTGCCCAGGAGGAGTGCTGGGCGCGCATTAGGAAGGCGGGCGCTCAACACTGAGCGCCCGTTTTTCCGTGCTGATTTTTTTTTTGCACCGGCCCCTTAGGTTGTTTAGCTCGCCTTCAGCTTGGATTTGGAGAGCTGAGTAATTAAATCTAAAATCCGTTCTGGGACCAGGGCGGGACCACCATATGCTCAGCCTTTCCCCCTGTCTTGCGCTTTGGCTGCGGGACGGTCGAGTCAGTTCGGATTCGATTCAAACGGGCACACACCCCCCCTCCTCCCTCTCCATATTGGACTTGTTGATCCGACTGTAATTGTTTGAGTTGCAGCCAAGTGTGACCCAGTGCAGCTTGGAACCGAATGTGAACCTTCAGAGTCGGATTTTGGTTTGGTCTGTTCAGCCGAATACCTGTCATCTGAATCCACGCTTTGACTGCTATAAAAACGCCTACCCAGGATGCAGGTGGGTAGGGGAGCTGCTCAGAGTGCAAGAGACATCTTGGCATTGCCCGACCTGGCCTACCGCGCAAATTCCTAGCATTGCAGCCCACGAGTTTAAAATATTCAGATTGGACTGAATTTGTCAGATTTGACCCAATTGTAAAAAAAAATAAAATAAAATAAAAAAACACATCAACTTGAGCTAAGCCTGAAAACTGAACGAGCATTCAGGCTGGGCTAAACCAGAACGAATGTTTTCCAGCAATTTAGCGCTCTTTGTCCAGCCAGCGTATCCGAGGCCCGGTAAGGGAGGGGATTGCAGGTCGATGGGACTTGGAAGTAAGCGCAGAGCTCACGTCGGCCCAGCTCAACCTGGCCTAAGCTTCAGAGATTCGGCGGGTCCTGCTTTGGATGTCGGGAAGGCCTGAGACTCCAGCCCAGCTTCTCTCACCGGGTGGCTCCTGCCCTACCTCCTACCTCGAAGCAGGTGGCCAGAGAGCAGGCCAGTCAAGCTTTGATGTCTCTGGGCACAGGAGGGTGAGCCGGCCCTGCCTCTGAAGGCCCCCCCACCCCCGGAGGTAATTGCTAATCCCCCGTCTCTCGGGCCTCCCTTCCCTACAGTTTTTTGTGTGAATGGCTCCAGCTGTGTTTGAGTTGTGTGATTGCTGTCCCAGCCCCTTCCACTGCAGCTGTGAGGGTCAGAGACCTGGGGGGCAGGGGGGGGGGAGGCCTGTGCCTGTGCTTCCCTTAGTACTGTAAATTTAGAAATCAGTGCAACTGAGCCATAGATCATCCTGCAACAGCAGCAAAATATGCTGTATCCTGCCACAAGGTCAGAACTAGAGAATGGTCCTTGTCATTGAGCTGTGCCCTGCAATTTTATTTTACTGTTATCAAGGCTTTTGTATCTTTTTTTGCCTCTCTTTTTCCTTTAACCACTTTGGTGATTTATTTGTTTATTTATAGGTTTTATATACCGGCAACCGTTTGCACATCGTGTCGGTTTACAGATAACCTAAAACCTTTTGGCATGAATTTGGTGATCATTTTAAAGCTGCCCACACTGGGTGCAAAGTCTATGGGACCTTTTTAACCCATGGGATTTGCCTTAATTTTCAAAGGGAAAGCAAGTACACATTTTCTCTTGGAACAGAATCCCGGAAAGACGAGCCGCACGCACTTTCCACCTGCAAATTTGCACGGGGCGCTTTTTCCTCAGGAAGGTTAGGCACATAACTTTCGAAAATTCAAAACAATAGGTGCCTAAGAGCAAACCCCCCCCTCTCTCCCAACCCCACCTCCAGGAACACCTCCCCCCATTGTGGTGGTGGGGGGGGGAGTGTGCACCCTGAGGCCCCAAGCCCCAACTTTTACCAGCAGATGGACGGGCAATTTTCCAAAGGCCCATTTCCGCGGGAAAATAAAGTATCCCGAATCTGAATCGGCTGCCCCCCCTGTGGCCAGAGAACCTTCAAATCTGGAGCAGGCCTGAGAACGAGCTTTCCTGTGCTAAAGCAAAGGATCCACTAGGGTGAATTCTCCCGAGGGAGTCCCGCGGTGGGAAGGGAAAAGCAGGGGTGCTGGCGAGGCTCTTCCCTGTTTCTCGGTTCTATCGCTACCCCTAGGCCTTCTTTCCGCTTTCTCCTGCATTTGCACAGGTTGCTGTTTGGATCAAACGGAGCCGCCTTTCGCGCAGCTTCCCTCCCAGGCGAGCATCATTTATTTATTTATTTGCTAGCAAGTATTTGTACTCCACCCATCCCGGGGACAAAGAGGATAAAACTATAAAAACATAATTATAGTATTATTATTATTATGATGATAAAAATCCGCAGCCTTTTCCCCCTTCCCCACCCCCAGTTTACACAGATTCAATAGCGAGGGAGCGGCTAAGTAGGAACAGTTTTCAAAGGCACTAATACCATCTCAGAAATAAAATAAGAAGAATGAGAGATTTCCATCGTTTATTATTATTGTTAATAATAGTTAATGAAGTTAGCATTTTTTGTAAAGACTTTTCTGTTAAATGTTTTACTGTTTTCAAACTGTTATATGTAAAGCTGGTTGCTAAATTATTGTTTCACTGTAAACCGAGGTGATGTATAGCTATACGTACCTCGGTATAAAAGAATCTATAAATAAATAAATAAATTATTGCTATAACTAAAGGGGGCTTGGACTGCAGGGTCATCCCCTAGCTCATCGCACCCCTTACTCAGTAACCGAGTGCTCTTGAAACGACAAGGACTTGGCGAGTTTGATGAGATGAAGATGGAAAAGACAAAAGAGCCAAAGGCTCCCCCACTGGCCATTTTCCTGAGGTTCCGTGCCATTAAAATGTCTGAGGCCGGGCCACCTTCAAAGTCCCGGCACGTCCTGTTCTTCGGCTTCAGAAACACTGCAGTGAGGCACCGCTGGCTGCTTTGAATTCAGTCGGGGAAAACAGGTTTTGCCAGCGTTTTCCTTTTCTGGATCACTGGGCAGCTTGCAGCTGCACGACCGGCAGCGCGGATAGGAGCGAGCAGGGCGCGCAGCGGCGCCAGCTGTGGAATTCATGGACATGGCGTCGGAGCTGAAGGCGCTGTACGTGTTCGATCATATCCAAGGGGGGGCCACAGGAGACGTGGCTCGTGGCCATGCTTCAGCTCTAAAGAGATAACATCGAATAACTCACCCAAAGCAGAACAGCCTTTTCATTCCCTGCCGGGCTACAGCCCCAGACCCCATTGCCTTTTGATGCTCAGGTTTCATACTGGGTTATTGTCAGGCAGCTTGGAAAATCAACAATAAAGCTGAAGCAGTTTGCTTGGTTTGAAAGAGAAGATTAAGTTGCTCCTTAGCTTTCTTTCAATTTATGATCAATTTTGAGGGAGCTGCTTTTAGGAAAATAGTATTATTTTTTTTTGCCATGCCCACAACACAACTTCTGAGTCTTCTGGAATAATGAAACTAAATAAATGCAAAATATTAAATGTTATGTGATACCATCTTGAGACTATTTTCCCATTTTCATTGTCCTTTCCTGCTGTTCACAAAATGGTTCTCAAGTTCCCCCAACATTAGATCCATGGCTTAAAAACTAAGTTTGGGCGTCCTTGTGGGAATTTCATTTAATGCTGGTCACTAAATTCATCCGGTCAGGGATGCATTGAGGCTTCCTTCTGGCCATGTGCCCTGTGGTGACTTGGCATGCTCTTCGCAGCAGAGCCCTCCAATCAACACAGAAGTGCTGTGCTGATCTAGGCAGGCATCGTGAGAGGCCACACGTCTTGCAGAGAGCACCTTTGGTCATCGAGTGCATTATACGGTACCGGACCAAGCCTGTGGCCTGTTTTTGCTCTAACAGGGCTTCGCCTGCATGTGAACTGGGGCAGAGCACACAAAGGGTTAATAGACGGGACAATGACTTCATGGTACCATTCTGCAGAGCCGCTGGAAGCCTTGCAGGCAAGGCATAATTTAAGCACATTGCATCACCCTTGGAGATGGGTCAACAGTTTTCCATTGTTTCTCTTACTCGGCAAGGAAACAATCATTCCAACGAATGACTCTGTTCCTGCTCCATGGCACAGTAACTAGAGCGAAAGCAAGGTTTGACTATGCCAGCAAGCTGTGGCTTAAATCAGATCATGCTGTACCACTTCCATGTTAATGTTAATAATAATACATTATTTATTTCCTTCACTGTTTTCTGGAGTGGCCAGTGGATTCTTTCTTGGGGGGAAAAAGGTTTTCTTTGCAGATTCTAATTAAGAAGCATAAGCTACTGTTTGCAATATCATGGCTGTCAGGTTGGACTCGGAAGCCCTGAAAAATAGAGATGTGTCTAACCTGTTGCCTTGGTTCAAAACCCAAATATCTAACAAGGATAACTCTTCAGTGCTTCATGTCACAGTAAATTGCAGGGTCATATCTTGAGAGTTCAGCCACACAATAAACTGATGGTCCATAGACGATGTCCATATAAAAAAAGTTATCATCTATATATCTGTGCCAGATCTTGATATATTGATATATTGGAAACAAAATTAGAAGGGTACAAAAACTGTTCCTCAAAACTTGCAACATATCTTAAGTGCTTATGTATGGCAGATCTCATCAAAAAGATATAACAAAGGTACGCTATAGGAAGGACATAAGCACAATAACTAAAAATAACCTTCCACAATGCCAGTTCTGCTATACATACTATGAAGGTATCCGACAAGGCCTAGGACGCATTTCAACAATATCTAAAGCTTCAGTCTGCAGAATGTTAGTGTGCAACAACTTAATGTCCAAAGATACCAGAACTGCGGACTCCAAATCTGTTAATCATGTTCGGAATATTGAGCATCTTTCAGTGTCCTTTCCATATGACCATATCTTTGGTTCTTCATTCCTAAGAAAAGTATCAATGAACTGTGATCGTGGCTCTAGAACAGAGCCAGTGGAAGACACAATAGGGCATCCTGGAGGGTTTTGTAGTCGTTTTATGCACATATGGTGGTGTGTAAAAGGCTGGAATCACAGGATCATGCGGTCTAAGCAACTGCATTTCTCGAGCCATCAAGAGATCTTCAGGTGCTAAATCCAGTTCCTCATTAATAGAATCAGCCAACTGAGGGGAGGGATCGTTTTCCAAACGTCTATAATACATTCCATCACTTAGTTGAGATCTAATTTCCTCATAATAATGATTACGGTTCTGAATGACCACAGCACCCTCTTTGTCGGCTGATTTTATGACCAGGTCAGAGTTGTTACTTAGTTGCTTCAAAGCTACTTCTTCCTCATAACGCAGATTGTGCTGTATCTTGCGTCTATGCAATTCAATCTTAGAGATGTCATATAGTACAAGGTCCATACACGTTTTGATATGTGCAACAGGAGGACCTGGAAGAATCCACTTTGATTTTTTTCTGGACCACCGAAATAATCTGATATAGAACAGGGATTCTTATAAAAAAAAAAAATAGACGCACCTGTAAAAGTCTAAAAAAAAAAAAGTGAAAACAGATCTATTCTACAGCGAAATGAGTTATGAAAATGTGTAGGAACAAAACACAGACCTCTATTCAATAACTGTTCCTGCACAGCAGTAATGTTCATTGTTCATACCGGAGATGTTAATTATTGAGGTACCCAACGAAGCTATGACCGAGTGAACGGTCTCCAGTACGTTGAATCTTGCGGGTTCCTCAGTGGTCTGCGCCCTCGGTAAGAACGACGGCTCCAGTGCCTGCCTGTTTTTTAAAAAAAGGTCGTCTCGGAACCTCTCCGCTCGCAGCTTCTGGTCTTATGATTTTGGCGCCGAGAAAGAGATGCTATGGTGGAATATGTAACGTGTTTCTTTAAAAATCCTCTATTTAAAAACCTTCAGCACTAAGTATCCTGCTTTTGAAGTCTGTTTGAGGGAACTGTTAACATCTAGTTGGAGTTTTTTCTGTGCTTCTTTTCTATACTGGGCAATTTCATTTTCATACCGCAGTTCTAATTGCCTCTTTATTCTGCTACAGTTACAACCTGATCATTGATCTGACTGCTGAATGGATGGCTATAGCAGTCACGTTATAAGGAGATCCCCCTGAGGCAGTATTACAAAGCACAGACCTGTGTCAGGGAGTTTACACTGCACTTTGGACAGAATTTTATATGCGAAGTAAAAAAAAGTTTAAAAATGTGTTTACCTATGGCCGATGATTATATACAAGGCAAGTGAAGGTAAATTGTACTGTAAGTGCCTGTTGTGATGGCCACATAGATGGTGTAACAATTTCTTTTTTGGAAGGTTATTTTTAGTAATTGTGCTTATGTCCTTCCTATAGCGTACCTTTGTTATATCTTTTTGATGAGATCTGCCATACATAAGCACTTAAGATATGCCATACTGGGTCAGACCAAGGGTCCATCAAGCCCAGTATCCTGTTTCCAACAGTGGCCAATCCAAGTCACAAGTACCTGGCAAGTACCCAAACATTAAATACATCCCATGCTACTAATGCCAACAACAAGCAGTGGCAATTCCCTATTGATTAATAGCAGTTTATGGACTTCTTCTCCAGGAACTTATCCAAACCTTTTTTAAAGCCAACTACACTAACTGTCTTAACCACATCCTCTGGCAATGAATTCCAGAGATTAACTGTGCGTGGAGTGAAAAAGAATTTTCTCCAGTTTGTTTTAAATGAGCTACTTACTAAATTCATGGAGTGCCCCCTAATCTTTGTATTATCCGAAAGAGTAAATAACTGTTTTCCATTTACCCGTTCAAATCCTTTCATGAATTTATAGACTTCTATCATATCCCCATTCAGCTGTCTCTTCTCCAAGCTGCAGCCCTAACCTCTTTAGTCTTTCCTCATAGGGGAGCTGTTCCATCCCCTTTATCATTTTGGTTGCCCTTCTCTGTACCTTCTCCATCGCAATTATATCTTTTTTGAGATGTGGCAACCAGAACTGTACACAGTATTCAAGCTGCGGTCTCACCATGGAGCGATACAGAGGCATTATGACATTTTCCGTTTTATTAACCATTCCCTTCCTAATAATTCCTAACATTCTGTTTGCTTTCTTGACTGCTGCAGCACACTGAGCCGATTTCAATGTGTTATCCACTATGACACCTAGATCTTTTTCCTGGGTGGTAACTCCTAAAATGGAACCTAACATCGTGTAACTACAACAAGGGTTATTTTTCTCTATATACATCACCTTATACTTGTCCACTTATATTTCATTTACCATTTGGATGCCCAGTCTTCCAGACTTACAATTTATCACAATCCGCTTGTGATTTAACTACTCTGAATAATTTTGATCACCTCACTCGTCATACCCCTTTCCAGATCATTTATAAATATATTAAAAAGCACCGGTCCAAGTACAGATCCCTGAGGCACTCCACTGTTTACCTTTTTCCACTGTGAAAACTGAACATTTAATCCTTCTCTCTCTTTCCTTTTAAGCCGTTTGTAATCTACGAAAGGACATCGCCTCCTATCCCATGACTTTTTAGTTTTCTTAGAAGCCTCTCATGAGGGACTTTGTCGAACACCTTCTGAAAATCCAAATACACCCCATCTACCGGCTCCCCTTTATCCACATGTTTATTAACCCCTTCAAAAAAATGAAGCAGATTTGTTAGGCAAGACTTCCCTTGGGTAAATCCATGCTGGCTGTGTTCCATTAAACCATTTCTTTCTATGTGCTCTGTGCTTTTGATCTTTAGAAAGGCTTTCCTTAATGTCCTCCCTCCAGTTAAGTCAAATTTGATCGCATTATGATCACTGTTTCCACGAGACCCCACCATCTCTTGCACCAAACCCTGGCTGCACTAAGAATTAGGTCTAACATAGCTCCCCCCTTTGTCAGTTCCTGGACCATGGAGCAGTTATTTCATCTAGAAACGTTGCCCCCCTAGCATGTCCTGATCTGGCATTTACCCAGTCAATACTGAGGTAATTAAAATCTCCCATTATTACCATGCTGCCAAATTTGTTACCTTCCCTAATGTCTGTTAGCATTCCGTCGTCCGTCTGTTCATTCCGGCCAGGTGGACGGTAGGATACCCCCATTGCTGCCTATTCTCTTCCCCACTGCACATGGAATTTCAATCCATACAGAGTCCACAGTACATATTGCCTCCTACAGGATCCTTATCCTGTTGTCTTTATGCCGTCCCTAACATAGAGTAACCCCCCTCCCCCCACATTTGATCCACCCTATCATTGCGATATAATTTGTACCCCAGTATAACACTGTCCCATTGGTTATCCTCCTTCCTCCAGGTCTCTGAGATGCCAATTATGTCTCCTTCTTCATTCAGTGCTATACATGCTAACTCTCCCATTTACTTTTTAGACTTCTGCAGTTTGAATGCAGACACTTCATGGTCTGTTTATTTGTTTGTATATACAAACTTCCTTGCAGTTGAATGGGATATTTTGGAATATTTTAATGCAATCTGCTCTTTACTTAAAGGCACTTGGTCTACTCTTGTTTTCATTGGTTTGTTATCTTTCAAAGATACCACCCTTGAACCATGTGACTGTCGGCTTTCCCCCATGTTCTGTTTTAAAAACTGCTCTATCTCCTTTTTAAATGGTGGTGCCAGTAGCCTGCTTCCACTTTGGTTAAGGTACAGCCCATCCTTTTGGAATAGGCTCTCTTCTCTCAACAAAGTTCCCCAGTTCCTAACAAATCTAAGCCTCTCTTCCTTGCCCCATCACCAAGGCTGATGCAAGGGTATTAGGCGACCTAGGAAACCATCAGTCTTCCACTCCCGCCACCCCTAAAACAGTAGCTCCTGTGCTCTTCAGCTGCCAGTAGGATGAGATCTGCTGGTGGCCGCCAGCCTTCTCCCACGATTTTGTCACCCCCCCCCCCCCTCCCCAAGGTGTGGCGCTCTAGACAACCCCCTAGTTTGCCTAATGGAAGCCCTAACCCTGCTATTGTCTCATCCATGCCTGCCTCTGGGGACCTGCACATGGAACAGGGAGCATGTCTGAAAATGGAGGAATCTGGATTTCAACTTTCTATCTAAAAGCCTAAATTTGGATTCTAGACCCTCTCACCTACACCATCCTATGTCATGTACCAGGACAGCCAGCTCCTCTCCAGCACTGTCTAAAATCCTATCTAGGTGATGTGCAAGGTCCACCACCTTTGCACCAAGCAGGCATGTTACCAAGCGATCTCAAGTCCACCAGCCATCCAGCTGTCTACATTCTTAATGATCAAATCACCAACTATGATGGCCATCCTAAACCTTTCTTCCTGAACACAAGCCCTTGGAGACCCATCCTCAGTGTGAGAGTATAATGTATCACCTGGAAAGCAGGTCCTAGCTACAGAATCACTTCCTGCTACACCAAGGTGATGCTTTCCTTCTAGGTGATCTTGTTGCTCCAAGGCAGCATACGGGATATTAACCTTTAGTCCTATATGTAATTGGTGCCACTGGGAGAGGAATGGAACAGCTCCCCTATGAGGAAAGACTAAAGAGGTTAGGACTTTTCAGCTTGGAGAAGAGACAGCTGAGGGGGGATATGATAGAGGTATTTAAAATCATGAGAGGTCTAGAACGGGTAGACGTGAATCAGTTATTTACTCTTTCGGATAATAGAAAGACTAGGGGGCACTCCATGAAGTTAGCAAGTGGCACATTTAAAACTAATCTGAGAAAGTTCTTTTTCACTCAACGCACAATTAAACTCTGGAATTTGTTGCCAGAGGATGTGGTTAGTGCAGTTAGTGTAGCTGTGTTTAAAAAAGGATTGGATAAGTTCTTGGAGGAGAAGTCCATTACCTGCTATTAAGTTGACTTAGAAAATAGCCACTGCTATTACTAGCAACGGTAACATGGGGATAGACTTAGTGTTTGGGTACTTGCCAGGTTCTTATGGCCTGGATTGGCCATAAGAACCTGGCAAGTTTCCTGGATTGGAAACAAGATGCTGGGCTTGATGGACCCTTGGTCTGACCCAGTATGGCATGTTCTTATGTTCTTATATTAGTGACATGGGTGCTTGCCAAGCCCATTCCTCGTCTCAGATGCTGAAGGGCCCTCTCAGCTGTAGGCATCCAGTGCTGGGTTTTTGAACATTTGGGAAAAGTCATGCAGAAACACAGCTCAATTTGCCAGCATATGCTCCAGCAACTGAATTGGCCTGATTAAGGCATTGCTGATGAGCAGCTTATCACCTCCAGTTTACTTTAATGTGGTCCTCATTGAAATATTCAAGGTATATCATGAAATGCAAAGTACATTGATTGATGAATCCTTAATGGCGTCTTTTTTTGCCATCAAAATGCTCCAGCAGTGATAGGCTAGGGCCATGGTAGGTTCTTGCTGTAATAGCCATAAGGCATCATTTGCTCCCTCTAGCTGCTGACACTGCAAGTGTACATTATGTATTTGCATCGTTTGTTACGCAATTTGTGGTTGTAGGGTTTCAGCTAGCCAAGGATGATTGGCTCCCTCTATCACGATACTGCTTACTGGTCAACAAGCTTTGTGAACTCAGCCTCTCTTCAGGAACAAGATTACCTGCCCATGTCTTGGGATAGGAATGAAGAGACAGGCCAAGCACCAAGGCATGGCGCAGTGCTAATGCGGAAAGACTTGTTAAGGGTGTTCACCTGGCCCGCAGGCTTCAGAGCCGGGGTCTGGATTCACCCCTGCAATGGTTAATCCCCAAAGGCTCAGCACCACAAGGAAATTCATAGAGCAAAACTCCTAGCTCTGCCAGAAAACTTTAACCCTCCATTAATGTATTCCTCCCTCCCTAAAACAAGGCAAGAATGAGCTTTTTTAGACCTGTGCCAAAAAAAAAAAAAGTTCAGTCGCTGCAGGTTAAACACAGACACAGCTACAGCCACTTTGCTTTTCTCTCACTCACTCTCCTTATTTCTCAGCTTCCTGCTGCTTGTGCCTTTTAGCTTAAGACTTAAAGAGAGCTCAGCCAACTGCAAAAGCTCGAGGCGGAATCTGGTTGCTCTCAGCAAACTGTCAGGTTGGATAGGGAAGAGAATGCAAATCGTCTCCTTTGCCAGCTCAGCACCAAGCTCTATGCATACGGCATGGGTTTAGTAAGCTGGATGCGTGATCTCTTCACTTTAAGGACATACACAGCACACTTACTTCCCTCTGGAACTTTACAGGTTTCTCAGTCCTGGTTCCTTCCACTCGTTCCCTCAGCGTTTCTAAGAACAATTTTCTGATTCCCCGTTCCTCGGAGATGGGATCCCTGCCTTTTTCCAGCAGGCTCCACACAGGAATGCTCCACACAGAGCCCACACCTGGCCTAAGGGACAAGCCACTGGCCCCCCAATTGGCCAGGCCTCAAGTTCAAAGGCCACCACAACCTTTTTCGGGGGAGTTGGCCGCGCGTTTTCCAAGCGCTACTACCCCTTACTGTATAAGGGGTAAAAATAGCGTGTCGAAAACGCGCGTCCAAACGGGGGCTAACAGTGCGGTCGGCCTGAGCGCACTTTACTGTATCGGCCCGATACTGAGCTTGTGAAGTTAGCAAGGTCATCAATAAAGCCAATCAGTTTCAGGCACCTCTCATGTCTGGTCCTGCATTAATCTGTCCAAATTCAGTTTGGGCTTGTGAATTAATGGTTTGAAATTATGTAGAGTGTTAAAGACTTATAGTCAGTCCAAAAGAACCCAGTTTTCATTTGGTTTCCTATTGCACTAGTATGACAGGATTATCTGGGGTGAGTGTTTTTGTGTATTGCATGTTCCACACCACAGGGCAGTCAACAGGTATGAAACGGTTCTTAATGGGCGGTGCGAGATTTCCACAGGTGAAACTTCTTACCTTGTCCATGGGTAAAAGTACACCTGTGGCCTGCGGAGAGGATAGGGGAGGAGCAGGGGCAGGGTTACCATAATACATGCATACGTTTTGTTTTTAAAAAGGGCACATGTAAATTTACGAGAACAAAAAAAATTATGGGCGGGTCTGAAGTGTAACGCTTTAAAAACGGGCGTAAAGTCCGCCCCGCAGAGTTTATACCTCTGCACACAGTCCGAGAGTTGCCGTCCCTGTGGGGCAGGGTTACTGTTATTTTTAAAGGCCACGGCATGTACTGCACACAATAAGGGGAGCAATTTTGCAGAGAGAAAAAAAAAAAGTTCTAGAGCTTGCTTCCAGATGCACTGCATTTGAAAACCTGTTAGCCATTGCTCTCAGGACAGGAATAGGATCATATCGGCCGCACAAAGTTTAGACTTTATTTTCGAGGACACTGCGGACTAGGGAAAGGCATGTCAGCCAGCCCTGCCGTATTGTTGGACGCGGCGGAAGGGAAATACTGCCACCGAAAGTGGATAGTGATATCCCACACGGCTATTGCATGGCTAAGCGTTGGGTTCAGCTTACAGTTCCCTGCATGGCTTGTGATGCGTTTACCTGCTACTCTGCTTGTGCCTCCAAGACAAGGATCTCAGAGGAGGTGGGGTGCGCAGGTAGCGCCTTTTGTGAAATAAACAGGTGCCTGTGATTTTGGTTTGCTATTTGTCCATCTGTCCCTCCGTGAAACTGATGCCACAAGCTTGGACCAATGGGGGCAGGCAAGGAATCGTAGGCGTTCTGTGCAGTTTTATTTGCCTTTCAAAATTATGATTATCAATATTGATAGATTATTTTTTAACTCCCTGAAGCTCCTGGAAATAAAATCCTTGGGCAAGAGGAGATCTTTCAGAATTGTGCAAACAAACTCCCAATTGAGGGACCCTGAATTTCCCTCCATCTCTGCTCTTAAGGGATGCAGAAGGGGTTCACACCTAAGCTTGCAGCATTGGTAATTGATCATCAAGGAAGTAAACTGAACGTTAACCGAAAAGTGAATAATAAAAAAAAAGAGTCTCCCATCTTTACTAATGACGCTTACATCAGTTTGCCAAATCCTACTAATGAGAGTTGTAGGTGAAACCTTTTCTTCTGGCCCCAGTTCAGCAAGATGGGTAAAGCAGCTCCATCTGTACAGCCCCAGACACAGACTGGAATTTGCAGCTGCCACAAGGGAGAGCAGCAAAGAAAATGGACAACAAAATAGATTTCCCATATTAACGGGGTTTTTTTTTCAATAAAATGTGCTTGCTGTGGATGCTCATTACACGCTGTGCCTGGCGGCCGCAGTTTCCGCTCTCCCCGACCCTGCGTCGTGCAGACTGCAGCCTCATGCACCTCCCTTTTGCCTTCAGGCAGGTTCCGACCATCCATCCATGCAGACGCTCTGATGTTGGGCCCGCCGAGGGGAGGGAGGGAAGGGAAGGCCAATGTTCGCAGCTGCTGAACTTTCTATCAGAGAAAATAACGACTGTTATCATTCGCTTGACGCGCAGACCATGGAGGGGTAAAAATGTTGTCTCATGCCTACCGCCCCTAAGCATTTCCAATGATTCTGCAGGACAGCCGTAGGTCAACAAACCAAGAAGAAAATGTGTAGAAGGCTTTTCCCCATAGGCCACAGAACGAGAAAAAAAAAAGCCCCAAACCCTATTTCAAAATCAGGCCTCAAAACAGACTGACTGCAGTGCGGAGAGCCCGCTGCTTACAAGACCTGCTCGGTTACATCCAACCCAACACCACGCAGGGAGATGGGAAATAAGGCAGGATACAAGTGTAAGTCCAAGAATAAGATGGTACCGGCCTCAATACAAGAAGACATTATAAAATCACTCAGCCAAGGCCACGGGCCGGGAAAAACCACACAGGATCTAATAAACCATCAAACGGCGGGGACTGCTGGTTCTCCAGCTCGGCGTTTCATGCCTCAGAGCATTTTTCTTTCACAAAGAGCTGAAAGAGAGCTGCGGAGAGTTTTCTCCTTCACGAAGTGCATAGTGATCAGTTCCATAAGCCTTGCCCCGAGTGTCCTATGAACTGAAAGTTTCCTTACCCAGGCCTTCTCCACCTGTACAAATGAATAAATTAAAAACCCTACCTAGGAAGCCTCTGGGTTTGACCTGGAATTTGCTGGGTCTCCGTCCAGGCAAACACCAAAACTCCGGCCTGCAGCTGGAGAGAGAAGCACAGGCCCCAGAAGAGGAAATTCTGACACATGGGAGATTCCATCAGTGGTTTCTGTACCAGCTCTGAGTCCACACAGGGACTCTGAAGAGCGCGTGCTACTGAAAGGTCCATAAAGTTCCCGCTTGGCCCCCAAGCTTCTTACTACTGACTGGGTCAGGTAGCTCTGAGTGGGCAGAAAATAAAGGTCTACCTGGATTGATAAACTGATCCCTGCTATCGACCTGGGCAGGGGACACAACGGTTGGGGTTGAGGACCAAGGCCATTGTTCAGTGTTTTCTTGCCCACGTCTCTTCGCAAGTTTCCCGCCAGCTGTTTCTGAGGACAGCTTTGGGTGGGACAAGACTGTTATTTCAATAATTTTTATGATCTGCATTGGACAGCACTGCTGAGAAATCACGGAATGTAAATCTTTTAAATAAATAAAGGCATTTGTCTACACAATGCAGGCACAATCCAAGCGACTTCAGCATTTCTTCTGTGGAGTTGATGGCAGAAGACAACCCCTGCAATAGTTTCGGAGTGTGGTTGCCACAGTCCTACAGGGGGCATCGAGCATGATTCAGATATTCTCTTTTGTGCAACCCCTAGGCCCTTCAACGTTGATGCCTCTCATATGGATGCAGATGGCTCTGACTCATCTAATCCAAAGAATTTTTCCATGAGCTCTAATTTGGGTTTGCTGCCTTCTAGAAGTCATCTTTCCACAAGGAGCATCCCAAAATATAATGGTCATGCCCAAGACATGTTACAGACCTGACATGGCTGCACTTGGGGCACATGGAGAAGCTCCTGGCCTTCTTCTGTTTGGTGAACACTGAACAAAAAAAAAACAAAAAAACTGATGACAAATCAAACTACTTGATTTTTAAAAACAAAAATGACCCAAACAATGATTGATGCATTGCCATTGGTTCCAACGCAGCTGTGGACAAATAAAGAAAAGTTTGAAAAACTTAGCTAGGGAGGTGAAGAGAAGAAAACCTTTGAACAGAGGGTCCCGCATGGAAGAAATGCAGAAGGGAGGTTTTCTGGAGGCAAAGAAATATTTTCCTCAGACAAGTTGGACCAAGATGCCCACAATGCGAGACAATCCTGCCCATGCTCAGAGGAGCTGCTGAACGCTCTAGAAGCTGTAAAGTTAAGGCCTCCGAACAGGGGTCTCTTTGATTACCTCGCCCTCTTGTGAGGACTCTGCTTGTCCTCAGAGAAGGGTTTATCCATGGGCAAACACCTTCTGAAAATCTTCACCGTCCCGGAATGGGGGCAAATGTACTCGCCCTGTCCACACCATGCACTTTTTTTGCACACAGAAAAAAGGGGCAACGCATAGGGCCCAGTTTGGGGCGGGTCTCCTAAGGTCATTTTGAAATCCCCACACATACATTACCCCATACACAGGTGACCTGTGACCACCACTTGCCTAGGGATGGATGTGGTAGCCACATTAACTGGATTCTGCAACGATGCCCATATGTTAAGGCATATGAGTACATGAGCATTGTTGGCCTTTGAGAGGCTGCTGCGTAGGGTATATAGTGTGGCGTGGCAGATGGGAACTCAAGTGATGGGTTGTTGTAGGGGACAATGGGCATCTCTTCTTACCCTGGCTGTTAACTCCATTCCCAGGCTCAGAAGAATGCTATTGATGGTGCCCATAAGTTCACCAGGGCGCTTGCTGCACATCCCACAAGATGGGTGTTTAGTATCATGTGTGTTGGTCCAAGGAAGAGCGTGTGGAATGTGTGTGCATGAGTATGGTTGTGTATTTTGCGTGTGGAGTGTGTGGGCATGAGTATGGTTGTGTATTTTGCAGTTGTCCAATTTGCAATGTACCTTTCCTGTGTTATTGCGCCTTTCCATTCATGAACTAATGATGGCTGAGGATGCCTCTCTTGATTGTATGCCAATCATGACTATCCCCTTTCTCCTTCCTTTTCCCCAGCTAGATTGCACTATATGGTCACTATATAGGGGGGGTGTATCTTTGCTGTTTGTTTCATCTGTTTTCATGAAGACATCCTATCCTAGGAGAAATGAAGAATTGTAAAAAAAAAAAAAACAAAAACCCAGAAATAAGTGTTTTTTTCTTGATGTGCTATGCAGCTGATGAGGCAATCAAGGCAAGGCGCACATAAAAAGGATGGAACATTTTTCAACTCTTGAATTTCTGCCTAGGTGTCCTGCTAATTCCTGCACAGGATTTTCTTTAACTTATGATGGCGCGTTTTCCAGCAGACCGAGGAATATGAAAAGGATAATCACCAAAATGATGGCAGGGCCAAAAAAAAGTAGCAGGAGTTTGCAAACTCTTAGGAAAAGCCCCCAGCCCTGAAGGTCTCTAGCACTGATACAGTTGAAAAGACAGCCCGGAAGGGCGACCCAAAAGCTACCGACCAATCACCTGCCTGCCTACAAAGTGCCAGCTGTGTAAGAGAACAGCACACAATAGAACAGAGAGGCAACAAGCAAGGATCATAATGCTAAATAAAGTGATCATGGCTAACTGCAAAACCTAGGGGGTGCACATTTTTTATTGTTTGGGGGGGTGTATCCTTTGCTGTTTATTTTTATTAAATTAAAACAGATGAAACAAAGACATTTAAAAAAATAGGGAAAAACAAAAATTGAGTCTGAAGCCATTCTGTTACCTGAACCTCGGTATATAAAAGTTTTAAAGAAATAAATAAAATATATAAGTCCCTGCATGCAGGTGAGTAAAAGCAGGACTGGATCAACCTGCACTGAAAATCTGGAGCCAGCTGGCAACCCTAGTTGACCTGTGTGTCAGCTGCATGGTCCAGTCCGTGTATCAGGCGGTCCAGTGTTTTGTACGAGATCAGCTTGATCCTAAGAATATTACTTACCTAACTTCTTCCTTGCTTTTCTTTTATATATGCTGGTGGAAGTGTGTACTTTTCCTGAGACTCATTCATGCTGCTTCAAAAAGCCTTAGCTTTTCACAAAACGTTAGAGCACCCATGGTGAGCCTGGTTCAAGTTGCTTTCTGTTAGTGCAAGCACAGCAGGAGCAGCCTAGTGGTTACAGAAGGGATTTTGAGCCAGAAAAAAATATTTATCTGTCTTCAGATCCCACTTCTTCTACTGTCATTCTGTGTGACTCTGGGTAAGTCACTTTAATCACTCTGTTGCTTCAGATACCAACTTACGGGCCGATACAGTAAAGTTTGCGGGAGATACTGTACTGTACTGTATCGGCCTGTTAGAAAGGCAGTCTAGAAATATTATGGTAACATATGGTGATTATTCAAAACTAGGGTTGGACCACCAGGTATGGATTAAATCCAGATTATTCATGCCTCTTCCAATCCACCACCTGATACACGGACTGGAGCATGCAGCTGACTCACAGGTCAAGTTGACAACTGGTTCCAGATTTTCAGGACAGGTTGATCCAGTCCTGCTTTTACTCACCTGCATGCAGGGACTTATAGTCTTGCTTTTCTTGGAGGATGCAATAGGGCAATCAGAACAAATCCCAGCATGCAGTGGGGTAAAACCAGGACTGGATCAACCTGTCCTGAAAATCTGGAGTCAGCTGGCAACGTTTGTTAGACCCAACAGACACTTCTTTCAGTTTAAGTCTGAATATAATCCCCATGGTTTTGGGAAGGATATTGGAAACCTTGATGATGATGTATACAGGAAGAAAGACCAAACTGTGAGCTCCTATCCCAGAAACATTCTCTACCATTATCAACCTCTATTCACATTTAGAAAAAAAAGGTCTGACGTCAGATGAAAGATTTTATCCAATGCACTCATGCCAATGTGACTGAGTATTTTGCTACGGCTTGATATGTATATGAGTGTCAGAGTAATTTGTAAAAAAAAAAAAAAAAGAACTGATAATCCATGAAACCTTGTGTCATGTAAGGCAACAGTTACTTTTAAAATATATCTTCATTCCCTACTGGCTTTCTAGCATCATCGGTATTTTCTCGATTCCCATAGTGTAACTTTGCATGTATATTTAGTAGCGTGCACCAAATGCATACAATGCGCGTTTACATCGTTCCACGCCAGCTTTTTTTTTTTTCCAAATCCAGGTTAACCAAGCGATTGAAGGATGCTATCAGCATTGTTGGCTTTTCCTCCACAAACGTCAAATCACCATGGGAGATTCTGTACAGGCATTCTGAAAGGACAAGTGAATGCTTAGTATTCTCTCTGTGCAAATGATTACTTACATTACTGTGTCTGTCTCCCCCTGGAGCTCTGATGCTTTGTAAATTCTGTCCGTTTAAAAAAAAAAAAATTACATTATAGGACGTTTCAGGGATTAGTCTGGAAATGGTTTAATTGTTAGGTTGAGAAGCTCCCTTGTCAATTTTTGCAATCGTGAAGGTTTTAGAGGGAGCTCTCTGGCTGCGTCCCCGCTTCCACGTCAAGTCCACGCGGGTGTCTTAAATGCATGACCGCGCATGGGGTGTGAATAGGAGGGGATAAGTGGCGGACAAACCCGAATATGTGCTTTTCGGGAGTCGCTTGGTTTACAGGTGGAATTGAATGTTGTAGCTCTTTTGTGCGTGTCCAGCACACCCAGACAATAAGTGAAGCACTATAAGGGGTTAGTCTTTTGCCTCGAAGCTTTATTATTAAGAATAACAGTGTCACCGAGCGCTATATTCGGCGGAAAGCAACGCACACCTGTGCATTCAAGTTACATGAATGTTTATTTTTAATCCCTTTAATATATATATATTTTACAGCCAGCACATATAGTGAATTGTGGGCAAATCCGGATTACTCTGCGGCACAATGGATGTCCAACATTTCTGTAAAGGCACTATGCGCACGTTAACCATTTGCAACAAATCATGTGCAAGGGATATCGCTATAGGCTTTGTATTCGCAGACAGCAAATCGCCTTTTTTTTTTTTTTTTGCAGAAAGGGACAGCGCTGAACGTACAAGTGGAACTGGGGACCTCCCTCCTGACCATCTCTGCGCCCAGTCCGAGGGGGGTGGGGGGGTGCTTCCTCTGCTCTTGGACCCATGATGTCTCTGAATTACTGTGGCTGCTCTTCTGCTAGAGGTGTGAGAGTCTCTCCGGCTGCGCTCAGCAGCTGTATTGGCCCTCTCCCCCCCCCCCCCCTTTTTTTTTTTTTGCATGTTAACTAATTTTTTCACACCAGCGTATTGGGAGGGGGGAGACTGACTCCCGCGGTTCTCTCTCTCTCAGACTCGACGGACCCGCCTGCAAAGCCGCTCGCGCTTCCGAGCCTGCCACTCACCCACCACCCTCCGGCAGGGCATGGCGTCCCGGTGAAGGCCTCCCCCTCCTCGCGCTCCGGCATTCTATGGGCGGGGCGGGCGCGCTCTGCTGCGGGACGCTGCAGTAGCCTGGCCCCCGGCGGGCCGGAGGAGCTCATGCAGCCGCTAAGGTAAGCAGCGCAGCCCCCGGCTTCCTTGCCCCCCTGTTCTCCCGTGGGGGGGGGGCTCTTTCATTGCCCTTAAGCCCTTGATTTTGTTGCTTTGGGGGGTTCGGTGCTGTCTGCAGGAATTTAATTTGGGGGTTTTTTTGGGGTGATTGAGGTTTCCCCATGCTACATGTGGTCTGGTGTTGGCATCCTACTTATTGCTGAACGTGCATCTGAATCTGTGGCGAAATGTGTCTTCATGTTATTTATCATTTTCCTTCAAACACTTGGGTTTTCTTTTCTTAACGCTGTTTTAGCATGGGAATTTTCGTTTGCCTTTTTGTCGGCATTATAAATTTATTTTTTTTTTCACTAACAGCTGTGATTTCAGGTTTACTGGAAGTAATATCTTCCTTTACCTGACAAGCGTGAGATCTTAGCTGTAGGATTGCAAAAACCTTAAAACCTCCTGCGAGGGACCGCAGCTGTCCCCCTTCTGCCGGCAGAGGCTAATTTATAACCCACTGAAAGGTAATCAGGCTGCAGAATCCGGTTGCTGAAATTTCTTTCAATGTGCACCCGATTAAGAGTTTGACAAGAAAAGTGCACAAATCAAGACGCCGTATGCGGAATTATAAACCTTTTTTTTTTTTTATTGCTTCGATAGCTTGTTGCATTTGCACAGCGCTGGCTTCCTGTACCCACCCCCCAAGTCTAGGGACCTTTTTAATCTTTTCAGATTCTACAATTTTTTTTTTTTTATAATTGCAAACCTAAAATAGCAATAGTAGTCACCATCCTCCATAATAGTACAATCCAACTGTTTTGCAATCAGAACTGACAAGGTTTTTTGTGGTCGGTGACATTTGCAGCATCTTTCAAGGTTTGATAGCGAAAGAAACTTTCAAAGCCCTTTCCTAACCGTTGCTCAGGAGGTGATATGTTCTCTGCTGTAGTTTAAAAGATGAAAGGTGTTCTTTTTAAATGCAGATTTTTTTTTTACGTTATTTTAATTTTTCAGACAGGAGGAGAAAAGTTGGATGTTTTGATGTTAATTCTTGATTGCTGCCCTGTTGGAGTAATTGCCTTGCAATTACTGAGAGGTAGAATCAATTATCCCAAATTGGAGATTCTAATGGGAACTTGCAAGCTGCTGCTATGTCATGTGGCTTTAAGGTGGTGTTGGATTGCATTTCTGCAAAACTGGATAATTTGCCAAAAAAAAAACTATATAGGGATAACAGCACCACCTACTGGCCATGCTGTGTAGCTGACGGACGTGCCTTCCGCAGCAGTTGCCAGAGTCAGATTCGTCTGCTGAACCTGAATTCAGAAGAGGCTCCTTGCATTTTAATCCGATGAGCAGGTAGAGTTAAAGGCGCGTTATACAAGTGAAACTGATGTAGGTCGTTGTGCTGGGGGCTTGTTCCGGTTCCCCACAGCCTTGCTTGGCAGTAAAGCAGCGGGAGCTGCAGCTTTGCACCGGGGCAGGCTCTTGGCCTGTCCAGCTCGGAGTTCACGACATGGCATCAATGGAGCCAAAGGGTTATAATATGGTGCTTGCATGCCTGCCACGCAAGTTCCTCCTGACCCGTCACCATTTGATAGTTTTACCCTCCAAATAACCGTATAACCCTCCGGTGCCCATGAGCAAACGGTCTTGCCTCGTTACGGATTTTAAATCGGGGTCTGATCTCTTCTCTGCAATAGGTTTTGCCTTCCCATGCCAGGTTCCCAACCCGGATCCTTTTTTTAACTATGACAATTTCCTTCCTTTTGACCTAGTACCCTTTTTTTTTCTTTTGTAAATAAAATTGCTGCTGATCCCCAAAACAAGCTGACTGCTGCACCCTTCCTCTACTGGAATTTACTCCAGTCTGTGCATGCACGTAGAGCTATTATTAAAGAATATTTGTTTTTAAATATTTTTGTCCACACCACGCTTTTATGTTTCCCCGGATCATGAAATTGGATAGAATATGTAAAATAAAAAGACTTTGTTTAGCGGCATGTGGCTCGAACTTGACTAGGGAAGCCCTGCAAGAAAGGACCAGCCTGCTTGACCTGTAGCACAGCTGGCAGGAAGCCTAAACGCCCTTCTGTGGCTATTATAATATTCGCTCGGCTTGCTAAGGTGAAATGGAGGTTGCCAGTTTCTTTTGCAGTAAGGCCTCTGTGGATCACCTGCTAGCCCTAGCAGGAGTTCCTTTGATGTGCCCAGAGTCTGCCCTACCCCAGGTCAGATCACACCTTGAGGTGCACAGCTCGGCCTTCGTGGTGCAGTTTTTAACTGAAGAAGGTAAAAATGCAGACCCATAAGTCTGTCGCCAGCATTGGTGATCTGAAATGGGCTCTGCCTTCCACTCCGGCTTCATCGGGGGGAACCAGTTCGCTGCAGTTCAGAAAGGTGCCAGGTCAGTGACCTGGCAGAAAGTCAGCGCTGCAGGGCCTGATTGCTGCCAGGGGGTCTGCAGCCATGCAAAGGGTAATGCCCAGGAGTCCGGGTCCTGTGCAATGGTACAACTTGAAGAACATTACCAGGAGAATGGAAATAAGTTTTTGCAAAACGCCCCCTCCTTCAAGCTGAAATGAAAAGCACTTTCTAGACAGGACCCTTCAGAGTGATAGCTGCAGGCAGCTCTTGGGCGGAACCATGGTGCTGCTTTTACAGGACACGCTGAGAAAGGACACCACTCCCAATTTAGGGATGTGCTGTTGTTTCAAACGACGTAGACTGTCGCATTGTCTACGTTGTTTCAAGGCGTTTTCTAAACTAAACAGCAGGAAAAAAAATAGACTTTTTGTTTTTTTTCTCTTCTCTGGTTCTTTGGTGTGCACACCAATTCCCCAGACAAGCATAGTAATCCGGGGGTCTCTGGAGACCCCCTGTTCCACCCTATTGTCGCCCCTGGAGGTGGCCAAAGTTCCCCCAAAAAACCCAACCCCATTCCCATGTCCCTACAACCCCTCCCTTTTGTTTAAAAATAGCCGCCCCCGACTGCCAGTCCCCACATCATCCACCCTAGCTGACTCTCCAGAATCATCCTGGTGGTCTAGTAGGGACCTGGGAGTGACCCCCCCCCCGATGATGACAGGGGCTATCCAATAGCAAGCATTATTTTTCAAAAGCACACAAAATGAAAATGCATTCTCACGAAACCACGTGAAAAAAACTAAATGACAATTTTGGCTCTGCACACCCCTACTATTGATGTCATTCTTCTCTGAGGAACATGAGATGTGCGATGGGAGAGTGGCTACAAGCAGAGCTTGCCTGTCCTGACTCTGGGGCCCTACTGCCACCCATGAGTCCTCTAGTACAACCCAGGAGGATTATATTATATAATCAGAGAAATGACCTAAATGCTGTAAAAGTGCAATTCCATCGCTCTTTTTAGAAATAACAGAGAAAAGCTGAAGGTGCGTGTAATTGGGCTAATAATGCCTCGGGGGCGGCACCTTTTAGCAGGTCCATGCAAAATGTAGTAAGTTGGTCCAGTAAAAAAGGTCTCGCCTATAGCGTCTCTGTGGTCCTTTTATTTCTGCTCCGCTGCGCTGCCTGATTCATGGGTCTTTGTGAAACTTTTTAGGATGCTTTTGCCAAATTCGAGTTACAGTTTGCATCGTAGCTACAGAAGCAAATGTTAGTAGTTACTGGGGTAGTGGTTAGGAGAATGGGACACTCCCGGTCCCAGCATACAAAACCGATTTCTTGGCGTGAACCCTTCCTTCCTTTCATCTCTGGATACAGTTTTATTAATTTGCTTGCTGGCTGTATTGATTTTGTATTATTGTGCTGCAGGTTTTTGTTGTTTTATCTTGTATTGTGGTTTTTTGTTTGTTTTTTTTTTTTGAGTGCAGTATTGTTTGTTATAAGATAAACTGCAGGAGGAACCCTATTGAGGGTTTTGCTATCTGGTAGCCCTGCGCAGTCTGCGCCGGCCCCCTCGCCTCCTGCAGGGAACGCCCGTCCGATCGCTGAGCTTGTGCCTTTAGGGGCAGCAGGCGTGCGCTACCCAGCGGTGGCTGCATCGGGTGCACGTACGGTAGAAGGGAAGGCTGCGTGAGGACCCATTTGTCACAATCTGAGCTGTCGGACCGTCTGGGAGTTCTCCTTACCATCTATCAAATTAACAGACTGCCCTGTTCCACATAGGACATTCCCCCCAACAAGCTTTTTGTTCTTGAGCGTTGTGCTTTGTTGTCACCATTTTTCTTTTGAACGTGGGCGCTTATTTTCTGTGTTTCTAACTTGTAGCGGATTGTGAAAGGGGAGCGGTTAAAATGAGGCCATGTCGTGTAAGTGCACGGAAGCTTCCAGCACGTCCTAACGGGGACTCTGTGTGTTCTTCCCGTCTGCGCATGAAGTACCCCCAAGCCAACTTGAACAGCCGTGTCCCTCCCGTTTAGTCCTCTTGTCTGCTTTCACCCTCTGGTTTTCAAAGTAGCATCTACCCTGAGCCAACTCCCAGCCATGTCAAATGTGCCAGTGAAGCTGAGAACGGACTGCACTCTGCACTGCAGGAGAGCAGGTCCTGGCTTTGATAGATGGGCAAAGTTAGCAGCTGTTCCCCCTACATTCCTGCTACCCAATCTGCAGTCATTTAACACAAGACCTGCAACAAATTTTGGCTTCAGAGAGAAAGTTGAGTAGTTGCCCAGTTAGCCCACTTGGCTATGTAGAAACACAAGGTCAACAAAAACTGTAGGTAACCCCTTTTTATTGGACTGATTTAACTTTCATGAGCTCCACTCCCTTTCTTGCTGACCTGGTGAAGGGAGCATAGTCACAGGTGTATGAGGTTAGTCCAACCAGAAGGGTCACCTGCAGCTTCATTGTTGACCTTCACTGCTACTTGTTTGAAAAGATAAGAGTTACAGGCTGGCTGCACAACTGATAAGTGAAACAAACTTCAAACGAGCGAATGCACTTCCTGTTGACCAATTCTTGTTCTTTCGGAGTCTCTTGATGGCTTGTTGGTTGTTCTGTGGTGACTGAATTTGAAATGATAGAGAGAGACGTTAGGGAGTTGTTTGACGTTGAGCTCTTCCGTTCAGGTTAATCATGACTTTTACTGGAAATGGAAAATTTCAGAAGAGCTGAGATCATAATCCCACAGAGTTGTTGATGGACAGCTTATCTTAGGGAGGGGAGGTTTCCCATAATGTAAAGCAAAAGAATATTAAGAGTTTGCAAACAGTTAAAAGGTGTGAAGAACCCAGTGGGGTAGAATCCATGGACGAGACTCTGGGACGGGTGTTCAGAGACCACAGGATGGATGATAACGCCACGATGGGCACTGCTTGGTTAATCCCACATCTGCGCGAAAGTCTTAACAAAGAAAGAGGTTTTTGGTTGCAAACACAGCCCTCATGACCGCCTGTGCAGGAAATGTGTTTAAGAACATCTGGGATATTGGCTGAAGGTCAACAGGAAAAAAATGCAACTAAACCAGAACACGCTGTGCATATGGTCCGTGATGTGTTTATTCCTTGAAAAGGTCAGGCAGCGATTCCGCCCGGCTGAGCTGCCGCAATGAAGGGACTCAGCAGGCGCGATCAGCGCACCAGAGCGTCACCTTAGGAGAGATCCTGGGAAAGCAGCGCTTTGACCCACACCCAAGATACACGACGTTTGGTCCATCGTAAGCTCCGAGTGAATGTTGCGGAGAGATGGCAGCTTTTGACATGAACAATACAGTGACTCCATTCGGTGCACGTAAGAAAGGCTCAGCCAGGGGAAGATGAAGCTTTCGGAAGCTTTGGACAATGCTATTTGATTAATGCAGTTGCTGGTAGCAAAGCAAGGCCAGTCAGAATCACAGTCAGACTGCAACATGGGCCGGTCCACGGAGTGTATGTAATCCAGAACTTGCGTATTAAGGGCCGCCTACCAGCTCTCTATGAGGGCAGGCCTCCTGCAGTTGGGAACGAGCACTGGCCTGGTTGGATGTTAGCATCTGAAGTGAAAAGTCATGAGCCCTTGAAAGAGCTTCACCAGTTCCAGGTGCTGGACCTACTGTGGCAGCAGCCGGGGGCAAGCTCTCACAGGCCGATGTAATAAAGTGTGCTCAGCGTAGCGCACAGGTTAGCGTGCGGTTGGACGTGCGTTTTGGTTATGCTAGACTAGCACTCAATGCAATAAGGGGATTGGCGCACCCAAACTACTACATAGCCAATAGTGCTCATCACATGCAAATTCCATGTAGATTAGGCTATTAACCCCTGAAGCAGTAAATCGCCGGGCGCCCAACGCACTCTTTTTTTTAACACTGCAAATTTAACTACAGCCCCGGGGCTGACGTTAAATCATTCTGCAAGTCAAAGTCTCATGAGAAATGCAAAAATACTGTTCTGTGTGGTTCCTCCTTCTAAGTATCGTTGCAAATAATGTAACGACCTGATCTAAAAAGGAAACATTTCTGGACGTATGTTGCAGGCGTGTACATTGGGCAGAATCAACTGAGGCAGGATAAAACAAACCTTGTTGCACTTCTGAGCGCACAGCCAAGGCTCTTGGGAGCCTAAAGAATTTGAGCACTAGGGACACATTAATTCATCCCTAGTGTGTCCTTTTTAACACAGCAGCTCATTTACATGTTGCATCGGGCACCCAGATGTCGCTGAGCGCACATTACGTAACGTGCGCTAAATACGAGCACCTGATTGCATTGGCCCTTCAGTGCACTGGAGGATTATTAGTGCTTCTAGGCAGACAATGGATGTGCCCCTGCGTCAGGAATAAGATTTGCAACATGCAGAGTGCATGGATATGTTCCTGGATGTGTGAAAACATTTGCAAAAAAAGGAGATACAGAGTATGAACAGGTTCACCTTTGCAGAAAAAAAACTGCCACAAAATGCCGCCTTCTGCACATTTTTTAACCACACAATTTCTTGAAGACACTTTTTGATGAAAATAGCAAAATTCCCCCTTTTCTTTGCCCCATTCTCAGTCCTCTCATTCACCTTCTTAAAGCCCTGCCCCGTATTTGCTTAATACACAATTATGAGGGTTTGGTGGAATGTCCGTAAAACTGACCATTTGGAGGTCAATATTTAGCAAGGGCGGTGAGTGGACAATTTAGCCGACTAAAGTCAGCCAGATAAATTGTCACGGACATTCAGCAGAGTGCTGCCGAATAGGCTCTTCACTGAATCTACCCAGATAAAGTCCTAGTTAGCCGGATAAACATCTGGTTACCTTTTAGGACTGCTCTCCAGCACGACCAGACTTAGCCAGATAAGTTTTCTGACTAACTTTGAATACTGGAATTCGCAGGATAAGTTCCTCGGCTCTATCCTGGAACACCTCCAATTTATCTGGATAACTCCGCGTTATTGAGAGCAGTGGAAAATTTTAAAAACCACGGCTTGTCCCAGCTGTGTCCCAAACTTAGCTGGAATATTAATTCAGTTGACTTTTTGCTCCTCGTTAAGATGCAGTCACCTGACCTCTCTTCCACGTTTACTTTTGTACTAATCAAAAAAATACCCATCCTAGTAAGCGCCAAAATAGAAAACCAGTTTATAACTTCTGATGGAAGACCATCATATCAGAGAGCTCAAAAATGCACTAATTCACTGACTACTTGTCACTTCAGAATCAGTCGGCTCCCAAGTTTCATACGACAGAATGATGTTAATTGCATAAGGAAGGTGAAAGAAGACCACCTCGAGCCCCTCTTCCCCTGCCGCCACTCGTGGAACATGACCTCTTGTGCCAGGATAGTGGTGGGTGATGACAAAATGAGCAGTTGTATGTTGTACCTGAATGTAACATGCCTTGAGCTGCCAGGGAAAAGGGGTGAGCTAAATCTCTCGCTCATGGCATAAGAAAATGGAACAAGTACCTAGAGGAGAAGCTCGAGCCTGGTCTTATTTTGGCCAACAAATATCCAAACTGCTAAAAGTATTTAGTGCAGTACCTCAAGAGTACATGAAACAGAGCAGCATCTGGAAGCTTCCCTCTACATGAGATGGCGCGACCAGATACATTGCCCAGGGATGTACACCAACGTGCAGAAACATTGAGGTTGCATCATAACATCTATCTCCCCTATATATATATATATATATATATGGGAAGCACCTGCAAATAAAATTCTCCTTCCCTGCCAGTCCTTTGGCTTGTTTGCCTTTATGTATACAATTCCAAACTTATGACACGCGCCTCCCATCTCTCCTCCGATTTGCATTTCCCGCTGCACTGGCAGCAGGAAGCCCCAAATCATCATCATCATCATAGGAAATGACACAGGGTTGGCTCGTGGTTAGGGCACGTCCCCTTTAAGCAGCTGTCTGATAATAGAACGCTCCTGGGACTGCGCGAGCTGACTCAAAGGCTCTGCATTTCATTAAAGTGATAGAAAAGAAAGGCTGTATTTGGCACCTCTCCACCTGAATCTGGTGAATGTTTTTTCTCTGTTTCATAAAGCTATGAAAACTTTTTATAGCAAGGCCCTAGAGAAGCCGCGCTAAATAACCGTTGGCACGCAGCCGCTTTAGAAAGACAATAGTAAAATGGGGGAAAGTAGGGGAGGAAAGAACTTTTTATGATCTCGTTTCAGTCCACATTCACGCCTTTGAATGCTTGCCTCTCACTTTAATTGGATAATCGGAGTTAGTTTTAATCCAATTCAAATCTAATGCAGGTTTTTTTTTCTTGCAAGAATCTAGAAGTAGTCATTAGTTCAGGCATTTGCAGATTCCAGTTGTTGGAAGATAGTGAATATTGCCAAGTATATCAAAAGCAAGTATAAACCTATAAATCTGGCAAATATCATAAGCCAGTCAAAAAGATGTTACTATACCATCTATATGATACATGTTAAAGTTTTTATAACTGCCCCCCCCTCTCCAAAAAAAGGCCCCTGATGGTAAGAGAGAGATTTTTCCCGAGCCTATAGCCCTTGGCACTGGTTTACTCCCCAGCCGAGACCGAGCAAGGTGCATCTTAACCTATGCAACCCTGACACATAAGCTACCTGCCCTGCAGTCTGAACTATGGGCTCAGCCCCGTGCAGGATGGTGCAAGGAGCGGGCAGAGAGGGCGGCTGTCCGTTTGTGAATCTGCAAGCTCAACTCTCTCTCAGATGCCCTTGCCTTCTGGAACACATGTCTTGCCAACATCAATGACTTCCTCACCAACATCCACCTCGCTCTAAACTCCTCCAAAACAGAGCTGCTCCTTATCTCTCCTCACCTCCCTCCCAAACCACCGATCTCCAACGATCCAGCTTTCAACGTCATAACACCCCAACCCACAGTAAGAGACCTTGGGGTTATCATAGATCAACAACTCAATCTCAAAAAACAGATCAACTCCATCCTCAAAGAAGGTTTCTTCAAGCTTCACATCCTGAAGAAGCTCAGACCCCTCCTCCACTATCATGACTTCCGCACCGTCGTCCAAGCCACCCTTTCCTCAAAGCTGGACTACTGTAATGCCCTCTTCCTTGGCCTACCCTCCTCCACCACCAAGCCCTTACAAATGCTCCAGAATGCCATCGCCAGGGTCATCACCAACTCAAGGAAAGCTGATCACATTACCCCAATACTCAAAGAACTCCACTGGCTCCCCATCGCATCCCGAATTCTCTTCAAAATTCTAACCATAGTGCACAAGTCCATCCACTCGCACAATTCCAATTGGTTGGATGAACCCTTTCGTCCTATACGCACTGAACGACCCACTCGCACTGTCAACAAAGGCACCCTCTCCATTCCCCCTTTGAAAAAAGCCCACCTCTCCTCTACTAGGGACCGTGCACTATCCATTGCAGGCCCTAAACAATGGAACGCCCTCCCTACCACTCTCAGGCTAGAGCCATGTTACGCCAAGTTCAGAAAAAAAACTTAAAACATGGCTCTTCCGACAAGCCTACCCTGATTAAGTACACCGACTTCTGCAAGTATCTTGCCTACGCCTTGTATATTCCTGTAAATAGTCCGTTGCAGTTTTTATTTATTGCTTTAATTCCTCCACCTCCTGCTCTTTGTATACTCCTCCTTGTTCGCCCTCCCTGTTCATTGTAATTTCTACCTTTAAAGTTACATTGTAAACCGGTATGATGTATGCATACTAATACCGGTATATAAAAGTTTTTAAATAAAATAAATAAAAGGAAAAAAAAAAGGGGGGGGGGGGAAGAGAGCGTGGAAAGTTGGTCCAGCAATTGCCCTTTGCCCCACCTTGTAAAGATTTTGATTGCAGTCAACT
The DNA here is from genome assembly GCF_901001135.1 of Rhinatrema bivittatum. Lineage (NCBI taxonomy): Eukaryota > Metazoa > Chordata > Amphibia > Gymnophiona > Rhinatrematidae > Rhinatrema > Rhinatrema bivittatum. Next base: position 72,846,362 of record NC_042627.1, on the reverse strand, counting down.
TCTGTAACTGCAAACACTGTTAGCCGCAGCCACAGGCCTCCTGCTAGACCTGTGACCCAGAGTAGAGGCCTATGAACTGACAGCAAGGATAAGAGCAGCACTGGATTAACATCTGGAGCATCTGTAGGTGCAGATCCTCCCAGACGGAGGAAGGGTGAATAGTGTATACGTGCGGGCATCCCAAAGCACATGCCTCACTGGGAAATGTAACCCTGCTTTGCAGGGGACTTCCATGACCAAGGTGAATTATACTATACGAACACAAATGCAACCTCATGCAGTTAGCATGGAGATACTGTGACCTCTCCCTTTTCTTGTATAATAACTGCCCATTTTCTTACCTCTTTAAGCCATTCAATAAAAAAAAAAAGTCTTCCTTGAGGGTCCCTAGTAGTATTTATACCAGCTCTAAGAATAACATTTATTGTTTGAAACGTGAATTATTACCATTAGAAAATGAAATTCAGAAAGGAAGAAATGTTGTAATCGGTTTTTCCTTGCCATCTCCTGAGCCGCGGCGTTGCTGGACAGAGCAGGCTGAGGGAAGGGCAGAGGCTTACTCCATGTTTTTAACGCATGAGGGGGGGAGGTTCGCCAAATCTAATAGAAACTAATGAAAAATAACAGAAACAGATCTAATTGTGTAAAAGGGAGAACAAAAAAGATCGTGTTTGCAGGGGACGTGGACAAGCAGTTATTTTGATTCTGCAAAGGGGGGAGATGTGGTGGCAGAGCCCTGTTGAGTGCAGAAGCGGAGCTGCTGCTCCCATTCTTTTGCTGCCGGAGCCCTTCTCCGGTTTCTGGCGAGCAATGGATTGAATTCCTTTCTCCTCTCTGCGGGGTGGGGCCGCTGGAAAGCGGGAGTCCTCCTCGGGTCAGGGGTGGAGCGGCCTCCCGATTGGTGCAGGGCTGGCGGAAGGGCGGGGCGAGGCCTGCTCCAGCCCCGCCCCTCGCCCCGGGTCTCGAGCCCTGGAAGGAGGAGGAAGGAATGCGCGAGCCCGGGCTGCAGTCCGCCCCGCCGCGAGTCTCTTCGGCCTGAGCGAGCTGCGATCTGATCTCTTCCCTTTTTCCCCACCCCCGACTCTGCTTCCAGGGAGAGGATAGTGGTTCTCGCCCGAGCTGGATGGATGGGTATGGGGAGAGGGGCAGGAGCCACAGCCCTGGGATTCGTCCAAATCCTCACCGTCTTCCTCGGCATCTGCCCTGCAGGTATTTCTCTCTCTTTATTTTATTTGCATGCAGTTTCTCTTTACGTCCTCTGTAAATCAACTGAAGGCGAATTGCGCATTGTTTTCAAACGAAAGGAAGTATAAAATGCAGCAAAGGTAAGGGAGGGGTGCCCTTTGCTGACTTTATTTACGATGCCTCTCTCTTCTGTATCCCCCCCGGACATTGAAGGCTAGTGGGGGGTATCTCCAGCTTGCCGCCGATCGAGGCTGCAGCTTGGCATATTGCTTTGGGTAGAAGAGGGAAAGCAAGCGGCATGAAGGGTTAAAGGCGCGGGTGGTGGTTTGCACCGAAGGAATGTGCTCTCTGGGACAGGGACCCGTCTGCCTTCTGCAGCAGCTGAAAGTCAGGTAGGGGCGACGCAGGAGAAAAGCCGGCCTGCTGCTACCTGGGTTCACTATAAAACAGGCTGGGCTTTGGTTCCTGAAGGACAGGGGCACGCACCAACATTTTAAAACTATTAAGATTTAAGGAATATCGGGGGGGTGGCGGCTGCTGCTGCTGTGGAGATCCTTTGGGTAGCTGGAGTAAGGACCTTGCATGCTGTGCCTTGCTGTGCCCTCCATTTCTTTAAAAAAAAAAAACTACAGAAACATTTGTAAACGTCTCCTCGGCGTCAGGGTTTGCATCTGTCAAAAGAAATCCGAGAAGGAGCTAGCTAAAAAAAAAAAAAATCAGCAAGGGATTTATATATTTTTTTTTCAAATCCTTTCCTGGCTTGCTCATCTCCTAGGAGCGCACTTTTTTCCTGGAGATTGAGCAGAAGGGGCCGGTTAAGCATGTTTGGGGCTGATTTAAAATCCTCCTTGTTTATTTTATTTGGGGGGAGGGAGAGAATTTAACGCTGAAGCAGCCATCTGTTTTCAATGAATCCCCTTCAGTTTTTCACAATATTTTTGGCAGATGGTTGCCTGCGAATTCCTTCAAGCTCCGAGCCCCTTGTTTTTGTTGGGGGAGGGGAGTTCAGGCTCCAACTTTCCACACATTTCTTTCTCTCTCCCCCTCCTTCCCCTGAAAAAAAAAAAAAAAAAGGCAGAATCCGTCTCCTGGATCTCTGCGAATCGGGTACATGACTGCATGGCGGGAGCTATTACACTTTTCCCTCTACAGCTTCTAAGTAGTTTTGTTTTGTTTTTTTGCAAATCTATTTGTTTCTGGTGCGACGATTTTTCATGCAATCCCTAATGCATTTTTTTTTATAGTGTTGCATCCAAAGGTGCACCCAGCCTTCACAGCTGCTTGCTTTTTTTTTGTGTGCTACTTTTAATTCAGCAGCTTTCCAAATAAACAAATCAGAATGCATTGCAAGGGCTGGACTTCATGAAATACAGAGCGGCTGGAGCACCTCTTTTTTTTTTTTTTCAGGGGAACTGCTGTAATCTGCAAATGTTTTTAAGCTGGTGACTTGTGCATGTGATTTATAAGGGATGTATTCTCCTTGCTGCCCCCGAAAACCTGGCTTTAGTTTTAATCGGGGTCAACAAACTTAAAAGAGAGAACCTCGCCTTCCCAGCAGATAAAATCAGATTAGTCGTTTAAAAGGGCCTCCCTCCAGGTCTGCAGGCACTGGCAAAGGTGCTGTCGTCCTGATGCCTTCGTAATTGCGCTTAATACTGCCTAATTTAGATAACTTTTTTTTTAACTCGATGCCAGTAAGACCCCTTTTCAGATTTATTTGCTACAGTTTTTTGGAGTTTTTTTTTTTCGTGCAGGCAAGGCATGGGGGGGAGGGGTGGGAGCTGAAGATCGGCCACACTTGCTCACTGTCTTAATATATATATATATATTTTTTTTTTATGAAAGTTTCTACAGTTTCATTAGGGATAACAAGAAGCTCTTTGTTAACCCCCCTCCCCCCCCCCCCCCAAAAAAAAAACTAGGCTAGATTCAGGGCTGCATGGTCTGTTTTAGATAGAGATCGGATTTATTAGCCCTTCCTTGATAGGATGATAAATGGCTTTTGTCTGCTGCCTGGATTCGGGCACTAAGCTGGGAATGAAGGAGAAGGCGGCCCGGGACCTGTCCTGGCAAAACGCCTTCTCAGGCCTTAAAGCCCCAGTACTACCTCTAGGGCTAGGCATAAGAAAAGGTCTGGGAGTTGTTTGCATAAACGTTCATATTTTTTGGGGGGAGGAGAGAGGCAAGATGTGCCCAGCTTTTAATACCTACAGTCTCCTTTTTTTTTCCCCCAAGCCTAAAGATTTGGCTTCCATGCTGATTAACTTAAACGTGTAGAAGCTGTTTTAAAAATGAGAATTTTGTAAAAGAAAGTGAGCAGCCGAGATAAAGAGGGTGCTTATAATATGGCGGAAATGTTCCTTTCAGTTTTGGAAAGTTTCTGCCCGATAGAGTTGCTAGCTGTCTTGATTTTTTTTTTTCCCCTGGTCTGTACAGGTTTTTGGGATACTGTACAGAAAGCGAGAGGCTAAGGTGTTGGGGAATGTCCTGATTTTTTGCCTTTCAGCCACCGCTCAGGATTCCACACTACGGTGCGAGCTTTGCTGGCCACGCTATATTCCGCACGTGCCGGGAACGTTTATTTTGTGCCTCTTACAAACGCCCAGCGGAGTTTTGCAGAGCAGTAGATAGGTTTGCTTTTTTTGCCAGCCCGGGGGCAGTTCCTTGAGGAAAGTTCTAGAGCCAGTGGTCTGGATACGAGGCTCCAGGCGGGCAAGAGGAACATCTTCTGATGGTGGTGGATGCCTGGAGCAAATTCCCCGTGGTGGTGATGGTGGTGGTAGAAACAAAAAAAACCAAAAAGTAACTGTTCAAGACGGCACCGGACAAGGTCAGAGGATCCATCAATTCAACAGATGCCTGTGCTGCAGCAGCAGGAAACAAACTGGGCAGGCTAGACGGGTCCCTTATCCGCCTATCCTAGTCTGTTCTGGGGCTTTTCTGATGGTGAAGAGCAACAATAAAAGCCACGTGTGCGAAAACCCTCCCATCGGCGAAGGTATTAAGCAGCATCTCGGTTGAAGGTTGGCAACCCAACGCCCGAACCAATGACATGGCTGGAGCCCTATTACCGATTTGATTTTGAAGCTCTGCATATAAGGCATTCATTATTACGCCACAATTTAACATGCATATTAGATGATCAGCGCCAATGAAGGTCGCTATAAATGCAGCCGGGGAAAAAAAAACCGTAACATTCTGCACAGTTAATGGAGAAAACTCAACTTGCAACTTCTTGCCTCTTTGCCCCAACAGCATTAATTGGACCGGGGAAAATTACCGAAGGTGAATTTAGTCTGCTTTTGACTCCCACCCTCTCCCCCCTCAATGTGTTTGCGGTAAAGGAACACGAGGTTAGGTTAAGGAGAAACCTTTGCTGTGAACAGATGCATGCGCTACCAATGACAAGATGGCAGCCTGGGCGTAGCATCGTCCCTCCATCAAAGGGAGATGGTTTCTTATGTCTGCCTGTGAAAGTAATGGAGCCATAAGGATCCTGTCGGCACTGAGCTCAGGAACCCTCCCCCCCAGTAATGGGAGTGTGCACGAAGCAGGTTCGGTGGCTCCTTCCATCCATGGAATGGGCCGTGCAATGCACACGGGGACTCCTTGTTTCTCCCATCTGGTGGCCCACACTAGAGGTAGAGCCCTGTGAGAGAGAGCTTTCTATCAGGTTATCAGGTTATCTTGACTCTGGGATTGGGTTGGCTTTTGGGGGAGAGGGGGGCGGGACGGGACATGGTCATATCAAGGACTTCTTAAAGTTCCAGTTCATCCCGGGCTGGCCCGCGGTCTCAGTTGTTGAGCGCTGTGCACTGCCGTGGCTGGGGGGGGGGTTGCAGAGGCGGCGTGTGCAGCCCCCGGGGAGGGGGGGGAAGGGAGCCTTGGTCATTGTCCAAGGGTGAAATCCAGCGGCTGGATTTTGGGGTTCAATCATTACGGGGTTCCTGAAAGGGGCCTGGTTCATGGGACACCCCCCCCCGGGCCTTGATGCAGTGATTGGACTGAGCCTAAGTTAGGAGGGGATGCTGAATGCCCAGGTAGGCTCATGGGACCGGGATCTGAGCTAGAACTTCAAAGGAGCAGGAGGAAAAGCTGAAAGGTCAAGAAAAAGCGCTCAATTCCTCCGCGTTTACGACCGTAGAAAGAACCAGGAATCCGTTCTCTTCCAGACACTCGGGAAAAGGAATTCACAGGCTCTCGGAAATGGAGAATTTTTTTTTTCAAGGCTTTTTATTGGCATCCATTTTTTCTTAGTGGGAAGTTGTTCACCCCAATATAAAACAACTGGAAACCGGATTTGTGGTGTATTCTAAGCAGTCAGCCCAGTGTTTCTGAAACGTGGCCACTGTGACCACATGCAGCCACGATGGCTGAAGGCGTCGGCTGATGTTCACTGAGCATTTTAAGAAATGCTCAGTGGCTGAGGACGCCCTGCCTTAGAGGGCTCACCCAACCATACCCCAAAGTGCTTAGGTTTGGCAGTGTCCTGTGAGCGATGGATGCACCACTGTGGTCCGCAGGCTAGCTAAAAATGGCCCGGGCTTTATTTCGATTGGCCAGGTATCGAGTTAGCCTAGGTCCCTAAAAGTTCTGAAACCAACAGACTGAGCGTACGGGTAAAGTGAAAGGTGCCATTAGGAGGGAGGAGTGCGAGATCCGGAAGGCCCCCCCCAGCTCGCCCTTGCTCACTGCACCATCTTCAGCCTTTTGCTGGCCCCATCCCCAGTGTTCAGACGTGGATTGTAAGCCCCTTAGCTCAGACACGTTGTAAGCCCATGGAATGCTTTGAGGGTCCATAAGGGGCAGGTAAAGCGTGGGTTCCAGAAACTTCCCACCTCGGCCGACCACAGTCTGGTCTGCTTTTCTGGAAAATGACAAAACGAGATCCACTGCGTGCGAAGAGAACCCATCCTGCACAGCCACTGTAAGTAACTTGAAAAGCAGACCAGTTGGTGGCATTCGGGCACGCGGAGCCAGGCTTCTCCCTCTCTCGATATTCTCGTGCAGTTCAGAGTCTGGCACATGATTAAAGCATAACCTGCGAGGCCTCCTTCCTAGAGGGCTGAGTCGCTGTAGGAGTGGAGAGGTGCCACGCTGTTGGATCGATGGGTTCTTGCACACCCTTTGATAGTGCATTTTGTTCACGTTAAGATGGGTGTCACTTCTCAAACTTGCCCATATCCCGGGGAATTGACCTGCTGGCAGGTCACCATGCTGTGACTTTTTTTTTTTTTTTTCCTCTCTTGCTGAAGGGTTAGGAGAGTGTGCCCGTAGGGGATCGGCTGAGGAATCTCTACCGGCGTTCAGTGTAACGGTGTGGATTTGGTGTGTTATTCCTGGCAGGGGAAAAACGAGCAAGCAAGTTGAAGCTGACCAGCTCCAAATATGTTCTAGGCAAGCGGCTAAGGAGAGAAGTTGAGCCCAGGGAATGCTGCAAGGCCTTCTGGGGGGCAGGAGCAGACCCCGGGTAAAGTGATGCGCCAGACACACAAGCTGACTCGGTGGCAGCGCAATCGATAGCCTCTCCCCGCACACAGCCCCCCCCCCCCCCCCCCGACAGCTGCATCTGTGACATCCCAGGGCAGGGACTGCGCAGGCCCTGCACCTGGTCTGGATCCATTTCACCAGGATTCAGGGGGCATGGGAGGTCAACGTTCAATCAGTGAGGGCTGCAGCAATGGCAGGGTTGGGTTGGGATAAAATTACATCAGAAGAGCAGAGCTTTCCGGAGATGGCTGGAGAGTGTGCCTAACCCTTCTTTTTTTTTTTTTTTTTCCTGATTTCTAGTTTGTCTGAGCCCAGTGCAGGTTTAAGCAAAGGGAAGGGAGGTCACGGGGGTCTCTTCTGCCTTGAACTGGTCCTTCATTGCCCCTGTGAATCGGTTAGAAGCAAAGTATTTTGCCTTAAGCTGGTTTTCCCAGTGCAAATGGTTTTTTTTTTAAAACATGGCATGGATTGCCTTTTTGTATTCACGGATTGGATGCCCGTGGAGCTTTTTTCGTTCACGGGGGGGGGGGGGGCAGCTGCAGCTCGGTGTAAGCATCTTCCTGGCTGGACCCTTTGCTTGGCAAAATGTTCTCTTCTGATAAATCCTGTTCTTTAGGTACCGGGAGCCTCCCGAGTGCACACATCTGGGCGCCCCGTTCTCTGCTCCTGTTCCCCTGAGAGCGCGCGCATGGTTTAGGGGGAACATCTGGAAGAGGAACCGTGACGTCGGCTCCTCGGGGGAAGCTGCTGCCTCAGACTCCTCCCCCGTTACGCGCGAGATGGATGCACCTCCTGCAGCCTCTTAGCATCAAGCTTAGCCTAACAGCCCCTGCTCCCTTTTTTTTCCCCCCTTGTATTAATCCTTCCAGGAGGATACGCTAGGACTTCCCTTTTTGTCCTGCAGATCCACCTTATTTAGACATACGTGAAAAGGAACGCGGTCTCTTTAAACGAATTCCCCCCCCCCCCCCTCTCCAGCACAGCTGAAACCTGATCTAATCCCTTTGCACACGGGTAATTTATTGCTCTATTGGGCTTTTCTTGATAGCAAATTGCATTTTTTGCCTTTTATTTTGGGAGCAGCGTGTGCTTTTGTTCCTCGGGCTCTGTTCTCAGGCCCTGATTTTTTTTTTCTCACCCCCCTCTGTGCATGCTTTAAAAAAAAAAAGTTTTATTGGATGCTTTTGTTATGCAAACAAGTCTGCAATAATTGCTCTATTCTTCTGCAGGATTGTGCTTGATTAGCAGTTCAAAGGGGGTTTCTGCAGAAGAATCTCGTGCGGCAATGCCGGGCAAGCACTCTTCACACCGACTTGCTCAGCCCCCCTTCCCCCTCTCTCCATTCATGGGGTAAAGTCAATCCATCACGGGTGCAGTTTCTTGTTTACCAGGATTGGGCCCAGGGGCTGTGTGACCCCACGAGAGCCGCCAGCCCCCCCCCCCTGCGGCCTGCGGGAAGGGATTTGTCATCGAGAGAGGCCAGCGCTGCGGTGTCCTGCTCCGCAGTTCCCCCTTTTACTTACCAAGCCCAATTTACGCAGGCGAAGCTGGCGCCCTTTCATATAAAGCGAATCTTTTGGAGTACAATTTTTTTTTTTTTTATTTGGCGCTAAAAGAATTTAGGAGATAAAAGGGAAGACAGGGCAGGATATCGTTTTTGCACTATTTTTTTTGGAAACCACAGGGGCCTTCCGCTCGCTGCACAGGCGGGGCCCGCACAATGAGCGGACTCGGCGCTCATTGTGCGGGCCCCGCACAATGAGCGCCGAGAGAGGGGGAAGGGGGGCTGAGCAAGTCGGTGTGAAGAGTGCTTGCCTGGCATTGCCGCACGAGATTCTTCTGCAGAAACCCCCTTTGAACTGCTAATCAAGCCCAAGTCGGTGTGCGAAATCCCCTCGGTGGCCTGGCTCTTCGGGGATTTCGGGGGCCACGGTTCCGAAGCTGCGCCCGTCCCGCGTGCCCGCGGTCGGTTCCCTCGGCAGCAGCTTGGGAACTGGGGGGGTGTCTCTGCCATCTTCCTGTTTTATGTGGTTTTGGATTTACTTGCGTTGCGCTGTCGTCTTCAAAGCGAAGGAGGCCAGCCTGCTGCATCACCATGCAAACGGTCCGTACGCTTCACACGTTCTCGGTTTACAAACCCCTCCATTGTGTGCAGATGTGGTGGAGCTGAAGTCCGTGCCAGAGGGAGAAATTGGATTCCTTGATCTTTGTTCAGATCAGCGTGGTTTTTGCCCCATGAGCGTCTCTCTCTCTCTCTCTGCCAGTACTGTGGGCAGAAAATGGCCAGCAGTGGAGTGTGGGCAATATTTTTGTTTTCAGTGTTCCTGCTTCTTAAAATGATAAAATAAAGTCTTGGTGTTCAGGGTGCCAACAGCACCAGCGTGTACTGCCAGTGGTGACTCACATCCAGGTGTGTATGTGTGGGGTCCAAGTCTTTAACAATTACAGTATTGAACTCTTCAGAGGCAACGCAACACGGTCATGATTTTTGCCAAGGTGTCTGTGCCAAGGGCCATAGATACAGAAAAATCAAACAAACACAAAAAAGAAAACCGGGACCTACAAGGACGCTGAACTGGGATCTTTAACACCTTTTATCTGATAGACGACTAATTGGAGCATTTAGTCTAGGTTTGCTTCTACTTGATTGCAACGTAAATCAGCTTTTTTGGCTCATCCTTTGCCAGGGATGTGAAGAAAGTGGCAGAGATGAGTCCTGGATCTAGTTCTTAAGTGCCGCAGCTGGCTGCCACCATCACCAGGCTCCTCCCCGGAGCAGAAAGTGTTTTGGCGAGCAGGAGGCAAATCCTGCTCATGCCTTCGCTGAGGGGGCACCACCGGTTAGGTTGAGTAAGTCCGAACTTCAACTCTGTGCCGTCCGTCAAATGCCGGTCTCCCTCTGCTTATGCTGCTGGTCAGGTAAACGTTGCCCCACCTGGGCTTCAGTCTACTGGCTGGGCTTGAAGGTGGAGAGCTGCCAGCAGGTCTGGATAGTCGGCAGTAGATTCTTGGGGACCGGTATTGACTTGGTGGTGTGGATAATTCGGATCTTCTTTGGCAGGTCCTTCGGACTCTGCTTTGTCACTCATAGGGTGCGGCGCAAGCCCCATAGTTGCCAGGATTCTGCATTGCAGATTTGGAGAGGGCTAGAGTCAAAAGAATCCTCTATTTGTCAGTTGATTATAGGTTGTATCAATGTTTTTTTGTGTTTTCTCTCCCGATTGTAAGATTGACTTCCTTCCTTCCATGTGGATGACTAACACTGTTGCCTGCAGCAGTGGCAGGATGAGCAGTACTGAGTGGGAATATATCCCTGTGTGCCATGTGATTCACCTTCCAAGTCTGTGCTTTCCTTGGCCTTGAGGATAAGAGATGCCGCTACGTATTTTACAGCGTTGTTTGACTGTAGATGAGCTCTTAAACTCCTTTGAACAGAACATAAAAGCTCTGGTAGCAGTATGGCAGGGAAAGGGTGCTTGTTGAAACTTGCTCAAATGTTGTAGCTGATAACTTTTTTTTTTGTTGGCCTAAGTAATTGTTAGTCCCATGAAAAACAGTCTCACCTACAACTTGTTTGCTGATCTGTTCCATTTCGACGTATCTAAATGGACTGACGGCAACCAGTCTACTTTTTATGACGTGCTTGGAGATCATTTCTAGACCCGGCTGTGACGCTTTTTTTCCTGCCAAATCTTCTATCCATTCCTTTAAAGCAGTTGGAGCGCATGACGTTGATATAAGCTATTTCAGATCACATTTGAAGTCCCATAACCAGAGAGGATTCAGTTTGCACTATTGAAGTCACCCACCTCATCTGACTCGATTCTGACCCATTGTGAACCTAATTTACCAAACTGAGTCAATTTCCCAGCTCAGCTCAGATGTACATTTGGACCCGATTCATTGAGCCATGGCTTGCATGCCTTTTGATTTTGAATATTTACTTGACGTCCCCGTCTACTGTAGGATTGATATCTGGAGTATAAATGTCCTTAGTGAGAGAACTGCTTTCAACGTCTGTCCTGACAAACCTTCCTTAGCCGTCTGGTTTAATAATGTGAACCAAGGTGAGTCCAGGCAGAGCCGGCTCACGCTGGCCTGGTGGAACCCCCTAAGCTGTAGCGTTTAATGCTAGAGTCGAGAGTCCCAGAGCCCGGGACTGGTGTCCAGGCTCACTCTTCCTGTGCCTACAGCAGTAATGGCGCAGAGGCCCTGTCCTGGCTGTGGATGTGGTCGGAAACCTCTGACACAGGTGCTGGATTGGTACTTGGCAAAATTTTGGCCTGGGCACGTTCCTGTTGTAACCCATAAGAGGTTTGAGTCTACAAAACGGGACACTTTATGATGCAGAAAAACACAAGAATGGCACTGATGATAAGAGGTGTCAGAACCCAGCAACTAATCAGTGGATTGTATGAAAAGAGAGAAGATGACAACTTAAATACCCAGAGCTGCAATCAGAAGAAAATGTAGCAGAAAGATACGTGCCAATGGCCTGATTAAGAACTTGATTTATATTTCACTTTTCAGGCACCTTCAGGAACTGTAGGTATTTCTCTGTTTTTCCAGAGTGCTTGCAATCTAAAAGGTGAATTTTAAAAGCCTAGCGTGCACACAAGTTGGGGGATTTGCAAATAAGTTGGGCTTGCGATCGCGCTGACCATGTTTTAAAAAGCACCCAGATAAGCACGTAAATGCCACGGTGTGTACATCTAAAAATACATTTCCAAAAAAAGGTGTGGGTGGAGCACGGGTGATGCGCGGGTTAAATATTTAACGTGTTCCCTGCTGTATAACTTTGCTTCCACTATGGATAGCATGTAAGTTATAAAAGAAGACGACTGAGCCATTTCAGAGGGGTTTAGAAGGTCTGGGGGGAAGTACAGGCTTTCAAACTGGGGGGGGGGGGGTCTGGAGGGCGTAGCTGTTAACTGGGCGAACTGGTGGACAAACTGCTAATGACTTGGACGGTAGAAGCAGCATTTAGGGGCACCTGTGCGCGCAGCCAGGCTGTTCTAGAATGCGCGCACAAACGCGTGGCTGCATCCCTGGGCGTGGGCCGAAGCACATGTGCCGATAATGTGCCTGCGAGCTGGTTTGTGTTAATAGCAGTGTCTGGTTCATCCGCTGCTAGGGATGATTACGAGGGGCATCTTTCATCCAGTCGGGGTCCCAGTAGGCTCTGCCGCTCAATACGTCTTCCGCAGCACGCCAGTGGCCCGTTCTGAAGTGATGGCCAAGGCAGTGCGCCCTGGGGGTCCAGACTGCATGAAAGCCAAACATAGGGGCCAATGCATTAAACTGAGTTAATGCATATTACAGTTTTTTAACAAAGAGTGGCGTCTCCCACAAAATCCCGTGTTAAACACCCAATGTACTAAATGCTGTTTAAACTCGGGGTTTGGTGACGGGTGACCCCTGCACAATGGGGATGTTCGGGGGGGGGGGGGGGGGGGGGAATCCGATTCAAAATGCCACCGACTGACTTTGCAGTGGCAAAAGAACGTGCGAGATCAGCCAGTACTATTTTGGATGTTGGGTGCCAGTGGGGAAGAGGGTGGCTGGACCTCATACGGGGAGGAATTGACAGGGTGAGGTGCTGGGCAGGGGGGCCTCCACTAAAGTGCGTTGGGGATGACCTAGCCCTCCCTCAGGCCTTGCATTATCCTCCAGAAGTTGAGAGACTAACCTGTACCTTGAAGGGATGTAGTTGGGTTTGTGTTAAGCACTTGAGTATACTGGCCCCATGGTTAGGTAAACTTTGCTCGGCGACTTCCCCAAAGTCTTATAAAAGAGGTTGGAGCTCCTGCAGCTACCTATTTCCATGAACTCAATGTGCCAATTGCATGAGAAAAGCAGTGTGATAGATGTTGTCTCTCATCCAAAATCACGAACCTGAGAGAGCCTCTTCGTCACGCCGGATACAAAATAGCCACTGCTGTGTGTCAGTGAGGTGGTGGTTGTCTGGATGGTGGGCTCTTCCCTTCTATAACCAGTCTCCGTTTGTGTGTGTCTCTCTCTCTCTCTCTTACAGTAAGCTTCCAGTGCAGGATCTTAAAGTGCAACTCTGAATTCCTGAGAGCGACATCGGGCTCCCACCACCTGGGCACGGAGGACGCACCCGAGTTCTGCACAGCCCTCCGCGCGTATGCCTACTGCACCCGGCGCACGGCCCGCATCTGCCGAGGCGACTTGGCGTACCACTCGGCCGTCCATGGCATAGAGGACCTCATGAGCCAGCACAACTGCTCCAGGGAGGGGCCCACGTCGCAGCCTCACCTGCGAACGCTGCCGGCGGGGGACAGCCAGGAGAGATCAGATAGCCCGGAGAACTGCAACTATGAGAAGAGCTTTCACAAGCACTCCGCCCCTCCCAACTACACCCACTGTGGCCTCTTCGGGGATCCTCACCTCAGGACTTTCACCGACAGCTTTCAGACCTGCAGAGTGCAAGGGGCGTGGCCTCTGATAGACAATAACTACCTGAACGTGCAAGTCACCAACACCCCTGCCTGGCCTGGCTCGACGGCAACCGCAACAAGCAAGGTAAACGCTCGGCGTCCCCGCCTCCGGTTTTTTCACGTCCACCGCGATGAACGGCCTCGCGAGGCTAGCGTTAGCCCAGCGAGTCCCTCGCCTTTCCTCCTCTTTGGGAGGACGGCGGTGTAACAAAAAAATTGAACTGCCCTGAGCAGGCTGCCGAGCCTGCTTTAGTTAATTGGAGTTCCTTTTATGGGATGGGGAGAGCCATGTCTGGGGGGGGGCCTACTCAGGCTAGTGACACTGTGTGCACCACGTGGCGTGTAAAAGTCATTCCACTTATTCCGATATTTGTGTCAAAATTATGATCTGCTGTAGAAGTGTAAATAAAGCCAGGAAGGAAACCTGCTGAGAACACTTTAGAAACAGTGCGTCTGCTTTAGTGTGTAAAATAAAATGAAAATCGATTTTCTAATTGGCAGGTGCAAGAACGCGGCCAGCGGCCTCTTCCTCCCTGTCGCTCTCGTCGTGACCCTGACTGTCGGTTGGCTAGGGGCCGGGTTCTCTCTCTCTTTCTCTTCCAAATTAAATGAAAACTGTTCCCAAACCAAGGCCACAGTACTGCACCGTGCCTGGCTGTTTACCTGCCACGGATTTTGTGGTAGATGGGATGCATCGCTGTGATCTTGCACGAACGTCCCCTGTCTCGCTTCTAGGTTGCATCCTTTCTATTGCCGGTGTCAAGTAGACGGTGATATACAATTTTTTTTTCCTCCTTTTGCGGATCCTGGGAGAGAAGGGAGGATTCTAACTCTGGAGGGTTGAATGCCGCTGACAGCGTGAAGGGGGGCGGGGGCAGAAAACAGCTGACCTTTCGCCGGCTCTGCTGCTGGCTGCAATTAGCGACAAGTGGAACGAGACGCGAGGGAGCGAGCTACAGGGAGGGTGAGCTGCAGCTCTGCAGCTAGAGGGGGGACTCTGTATTCTCCCACCTCTTCCTGCCTGTTCACAGGGGCGGGGGGGAGGAGAAGGTCTAGATCTTCAGAAGTGTTGATGCGACGACGTTCGTGATGGATGCATCGCGCAGACTGCTGGCTGGTGGAAAGCCTGGTCTTTTAAAGATCCCACTCTGCAGACGGGGAGGGAGCTGCACGCAGCGTTTTTGCTCGCTCATTTTTTCCATTACAGGCTCCCTTTTTTTTTTCCATCTTTAGTACCAACTTGTTCCGTGCTACGGGCAGTTCTCGGCGCATTACTCCAGCCAAGATAAATGCGCCACAGAGGCAGATCTAGTCGGGAGGAAATCAGATGGAAATGTAATGAGAGGGCCCCGGTGTCAGGTGTCGGACGTCTGCTGAGAGATGCGGTGGTGTGAAGAGGATAGTGCCCCAGCCAGCCCAGCATCGTCGCTCTCCGCTTTGCTAGAGTGGAGCTCCTGACGCCGTGCGTTTCAGTAAAGGCCATTGCCCTCATGGGAGTCCTACCTCCTTATTTATTCCCAGAACATCTTCATGTTAGAAACATCGCTTGCTTGCTTTGTTCCTTTTCGGGGATGAAGGTGTAGCTCGCACATGGGACCCCAGGATCTGAAGTTCTTTAAGCAAACCTACGCTTTACCCTAACACGGGCCTGGGCGTAAAGACGGACCTTGAAGGTGAAGGTCTTCGTGCCGGTTGCCCGCATGCTGGATTCCCCCTCCTAATGAGTTAGTGCAGAGAGCAAACACGTCCCCCTCCTCCCCAGGGGTCTCATTTCAGGAATGATCCCAGTGTGAAAAAGTTCAAAAGCAATCAGCTCTAGCAGGCGTTCATCTAGGGTCACTCGCCCCTGTATGAGCCTTGATTACGGAGAGCACGCGACTGGGAAGTCTTAGATAAAGGAGGCACGGGTAGTAAAACTGCAGGAAGAACTCCGGCTAGCTGGAATGTTCCTTTAAAGTTAGCATCCCCAGCATGAGCCTGTGTGTGTGTCTTAGGGGTTTTTATTAATATTATTTTTCACAGCCTGTGGGCTCATGCTGAGCATTGGCTGTTGTCCTGTGGCTTTAGTGGGTTTTGGGTTTGGGACTGTGTTCGAGCAGTCGCGTTAGCTTGCAAGGTTACCAGCGGATGCATTTTGGAAGACTCTTACCCCATCGCTCTTGAAAAGCTCCTGAGGTGTAGCCGTGTGGGATCCTTTCTTGAATGGTTCCTTATTCCTGGGTCACTTTTCACCCATGAGAACGTGGCCAATGTTGGAAGCTTAGAGCCGCCTGGTCCTCCCCGTTTATATCTCTGTGCTGTGCTGTCATGGGTCTTAGGCGATCTGTGGTGCACCTGCCTCAAGCTACTGAGGGGCCCTTTTGTGTCTGTCGCATGGAGACGTGGATCCCAGTTCATTAGCGATTTTTTTTTTCTTCTCTCTGTCCACATATGATTGCAAGCTCTTTTTTTGGGGGGGAGGGGGGAAAGAAATTTTAAAATAGCCCCATGTACTTGCTAAACTGTGGGCGTTTTTAACATGTGCGTTTTATGTAGATTTTCAGAGAAGCTATCCATCTTGTTCGTCTGAAAATGATCAAAGTAAGCCGCTGCGTGATCGGTGCGATCTGCACCTGTTTGCGCCGGGGGAGGGGGGGCGCAGAATAGAGCGTGCACATCTGGAAATCGAATGTACCTCTCCCGCTCGCAGGACTGCCCTTTTTTTTTTTTTTTTTTTCCCTGTGGCTAAAAGTGTGCCCGCTGAGCAGCCTACCTACCCCTTAGGGGGGAGTACGCGTCGTTCCTGACCCTTTTTTCCCAGGGGAACGTCCTCTTGCGGCCTGCGCGCCCTGATAGAACTGTGTCACTATTAAAGCCCCGACTTAGGTTTCTAGCATTATGGCCATGGGAATCCTGGCGGGTGCAGCTCTCCTCCTTCTCCATAAGCGACGGCAGAAACTTGCATGTGAGAGGACCCTGTGCAGTCCTGTGATCCCGGCTCAGGAAACTGAGCGGCTCTGAGCGTGCACTTCACTTCTTACAAATGGCAGTTACCCTGCATGGAACGGGTGCCAGCTTGACTTGGAGACCGTCCTGGAGGTTTGATCCGTTACAGGAGGGCTTTAAGGCACGGGTCTATTGCAGCTTGTTTATTTTAGAGAGCAGCTGGCTCTGTCTGCCCCAGTGGAAAACAAGCACCTATGTGTGCCCCACGTGTTGGAGTTTTTTTTTCCAAATGCCCGCAAAGCTCAAGCCCATTACATAAACACGGCGATGATGAAAAATCGCTGGTACCACTGAGGGTTTATTTTTAAAAGGGTGGAATTTTTATTTTTGAGGCCGTGCTTAATGGCGTGTCTGTGTGTGGTGTTTTCCTTTCAGATCTTGGAAAGAAAATGAAAGTGCCATCAGCAAATGACACATCCAAAACAGAAACGTACACGTTCTATTTACGTTGCCAAAGATCGGGCTTCTGTAACTGAGTTACTTTAATTAATGCTGGGATTTTTCCCCTTTCCTTTTAACCTGGACTATAATCCCCCTGCACTGCATGAAAGTGATGACAGGATAAATGAGGCACCATTTTGTGGATGTCCCTGAGATTTTTCTAGAATTTGCCTGCAGCAATAGTCCGGAAGCTTTTACCTTTCTAATTCTTGGAGATTCCAGGACAGACTTGGTGGTTTGGCAACTGTCTCGAGAGATAGTTTATGCTGGGCCTCTAATGGGATACTGCTTTTTTTTTTTTTTTTTTTTTTAAACTAAAGAATTTTTTTCTTAGAAAAGGGGGTGGAGTTCTCTTTCATCTCTCCCTACCTCGAGCCAGGCGGTCCTTGCTGACCTGGTGCAAAGTCTGCCTGGAGACGAACCCTCAGCTCCCATCTTTGACTTGTAGTAGTCGCCGCCAGCTTCCCTCCCTTACCGGACTCTTGAGCGCGTCACCTGTAACCCATTGGGTCAGAGTGACCTGAAGGAGAAGGTGTATTACACGGGGGAGGGCAGGTTAGAAAACATTAATCTCAAATCAAGTCTAGCAGACTATTTAGGTTTTTCGTTGTGTATTGTTAGGTTTGGTTTTCTCTCTTAATCTTTATGGACTGTAGTATCTTGTGGACCCAAGGAGAAGAAATGACTTAAATATCCTGTGAGAAAGCTGTGGTTTACACTGGAGGTAATTTTCAGAGAAGTGTTGCATGTATAAATGCATCGTACGATCACAGCATTTTTCAAAAGCCCATTTACGCACTGGAAAGTGTAAAACCCAGTTTTGAGCATGTAAATCCTTCTGAAGTTTACCCTGTTATTTATTTTATTTATTTATAGATTTTTATATACCGGGGTACATAAGTAACATCACCTCTGTTTACATTCAACAATAATTCAGCATTGCGCTTTACAATGAAACATAGTAACTGAACAAATACAATAACATGTATAGTTTTGAATTAAAAAAAGGCTAGCACCCAGGGTACTAAGCCCCACAGTGACAGCAAGCTCAGTAAGGGTGCTCTCTGTCAGCACCACAGCAGTAGTCTACATAAACAGACAGGGGGCACACAAAATTGGCAGTTAGACAAAGAGGTAGAATGGCTAATGGTTTGGGCAGAAGCAAACTTGCCAACCGTATAGTGGGTTTGGAGAACACTCAAGCAGATTACCTCAGGCAAAAACTAGATCAGGGAGAATGGAAACTAGCGGACAAAGCATTCACAAAAATAGAGAGGTGGGGAGACCCAGTTGGGACTTGGTGGCAACTCAATGGAACACCAAGGTGAAAAGTTTCTTCAGCAGACACCTAGAAAAAGGATCTAGACGTGGCCAGCAGATCACTTGTTACAAATCTTCTCACAGTGGCCTCTGAAAGTAGGAGTACTGCGGAGAGTGGCAGATCAGGGGGGCGGGATCATTCTGATAGCACCAGCCTGGCCCAGGAGGCCTTGCTGTGTGGACCTGTTGAGGCTAAGCAGAGAGAGGCAATTTAACTAGAGAAGGCCCAGCGGCCATGGAGTGTCCAGGTCAATACCGTCTTAAACAGCCTGGCTCTTGAAAGGGACAGGCTAAACAAAAGGGGTTACTCAAAGGAAGTAGTAGCCACGTTAGGAAGCATTCTACCCTCAGGACTTATGGGAGAGTCTGGAAGCTATTTGAGAGGTGGTGTGGGAGGAGGAATATTCTCCCAAGACAGAGCTTGGGTGAAAGATCTTTGTTTTTGCAGAAAAAGGACTAAGCCTTGAACTCCCTCATGGTACAGGCAGCTGCCTTGTCATGGCCCAGGGACCAGGTAGAGGAGGGCTCGCTAGGTTTGTACCCAGATATTGCATGCTTTTTTTTTTTTTTTTTTAAGCAGTAAAATAACGTACGGCTGCCAAAACGGCAGGTAATGCCCCATATGGGATCCGGATGTGCCACCGAGCGCTTTGTCCACAGCACCTAGGAGTTCTTGAAGGACTTTGACGCTGAAGGCGGCCTTCCTGGGAGCAGTATTGCTCAGCCAGGAGGAGTTCTGAAATTCAAGCCCTACCTAGCAATGCATAGGGACAGGATATCCATCCGGCTGGTACCGGAGTTTCCCACAAACCAAGAGCTTGTTTTACCAGCAATGACAAGAGTGGAAAGGGGGGGCCGGCCAGGAAGTAGTCCCCCCATCCACTGAATACCCAGAAAGTACTCTTGCATTACCTGAAGGAAAGCAGTGGGTTTAGAAAGACAGATGGGAAGGAAGGGCCTCAATCTCGCTCGCTGGGTCAAGAAAGCAATTGTAGCAGCAGCCATTGCACAAGGTAAGCAGGCCCCGAGGTTGCTGTGTGCACACTTAACAAGCAACGCCGCAGGATATTTGTGTGGCAGCGGCTTGGGCTTCCTGGAGCACATTCACAAAGCATTACAGGCTAAACCTGCAATTAGACGAAGAGTTAAAGTTCAGTACATTAATGTTGGGCAAGAGAAAGGGCCACGGCCCACCCCAATCTAGGTACTGCTCAGGTATGTCCTGCAGGTGGGGACTGGTCTGCAGGCCAAAAAGGAAGGTGAAATTTGTTCTTACCATATCATTTCCTTTTGTCTTAGCAGACCAAGGCCACACCCATCCCCCCCCAAAAATGAAGGGGGCAGAAAAGGGGACATGGATAGGGATTGGTGGAAGGGTGTGATGGGAAGGAAATAGAAGTTGGCATCTTCAGCTACAGAGCTAGGGCAAGAGACTCTGAGAAAATGCCCAGCTATCCCATAATATATAGCCAAAGTGACATGAGTTGGGAAAAGTTCTCTGCCATTGTCTACTGATCCATAGGAGAATCCTGCAGGTGAGGACTGGGTCTGCTAGGACTAAAGGAAAGGAAATTATGTAGTAAGTGCCAGTTTCACCATTGTATGCAAATCTGTCTCATACGTGTTCATTGTGGCGATCCTGAAAACCAGGCTGATTTGTGGCCCTCCAGGCCTGGAGTTGCTTAGCCCTGGCCCATACTGATTTAAAAGTGTAATTTCACAAATGCATCCATCTGTACATAACCCCTATAAAATACAGAAATAGAGAGAGAGACACACATACTACACACACTGGTTCTTTGCTTCTCTGTTTTGGAGGGGGGTGTTAAAGATTGTTCTAGAAAAGGGAATTTGGAAATTTTGTTTTCACCTTCCTGGAAGGCAATGTCAGAAAAAGCTCTGTAGAACCCATCGTGCTGTCTTGTTTAGTCTTGTGATTTGATTTTTCTCGTTTGGTGTAGGTAAAGGCAGTTTTGCGTTTGAGGAAAAATCAATTAATTTAACTTATCTTGAATGGCTTGAATTTCTCAGGTTAACTCTACGCTGACCCCATGTTTTCAAGTAAATTTACTTGATATACATATATATATATATATATGGCGATCCATTCCCCTGGCTTCCCGATTGGCCCAGAAGTTGATAGATGCAATGACTTCCTTCCCCCACAAAATCTTCCAATGTATTTTCTTTTTTAAGTAAATCGGATGAAACTGTGACAGATGTAGCTGCAGACTCTAAGAAAGCGTATTTTAAATTTTTCATTCTTAAGTTACATGAAAACTTGGGGCCCGTGTAGTTAGCCTGAAAAATTTGAAGCAGGAATCCAGTATATGATTCTGATCCTTTTACAAATGTCTCCTAATTAATAGCAAAACATCCTCTCTCTCCCTAAGGAAATCTTTTGAGGACTCTGTTAACTGTAATATGTTTGAGCAGTGTTGCAAGAATAAAATATGACATTTCCATATCGACTTATAGCAGTGTTGCCAACACTGGTTCTTGAGATCATCCACGACCACAAAAATAATGCAGATTAGCTGGATTGTCAGATTTGCATGCACTATGAATATTCACCAAATCTGGTTGACGTTGTTGACAAGTTCAGGAAGCAGTATGCTTGGGGTGCTTTTTATCATTGTATCTGTAATTTTTTTACAATTGCAGCATTTAACTGATCGTGTTTGCTTTTTTTTTTCTCTCTCTCTCTCTCTTTCTTGCAGCTCACTATAATTTTCAAAAACTTCCAGGAGTGTGTGGATCAGAAAGTGTACCAAGCAGAAATGGATGAACTTCCCACGGCCTTCATGGACGGCTCCAAAAATGGAGGGGACAAGAGCGGCGCGAACAGCCTGCGAATCGTCGAGAAGGTGGCCGGCCAGCACATCGAGATCCAGGCCAAGTACATCGGCACCACCATCGTGGTGAGGCAGGTAGGCCGCTACTTGACCTTTGCCGTGCGGATGCCGGAGGAGGTGGTGAACGCGGTGGAGGATAAAGAAAACCAGGGCCTCTACCTCTGCCTGCGAGGCTGCCCGCTCAACCAGCAGATCGACTTCCGCAGCTTCCACGCGCAGGCCACGGAGAGCCGGCCGCGGAGGCAGGGGTCGACGGCAGGGGGGGAGGCCTTCACGTACGACACGGCCACTGCAAAATGCAAGGAGAAGCTGCTCGTGGAGGACCTCTACTTCCAGTCTTGTGTGTTTGACCTGTTGACCACGGGGGATGTGAATTTCATGCTCGCTGCTTACTACGCCATTGAAGATGTGAAGTCCTTGCATTCCAACAAGGACAAAATTCATCTTTTTGAAAGGACAGGCAACTCCGCCGCCAGGCAGACCCCTGGGGTGTCTAAGCTCTTTGTGGCACTGGTCTGCTTGGTTCAGTGCTTTGCAGTATTGCTATAGTCGTGTTTACTGTGTAAAACCATGAGGACGAAAGTAACGAGGGTGGGAGGGAACCGAACTGAACATTTTAAATACCTGTCTTCCTGCTTCAGAAGAAAGATGGATCACAGATCTGATTTGGGAGCTAACGAAAACAGAATAATCTCCGTGCTTTGGCACCTCTAGAGCATTAGCTGGTCGCCGCCGTCCTCTGACTGGGCGCGCGCCGGAGCTGCAGCTTTGTACCATACCTCATTTTCTATCTGCAGGTTCTGGAAGGAGACGGGGAGGGTGGTGAGCTTGGCTCCGCTCCCTCACCCCTCCCCCCCTCCCTCAGCTTGTCCTTGTAGTTCTGCAGAGATCATGGTGACTGTGACGTTGCACTTGTGAAAGTGGCTTCATTCGTTTGGTAATGGGCGGTTTTTTTGCTTCCCCGTGTAGTGGCATTGAAGTAACTGAAATTTGCCCTAGTACGAGATGGCATCTCTGTGCAAATAGGCCTCCGGGGCAGATCCCAGCCCTTGGGCAGCTGCAGAGGCCCATTCCATTCCAAATCCTGGCTGGTACTGGCGGGCCGCACTGTCCTGGTGTCGGACTCCTGATTTGTTCTATTCTCCGAGTTTTACTTTCAAGAATCTTCCCTTTTTTTTATATGCAGGTTGGTGTTTTGTGATGGCTGTAACCATGCTCTCGGGTTACACAGTTGTTTCAGCTACTCCTCAGCCCTTTGTCCCCTGTCACTAAAGATGTGCATTAGTGGGCACTGTGCCTCAGCTCCGTGCAAGGGGAGGAACTCCTAAGAGCAGTGAAATGTTGCAGGTCTGAGATCTTGCTTTTATCTTAGAGCAGCAACCAGGCCTTACACTGAAACATACCTGGCTGTTAGCTGAAGCAAGCTCTCTGCAGAAGGACGTACAGCCAAGACCGAGCCAGTGCGTTAGGCTTCGGTAGGGGGGAGGATGTGGTGATTATGGGACAGGCACCCTCCGGATGTGCAGCTTGGATTTTGGCCACATAGGCCATGCGCTCTTTTTCTGTCTGTAGTCTCTCCCTGAGTGGAGATGATGCAGAAGTCGCAACCAAACGCTTTTATTTCCTTTCTCCAGTTGAATGTAAGAAATGCGGCCTGGTGAATTGGCAGCAGAGCTGCTGGTGAGACAGTCGCATGGTTAACCGTTCGGGCAGTTGGAGAGGTTGGCTGGAGCTCTTGGTGTGAGCCAGTTGCATGCTTTCTGCTTTTAGAATTAAAAAATTAAGAAGGTTATTGCCAGTAGGTCTCCCAGGCGCAAGTCATTTTTAAGTTTAAAGGTGAAATCTACTCCTGCCTGACCTGCCTCCTTCCCTCCCCAGTATAAGAAGGGTTTCAGGATGTACAGCTGCTGAAGTTTCGCTGGATTCAGTCCTCTCTCAGTGGCATAGGCGGCTCTTGCACTTGAATACAAAACTTTTGGCATTTTATTGTTCTGTTATTAGAAGTAACATTTGTTTTTTTTCCCTTGGCTTGCAGTGCTTTTGGTTAGCTTGAGTTGATAAAAGCTGCATTGCCGGTGGGTGTCACGATTACTCAGTTGGAGGTTTAATCATTGGGGCACTACATTCGCAGATAAACTGTGAGCCTCCTCACCTTCAGGTGGGTAGCAGTAACGGTTCTGCCACCCCATACCATGTTTGACAGCCTGTTTACACTCGGCACATAGTCCTCATCCCCCCCAAATACAGCCTTGGCTATCTGTTTCTTCCACACTGTGCGCTCTGTCCCAAGATCGCTCACTAGCCCGTGCTCCTCCAGTTTAACCAGCCAGCTAGCTAGGTTATCTCCCCCGTTTTATGACTACCCCCCTCTTGTTCACTTGCAACCCATTGACCTGATGTAGAAAACCCCAAGGCCCCTTCTCCCTATACTGTGCCAGCATCTCCTCCAGTCGTCGTGACATGGATAGTATTTCTGAAAACGCTAACTCTTTGAGGTTCCCGCGTTTTTGTCCAGGTCTCTAGTTTCCCCCCCCCGTGCTTATTCACAGCTATGACATGGAATACTGGGGCAAATGTACATTGTATCAAGCAGCTATAGAAACCTGTTGTAATGCAACTTGAGTTATTGGACATAATTTATAGTGTCTCTTTAATATATGGAGCTTCTTACATTGACTGTGTGTGACTGTACATATGAAGAAAGGTTAACTTGTTCAGATGTTTAAACAAATTATGTGTTTACTACTTAAGTTTTTTAAGTTGTGGCCAACGTTTCTTTTGATGGAGCTTTTTTTAAAGGGGGATATCCCAACAAGGGAAGGGAAGAGAAACCCCCACAGACACACCCCCGTCCATGCTTCCAGCAGCCTCGTGCCGAAACAAATATCGGAAATAACCTTTCCGGGGGTGGGGAGGGGGTCCCCCAGTTACTGGTGGCGACCCGCATTTTATCCATAAGCCTCCTAGCAATCGGGTGCTTGGGTACAGATGGGCCTCCCCCCCCCATGCTGGAGAGCAGCTCAGATTTTGACACCCACCGCCATCCAGGAGAAGGACCTTGGAGTCCTCAGCTCCGTCTGCGGTGCAGGTTGAGAAAGCAAATGAGAGCGATAGGAAGGATCCGAAAAGGAAAGGGGAATACAATGCAAAATTAGATTTCCTCTTGAGAAGGGGATCGGGAGCTGATAAGCTAATTGTGCTCTTGCAGTTGGACTTTTTTTTTTTAATTATCAGTTTTCTATGACTGTTTTACCAAGGCTGGAAAAATCCCGGGAGCCAGGTCACTTGGGCACCAGAAATTTGACATCTGGTGCCATAAACTTCAGACAAACAAAAACAAACAAAAAAAAATCAAAGCCTGAGCAAAGGAAATAAAGAGAAACTGTTCCTTGGCTCCTAAAACTTCCAGCCTAGCGTCTACGTTTTCTAAACCTATTGCCACCCCTACGTGGCTCTTGCTCCATTGGTGCCACACAGATCACCTCAGAATTGTTGGTCGTCTTTCATCTGGGACTTTGTTGGGATATCCCTCTTTGGGAAAATTAAAAAAAAAAAAAAAAAGGTTAAGCACTTTATTTTGGTTGTGTTTGACAGAATTGTACTTGGTAGGTGAAGAGTCTTCCAAGGAGGAGGCGTGGCTGGGAGGGAAGGGGACGTAAAGAACTGCGTGGAATGTCAGCACATGTACATAATGTAAATTATTTATTGACGAAACGAAAGATGCAAGTAAAGTTTGGGATTTTTTTTTGGCACCCAGGTGAGAAATTGGTTTATTTACCCCCCCCCCCCCCCCCCCCCCCCATGGTTGCTATATTCACAGATTCCGATTGAAATTGCTGAGGAGTGTGCATGGTGGGTGTGTGCATGTGTGGAACCTGAGATCATCTCCTCGGCGCCCCTTCATTGAGAGAGAGAGAGAGAGAGAGATCGCTGGCACAGCAAAGTGTCGCACGTTTTATGGGTCAGTGCCATCCAAGATTCAGCTCTGTGTAATTAAGCTTTTCAAGAGCGTGATTGCACCAATCAAGGCCGTCTTTCGATCCTGGCAACGGTCACCTTACTGACTCGCACGTGCTGCCTGCAGGGCGGGTTCGTGCTCCACTAGGGTCCGAGCCAGAGTTTCACCAGCTACCATCCAAGGCAGGGGTGGCCCACTCCGGTCTCCACGGGCTCTCAGGGTATCCACAGTGAAGATGCATCCGCTTTGCACCTTACTGCCTCATTATGTGCAAATCTTATCTCATGAAACTTCATTGGGCATATCCTGAAGGTCTGCGTTTGGCCTTCTCCAGTCCCAGCAGTCCTAGGAGCTCGACCACTAGAAGGGGGAGGGGGGGGGGGGTTCTGTATAATCCGGCAGAACCAAGTCTCTGCTGGGACTAAGTTTTGGATCCCGTTCAGACCTCCACAGGGCTAAAGGCTGAGTTGTGGAAAATAAAAGGTATTAAATCTGGCATTTTGCCTTTCTGGAAATGTTCTCATAACCTATCTTTCATGAATATTTTCCTTACGGCAAACCAGGCATGAATGATGAATTGTTCCTTTCTCACTACATTTGAAAACTCCCCTCCCCCGCTCCATTTTTTTTTTTGCTGTTTTTCCATCTTCATGCAATTCTCCCATGTAAGATCAATAAATATTTTCTCTAATTTATATAAATTTGTACTGCAGAGTTAGAAAATTCTAACTTTTTTAATTTTATTTACTTCCGTTTATTCCCCACTCCTTCATAAGCGGCACGGAGCGGCAGTTTCTATGCTTAAAAAAAACTTGCTGATACAGACTGGATGGAGCATTTTGATCTTTAAACACACATCAAATTCAACGGTAACTGGTTTAATTTTATATACAATACGAATCGTGAACCTTATGAGCAATTTCCAAAGCTTTTTTTTTTGTAGGACCTCTAAACTCGATGAGTTTGTCAATCATTCAAACTCATGCTTCGGTGAAATGGTCCAGTTACTTTATTAATCAAATATCAATTTTTAATTTCATCATTTTGTAGACCCAACCGAGGTCATTATTGCTAAAATGCTACAGCCATGCATCCATGAACTGAGAGAAGCCGAAGTGTAATAGTACAAACGCTCTGTTTCTAGAAACTCTTCAACTCTGTTCTTAAAGACTCAAACCCCTCAAAAATGAAAATAAATATGGGGAAATACTCCTCTGAATTATTCAGCAGCAAATTCCATTACAAAGAATGGCCCGACACGATCGTGTTTCGGACCATTCCGGGTCCTGCTGCAGGGGCAAACGGCTCATCAAAAAGAATTCTTCATTCCCGTCAGCACAAAATTTCAATTCAACTGCGGTAACCCAGCTCTATCACGGGTCTCTTCAATTTCTTTTTTTTAAGCGGTCAGCGTTCTTGACCGCAATTTAACAAAAAAACGTGGCGGACCCTCCGGTTTTAAATGTACACGCCGCCGCAAGTGCGGCAAAACAAGTCCTCAATCAGGTTGTCTCTGAAAAAGAGGCACAAGGAAGGATATTCCAAACCCAAATGTTGAATGCCAAAAAGTAAAGTAAATACACAAATCTGCATCTCTCATGAAATGAATCGCAAGGTCAAAAAACCAGTTACCGTTGAATTTGATGTGTGTTTACAGTTTGGAGGTTGCTGGAATATTGTTTGGGCTTATTTGGTGTGATTGATATCGTATGCATTTTGATCTTTGCCGTCACTTACAATGTTACTAACAAGTTTCCTTCATGCTTAGTGGATCAAAGAATTTGTGTGAAAGCTCTGTTGCCATCTGTTTAATGCAGCAACAGAAATCTGTGTTTTCTACGAAGTGACGAGTGAGTTATTCAGGATCTCTCGGGAGTTAGGACCATTGGTGACCTGGAGTAACACATTGGGGCACAGATGACATAAGAACATAAGATATGCTATACTGTGTCAGATCAACGGTCTTGTCAAACCCAGTATCCTGTTTCCAGCAGTGGCCAATCCAAGTCACAAGTTCCTGGCGAGTACCCAAACATTAAATAGATGCCATGTACCAAGGCCGGCAACAAGCAGAGGCTATTCCCTATTGATTGATAGCAGTTAATGGACGTCTCCTTCAGGAACTTATTCAAACCTTTGTTAAGCCTAGCTAACACTAACTACACTAACTGCACTAACCACATCCTCTAGCAAGAAAGCCCGAACTTAATTGTGCGTTGAGTGAGAATTTTCTCCAATTTGTTTTAAATGTGCTACTTGCTAATTTCATGGAGTGCCCCCTAGTCCTTGTATTATGTGAAAGAGAAAATAACTGATTCAAATGTGTGTGTGTTAGACCTCTTATGATTTTAAAGGCCTCTATCATATCCCCCCCTGCAACCGCCTCTTCTCCAAGCTGAACAGCCCTAACTTCATTAGCCTTTCCTCATAGGGAAGTTGTTCTATGCCCTTTATCATTTAAGTCACCCTTCTCTGCTTTTTCCGATGCAACCCTTGAGATGTGGTGACCAGAATTGCACACAGTATTCAAGGTGTGATATCCCCATGGTGCGATACAGAGGCATTATGACATCCTTGGTTTCATTTGCCATTCTCTTCCTAATAATATCTAACATTGTTTGTTTTTTGACCACCATAGCACACTGAGCTGCTGATTTCAAACTAATAACTATGAATCCCAGATATTTTTCTTGGGTGGTAACTCCTAATATGGAACCTAACATTGTGTAATTACAGCAAGGATTATTTTTTTCTATATGCATCACCTTGCACTTTGTTTACATTATATTTCAACTGCCATATAGATGCCCAATTTTCCACTCCCACAAGGTCATCCTGCAATTTCTTACAATCTGCTTCTGATTTAACTTCTCTGAATAATTTTGTCATCTGCAAATTTGATCACCTCGCTTCTCATAACCCTTTCCAGATCATTTATAAATATAAAGCATCGGTCTGAGTACAAATCCTTGAGGCACTCCACTGTTTACCTTTTTCTATTGTGAAAACAGGCCATTTAATCCTACTGTTTCTTTTAACCAGTTTAAAATCCATAAAATGACATTGCTTCCTATTCCATGACTTTGTTTTTTTAGTTTTCATAGAAGTCTTGCATGAGGGACTTTGGTCAATGCCTTCTGAAAATCCAAATATATCACATCTATCTGTTCACCTTCATCCACATGTTTATTCTCCCTTTCAAAAAAATGTAGCAGATGTGTGACCCAAGACTTCCTGTGGGTAAATCCATGCTGGCTATGTCTGTCTATATGTTCTGTAATTTTATTCTTTATAATAGTTTTCACTATTTTTCCCGGCTCTGAAGTCAGACTCACCGGTCTATAGTTTCCCCAGGTCACCTCTGGAGCCCTTTTTAAAGAGTGAGGTTACATTGGCCACCTTCCAATCTTAAGATACATCAGATGATTTTAATGATAGGTTACAAATTGCTTGTAAAAATTCTGGAATTTCATTTTTTAATTCTTTCAGAATCCTGCATTGTAAACCATCTGGTCCAGGTGCTTTTCTACTCTTCAATTTGTCAATCTGGTCTACTCTGTCTTCCACATTCACTGCGACTTTTTTCACTTCATCTCAGTCATCACCCCTGAAAACTGTCTCTGGAACGAGTATTTCTCCAACCTCCTCATCCGTAAACACTGAAGCAAAGAATTCACTTAGGAAACAAAAGGCCATCACAGAAGGACTAACTGACCTTTTGACACAAGTGAAATGGCATGAGGATGCACAAATAATTCCACAAATCTTGCTGTGCTTTCTCAAGCCCAGGCAGTGGTTACTGACGGTAAGGAATTGCTTTAGTTCTCATCATTTCTTCAAGAACGTGTACAGCAGGTGTCGAGTAAGAGATTCCTGCTGCCAGTCACGGGAATTAATTTGTGGGCTGCAGGGCTCTGTCCTGTGCCTTATCGTTTTAGCTTCTCTTAGTAGTATACAAGCAGCAGGAGACAGTTTATGGATTTTTTTTTTTATTCTGCCTTTTGCAGTTGGTCAGTCACTTTGAAGCAGATTACATTCAGGTACTGTATGTATTTTCTTCTCTTCCCCCCCTCCCCCCACCGTGCTCACAATCTGTACCTGAGGCAGTGGAGGGTGAAATGAATTGCCCAAGGAGTGACAGTGGGAGAGGCAGGATTTGAATCCTGGCCAGGGCCACTGCAAGGATCGCAGGGGGGCCCAGGTGGAGCTCACAGTATGCCCCTACCATCGCTCTCTCTCGTTTCCTGTGTGCACTCAGCATCTGTTCAGCCCTTGTAGCACAGACTCATCAATATACCCAGCTGCTCACTACCAGTGCGAGTGCTAGGCCCCTGACCCTGAACTTCCAGTGATCTAGGTGGTAGCCTAGTGTGCCCTAGTGCTTCCACTGGGCCTGACCCTGGCTTTCCTGCCTGCTCCAATCCTTGTTACACACAGAGATCATAGGTACATTAGCTGCTATTATATAGTTAGAAGGAACTGCAGCTTGCCCATTAAGAGGCCTGAGTTACTATGACCATGCGTCTCCACTGCCTCCTGGTGCTCTGTAGGATCAAGCTGAAGGTTGTTAAGATAAGGAATGGTTTAGGACCAAGAGCCTCAAAGCTTGGCTGGAGGAGGCTGCCTCATGAGCATCCTTCCTGGTTCCCACTCAGGGACTTAGGCCTCAGCTGTTTCATCCTTGTAGGTAGCTGCAGCTGATGTCCTGAATGCTTTAACCTTCAGCAGGCAGAGCTGGTTTTTACCCCACGGTTGGAGCCGAGCGCTCTTGCGGCTGGGTGTGCTCTCAGCTGCATGACCAGGCCAGCAGTATTCATGAACCTGCAGCTGCAATGGTAACATTTACTCTTTTTGGTTTGGTTGTAGAATTTTTTTTTTTTCAAGTTGGTCACCGTGTCTTTCCCAGCACCTTCAAGACTGCAACAGCTGAGGCCGTCTGCTAACACTACCACACATTGTAGCTTTCAGTCTTTGTTGGTCAAAAATGATACTTTAAATTTAATGTAATTTGCTTTGATGCCATTCATGGCAAAAAAAAAAAAAACCAACATGATAACCAGCTCCCTTTTATTATCCTACCGCAGTTTCTGCTTGGTTCTAGGGCATTGCAATGCTTTTGTCAGCCGTGATTCCTCTGCCACTGACCCTCGCTAGAAAAGGCCAAAATTTCCTAAACGTTCCTCCCTTAGCGACAGAATGGGAGAAAAAGCCTTATCCAAGCGGACCTCTACGAACTTTCAAAGCTCAGGATGAAAGCACAAAGTCAACCTTCCCTGCCCAGCGACCTTTCTCGTTTCTTTCACCCAGCGGCTGCTGTAACAAAAGGGCATTGGACTCCCACCCTGCACGAAGCTAGAAGAACCCAACTCCACTGCCGCTCCTTTGAGTCAGTGCCCGTTGTTACTGCTAATAAACTCTTCTGTATCTGTCAAGGTTTTGCAGCTCCTGCTAAGGTTTTGGATTTTCGATTTAATTTCTCGACTATCCAAATCCAAGCTCGAGCCAATCTGCGATCAGGTAGAGGGGGTAGCTCCCTGGCACGGAGGACTTGCACTATAAATTTGTACCTGAGGCGATGGAGGATTAAGGGACTTGTCCAGCTTCATAAGGAGCAGGAGGAGGGTGGGATTTGAGCCCTGGTTTTCATCCCACAGCTCTTAACTACTCGGCTATACCTCCATTCTGGTCTAGATAAACTACCCTGACCTGTTGTCCGCAAGGTAGGGGGTGGTGTGTGAGTTTAGGCCAGACCGGCTTTACTTTCTGCTCAGCTTTCCAAATCATTTTGAGAAGTGGGCCTGCAGCAGACTTCCAGTTTTCTCCCGTGGCTCAGATTTGTAATACAGAAGAGGTAGAGAGGGATGGCGCAAAGAGAAGCAAAGTTTCTAATGACCTGAGCAACTTCTCCCCCTTGGAGCCGACATCAGTTACGCACTCGGAGAGGATCCAGCTCATGAGTCACCCTGTCCAGATGTGCAAGCCTGGGGTGAAAAATAGGACTGGGAGACCTGAGCAGAGCTAGGCTTAGATTACAATGACCTACGCTGGGGACAGAGACAGCTGCAACGCGGCCTGTGCTGCTCCAAGGCTCCGTGTCCCTTTGGATTCAGTCCAGATCACCTCAGTCATCCTCGATCTAAACTTCATGCCAAGCTTGAAACCCTCGAGAACTGCTTTATTAAAGTTTTTCCTATGTATTTTGCACATGAAGATACAGACAATGACTTCAAGGAAAGGGTTGCCAGGATGAGCTAAGTCCTGGCAGAGCCAACATCGCGTCCCAGGACAGGACAGGGAGCCACAAGCTGATCGCTGGTCGTACGGTGATCTCATAGAGGCTAAATCACTGTTTCCCAAGAAATTGCTGGAAAACCTTGTTACAAAACAAATGCTCCTTCCTAGCTGCATTAAGCCTGAAAATGAAGTGAAACACAGGGGCTTGGCAGAACCCTCAGTATTTGTATTAGTGCTCCTGTCACTACTGCTTTGATTCTTTCACGCACCGCGGATCTGTGCACGGTGTGGGGGCCTCCGTGATTTTCACGAACTCTGGCAATCAGAGCCTTGGCAAAGGAGAGCTCAGCTTTGCTCCCTGGGAGGTGGTTGAGACAGCAGCTGGACATGAGAGAGAAAGCATCCGAATCCACCCCAGCTAGAGATTTTAGCATGAAGCCTGTACTTGAAAGAAGTGGCATAACAAACGAGAGTGCAAAAGAAAATCTAGACTCCCTCAACCAGATGCTCGTTTTGCTCCGGAGCTTCCTGGGTTTTCAATCCCAGCCTTGGATGAGCATTTATTTAACCAATTTATAAAATGCTAACACTTATTCACAGCAGTCAGGGTTGGGACTTTGGGACCCGTTGTACGGGAATGTCTGATTTGACAGCACTGGGTGGGTACTGACCCAAAGTCCAGCCAGGGGGCTGCAGCGTTCAGATCCTTTTCGGAATGCAGAATCCCTGGGGGTGGCGGGAGAGAGACAGCTGTAGCACATGGTGAGATTTGGGAGAAATAGCCTATGGCATTTGGACGTTTTTGTAGGGGGTCCTGCATTTGGGAAAGCTTGATTAGGGTGGGACGGCACAGCTGGATTGATGAAGTTGTGGCGGTGCCTTGTGCTCAAGCTCCTTGTTTGGGTACCGTTCGCTGGCTGTAGCGCTCCAGCCCTATGGGTACTGATTTAACATGCAACAAGCATAAGGAAAATTAGGGGGAGGGTTTGCTATATCCCAAGTAATAAATCAGCCAATCCAATGAATTCCTGTCTTCTCCCAGCAACCCTAGAATACAAATGATTTCTGCACCTCTCTTTTCTGCAATTACATTATAAAATAATTTGCCACCGCAGGCAGTGTGAAATTGTACTCTTTGACTGCTGGTAATAGGTCTGGGTATCAGGCTCCCAAACTATGTGAATTAGTCATAAAATAAAAGCCATTATATGCAAACTAATCTCATGCACAGGCAAAGTTGCCCTCTTGGAAACCGAACCTGTGGAGGACTGGGAGCTGCCATCCCTGCTGCAAGGCGCTGATGTGCTAGGAATTCATTTTCTGCTGGAAATGTTCTCTCAGCCCCTCACATCGGGAATCTACTGCCCTCTAATGGAAAACCTGTGTAACAGCACAGGGTTGGAAAAACCCAAATAACCAGTCCTCGCTGTTCAAGAGCATAGCTCGTTTGTTAGCTGACATGCAGGCCAGGTAGCATCACGTACAGTGATGGAGAGCACCTTGTCCATCTTTTGCGGAATTTGGTGATCACCATAGACCCGTGATCACCATAGACCCGTGGCATTCTTGGCAGGACACTGCAGTGGTATTCTTGGCGAAACCACTGCAGTGGTTTCCTTTTGCCTTTTCGTGGCTCTTCGCCAGCTATTTGCCATCCAGGCACTAACCAGAACTGACCGTACTAGGCTTCTGAGATCAGACACGTGTGGACTCATCCCCGGCAGTATTGCTGGGAACTGCACAAAACAATTTGTTCTCTTTGCTCTTCTCTGACCCTAGGGAGCCTAATTGTTTAAAAGATGCCATTAGTATCAAATTTGTGCATAAGAACATGCCATAGTGGTACAGACCAAAGGTCCATCAAGTCCAGTATCCTGTTTCCAACAGTGGCCAAGTCACAAGCACCTGGCAGGATCCCAAGGGGTAGAGAGATTCCACGCTTATCTAAAAAATCGGTAGTGAATAAATATCTGCAACTCTACCTTAATAATGGTTTATGGACTTTTCCTCCAGGAACTTGTCCAAACCTTTTTTAAACCCAGCTACACTAATATCTTTTACTATATTCTCTGGCATTGAATGCCAGAGTTTATGCAATGAGTAAAAAATATTTTCTCCCATTTGTTTAGCTGTATCACCCAGTAACTTCATTGAATGTCCCATAGTCTTTGTACTTTTCAAACGATTAAACTGATTCATGTTTACCCATTCTACTTCACTCATTGCTTTATAGACCTCTATCATATCTTGCCTAAGCCAACTCTTCTTCAAGATGAGTCCTAGCCTCTTTAGCCTTTCCTCATAGGGGAATTGTTCCATCCCCTTTATCACTTTGGTTGCCCTTCTCTGTACCTTTTCTAATTCTGCTATATCTCTTTATTTATTTATAAAAAATTTTTATACCGAAATTCCTGTATGAGATACAAATCAATCCGGTTTACAGAGAACGGGAACTCGCCCGGGGCGAGTTTTTGAGGTGATGACCAGAACTGCACCCAATACTCAATTGCACCATGCAACATTACAGAGGCATTATGATATTCTCCGTTTTATTCTCCCTTCCTTTCCTAATAATTCCTAGCATTCTCTTTGCTTTTTTGGCTGCTGCTGCTGCACACTGAGCAGAAGATTTCAACATTAATGCCTAGTTCCCTGTACGTACCCAGTCAGTCCTGCTCCTGGGTTATGTATCCCTGCCAGCAGGGCCGGTGCAAGGGTATTAGGCACCCTAGGCAAACCTTACAGTCTGGCGCCCCCTCCCTATACACCATTTTAAATTATACATTTATAACATTTTACATGAAAAATGACATTCTGAGGTAAAATTAATATACAATTTCATGCACTGTTGTGATGCCAACAAGAAAACTTTGCATCTTGGAATTCATATGGCATCATACCTATTGTGATTTATTTCGACATGTTCCTCCCATATCAACACAATACTATCTGCCAACACTCAAAGAATAACAACCCTACCTATGAAAAAGAATACCAAAAATATTACACCAGAATCTAAAATATCAATACACCTCCTATCAGGAAAACAGAACAGGCCAAGTTACTACACATCCCTACAGAAAACCACATGCTAAAAGAATGCTTCATCTCAGTCTTTGCATGCAGAACACAAACCCTCACCAAATACAGAATAAAGCCACCTAAAGTATAAATAGAAATGTGCAGACAAAAACTGAACTGTAAAACGCATCACGACAGACACTATACAGTGTAACAATGAAAAAACAAAAATGTCACCATTCCTCGTGAAACAAATCAATAAAATCAAGATATATAAATCATTAATCATAATTATAAAATAATTTCAAAACAGCTGATGAATAGAATATCCAATAATTAAAGACTCATGCAAATTTTGAAAGCTTTACCAAACACCAATAAAATATTTTAAACAGCAGACACATTACACACTACCCAATAATTAAAATGGTGGACAATCAAGAAAAATGAACTTAAAAAGCCACCTTTACTTACCCTCTCCAGCAGTTCTACTCCTTTCCCTTGCAGGCCACACCAGAAGCAGCAGTAACTGCTGAAGCTGTCCTCACAGTCCTTTTCCTTAGGGACCACAACCAGTCTCCTCTCTCTCTCTCACACACACACCAGTCACACCCTCAGGACCAGTTTCTGTCTCTCACACACCAATCATCTCCCCAACCAGTCTCTCTCTCCCACACACACACACATACTAGTCACCTCTCTGGCCAGTCTCTCTCAATCACACAATGCTCTCGCTCTCTCTTACTTAAACACAAGTTCTCAATCACACACATGCCCTCTCACAGCCACAAGCCAGCCAAAAACATGCTCCATCTCTCTCGCACACACACATTGACACACCCCGCCCCCGGGTGGTCCAGCGGAGGGCCCAGGAGCGATCTGCCGCTCCCGGGGCCTCGGCTGGCACTAAGCAAAATAGCGCTGGTGACCTTTAGCCCCTACCATGTGACAGGGGCTACCGGTGCCATTGGTTGGCCCCTGTCACATGGTAGGGGCTAAAGATCACCGGCGCCATTTTGCTTAGTGGCAGCCGAGGCCCCGGGAGCGGCAGATCGCTCCCGGGCTCTCCGCTGGACCACCGGGGGAGGCGTCTGGAGGGTGGCAGAATTTTGAAAGGGCACTTTTTGCCCTTTAAAAATTCTGCTGCCTGCTGCGGCACCCCCTAAGTCTCGGTGCCCTAGGCACAGGCCTAACTCACCTAGTGGTTCCTCCGGCCCTTCCTACCAGCAGATGGAGACAAAAGTTTTACTGACATTGCTACATATTAATCACTTATGTCACCTGAATTCCCTCAGTATTTCTCTGCTACTAGCAGATGGTATAAAACCTACACTTCTGCAGTCAGGAGACTGATTTGAGCTTACGAGCCTGCCTAGATCCTTTTCCTGAATGGTGACTCCTAATATGGAACCTTGCATTGTGTGTAGCTATAGCATTTTGCACATGTCCACATTACATTTTATTTGCAATTTTGATGCTCAGTCTTGTGATTTAAAAATATTGAATAATTTTGTAGCATCAGCAAATATGATCACTTCACTTGTTGCTCCCATCTCTAGGACATTTATAAATGTTAAAAAGCAATGGTCCCAATACTCATCCCTGGTGCATGCCCCTATTTAGCTCCCTCCATTGAAAAATGGACCATTTACCCCTGAGCTCTGTTTTCTAATCTTTTAACCAGTTGGCAGTCTACCATAACGCATGGCTTCTATCCCATAACTTAATTTCCTCAAGAGTCCTTCATGAGGTACAAAATTTATATAAATTAAGCTCAGTGGGTCTAGGAGTTAAACTCTCATACTTCCTGTACAAAAGGCTAAGACGGCTGGGATTATGCCTATAAGCAGCAAAACAGCAAACTTTAATGTTGGGGGGGTTTTTTATTATGTTTTTTTGTTGCTAGGTGAGTCATCACAATCCCTTTTTTGCATTAACACGTGAGGAGATATTAATACTTAAAATCTAGACTTAGAGCTGGTCCTTACCCCATTAGTTATGAAAAAAGCAAAGATGTTACAACATAGGCCACCCCACTATGGGGCGGATTTTAAAAGGCGCGCGAATAGCCTACTTTTGTTTGCGCTCCAGGAGCAAACAAAAGTACGCTGGATTTTAGTAGATACGCGCGGAGCCGCGCGTATCTGCTAAAAACCTGGATCGGCGCGCGCAAGGCTATCGATTTTGTATAGCCGGCGCGCGCCGAGCCGCGCAGCCTACCCCCGTTCCCTCCAAGGCCGCTCCGAAATCGGAGCGGCCTTGGAGGGAACTTTCCTTTGCCCTCCCCTCACCTTCCCCTCCCTTCCCCTACCTAACCCACCCGCCTGGCCCTGTCTAAACCCCCCCCCTTACCTTTGTTGGGGGATTTACGCCTCCCGGAGGGAGGCGTAAATCCCCGCGCGCCGGGCCGCGACCTGGGGGCGGGTACGGAGGGCGCGGCCACGCCCTTGGGCCGTAGCCACGCCCCCGTACCCGCCCCCAAAATGCTGCCGACACGCCCCCGAAACGCTGCGACGACCGGGCCCGCCCCCGACACGCCCCCCTCGGAGAACCCCGGGACTTACGCGAGTCCCGGGGCTCTGCGCGCGCCGGGAGGCCTATGTAAAATAGGCTTCCCGGCGCGCAGGGCCCTGCTCGCGTAAATCCGCCCGGTTTTGGGCAGATTTACGCGAGCAGGGCTCTGAAAATCCGCCCCTATATGCACATTTTTTTTTCTCAGGCATATTCATTGAGATCCTGAAAAATCGAACAGGTTGTAGGGTCACCCAGGCAGCTTTGAGGATGATTAGGATAGAGGAAAAGCTGTGAGGTTATCAAATAGGTTTCCTAAACCTTTATAAAAAAAAAAAAGAGGAGGGGTCAACATCAGCCTTTACCAACAGCAGTATAGAAATCTGATCACCGCTCCATTCAAAATCCACTTCAGACTTCTGCTTGGTTTAACAGAACGCATTGGAGTTCCTCAGATTTTGCTGAGAGCTGTGGCTAAAGCTTGGGATAGATTTTCCCTCAAATGTGAGGGAAGATTTTATCAGGCCTGAGCCAGGCCGAAATAGGCCTCAGGTGGAGTTGAACAGGCCTGGTTTGCACCCAGCGGCCAGCAGAACACTACAATGCCATCTCAAGGCTCCTTGCGAAAGCTGAGCAGAGGAAGAGTATTGGGAACGTTGACTCAGATGACAATGTGGGGAAAAAAAAAAAAAAGAGAGACAGGGGCTTGGCCTTAAAACATGGAAAAGCCAAACTGGAAGGAAGGCCGAGAAATAAAACCTTACTTGGTTAGGACTTTTTTTTATTCCCATCAGCATGAGATCGTGGTGGAGTGGGGGAGGGGGTATACACACCAGTGGCGTAGCCAGAAATGAATTTTTGGCTGGGCCCAAGGTTAACATGGGTGGGCACTAAACAAAGTCTGCATTATGGAACATATAACAACCCTATCTATGAAAAGGCAACACTACAAATATTAAATCAGGTCCTAAACACTAATACACCTCCTATTAGGAAAACAGAACAAGCCAAGCTGCTATAGAGCCCCACACAGAAATAATTGTAAAACTGTACTAATAAATGTTTCAAAACAGCTGATGAACAGAACAACATCCAACAAAACTCATAAAAATTATTAAAAATTGTCCAAATATCAATAAAATATTTCAAAACAGCAGACACATCACATAATACTCAATAATTAAAATGGCAGTCAATCAAGAAAAATAAACTTAAAATGCCACCTTTACTTACCCTCTCCAGCAACTCTCCTACTCCTTTCCCTTGAAAGCACATATCAGGAGCAGTAGCGGCTGCTGACGCTCTGTCCTCACGGTCCTCTTCTTTAGGGCCCACAAGTCACACACACAGGGCCGGTGCAAGAGCATTTGGCACCCTAGGCGAACCTTCAGAAATGCAACCCCTCCCCTGGATTACGTATTGGCAGCAGCTCCGGCACAGCGCCCCCTCCTTTGGTATTGGATTTGTCACAGGACCTCTTGTGCTGGTGGGAGTTTGCAACCTCCCAAAATTCCTGCGCGCACACGCACACACACCCCCCAATTAAACCCTACGATCAGTCTCTGTCTCTCACACACACCCCAGTTACCTCCACACACCCCAGTCACCTCCCTGCCCAAACCCTGTCTCTCACACACACCCCAGTCACCTCCCTGCCCAGACTCTGTCTCTCTCACACACCCGTCACCTCCCTGCCCAAACCCTGTCACACACACCCCAGTCACCTCCCTGCTCAGACTCTGTCTCTCTCACACACCTGTCACCTCCCTGCCCAAACCCTGTCACACACACCCCAGTCACCTCCCTGCTCAGACTGTCTCTCTCACACACCCGTCACCTCCCTGCCCAAACCCTGTCTCTCACACTCACCCCAGTCACCTCCCTGCGCAGACTCTGTCTCTCACACACACCCCAGTCACCTCCCTGCGCAGACTGTCTCTCTCACACACCCGTCACCTGCCTGCCCAAACCCTGTCTCTCACACACACCCCAGTCACCTGCCTGCCCAGACTCTGTCTCTCTCACACCCCCCAGTCACCTCCCTGCCCAAACCCTGTCTCTCACACACACACCCCAGTCACCTCCCTGCGCAAACCCTGTCTCTCACACACACCCCAGTCACCTCCCTGCGCAGACTCTGTCTCTCTCACACACCTGTCACCTCCCTGCCCAAACCCTGTCACACACACCCCAGTCACCTCCCTGCTCAGACTGTCTCTCTCACACACCCGTCACCTCCCTGCCCAAACCCTGTCTCTCACACTCACCCCAGTCACCTCCCTGCGCAGACTCTGTCTCTCACACACACCCCAGTCACCTCCCTGCGCAGACTCTGTCTCTCTCACACACCCGTCACCTGCCTGCCCAAACCCTGTCTCTCACACACACCCCAGTCACCTGCCTGCCCAGACTCTGTCTCTCTCACACCCCCCAGTCACCTCCCTGCCCAAAACCTGTCTCTCACACACACACCCCAGTCACCTCCCTGCGCAAACCCTGTCTCTCACACACACCCCAGTCACCTCCCTGCGCAGACTCTGTCTCTCTCACACACCCGTCACCTGCCTGCCCAAACCCTGTCTCTCACACACACCCCAGTCACCTGCCTGCCCAGACTCTGTCTCTCACACACACCCCAGTCACCTCCCTGCCCAGTCTTTGTCTCTCACACACACTTTGTTTAGAGCCCCAATGCTGTGTTCCCCTTTAATTTCGCAGTGGCAGGTTTCCTACTGCTGCCACTGCCTTCTCAGCCGCACTGAAGCAGCAAACAATTATTTTAGAAAAATATGCCACAGCACTCGAGCCTTTCTTCTGACTGTCAGGATATCCCTAGGCTCCAGCGGCCCAACTGCCTGCTTTTACAGCCGCTGGGAGCTCCAATTGCCCCATCTGAAATCAGCAAGGCTGAGGGCCACTTTTACTTTAAATGCGGTTTTGCCGCGCACACTGGGGGGAAGGAGGAGACTCCACGGAGCAAGCAGCCTCTGCATGCTCGCTTTGGGGACTCCCAACTCTATCTCGGTTCCTGGCGCGCATGGCCTCTTTTCTTTGGGGCTCTCTGCATTTCAGCACTTGCAGCCCATGGCTTGAGCACTGCCACTCCTCCCAGCCCGATGCCCCCCCTTCTTCCTGCCCCTCCGGCCAATCAGAGGCTTTCTCCTCCCACTGGCAGGGAGGAGGCTTCCGATTGGCCCGCGGGGGGCAAGAAGAACTGAGGAGGTTTCCAATTGGCCCGCAGGCAGGAAGAAGGGAGGAGTTTTCCCATTGGCCCACGGGGGGGGGGGGGGGGGGGCAAGAAGAACTGAGGAGGTTTCCCATTGGCCCGCTGGGGCAGGAAGAAGGGAGGAGTTTTCCCATTGGCCCACGGGGGGCAAGAAGAACTGAGGAGGCTTCCAATTGGCCCACGGGGGCAGGAAGAAGGGAGGCGTTTTCCCATTGGCCCACGGGGGGGGGGGGGGGGGGCAAGAAGAACTGAGGAGGTTTCCCATTGGCCCGCTGGGGCAGGAAGAAGGGAGGAGTTTTCCCATTGGCCCACGGGGGGCAAGAAGAACTGAGGAGGCTTCCAATTGGCCCACGGGGGCAGGAAGAAGGGAGGAGTTTTCCCATTGGCCCACGGGGGCAGGAAGAAGGTAAAGGGAAGTATTACTGAGGCTGTGGGACACCGGGAGCTGCAACACACACCAGCTGGTTTTATTAATTTTTTTCTCTCCCTTGGGTGCCTGCTGATGCTGCCTGCTTTTTATTGGCTGCAGTGTCTTGCAAACAAATTTGGGTGGGCCACTGCCCACCCGTAGCTACGCCCCTGATACACACACACACACACATACTAACATGTTTACTGTCACACTCATGCATAAGCTCACTCACCTTTGTAACCCCCACTTCCTTACAAAAAAAAAGTCAATTCACAAACACACAGCCCCCGTCACTCACTCACTCTCATGCTTGCCCACTCTCACTCGTTTTCTCCCTAGCGCCACGCAGGCCGATTCAGCAGCAGACTTACCAGAGCGGACGAGATCAGGCCCACATTTCACAGTAGGTGAGTGCGCACAGTCGTCTCTGGCTGCCTTCTTTGTGCCAGCTGCACTTTCCCCTCCCAGCACCACTCGGCCCTGAGCTGCAGCGTCTGCTCAGGGCAGTCGGACACCGCAGAATTTGCCCGGTCTGCTCCTGCTCAGGAGGGGGTGGTTGAGCGAGGCGCGCCTCCATGGTTGGAGAGGGAGGTGGGTACTCACCTGGCTACCGCATTCTTGAAGAGCAACCCCCCCCTTCCCCTGGACCTAGGAGGGCAAAGAACTAAATTCAGCCTCCCTAAATACTGGAGGAGGAGGAGGAGGTCGTAGTTTTGCTGCCTTAGCACCAGTTGGCCGACACAAGATGTTGCAAATGTTGACTAAGGCGAGTATTTGTCTTAAGTCGCATAGCAAACAAATACAGCTGAGAAGCAGAAGGCATAGGATATCCAGCTTCCTCTGGGCATCATGGACAGAGAGGTCAGAGGTCACAGCCCACTGGGGGTCTGCAGGTGTGGGAGCACACAGGCCCCCCTGCTGCCAGCTAGGAGGTACATTTCATTCAAGAAAAACGAATCGCCATGACTCTGGCAGCACTTGCTTGGAAATGATCACACCGACAGAAAAATAATCAGCTACAGGGGGCTTGGGCTAATTATCTGTTCAGTAAAAAGGACCAGTACAATGCTAAGTCAATTCTGAAGGAAAAATGTACAACTGTAAGCCAAGCTAAAGAGACTATGGTAGAAACAGTGCATGAACCCACCCCCCACTCCTGCTGTATTTTGATCACAGCTCCTAACTGGCCACTATCGATCACAAGAAAATGCCTGCGCTCTACGACTTGGTTTGTAATTTAATAGTCCGTAGGCTGAATGGGGCCCAGGAGTCCGTTCTGTGATCAGAAATCGCTGAAGGTGCGCTTCTGTCACCAAGCGAGCGGCGGGTAAATAGCAGTTACCAGGCTCTGTGCCGATGAAGGCTGCCACGTCACACTGCAAGAGAACGGCCTTAAAAATGTCGTTTCACAGGTTTCGAACCAGCGATAGCTTTTCAGTGCACTAGGGGGTTAGCTTTAACATACGTGAAGGTAAAAATTATGTAGACAGGAGCTGAAAAGGGAGCTTGACTGAGCGTTAGAGGATAACCACCAAGGCGAGCCGGGTGCAGTCTCCTTGGCTCTGTCCCACTGCATGCACAGAGCTGCAGTTCTTGGGTCAGCGGCTCCCAAACCTTTTCTGTTGACCTTCCACAAACTGATTGGCTTTTCCAGACCATCCACAATGAAATGCACGAGCTCTTTGCACACACAGGAGGAGGCCCAGGTTGTGTGAATTTAGGTCTCATATATTGAACTGTGGGACCCCTGAAAACCTGACTGCCTGCGAGGTCACAAGGATAAGCAGAACCTTTGCTAGAGAGTCACTGCAAACGAGCAGGAGAAGAAACCCTGATAAGATGTTCTAGTTTACCTTCAGAGTTACGGCTGCCCAGTGAAGAAAGGTCCTTATCCACAGTTAGGTTCCCACCTTATCATACCAAATGCAACTAAAAAAACCCAAAATAAAATAAAACAGATCAATAAGAATGCACCTGTTTTATTAGCAGAGATTTCCTCATACTATATAGTTTGTATTTTTAACCATCTTTCTGTTTAATTATTCCAGTACAAGCAAGTAAAGCTGGCATCATCACTGAATACAGTGCACTTCCCATCTGTCACTGAACCACCACCACCACCACCACACGGTATAAACACACTTCTTTGAATATTTCTTATTGTACTCTTTAGGGGTAAAGGCTGTTCTCGCCTTCCTCCATTGTCTTTAGGAAGGGGCTCTTTCTAATTCGTCTCTCCAGTTGGTGCCCATTAGTTTTTCCTAGGCAAACATTTCAGACGAGGCCATGCTAAGCTTAAAGTGCATGAACTCGGGGAACGCTAAATCAAAAACCTGATCTCAAAATCTTGCATGCCTATTGCCCCAAATTAATCTCCAGGCTGTAAATGGTTTACAAACAACATCAACATCTACATTTGGTTATCATTTAACTTGAAGTGACTGTAGTTAGCAATTATTGCCCTCTCTTTTATGAAAGCTCAAATTAGAAGATATTGCTTGGGCTATGGGGATGAGTTTTTCCTCTTCCATTGGGTCCCAAGGAAAACACCTGAAAACCATTGGCTTAAGCCTCCTAGGTGCTACTTAAGAACCGCAGCAAATTCACTTTTTACAATTACACAACTTTCCCTGAATCAGCAAAGAACTGGGCCCCAGAATCACCACTGGAGGGTGCCTGGCCTTCACCAGAGCTTGCCACCCCTTCTTCCATTACCAAGCAAGGAATCCATCAACTTATAAGGTTGCACTGAGATCTTTATTTCTCTTATAGGCTTGCATTGTTTGTCTCTTGCTATCACCTTGCTACACTGATCCAACCCTCTCCTGCACCTGCAAAGCGGAAGCAAGAATACTTTTAGTAGAAAAACATTTGCAGTCTAAGCAATGCTTGGCCTTCTTAC
The DNA here is from genome assembly GCF_901001135.1 of Rhinatrema bivittatum. NCBI lineage: Eukaryota > Metazoa > Chordata > Amphibia > Gymnophiona > Rhinatrematidae > Rhinatrema > Rhinatrema bivittatum. The sequence goes on along the minus strand of NC_042627.1, from coordinate 72,803,361 downwards.
CTGGAATGAACGTAGCTTCCAATGCTACTTTAGGCTCTTTTGCAACTGCCACCGTGGCTGTCTGAATCGGTGGCCACCGGCTTCTCTGCGGCACAGTATCCGGCCCCAATGTATCCACGAAGAGTGCTACCAGATGTCTCCATGACCGATCCCGTCCTGGCTCAGTCCATTGCAGGGAGAATAAAGTTCTGCGTTCCTTGTACAGAAATCAGAACCGTATTTATTAAGCCCATGTGGGGGAGGAGGGAGAACATCTGGCTTGGGTCGCCTCGCCATGAAGTCACCTGCTAACGAGCCACAAAGTAAAGCCATTTCCCCTCCGCTGCAGTAAGAGAGAGTTCCATCTGCGAGTCTTTCCTCGTCTTTGTCGTAGCAAATATGGAATAAAGTTTTCATGAGGTAGAGTCGGCGGTTCTCAGCCGCTGCGCCGGCAGGGGCGTCGTCGCGCGGCGCCCGGTCCCTCCCGCTGCCGCCGGGGCTGTCAGCGCGTTCAAGCCCAGCGGGAACGGCGGCAGCGGCGCTAAAAGAAGCGGTGGCACCCGCGGCTGGGCCTTTTCTTCTTCCCGCGCCTGCCTGCCCCCCCCCCCCCCCGACCCGGAACAGGAAGTGGTGCGCGGGAAGAAGAAGAAAGAGCCGCGCCGCGTGATAAAGTAGCAGCGGCCCCCGCGCAATCGAAGCAGCCGGAAAGGAGAGAGCAGCAGGAGCCTCCCGCGGCCGATGGGATCCTTCCTTCTTGGCCTGCGGGGGTTGGAGGAGGAGGAGGAGGCTACTGCAGCTACCGGGGGGGGGGGGGGTGAATGAATGAGAGAGAGAGAGAGAGAGAAGCAGCCAGCCTGTGTGTAACTGAGAGAATGTGTGTGACTGAGAGCCTGTGTGTGACTGAGAGCCTGTGTGTGACTGAGAGCCTGTGTGTGATTGAGAGAATGTATTTGATCGAGAGCATGTGTGTGTGATTGAGAGAAACTGGTCAGAGAGCTGATGTGTGTGTGTGTGTGTATGTGAGAGACAATGAAAGTGACTGCTCAAGGAGATGACTGATGTGTATGTGAGAGTGTGAGACAGTCAGGGATGTGACTGATGTGTGGGTGTGTGTGTGAGAGAGAAAAAGCATGGAAGTGAGAAATCTGGGGATGTGAGAAAGCATGGGAGTAAGAAGCCTGGTGGTGTGGGTGTGAAAGGAAGCATGGGAGTGAGAAGCCTGATTATGTGAGAGAGAGCATGGGAGTGGGAAGTCTCTGTGTGTGTGTGTGTGTGTGTGTGTGCGTGCATGAGTGAGAGACTGGTTGGTAAGGTGACTGTGTGTGTGAGAGAAAGAGACTGGTGTGAGTGAATGTGAGAGAAAGAATGTGATTCAGACAATGAGAAGTCTGTGCAGTGGAGAGCGAGCATGGAATTGAGAGAGAGACTGGTGTGTGTGTAAGAGAGAAAGTGATTATGGGAATGAGAAGCTTGTGTATGTGAAGAGAGTGAGCATGGGAGTGAGAAACCTGGGTGTGTGTGTGAGACACAGCATGGGAGGGAGAAGCCTGTATATGTAAGACAGAACATGGAAGTGGGAAGCCTGTGTGTGTGTGTATGCATGAGAGAGATCAGGTGACTGGTGTGTGTTTGTGTGTGTGTGAGAGAGAAAGAAAGTGATTATGGGAATGAGAAGCCTGTGCATGTGAAGAGTGAGCATGGGAGTGAGAAACTTGAGTGTGTGTGTGAGACACAACATGGGAGTGAGAAGCCTGTATATCTGAAAGAGAACATGGGAGTGGGAAGTGTGTGTGTGTGTGTTTGCATGAGAGAGATCAGGTGACTGGTGTGTGTTTGTGTGTGTGAGAGAGAGAAAGAAAGTGATTATGGGAATGAGAAGCCTGTGCATGTGAAGAGAACAAGCATGGGAGTGAGAGACTGGTGAGTGTGTGTGAGACAGAGAAAGTGATTATGAGAGAGTGAGAAGCCCATATATGTAAGTAGAACAAGGGAGTGGGAAGCCTGTGTGTGTGAATGGCATGAGAGAAACTGTTCAGGAAGGTGACTGGTGTGTGTGTCAAAGACTGGGAGATGATTGGTGTGTGAGAGACAGAAACTGGTCATGGGGGCATGACTGGTATGGTGTGTGTGAGAGAGACATGGGCACTAAGGAGGAGGACCATGAGTATAGAGCTTAGCTTCTACTGCTGCTTCAGGTGTGTGCCATGGCCTGCATGGAAGAGGAGTAGGAGAGCTACTGGAGGGGGTAAGTAAAGGTGACTTTTAAGTTTATTTTTCTTGACTGCCATTTTAATTATTTAATATTATGTGATGTCTGCTTTTTTGAAATATTTTATTGGCGTTTTGAGAATGTTTAATAGTTTTTATGAGTTTTTAATTGTTGGATGTTATTCTGTTCATAGATGTTTTGAAATATTTATTCTGCTTATTAGTATAGTTTTACAATTATTTCTGTGTGGGGATCTATAGCTGCTTGCTAGTTCTGTTTTCCTAATAAGAGGTGTATTGGTTTTAGGACCTGATTTAATATTTGTAGTGTTGCCTTTTCGTAGATAGGGTTGCACCTGTTTGAGTGTATTCCATAATACAGGTGTAACTGTGTGCGGATTAGTTTATGTGCATTACTACAGATCCTGGGAGTATGTTAGGTCGGTTCTGTGTCTGTTACCGAGATGAGATATTTTGCTAGCATGTAAGCGTTTGTATCTGTCTTATTTGTTGTGTTTTCTCAAGAGGACATGCATTGGTGATAAACTGCTGTCTTTTCATAAGTAGGGCTATTGAGCATGGAAGTAGAAGGAGTTTGAGTTGCTGTTACTGAGATGGCACCAGAACCAGAATATCTTTTTTGTAGGGTGAGTTGTATGGGGAATGTCATAATTCTGCTTTACATCCATTATTGTGGGTCAGGGGGGTTCCCGTGGATGCAAACTGTACTTTTACATCTAGCCCCGTGACGATCATGGGTCAATGTGTCACGCATGTGAGAACCATCTGTCAGGTGTGTCCCGACCGAAAAAAGGTTGAGAACCACTGTAGTAGACTAACCTAGTTCCACTTGCATAGCAAATTAATATACTGTTGAGCATTTATTGCTTCTTTTATCGCAAGGTGCTTTGGTTAGGACACCATCTAAGTTGTGATATTGTTATAACATGGACTCATAGGAATAGTTTGCATATCTGTCGAGGCACTGACCAATCATAAGGCAGCTCTCAACTTGAACTCCGGGACAGAATGCAACGGCTGAAGAAAAGGGAGCAGACTAAGCCTTTTCCTTATAACCAGGAAATGTGACACCGAGGGGCACTGGCAGAGGGCGCCTACGGAGACAGACACACACCTTGCTCTTATCTTTATATGAGGCAGAGGCTGTCACTTAATCAGTAACTGTTTTATAGCACCAGTAAGACACTGTGGCCTGACACGGGGCTGAGATAACACCACACACCTGCAGAGATTACGGTTCCCCCTCAGGTGTGATGGGTCTCTCACCTCCACACCTCAAATCAATCAGATTCAAGATTTACCTTGCTGGGGGGGGGCTGCTCGGGCCTCTCCATGTGCCAGGGTTGTTTCACAGTCTCTCCAGAGGAGAAGGCCTTCTCATCCTGAACCCCTTATGCCAATCACCCAAGTCAATTATTATTTATCAGCTCTTGAAAGAATTCCCCTGCAAGTTCTCCCTCGCTCCCAGCAGCAGCTCTGTTATGAATGGGGGGGGGTGGGTCACAAATTCCATTCTCTGCCCTTTTCGATAAAGTGAGACAAAAGAACAAGAGGGAAGGTTTAAAACATTTTACCATGATAGTAAAACTCAGTTTTATGATGGGAATTACTTCTGTACTTGTGGGCTGTTGAAATACCACTCAGTCCATTCCTTTTATGCTAACAACCAGTGAAATTTCCAGGAGAATCCTCTTCAAACCCCTTCCTGCTGCTAAATCCCCCCCCCCCCCCGCTTGATTCCTTCAGTTATGTCCTGATTATTGGTTCCCCTCCCACTCCACCCTATCCCAGTCCTCTCACCCCTCTCTCGCCACCTCCTACCCCCTCTTCCAGGCCAGCCATCGGTGTTGTCTCACAGCCTGGGCAGACAGCATGCATTGTGAGGCCAATAGTCCTCCAACATGCACTGAAGTCTTGCAGCAGAGTGCGCTGCACGGAGCAGCAGTTACTATCCTTGACAGAAGACATAAGAACATGCCATGCTGAGTCAGACCAAGGGTCCACCAAGCCCAGCATCCTGTTTCCAACAGTGGCCAATCCAAGTCACAAGTACCTGGCAAGTACCCAAACATTAAATAGAGCCCATGCTACTGATGCAACCAAAATGATAAAGGGGATGGAACAGCTCCACTGTTTACCTAAACAAATTCCAGAGCTTAACTGTTCGTTTACTCAGGCATTCATTCCCTGACTAGCTACAATCTGCCTTCCCCAGCCCGTAGCCCACCATCATCTCTAATACCACTGTAATCTGTACTCCTATGCACTCCTGTACATAATGTATATAATAAGCAAATATGATGTTAGCTAGCATGATATGTATCAATAGTTCACTATGTTAAGAACCTATAATTACCTAGGTTCAGAAACATTTGCCAGTTGCTCTATATTTCTATATGCCTTTCTCTGCGTTCACCCGGCCCTTACCATGTTATTCCCTGTTAAATGTATTTTCTAAGCTTTTTGTTGTGATGTAAACCGATGTGATGTACACATTGACACCGGTATAGAAAAGGTTTTAAATAAATAAATAAATGCCAACAACAAGACGTGGCTATTCCCTATTAATAGTAGTTTATGGATTTCTCCTCTAACAACTTATTCAAACCTTAACCACATCCTCAGGCAACAAATTCCAGAGCTTAACTGTTCTTTGAGTGAAAAAGAATTTTCTCCAATTGGTTTTAAATGAGCTACTTGCTAACTTTATGGAGTGCCCCCTAGTCCTTGTATTATCCGAAAGAGTAAATAACAGTTTTACTTTTACCCGTTCAAGTCCTCTCATGATTTTTAGACCTCTAATCACATCACACACACACACACACCCGCAGCCGTCTCTTCTCCAAGCTGAACAGCCCTAACCTCTTTAGTCTTTCCTCATTGGGGAGCTGTTCCATTCCCCGTATCATTTTGGTAGTCCTTCTCTGTACCAGAGAGGTAAAGCGAGATAAAACATTTTTCAGGTATATCAGAGAAAGAAGGAAGGTCCAAAGTGGTATAGTGAAATTGAAAGATGAAGAGGAGCAACGTAGAGAGAGACAGAAATGGCCAAAATATTACCCAATACTTCAGTTCGGTGTGCATTCCTTTGGGCAATAGTTTTATCTTTAAAGCGATTTAAAAAATGCTAACAAACACAACCCTGGAGAAGGACTGTTGCTGGTAGACAAGATCATAGATGGCGCTAGGGTAGACAAAACCATTTACATTTTTCAGATATATCAGAGAAGAACTGGGCAAACAAACAGGTCGATACAGTAAAGTGTGCTCCGTCGGAGCGCACTGTCACCCTGCTCTGGACGCGTGTTTTCCCTTACCCCTTATTCAGTAAGGGGAGGAAAACACGCGGCCCACCCGCGGCACCTAATAGGGCCATCAACATGCAAATGCATGTTGATGGCCCTATTAGGTATGCGCGCGCGATTCAGTAAGTAAAATGTGCAGCCAAGCCGCACATTTTACTCTAAGAAATTAGCGCCGACCTTTGGGTCGGCACTAATTTCTTCCAGCGCCAGGAAAGTGCACAGAAAAGCAGTAAAAACTGCTTTTCTGTGCACCCTCCGACTTAATATCATGGCGATATTAAGTCGGAGGTCCCCAAAAGTAAAAAAAAGTAAAAAAAAAATAAAAAAATTTGAATTCAGCCCGCAGCTGTCGGGCCGAAAACCGGACGCTCAATTTTGCCGGCGTCCAGTTTCCGAGCCCGTGGCTGTCAGCGGGCTCGAGAACCGACGCCAGCAAAATTGAGCGTCGGCTGTCAAACCCGCTGACAGCCGCCGCTCCTGACAAAAAGGAGGCGCTAGGGACGCGCTAGTGTCCCTAGCGCCTCCTTTTCCCCGTTTTTCCCGCGTCACCTCATTTAAATACTGAATCGCCCGCACCAGCGAAGGGCTGGTGTGCGCGCCGGGAGAGCGGGCGTTCGTCCGCTCTCCCGCGGTCTTACAGTATCGACCTGAAAGTGGACAAGGCCATGGGGCAAGATGAGGTACATCCCAGGATACCGACCAAGCTCAGAGATGTGCTGGCTGAAGGACCTTTTCAATAGATCCCTGGAAACAGGAGTGGTGCTGTGGGACTGAAGAAGAGCAGTGATGGTCCTGCTTCACAAGAGTGAGAGGAGGCTGGAAACTACAGGTCAGTTAGCCTCTCACATTGGTGGTGGGAAAAATAATGGAGACGCTACTGGACCCAAAGCAGCATGGATTCACCAGGGGAAGGTCCTATCAGACAAATCTGATTTTTTTTTTTTTTTTATTGTGTAACTAGAGAATTGGATTGAGGAAGAGCGCTCAATGTGATCTACTTAGATTTCAGCATTTTGATACAGTCCTGTATAGGAGGCTTGTGAATAAAATGAGAAGCTTGGGAGTGAGCGCCAAGGTGGTGGTATGATTACAAATCAGTTGACCAAAAGGAAACAGCATGTAATGGTAAATGGGACCTACTCTGAAGAAAGAGCTGTGTTAAGCGGAGTGCCACAGGGATCAGTGTTGGGACCAGTTCTGTTCAATATCTTTGTGAGTGACAGTGCAGAAGGAATAGAAGGTAAAGTATATCTGTTTCAGATGATACTAAGATCTGCAACAGAGTGGACATGCCTGAAGGAGTAGAGAGAATGAGACGGGATTTAAGAAAGCTGGAAGAGTGGTCGAGGATTTGGCAGCTGGGATTCAATGCCAAGAAGTGCAGAGTCATGCATCTGGGATACAGTAATCCAAAAGAGCTGTATGTGATGGGGGGTGAAAGACTGATGTGCATGAACGAAGAGCGAGATCTTGGGGTGATAGTGTCTGGTGATCTGAAGATGGCGAAGCAATGTGACAAGGCGATAGCTAAAGCCAGAAGAAGGCTGGGCTGCATAGAGAGGATTAGCCAGTAAGAAAAAGGTGATGATGCCCTTGGTGAGGCCTCACTTGGGAGTATTGTGTTCAGTTCTGGAGCCCCATATCTCAAAAAGGATAGACACAGGATGGAGGTGGTCCTGAAAAGAGCGATAAAAATGGGGGGGGGGGGGGGGGGGGGGTCGGTATTTGAAGATCTATAAGAAGAGGCTGAAGGATCTGAATACGTATACTCTAGAAGAGAGGTACAGGGGAGATAGGATACAAACCTTCAGATACCTAAAAGGTTTCAATGATGTCCAGACTTTGAACCTTTTCTGTTGGAAAGAAAACAATACAACTAGGGGGTCACAAAATGAAACTCCAGAGGGGACGACTTAGAACCAAGGCAGGAAATATTTCTTCACGGAGAGTATGGTGGAGGCCTGGAATGCCCTTCCAGAGGAGGAGGAGGTAGAAAAGTCAAATAATTCAATGGAGCATAGGATAAACACACTGGATCTCTACAGGTTAGAGGATGGAAATGAGATAGGTGTGCAGGCGGGAATGGCAGTTACTACCCTTAGAAGAAGGCATAGAGACCACTATCCTTAACCAATATGCTTTGAGGCTTTTAATGCAACTGCAACATTGCTCCCTGCTAGGATGGCAGGGGGAAAAGAGGAATTGGATTCAGATGACAGAGGGCCCCAACTTCCATGGTCTGGGATACTGATATGCAGACGTAAGGGGAAAAGCACAGAACTGCTGCTATGGCCAAGTCCTAAAGGAAACTAGGAAAGCGTCCATGGAGGTAACTTGCTGATGTGGCGGTTACCACCCTTAACCAATAAGCCTTCATACTTTTGATACAACTCCAACATTGCTCTCTGCTTCAATAGCAGGGGGGAAAGGGGTATTGGCTTCAGACAGCAACCAATGAGAGCCCCGACTTTTACAGTTTGGGGACCTAAGTATTGGGGTAACCTGCACAGAGCAGCAACTACTACTCAACAGAAGGCAAGGGATTACTACTCTTAACCAATAAGCCTTGATGCAACTGCAACATCGCTCTCTGCTTCGAAGGAGGGGGGCGGGGGTGGAGGGAAATAGGAATTTGGATTCAGAGACAACCAACACAAGCCATGGCTTTTTTACAGCCTGGGGTACTGATGCACAGACATTAAGGAAAAAACACAGGACTCCTTCTAGGGCCAAAGCACGTCAAGCAGCACATGGGGGGTAACCTGCACGGCGCGGCAGATACTACTATGGGAAGCTTGCTGAGAAGACTGAATGGCCCTTTTCTGCCATCATTTCTGTTTCTATAGAAACACAGATAGTGATCAATTGTCCAATTTAGTTATGGCTCATTTTTAATCACTGAAACATTTTGAACTTTTTAATTTTTTTAAAGGGTTTTTTTGGAGTTTTTTTGTATACTAAAATATTCTTCAAATTGCCATTTATCTATTTCAATATTACTTTGGTGCTGCTTCTGTGTTCTGAAATAATCAGATTACTGTTTCACTTCTTGACGATGTGACCGCATTTCAGAAGCACCTGGGCAAACAGCTCCCATCAAGGAATTGTTAAAACTTCATTGAGGTATTTTCCATTTTGATTGGCTGCATGCTATAATCTGCTCTGTGATTGGTTTGAAGACCTCGCGTGGTTTGGGACTTTGAGACTCCTGGGGGGGGCACCAAAACAAGTATGACAATTCTGTGATTGGGGGCCTTTTACCGGTCTCCCACTCCCCCCCCCCCCCCCCACAAAGCAGGCAACCAGATGGTGTTGAAATGTGGCCACATTGCAGAGAAATGAACTGGTAACCTGAAGCATATTTCAGAATGCAGAAGCAGAACCAAAGTAATTCTGAACCAAATACATGGCAATTTGAATATTTTAAGTATAGAAAAATAATGTGCAAATTATTTCAATGACAAAAACTAAGGAGTCATGATTGTAGTAGGCAATTGATCACTATCTGCGTTTCCGGCTGTGATTTATGCCATCCTATGAGTGCTACATGTTTCTTACAGGCTAGTCAGCTTTTCACTGGATTTTCATAATTTGATATTTTTCTTAACTGTAACATTTCTTACCATAAATCTTTGTAAGTACCCACTGGGTAAAAAATGTAACTAATTTTTGTACAGTGCCTTATTACTATCAGCATTACAACAAACGGTACAAGAAAACCAGGGTAAAAAGGGGCAAGTGGAGTGAGTGAAAACCAGATTTATGTCGGAAGAAACGGGCTTTAACCTGGACCTGAACAGACTTCATGCCAGCAGGGAGAAGTCGCCGAAGTGAGAGGCTGCCTGCATGGGTAAGGGGTTTAACTAGGTGAAGCACACGACTGCCAGCGAAGAAACAAAATGTCCAACCTCCTCACCTTGCTCTGAGTGCTACCTACTAGGGCAGCAAATTTTCTCATCCCGAGAGTCCTACTGATATGGTCCTTGCTGCTCCTAAGTTTGGTACTGGTCAAAGAACTATTAAAAAAAAATAAAAAAAAATAAATAAAGGTGCGTCTTCCAATTTGAATCCTGCTCGATGAGCACATGGGCCGACCAATTACATGGGAAGGAAGAGAAACCATTTTAAAGGGAAGAGAGCCGCTAATGCAGCTACACACACCAAGCACAGCTCTCAAATTCTGAAAATCTCAGCAACACTTTTTTTTAATATACAAGAATGAAAAGTACAGCAGTTTTACAATGTAGGAAAATTTAATACATACTCTATAAAGAACATATTTACATCAGATAGCACTATGACAGTGGCATTTTTCACAAATATAAATTAATATTAATTACCGTTTTTAGTCATTAGGTTTAAAAGTTCACATAATTTTACAGAAAGATAGTTCTTTCCCCCTAACTATGAGAGAATAAAGAGTCTGTAAGTAGGCCAGCTCCTCCTCCAACCACTTTTAAGGGTCTCTATTTATATTGGGCACCTTCCCCAACATCTCCTTGCAATGGTTCCAATCTGACCTAGACAGTATTGCAGCTGCTAGTGGAAAGGGCACAACAGATTGAATGCCTCGTGCCACTGGTCAGCTCAAGATGCTATGAACTTCTTGTCCTGCTGCCAATAAAAAAAACAAAATCTGTCGCAGCCACGTCATTTCCTCCAAAGAATCATACAGAAACTGAATGGACAATTGCAGCCAACCTAGCAACATACTGTAGTAACCATAAAACCCACACAACTATCCCAAGCAGCAGCGAATCTCTCTCCACAAGGCTCCTGCAGAAGCAGTGAGATCATTTGCACTCTCTGGTCCCCCATCTCTAGTTTCATGAAACCCAACTGTTATCTATCAGCTGAGTTAAACAATTTTGAAATGGAAGGGCCATCACCCAAAAACATTTTTTTTTTTTTTTTTTAATAGGGGAAATAAGTGGCTTGAAGAGGTTTTGCACCGTATTTGCTAACCGTTGCATGCTTCCCTTTTCTCACAAAGGCTCGTGTTCAACCAAATGGCCTAGGAACTTAGAAACCCCGGGGGGAAAATCGTGTAGGAAAAGAATAATAAAATTATATTTAAGGGAGCCCACCACGAAGAGAGAGAGGGGCAGGGTTTCAGGGATTACTTCACGATTTGTAGGTTCGTACACATGCATCACAACCAGGAGGCCAGCTTTAACACATCGATTTTCAAAAACTGGCAGGCGATTTTACCCTGCCAGATCTGCAGTCGAAAATCCGCCTAAATCCAGCCGGACAAAAATTGTGTCCGGCTGGATTAAGGGCAACCGTTTGTGCAACCACAGTTGTGTGGTAAAATCTAACAGGTTAGCACTGAAAATGTATGCGGACAGCTAAATAAAAAAAAAGATCCTTCAACCAGCAACTTCAACAGGCTAAATCTGGGCGGCTTGTCATTTAAGGAGCACCGATTTAGCTGAGAAAGAGAAGCCCCCATGCCACTCTATTTGATTTATCCAGCTAACTTCTAGAAAGATCTTTTAAAAATGACTCTCATGAACAACTCTTTCTGTTCTGCAAAGCCCAGTAAATGAATGTCAAAACAGGAAAAACTGGTTTATTTGTACTGCTCGCTCTGTGCTCAGTCTGCATGAAGTCACCTTAGCTTCTTCACATTAAAGCTGACAGAAGCGCTCTGTACAGAACAGCACTCTCTCTATGCTGCGTAGTGCTTCAAAAGTGCAAACAGTAATGCTCACCGCAGTTAAAAATATGTCTTTCAACTGCATGCCCACGGTCCCTGCCAGGTCTGGGAGAGAGTCACAAACTGCGTCGCGTTCCATGGCCTCCAAATGTTTAACGTTGGGACAAAGCCATTTAGGATATCACAGCCAAGAAAGATAAGGTTTGAAAAGCGTGACGCAATTTGAGAAGCTAACAGTTTCCTCCAAGGATGCAGGGGACCAGCTTTAACAGAAAACGTCTAGGTAAAAAGAAATGATTTATAAAAAAAAAAAAAAAAAAAGGTAAGAAGTCAAGCGCTGGGACCTTAAATACCCAAATTATGGATGGTGCTGGGATTCACGGGATTATAACTGCAGACTGGACTATGGAGATCTCAGAACCTCACAATCTGTTTTCCCCCTCCTGCAGGATTTGCATGTACTATCCTGCTGCTCCAGGCCATCTCTATTTATAAAGAAGGTTTTCAGTAGATACCGGATGCCTATCAACACTGTGCAGTTCTTAAGTACTGCAGGGTTACGCATGAGGGCAGGTCAACTTTCTATTTAAAAAAAAAAAAAATGGGGTAAGGAAAGCCAGTAATACTGATTTTGTTAATCTGTTAACATACAATATTGCAAAGGAACTTTCGCTTAATCTGAGAGAATTAAGAATAAGTACTGTCGAAAGGCAACACACACAGTGTATTCTGCTTAAAGCTCATTAAACTCAACGGTAATGCTCTTTACTACAATAATTTATTTGCTTACAAGGGCAATCTTAATGAGATCCATGGTTCACTCCCCATTTTCTCCCCTCATTACATCAAAAAAGATGAATTCCAAGGACCCAGAAACACAAAATCAGTTACCCTGAGTGTTAAGCTATGGTACACGTTGGTCTGAAGTCCAGCAGAGAGGATTCCCTCCATCACCCATAAAGTCTCTACATTTTAATATTTGTCTTTTGTTTAATAAGGGACATATTTGTACGGGAATTTAATGGGAGTTTGGGGGGGGGGGGGGGGGGAGGACAGGTAGCCCCCGTTGCCCTACACACAGCCCACTCCCCCATTATACTGGGGCTCACTGCAGCTTCAGACACTTCTTACTGGTCTGGCCAGTACTTGACTTCTACTCCATATTATGGCACAATATTTTCTATGAGAAGTATATAATATATATATATACATTTTATGAATGTAGACATAAAAAATTATTTCACTTGTGAATTTTTATTTTAATTTGTAAATGCCATGATGCATACCACTCATTCGTTTATTCTTTTATGAAAGCTTTATGAAAATACATGATCTTAATCTCCCTCCCCGAATACTAGGAATCCTTCCCCCAGTAACAAGGAGCCCCTAATACTTCCTGGAGAGCAACAGACAGCATCGGTGCTCTTTTTCTGATCTGACTGCAGCGCAGGCAGAGCCAACGTTTCTTGGCTCTCTCTCTCAACTGACGGCACAGTTTCCACTCAGGAAATGTTGCCTTCTGGTTTGAAAGAGGTGCCCACACCCTCCTCGTTTCAATAGGCTCTTTGTTAATGTTTTTTTTCTCTCTGATACAGGGCCCGCTCTACCAGGAGTCCAGACTTCATTACGTCAGTTGTAACCCAAATGCCAGCTGGTTTTAATACTTGAGAATTGGCTGCCTAAGACTACAGTCTCCCAGAAAATGAACTGTCGATTAAGATCTGTGTCCAAATCTGAAAATCCCACCGATAACCCACCCCTGTGACTTGATCGCGTCATGGACACACTAGCACGTTCTTGGCCATGCTCACAGTCTCCCATTTGTCCATCTGAAAAAAAAAAACAACAAAAAACACCTCATATTTAATCGCTAGTGAACAGCATGAGGCAGGTGTTTGAAGTTGATGGGATCAGCAATCACACATGAGGGGAAAAGCAGAGCTAGACAGACATTAGATTCCTTATCAAGGGAGTGCATGGTAAAGGTTTTGCAAGGTCAGGTCCCTCCAAACTCCCATCCAGTGCGCGAGTACAAAGCAATGAGGCTGAAGACCAGAGCGTTACTGTTTTCCACTGGTTCTTACCTGACAGGGGAGGAACAAGCTCTAGGGACCCTACTCACTACCCTACTCCCTTACTCACTCCCATCTTGTACCTGCTGCAAAATGATTAGCAGACTACAGCTCCAGAGAGACACTTTCCAAAGTCAAATTCCCTTTAACTCAGCCCACAAATTACTCATTTGGTCCCGCAGATCCTGCCATTGTGTCTCAACGTGTTCTGCAACAGCGTTTATTTGCTGGGAAATATACCCAACCGGTGGTATTTAGAGATAATGGGTGGATCTGCTTCTTCAGCTTTCTACATCATCCTGTCTGAAGAGACTTCCACTGTGAACATAGCTGAAATATCAGACCGGGGATAGGTCTGCTCTATATGTTTACATCTTTAAATTTTGGGATTCTTAGAAGACGACAATGGGAGGTTTGACTGGGAAACTGGGGCTCATCTTCACAGCTGAGAAAAAAAAAAAAAATCAGTGAACTATACAAAAAAGTCCATCAAAAATGGTGAACCTGCAAGAAGCCAAGCAACAGTGTTGTGTTTTGTTTTTTATCACATCCAGTTCAACCTTTTCATTTCTGCTTCATGGAAATCATTCCTATATTAACCCCTTCAGCACAGTCCAAGGTCTTGCCAGGTCAAACAACAGGACCTTCTAAGCTAGCTGAGGGTTTACAACTCCTCCACCTCCTTGCTTTGGTTACACCAAAAGTCATCATGCGCCCATTTCTTCTCCCTTCATAGCATCCGTCACACGTGATGGCATGCCCCTTTTCTTGAAGCTGAATAAACCCCACGGTGACTCCCGGCACCATTCATCACACTCACGTTCAACTGGAACATCAGAAGAATCACACAGCGCCCTTTCCTCAATAACTGCAGTAGAACACAAAGAGGGCCGGGGTAGGTGCGACTCCTACCCTAGTTGAGAATGTAGAATGTGAAAAAGGCAAACCCTGCCAGAGTATATCAGATCTCCTCAGAAGTTTTAACCCCACAGATTTCTCAAGGTCATGTGCCTTCTTGCAGTAGATGCCCGTGATGAGAACTCTTGACTCTTCTTGCCTCCAAAAGGATGAGCCAGCAAATCCATAGCAGCATATTCCCCCTCTTAAGATGCCAGCTCCAAAAACCAGCCCCATTAGATCAGACAGAAACAAAACTCTACGTCTGGTGTCCTCTGTTCTTTCCTTATGTTTTTCGGACATTCCAGTTGTAATCAGTATTTTTCTGTTCTAATGATCGGTCTAGGGGAGACCTATGGTCTAGGGGTGACTTTGGGTCATGGGGGGACTTCTGAGATTGGGGAGAACGAGGGTCTGAGAGAGCAGGAGGAGGAGGTGGAAGTGGTGCTTTGTAGTCTCCTTGTTTGTCTGGATGGAAGGAGCGGTAATGATCAGAAGGACCTTGGCCATGATAGCCCATGGCTGGCCTGTGATCGGACATTCTTCGGAAATCTTGCTGGTGGTAGTTCTGAGACCTGAAGTCATCTGACCTTCTGCGCTTCGCATCATGATGGCGCCTACAAAAACAAGCCAAGTTTAATCAAGAAAGATAAGCAAGATATTTCTGGATAGCCAATACCCTTAGTGGGGGAAAATAAAACCAAGGAGAAAGTGGCAAAGCCAACGGATCTATAACTGATCAGTACTTTAAAAAAGGAAACATCCAAAATCTCAGGCCACTAGTGCATTAAAATAAAATATAATACATGAACACTAACATTCTGCTTACTTCAGAGAATAATGGGTCACGCAAGTAAACAAAATGTAGGTTGGGGGCCAATCAGAAGACAAAAATGCCTAGTTTATAATCAGGAAAAAAAGGTGGAAGAGAGCAAGTATAAATTCAACTCCAGTACTCAGATCTGGCTTTCAACATTTCCATAAAGAATATCATTCAGCTGTTTTTGCAAACATTTTGTCGAAGAGCCAGGTTTGCATATTTCAGTTACCCTGGAAAAAAAATAAAATCACAGCTGACTTGGGTCCCCGAGGCCCAGAGATGAAAACCACTATTTTAGAATCAACGTTGGTTGGGCTTTTCAAGTACAGGAAGTAATGTTTTATGGCTATAAAACATGTAGGGTACTTTTCTCACATCTCTCACTGGGCATAATTTAAACATTCAACTCGGGGACCCAGTTTCACCCAAGTCAGATCCTCCGCTCCCTGGATTGGCTGGGAATGCTGCCAAATCTGCATTCACAGCCTCCAGGTGATCGTTGCTCAAAGGCGACATCTAGAGGCTAGTGAATGCCATCTGCCCAAGAACTCCACTTTGCAATATAGCCACTCTAGGAGGCTGATGTACCAAAGCAAGAAAAAGTTTGCAAAGTCCACCGCTACAGCACTTACTATTTTGCCTTTAACCACGTAAAGCAGACTTTACCAAATTTTTCAGGCTTCGCACACAGCAATTTTACACCTTGTTTTACATTCATGAAAATTAAAGATAAATTATGCAAAGCAGCTTTAACTATGAGTGCATAGCAAAAGTGCATGCAAAATCTGCTTTGCAAAGTCCATTTTGCAAAACATTTAATTTCACTTTATTGAGAGGTAAAGCTTTTGCAAAATTTCTTATAGAAAACCTACACATACTATTTTTCTACTGGGATTAACTGGTATTTATTTTCATATTTATAGACTGCTTTATCCAGTAGTGTACACTATTTCAAAAACAGTGCACATCATTTCTTTTGGGTTAGTTCATCGGCATCCTTGTATACCAAGGGGGATAAAAAAGGAAATTGGTTCTTACCTACTAATTTTCGTTCCTGTAGTACCACAGATCAGTCCAGACTCCAGGGTTTTGCCTCCCTGCCAACAGATACTGTCACTGCTACTTAACCTCAACAAATTAAAAAAAAAAATGTCCAAACTTTCCAAAACCTACAAAATTTGAAAAATATTCTCTGCTATAAAAAAAAAAAAAAACCGAGCAGGTGACTCTCCCCCTCAATAGAATGGGCGGGTTCTGAACTGATCTGTGGTACTACAGGAATGAAAATTAGCAGGTAAGAACCAGTTTTCCTTTCCCTGTACTGATCTGGGTATGTCCAGACTCCTGAGATGTACAAAAGCTCCCTACTCAGGGTGGGACCTGGAGAGTCCTGCTCACAGAAAACTTTCACCAAAAGATGGGGAACCTGTACCTCCCACATCCAGATGATAATGTCTTGCAAAAATATGTAGCGTCTTCCAAGTCGCCACTCTGCAGATCTCCTGTGGAGGATCAAGCTGAGCCTTCACCCACGAGGCTGCCCGAGTACGTAAAATAAGCACGCAATCCCTCCGAAACCGGACGACCACGAATAATGTAAGTGGAACCAATAGCCTCCTTAATCCAACGAGCAATAGTAGCCTTAGAAGCCTGAAAGCCTCTCTTCGGATCGCTACATAGAACAAAAAGATGATCTGACCTCCTGAAGTCATTCATTACCTTGAGATACCTCAATAAAGTTCTTCTTACATCTAAAAATGTGAACTCCCTCGCATGAGAAATGGACGCGTCCACCATGGGAAAGGCTGGGAGCTCCACTGTCTGATTCACATGAAATGCCAAAACCACTTTTGGCAAAAAAGAAGGTACTGTCCTCAACGAGATCCCTGAATTCAAAATCTGAAGGAATGGGTCACGACATAACAATGCCTGCAACTCAGAAATCCTCCTAGCCAAACATATGGCCACCAGAAGAACAACCTTAAGACTCAAGTTCTTCAGCATCGCTCTCCAGAATGGTTCAAAAGGAGCCTCACATAACCTGAGGACAACATTAAGATTCCAGGATGGACAAATCCGTCAAAGTGGAGGACGCAAATTCTTTGACCCCCCTAAGGAACCGAATAAAGTCCGGATGTGCAGAAATAAAGGACCCATCTATCATGCCATGAAGACAACCTAGAGCTGCCACTTGAACTTTAAGTGAGCTGAGAGACAAGCCTTTAGCGAAACCTTCTTGATGACCTGAGAGAGCGAACACCTTTAGTGGAGCACCAGGTCTCAAAAATCTTCCTTACCTGTACGTAGGAAATATTAGAAGACTTTCTCCTGGCTTGCAACAACGTAGCAATGAACACCTCTGGCTAACCCCTACATCTCAAACGCCATCTCTCAAAAGCCATGCCAATAGACAAAAGTGAGCAGCCTGGTCAGAAAATATGGGTCCCTGACACAGAAGACCCTCTAGATGACCAAAGCAAATCAATCCGTCCACAGCTAAGTTGACCAGATCCATGAACCTCGGACGCCATGGTCATTCCAGTACCACCAAGATTACTTCTCCCTGATGCTTTTCTATGCGACACCATGCCCATGAGTGGCCAGGGAGGAAAGAAAGTAGAATCCCCCACAGCCAAGGCAGCACCAGAGCATCAATCCCTCAGTCTCATGCTCTCAGACTGAAAAATCAAAACGTCTTGACATTCAGGCGAGTTGCCATTAGGTCCATATGGGGGGGGAGCTCCACTGCTTGCAAATGAGCTGATTCGCGGACTCAGACAATTCCCACTCACCTGGATCTAACACCGTCCGACTCAAGTAATCTGCTTGAACATTTTCAACCCCGGCTATGTGGGATGTCGCTATTTGCTCCAATGTGCTGCTCTGCCCAAATAATTAACTATTGTGCCTCCCGGGCTACTGCTAGACTCTTAGTTCTGCCCTAACGATTGATAATAAGCCACCGTCGTTGCATTGTCCAAGAGAACCCTCACTGACTGACCTCTCGCTAATGGTAGAAATTCCTGCAAGGCTAAGCGGACCACTCTGGTCTCTAGCGGACCAGCCACCCTGCTCCCCAACCAGAGAGACTTGCATTGGTAGTAACTACCACCCAATCCGGAACTTCAAGGTCCACACCCTGGACAAGATTGGAAGTTAGAAGCCACCAGGAAAGGCTTTCCTGTGTGATGTCCTCGAGAGATAACGGAAGCTGAAACTCCTCCGAGATCGGGTTCCACCAAGCCAAAAGCACTCTTTGCAAAAGTCTCTTGTCAGCAAAAGCCCACGGCACTAATTCCAGTGTCGACGCCATAGAACCCAGAACTTGCAAATAATCCCATACTTTGGGCACCTGTAACTGCAACAACCACCAAATCTACCCCTGCAGAACGCGCTCCTCTGAGAGATTCACCTTGGCGACTAGTGTGTCGAACCGAGCTCCCAGATACTCCAGGGACTGTGTCAGTAACAAGCGACTCTTCACTACATTCGCTACCCAACCTAGCGACTGGAGCACATCGAGAACCCTTTGAACCAACTGGTGACAAAATCTCCAACTTCGCCCTGATAAGCCAGTCGTCCAGATACGGATGCACCAAAATCCCTTCCTTCCGGAGCGCTGCTGCTAGCGCCACCATCACCTTGGTGAAGATGTGTGGCACTGTGGCCAATCTGAAAGGAAGAGCCTGAAACTGAAAATGTTGCACCAGAATCATGAATCGCAGGAAATGCTGTGAGGCTTGATGAATGGGGATGTGCAGATAGGCCTCTGTTAGATCCAGAGATGCCAGAAACTTTCCTTTGCGAACTGCTGCAATCACTTGACCTTAGGGTTTCCAAACTGAAACGTAGAACCTTGTGTGCTGCATTTACTTTCTTCAAATCTAAAATTTGGCAGAAAGTCCCCTTTTTCTTTGAAATCACAAAGTAAATGGAATATCTTTCCCTACGAAGCTCTGCGCAGGGAACCAGAATCACCGCCCCAGCAAACCAGACGGTCTAGCGTCTCTCGCACTGCTACTTGTTTGTCCAAGAAGCGCATGGGGAAATTTGAAACAAATCATGGATGGGACGAGCAAATTCTAAAACATAACCGTCCTTTACCACGCTGAGAACCCACTGGTCCTGAGTAATACTGGTCCACTCCTCGTAAAACCTTGTCAGGTGACCTCCTATAATAGGAATGATGGAGTGGACCAGCCTCGCCTCATTGCGAGGACTTAACACCAGAAGCACTCCCCCCAGCAGCACCTCGGAATGGCCTTTGAGTACCCCGAAAGGATTGATCCCCAGACTGCCCTTGAAGAGAAAACTGCCTTTGGGGCCCAGATGCAGGCCTTGATGGCCAAGACCTCCTATCTAGCCGAAAACGGGAACGCACCTGAAAAAACCTCTTGCCCTTGGGTTTATCCTCCAGCAACCTAAGGACTTTATTATCCCCAAGAGACTGCATCAACTGCTCGAGGTCCTCCCAAAATAAGAGTCAACCCTTGAAAGGCAGTGAGCCTTACTGCACCTTGGAGGAGACATTTGCCGCCCAGTTTCGCAGCCAGAGCAACCTTCCGGCGGAAACCGCAGATGCCATAATGCAAGACAAGGTACGAACCAAATCATACAGAGCATCCGCTCTGTAAGCAACTACTGCCTCAACTCTCTCAGCCCTGTGTGCCTTCTCACCAGAGGTCGGCAGGTTCTCTTGCATCTGCTGCACCCAAAGGAGAAATGCACGATACACAAAACTAGTACAAATAGCAGCATGCAACCCCAGGGCTTAGACCTCAAAAATCTTCTTGAGGTGTACTTCCAACTTTCAATCCTGAACGTCCTTCAATGCTGCTGACTCTACCACAGGGATGGTCGTCCTCTTAGTAACTGCCGAAACCACAGCATCAACTTTAGGAAGAGCAAAAAGCTCCAATGCCTGTTCTGGCAATGGATAAAGTCTCACCCTGGCCCTTCCCACCTTTAACTTGGAATCGGGAGCTCCCCATTCCTCTTCCACCAACTTCTGCACCAACTTGCGATACGGGAAGGCCATGGGGTGACCCCGCATCCCATCTAGGACCCAATCTGCTCCATCTAAATCAGAGTCCTCCTGTGGGATCTTAATCCCAAGAACCTGAAAAGCCAGAGGCAGCAAGGCATCAAGCTTTTCATTTCTAAAAAGGTGTACCACTTTTGGGTCATCCCCTTTGGGGACTGGGACTACCAGATCATCCCCTTGACCTGCACCTCTGGCCATCGGAACTACCAGATCCGCCGGAATACTCTGGTCCTGAGCTTCCTCTGCCCCCGCAGGAGCCTTGACAAACTCAATGGACTCATCCCGCCCAGGCCAGAACCCAAGGAGGGACCCAATAATCTCTAAACTGGAGCAACCCATTTTCTCACAGAACAAGTCTGTTTTAGGTCAATCATACACCTCTCCATAGGCTGGGCTGCGAGGAGCCGCGAATCCCTGGCTGCATAAGCTGCCTGCTGCTTGGCCAGATAAGCCTCATACAGCAGCACAAAGTCTGCAGAAAAAGGCCTAACAGCTCCAGTCCCCGCAGGGAAAGAACCAGAAACTGGCAGCATGGGGCTCCCTTCCTCCACAAAGTCCCCCTGATTATGGCTGGAGATGGAATGGTACACT
The DNA here is from genome assembly GCF_901001135.1 of Rhinatrema bivittatum. Lineage (NCBI taxonomy): Eukaryota > Metazoa > Chordata > Amphibia > Gymnophiona > Rhinatrematidae > Rhinatrema > Rhinatrema bivittatum. The sequence goes on along the minus strand of NC_042627.1, from coordinate 72,782,762 downwards.
ACACCGAGGGCACTATTCAACTATCAGTTCTCTTAACCAAATAGTTACATCACAAATAAGAGAACTCAAAAATTTTCTCAATTATCACTGTTCAATTTCCCATGTTTATTCACAAAACATACACTTCTTAAAAGATCCTATCTAGACAATAATTACTCTCTAGCACACTCATCCTTCCATACATCTATCTTACACACACATAAAAACGACGTATATAATGTAAATTCCAAATAACAGTGTAACATGAATTTAACAATATTATATAAATTGGATATGATATAATTATAATATTATATTTTTATAAAATATCTGCTTTCATAGGCTTATGTCACCACAACTGGGCTTATTCTTTGCGTTTTCTCAATCACAGCGGCATCGTCCATGGGATGGAATGGGTCAGAGACAAACATGGAAGAGCATCCTCCCCCCCCCCAAGTGGGAATGGCCGAATGAGAATCCAAGATGGCCACCGTTCCCACACTGATAGGGAATCAGCACCCCAGAGCGACAGCAGAGCAGTGGAGGACCCCCCAACGTGGCTTCGCAGCTGGCAGACGAGTCCTCCCTGCCTTCTGAACACCCAGCACAAAGTCAGAGCCCACTAAGCTGCGACCACGTGGAGCCGCCGCCCATCGCAAAATGGAAACTGCCTGAGCAACCAGTGATAAAAACGCAAAGCAAAAAGAAAAGAAAGAGAACAAAAAGAAAACAAACCTACTTCAACCGCTCAATACTGAGGAGGAAGCCGTCCACATAGCAGAACTATGAAACTGCCTTCAGTTCCTTTTTTTTTTTTTTTAATTTTACTGAAAATTCATTGAGACATAACGCTTATATTAAAAAAAAAAAAAAAATAGGGCTGCCTCAGACCAAAGCCTACCTGGAGCCTGCAGCCACCTAAGCGGCCTCATGAATGGGAGGGATCTGAGATTTACACCCCATGGGTGCATGGGCCAAGCACACACAAGGATCAGCAACCCCTGGCTCACCTGCCTCAACCGGACAGGGAAGAATCCACTAGGACTCAATAATCCCCGGGAGGAAGGCTCAAAAAGAAAAGAAATTGTCTCAGTTGCAGAACTGCAGGTTTTGCATCCATGCACCATCTGCTGGAGAGAGTGAAATGCTCAGAAACTGCAGACAGCACGAGTGGTTAAGTAGCAGAGTCAGTAAATTAGCAGTAAAGTAGCAGTCAATGTCGCCATCTGCTGGAAGGGAGGCAAAACCCAGAAGTCTGGACGGATATGTACAGGGAATAATCCCTTAGTATGTGCAAATGAAGGTTTACATCACCACAATCCCATAGAGGCTGGTTCTGTCTGAGCTAGAGGTCCCTACAAGCTGGTAAAATAAATAAATAAATAAATTCAGCCCACAAAATAGGACACATCCCAAACCAAGTAGGTACCTTAGGCTGAGCACTCACTAATCTCAGAGACTTGTAACAGTCTATTTAAGCACTTCTATGCCCTGCCTTCACTACAATCTTTCTTGTGGCTAAATCTGAGATTTCGTCCCCTTAACTTGAGCTGATTTTTTTTTTTTTTTTAAATTTACAGCCCCAAACATATATATTTCCTGCTTATCCCTTGCTATAACACGCAATGTTTTCCAGCCCTCTCCTGGAAGCACATCTTATCCAATCAGGTTTGCAAGATTGCCACAATGAATATGCATGAGATTTGCATACACTGGCTCTTCCGATGTATGCAAACTAACCATGCATATTCATTAAGATATCCTGAAAACCTGACTGGCTAGGTGTGCTTTCAGGAGGAGCGTGGGACACAGATGTAAGTAGCACTACAAACCCAAGATTCCTAGGAGATAGCTCAAAAGAGGAAGCAGTCTGCTATCATTATTCAGGTTTTCTAAGATCAGGTTTCTCAGTATATTTTTAGAGTTCGTTTTAGCTCTGTACCTGTCATAGTAATCTCTGTGTCCCCGGTGGTCTCTCTCGCTATTGTACTGCTCATATGGTCTCTTGCGAGAAAGATTGTTTGGTCGATAATTGGCAGAATTGCGGCGGGGATCCCCATGAGGCCTGTTTTCTATGTAGTGGTGATCCTTGTACCGGTGCTGTTCATACGGGTGATGCCGTTCTCCTCCCCAGTGCTGGTTACTGTTACCACCATAATTAAACTTTCGATCTCTTTGCCATTCTCCTCGGTCTGCAAGAACACACAGCGTCAGGCCCACAGAACGCATCCTGGCTAAGAGGGGCCAGCACTAGGACCCTCAGTCGAGTACTTGCAGAGAGACATGGTAACATATAACATTTAAGTACAGCATGAACTACTGAAATGCTTCCAGGTAGCAGCTCCAAGATTTAAGTGGTCAGTAGTGTACAAGTACCTCCTATCATTCGGCTTGTAAATGGGGCAAGCTATCCACATAGCAAATATTTAGGGCACACTATAGCATAGACCAACAAAATATAACACTTCAATGCTGGTGCACAAGGCAATTTAGCAAAAGTGTTGTTGAAATATTAGGCATACTGCTGTATTAATTTCTGGGAGAGCAAAAAATAAATTGGTTTAACTCCATATCTATTACAATAACCACCAACTTATGAGAGTTTTTCTGATTGGTGGTTTATATTTCAAGTCTAGGTAAATGGATGTGATTGGTCTGGATGAGTGTTATGTCTTTCAATAACAAAATGGCTGGAGTAAGTGTCTTAAGTTGAGTTTGTTGATGTCGTTTACTGCCGTTACGATGCGTTTTGTTACACTAAGGGGGTCATTTATCAAAGTGCTATATGGTGTTTTCGCATGCGTTAAGCACCTTTAACGCATGTGAAAGCACTATAACGCATGGTGCGATACAAATCAGAAAAAGGGGAGGAGTTTGGGGCATGATTTGTGGCCAAGTGGGCTGACTTCACAATTTTGCGAAGCCATATCGCACGGCTTTAACTACACCTTTTTCATTTGCGTTAAGCTGCGCAATATGGCTTTATTGTGCTTTGCAATGTTTTCGCAAATAGCGTTTTTAGTATTTAAGCTGCTGGAGAGCCAGCCTAGCTATCAGGGCGAGAGAGAGCGAGAGAGAGAAAGCGAGAGAGACCATACTGCCCTCATATTAGGTAGGTATTATCAAGGTAGAATGAGAGAACATTGCACAAATCTCAACTTTGGATGAGTTTCCTCACTCCGAAGTTCATCAAATCTTCACAAGAGAGCACTGTTCTCTTCATATGTCTCACTCTGAAAGTCAAAGTGGCCCCTAACCCCTACTTAAACCTCACCTCGAGTAACTAGGTGGGCCTCATATAGAGGTATAAATACCTACTTAGTATGAGGGCATTATGGCTAGGCTCTCTCTCTCCCACCCCCCCAGTGGTTGTAGGTAGGAATTACAATTCTGGCACTTACCGCAAAGTGCGATAAAGTTATCGCAATTTGCGGTAATACCTATGCAAAGCGCTAAGAGAGGCTGTTTATTGCAAAGTGCGCTATTACCATAAAACACGCCCCTTTTCCTATCGCATGCAATATTTAGTGCATTTTGATAAATCCAGGCCTAAGTTTGGGTGATAGATTTTGAGGATGATTTATGTGGTTAGTTTGTTTTAGTGAGGTCACTATCGGGGCTCTGCAGTGCCCTTGAGGAAGCTATTATTGACTATGTTGAGCAATCAACAAATTTTTCGAGTTGAGCAGTTGATTAATCCATCGTGATGACTGTAGTTCTCTGTATGGGCCAATGAAGATTTACAAAGATTCTGAGCTAGAGTCTGGGCAGTATCTCCATTTGTACGTCCACTGCAATTAATTCAGAATGGACATGGATTACTGTGACTTATTCATTAACCAAGTTATTTCCTCTTCTGGGGTGTATTGCCATAGGCTTCATTTGTTTGACTGTGTTACATATTCATTGTTTTGGATTTGATTATTTTCAGTCCTACTTAATCATTTACATTGTTATAAATGATTGGTATGTTAACATATTTTGGCGTTCTGTAGTGATTAGTATTTTTTGGTGTAAAATATTGCAAGGTAGGAATTGATTATATATGTGTGTGTTTTTTGTTGGGTGTCTTGTCACATTTTTAGATGGTGCTTGTTGGTGTCTATATGCAAGGCAGGTGCAAGACTATTTGACATCCTAGGGAAACCTTCGCTCATGCACCTCTCCAGCACAGTGCTCCCTTCTTTGGCAGTATTGGCTTTTACCCTCTGGGCCTCATGCTGGTGAGATTTTGCCACCCCCAAGATGTTGATGCTCTAGGCAACTGCCTAGTTTGCCTAATGGAAGCACCAGCCCTTTTATGTGTTTTAATTTCGTCTTATTGAATGTTAAGAATCTTTTATACAAATATTTTTGTAATTTTTATTATGTTTGAGAGCATTAATTAAAGATATTGTTTTAATAAATTTTATTGCATCTATATAAGCTGTTGGTTAATTTCTGGAAGACAAAATCTGTTCATTTCACAGTGTGAGCACACAGAGATATTTCAACCTGACTGTATTCAAGTTTCTCAATGTGAGGGAGAACATGTAGTTCATATGAGATTACAGATTCATCATTTGGGTGCTATTTTAGACCGCGTGGGCATATAACAATGTGAAAATTTCTAGAATATCCAAGGAATGCACTTGGTACTCTGCAGTATTTAGAGTAGAGATATCCTCAAATAATTAAAAATGTTAGGGCACATGAGAGTTATTTATTTTTTTAAATAACTGCCTGCCTCCTCCCTGTAAATTACTCTGAATTCCTGGGAATTCAGACACACTGAACTGGATTGGTCTGGATTAGCTACCTCATACGTGATATCAGCAAGCATGAACCAATGAGAAAATTCTCTTACAATCTGTGACACTTTCAAACATGCCCACTGCCAGGTCAACGGAACTAAAAAAGAACTGTTAAACTGGAGGTCAGAAGGGTAAACTAAGAAACAAACTAATACAATGTGCATGTTACCACTTGCCACATGGCCTTTGGAAAAACTATGCCATGTGACCACTCTCAAAGTAAAAAAAAAACAAAAACTGGTAGCATGCTTGATGTATATTTTGGAGATGTACAGTGAAGGGAAAATTGGTTCTTACCTGCTACTTTTCGTTCCTATAATACCATAGATCAGTCCAGACAAGTGGGTTTATGCATCCCTACCAGCAGATGGAGGCAGAGAAGAAAAACTTTCAGGCACTGCTACATAAACAAGAGTGCCACCTGCAGTCCCTCAATATTGACCTGTACCCAATGCAAGATTACCAAACCTTCCCCCATATCAGCGCGAACCGAAAAACACCAGGACTGGATAAACTTGAACTGGAGACCAACATGACTCCAGTACCCAGTCAACCCCTTGGTCCAACAAAAAAAAAAACAAAACAAAAAACCCCACAGGAAAAAGCTCTTTGAAATACAGAGAAAAATACCAGGAAAATCAGTCTTTCGGTAGCAATACCTGGGCGAGTCTCTGGACTGATCTGTATTACAGGATTGAAAATTAGAAGGTAAGAACCAAATTTTCCTTTCCTGAACAAACCCAGATCAGTCCAGACAAGTGGGATGTACCAAAGCTACCCTATATACCAGGCGGGCACTCAAAAAAAACCCGCTCTCAACACACTTTCACCAAAAGTAGTATCCTCTTGCGACTGAACAACCAATTGATGGTGCTTGGTGAAAGTATGAAGTGAGGACCACACTGCGGCCCTACAGATCTCCTGGGGAGACACCAGCTAGCACTCCGCCCAAGAGGCTGCCTGCGCTCTAGTTGGATGAGCTTTCAGATCCTTTGGAATGGCCTGACCCTTACAATACGGTGGGGGTGGAAGGGAAATAGAACCAAAAGGTTACTAAGAGCCAAGAGTAACAGGTAAGTATGATAAAATAAAATTTAAAAAAAAAGTGCAAAAGCTTGCTGGGCAGACTGGATGGGCCGTTTGGTCTTCTTCTGCTGTCATTTCTATGTTTCTATGTAATATAGACCGAGCAAATAGCCTCTTTCAACCAACGAGCCAAAGTAGCTTTGGAAGCTTTCTTTCCTTTCTTCGCTCCACTGAATACCACAAACAGATGGTCCGATCGCAGAAAGGGATTAGTGACCTTCAAATAATGTAAGAGTGCAGCGCACATCCAAAATATGGAGATCTCTACTCTCTGCCGAATCTCTAGACAAGTCTGGAAAACCCGGCAATTCAACTGTTTGATTCACATGAAAGATAGAAACCACTTTTGGCAAAAAAGAAGGCACCGTACGCAAGAACATTCTGTCTGTGATACGCAAAAAAGGATCGCGACAAGATAGAGCTTGAAGCTTGGAAATCCATCTGGCTGAACAAATCGCAAACAAAAAAAAAAATGCCTTTAACCTAAGGTCCTTCAAAGAAGCCCATGCAAGAGGCTCCAAAGATTCCAATCTGGGCACATCTTCCACATCTGAGGGCATATATGCTTCACCTCCTTCAGGAATCGAATGACATCAGGATGGGAGGCAAACACCTACCCCACACCTTGCCTCTAAGGCAACCCAAGGCAGAAACCTGGACATGGAGTGAACTATAGGCCAAAACCTTGGACAAGCCCTGCTGAAGGAAGGACAAAATATGCGGAACCGTCGTTGACAGAGGATCCAGGCATTGTTGTAGACACCAGGTTTCAAAAGCCTTCCAAACCCTGATGAATGCCATGGAAGTAGCAGGTCGCCTCGCCTGCAAAAGGATAGTAGTTACTGGTTCTGAATATCCTTTTATGCTCAAGCGCCGCCTCTCAAAAGCCAAGCCACGAGACAAAAGTGTTCCTCCCAATCCGAAAATATGGGTTCCTGCCGCAATAATCCCAGCAGATGAGCCAGCCTGAGAGGTCCATCCACTGCCAGATACACCAGATCTGCGAACCATGGACACTTCAGCCATTCCGGTGCCACCAACACTACTGACCCTGGATGCACTTCTATGCGCCACAACACTTGACCTATGAGAAACCACATAGGAAACACATACAGAAGGATCCCCCTTGGCCACAGGCGCATTAGGGTGTCCAGGCCTACCGTACCGGCTTCCCTTCTGTGACTGAAGAATCTTGTCTTTGCATTGGCTCGCGTTGCTTGTTTTTGAGGCTTCTGGATCCAGCACAAACAAGCTCGCTGCATCATGCTGGCACACACTGCGGCTCACAAACTCAAGGTTGACACCTCAAACATGCGCTTCAACTGGATCTCCAGTTTGTGATCCTGAATATCCTTCAGGGTAGTGGAACCCACCACCAGAGTCGTAGTCTTCTTAGTGACGGCCGAGACCACTGCATCAACCTTAGGGGTCTTAAGACAGTCCAAGTGCTCCTCTAGCAAGGGATAAAGTTTAGCCATTGCCCTACCGACATTTAAGCCTGTCCCATTTCTGACTAATGAGCTTCTGAATCTTTGTAGGAATGGGAAAAGCACTAGGAGGGCCCCGCAGTCCATCCAGAACTGGTTGACACCCTCATTATCCAACTCTCCTGAGTCAGCTTCACCCCCAACTCTTCCAACACCTGAGGAATGAGAGGGCGAAGCTCCTCCTTCTTAAACAAATGGTCTACCCAAGAGTCATCCCCCTTGGTTGTGGGTCCCTACAGGAGGTCCGGATCATCTTTGTCCACATCTGTATTTGGTGCCTGGCCCAATCCGGGTCTGCATCTGGATCCGCACCTTGGGGTGACGCAGGATCATCCTGCATCTCGTCGGAGTCATCTAGGTAGGTCCCTGGGGTCTCCCTCCACCCCCAGGTGTCTGAGTCCTCGCTCCGAACTGCCCACCGAATCCAGTCTCGGTCTCTGGGACGGGCCCGACCTTCATTCTCTGAATCTCCTCTGGCCTGAGCTTTCCCTAGCCAGAAAACCTTCATTCATTAGCAAAACGAATTTGGGGGAAAAACTCTGTGGCCTCCAATCTCTTGAGTAAAGAGACCGGACTCCGCATCCGCTCCCCTCTTCCTGTTCCTGCACTGCAGGAGAGAGGGGGAGGGGAGTGACAGGCATCCCCGTCTGGCCAAGGCCCCCTGACTGTGATCCCCTACAGGAGAAGAAACAAAGGAGTCCCCCTCCCTTGGAACCAGGTGCAACACTCACAGATCGAGAGGCCTTCCTGGCCTTAGAAGGCTTACCAGAAGGCCCTCCCCTCCCTTAGCACAACCTGTGCAGAGGAATTGATCATTCAATCAGGCTTTACAAGGTTCCATGCGCGGTTTATCTACCATGTGGTCGACCTTAGTGCACTGCCATGAGTAAGGCCGCACCACATGGCCTCTACCGAAATGCATGAAAATTCGCACCCTCACCGCCCGATGGTGCACAGGAAAAAACGGCAGTGGCCTAAGAACCGCGCAAGCAGCAGAGCACAGCCGGCATGGATGGCGCGCGGGAGGAACAATGACAGCGACCTAAGAGCTGCATGGCGCCCACCAAATCTTCCCCCGCCAGGGGAAAAAGGCAAAACTCACATGCAGTCCTGGGCCCTCCCCTCCTGTCAAGCCCAGCTTTTTCCACTCCCGCTGGTCGACCACCCTGCCACTGCCTCACAAGCCAATGATCCTGGCTCCACTTGACGCTCTCTGTTCTACTATTTTATTTATTTGGGGGTTTTTTTTTACAAGCTTAAATGTAAAAACAAAACGAGGGATACTTCTCTGCATGGAGCCAGCGGCGGAGAGACGACGACTTCAGGTCACCCAGAGTGAGCCAGTACCCTGGCTATCAAGGTCCCCGGAGGTATCTGGCCACTCCAGGCAGGGGTATCCAACCCCCCAGTCGCCCGGCTCAATCTGAGGGATGGCCCACAAAGGAAGCTAGTACCTCGGGGAGCGGAATCCAACTTTAAAAACCCCCACGTCTCCACTTTCAGTCATGACTGCAGATATGCACCTCTACCATCTGCTGGAGACAGAGAAATACTGAGGGACTGCAGGTGGCACACTCGTTTTTCTTCTCTGCCTCCATCTGCTGGTAGGGATTCATAAACCCACTTGTCTGCCTACTTGTCTGGACTGATCTGGGTATGTTCAGGAAATAGTTTTAATTTTAAATATTTATAAACTCTATTGCAAAGGACATTTAAAAAATGATGGCTTTTTTCTTTGGGCGTAACCACCTTAAGGTAAATAATAGACTTTACAGCTAGCAGACTCAAAAAGCTGAGAAGTCAAAATGCTTTCTGAGATGTATAGTGCTAAGTAGCCCATAGCTTTGATCCTTATGCCATGCAACTCATTTAAAGTGTTATTTTTCTCCTTGCAAGGATGACTATATTTTAGCCTTCCAGATTCTGAGTCAGTGGCATTGCAACACTACTCTTAAGCAAGGTTTCCTTACTCTGCACAAGGGACCACTGACACCTGTCTAACCATTGGGCCTGCTCCAGCTGTCCTGCCCGATTCTGAAGCCCCCCTGCTGTTCGAACTGCAAATGAGTTGGAGTAGGCCCAGGGGTTAGATGGGTGTTGGCTGTCCCCTGCAGAGCTCACTGCAGGATAACGAAGCCTGTACAATCCCGTGCAAGAAATAAATAAAACATCATGGACAGATAAACTAGTCCCGCTACATTCACATGTACTGTTTTCTCCCTAAAACGCATTTTTTTTTCTATTAAATAAAAAGGTTAGAGTAGCCTAGGCTTCACTGTATTCCTGAATCCTTTACTTCGAACACTCTATGTAGAAATGGGATTCTTGGCATGGACCAATCATGGCTCAATATCTAAATGCAGATACCAAAATGAACTCCCACATGGGAAGTCCTACAAAACCAGGGTCAGCAGTGCAAGCGGTGGACTCACCTGCGTTGCTAAAGTGCCTTTTGTTGGGATAGCTGTAGAGGTCTCGTGGGTGCCCGTGCATCTGCTGGGGGTGAGGAGGTGGTGGCAGGTGAGGCTTCTGAGGGATGTTAGGAACATGAGGCTGAGACATCACCGAATCGTGGCTGGAACTTGAAGGCTCTGGTCGGAACACCTTCTTACCCCCAGGGGCATCCTCTCTCTTCTTCTGCCCCTGCTGATGATTGCAAAAGGGCAGCTTACAGTGGGAGGAAATGGAAATACACAACTGGAGCCCTTCCCTGGAAAGGGAGAAACTGAACTATGGCGAGGCCGGTTCAGTCTCAAACCCGGGTCTTTCCAGTGATATATTAGATCTGGGCCTTTATTCAGAAAAGATTTTTCCCCACTCTGTGCCTAAGCGAAAAAACGATTAAGTAAGGTCTTTTGTGTATTTGCAATTTAAGCCATCGTTTAATGTATTTAACTCTTAAAGGGTGATGTGCTGTGGTGCTACAGAAAGGGAAGGTTTATGCTATTGCAATGGGCTACGAGAATCGGATAGGTGAGGTTTCGCAGTAGGGAGGATCATTCCTCTGTAGTGGTATCTTAAGTGTCGCTCGCTTGGCACTTTTATTTATGGTGACGCTGTCCTAAAAAGACTTCAGGCTGCAGAGCCCGTTCCACTGCAGCACTAAAACTAACCTTTAACATTTTACTGCCTATATTGTAAGCTGGGTAAGTTCTGCAGTGCCAGCGATTCCCGGCAGAGATGGGAACGCCACGGAGGGAGTTTGACTGTAGGCACACAGCTCTGAAAGGGGCTCCCCTCTTGGTGTATGTGGGGCACAGTGTCACAAACAGAAGCCATGGAAGCTCTCTGGGGCGTATGGAAATGTGAACTAAGAAAACATGAGAAGTTGATTTTTTACCTCTTCTTCCTGAGACCGTTTTTTATGGGCCATCTTATAGAGTTTGTGTAATTTTCGGGCATCAGATTCTGTGAACTTGGACACAAATATCCAAAGGTTCCTGAAAAACAAATCCCATTTGGATCATCAATTTCCTGCAAAGCGTCATTCCATGTTACTTTTCTTCATGGAAGAACAGGCATTAGAGTTTTCACTGATCCAGATTTGGTGGGACAACCAAGGATTCACCAATCTGCTGTGCAGGGGGTTGTAAAATATTCCGTAATTACAAAACGCATGTGCCCGCTTGATTTGCAACACAATCAATGGGGTGTCTATAATCTGGGTAGGGCTTTAAGCAGGGTCGACCGTAGGAGGGAGCCGGGCCCAAGGCAGAACAGCCAGAGCATGGCCCTCAGAGTGAAAAGCAATAGGGGTGTCCCTCAGATTAAAGAGTGGGTGGGTTTCTGTAATGCAGGCCCTGCTGCCACTGGGTACAGGAAGATGTCCAGCAGCGCGGACAAGAAATTATTAAAAAAAAAATAAAATGGGGCGGGGACATGAGGCCCATGGCAAGTCATCCTGATTCTTCTCCCCTCCCCACGAACCCCCCCCCAAGGAACGTGACTGCAAAAATCAGGGCCCAGTCTGCGAGGAAGGACTAGCCACGTCATCTCGGGAACAAGCTGACGAGCTCACAAGGGAACTCATTCGGCTACACCCCGGTCAGCCAACTTGAGGGTTGTGGCCAGCGTGGCAGCATATTGGCCCAGAGTGGAGAAGTAGCCCGGTGGCGGTAGCAGCGGCTCATGAAACAGTCCCAACTGCCGCTCCTTGTGGCCACTTTACCCCCTCGGGTACAAACTCAGACTGAAGCCCTCTGGGGATAGGGAATTACCTACAGTACCTGAACCTAATCCACTCCGAGGAGCTGGAAAGCAGAACGTAAATAAATAAAATAAAAATGTGTGAGCAAGACCATGTTATGTATGCGTGCTGAGTAAGAAAAGCACCGAGAGCCCCCAGTGACGGCGGGAGGTAAATCGCCCTACCTTGATGGGCCTTACACTCTCTCTCTCTAACATTCTTACCATTTTAATGATCCAATTTTTGGATCTCAGAAGCACACAGAGTACATGTAAATTACAGCAATCGTGCCAAGAAGTGATGTTATAAAGTTTACAGAGAGCCCTTTCCTCCCAGCTCATTCCTGGCTCTTTTGTGGAAATGCAGGCAGCGAGAGTGGGGTAGGGAACTTGGCATGAAACGAAGACACGGGTACCTTCTCCACAGTTTCACAAGCTCCTGGTCACCGTAGGTTTTAAGGCACTCGGATATGCGGTCCCCGATTTTCAGTAAGCAGGTGCGGGTGTGCTCCAGTTGCTCCTGCACGGTCAGTCCCTTGTCTGGCTTATCCAGCTGTCTCAGTGCCTTCTTCACTGGCCTCATTCTCTCTTTGCACTGCAGAAGAATTCAAATCATTTTCTTGGGAGGTTTATAATGATAAAGAGGTTGACGTTAATCTAATATGGAAATCGGAAATATATTCTTTAAATCCCGCCTGAACTAGAACATATTCCTGAAACTAAAATTAAAACTCTGAAATCTCTTCCTATGCTTAAATTCCAAGAATCAATGAGAGAAAGGGCAATGCATCAGCATCCATCACAGGCGGAGTCCGAACAGCATCAACTCGCACAAGGCTTGGGTCTTAATGCCTTGCAGGATTTATGATGTAATGAGACGACCACCTTCTGTCAAAATGCAAATTTAGACTTCCAAAGAAGCAAAACAGTAACCAAATACGAGGTGTCTCAAAAAATATGTATCTACAGTTTGACCATTAGGATATCACCACCAGACTGATTGGTAGCATCAATTGTTGGCCTTCTAATGAAAGAAGAATCCATGCCAAAAATCAATTCTATTCCCAGTGAGTTAAGCTGTGTATATTTTCTGAATCACTCTATAGCAATAGGAATCCATCTGCCTCAGTGGAATATTTTTCATAAGTAGTTGCTATGAATTCATGTACATGGCATGGCCAAGTAGTTAGAGCAACAGGATAAGAACCAGAGAAACCAGGGTTCAAATCTCAGTTTCCCAGTGACACCACCTGTGACTTTGGGCAAGTCTATCTCCCACCGCCTCAGGCATCCACTTAGATTGTAAGCTCTTTGGGATAGGGCCTTATTGTACGATAAGCTGCCGTAAGCTTTTGAAAAGGAGGATTAAAAAATAAATAGTAGTTCCTTCTAAATAGGCCTGAAAGTTTGTCAACACTAGTTGGACAATTATCCATTTTTAAAGAAAGCACTGGGGTCTGTATCACATACGCAAATAACATTTCCCTGACTAACAAAAGTCACCCAAGTCCCTTTCATTCTTAGGGAAGCACAGGAGGTTCAAACCCTGCCATCTAAATCTATCTCCATGCATAGTGGAAGAATAGAGACACGCCGCCACAGATTCACAGAATCTATGAGCTCAAACTGCTCTCCCGCTGAGGATTATAGAACTTAAATTTATCACAGAGGTAATGAAGAGCAGCATTACTGTGCACGAGGATAGATACTCACGATACTAAACGTTTCCTGGTCAAGATCATCCTCTTCCTGTTCTCCGATAGGAATCGGTTCACTCCCAGCCGTAATATGGACAGGTCCCTGAGACTTCTTGGTTTTACTTCCAGCCTTCGTATCGCCACGCTTGGTCTATAAGGAAATCAATGGAAGTTTGCATCATTCTTCTGCTTGCTGGTAAGTAGCTGAAGTTCTTGGCCTGAAATGTGTTGTGTGAATGGCATACAAAGGAGAAATGTGATCTTACCTGATAATCTCCTTTCCTTTAATCCTGCCATATCAGTCCAGGCAATTGGATTATGTCTCCCTGCCAGCAGGCAGAGACAAGTTTTCCATGACATTATTTACAGTACATGAGCTGATACAGTAATAAGCCTTACTGATATACTCTCTCATGATTGTTCAGTCGATTAGCTTTGACAATGAGTAATAACTTTTAGCGTTAAAGTTTCAGAAATAGGAACTACACCAAGGCCTTCTCTCTTCTCCTCCTCTCCTCTGGAAAGGCCACTCTAGATAACGCCCAGGAAGCCATCTGTGCTCTCGCTGGAACTGGTAGCCCCTGGCCAATAGCTTCCTTAATCCATCTGGCTATAGAAGACTTAAGAGCAGCCTTGCCCTTACGAGGCCCACCAAACAGGACAAACCATCTATCAGACTTCTGAAAGGAATTGGTCCCATTAAGGTATCTCAAAATGATTCTACATACGTCCAATTTCTGTAGACTCTGCTCAGAAAGATAGTGATGGAACCCACGAGGGGAAGGATGATACTGGGCCTAACATAGTACTGATGGCAGAAAAAGACCAAATGGTCCATCCAGTCTGCCCAGCAAGCTTCCTCATGTAACTGCTGCTCCATACTGGTTACACTGGCATTCACAAATGGAGACAGTATCACTAAGGTCTGGGTAGATGCCCACCAGTGATCAGACGTATGGATTAATACAGCAGCCAAGACGGAGAGAAAAGATCAAATCCTGGATTTCAAAAATACAGACTTCGGTAAAATGGCAACATACCTTGAGGAGGAGCTTGAAGGAAGGGAGGAGATGTGTGAAGAGGAACAAATTAAAAGGAGCTCTACTAATGGCAACACAGCTTTGTGTAAGAAAAGTAAATAAAAGTAAGAGGAAAGGAAACAGATACGGCTCTCCGAGGAAGTCGCTGGAAACATAAAAGCAAAAGGATCAGCACTCAAAACATACAAAGGAAACTCCAAAACAGGAAGATGGGGAAGATTATCTGGTGAGGCTGAAGGAGACTAGGAAAGAAATCAGGCCAGCGAAAGCTCAAGCAAAAGAAAAAGATCACCACAGAGGTAAAGCGTGGAGCTATAGCAGAGAGAGGAGGAAGGCCAGAGGTGACATCGTACAATCGAAAGGAAGAAGGTGTGGAGAAGGATGAGGAGACAGCAGAATAAGCAGCTCGGTGTCCGACTGCTGCTGCTTGCCGAGAGCATGGATGGCAGCGGGGTAGTTACAGAAAAGTGTGTTGGGGAGGAACCAGCAAAACTGAGCGTGGACAAGGCCACGGGGCAGATTGAGATTCCTCTCAAGATACTAAAGGAGCTCAGAGAGGTGCTAGTGGGTCTGCTGAAGGACCTGGTTAGTTTTTTACTTCTATTCCACCTTTCGGCACTTCGGATTACAATAGCTCCTTGGAGATCAGAGTGGTGCCATAAGATTGGCGAAAGGAAGCTGTGGTCCCGCTTCACAAAAAGTGGTAGCAGGAGGGAGGCTGCAAACTGCAGGCAGGTTAGCCTTACCTCAATGGTGGGAAAATTAATGGAGACGCTGCTGAAGGAAAGGAGAGCACAATCCAGTGGGCTGCAGGATCCGAGGCAGCATGGATTCTCCAGGGGAAGGCACTGTCCAATGAGCCTGACCGAGTGACTTTGAAAAGCATCACAAGCCTCTCATCTTGTAAAGATAGCGCACTACCTGCCACCCTAGACGGGAGCACAGCTGCTTGGTACTGTTTTCTTCCTATGGCATCAAAAAGTCTCTGTTCTTTTCCTGGTGGGACTGCCACAAATGCCTTGGTTTTCTTTGCCACTGAGAGCTGATTCAACCACAGAGTCTGAGGTAGTTGTAGTCTAGAATGACCCCGGCGCTGCTGCACCCGATATTCAAACCCTACTTAGCTGGAGAAGCTCCATTAAGTGGTGGCTGCTGAACCGGATAAACCAGTTAAACAGCTAAGTTGTGGGCAGATTGGGGCAGCACTACTTATCCAGCTAACATAATGATATCGCTGCTTATCTGGTTTAGTTAACCGGATAAGAAGTGCAAAATGTAGGAATATTCGTCAGCATAGCCATGATATTCCTCCAGGTCCTTCTCTAGAGCATCAAGGAAGAGTTACCCAGTATCCCTGAGAGGTTTTATCTGGCTAACTTACATAGACAGTTTGTTTTCATTATTGACCTCTCTATTGAGTTGATAAAGGAGTCTTTCCGTTTTGCTTTTGAAGGTCTTGTAGAGCTCTATGGACTGGAACCACTCTGATTTGCTTTGGCAGCTAAATGAACTATAACACACCTTGAAATTCTTCAGATTCTTGCTCCACTTCCAATTATAAAAGAATGATTTCTGTCAACCTCTGTAGGAAGGGTGGAAATGGGTCATCATGTGGAGTGGAACTTCCCTGATGCTCTAGAGAAGGACCTGGAGGAATATCTACGTCTTTTTCCCCTGAGTGAAGAAACTTGAAACCTCAGAGTATTCGGATTGCTCAACATCAGAAATCATAATTGGTGACTCCTTATCTAAGGATTGATGTTTTTGCAAAGATGTGGATATAGGTCTTTGAAGAGGCATAATGGCTCGCTAGTTCCTGTCATGTAACACCACAGAACCACCTCTAATATCCACACAGGGTAACCCTGTGGTGACTCGGAGGGTCCTGCCAAACATGGCCCAGGCCGACTGCACCTGGGCACGTGCTTCTACCCTGGCAACCTCCCACCTCCAACTGGGTTTCTACTTGCCTCTGGGCAAGTTCCCCACCTGTAAGCTATCTCCTGGTGGTTTCTAGAGACTAAATACCACAATACCAGGTTGAATAGTCAGTCCAAGACAGGCAGAGCTAGCAAACTAAGAAAAAGTAGGAACGGTGAACAGATAAAGCTTTAAATTGCAAACAAACAGGTAAAACAAGGATTACGTACAGCAAAAGTTAACTGAACACTTTTCACTACTGAGCTACTGCCTGGGAAGGTGAGGAAAAGACTGTCCACAGGAGCTGAACAGGGCCTCAGCACAGAGATCTGTTCCCTCTGCACTCCCAGCCCAGACTGAAGAGTTTCAGAACCCTCAGGGAGATTTCTCTGTCCCCAGGGCCAATCAGGGCACACGGTATTAAGAGTGAGCTGTCTGGCCAATGGCACTGCAGGGTGTTTCAGTGTCACGTGCACTCAGGGCTGCTGGGATGCATATGCAGATCAAGCCACTTTCAGACAAGGCAGCATCCAAAGCCTCTATTTGAACTCCAGTGCAGAAGGTCAAACCCCACTTATAGGCCAGCACAAAGGAAATGGACTCTCTGGGGAAAAGTGTCGCAGGGCAGAAAAATAAACTACAAAGCATGCAAAACCCCTGTTTTGCCACAGTTCCCCAGCCATCTTCTCCAGAATACAAAGAACCATCTTCGAAGGAGATGGCATTGACATATTGATTTGTAAGGTGCCAAAGATCTTTGGTTTGAAGTCTCCAACGCTGAAGAGGATGGTGCTGACATCCTTTGCTTTGGCTTCGATGGTGTCCACGCTAGGGACCCCTGCACCAAAGAGGATGGCACTAGTTTTCCACTCCGGAGAACTCAGCTCTGATTGCTTCCCCGCCAACATCAATGGCGCCAAAAGACTTTCGGCCAGTCTGTGGTTTGCTGCTTCTTTGCAGATGGTGCCAAGGATTTCTGTTGCTTTGATTAGACATAGTGTCTCTTAAAATACTACACTGAACAGTTATGTTTACTTTAAAGTACCACAGAATTTGGGGAAGGACTATCTTATCCAAGTCTGGTCCCTTGGAGAAGGAACCTTCCCTATATGAAGGCGAAGAAAACTTGCATTTGTGCTTCATGGTTCCATATTTCATGGCCTGCTGGGACATCTTACCACACGGACTACAAGATGAACCAACATGAGATGGTGCCAAACACATGAGGTAAAGGTCATGAAGATCAAAAGATGCTCACTTTGAGTTCACATTTTACACAGAGTGAACTGAGCCTTTTCTGACCTAGGGGGGGATTTACTGGACATTGTCTTCCGAAAATTAAATCCTCTTTTCTTTTTTGGCCCAAAAATGTAAAAAAGAAAAGAACTTAAACAAAACAGCTAACTTGGAAGAAAAGAAGAGACAATCACGAAAAATCACAATGACAACTTTTGGCAGAGAGCAAATTAAAAAAAAAAACAAGCACAACACACACAGCTCAACACTTCAATGAATCAAGACAGGAGGGCTTGCACAGTCGCAGAAGGGCAGGAAGTTTTGCACATGCTCCAGAAGACTTCCTTTGAAGCTAGGAGCGAGCAAGTTTCCCACAAGGGTGATATCAGATTACATCACCCACTTGTGTGGCTCTTTCGTTTCTGCTTGTCCATAAATAATTTTAGATTTCTACTCCGGTCCCCAGCTAAATTTCGCCCTGACAACTTGTTACCTGCACAAAATTGAGCCAGGTACAGAGGCAGAATTGGGGGTGTTCTTAGGGCACGGTTTCACTTTGTCCAGGCAGCGCTGATACTTAACAGTACCTGGATAAAGTTAGCCAGGTGAGCCTGGTCAGAAAAACGCCAGCCTTAAAGTTACCTGGATTAACTTTCCTGCTTGCCCAATCATTCAATATTGACCTCTGACAAAAAAAAGAATATTCCACAACTGAAGCTAAATTTTTGTTTTGGCTTACTTTGCTCTTTTTTTCCCTCTCTCAATTCTCCTACGCTCCAGCCTCTGCGCATGTCTGTCCGAAACCCCCCCTCTCATGCACTCTTCTCCTCCATTTCCCCTTCACGCCATGTAGCCTCCCTCCCTTTCTTCCTGCCGGGGCAGGTAAGGCAGCTGCATCCTACAGCGCCGGCGTGGCTCGGCTCTCCTGCCGCTCGCGGTCCACAGCGGAGAGAACGGAGACCGCGGCCACGCTCAAGCAGGTAAGAAACTCATTTGGGCCTAATCGAAAAGTGCCTGGGATGACAAAACTTCCCCGATCATCGATGGTAAATTTAGCATTGAAGCTACCAAAGCGCGTCCTCGGATCACACAATTCTCAAGTATCGGCCCAAGCCACGCTGGCAGCCCCTGCATCACAGGATCGCTCCAGTACCTTCTCTCTCTTTTCCCTTTTCTTCTTCTCCTTGTTTCCTTCCTTTGCAGCTGATTTTTCTTTGTTCTCTTTGTTGTCTTTCTTCTTCTGGATCTTTTTCGCCGGGCTTTTCTCTGCCCCCTCCTATTGGAGACAGTGACAGTAAGTGAAGAATATTCATCGCACAGCTTGACCTTCTTGCCAAACGCGGGGTTTTTTTGTTTGTTTGTTTGGGGGGTTTTTTTACAGGTTACGTCTATTTCCACTGCTCATGCATTTCATGGGTCTTAGGCTTAAAGACGGCAGTTTCTGAAAGCCCTTCACCTGGATAAATAGGTGACTCACCCAGGTGAAAGGGGCAGTCTGAAAACTGCCTATCCTCAACCCGCCACGTGCACCTGCAGCTGGGTGGAGGGATGGGGTTCTTGGGCATGCTTTTTGGGCTGGGTTAGCAAATAGCGTGTCAAAGGTTGCATTTTCAGTTTGCACAAAAAGCAGAAGCAGAGTGCGCATCACGCTAGGTCGAGAGTACAATCTCATCTTTTTATACCCCTCATCACTCCAAATCACACAAAATCTTCACTGATGCCTACTGTGCTGTTCATAACTCTGACTGTGCATGTAAAACTGCCCCCCCCACAACCTAGGCCACCACCAAGACCTCACTGAGTTCAGAATGGACCCCTCTTACAGTGGTATAAAAAGCTGCCTAATGTGTGTGCCTCCCCACACAGCATAACGCCAGGAAGAGAAGGTGTAGTTATTTCCGGCGTTAAATCCCGTGATAGCAGGCATTAACGCTATCGCGCGCAACGTTAAGCACCCCTCGTTTTCATAAACTTCTCCCACTTGATTACATTTTTAAAGTTTGCATACGCAGCTTGCGACGCGTTATTGCATGCGTTGTGGCATCAGGGCCCTATCGCAATTTAAAAAAAAATTACTCCCTTACTTTTTGCCTTTTAATTTCAAATAATCTACCTCTTAAAAAACACCCACCTATCACCTCCGGGACCACAATTCAAGTAACACGCTGCAACTCTAGTGAAAGGGGTAAGAGCTCAGTTTTCACAGAGGCCCCACATATACACAGGCCAGTGA
Source organism: Rhinatrema bivittatum (assembly GCF_901001135.1). NCBI lineage: Eukaryota > Metazoa > Chordata > Amphibia > Gymnophiona > Rhinatrematidae > Rhinatrema > Rhinatrema bivittatum. Next base: position 72,763,106 of record NC_042627.1, on the reverse strand, counting down.
GCAACGCGCAAGATGTCAGACGCAGAGCGGCGTGAATACGTAAACGGTGCCTGGACAGCAGGCTGAAGGAAACCACCACGGTAACATAAATAACGAAGATACTAGATCAGCGCCATCAAAACCATTCATAAAATATAATAAAACGGATGGAACCATGAATTTACAACTGCGTATTTACTGCGTGTTAAAAAAAACTGGGCTATCCTGTTTTTAATGGGAAGGTATCCCCTGAAGAAGAGGACTGTATCCTAGTCGGGATACATCTGGGGAGTGGGTTTTTTTTTATGGGATGTGGGGGTTTCTCTGAATAATAAACAAACTGTCATTTTAAGATGTATTAGTATGTTTTTGCAATAAACATTGTAAGTTCATGGTTCCACCCATTTTATTATACTTAGACTGAAGTCCAGCAGGGGGATAGGAAAAGCAGCAGCATATTTGCTCCCTTAAGGTGTAAGGATGGGGTCGAGAGCAGAGGTGGGGAAAAAAAAAAAAATCCGACCATTCTGACTGCTACAAGTTTTTTCATTTTTGAAGCTGTGGACGGGCTATGGCCCTGAAATAATTTTTATTCTGTTTTGGAAGGTGGAACAGGGCCTGCTGTAGGCCTACAAAGGTGTTTTATTTTTCTAAATCTTACCTGCCTCACTTTTCAGGCCAGAGTTAGTCAGGTATATTTGACCGGCTATAGTGTCCAATAAGCTCCTGAACATCCCCAACCTTGCTTCTCTTTCCATCCAGCTAAGTTTTAGCCGTGCGGTGACTTACTCAGCGGGCCGGGATACTGAAAACCCTAGGTTTGTCCAGCTATATCCCACACGTAGCCGGACAAAGCCATTCAAATACCAACTCCAAAGGGTTTTCCTGCCTTCGATTGAGCGTCAGGCACCCGAATCAGCCCATCCAGAAAGTAAGACTGAACGCCTAAATATAGGAGGCTATTTTCACTAGCAATCTAAATACAAAGGATAGGGAAAAAAAAGCTAAGTTTAGCACTGATTTTCATCAAAAGCATTAATTTAGGCCTCTAACCTCGATAACTGTAGGCTTAAATCCTAGTGCCCAAGTTTAGGAAAGTTTTAAGCTGAAACTCCACCTGAAAAGCACTGGGCATTATTTTTGACATCTGAGCTTTTGGGCCTATGATAGAAGCACATCACTAGCCTCCCAGGGCGCGTGGCTCCGGGCTGGGAGAGGGGACGTTTTTTGTTTCAGCAGACTAACGCTGTATTAGACATTTTGATTTTCCTTTTCGCTTTTATTCTTGAGCTCCTGGGGCAGGGGTGCGAGTTTCTCAATAGCGAGTCACACATTAATGCTTCTCCGCACCGCCTGTGAAGACCACACCCCGGTTACCTTGTCTTCGCCTTCGTCCAAATGGTCGTCTGAATGGGGGGGAGCCGACAAGCTGTCGCCGTGCTCCTCCTTCCCCTTCCCAGCGCTCTCTTTCTTTGGACGGGGTTTTCTCTTCTTTGGTTTGATCTGATGGAGAAAGAAAGATAATCTGAGAAAACGAGAGATAATGGGCAGTAGACTGGGCTCGGCTGTGCTTACAGGGTCTCTGGTTTGTACCACACCATGGCCTTATCCAGAGCAGAAGAGGTCTTATTCTGGAACACAGAGTCACTTACGTTCTCTGTTATTCTGGAGAGATACTATATATATAAATCTAACCGGACCGGTTAGATTTACTCCAGGATTGTGTTGGGGTACGCTGCTCTGAGCTATTAAGTACCGAATTTCTGGTGTACTGTGAGGGAGAGTATTTGGGAAGCAGACTAAGTACACGAATTGCTCTGAGCGAGCCTGAGCAGTCAGGCCGGCCATATTATCCCACGAGACACCCCCCCCCCCTCCCCCTCCACTCGAGCCGGCTGCATTATTGCCCAGGGCACCAGCAACAGCCGGGGCTTTCACAAAGAAGTATTTTTTTCTGCCGGTGAAGACCGGTGAACTGGGTAAAGGCGGTCACTATCAACCTGAGCAGGATCTGCACAGGGACCTAGAACAGGCTCGGACGTTATGGATCCCAACGGTTCTCATTCTCGCAGTCACTGACCTCCTCGCCTAGAGGGCCCGTTTCCTTCTTTTCCAGGTCCTTCTTCAGCAGCTTTAGCAGGTAGTCAGCTCGGGTCTGTAAGTGCTTTGCTTGAGGTTTTTTGTCAGTCTCGACAGGTAGTATCTTAAAGCAAACAGAAATGCATATAAGAAATCTGAATGGACTGGAGCCCTAATTTTCAACAAGGCCTCACGCTTGGCAAACCCTCTGAGGATCAGCAGGACCGCACATACTTCAGCGCACACTGCTAGAGAGTCAGGGTAAATGTCCATGCGATTTTCAAAAATCCCTGCTTTCAACTCTGCCCCTGCGGATGCCTCAGAAGTACGTGGAAAAATTCATGGAAAATAGCTTCTGTATGCATACAACCCCCCCCAGAGTAATTTTCAAAAAGTGCATTTATACATGTAAATGCTTTTTAAAAATATCCCTATTAAAGCTTGTAAAACCAAGTATAAAAAGCATGCAGGGCTGAACTTCACTCTGGCTAGTAAGGAGCAATTTTAAATTTTCCCATTGATTTTCTTTCCTTTAGTCCTGCCAGACCAGTCCAGATGAGTGGTTTATGTCCCCCTGCCAGCAAATGGAGACAGAATAGAAACTCAAACTTGACTTCATGCCCCCTACAGGGTCTAGTGTTGCCTTCTGCTCGTCAGTATCCTGTGTCAAAGCTAAGACATCTGAAGGCCATTAATTGTTTCAGTTTCCAAATTCACCACCAAAACCAAAACCTGACGCAGTGAAAAAGACTTCCTGTCATGGTCATTAACTCAGGAATGAGAATCCTTACACCAAGGTCATGATTAGGCTAATTACCATCAGAGTGGGAAAGTTTTCTGAACTTATTAGACTGAGAGCCCTTGCCCACCTTGGCTTCCCTGGATGAGTTCTGGACTGATTTGGTAGGTCTAAAGTAAAGTATAAATGTCACTTTCCTTATCCATGCCAGACCAGTCCAGACAAGTGTGATGCACATAAGTTCCACCCAGACCAGGAGGAAGCCACAATAACTCTCAGGACTCCTGCATCCAAGTCACAGCCTTTCCCGGCCTGCACTTCCACACAGAGGTAGTTAAAAGCAGGAAGACAGTGGAGACAAGAGCACTGCCTTAACATTATCCTCTGGAAAGACAGATTTTGACTTTGCCTGCGAGGACTCTGCCCTCAGACAACCTCTGGAACCTGCAAACTTGGAGCAGACAAAGTGCTGATTGACTTGATTCCTCCTGAAATAGACACCTCAGAAACCACTGTGCTTTTAAAAGGGCACATCAATAACCTAAGACCTATCTGAGAAGAAACTGATCACCTACAACCATATCAAAGGTGACGTACAACATACTTGAGGAATGGCTATCCCTGTCCTAGTCTACATCGTCCAACTTTCTCACCTTCATAAATGAGAAAAGCCGGATTCCAACAGAAGTGATACAATACATTGTATTTGAGAAAAGAGACAAATATAAAAGTGTTTAGGAAAAGTGTAAAAGGTATTACTTTTCCCAAGAGGCATTTGGGTAGAAACATTCTGCAGATTTCTTTATATACTGTTTTGAAAGTGTGATATTAATTTATGTTTATTTGCTTATAATGTATGTTTTTAAGTACACTGTGCTGAACATTAAATGGTACGGAAGCCTGCGGTATATAAGTTTTCATTAATAAATAAACAAATAAATTATTCTTCAAAGAGAGAGTACTAGGCACACAAGCAGACTGATTTCTACAACCAGATTGAAAGAATTGCTACCCAACAAATCTTGACGGGACAGGAAGCCAGGTCCCTTCAAAACTAAGCTCAGTTTCCAAGCCGAGGAGACTTCTCACAGCGGAGGACTTGCCTTCTGGATTCCAGGAAGGAAACAGCGAGAGAGCTTCCATGACCACGTACCTTGCAGCAAGTCAGAGCCAGTCTCCGCTCTCTGCAAAAGTTGGGGGTTGCGCCTTCATCCTAATCTCTGGCGTTAAGAACAAGATTGAAGGAATGGATTTCCCTTTAAAGGAAAATAATGCCTCCTCTGTAAACTGATCTTGCAGGGACGCCAAGCTCCAAGTCCGGTCCATGACATGGTCCTTCATGTGCCACCAAAGCTTCAATCCCCAATACAAAGTATCCTCACCGTGTAGCCTTGTTCTCTCAACGGGCAAGGTTGTACAACTGAATGGAAGAGGTCTTCTAGGAAAGAGTGAGAGCGCGCATTCTTGCTTCCACCTTCAGAACTCAGTCCAGGGAACGTCTAGGCGCTGGGTGAGAAAACATGCAGGGGACTAGATGCTGGTCATGGTTCTACCGGGATATCCAAATCCCCTGGCTACCTGCTTTGCCTTTTCCAGCTGAAGAATTTGCTTGCGAGTTCCACCAAGCTGATCTGAAATCTATTTCACAAAAAGTTCCCCCATCTGATCCCTCACAGTCCTGGTACATTGGGGTCTCAATAATGTGAGCTGCTGCTAGATCCTGCAGGGAATCTCGCCCCAGACCAAAATCTGACTCACTTACCAAGGTATCTGAAGGCTAATAGATTCCCTCGGCTTGCTCACATCAGTTAATGGCATTTACTGACCGCAACTACATGGGCTGCCTTCTCCCGATCTAGAGGCCAGAGAACTCCTGTCCTTTCTTCAGCCGCCTTGAATCATAACTCCCCTACCAACCTAATAAGGGCTCATGCCTACAATGCGAAATAATCACGAAGATGACGCCAATTCCACTCCCTGTACGAGACGACTATGAAAAGCCACCTTCTCAGGCTCCTAACCTCACACGAGAGGGAAAGCAGCCTTGTGGAGTGCAAGCTGAATGAGATGCATGTGGGTCTGGCCCGAGGTACCATTTTTAGGTTCACCGTCCTGGAGCCTAGGACCTGAGCTGCGCAAGCACTGCCATGCTCGAGGGAAAACACGGAGCCTCCACCGAACTTCCCCGTTCAACTATCAGAAAGAAAAGGGAGGTAAAAAGCCTGGCACACTTGATTTATAAAGCAGCAGAAAAAAACAAAAGGCTGCTGATCCCATCAAAGCCCTGGTCTATGAGCACTACAGCGGTGTCTTCCATCATAGGAGGCCAGGGCTCGAGCTAGGGAACCGAACTGGTTTCGCCTTTTGGCAGACTTGCATCCACCCGCCTGGCACTTACCTATTCACAGGCAAAGCTAAATGAACCAGCTGACATGCTGGGCCGCCGGAACACACCTGTAGCGCCATTCCTCCCTTTTATTTTTTTTCATGGGACATCCTGGAAGCAGGCAAAGGGAGGCGGGAAGTGATCACCTCATCACCCAACACAGCACCGTAGGAGCCTGGGAGGCAGCTTTTTTCATTCCCCCCCCCGCCGTCGCAAAACTTTACTTTCTCTGTTCTTTTGGAGAGCGACGGTAGGGAGCGCACGCTATCTGTAATTCCTACTGCTGGTCTTACCAAGGGGACAAAGGCACTGGGGGATCACAGACCCCAACTGCGTCAGTTCCCCAGGGAGAAGGGAGAATCTGTCCCAACAGGACTGTTGCCTGGAGTACCACTAAGACTGAGTCTATACTCCACCAGGAACATGGGCTACAGCCTTCCCAGAAGCCTTCAGCACCAGTCCACACAATTACACCATCTCCCGGAGAGAGAGAAATACCAAAGAGCTGAAGGCAGCACCAAACCCCTACAGGAGAGTGAAGTCAGCTTCTATTATCTGCTGACAGGGGGACATAATCCACTCTGGACTGCTCTTACATGGACGATAAGGCATCTACTTTTTAGGCTTCTCCCTAAGCACAATGGCAAGCGTATAGATTACATATATTTGGTCTTTCTCGCACATACGGACCATTCATTAAAACTGCTCCTAGTTAAATTGCTACACCAGATTTCATCAACACAAGCACTCTTCACCTTATCGCTCAGTTTAAGGTCAGGGTCCATTTTAACAAGTTCCCAGTTTCCATAGCCATGTTCATAAATCCCCAGCAGCAAATGTGAATCTTCTTCCACCCCCCAGTCAACATCAAAATGAGCAGCTTTTACACGGCTCGTCAGGCAGAACCTGAAAAAGAAAAACGAAGGCAAGCAAGTCAATGTGGTGCATGACCGGAAGGCTAATTCAATTTATTTTTCTGTTTTCTTGTTCAGCATTTCCTTACTTTCTTTGCATTACTAATCAATGTTGCTTTATTTTCAAGCAAACACACTGAGTTCCAACCAGACCCCTGCACCTCTATGGACTGTAGCAGACCCTGCTGCTGTACAAGATATGAGGAACCCAACTGATTTCCAGTACTTGAGTGGAATTACTTTTTCCACAGGGTTCATATTGCGGAGATGGAATCAGCAACGATCTTCTGCATGTGCTAAGAACTTAACACCCAACTTCTGTTAAAAACTGGTCAACGTATCTGGCTTCGGGGTCTTATTTAGTAGTTCTGAATGACTAAGAGGTCAGCTTACAAAACAATTTACCCAGGTACCTAAGGAATTTTATGAGGCAGACAGATCACCACTGGGACAGGATGAGGGAATATAAAACATGTGCAAGGATTTGATTTTCAAATACCTACATTTATTCTCCTTATATAGACCCTACTCGCAGTTAAAGTAGGTATGAAGTCAATAGATACAACACCTTGCAGAAGTAAAATTCTCAAAAGGGAACTACTCGCATAGCTTCCCTTCGAAAATTAATTTGAAGGGCCTTCAAATGACCTTCCTTGATGAAAATGGTCCCTTAAAATTCAGAAATTGATTAACACAGCCAACTGGCATTTTCAGTTTAATAAAAATATAGAAAAGCTTTCTGGGTTGGAGCCTCACGTTTGCCAGAATTTAGACAGGTGAGTCTCTGATCGAGCTCTCTACATAGAAACATGACAGCAGAAAATGACCATATGGCCCATCCAGTCTGCCCATCACCTTCAACAAGAAATATGGACAATAAACATTGGGAATCCCTATGGATAGCAATACATATCCTGCCCTTAGTATTGTACAAGCTCTGAAAAAATCTACCAAGAGACTGTACTGAAAGTAGAGGGCAGTTACTGTTCCTCTCTCGTAAAAAAAAACAAAAAAACCTGCCCCCTACTCCAGCCTTAGAATATGCATGCAATTTATTTTATTTTCCATTCGTTTGATTTTCGTACCAATCTTTCCAAAACCATTTGTTCAAAATGGAAATATAAAACATTCAATGAACTTAACACACAAACCAATTACAGTGACCAAATCCATAAAATCCATTATGAAGTCTTCACAGTGCACAAACTCGGAACATTAACGTGTCTATCCCATTAGCACAAACTCACTTTTTCTTTTCCTCTGGATCCACAGGAATGGATTTACTTAACAGTTCAAAGTCTTCTTCGTGCTGAATGATTGCTTTGACATTGACCTGCACTCCTGAAATCTTGATGGTAGGGCCTCTCCTTTTCCCAGGTCCTTTTCCTACAGAAGAATACAAGACTTTAGGTGTCTGAACTCGTACAGTTCACCGGTCATTTCACGTTCTTTTATCCATTTGTGTGTGACAGAGAGTCTGGCGTGTTTGCTTGTAGTAATGTTTGCTTTCGCGATGTTGTCATCCTGAAAACTACAAAAGCAGAAGCCTCTGACACGGGGCTGCTAATGCTCTAATCCATGGCTTGCTCCATGGGAATAGACTACTTGTTGCCGGATGAGGAATTCTTGGCCCATCCTGATGGCCAATGCCACCTCAGACCCTGCTATGTGTCTGACCATCTCCCATCCTTACCCTTCCAACTGCCTTTGCTATTCATCCCAAACACGTTTGAATTCTAACAACGTGTCGGTCACAACTACCTCCGCTTTATGACAGACAGAATAATGGAAAGCAGATGTGGTATCAGGACTTGAAAAATGTAGTAGTCTCTTGACAGCTGGCGAAAAATAAATTCATTAATATGGACTGCAGAAGAAAATTGCAATTAATCTCTATGAATAATGATTAATTACTAAATCTGTAATATTGTAACTATAATATTGATATAGAGATAAGACCTCAGTGTTGGCAAGAGATCTGAATTAACAGAAACTTCCAGTGGCCAATAGGTCCAATCATCGGTCTTATAATCTCTAATTATGATTTAATAAAATTATTTTATTAGATGTATACTGTTATCACAAACTTACATATTGATTTACATAGCTAGTTATCTTCCTACATTGAGTGTATACTAGTTATATCCCTAATTATTTGGTGAAAAATAAATTCATGCCAAGATTTTCTCCCATGGCTTGCAGCCTCTTGCCCTTACCCCATCACTCCCGCCCCTGCCATTTATTCTCCTCCCCAACAATTCTACTGGAATTTCCTACCCCTTGCCTTTTAAATGTCTCTCAACAGTATGGATAACTAAAGAGTGCAGAAGAAAACTGCTGGGTGATCACTCCCCTCCCCCCGAATATATATATACATATATAAACTGACAGAACTGGAGTTTTTACTTTCAGTCCACTGGTACACAGAATGGTTGAGCAACCTGAGAGGCGAGCTCCAAAGCATGAATGACATTCAGATTTTCATTAGGTCTGTAACTCATGACCCCACTTTACTTGCCTTCACTGGGGTTCTCTTTCATCTGTTCCTCAAATTCCTGCATGGCTGAGGCACAGCTGTTGTGAAGTTGTTCACCCAACCGTTTCAGGTCAGCTACAGACTTGTCTACCAACTCTGCATCCCGGGCAATGCACTCCAACCTGAAAGATGGAAACCAGACAAGGCACTCGCTCTACTCCCAGGTCCTCGTCATTAGGATTGTGCAGACGACATGCATAAGTGGTTTCTACTTACCGTTCCAGAGGTGAACCAAACTTCTTATAAGCCTTGATAAATCTAAACAAAAGCAGCAGTCATAAAATAAGATATAAATTCTAATTTAAGATCCCGTTTAATCAGTCACATTGATATAGTCTACTGTGCTTTCATTGCCAACGTCTTGGTGAATTCAACGTGATCTTTACAATTTCAAAATGTACAGATAACTTAGGAACAGGAATTCAGCTATCAAGTGTAAAATGATGGTATGTGCCACGATACTGGACTTGTGGCACATTGGCAGCCTGACTTTCATGCCAACACACGGATTATATCCTGGATGAACAACATGCAAACTACAGACGTGTGTACGCTCACCTCCTGATTTCTGCATCTGTAAATCCCTCCACCGTATCCTTCCGAACACTCCGTGGACGACCCCTGCGCTTTGGTCTTTTGTCATCATCGCTGTCATCCGTGTCACTCTCAGACCCAGATGATCTCTGGGCCTTTTGCTTTGACTCTAAGTCAGACTCGCTGTCATTCGCCTGCATCTGAAAGTCAGTGGAAGAGCACGGTTTGCCATGACAGAACAACATCTCTGCCTGTTCTCTGCCAAAGGGAACGTGGAGAAAGGGGACTTGGTCACGTCATTCTGAGCAGAGATAAACTTTCATGAAGATTAGTAAGGAAATGGGGTGGGGGGGGCAGTCTAAGAACCTCCCCACCCTCTACTGAAAGATCCGAATGTAAAGAGATGCCCGCTCTATTGCTATTCCCAAACATTCCCCACTTTACCTTTTTCGTTAAGCTTCTAATTCTGGGCAACATGTATATTTCCTCTAATTCTTTCTGCCGGGCTTCCTCTTCCACTTTCTTCCTCTGCCCCTCGGGAATGATCTCATCCCAGTCTTTGTGCAGCTTGCCTTCCAGTTCAGGCTCCTCCACATCCTCCATGGTCGCGAAGTTAGCCACCTGAGAAAAGCCACACAATCAGTGGCTTTACAGCTACACATGCACTTCAATGACATCTCAACAGCGTCTTCAAAAACAAGTCTTTAGCCGCAGCTGGACTTTTCAAGGTCAACCATTTTCCGATTCACATGCAACTGGTTCTAAGGGCTGAATTTGCATTCAATTCCATGATTGGGAGGAAACCCTGAACAAGAGGTCTGGACAAACTTGCAAAGTCTTCCAACTCTCCTCTGCACACTCTTCAATAATTCAATAATGGATGAAGTCTTATCAGCCAAAGTCGTACTTAGCGCTCCCTGAGATACTGCTGCTGTGTGGACTTAACTATTTACTACTGATGGTGGTTTAAGCTCTGAAAATATCTCTCACTTGAGAAGCAACAACATCAAAGCAAAATGCAATGATACTAGCGGTGGCTTCCTAAGAGCACTAGAGTGTCTAAGCAGAATTTGTACAATCTACTCCACAGTTTATACATCTGGAGTTATTTCTGGCTTTAAACAAAATAAAAAATGAAAGAATCTCCCCCTGCCCATCCATCCATAAACCCAACCCCTCCAAAAGAACCCCATTCAGAATACAGATTTTCACAAGTTCCCAAAACCCAGAATTTTCAGAACTGACAAAGCACATCATCACTTGCAAAGAATTTTCAGTCATCCAGTAACATTTTGCTTTAAATCAGTGGCCTCCTGAGAGGTATCCAGGACCCAGGGCATTTCAGTACAGTTTAAAAATGGTACATGCTGACCAGTTGACCCAACCTGCTTCTCGGACATTTCCCTGTCAGAGCACCAGACTTTCAAACTGCTTTCACACCTTGAACTGAGAGAGGAGCTCATCGGTTGCACTCAAGCCCTGTTCGTTCTCCCGCGTTTCAGCAAGCCGCAGAATCTCGTCGATGTCCATTTCCTGCCAGTCCAAAAAATAATCCAGCAGCTGAATCAGTATAAAACGGTACTACAAAATTCAACAATGCCTTTGCAAGCTACCCTGTCTGACAGACAACCCCTGCTGAATCTCCACGGTCAATTTTAAGAAATTAAAAAAAAAAATTAGTCACTTTTGGAAATTTAAATTTTATTTACCAAAAGTAAACAGTCAGTTTTTACCTCACTTATACATGAGACCAATAGTGCTGGAGGCATCTGACGCAGGCCACAGGCAATTATCTGTCAACAGTGCCCTCAGTTCAGCAAGGGTTATTGATGAAATAATGAAACTATAAAAAAGGTTTGTTAAAATCTACAGGGCCGTTAATTCTACTTATTTGATTTATATTCTGCCTTTCAGCCACTTCAAAGCGGATCACATTCAGGTACTGTAGGTATTTCCCTGTCCCCAAAGGGCTCATAATCTAAGTTTCTACCTGTTCTGTGCCACGGAAAACCTCTATTAGTTTTAATAGCAGGATCTCCGTCCCTCTTGTACAGTTTAAGAATGCTGCTTTGCCTAATTGATTTTGTTTCTAATTCAGCAACTTAATACTCAGGAAGAGCTGGTCTTTACTGCTGTCCAAACTTTTCCCCTCTGGCTACCCCAATTTATCCCAGCGGCACCGGTCCAGCCCGACACCTTTCATGAGCAAGCACTGCCAGGCCTGCTGACGCTGCAGCCAGGAACCTATTTCACTTCAGAACACACATCTGCTCTCCCAAGCAGGCCAAGATATGCTGCCTCTTCGGTTTCTAACCAAATTCAACAATTTTAAAAGCCTGCAGGGATCCTGAAGGCTCATTTTCAAAGGGAAACTTTGGATTATTGCCCTCGACATCTTTTCCCCTTCCCATATGCTGTCCATGCTCCACTCCTAGAAAAAGCTCTCAAGGGCCTTCGGCCGTCTTGTTTACCTGAGGCTCCGATTCCTCTCCTTCCGGCTCCTTGAACAGATCTGCGGCTCCAAACTTCAGAATGGCCGTCAATTCCTCTTTATTAAAAGGATTTGAGCTGCGAATGTACAAGAAAATTACCATCTCTGGAGGCATTCAAAGCATCTTCACTCTTGATCCCATCGTCATTTGCAAGTATATGAAAATCCTCTCAACAAAATTAAGGGTATTTTTTATAATCTGTTTATTAGTGAGTGACATTTAATACACTTATATCCATTATTACATAGCCTGACTACATACATGATATATTCAGTGTTGTTCACTCTTTTCCATATAAACCCTCCCTCTAAATTCACATTCACTCCACAAATCACCAATCACTCTCAGTGAAATGAATCAGTAATGCAAATGAATCTACTAAGTTCAGAGATTTAACATTTCCCGTCCATTGGACCTTAAGCAAAATTCAACAGTCTTTTCCACAAATAAAAATATCCCCTTAATGTCAAGATATGCTTTTGGGGGGATTGAGAGGAGAGCTGGGAGCTGGTGGTGCAATTCCCCTCCCCCACCCACCTATTATTGCGGCGCTGATGTCGGACGGCGTTCCTGTGCCAGCCTATAACATCCAGGTGGCAGCGGCACACAGCTGCCGGCGCACTGCCGAAGCTGCGTGCCAAAGGGTCACGCTGGTCATCGCAGATTTCTTTTCTTCTTGATTGCTCCTTCCTTATACGAAGGAAACGCAAGGCCGAGTTCTTTATAGCCTCTCCCGTCAATCAGGGCTCGATGGTCCGACATTTAACCCAGCAGAGGAAACCATCGTGGACTGTGATGGAGAACCCTCTTTGATCTCGGGGGGGCATCTAAGCCCTTGGCTTGAACCTGCCACCTCTAAGACCAGGTGCAGCTATAGCCGCCTTTGCACACGTCAGCTCACCGGGTGGTGATCTCTCTGTGTGAGTTGAGTGGTTCTGATGCTCGATTGGTAGGTAATGTACTTTCTACTGTTGATTTACCTCAGAATATGAATTTGCTACAGGTTTCTGGGGTTAGTGAAGCACTCCCCTTGGTAGGGGATGCTCCCTTACATACTGTTTTCATCTTTTCAGAGCTACATTACCCTGTTGGACATCTGGTGGGAGGTTAATCGTGTTGATAAACCACTATCTACTTCACTGTCCTAGCTATCGAAAATCACCAAAGATACTAGAAACCAAACTACAAGAGCAAGATTTATGGGTGAAAGCACTGGATGAGTCGCTCTCCAATGTGAAATCTCAACAGTGTGCGTTACAAGCTACTAATATTGCACACCTTAAAGAAACTTTAATAATACACACTAACTTAGAAAACCAGTTTAGGGGGTAACATTTGAGATTTTTAAATTTTCCTCAGACAAGATTACTTTCAGCTATTGAATTTAAAAAGTATTTAGTAGTACTTTTATTTATAACTACTTTGGCATGAATGTGTTAATTGATGAGGATATATGTAATGATGTTATCTGGAGGCAAACGCATATGTTGTCACTGTTATGCTAACATTAATAAAAAAAAATTTAAACACAAAAAAAAAAGGTATTTAAATGCCCTCGATTATCTAATATATATTACCTTCCTAAAGGTAGAAGAGTAGAAACATTAGAAGAAGGTGTGGAGAGTCCCAACCTTTCAGATTTCCTTGAAGCTTCAGCTGATGATACTTCCTCTAGGGCTACTCTCCTTTGTTTACTTTGTGCTTGTTTACTTGTTTTATTTTTCGCAAGTGTTGTATCTATGAAGACAGGCTGCTCTGTGGCCAGCGAATCAATGTTTTTCCTGATTTTCTAGGGTTACATAAGCCCGTCGGAAGCAATTCCTACAGCTAAAAAGTAGAATTATTGAAATGGGTGCTACTTTTTTCCTTAAGTATCTGTGTAAATGTCTGGTTACCTTACAAGGGACAAGATTTGTGTTTACTGATCCTTTATACCTTGAGACTTATTAGGGATAAGACAGCTGGGCAGAGGGTTTTTTGGGTAAAAGATGCAGTTTACTCCGATTCATATTGTTTGTATTAATGTGTTTCTGATTCCCACCATTTAACATGGTTTGGATTATTATATTATGTTTTTGTTGTATTGAAGAGTTTTCTGCCTTTTTTCCTAAGCTATTTTATTTGTTCCTTATTTCATTATGTTAATGAAATCTCTAATGAAAAATAGATGTAACAGAAATCTTTCTGACGCATTAACTCCAATGCAGCATACTTCATCAGTTTTTCCAATAGTTAAAAGTAGCAACCATGTACCTTTTCCAGTATATTAATACAGGTTTTTTGGGGGGGGGGGGTTTTGCCAAAACAATAGCAATACTAACAAATTTCTTTCCCCCACTAGGTAGTTTTAATGATCTTTCAAATAAAAGAAAATGAATTATGTCAGACCACATCATAATGCAGTCCAATATGGTTTCTTAAAAACGCAATTATCTGACTCCAAAATGACTGCAACTTATAACATTCAAACAACATGTGGCAAAATGTTCCAATGTGACAAATACATTTAATACATAGCTCAGAGCTCCAAAACTTTTTTAACCCCTTTATCCCCAATGACAGATATATACATACAGATATTCGATGAATATATTTAACACTCCTTTTACATTAGCTGAAAGTAATAATCTATATATGGAAGCAAAAGCACTTTCTTCACCCAGATCACTATTCCACGTTTCTGCCACTTTCAGCAAATGTCCCACTGACGTGTTTCTTAACCATTAAAGTACCAAATACCAATCTTTTTAAAATTTAGAAACAGTTTCCTGAAAAGTGTCTTCTTCGTTTGTCTTGCTAATGAGGAGCTTACTAACAATAATGTCCTGCTTGAAGAAAAGCAAAAAATTGGGAGTCTGGGATAGAATAAAGCTCTTTGACCTGTTGGACAGAATAAAGAAATTTTAATTCTGGGTCAACCAGTTGTCCCACACTGGATAAGCCCTTTTGAAACCAAGAATGAAACACTGAACCACCAATCCCAGTAAAAACTTAAAATTTCCGATGAAAGCCAAAAAGGGAGATGCAGAGAACCTTTCTCTGTCAACGCTCCCTCCGGCACTTCCAGGCCTTACGAAGATTCCTAACCCAGAAGTTAGGCAACCTTAACGTCACCAACTGTCTGCCAGAAAGATGAAGTAGCGTGATGGGGAAATAAGGATATGTCCAAGCCAGAAGCAGATTTTCAATATCAAATTTATTTTATAGCGAAGAAGGCAGGCAAATGTTAAAATGGGGAAATCCCCCACAGTTTCATTTTGAAACTTCGGCCAACACACACGAAAACAGGTGCTTCTGAATTACAGCAGGTGCCAAGTACATGCAGAGGCTTAGAAAATTAAATCTCTGTGTGTACTTTCATTCCCCTGACGTGACTCCATGCACTTTTTATGTGAATAAAAAGTACTCTATCTACCTTTCCCGGCACTTGCAGGAAGATTTCCAAACTGCATTTTCACTGGCGTAGACACAAACTTACCCCTGTAAAAGCTCTTAAATACTGTACCCTCAATCAGCAGGGAATACCCTGCGGGCTTCCGATCAAGAGTGGCTTTGTCTAGATTTGTCAAATCCTTAAGATAATGGTGGTAAACAGCAGGAACATGTTTGTTCCAAGTTCAGTTTCTACAAAACAAGATGTGCGCCGCACTTCAGGGATATTTACATTCTGGAAATGAAGGCAGCCCAGGTGCCCAGATTTGGATGTGATCTTATTCTGGAAGCCAAAATAGAAGGCTCCCAGCAGGAGCAGCAGCAGCATCTCAGGTGACTGGCTCTGTTGGCAAAAGGCCAGCGCACGCAGCAATCTAAATACAGCCAGACCGCATCACCCCCCCCCTCACTTACTTGGAACTCCCAGAGTTATTTTCTAGCACGGTCCGTCCAGTGGTGTCCATACGCTGGATCACAAGATGATCCAACACCATCTTCTTCTTGGCCCTCTCTATGATTTCTTCTTCAACCGTTCCCTTCGTTACCAGACGGTAAATATTCACCTGCGGTCACAAAAAGGACAGAAAATGAATTCTGCTCACTCGTGGCGACTGCCGCCGGGACCCGCCCACGCCGCACGAGGCGGAACAGAGAGCAAAGAGAGTCTTCCTTGCCTGTTTCTTCTGGCCGATGCGGTGCGCTCGGGCCTGCGCCTGCAGGTCATTCTGGGGGTTCCAGTCAGAATCAAAGATGACCACCGTATCAGCAGAAGCCAGGTTAATTCCCAGACCACCAGCTCGTGTCGATAACAGAAAACAGAAGTCCTGAGTAAAGCAGAAAGAAGAGCCATGGTTACTTCCTTATACGAACCTACGATGACTTTGGCCGTCATCTTTGAGAACATAACCAACCTTGCTCCCCAGCCTTCAGTGCACAACTGCAGAAAACATCCAACAATGGCTACCAATAGAATATGGATAATTTCGTTTTAACTGTACTTTCCCCTCCATTCATAAAAAAAAAAAATATATTACAAAATTCACTTTGCTTCTGTAAATTCATCCAGCATTTCTCTTTATTTCAACACATTTACAGTTACTGCAGATGCTTTAAATTCATGAAAGTCTTCTTACATTCATTATGGAGTGGTGGCCTACCAGAAGGCTCATATCTACAAGGTATCCCCCCGTGATAAATCTTTCCGAGCACCTACTGCGCATGCTCTGCTCCCCGACACAAGCATTAAGAACATAAGAAAATGCCATACTGGGTCAGACCAAGGGTCCATCAAGCCCAGCATCCTGTTTCCAACAGTGGCCAATCCAGGCCATAAGAACCTGGCAAGTACCCAAAAACTAAGTCTATTCCATGTAACCATTGCTAATGGCAGTGGCTATTCTCTAAGTGAACTTAATAGCAGGTAATGGACTTCTCCTCCAAGAACTTATCCAATCCTTTTTTAAACACAGCTATACTAACTGCACGAACCACATTCTCTGGCAACAAATTCCAGAGTTTAATTGTGCGTTGAGTAACTCCTTTTTCTTAACTATTTAGTTTAATAGCTCTGTGGCTGATCAGTATCCACAGCAGCGAATCACAAAGTCATCCCAATATTTCTGTGTTTTTCTCTGTACACGTGGTCACAGCGCCCCTTGAAACCATCACGGGATAGTCTGTGGGTCAGGATACTTGCCCAGAGGCAAGCAGGAACTCAGCTAGCAGGCAAGATGCTGCGAGTGTTAAGCGCACAAGCACAGCTGCAGGCAGGACCCTGAGCAGTGCTTGACAAGACCCTCCAAGTAACCAAGGGGTTATTCCTGAATGGGAATCAGGGGTAGAGCTAAGATATGACGTGATGCGAACCAATCCAGTTCCTTCAATTTGCATCTCTGTTGCTGCTCCAAGAAGGAAAATGAAAGTGAAAGAATTTGCAAAAATAAAAAAAGTGTTCCAGTCACTGTAAAAGCTCTGAAGTGATTCTCACATTTAAAATTATATTTCTGTGTAATTTTTCTGCAGTCTTGAGAACAAAGGAACTTTGCAATTCATGAGACTGCTTGAATCACCTGCTCACTTTGCTTTTCCTCCATAGGCGTACAAGATAAGAATTACCAGGATTGGCCTCTACGGTGTTAAATTCCCGTATAGTTGCAGCTGAGTCTCCTGCGTTAATTTTCATATCATTGCTGCTCCACCACAGCTGTAAGCACATGCCGGGCCCTTTTCATTTTTATCAATCATGACTGTGCTTTTTAACTTTTTTTTTTTTTTGTCTAATACAACTGTTCATAACTATCTTAGGCATCTTTCCATCCACTCCAAGTATTGCTATAGCAATCGCTAAATAAAAACGGTAACGACCAACCCATAGTACTACTTCTATCAGGTGACTTAGCCTGTGCTTGCACTGCGGACAGATCTGCTCGAGTTGGAGCAGCAGCTGTTCTCTGCTGCACTACGTTCCTTCCTACCACCTGCAGCTGTCACTGTGGGAAAAAGGTGGGTGCTAGTGGTCAGAGGACTGACCTACATGCTGGGGAAAAACGCCAGAAGGCTTAAGTTTGTCTCCTCTGCCGGAGGCTCTCTCTGTGCGACCTTGGGCAAATCAGTTCGTCTCCCTAAGCCTTGGTTTACCGCATTATAAGCAGATGGAATTATTCATGAAAAAAAAAAATGCTGTTCTTTCACCCCTCACCCTCTGGACGTTTCCATGCAGATCAAGCCTAAAGTGCTTCACAGAAAAAGAGAAAATGTCTTTATTTTCTAGTGCTTCCCCCTTTGGCTCCTGAGTGAGGGCATACATTGGACTGCAGTTTAACTCGATCATAATTATAGCTTCCTGTTTGTCAGATTCCATTTTCCTTATTTTGTTTAAAATTATTCCTATGGGTGTGATTGGAGCCACATATCGAGGACTTTATATGCAGAATATCAGCTTAAAAATTGTGTTTATTTCTTCTGTAACTGGGTTTTTCTTTCCTATATTTCTGCTTGCAAATTCAAAATTTAATTCTTGAAATGTAATGTGAAAAATTCCTAAATAAAAAAAGTAACCAAATGATTACCCTTCATTGTATTCCCACCCTTAACACATCCCGTGCATGTAGATAAACTTGAACCTGCCTTTGTGGTCATATTGTGATCACTTAAAAAAATAAAAATCAGATCCTGATTAGTTGGAAGCATTACTCAATCTGTTTTTAAGTGCAGCACCTTCACGGCTTATGAACCTGGAGAAAGTACATAAGGGGTAAGAATCTCGTACCTCCGAACCGTCAGCATTGAAGTGGTCCAGTGCCTGCTTACGGATTTCTCCTTTTATTGAGCCATCCAAGCGCTGGAGATGAATAAAAAAAAAAAACAAAAACCATCAGACATTTAACACACCGCCCCGAGACCAGGAGGGCTCTGAAACCTCTCTCTAGCTCCGCTCCCCACAGCAGGAGCATTCAATCATTAAAAATAACCCTGCATTTAAAAATAGCCTCCAGGCGTGCACACACACACACACGCACCATGACAGGCACCCTCTCTCGTTACATGCCTGCTAGCCCGCTAACTTCATATATGCCAGGATCTTCAGAAGACTTATCAAGGGACCACGACAGGCTTCGAACTCAGATCAGTTATCAGACAAAAACAGAAGTCTGTGCGTCAGGGCCTTTTTATTTAAATACTAGCAAATAAGGTAAGGGTGTCCGGCACATACAGGACACAGGTCATTCCTATCTAGAGATATATTTAAGGCTGTGGATTTTTCTTCTCGAGAACGGAGAGTCCCCCTCCTCCTCCCAGCCTCCAAAATTTCTGCAAACGCACATGTAGATCTGAAAAACACAATCTGTGCGAGTTATTTTTGGATCCAGACCAACCCTTCCCCCCGGAAACACCTCCTCTCAATTCGGATGAAAGGTACACAAGCTATGAACACCCAGTCTCATGGACAGATGTTCAGTTAAAACCCAGTGGTCACGGCTGGCTCATTGGGTGGGGGCCGCTGGAGGGACTGGCTCATGTCCTGACTGACAGCGCTGGTGAAGCTTGTGTACCTAAAAAAAAAAAAAAAAAAAAAAAAGTGACGTGCTCACGAGTTAGGAGGGGAAAAAAAAAAAAAAAAAAGCAGCTGCCACTCGTGTGCAATCCCTACCCCCAAAGGTTAATCTTAAAAGAAGCTTCCCTCCAGCCCGCAAAGCTGGCCAGGAATCAGGGTTGCCTGGGCAGTCAGCCAAGGATTTGCCCTACTGCACTGCAGCTCGAGAAGCTAGAGGGGCAGGAGTCAGCAAAACAAGTGGCTAGTTTGAGTTTTAGTTCCTTACTTCTTAAACTGAGATTGCAAGGTTTTATTTCCTTATCCTTGGCTCAGAACAAGTGCCCAAGAGTTACGGGTCACTCGCCTCCCCGCCTCAGGCTGAAGCAGCCAGCAGGGATCAAACCCGCAGCAACAGTAAGCACGAGATGCGGAGGTTTTTTCCTTTTTTAAATGCGAGCAGATGTGCGTATCATTGTGTTATGAACAGAAGCAGCCACGCTGGTTTCAAGAATCTGACAGTGCATGCCTTTTATCTGTATTGCTTGGTTCATCTCTTTTGACAATAAATCATCTAACATTTGGGACCTGCAGCGGGTCAGCCTGCTCTTCCTCACCTGGAAAGGGTAGTGCTTGATAGTTAGGTATTCGGCAAGAATATCCAGCATCCGCACCATCTGAGAGAAGATCAGGACTCTGTTCCCCCTCTCCCGGAGTCGTGTCAGCAGCTTGTCCAGGAGTATCAGTTTCCCACTGCTCCTGACTAGGGACTGAAGAGGTAGAAGTCATTCCAATTTATCCTCTCATCAGGCTTACACATGCAAGGAACAGAACAAGATACAAAAAACCTTTTCTGCGCAGGTTTCAGCTGCATGGACTCCACTCTCAATTTTCAGTGGTAACGTAATCCAGATATGCAAGATAAGCTGCCTTGTTATACACTCAGTCTTGTAAAGGGACCAGAAAAAAAAACACAATGGGGCAGCATATGAGCTTTCGAGACCATATGCAGGCCCCCTCTCCGTCTGAAGAGACGCGTGTGGTCTAGATCTAGAAGGCACATGTAACTACAACTATTTGGTTTACCCTTTAGAAGGCATCGCACGCTCTCGGTCAGCAGCCACCCCAACCAGCATCAGTCTCCTCCCACCACAACCTGTTCCGAGCCACCACCGCTGTGCCTGAAACAACGTGCGACTCTCATCATGCGATGCCTGAACGCCATACGGTTTCCCATTAAGCCTGTAAGAGCAACGCTGCAGGACAGGCACCGGGGGCTGCTTAAACGCATGCAGTCTCCTGCGGAGCCAGAAGCTGTTCCAGAGGCAGCAGTGGGAATTCCCCCCCCCCCCCCCCCAGGAAAGAGAATATTCAAAATGACCTGAAAGCTGAAGTGTGTTCCTTCCAGGGGCCACAGAACCTCACTGGAGCAGATGAACAGGAACGATACATAAACTGTAAAAGGCGGCCACCGTACGTTGCAGAGATAGGGAACCATGCCAGCCAGGCCTGGATTTACACACAGGCAGTCCCAGCTAGGAAGAGAGCAAGATGAATGGGGCATCTGCCCCAGGAGAAACATTCTAGAAGGGGGTCACACTGTGACCCAGCCCGACACGCCTGTAGGCTGATCCCTGGCCCCGCCACACAAGTGCCAATGCTGGAGCCAGAACACGTCTCAGGGTGGGTTCAGCTCTCTTAAAACAAGTCATGCGTTTCAGGCTCCTAGCATGATTAAGAGCAGAAAAGTACCTTCATTGTACAAAAGGGATGGGTTCATTAGGAGCAAGCCAATTAGCGATTAAATGTGTTCAGTGTGTGTAAAGCATGGACTTGGACCAGTGCTTTTTAATATATTTATAAATGATCTGGAAAGAGGAACGATGCGTGAGGTGATCAAATTTGCAGATGACACAAAATTATTCAGAGTAGTTAAATCACATAATCTGACAAATTGCAGGAGGACCTTGTGAGACTGGAAGATTGGGCACCCATATGGCAGATGAAATTTGATGTGGACAAGTGCAAGGTGATGCATACAAGGAAAAATAACTCATGCTGTAGCTACATGATTTTACATGTTACCACCCAGGAAAAAGATCTGGGCTTCATAGTTGATATTACATTGAAATCGTCGGTTCAGTGCGCTGCGGCAGTCAAAAAAGCAAACAGAATGTTAGGAATTATTAGGAAGGGAATGGTGAATAAAAGGGAAAATGTCATAATGCCTCTGTATCGCTCCATGGTGAGACCACACCTTGAATACTGTGTACAATTCTGGTCGCCGCATCTCACAAAAGATATAGTTGCGATGGAGAAGGTACAGAGAAGGGCAACCAAAATGATAAAGGGGATGGAGCAGCTCCCCTATGAGGAAAGGCTATAACTAAGGGGCACTCCATGAAGTTAGCAAGTAAAACATTTAAAACGAATCGGAGAAAATTCTCTCACTCAACGCACAATTAAGCTCTGGAATTAATTGCCAGAGGATGTGCTTATGGCAATTAGTGTAGCCAGGTTTAAAAAAGGCTTGGCTAAGTTCCTGGAGAAGTCCATAAACTGCTATCAATCAATAGGGAATAGCCACTGCTTGTTGCTGGCATTAGTAGCATGGCATCTATCTAATGTTTGGGTGCTTGCCAGATACTTGAGACTTGGATGGGCCACGGCTGGAAACAGGATACTGGGTTTGATGGATCCTTGGTCTGACCCAGTATGGCAATTTCTTATGTTCTTATGAGCCTTGTCCAACATAATTATGTTCATGCAAGCATATTTGAACATCTTCCCCTGCACTGTCATATTTAAAGAGTGAGTAACCTGCCGGCCTGCAAGACTTCAATTTGTTCTCCTAATTTTTAATTACAAGGCTACTGAAAGTTGCCATGGGGACCTCATTTTTCCCCTCTAAGCAGCCTGCCAACATGAGACCCGTTAAGCCCCCTCAGCCTGCTGTGTCCAATTCTCCTGCTACTGCAGGCAGCCCAAGTGAAAGACAGGGTGGAGAGGGAGAGTGACTGAGCAGGTATCTGCTTGAGAGAAGGGGGTGGCACAGCGTGAGAGCTGAGGATGCATGCGTGGGTTTAAAGATTTGAGCACAGAAGATTTTCCAGTATCAACTACAGTGAGGGGAGATCCAGGCAGACCTGTGAAAAGGAGGACTGACCAAGCTCTATAATTGGGACCTTTCTTTTCAGTTTTTATTTTATTTCCCTCTGGGAATTTATCAGTGTTTATTATAACAAAAAAGGGGGGAGGGAGAGAATCGGAGTTCGCCTGCTTTTGTTCGTTGTGACAAACCCTGATAAATTCCTGGGAAAAATTTTAAAAAAACATACCTGGAAGCGAAGGTGAAGCTGGAAGCAGCCCAGCCGTTATGGGGGCGATGATGTCTGGGAGGGAGGCGAAGGCCAGAAAGATTTAGGGTGATATGGAGGAGTAAGACTGGAGATGGAAGGCGAAGAAGATGAAAAGGTCAAGAATAACATAAAAGCGAAAGAATGCAGAGACGGACAGAGAAATGAGATATGGACAGGGAAAAACGGCATCGAAAGACTGACCAGAGGGGGGAGAGCGAGCGAGAGCGTGCAAACAGCAGAATATGGAAAATACATGCAAAAGGTCTAAAAGAAAAGGGCCCGATATTCCAACCTGCCCAGAACATACCTTAGCCGGATAGGACTGAGTTACAAGGGATATTCAGCAGTAAAACTTGCTCGTTGGCCAGATAAATCATCAGGCTAAAGCTGAATATCACCAATTAGCTGGATAATGTATTCAACTAACTAGTCTCACCCTGATCTGCTAAGAGAGTCGGATTAATTACTTATCCGGCTATGAAGTGCTGAACCGCCTTTGAATATCGGGCCAATAAAGTTTGCAATTGATGGATTTTGTGATTTCTGACCACTTAAACTTATCAATGGAGACTTTTTTTTTTTTTGAAGTTTTGAAAACTGTGTGTTTAATTACTGACAAATACATGTATTAGATTGGAATTTTGTTGTGAATGGCGCGAAAGGGATCGGCTGGATGCGTGGCTGAGGGGAGTGGGCAAATGAGTGATCGATGGGATGGGAAAGCCAGTATGGGGTAGAGAGGTTTGGGGAATAAAGGAAGAGAGATGCGGGGGAAGTCCGAGTGACGGGATGGGGAAAAACGACTTAGGAGTGGCCTTGTCCAGATGTCACATCCAGTGGTTCTTGCGAAGGCTCGTGCTCAGCTGGCTGCTTCCGTGATTTGAGCTGAGCTTCGGCACTGCGTGACTAATCAAACCTCATGCAAAGCTGCCTAGATTACACGCGCACGTTTCCCCGATGCCTCACCTGCAGGTTCTCCTGCCGGTTCTCCCTCTCGTTCTCCTCTGGTGCTTTGATCAGGTAGCAGTGGTTGCAGCATTTTTTCAGCTCCATCACAATGTTAAGAAAGCCGGACGTGCTGCCTCTTGTCCCCTTTGAAAGTGCCTTGTAGTTCCTCGTTAAAATCCACCTGCACGTAACCAGTACGATCAATAGATTATTCGAAAACGCGGCAAAGCACGCTGCCCTTTCAAGCTACACCTGGCGTGCATGCAGACAAGACAGAAAACGTACACCAGTAACTGCCCACTAATTTTACAAGCTAAGGACTGATGAGCCCCACCACCATAGCTCAGAGGGCACCACTCGGATCAAACAAGAAGTTATTTTTATCTAATTTGCAGGCCTGCTGGTAAGACCATCAGTGTGCTGCACCTTTGCTGTTTCTCCAAGCCTGGATAGTGCTGTATGGTTTATTCTGATTTACACGGCACATCTGCACCTGGAATCAGTGAATAAGGCTCCAGGTACCAGGAGCTACTTGATTTATTTCACAGATGTGTGTCATAGACAAACATGCTCTACAATTCAACCCCTCCGACGTGGCCTGGTATCCACAGATATAGCAAAAGTTGCTTACCTGTATCAGGTGTTCTCTGAGGACGGCAATATATATAATCAGTCTTCACAGGCGGAATGTCTTCATCTGATGGAGCCCGGGTCAGCATGATAGCCAGAGAGTTTCTAGAGCTTTAGCATGCTCTCAGCACGTGTAAGCCAACACATGGGACTCCCTCTCATTTACTTTTAACTATAGAAAGAGAAGCCAGTTCCTAGAGGAGACTGGAAACTTCTGTGAGGACTGATATCTTGCTGTCATCGGAGAACACCTGTTATAGGTAAGCAAATTTTGCTTTCTCCAAGAACAAACAAGATATGCAATCCTCACTGGTGGGGAATCCCTAGCTATCAGCTTTCTTTAGCAAAGGGATAAGCAGCAATAACACTAAAATATTTTTAGTGGCAACAGGCCATTTTTAACATTTCTGTGGGGTTTTTTTGGTACATCTATAAGGGCAACCTGTAAGTAATAAAAATGGGATTGGGAAAGGATCAGTCCAGGCTCCTGGGTTTATGCATCCCTGCCAGCAGATGGAGACAGAGTGTGTTTCACTGACACTGCTTCATAATCCCTGGTGCCACCTGGAGTTCCTCAGTGTTTCTCTGTCTCCAGCAGATGGTGGCTGGTACATAAACTGCAGTTCTGAGGTCTGGCAATTTTTTTTTTTTTTTTCCCCATTTATAGCTTTTATTGGCATGAAACAAGACAGAAATGCACCAAGTACATAATAATTGCAGCCATAATAGAACAAAAAATGCGAATGTACAAATGGATTTCAGTTATGCAATTTTTTCTTTTTTGGTGTGAGCCTTTCCTCCCAGGGTGTTTGGGTCCTGGTGGATCCTTCTTTGTTTAGTTGAGCTGGATGAGCTAGAGGTCGGTGACCTTTTTGTATGCTCACTCCATTAGTCCGTGGGATGATGCTGGATTCTAAACCTCAGAGAGACCTTTTAAGGACAGACTGATCAAACCTACTTTCATATGGGAGTCCTCATCCAAATAGCAATAAAAATTAATATAAGAACATAAGAAGTTGCCATACTGAGTCAGACCAAGGGTCCATCAAGCCAAGTACCCTGTTTCCAACAGTGGCCAATCCAAGTCACAAGTACTTCGCAAGTACCCAAACATTAGATAAATCACAAGCTACTATTGCTTATTAATTAATAGCAATTTATGGATTTTTCCTCAAGGAAGTTATCAAAACCTTTTTTAAACCCACTAACTGCTGTAACCACATCCTCTGGCAATGAATTCCAGAGCTTAACTATGCTCTGAGAGAAAAATAATTTTCTTCAAATTTGTTTTGAATGAGCTACTTGCTAACTTCATGGAGTGCCCCCTGGTCCTTCTATTATTCAAGAGAGTAAATAACTGATTTACGTTAACATGTTCAAGTCCTTTTAAGATTTTGTAGACCTCTATAATATCCCCTCAGTCGTCTTTTCTCCAAACTGAAGAGCCCTAACTTCTTTAGCCTTTCTTGCCCCCTTATTTTGGTTGCCCTTTTCTGCACTTTCTCCAGTGCAGCTAGATCCTTTTTGAGATGCGGTGACCAGAATTGCACACAGTATTCAAGGTGCGGTCTCACCACAGAGAGATATAGAGGCATTATGACATCCTCCATTTTATTTGCCATTCCCTTCCTAATAATTCCTAACATTGTTTGCTTTTTTGATCACCAATGCACACTGAGCCGACAATTTCAATGTATTATCCACTATGATTCCTAGATCTCTTTCCTGGATGGTAACTCCTAAGATAGAACCTAACATTGTATAACTATAGCATGGGTTATTTTTCCCTCTATGCATCACTTGTCCACATTAAATTTCATCTGCCATTTGGAAGCCCAATCTTCCAGTCTCACAAGGTCCTCCTGCAATTTATCACAATCCGCTTGAGATTTAACTACTCTGCATAATTTAGTGTCATCTGCAAATTTGATCACCTCACTCACTGTACCCCTTTCCAGATCATTTATAAATATATTGAAAAGCACTGGTCTAAGTACAGATCCCTGAGGCACTCCACTGTTTACTCTTTTCCCACTGAGAAAACTGACCATTTAATCCTACTCTCTGTTTCCTGTCCTTTAACCAGTTTGTAATCCACGAAAGGACATCGCCTCCTATCCCATGACTTTCTAGTTTTCTTAGAAGCCTCTCATGAAGGACTTTATCAAGCACCTTCTGAAAATCCAAGTACACTACATCTATCGGCTCCCCTTTGTCCACATGTTTATTCACCCCTTCAAAAAAAATGTAGGAGATTTGCAAGGCAAGAGGTCCCTTGAGTAAACCCATGCTAGCTGTGTCCTATTAAACCGTGTCTATCTAAATGTTTTGTGATTTTATTCTTTATAACAGTTTCCACGATTTTTCCCGACACTGAAGTCAGGCTCGCCGGTTTGTAGTTTCCTGGATCACCCCTGGATCCCTTTTTACATATTGGGGTTACAATGACCACCCTCCAGTCTTCGGATGCAACGGACAATTTTAATGATAGATTACAACTTAAATGAAATAGGTCTGAAATTTCATTTTTTAGTTCTTTCAGAACCCTGGGGTGTTTTCAAGTAAGAACCACATTTTCCTTTCCTGTTCATGCCCCAAGATGAGTCCAGATGCATGGGATGTACCCAAGCTCCCCCTTCACTGGTTGAGTACCTGAAAGGCCCGTGCGCAACTAACTCCGTCAAAGGCAGCCATTTCCAGCACCCTAACATCCATGGGGTAATGCTTTGTGAAAGTGTTTGGTGGAGACCAGGTCACTGCTCCGCAAATCTCTTGTGAAGAAACCAAGTGGCCCTCAGCCCAGGATGCCGCCTGCACCCTAGTAGGATGGGCTTTCAGCCCTACAAGGATGAGACAACCTTTACAAATACAGGCTGAGATGATGGCCTCCTTTAACCATTGCACAATTGTCACTTAAGATGCCTTGCTCCCTTTGGACGCACCACCAAATAGAACAAACAAGTGGTCAGACCGTCGGAAACGGTTGGTGACCTTCAATTATCACAACAGCACCCGACGCACATCCAACAAATGACGCTCCCACACATGAAGCATCCAAATCTTGAAAGGCAGGAAGTTCTGTTTGAGGTGGAAAGACGATAACACCTTCGGCAAAAAAAGTCACTGTCTGCAAGGTTACCCCATCCTCAGAAATTTGTAGGAAATAATATCTACAAAACAATGCCTGAATCTCCGAAATCCTAGCAGAACAAATCACTACCAGAAAGATCCTTGGAAGATTATAGAGAGCTTTCAACACTATGTTAAGGTTCCACAAAGGAAACACCTGCCAGACCAGCGACGCAAACGCTTCACTCCCTTTAGCAAGCGAACTATATCTGGATACAAAGCCAGAAGCATCCCGAGCCTTTTCTTGGAAACAGCCCAGGGCTGCCACCTGGACCGAAGTGAATTGTGTGCTAGCCCAGCTTGCAAAAAAGCCAACTTACTAGACACCAATGCCTAAAGAGGAGAAATCCCTGGGAGTATAAACTTCATCTCTGCCTGCAGGATTTTGCACCTCTCCTATCTGCTAGAGATTAAATACTGAGGGACTGCAGGTGACACGAGTAGTGCAGTGTCAGTACAGCTTTTCTTCTCTGTGTCCATCTGCTGGTATGAGGAGCAAAACCCATGCGTTTGGACTGATCCGGGGTATGAACTATGCACTATGTGGCTGCACAAAGAAGAAAAATTGTAACTAGGTGGAAAACCTAGAAGTTTAAATGGATCGGAGAGAAGCTGAACTGAGGAAAGCCATGCGAGTTGGGAAAAAAAAACAACCCACACACACACCACGATTCTGAGTAAAAAAAAATAAAAAATAGCTACTCCCCAAGAAAACAGATGACTGTTAGAGAAAACAGAGGGGACACTGCATTACAGCTGTACTGCGGGATGGCCTGAAAAGAGCAGCTCTGCAGTCACCACACGAACCCCTGGCTCCATCAGATGACATCACCCCATCTGCCAGAAGTGCTGATGACTAAGATGCACTGGGGCTTTCCTTCAGGGACCTCATCCCGAATGAGGTTAGTGACTTGGGGATTTGGGTACTGTGTGCTATCAGGATGACATTACTTTACAGTAATTTGTGGTAATGCTTCTGCTATAAGTCATGGGCATCTTTCTAAGCTAATTAGCAGATTCCGCTATCATAAAATGCTGAAATGTATTTCAGTTTTATGGTCGTTTGTTATTATGTTGGTAGCTACCCATGAAAGGTTGTCAGGTTTTCTAAGTTTATCTCCCCCATTCTCTTAAAGGAAATTAAGACGACTTGACTCCCATTATTCTGACACCACACCTCTAAATTGTTAGCGTTGTATCGGCTTTCAATTGCGTTGCCAATTATTCAAGGTCCTTGCTTTTTGCACACAAGTCCATCAAAGACTCTGCTCCTCTGTTTAATCTTCTCTCTCAGCTCTTCCCTCTTAAATGGTTTTAGGTCTTCCCCGTCCCTTGCACCTCATCTATGGAAGAAGCTGCTTCTGGCCATCCAGAGTGCCTCACACCAATCAACATTTCAATCAAGATTAAACAGCCATTTTTTCAAGACTGAGGATTATCCATCTCACAGCCCGATTCTGTGGGGGAGAACGGACGCTCGGGCACGAGATCCTATATTTAAACGAGGGGTTGCGCTAAAAGAAGGCGCTAGGGACGATTACGCACCCCTAGGTCCTCCTTGGCCCCGGAGAGGTGACTGTCAGCGGGGTCAGGAAACAGACGCTCAATTTTACGAGCGTTGGTTTTCTGAACCCTCTGACAGTGATTGGTTAGGAAAATGGACGCCGGTAAAATTGGGCATCCATACTAACAGCACCAGCCGGCACATTTTTTTAATTTATTTTTATTTATATTTTTGGTTCCTCCGACTTAATATCACTAGGATATCAAGTCGGAGGGTGTATAGAAAAGCAGTATTTACTTTTCTGTTCACTTTTCCGGGCTGCTCATAAATTAATGAGCGTAAAATGTGCAGATTGGCCGCACTATCTGAATCCTGGGTGAGTGACTAATGGCCTCAACAACATGCATTTACATGTGATGAGCGCTATTAGTTTTCAGGGGGGTTTGGATGCACGTTTTCAAGGCACTAAATCCCTTACAGTATAAGGGGGTAATAGATGCCCGTCAGAAACACATGGCCAAGCCGGTGTTAAACAGTGTGCACGTCCAAGTGCACTTTACAGAATCGGCCCATCTGTGTTTGCCAACCCTCTCTCCTTTCCAAAACCCACACCCATCCAGTTGGATTTTCAGGATTGCCACAATGAATATGCATGAGATAGATTTGCATACCCTTGGTGTCCAATATTTGCAAAACTCTCGTATGCAAAGTTATTATGGATATCCTGAACCCAGGACTGGTTGGATGTGCCTCCAAGAGAGGGTTGGGAAACACTATCTATACTACAACTTCTACAGAGCAGGAAAGAGATTAAGTCTAACCTTGCTAAATGAGTTTTTGAAGGTCATGCTGTTAAGTGACAAATAAGCTAAGCACCAGACAGAAATGCAGCGTCTTCCCCATAGCCACCTACAATTCACTTACTTATAATACTGTTTCTGGAGCGCAGACATCTCTACCCGAAGAATCTGCTCCACTTTCGCAGGCAAAGACTTCTCCACATCCTTCTTCACTCTGCGCAGGAGGAAAGGCTCCAGGACCTTGTGAAGGCTATGGTAGCCATTCTCTCGGCCCTTTCCATGGTCATCCTCAAAATCCTCCCAAAATTCAAACCTGCAGGGAGAGGAGAGCACATTTCTGACTACAGCTCTTACGTTTTGGTGCCGAGGTGTTTTGGGAATATGAAGGGGATTAGTAGGAAACACTGCACATCAGAAAACACAGCAATCAAGGCTGAATATTAAGCTGGCACAGCGCCCAGAAGTTGACAACAAATCTTGGATATCTTACTCGGGAAGATTGCAATTCACAGCTACTGAGGCATGGCCACCTTTGCGCCAACTGTCTTCCTGGATTTGGGAGGAATGTAACTAAATAAAAATCACCATGTAACCTCGTTTTCTCTCTGTACCATGACAAACTACCCTAACCTGAGCAGTCTGATGAAGGATAAACTCAATGGACCGATAAATATTTTGATTGGAAGGTGGCATTAAAATATCCCTTGGGAGTGGCAAGAAAAGAAGGCGATCTTACCCCATCAGGCCCTCTCAGAGAATAATCAAGATGTGAGTTTATGCTATTTATGATTGCCTCCTTTTCCCCTTCTTGCTAATGAGCTCCATGACAGATCCCAGTCTGTGTTGGGTCTTTCTACTTTCCCAAGAAATGCAAATTTTCTATGTGCTTTACTGTTAAAAGCAGACTCTAATAGGCTGCGCACTGCTATGCAGAAGGACGGGGTTCGATTCTCGAGCCACTTTTCTGCTTCTCGGGCCAGTCGAGAATACTGCAAATGCAGCGTTCACAGCCCCCCTGGGGGAGGTCGTCTCTCAACCATCGCTCAACGTGGACATCCAGCAACCACATTTCACGTGCATGTTAACCAAGTTCTGGAGGGAGCTGTAGCTTTGCGCCATCCCCCCTCCCTCCAACCGAGGGACCAGGCTGAGTTGGGAGAGGGGGATAGAAACACTGGGCGGAAAAAGCCCTCGAATAGCTGTGAACCGAGGCTCATGGCGCCAAAGCCCAGCTGGAAACCAAAAAAAAAGCAGACGGGAACTGCTGAAGAGCACCCCCCTTCACCCCCAAAAAACGAACACCGGCACCGGATTCCCGATGAAGACCGGCCCAGGGATTCACCGCCCAGGCCGGCCCAGGAGATACCACGAGGTCTGCCGAGCGCAGCTCTGTCACGGCCGCGCTCGGCAGACCACGTGACTGGAGCGACCGGCCCACCGGGGGGATGCCCGATCCCCCCCGATAGGCCAATCCGCCCCTGACCAGCACTCAACAGTCCACGTAACATGAAAACCTGTTTGCAGTTGCCACGCGGGAGGGGCAGGCCCTTACTTCTCTGGCATCAGGAAGTGCAGCAGGGACCACAACTCTTTCAGAGAGTTCTGAAGGGGTGTCCCAGTGATCAGGAGCCGGTGGTTGGACTTGAAGTCAATCAGAGTTTTATACAGCAGAGAGTCGTCATTCTTCAATCGATGAGCCTCATCCACTCCAAGAAAGGCCCAGTTAATACTGCCCAGCACAGTCTGGAAAGAAGAGGAGAAACCATTCAGCCGGGTAATTACGTTCAATTTCTCTTCTCATTTCCTTGTGCTGGGTTTCCCCATCACAGAGCCTGACATCTTCCATTTGTTCAAAGAACAAGGACAGCCCAAGCAGCAGGCATGCAAGCTTCCCCTCCACTACTCTGCCAGTGTGCATGAGCTCTAAAGGGCCAGCAGGCTGCAGGCTCCAGGCTCATTCAGTGCTTGGCCACTGCCACCTAGACAGCAAACCGTACCATCTGCAATTTCAGAACGGAAATGTGTCCATTATACTCCATGTCCACACGTACGGGCAAAGCAGCTGGGAGTCTCGGGGGGAGTTGGTGACTCGAGTGTCCGTGCAGCCACTGCATGCCAGAAACGTGGCAGGCATCTACCAAGGGGCCCATGGAGGGAGGGCACTTTGTCATCTTGTCCTTCAGTAATACGGGCACTTACTGAGCACTGGAGTGAGATCATCAACTGTTTTATGGTCACTGAATGGTTTTCACATGACAACTCTGCCACCAGTAGTGAGTGCACTTTTTAATGTGCACTGTTTTCCTGCCTAAAGCAGTGTTGCAAAGTTCAGCACCCTGGATCACTACAGAGCCTGTTATACAGTCAGAGATCCACAAAATGAATATTTAGAAACTCAAATTTTCTATTCATCAGAACCACAGCTCTCAAACTTGGAAAAAAGGGAAGGCTACATTTTTTTTTTCCATTTCTGTATCTAGGTTTGCAGAAACTGAAAGATATTCTCAAAACTTAATGTCAGAGAGCCCAAGAGGTCACAACATGTAATGCATTCAATAAGGAATCTCCATGAAAAACCTGTCATTTCACTCAGTACCATCCCCTCAAATTTTACTGATCCTTGTAAAAAAAAAAAAAAAAACCCAAAACAAACCACACAAACACACACTTCTGAAAGAACAACAAAACCTTAACCAACTGCCAACTCGTGTTTACGTCTACTTCTCCGGGGGCCTCCTGACCTTCCTCCAGAACTCTACAGCCTTGTTCCCATCCTGTCCTTCTCCAAAAGGGCCTAGCCCTTCACAGACAGGCCCGGACAAGGAAGAATTCCAGGGCGAGCATGTTCCTCCAAGAACCCTCAGCTGGTGTGCCCGACACGCAGTGTTACACACCTTATCCTTAAGCAGGATCTCGTAAGTGGTTATCAGCACATTAAACTTTAATCTCTTGGTCTGCTGATTGATCCATTCATACTCCCGTATCTGTAAGAAGAAGAGGATACAGTCCTTTATCAACTGGAAGTTCAATACAGATGCATTTTAAGATGACCCACCGCAAACGTCAGCTAGGTGATGTTACCAAAACACAGACCATGCTGAAAACATAGCCATTATACAATCTGAAAACAAGAAAACCACTAAATGTAAATCTGGAGCTCTGTTATGTGCCTGCTTGCCCTCCAGCCCCACTGGAGGGATGTATGAACCTGACAAAAGCTCAGGCCCACCCGAGAAGGAAACCATGGTTCACTTAACATACATCAAAAGTTCCCCATCATGCAAGAAACTGTAGAACTGAATATTCTTTGACATACTGGTGTTCCCTAATTATGGGAAACAGTACCTGTTGCACCCTGCCAGCACGATCTAGTTCTAAATGGGTGGTATCAGTTTTAGAGCCCCTTTTTTGCCAAAAATGAGTCTGAAGCAGGGCCTAGCCCATCAGGGGGCCGGTCAACCCAGTCGGAAACCCCCTTTCCTTGCCCTAACGGGATCGGGAACGTCGTCAGTATGGCGCACCAGGCAAGCAGACCGGAGGAAAGACTTAATCGAAGCCCTTCCACGTCTCTGAATCGGAGGAGTTCTTTACTTACCTGGGCTCAGCACTTACCGAGCTGAGTACAGTCTCCAGCTGCGGGGGGAGAGGGCTTAGGCCATTACTGCTGCCCTCTACTTCCTGCACCCGCTGCCTTTCAGCTGCTTCAGCAGCAAAGTCCACGCCGGGAACCGGCTACCGGACCAAGGCACACCACTGAGGGATCTCGGAAATCGCCTCAGGAATTCTCAACTGGGGGAGGGACCATTAGGTATCACCGCAGGAGAGCGGGGCTCAAGCTTTCTCCAATTTAAAGGTAAAATTTTCTCTTCTAAAAGAGTACCGAGTTCCCAATAGGGAAGGCACAATCCACATCTGCTAGGAGACGGAGAGATACTGAATGGCCGAGGTCCACTGCAGGGGTATATCTAGGGTGACATCAGCTTTGAAACCTGACTGTCTCCCATCTGCTAGCAGGGAAGCACATAACCCACTGGTCCTGAGTCCATCTGGCTACAGGCTAGGAAAGCAATGCTCATCCCCAGGTCTACTTAGCTAATAATTGTTTATGGACTTTTCTTCCAGAGCTTGTCCAACCTTTCTTTAATTTCAGCTGTGCTAGAAGCCTGGACCACATCCTCTGGCAAAAAATTCCACAGCTCAAATTCTACTGCAAGTGAAAAACTAAACTACTTTCTCTAATTTGTTTTAAGTCTGCTGGCTGTTAGTTTCATGGAGCATCCCCTAGTCCTTTTATTATGTGAAAGGGTAAATAACTGTTCCCTATTTATCAACTCCACCCCCACTCATGATTTTATAAACCTCTATCATACCGTTGTCCCTCCTCCAAACTGAAGAGCCCTAAGCTGTTTAGCCTTTTGTATGGGAGTCTTCCGTTCACTTTTATTTCTCTTTACTGTACTTATTTTGTACCCATCGCAAAGGTCACATCACAGTACATCAGTCACAGAAACATGACAGCAGACTATACAGCCTATGGACTCCCCCCATTCACACCAACTACCCCACTCAATTATTAGGCATTGCCCTTTCTGAAGTAAAAGAGCTCCCCAACTTTTGTTGGGTGGATCTGGATTGTTTAAGGCTCCTCTGAATTTCTTTTTTCAGAATACGTGCTGGAGGAAGAGGTAAGCAGGGAGTTGTTGGGGGGGGCGGAAGATGACGACAGGGATGCCAGGACAAGACGGCGGGGGAAGTTGCAGAGGTAACCCAGTAGGAGCAGGCGGAGAGAAGTGGCAGTAAAGAACTGCGGGGGTCTACTGATCAGGGAGCTCAGATGGAGCTGCGGGGGTGTGAAAGTTGGCTAGGCGCAATGCGGATACAATTCAGCAAGAGGCAAATTCTGCAGCGGTGACTGGAGCCCTGGACTGCAGCAACAGGAAGCTTTGAAAGTACTTGTTAAAAAGATCTATCGCATGAACGCACAGAAAGTTAAATCCGTCTCCGCCTACCCCCATCCGCCAAGCCTGTACGTGTGCCTTCACAACTTCAAACCCCATAAAAATAACCAGAGACGCCGGAGACACGGCCACCAAATCCTGCCCCTGTATCTTTTACCCTGCATGCACTGTGCTACCCTGCATCCTCACCCTGTTCCCTTTTATCCTTAAGTCCCGCCATCTATGTCTATTCTCTCTATCACACAGATATCTGTAGGCTACCCTGTACCTCGCTCTATGTGCTACATAAGGGAGCAAGAAAAATCCTTGTAAAAAAATACTTGTTTCCCTAGAAAGAACAAAAAGTAAATCTATCTACAGCTCAGTTCACTGCCCAATGTGTTCATATGTGGCAAGCATTCACATACCGTGTTTCTGCTCATGAGGTCGCCTATATAAACTACCACATTTATATCCACAGCCCATATCTCGAACTCTCGCTGCCAGGACGTCAGGGTGGACAATGGCACGACCAAGAGGGAGGGACCGTACAGCTGATGCTGGTGGAACAGGTAGGAGAGGAAGGAGATCGTTTGGATGGTCTTCCCCAGCCCCATTTCATCAGCAAGGATCACACTGTTACTCCTGCAGGGGGGAGAACCGAGAAAGCACAGCTAAATTCTGCATTGTACAAATGAATCTGCAGTTATATTTCTGAAAAGCAGACAAATTCCCAATCAAACCCCCCAATCTCTGGATAAACTGATGTTTTGAAGGTGCTTTAATTCATGCCTCAGGTACATTGCCTCAGGTACATTGCCTCAGGTACAAAAAACTTAGATTGTAAGCCCTCTGGGGATAGAGAAATACAGTACCTGAATGTAAACCGGTGTGATATCTCAATTGAGATCGAATGTCGGTATATAAAAATAATAAATAAATAAAAATAAATGTTCCAGCCCCAGGATTCATGTAGCTTTTTTATTTTATTTTGTTTTTCCTATAGCTACATACAGCAGACTTTCCTTTTCGCAGAGGTGAAGGGTCGCTTGACCATGTTCATCCTTTTCCTGGAACATGAAATATCTTATTCGCTCCAGGTGGGGGCCGCCCAGTCCTCACATTTAACTAGAATACCATTAACATTACATATATACAGTGCATCCGTTTCATTGATTTATTTGTTCTCCTGAAGCATTTGACTATTGTTGTTTTATGATTATTTTATTTAGTCTTGTCCTTTCATGTTTCCTAGTATATTTTTGCAGTTTTATTTGGCTTGTGTGTTTCTCTTTTGTTTTATATCTGTTTTTACAATTATATTTTTTATTTTTTGTGTAAAATTTATTATGTCCATCGATCTGACTTGTAAGAAATCCGCTTCATCAAGTAATAAACTGGAATTGGTGCACATGATAAAAATCAAAGCAGTGAGAGGAAATCTATTAGACCTAGCAACAGGATTGGAACTTGGCTCTTTGCTCTCACAGCTTTGCAGTTCTACACATAACATCCAGCTGGCAGCTCTCGTTTTACTGAACGTTCAGCTTATGCTATTGGGAGGGACTGGACTGCCCAGTATGAAACTAGTTCAGGAATACAAAGCCCTGCACCTCTATATTACCACAAGTCCTTCACGTGATCTGCAACGCATCCACTGAAGCCATCACTATAGGCATTTCCTGGTACTTGTCTGCTCATAGTTCTCCGCTAGTTTCAGATACACTCATCACCCCGTGACCCAACACATCTGCCATTACCTTTCTATTACTGCACTTTATGTCTAGAACTCAAATTCGGGGCTCCACACAAATGTTAAATATGCAAGACTAGCAGTGCAACCTTCCAGTCTGCAAGTCTGCCAAGTGGAAAATCTTCCCTGTGTGTGCACAGCACCCTACAGTGCTATGCCCTCCCGAAACAGAAGTGGATTGTGTACATGTGAAATAAAAAAAACAAAAAGCTGTTGTGCTAGCAACAGAGCAGTTTCAGGTATCATGAAACCCTCTGCCTAGAATTGTGGGAGGGGACTTTGTAACATCAGTGGTCGGATGCCATTAACTCGAAAAAGGATGTTCCCAACATAGCTACAGACTGTTAGCTCTCTCCGGTCTAAAACTCGTCATCTGGCTGGATTCAGCTACAAAACCTTTTGAACATGGAGTTCTGTTTTAATTAGAATAAATGTCAGCAACTGTACATTTGTATACAAATATCAATAAAACCACAAGGAGATCTATATGCAGTCATTCTGGATATCAAAGTTAGCCGGATAAACTTATCTGGCTAACTTTGGAGGCATATTCAGTGGTGCAGCCGCAGTGCTGAATAAAGCCAGCTAACTTTTAATATCGGAGTAGGCCAGATAACTTAGCTGCTAGCTCAACTCCTCCCAGTTACGCCTCCAGAATGCCCCTAACCTAGCTGGCTAGAATTTAGCTGGAGAGGTGCCCAAATCTTAAATTAGCCAGATAACATCTGAGTTATCTCCCATGAGTTTTTTTCCTGCTAGCATCAGTTCACTACACAGCTCCGTGTTATACATACTTGCACCAGGAGTGTGCCAGCCAGTTCAGGCCCTCAAGCTGGTAATCTCTCAGTTCCAAGTTCTCTCCACCCAGGTACGGAGGTTGCTTCTTTAAAGCAACAAACCTAGGCCGCTGCCTCAGGACCTAACAGTGCAGAAACCGTATTTGTTACAGACATACTGCAAACGAATTTTGGAGAAAAAAAAATGGCACACACGATATATTCAGTTGCAATATTATTCAACCAACTCCCTCTCACTTAGGAAACAGGCATGTTCCAAGATTTTTAAGAAACAATTAAAACTCATCTATTGAGCAATGCAAAAAGCAGAGTTGCTTACCTGTAACAGGTGTTCTCCGAGGTCAGCAGGATGTTAGTCCTCACACATGGGTGACATCATCGGATGGAGCCTGGCACAGAACTTTGATCTCAAAGATTCTAGAGCTTTCAAACATGCCCTACTGAGCATGTGCAGCTGTAGTTATCACTCTGCCCCCTAGGCAGAGTCCCTCAGTCCATAATATAGTTAATAAATGGAGACACCAACTCCCAGGGGAGGTGGGTGGGTTTTGTGAGAATATCCTGCTGTCCTCTGAGAACACCTATTACAGGTAAGCAAAGGAAAATTGGTTCTTACCTGCTAATTTTCGTTCCTGAAATACCACAGATCAGTCCAGACAACTGGGTTTTGTATTCCTACCAGCAGATGGCGGCAGAGAACTAAAAAGCTTTTCACACACTGCTACTTAATTGAGAATGCAGCCTCCAGGCCCTCAGTATTGACCTGTAACCAAGTCAATGTAGAGCCATCAATCAACTCAAGTAACAACTTCCCCTCCAAGGGTGAACAGAGAAACTCAGGTTGGAGCCCCCTGAACTGGAGCCCTCATATCCAAGGATACAGAAAAACTTCTTTCAATCCAAAGGTTCCAACTATATTCAAAACTAATCTCTGCTCTAAGGAACTAACTCCAATAGTACAAGGGATGGGTCTCTGGATTGATCTGTGGTACTTCAGGAACGAAAATTAGCAAGAAAGAACCAATTTTCCTTTCCTGTTCATATTCCTGATCAGTCTGACAAGTGGAATGTACCCAAGCTCCCCTACACTGGGCGGGAATCTGAAAGACCTACTTGCAGAACCCTCTCACCAAAACTCACCTCCTATGGCACTCGCACATCTAAGATATAATGCTTGGTGAGCGTGTGAAGGGACGACCAAGTGGCCATTCTACAAATCTCCTGTAGTGAGACCAACTGACACTCTGCCCAGGAAGTTGCCTGCACTCTAGTTGAATGGTCTCGCAATCTCTCCGGGACAGCGATAGATCGAAAAAATAGTTTCCTTCAACCAACGAGCAATAGTGGCTTTAGAAACCTTAGTTCCTTTCTTTGTACCTCCGAACAAGACAAAGAAATGATCTGACCACCAGAAGCCAATAGTGACCTTAAGATATCACAACAGAGTCAGACGAACATCCAGGAAGTGCAGTTGCCTCGCCTGCTATCCCTCCCCAGCCAAACTCGGGAAAGCCAGAAGCTCTACTGTCTGGTTGAGGTGGAAGGACTAAAACAACCTTCGGCAAAACGAGGATACCATCTGCAGAGATACACCATAGTCTGAAATCCACAGAAACAGTTCTCTACAGGACAAAGCCTGAAGCTCAGAAATCCTTCTGGCTGAACAAATTGCTACCAGAAACACTGCTTTTAAAGTAATGTCCTTCAATGAAGCCTTCCGCAGGGATCACAAAGACCTCACAACACCAAGTTTAAGCTCCAAGGTAGTCACATCCTCTGCACCGGAAGTCACAGATACTTGGATCCCTAGAGAAACTGTATATTATCCGGACAAGACAACAACGGTCTTCCTTGCAACTTTCCCTGAAAGCATCCCAAGGCTACCACCTGTACATGAAACAAATTAAAGGGGAGGCTCTTAAACAAACCCTACTGTAGAAAGGCCAGGATGTGCGGAGCATCCACCCGTAACGCATCCAGGACTCAAACACTCTCCACATCCTGACATAAGCTAGCAACATGGCAGGTCACCGTGCCTGAAGCAATGTAGTCATAACTGACTCAGAGTACCCTTTTGATCTTAAGCATCTCCTCTCAAAAGCCAAGCCACGAGACAAAAGGGATCCACCCGATCAGAGAAGACAGGTCCTTGCCTGAGCAGACCTTAAGAGATAAGCCAATCTGATGGGACTCTCAACAGCAAGATGAATTTGATCGCAAACCACAGGCGCCGCAGCCTCTCCAGCGCCAACACCACCACCTTGCCTAGATGTCATTCTATTTACTGTAAGACTCGCCCTACAAGAGGCCATAGAGGAAACACGTACAGCAGAATCCCTGTTGGCCACGGAAGAACCAGAGCGTTGATCTCTTAGGCTCCTGAGCCTCTTCTGCGACAGAAAATCTCCTTGCTTTGGCATTACTGCGTGACGCCATCAAATCCAGTTGGGGATTGCCCTGTAAAATCGTGACAGGCATCCCCCAACTGCTTCCTCGAGAGAGTGGACTGATCTGGCTTTATTGCAAGGACTTCCTACCGGCACCTACTCTGACCGGCACCATCTCTGGAAGATCTTTGGGAACCCAAAAAGGACTGCTGCCTTCCAAATCCTTGTTTCTGCAATGTCGAAGAACTCTTGTTGGGATGAAAACATCTCACATCCCAGAAACAGGAGCAAAAAAGAAAGGTCTTCTTGCCGCTCTTATCTTCTGGCAGCTTGTTTCCCTTCGACTCTCCCAACTGCTTCATTAACTGCTCCAGGACCTCTCCAAATAGAAGCTTTCCTTTAAAGGGAAGATTGCAGTAATGAGACTTGGACCACATGTCCACTTACCAATTCCATAACCACACGATATGGCGTGCTGATACCGCTGATACTATACTCCTGGCTGAAGTCCGTATCAAATCATATAGCTCGTCAGCAACATATGCGACCCCGGGATTCTAATTGGGCCGCCTGCTTAGAATCATCAGTGGAACCCCCTGCCTTCTCCTGGGCTTTCTGTACCCAGTACAAACAGGCTCTTTGCATCAGACTACCACAGATTGCCACTCGAAGGCTTAAGGCCGAAACCTCAAACATCCTCTTCAACTGGATTTCCAGTTTCTGGCCCTGAGCATCCTTTAACGCGGCTGACACTGCGACCGGGATGGTTGTCTTCTTGGTGACCACCAACACCGAAGCATCTGCCCTTGGGTAGACCAAAAGCTGCAAAATAGCCTCAGTTAAAGGTTATAACTTTGCCATCGCCCTGGCCACCTTAAGACCTGCTTCCAGAGCATACCACTCACGGTTCACCAGCTTCTTAACCTTCTTGGGGAGTGGAAAATCCTTCGGGGGGGGGGGGGGGGGGGAGCGAGCCTCGAATGCCATCCAGAACTGGAACCATTTCATTAGCCTATTCCTCCTGCAGCGCCTTAATACCCAGTTCCTTCAGAAAATGGGGAATAAGGGGTCTCAACTCATTGCCTAACAGTCGGACCCCTGTTCGTCATCCCCCTCCACAATTGGTATCTCCTTGGGGTCAGACAAATCTTCAGTTCTGTCTCTGTTCTTCCTTGACCCATTATTAGCTGGATCATCCCCAGGATCATCTGCAGGATCAGCACCTGCCAGATCGCCACCTGGATCATCCTGCAAATCTTCAGAATCATATGATTCTCCATTCCCAGTAGGATGGCTAAGACCCAACCGGAGGAGTAGGTCCCCTGAACTCCTGGCTAGGGATTCTTTAAACTCAGGGGCCGTTTACCCCCCTGCACGTTTCTTGGCCAAATAGGTCTTGTGCAAAATCAGTGGAGAATTCCTCCCCATCATGGCCCGACAATCTGGTGCCTCCAGGACTTCCTCCCCCTGATCCTCAACCCTGGCCTGCACTGCCGGAAACAAAGGGGGATTAGAATCTTGAGGCTCACAAGAAGGCGCCTACTTCCTGTCACGGCTAAATCTCCCCCAGAAACTTCTCTAACAGGACCCCGAGATCGGGTAGTTCTCCTGTCGGCTGCCGGCCTGAGGGAGAGTCCTTCAACCCTGCAGCACAATCAGTACAAAACACGGCCGAACTAAGCTGCAAGTGGCCGGCGCCACACGCCCGACAAGGTATGACGCACTCCGAAGTCTGCGCCATTAGAGAGCACACGCGGCACGGTCTGCCTGGCTGGCCAAACTTCCAACGGCCGTGGCGCGAGTCACCTCAGTGACTGCCCCAAAATCACAGCAGTACCACTCACAAACTCTTCAATCTGCAACAACGTAGACCGGCAGGACTTATGCTGCAAAAACAAAAGATTTATCTCCCTCCTGCTGGCTGAAGACTCAGGGAAGAAGACCTCAGGGGAAGGAGGGAACCAGGACCCCTGGCTTCCCTACCCTTGGATGCTGTGGGTTAAAGCTGAACAGGGATTGCCAAACCCCCACTCGCCCGACGTAACCTGAGGGATGGCTCACGAAGGAACCTAACACCTTAGGGAGAGTCTCCTCTAACCTTCTTTTCCTAATTTTCCAGATAGCTAATTTCTGCTACCCCCTCCCCTGGCACTCTACATAGTAAGTTATACCAGAACATATTACTGTTAGAAAAGTTATTACGTAAAGCAAGTTATATGTACTCAGTTAATCTGTTATACTGTATCATGTCATAAGGCTGGCCTTAGACATCCTGTTGTATGTAAACCGGTGTGATATGTCAAATCGAATAGCGGTATAGAAAAATAAATAAATAATATTTCTTCTCTTTCTATAATCTCATATATATATATATATATATATATATATATATATATATATATATATATATATATATTTATATTTATTTATTTATTTTTTGCTAGACTGCAGGTTAGAGCAGAGAAATACTGAGGGACTGCAGGTGGCTCTCTTAGTTAAGTAGCAATACCTGAAAAGCTTTTTAGTTCCCTGCCTCCCTTTGCTGGTAGGGATGCAAAACCCACTGGTCTGGACTGATCTGGGGTATGAATAGGAACTCTGTTTTCTCAGAGGACAAGCAGGATAGCAGTCCTCAGACATGGGTGAATCCCCAGCTAAAGGTTGCCCGAGCAGGTCAGTGGGGAACCCCACAGTGCTGAAAGCATCATCTTTCTCCCATTTGCCTGTGAGGCAGCCAACCTAAAAATGGGTCTGGGGGG
Source organism: Rhinatrema bivittatum (assembly GCF_901001135.1). Taxonomy (NCBI): domain Eukaryota; kingdom Metazoa; phylum Chordata; class Amphibia; order Gymnophiona; family Rhinatrematidae; genus Rhinatrema; species Rhinatrema bivittatum. Next base: position 72,720,982 of record NC_042627.1, on the reverse strand, counting down.
GGGGGGGGGAAAAAAAAAAAAAAAAAAAAGAGAGTTGGATTCTATAGAAGAAAACTGTAGAACAGACAGATACAAATACCCCAATGCGTAGCAGGGGTCCTAAAGCAGGGGCCTGATGCCAAGCTCAGAGACATGCATACTTTGCCTCATGGGACTAATACAGCCAGGTCCTGACAGCAAGGTAGGTCTAGTTCCTTCTAGAAACAGGAAAAGGCCTACAGAATCAACCAAAAGGAGAACTCTTGGATTATATCTAGGGTATCGTCAGCTTTGAAACCTGACTCAGTCTCCATCAGCTAGCAGGGAAGCACATAACCCATTGGTCCTGAGTCCATCTGGCTACACGCTAGAAAACCGCAGTTTCCTTCGATGGTTCAAGTCACCCCAAAAAAAAAACCCACTGGGGTCAGAAAGCTCTCCGGAAAGAAACTGCAGGCCACTAACATCTGAAGAACAGAATGCCTTTGCAGAAGCGTGCCCAATGATTGGCCAAAAGGCTCAATGGGCGGAAAAAAAACAAGCAACACTTGGGATAAGAAACGTCAACAGCGGCCAAGTCTGTGGCCAACCTTATTTGCCAATGTACCAGACAGATGTGACCACGCAGGACAGACGTCAAGAGTGTGAGAGGATGCAAAGCAATCCCTGAACAGTATTACTAGCCCTAAAACCTCTGAGCAGGGAGGTAAGCTAGGACTGAAGCTCACCCACACTCACCCTGTCAAGGGTAGGCCTATGCATCCAGTTCACAGGATAGCTCAGGTAAGCAGGAAGGGACTTTGGTCATGCCAGTGAAGTATGGAAAGCTAAAAGGCAGTACTGGCCAAAAGGACAGGGGAAAAGTGGTGTACCAATCCATACAGGTATACACTAAGATATACCACAAATTCCCTATCTTTTCTCCCCTCCCCCTCGATATTCTGACCAGAAGTCGAAGCAGCAAAAAACATGAGGCAGACCCCGGGGCTGCCGGGATAAATACAGCCTAGTGGCTTTTTCTTAACAACCAACAACTCACTGCTGATTGCAGTAGGGAATTTACCCCCTGGGTAGACCTCTTAGCATGACAGGAACAGCCGAAACTGAGAGCCAGCCTCCTGGGGAAGATATCCACCAGGGGACAGAAAGGAGGGATGCCATGAGTGCAATCACCTGTAGCAAAAGGATTCCTTTACCGACCTGGCAGCCTGAAAGGTACCAGGGCAGGGTTAGTCTGATCTCAGAACAGTCTGCCCAACAACCTGGCATAGGTATCATGACCAAGGCCAGAATTACACATACTTTCCCCTAGGAATCATCTGGTCCAGGAGATGGATAACTGTTACCTGAACCAGGACTTCCCTGCCCACAGACAGGGTTATCCCCTAAAAGGGGGACATATAGCTTGCAAGCCAGTGCAACAAAAGTGTAGCACCTCCGTTGTGTATTCCCTCATCCCCCAACTCATGCAGCCATAGATAAGGTGAGAGGTTGAAAGGAACACCTGCCAACTCAGATGTAACTGGACCAGAACCCTCCCCACTGAAGTAGAGTCCCGCATGCGAGAAAGACTGGCAAGAGCGGTCATCCGCGAACACCGCATAGTGTGCTCCACAAGTAAGAAAAGGGTGACGTACATGGACCCGAAGGTGCTGATGGCTCGCTGAAAGTGTCCAAGATTTGGCGGCACTAATGGAGACCGGTGCATGAAGGTGTTGATGGTCCGGCAGTACTGATGATGCCCACGGTGCCTGAAGGTGGAGGCCCTGCGGCACCAATGCACCACCGGATTCCCCCATGGAACAGACACATCGCCTCGGTGCCCAAAAGAACAGATGACAGCTGATGTCCTCCATCATGCTCAGCTATGTCCTCCATCATGCTCAGCCATCCATGCTCAGCTATGCACCAGAGGGTGTCGATGCTCAATGGCATCCATGCCCGTGTGAATGTCTGACACCAGCCAAGACAGCATGCCCGTGCCTATGGCCGACCCCAGTCGAGATGGTGCCTTGCGACCCCAGCACATTTGGAGCTGTATGGGAGCTTCGAGCACCTGACACTTATACGCCATTGATGGCAATCTTAATGCCCCCCTGAGGCCTTCTAGACATCGGCTAGGGGATCTCGTCAATGCCCTCAATGCTTGATACCCTTGCGGGCACAAGGCCACAGTGCACCCTGGATGCCTCGTCACCTAGAGGGCGGCCCTGTGCCTCGATGGCCTTGAAGGCAGCCCAGATGGCTTCAAAGATGATCATGGCGCTCAATAGCCAGCCTGGTTCCCTACGTGGTACGGACTGTAACACCAGACGGTGCCACTATCCCAGTGCATCAACGCCCACAACTGTCAAGGATACTTCAATACCGTTCTTTCGATGTATCAAGAGCCCATGATGCATGATATGACTGTGCCCATGGTAGATGGGCACCCCGGCAACTCTATGGTGTCAAGGGTGATCATGGTGCCCAATGGCAGACCCAGTCCCCAACACAGTCCTGACATTGACGTGTCAGATCATCGGTGCACTGGTCACAGATGTGCACAGGCAAAGGATACCAGACATAGCACTGAAGGTGCAGCAACAAAGCTACTTGCACAGGCTCCTACTCACCCTCTCTCACAAGGATTCTGTACTGCCAACACTGGCAAGCAGGAGGGGAGGCTACATAGTCCAGGAATCCTCCCTGTGGAGACCTTAGAATATGGGGAGGATGAGATCTCCCCCCCACAGGAATGGTGCAGCCCTCGATACCTTCACTGTCTGTGCCTCCATGGATGCCAATCGATCAGACTTAGTGGCCTACGTGGAACACAGACGGACTGCATTCCGTCAGTCCTGTAAGCACCAGACCTCAGCACCAAAAACAGCGTAAGAGGAGGACACAAACTAAAACTGCAGATGCATCATTTATTTATTAAGAATTAGAAGCAGACAGCGCCAAGCTGCACAGCGAGCAAGGCCCGCCATGCAGCAGGCAGAAAGTTGAAAGGTAGAGAAAAGGTGAAATAAGAAACAAAAACTATAGTAAGGAAAAGAAAAGAAAAACAGTTGCAGCTCCAGAAAAAAAAATCACAACTAAACTGTGAGAAGCGAACAAAACCGAATACAGTGAGCACACGGCTCTGTGGGAAAAAAAAAAAAAAAAAAAAGACAATGGGACTCTGCCTAGGGGGTAGGGTGATAACTACATCTGCACGTGCTCAGTAGGGCATGCTGAAAGTTCTAGATTCTTTGAGATCAAAGTTCCGTGCCGGACAAGCACCCCTGTGAGGACTACCATCCCTGTGTGAGGGACTACCATCCTGCTTGTCCTCAGAGAACCTCTCGTTTTCAGTTCTGGATCGGAATTAAGATCAATCATGAAAACCAGCTTCTCGTCTCGGCGGCTATAATTTATATTATTGAATGGTTTGCTATATTGTTAAGCTTTAGCAGCTGTTTTTACTTTAAAATTATGAAATGTACTCTTGGAAGCTGCCTAGAACATAGGATGGCGCAGAATATAGATTTAAAAATAAATAAGGACGAGTTTTTTTCCCCCATAAAAAAATGTACTACCTGAGCAGTAGAAATGAGATCCCTATTCAGCTGCTGTGCGGCTCGGCTAGTTAGCCTTGTCATCCGGCTAAATGCTTTTGATATGGACCTTGATGCTTCCATATACATAACACCCCTCCCCTCCCCTCCCCCTTTCTACCGAGCTATTTATTACTTATGCACGCAGCCTTCCTCTCGTTACACGAGCTCTTTTCGGAGCCAGAAACACACAGCACTACAGATTTATAAAGATAGGGAGGCATGGGTTTTTTTTAAACCACGCTGGCATGGAAAGGACACGGTCACTCAGAATCTGGGGCGGGAAAGGGTGTCCCCACCTTGCACTCTCTGGTAGGGGTGGTTCTGGTGCTGTCCCGGTTGAGAAAGCTGTCGATGCAGTGCTGGAACTTCTTGCCAATCAGCGCGCCGTCCTCCCAGCTGCTCTCGGCGTACGGGAGGCCCATCCACTTGCACAGATACTCCGGCTCCGTGGAGGAGGCGGAGGCAGCTTTCCGGCTGTGGACTGCACCAAAATATTTAAAAAAAACCAAAAAAACCACCACATAAATACATCCAAGAATAGGCAAATGTCTTGCACAAATGGAACTGGCAGGATATAAACTGGAATTAATAAAAGATGCCTGGGACATCTATTCGCTTAAAAAGAGGGCTAAGACAGAAATTATATTCGTGTTCTCACATTTTTATTCAGCAAAATGTATTTTCCCAATTGGTTTGAATGCAAAATTACCTCATCTGGGAAGATACCACCGCCACCACCACAGAGGTCATATTGAAAGTTTGCCTGGGTAACCTAAGTTATTAGGACAAACCCCGAGATGTATATTTCCCACCCTGCTGACCTGGGTAAAAATTAACCGGATGAAGAGAGGGAAGGCGGAGGCATTTCAGAGGTGGGGGCTGAATTTATCAGGGTACTGCCAACATGCAATGCCACCCAGAAAAAAATGTAGCTGGGTAAGTCCGGCTCAGGGAAATCGCTCTTCCACAGTTACCCAGATAACCATGTTGTACAGAGCAGGGAGTTAACACTACATCATCGTTTTGATATCAGCAACTAGAAACCCATAAGTTACCTTAGAACAAAGTCAGGGGAAGCCTCAAACAGGAAGGGCTCCCATCCTGGGCACCAAGCCAGGCCAGGGAGACCAGAAAACCCTCTTTGAGTTAAGTCTGCAAGGTCATGAGCTCAGAAGGGTTTGCTGAAAGCAACCATTGCCAGGGGGCATCAGCTTGTCCAGCCACTACTCTGCAAACGTATGGCCCCCCCCATGAGCTAGATTCAGAAGACCTATATAAAGGAAGCTGTTTATTTCAGCCTTTCCTTCTTCCATTGCTGTCATCTTCCTCTCTCACCATCTCACTTATTCCAGACATATTACTGCCCCGTATCCATCCATCCACTCATTTAACTAGCATGGCCCATGGCCACATCCCTGAATCCGTTCACACCACTCAATAATGAACACGAACCATTGTATACTCCATATCAAGACTGCTGAGATCCGAGAGGAGAGGTACATTTCAGCACATCTAACTTTAATATTCAATTTGCTCCGCAACCTTACAGATAAAAGGTCTGCACTAAGAATTTTCTAGACCAAACTTGCCACCCTCATACCCAAAGATACATTTTTATACCCCCTGGAATGTGACACACACTCCCGTACATAATCCCTACTGCCCCACAGAGTTTTAAACCCTCACCCGCAGCTTCTCAAGCGAAGCCAGGGTCATTAAAGCTCATGAAGAGTGGCAACTATAGCGGCACGCAACACTGCTTTATATTCTATGCATTTGCTGCATTTCCCAGCAAGTCTCTGGGTGCCTTTGCACTATGCAAATAAACCGGCTGCATCTTTTCCTCATTTTTAAAAATTAAATTCACATAGATGCTCATTCTCAAACTCCACCGTAGATCACCAAGAGACGTGAGCACAAGAATCATGTCGTATGCACATGACCTCACGGGAGAGGAGGGAAAGAGGGTACACCCCCGACCATCTAGGGCTTGTCTGCAGCCAGTTTCCCACCCCCATCCAGCTTTTCTGGCATGGACTCTCTGGTCCCTACCCCCAGGGGTATTATCACCGTCAATAGGGAAATGCTCCTTTGCAGGCCACGAGGAAGGCTATGAGGGACTGGGGATTTGCTAATGCCTTGGGTGTTATATTTGGATGCTAGAGCCTTCCAGGGACTATATGTTAGAGTGCGCACTCAAACTTAGATCATGAGCTCTCTGGCTCCAGGGAAATACCCGCAGTATCTGAACGTAATCCGCTTCGAAGCGCTGAAAAGTAGAACATAAATCACATCAGATTTTGAAGCTTTTGCTTGCTATCTTTAGAGTTTAGTTTGAACTGCCCCTTGGTGAGAGGGGTGAAGGAGGGGGGGAAATATTTTATATTCTGGGGATGTTATACTGTACTTTTGGGTATTTTAATTTCCTTTTACAGAGAGGATGTCGACGTGCACTCCAGTCACTGATGCTTTGGTTTAGAGTTTGAGAGGCCCGTTCACCCTTGCTGGTGTAAATGGGGTCCATTTCAGAAGTGGCTAGTATTCCAACCAGGAAGACGACTCTTTGTGAGTCAAGGGGGAAATGTTGCGTGTATGACTTTCCTCATCTCGAGGCCTGCATCAGCAACTGAGGCCCTGTCCGAGTTTAGATCTTTGTTCCCTCCCCTTGTATACTGTTCACAAGCTGAATACTAATCACAGCCAGTTATGGGACTGGGAAACATCCAGCTGGGAAGAAAATTCTTCAGGCGCTGAGAGGGGAAGGCAGTTGCTTGTGCCCTTTGTCTAATAGGATGGGACGAGAAGGGAACGTTTGTTATTATATTGTTATATATTGACTATTTTATGATGCTTTTTTTTTTTATTATTATTGAAGTTATATTATTGAATTTTCATTTTATTTGTTGTACTGTTTAGTGTGAACCACTTTGGTCTAACATTGAGGAAAACAATATATTACAGATATAGTAGTTCTTTCAAAGACTACCAGATCAGACAGGAATCGCTGTATCTGGTATTCTCCAATTCCTCTTTTTCCTGTGTGATTGAAACACTGTACTTCCAATATGGCTGACCTCTCCCTCCCCGCACTGAGAAACATAACTTAGAGCTCTGCACACACCCCTTTTAACACGAACAAACATGTTCCCGTGGCCAATCTGTTACTTAATGCTTTCGCATATCTCCATTGCAGGTTCACAATTTAAAGTTAAATGATGAATTGGCACCTATCTGCAAGATTTTGTTTTTACCCAGAGATCTGGATTAATACAGATGTGTTCTCTGCATGTCCATTTCACAAGAAGGCTGAGGCGAGGGCTACAGGACTCTGTTTTTACATAAAACACCAAATAGTCTGGATGTCGCCATTTGCTCCATTTTGTTTTAATGAAAGAGAATCAATGTTAATCAAGATTCTCAAATCTTTGGGTCTTATTATTCAGTGACGTTTTCTCACTCGTTAGATAAAACAAGCCAAACCTTGCTTTCACATTTCTTAGTTGCTCTTGCATTACCGGAAACTTCCTCCTCCTTGCTACAACTTTACTTAGATCCACAGCAATCAAACCTTTCTTTCCTTCTCTCAGTACATCTCAGGAAGTGAACCTTGACTTATTTTTCAGAATTTCCTACAGTTCAACTCACCTTTGGTCTCAAGTATTTTTTGTTGCTGGAGTTCTGGGAAGACGCTCCATACGCACTTTCAGTCTCATCATAGTTTGTAAATTACAATGCCAGTCGTTCAGACAGAAAGGCATTCACCTTCCATTCTTCTCTGCAATTCCGCAAATACTCGCACTGTCCCTCAAACTCCCAGTTGCATCTTCAAAGTCTTCGGCTCAGTAACGCAGGAAGCCCTTTCCTCCAGTTTATCGACTCTTGAGATAAAGAGCTGTCTCGTAAGTGAGCCACCTCCATTTCGTTTCTTTGCTGCAGACCTTTAGAGGCCACAACACCTTAGTGGTCAAGGTAAGGAGAGGTTTCCATTGCCTTGCCAGCAACAGAGTCATGGTGATGGAGTTACAAAAAGGTTACTTCTATTTTTGCCCAATTTACCACTGGCCATAACAACTCTCTCTTAGGATAAATATTTGGAAGAAACCGCGATTTTCCAAGGTCTCCTCTGGCGAAGGATAGAGCTTAGCCATAGCTCTGCCAACTCTCAGCCAGGATTCTGGAGTTTCCCACTCTCGCCATCCAGCACTGGAGCTGCTCCCTCCAAGTCAGACTCTTCCTGCGTCACGTTGATTCCTAGTTCCTGAAGAACCTGTGGAATCAACGGCCAGAGCTCCTCTCTGCAAAAGAGAAAGACCACCTTGGGGTCATCCCCTTCAGCCATGGGAACCTCCTCCGGGTCCTCAGGCAGGTCCAGAGCCTCATGCAGTGGATCCACCCCATACCATAAGGTTGTGATTTTGTGAATTACAGTTTGAAAAATCAAGCCTTTATTTTTGTGTGGGGGTTTTTTAATTTACACTGCGGTACTAGAATAGCAGGAGATTAGCTTTTAGAAGCGCAGAGTTACTACAGGGATACCGGCAGCCAGGTCCTCACTGTCGCAGAGTTACTCGACATTAATTACAAGCACCAAGTTCAAACAAATATTAAAAAATAGATAAAGCAGAGGTGGGGAGGGCAGGGGGACTACAGATGCCAGGATCACAGCCCCGCACGGCAGCATCCATTTACATTCCTAACACACACAGAAGAAAGACTTTGATAGTTCTGGAAGCCTTGGGCAAACAATTTCCGAGCAAGCAGACTTCTTTGTGGGAATATAAACCCCCAAGTCAGCTAAGCAAAGTGAACGATGTAGGATATTAAACACGCAGTTACAAAACCCCCTCGTGAACATCAAGTAACATTTTTGAAAAATTACCTGCAAAGTCAGAGTTGCCTGGCGCAGACTTGTTGGTCTTCACAGCTGGGTGTAACCACAGAAAACAAGATTTTAGTACCTTTTTCTTTTTTTAAAGGTGAAACCAGCCAACCAGCCAGATGTAAGTTCTTCTAATGACTTCCTACAGGAATTTATTTAATCTGAATGAATTGGTCACAAATTAATGCTAAGATTCAGTCAATCTCACCTTACAGAACATCTGGAGTAAACAATCAATGAGAACATTTCTTGTTAGCAGCTTTTACAGATGACGACATCACGGTGGTGTGCGGCGTGCCGATGGCTTTTATGTAACAAACACACACATAGAATGCTTGCAGAGCAAGCACCAAAGCTCACTCTAGAGCAGTAACTTTTCAAGGCCCTCAAGTTTTCATAGCTTTGGGAAACTTGACACTCACCTATCACTCTCTCCACTATTTGGTATTGCTGGTTCAACTCAGAGGCCAGCTCTTGCTGGCAGTTGTAGTACTCTACATCTTCCGGCGTCACCTTCGCGAGCCTGCAGAGAAGAGGTGGAACAGTCAGCGCTAGTTGCGTGCAATGCCAAAAGGAGCTCAACCATCTACAGAGACCCTTACAAATCAGACGGTCCCTAGCATGAACTCGAACAGCCGCTCGTCCTTTCAAGGAGCACACAAGAAGTACGAGTAGTAACTGGGTGATAATAAAGGATTGTACCTGTAAAGTGATTATGCATAAAATGTGCTACGCAAGATTATATGGCATTTAAAACTGCCAGTGCAATATTCTGGTGGAGCCGAAAATGAGCTTTTATACTGTCCATGAACATCGATCATTACACCATAGCAGAAACCATGAACCCCTAACAATTCCCATACAGCACTGGTCATAGCAGCTGATCCAGTAACAGACTCTTATAAACTGCCATAAGCGCATGTGTTTCCTCCTTTTCCTAGCTCTGTGGATAGCACTTGCAACCTCGGGGTAATCTGACTTCTCTCTCTCTCTCCTTTTTCCTGCACACAACCATTCAACACATTGCTAATATGCATCATTTCCTGTTCTGTATCACCACCAAAACTCCACCCCTTTCTTTCTGAACACACTACCAAAACCTCCTGCAACCTGTTTCTCACAGGTCTCCCTCTAAATCATCTCTCCCCAACTTCAGCCTAATTCAACATTCACGCACGCGATTTCCCTTCCTCCGATGCCACTATGACCATGTGGCCCCTCTCCTCACACAGTTCAAGCTTCTCCTACTCATCTAGGGGTGCTTTCATGCCGCATCTCAGTAACTCTCCCTCTTACCTCTCCTCGCAACCTTTCATTCGTTGGCAAGCAGCTCTTATCAGAGCTCTTCCCTCCATCACCAACTCCTGACTGCTCTTTCCACCTTACTATGCCAGAAACCTGGAACTGCCTTCCCAAGCTGCTCTATCATGACCCCTCTCTAATCATATTAAAGCCCCACCTAAAATCCCATCTCTGGTTCCTTTTCTGGCAGTCTCAGCGAGAAGGCCAAGGATTAAAAGGGCACAGAGACTGTGAGAGGCAATGCCGCCAGGCCAGCATGGAGGAATGGCAGGGCACCACAGGGAAGCTCGTACTGATATTACCCATGCTCTACCTGCTTTATGGATAAGTGAAAGATTTTTTGGCTTCTAGTGGGTCGGAGCTAATTTCTGAAAGTAAAATGTGCGGCTTGGCTGCACATTTTACTTACTGAATTGCGCGGGAATAACTAATAGGGCCATCAACATGCATTTGCATGTTGCGGGCACTATTAGTTTCAGAGGGGGTTGGACGCGCGTTTGACGCGCCATTACCCCTTACTGAATAAGGGGTAAAGCTAGCGTGTCGAAAACGTGTGTCCAAACGCGGGTTAACAGTGCGCTCTGCTGGAGCGCACCGTACTGTATCGGCCTGTATGTGGGAAGAAAGAGCATGCTGCAGGTTTCAGGCCCTGCCTCGAAGTGAAAAGGATTTTAGTGGCACATCTCCGGCCTTAGCCTCATAATTACCATTGCTTTACTTCATCTTCCTTTTTCTTGAAGTTCTCCAGTTTTTTCGTCCCCTTCACTTTCTGCTCCTGCAGGGACTCCTCGCTCTCCCAAGTGCTGTGAATGTAGGACCAGCCTTTCCATTTGATGAGGTACTGGGTCTCCCCCTCCTCCTTCTCAGGATCAAAGTCAGCAGTGGGGTTTCCATTTGCTTCCGTGGCGTACACGGTAGTGGAAGCTCCAACGGCTGTGAAAATAAATAAATAGGTCTAATATACCAGTCCCTAGATACACCTTGCCTGTCAAGGAGCACGTCGACGCCGATAGACAACAAACTGGATTTAAAGGAAAGATCTAAACCAGAAGCCTGCATGTCGAGCCATAGAATGCAGTGTTCATATAAAAAAAAAAAGTGTACCCCAAAATTTTACGAGTAACACAATAATCCATAAAGCTGGTCTAACTTAGCCAGATATAACTTATCCGGCTAAGAAGAAATTTGTGTGCAGATATTCAGCGGCATAGCCGTGCCACTAAATATCCTTAGTATTTTAGCCAGATACGGCTGAATATCGGGCCCTAGGTTACTAACCTCCTTTCTTTCCAACACGGACATCGAGCACCTTCTCAATTGTCTCACTGTTGTCCTGCTGTTCTTCAACACTTTCTCCAGCCATCTCAATCAGGTCGTCCGAATCAGTCTCAAAATCATCATCTTCTTTGTAACTGCACCAAGAATATATGCAGGTTGGAAAAAAAAGATACACCCGGTCCATTTTGTAGCAGAATGCTAGAAAGTAAAGTCTGGTACCAAAGCAGTCCAAAGTTGTGCATGTCTCAGATCTACCACTTTGTCACTAAATCATTTAACGACAAAGCCAAGGTTCACAACAGACTGCCAATGTCTGTGTGATAGCTTTAAATCAATATTAGTGAATGGTGCTAACCTCACAGGTTAATAAGGAACACGGCACACCAAATGTAATATTTTGCTTCTGAAAAGCGTGCCAAGAAGTATTCCAAGAACCTTATTCAGGAATTAGTATTAGAATGGTGCAGAAGACCCAAACCATTCTACAACGAGAATAAAAGCACAGCATAAAGAACAGTTATACCGTAGGCAGGGTCAATGGCAAATCATCACAGCCTCTAGCATTGGCAGCTTGTGTGCCTCTCTCCACTGTTTGGAAATGCCATGTCTTAGGAAAATATGAAGCATTTACACTACAATATTTTAAGAGCCAACTTTCTTTCCTCAGAAGACATTTTGCACCCTTTTTGCCAACAAACTGCATATTTAAGGCGACTCCACGACAAAGCCTTGAAACCCTGTAAGGCCAAGCCTTCATCTTGCATTTTGAATCACATTAGAATACACCATAAGCTAATCCCTGTGGTTGAAAAAGAATGTGACTGGTATTCCATGAGCCCCGTGACTTTCCCGTGAATAAGGGTGGCTCCAAGGTCATGACAGATGAAGTCAATGTACGTTACTTGCAGCAATTCACCTGACATTTTTGGCTGCTTTGCGGCGTGTCTGCCTTTTTGGAGTTTCTTCATCATCGTCGTCGTCATCATCGTCGTCCTCATCATCAGAAGAGTCCCGTTTCTTCCTGCTCTTCCCTCGCTGAGGTTTCTGCTGCTTTTTATTAGCTGCTGCCTTGGCCACTGCTCTGAAATGAGTAACAAAACCCCAGGACACTACTAGATGAATCAGGCACACCATTAGACATCCTCTGTATTTTTATGAGTTTTTGTTTACATCTTTTACTGATAGACACAATGATGCACCAGCATTTGCAGGTGGCAATATGCAAATACCCCCCCCCCTCCCATATCATGACATCATGCTATCTGCAGAGATAGACATGGCCAAACCCAGGAAACCCAATGGGCTGTTTACAGTGGTCAGACCGACCACAAGATTGGGATATGGACTAAGGCATGTCGACCACTTAGAGAGCACCTGATCCACTGTGGTTTATGAAGAAGTTTCCTTACCTGTTCATTTCCTTTCCATTAGTCCTGCTACACCAGTCCAGCCCTCACGAGTGGATTATTTCCCCCTTACCACAACTTTTTCTATTAAGATTCTCTTTTTTTTTTTTTTTTTAACTCTTTATTCTATTGTTTATATACCAATTTGTGTAATTTTTATTCTTTTTAATTTATTTTCTAATCTTTTATTTTATATTACTTTTTGTAATCCGTTTTGACAAAACTTACATTTGAAAAACGGTATATAAATACTTTTAAATAAATAAATAAATACCAGCCGATGGAGGCAGACCACACCTTTTTCCCCTTTGACATCACAGCCACTACTTAGGAGGTGGTGCCAGCAGCAGGAATCCAGTATCCTTCTGACAAAACTTCGAATCAGAACCCCCCGCCCCCCCCCAACAATGGAAGAATTAAAATTCAACCAGAAACCTGAGAAGACATTTCTCTGCAACCTACAATGAAAAGGAAGGAAGGAGCACGAAACAAAGAAAAAAAAGAAGGCCAACGCTCTCAGTCAAATACCAAAAAGGAACAGGTGGAACTGATACAACCTCGCTTCTCAGGTGGGTCCTGGACAGGTGTAGCAGGACTAAAGGAAAGGAAATTAACAGCTTTTCGCCCTGCCACACCAGTCCAGCACCAACGAGCGGGAAGAACCAAAGCTTTATCTACCTGGGTGGGAGGAAGCGAGAGCTGCCCTGAAGACCCCCGCACTGTAAACCACATCCTCCCGCACCAGCACGTTCAGTCGATAATGCTTCACAAAAAGGGACGCAGTGAAGACCAAGGGGCTGTCCTGCAAATATCGGCCAGCAAAAGTGCCTGCACCTCCACCCAGGACACAGACTGAGCCTGACAGAGTGCACCTGCACCAATTCTGGAGGCCCCCTGCCCATCTCCTTTATCCAGCGAGCCAGAGTAGTCCTTAGAGGCCAACTCTCCTTTATGCAGACCTTAAAAAAAAAACCACCACTAAAATCTGTCCGACTTGCAGAAGGCATCGATGACCTCCAAATACCATAGGAGAAGTCTCCACATGTCCAAGCATCTGAGAGACCGATAGGCTGATCCCCTTCAACAAATGTGAGGGAACCAGCCACCAGACCAATGACTGGCGCACTACCTGGCTCAGAGAGCGAACTCAGTAGTCTTGTGACTGCAGGGGCCAAAGTGTCAGAAGTGGGGAGGGAGATGTGAGCTTTGGTCCACAGCACCAAACCCAGAGTTGCCGCCATCAGATAGAGCACCTGAAAATAATTCCACGCAGAGGGAACTGGCAACTTTTAAAAGACCTGTAACTATCTTGTGCACCTTTTCGTCCATGAGGAACACTTGACCCATCCGAGTGTTGAAGCGTGCCGCCAAATACTCCAGGGACCGCATGGACTGTAGAGTACTACTAGCAAAACTGACTAGCAAGTCCAAGCTTTCTAACAGATGAATCACTCGATGGGTCACATTCTCTGCCTACTTGTGAGGCGGCGCTTGAACTAACCAATCAATCATCGACATACATGCGGACCATAATTCCCTCTTGCTCAAGAGCCTCTGCCACCACGACCATCACTGAAAGGCAGCACTCAGAACTGAAAATGATCTTGCAGCACACAAAACCATAGACCTGTCCCAAATAGGGATATGTAGGTAGGCTTCCGACAGATCCAAGGAACATAGGTACTCCCCCTGTCAGACTGCAACGACAATGGACCGCAGCATTTCCATACGAAATCATGGCACCCACAAACTGCACTGCATGCCCTGGAGATCCAGGAAGGGATGAAAGGAACCATCCTTCTTGGGCACCACGAAATAAGTGGAATAGCGGCCACAGCCCTGCTCCTACAGAGGCACCGGTACCACTGCCCACAAGAGCTGAAGCTTCAGCAGGATCTTACAGACAGCCTGTTGCTTGACCATAGTGGAACAGGGAGATACCATAAAAACATCTCAAATGGGAAAATGCAGGTCCAAGGTATACCCCGCTCAGATGATGTCCAACACCCACTGGTCAGAACTTATGTGGGTCCACTCCCTGAAGAACTCCTGCAGGCAACCCCTGACAGGATTCAGGGGTTGCAGGAGAACCCACAGAACCTCATGAGGAGGACCTACTGGCCCTCGTGGAGGAACAGATAGCCCTCTGTCTTCCAACCCCATGAAAGGACTGACCCCAACTTCTCAAACCTGCAAATACAGTGAAAGCAGCACCAAAAAAATTGCCTATTCAGCCTATACTGCCTGGAGGCTCAAACACTGCCCTGATCTCTAGAGGCTCTATAAAAAGAGCGGCTCTTGTCCTCTGGCAAGCACTGGGGTTTAGGATCATCAAGGTTCTTCACTAATGGGTCCAGATCCTCCCTGAACAGCAGCCTGCCCTTACAGGGGAACTTTCACAGGACAGTCTTCGACCAAGAATCTGTTGGCCAATTGCAGAGCTACAGAAGCCGCCGCTCTGCAACCGAAAGGACTATTGACCAGGAGGGATCTCTGTAGAAACCCATATGGTGCATTTGCGAAAAAGGCTGTGGCGGATTCCATTCTGGCCACCTCTTCGCTCTCCGTAAGCTGTTCTATCCACCGAAGCAGCACCCGAACCACCACGACCGGACAGATATCATAAACAGACTCCTCATGGGTAGTTCCATATTCCCGTCCTGAGGATCTTTGAACAACATGCCCCCCTCCCACAGGAATATAGTGGTATGCCTGGTCACAGCTGTGACCAGGGCGTCTACGACCGGGATGCGAAAAAACTTGTGCACAGAAGCCAGAGGAAGAGGATCCAGCCATTGTAGGAAATTAACGCCTCTCAAACCCAACTCCAAGGACTCCAGCTTGGCCAGCATCATTTCCTCTTCCTCCGGCTGAAGTGGGAAAGCGATAGTGGTCTTTAGTTTTCCCTTTATAAGTGAGTCCCACACCGGAGCGTCCTGAGGCTTTTACTCCTCCAGACAGAGACAAAAAAAAAAAAAAAATCACCTGCTCAAATCAGGTAACCCTTCTGGTCCCTGTGAAAAAGACTGATAATGGATTCTTCCTATGGACTGCATCCCCTGGGCTCAACATTACCAGGATCTTCCCAAGAGGGGCTCCCAGTGCTTTGACGGCCGGTCACCCCCTCTTTGCAGGAACCCAGCAAGAACGAACCTGCAAAGAGTCCCCCCGACGCCTTCGCTGTGACCCCACATGACACTGCCCCAGGTTTAGAGAAAGCACAAAAAGCCTGGTGGAGAAAATGGGAAAAACTCCAGAGTGAAATCTTCCCGGGGCCCTAGGACAAAAACAGAGGCACCCTCTATTCAGGGAGCCCCCCTCCAGCTACCACAGCAGGAACCAGCATGGGAGGAGAATCAAACTCCCCACTGGCCCCCACCGCCTCACTGATATCCAGGCCGAATCGTGCAGGAGAATCTAAGATGGCTGCCAACTCTGAAGCCCATGTGGCTAACCACATGCCAAGGCCCTCCAGAGTCAGAGCACCCAAAAAAAATCTAGCAAGCAGTGAAGAGGGAGCTAATCCCTCCACGAAGCACTCACCCAGTCTCTCTCCTTTCTGCAAGCATGCCAGACACATTAAGGTCTTTTCCCTCCATGGCCCAGAGAACCGTCCATCCTGCCACGTGTGAAGACAGTCCCTCCTGCAGCCGCACTCATCCCCGGATAGCCGGCCCTACCCTCACCTGCTGTCTTGCCTACAACCTGCAAGGGCCAAGCACAAGGCTGCTGTTCTCCATTTTTTTTCCTATCAGTGACTGGCAGGGAGGGGGGGGGGGGGAAGTAAAAACCAAGAGCAGGAAAAGGACAGCAAACAGACCAGAAAGACTCAGGAGCAGGAAAACCTCCTCTCAGAGAGAAGCAGGAGGAGACTTATCTGGAGAGCAGGAAAACTCCTCCTGAGGTCTGTCCTCTCAGTTTTGTTTTGGTTTTTGACTGCTCCCAGGTCAAAGTTACACCAAGCATCCCCTCAAGGGCTGAGAACTGGATAAAGGGCTCACACTGCTGGCTGGAAACCAGTGGCCTGGCCCTGGGGGTCTCATCACAGATCTACCGCCGAGCTGCTGCTGCACCATCTCAGTCCTACCATCGGCTGGATTCTCACTGCTACCACTGTGATGTCTGCCTCCATCTGCTGAGAGGGAGAAATAACCCACTTGTCGGGGCTGGCCTGGTGTAGCAGAGTGAGATTGAAAAGTGCATTTAGTTTATTACTGGAGTAGATTAGCAGATATATATAGACAGCCACCTCCTCACCTTCTTGTTATCAGTCGCCTGGATCTGACTGTCTTCTCTTCCTGCTCACTGTCTGCACTGCTAGCTTCCTCATTTTCACCATCTTCTTCCTCAACCATGGATGCTTCCTCCTTCCATTTATTTCTGATGGAAACAAAATTTAAACCATTACAGTTGCTACATACTGCCTGGGTCCAAAGCACATTGCAAACATAGCATCACCCCCTCGGAACAGCCGTTCACTTTACCGACATCGCAATACCTGTCTAAGCGGACCATGCCAGAATATAAATTTGCAAATCGTAAATCGCACAGCAACAGGACATGCCTAACTGTACCAGTATAAGAATAGTGCAAGCCTACAATTATTAGATTTTTTTGTACTAAACCATGCTGTGGCAAGATCATTCTGTAACCTCGTGAACCTTACCACATGATACTAATGTAGACAAACTCATAGCCCTTCTCGGTTATATTAAATTTGGTAATTGTAAATTTGAATGTACTTGTAGAAGGTAATCCCAACAGCTTGTAAATACTTATATTTCTTAAATCCATATAGGATAAAAGGTTTTAAAAAGAAAGAAAATGACCAAGATTAATGCCATGTGTTCTCATCTATCAAATGTGTCTCTAGACATGAACATGGCAAAAGGGCATCTGTGTGTGATCTCAAGAACTTCCATGTGCTACATCTTTGGATTATTCTTAGGTTGCTTCAATAAAAAGCATCATGGCCTAGTGTCACATTTTCCTCCTGGGTCAATGCAATGATTACATTGCTATCAGCAAAGTCTTACAGCCCGGAGTGCTCCAATACGTCAGCTCTTTGTCAACTGCAAATTTAATGAAGCATCGCAATGATGGAAAGAGAAACACATAAGCCAATCCTGTCTGCCCATGTCCTTCCGTCAGAACTGGCAGCCCTCCCACGTTTTTGTATTTCAGACCACAGAGGATGCTCAGGAAAAGGTCTGCAAAGGTTCTGCGCTGTATTTAGTACCATTACATCCTTTTAAAATTCTGCCGAAATGTAAAAATCTTTCTGAACAGGACATTAAATTAAGCTCTATGCCAAAATCCTACTACTATTTTGACAGTTTACAAATTTATAAAGCAAAAACAAAAAAGGTGAACAAAAAAAATACATTTCAAGGGGCTGCAAAGCACATTCTAATTTGAGAGCAATTTTGAAGACAGAAACATGTAGTTTTAAGGTTTGGTGAATGTGAAGAGAAAAGTTCTCCAGGAAGACTTACTGCTTTCTAAGAAGCCTCTGACCTCTTCTCTTCGGGCTTCCATTCTCAGACTCGCTGCTCTAAAAACATTGAAAGGAAAAAAAAAAAACCAAAAAAAACCACACACCATCAAATTTCCATCCCTCTGCGCCTTCCCTCTTGGTCACATCATTGTCCACATGAATACACAGACCAGTCACTTGGTTCAGTATAGCACATGGGAAGCCTGCACATGGTCTATAGAAGTACACGACCTGGTTCTTGTGTATGGCCTAGCAGCTAGGCACAGACCGGCATTACAAGCAAGAAACAGCTATCTGTTTTTTAATTTAATTTAAATGTATTAAAGAAAACAGGTTAGCAAGTTGGTCAAAAACACCATCATTAAACAAGAACAATTGCTCTTAAGGAGTTTTACATCATAAGTCCATCCCAAAAACAAAAACACATCACGGGGTATGCCAGCTACCCTTCTAACTACAAGACGTGTGGGGCACATGCCATCATTTTGGAAAGGAAAAGGAAGATAAGTTGGAAGTCACAGCTGTGATTGCAGGACGTCTTTTCCCTAAATCAGAGGACTGTGCTACACTACCTTTGCCACTCAGTAAGCCTTTGGCAGAGTCAACCAGGTAGTAAAAGTTCTTGTAATCTTTGGGCTGCCAACAGAACCAGAGACACATGCGCTGACCAGGGATTTTCCAAAAACATTAGGCTTTATACAACTCTGACAAAAGGATCATCAGTGTTACAAGGTACTAAGTACGTCTGATTATTTTTAAGCAAAGGATGTTTTCAATCTTTTACTATAACAATTTTTCCGAGCTCTATTTGATGTTCTAAAGAAAACCAAGAAGATAAAGGCTTTAAATTTTGCACCCAAAACCATTTTCTTTGTGATTGATAAAAAGTAAAATGCTGCCAATGGCAAGGCTCGTCGTCCAATCTAAGCTGAGGAATAAACGTTTTCTGACTTTTTCAGCCAGGAGGATGTCGGGTATCTCTCGTCCAAGAATAAAAAGAGTCTGTTCTGACATTGTGACCTGCCTCACCCAAACTCTGAGCAGTCCCTGGTATTTGGGGACAATGTAAATCTCTCTTCCATCCCCGCCTTAGTGTTCCTCTACCCCCCAGTGCACTTCGCTGGAGGATTAAGGCTCGTCCATCATTCCTCTTAAAAGATCTCCTTTTCAAAAGGGACGTTCCGAGCTTTCAGCTTCAGCCCAGAGGAAGGCATGCGTGAAATGCCACAGAGCAGCAGGACACCCAATGCGCCTCAAACGTCTGTGGCTGTCAGAGAGCCTCTTGCTAATGTTTACCTTTAACATCAGAGTCCATTTTACAATTCTGCTTGAGACCCTGACAAATGGGTCGGCTTCTCCACAGAGCATCACAGCTGCAGGCTCTAAAAAAAGGAGCCAAGTCAAACGCTCGCGTCTTCGGCGTGAAACTCGTGGAGGGAGGGTGGGGGGTAATGGGAGCGCAGTTGACAAAAAGGCACCACAGATTCTTCTGCGGAGCGGAAGCCACAGAAGGTCAGAGTGCGCTATGGTTTAGTAACAAACCCAAGGGTTTGTTTTTTTTTTTTCAAACTTTTGTACATTATTCTAAGGATTTTTTTTTTTGGGGGGGGGGGGAGGGTAGAGCAGTTTA
This sequence comes from Rhinatrema bivittatum, assembly GCF_901001135.1. NCBI lineage: Eukaryota > Metazoa > Chordata > Amphibia > Gymnophiona > Rhinatrematidae > Rhinatrema > Rhinatrema bivittatum. Next base: position 72,701,427 of record NC_042627.1, on the reverse strand, counting down.
TAAAACCAAAACAGGAACAAATTCATAGAAAAGCAAACATAAGCTAATGAAAAGTATCTACAGATTCAGAACTTAAAAAACATTCATTCAATTTACACCGACTGGTAAACTCTTCTCAAACGTTAAGTCTACAGTCGCTTAGCAGCATCCCCCAAACCCCAAAATTCGGCTTTCAGATGTGTTTCGTGTTAATTCACCTTTTACTGCTTTCAAGGTTACAGCAAAGGTTTCTTGCACGGGGATGGCAATATTCAAAGCCTATGCCATAGGTAACACACACTGTGCCTGTGGATGCTGCCGAACAAGTCAGTGTTTAACACCACACACACACTTTTTACCTGTGGATTCTGGGGGGGGCAGAAAGAGGAACTGTATGCGTGGATGTCCTTATTCAAACCTACCTGAGTAGCTGCAAACGTAAACATTAACCAGGCAGGGAAAGCAAACACAATCCTGTGGGCTAGTGTGACAGCAAAAGCCTGTGCAGCCTGCTGCAAAGCCCACGGCACCAGACACAGGCCGTTTTGATTTATTGCCCCCACAGCAACTTGCCCATCCAGCAGTTATTGAAGGTAGAGATGCATTATTTGACTTGCATAAACAGATCTGCAGAAATATCTTCAGTTAGGAAAGCAAGTATTGGAACAATGTTTCTTGTCCATCTTCTATTCTATACAGGGTGATGAGTTCGAACATACCAGCAAGTCAAGTCAAGAGCCTCTGAGCCAAATTGTACACGATTGCAATAGTGCTCACATTTTAACAAACCAGAAATAAATGCACTGGATGAAATACAGAAATTAGGATACCGGAAATCTGCACACATCTAAAATACAGGCAGAAGTGTACAAACACAGGAAGGGGGACCTTTAAACCAACATGCCCTGTGTTCAACAGCCCTTTGATGAACTATTACTGCAGGATGGTGCATTGCACTGCACAAAAAAAAAAGGATTTCAGAGCCACAGTTGGGCAACTGTAAACACAACCAGGGACAAGAAGGAATCAGAAGACAACAGGAAATGGACACACAGCCTAAGAAGCAAGGACTTGAAACGGGTGTGACCAAAAGTCGCCTGAGCTTCTCACAACACAACACCTTCTGCATTTTTTATAAGCAAATTTAAGACAAGGAACAGACAGAAGGCAGAGCTGTTTTATTGTTGCAAGTTACTTTCTAGGAAGATTCCAGTTTTGTTTTGTTTTTTTTATCATTTGCATCATTGTACTCTAGTTTAGATTTCTATTAAAAAAAAAAAAAAGCTTATTAGCTTGGACTAAGTTTGCCCGACTGGTTTCATCATTCAGCCTAAATTTCGATAGTCTTGAAATAAGGCAAATGAAAATTACTTTTAAAAACCATTAAGACATTTCTGCCAGTGAATTTTTTTTTTTTTAATTTTTGTAAAATGTTTTTATTTGTGATTTTTTTTTTGGATTTTTCCTTACCTCAACTTTAATATTAAATCGAGATGGTTCTTGTCTGCATCGGTTTGACCTCCTAACCCCATAAACATCAGGATATGTTTCCCACATCTGCAAAATAAACAGACCATCAGGGGCCTGCTTCATCCCACCATTTAAACTTAGGTCAGCTTTAAGAGAAATAAAATAAAAAAATCCATCTTTGCTGCTATGCTGTTTTATAAAGTCTTAATTTTTCAGTTTTTCTAGTTAGTAAGCAAATTTTTTTTTCCGATTTCCTCAGTGCGTAATGGCACTTGCTCACGTCCGAACCTCACAAAGAATGCCAGGCGCAGAGGACGTGAAGTTCCAGATAGGGTTCATAAACTGTTCTCAAAACAATTTAAAAGGTTTCTGTCGCAAAAAAAAAAAAAAAAAAAAAATGCACCTGTTGCCAATCTCCACCAAGGAAGAGTGAACTTCCATCATGCCCTCTACACAAATCGTGTGACACCACTGATCTTTTGTTTATGTTAAAATCAATAAAAACCGTTGAACAATAAAACAGGATATAGTGGTGGGGTGGGGGGAAAGAGGAGATTGTGTGTGCACCCAACCCCTCCCAACTGGGGCTTAAATCTCTGTTCAATTTGAAGACTCAGTAAGACGTTATCTGATCAAATGAGGAGGGAAAATTTTTTTTTTTTTTTTTTTTTTTACAGAAGAGCTTGTTGAGTCTTCTCGGCTATGCTAAATTCCTCCCAGGTCGGAAGTCATTGCTTTCTCCGACAGAGACCAGAGACCCCCAGTAATTAGGAAAAGTCACTTGATCTTTAATCGGGGGGGGACACAGTTTAACTTCAAAGTATTAAGATGCACTATGATTTTTTATTTTATTTTTTTTTTTTAAACAAAATCGCTACAGTGTTTTACATTGCATCATGCTCTTTAAGCCCTGGATTTCCAAGCAGCGCAAATAAAAGTCCAATAATATCTACGGAGAAGGGAGGAACATGCCAAGCCTCAGATTTAAGCTAACTTATAACTAACGGAGCAGGCCAACCTTAAGCGCCTCCGCCCTGCCTGCGGCTCTGCGGAAAGCAGCGATACCTGTTTCACGTCGGCCAGCCTCTCCTTCTTACTGGCAGCCTTCTCTTTGGTGTCCGTGGACGTCTGCTGGGATTTGGAGCCTGCCGACTCGCTCCCGGACTCGGACGGGCTCTCGGAGGACTCCGTGCTGCCGTTGGACTCGCTCCCATGTTCGCTTTCGGACTGGCTGCCCGAATCGGAGCCAGAGGCCGAGTGATTGGACTCCTCGGATGCTGAATGGCTTTGGTTTAGAGAAAGAGAAGGGGAGCGAGAGAGAGAAAGAAGAAGAATACATACAAAGTAAATGCCTGAGGACCAGAAAAGGTTGTTTCACAATTCTAGCACATTTCTTAACAAATGTGTCTTCTCTTTTAAGCACAGACGTCCATGGGTATTTTTAAGACATTTTGTCAACCTCAAGATTTACAGATAAACTTTACTTTTCTTTTCAAGGTTTTTGTGATAGTACAGCAGCATCAGAAAAACATTTGCCTTTTTACAGATACCAAAATCTAAAATAAGACAGCCAGGGAAGTGTGGATAACATGAGAGGGGATCTAGTGAAGCTTGAGAAATGGTCTCGTCCGGTAGTGGAGATTTAATGCTTAAAAATGTAGAGTCTTGTGTTTGGGTTGCAAAAACCTAAGGAAGCAGTACTGGCTAACGAGTGAAATTCTAAGCATTAAGGAATGGTTCGGGGGTGATCATAATTTAATGATCTTAAGGGAATCAAGCAGCTGGATGAGGCAATAGCAAAAGCCAGAAAGATGCTTGGCTGCATAGGGAGAGGCCAGGCCAGCAGTTAAAAGGGAGGTGATAGTGCCCCTGTATAGGCCCCTGCTGAGACCTCGCATGTTTAATACTGTGGACAATTCGGAAGACCGCACCTTCAAAATAGGATGAAGTCTGTCCAGAGGGTGGTTACTAACATGGTCAGTGGTCTTCCCTGGAAAGATCTAAAAAACATGTATACTCCAGGAAAGAGGAGATCTTTTATCAATGCAAAGGGAGGTGGGTCTCTCTCAACAGAAGGAAGGCTCTAGAACCAGCAGTCATGGAACGAGGGGGGGGGGGGGGGGGGGAAAGAGGGCAGACTGAGGAGTAATGTAAGGAAGTTTGGTTTTTTTAACCAAAAGCGTGGTGGATGCCTGGAACAGCCTCCCAGTGGAGGTGGTGGAGTTAAGGGCTGCATCTGAATTCAAAAAAAGCAAGGGATAAGCTCAGGGGAGGGGAGGGATTGTAAAGCTGAGCTGAATGCTCTTTTCTGCTGCCATGTTTCTATGTTTTAAGAGGATGCACTGTAGTCTTATGGGTTACGGGTAATGAACAACATTCGTCCCCAGGTAGAAACAAGAACAGTTTACCAGCTCTTGCTTTTGTTCCCCCGGCCAGCCTGACCTGAGCATGTTAGGAGGCAGAAATCACATCCCTGACTGCCAATTCAGGATGCGCACGGACCAAGGTCCAGCGCGAGCCACGGTCTTTGTCACCCAGCCAGGGAATAGTCATTTCATTGTCCGGGTTAAAAACGGGGAGAAAACCCTAGGGGAGCTGCAAAACAAAAAGGTTCATGGCTCCAAACCTGGTAGCCACTGGCACCAACTGAGCTGAAAAGTCCAAAAAGGAAGAGGAGGAGGAAAGTAAAGAGCAACGTCACTTGGAGCAGCAAAAGCCAAAGACGATCACGGCAGGAAGCTGGCCCGTGAGCTAACCTATTCCTTTCAGGGCCTGTAAAGAGGGGAAAAGGGCCCACTTACATCCCAAGCTCCTCAGTTTTAGATGGAGTACATGAAACCCCAGCTTCTTCCACCACAATCTGGAATTCAGGCCATCTACTAGATCCTATTTATTTATTCTGCATCTTGTTTATAGGGACGGTGGCAGCTCTGTGTTTATAGGCTTGTTTCAGAGCTTTTTAAAGTCCATATAAAATCCTGAACCACCTATACGAATATATATGACGTTTGAGCTTTGTTTAATTAATAGATTTCTACATAGCTTGTTAGGTGCTTTCATTGTACTTGATATTTAACATTCACCCTTAACATAAGGCTTGGGGGTAACCTGCACAGAGCGGCAGTTGCTATCCTTAAGAGAAACATGGGGGTAAGCTGCATGGAGTGGCAATTACTATTGGCTAGGCAACCTGGATGGACCCTTTGGTCTTTTTCTGCTGTCATTATGTTACACCGGTTTGAGTTACTCTGGTAGGGTATATTACAAATTGGGATTACAAGATAATATTAATATAATCAAGGCCAGTGTAAACCGGTCGGTACCCTCAAAATAGTTATTTTCCAAAACCCACTTCTTTTAAGTTCATGAATTATTTCATTAAGCTTCTCAACGTGGGCCATCTGATGCACCTTAGAAATGCAAATCTCTTCAACACGTCTTCGGGCTGTGCAATTCAGGTGGCTAGCAGACGAGGAGGGAGACGCACAATATTACTCCAAGCTGGCATACCACCACAGGTAAAAAAGAGGTCTACAGAAATGGCCATTCACACCACTCAAATTTGGCAAGTGTTTTGTTTTTTTTAATAAAGTTTGAAGCTACATGTGTAAAAGTTTCTCTTTCTGCAAGTGTTTTTGTTGTTTTTTTTTTTTAGCAGAGCTCAAATATGTGCAATCATCAGCCAACACAATGCAAATAATTCTGGGATTTCTCATGTGCACCGAGTGCAGGTGCACAGGTTAGACGAAACAGTGGGAAAGGGGCCTGTATTAAACAATGGGTTTTGGGTTTTTTTTTGGGGGGGGGGGGGGGGGGGGGGAGTGTGACAGCATAGCAATTGGTTCCTGCCAGCTTGCAGCTCATTCGGAAGCAGGGCTGGGAGCTGGCACCAGAAAGCTTTCCTTTGCAATGACTCAGGAGAGCTGTTGCGCTATTTCTATATCCCCTCCCAACTTATTTCAGTACATTCAGGGCAGCAACAGCTCTCGCAAGCAGGGGCCATGAGCCAGGGATGAATCATAAAGCTAGCCAGGGTGTTGCCCTCTGAACACCACCACCGAACCTCAGTTAGGTTCTCTGCCAGGCAGGACGCAGGCCAAACCATTCAACCACCATGACCCCCCAATGGTATCTTGGAAGTTTCCAGAACTGGTATTTTGGATGCCAGACATAGTGGAAAATAGTTAATTTATGTAAATTTTAAATACCAGCAGGTAGTAGCTATAAATTTTAATTACTAAAAGAAAAAAAGATCCAAGGTACTTTTAAGTGCTGTGACTTGTAAACATTGAACAAAAATTGTATTTTGTAAAATCTGATCACTCAAAACCTTAATGGAATTAGCCTTCCCCCCTCACTAATAATCCAAGCATGTGACATGAAAAGAAGTTCCCAGCTCCATATTTACATTAGACCAAAGCATTTTTTTTTTTACAAAGCAGCTGCATTTCCCACAAAAGGCAAGCAGGGGGCAGCACTGCCGCAGTGGGGACACACTTCATCCAGAAATTCCTTTCCTCCAGGCTGAGCAGGCGCCATTTCAGGCACAGGCAGAGGGGGGAGGGGGGAGGGGGAGAGGCTCCACCATTTTGAGACTCTTACTGCTATTTTAGCCACTATCTAATCAGGGAGACTTGGGGGGGGGGGGGGGGGAAGCATCTTTCATAGCAATGTAATTACCTCTCAATCCATCCCCCACCCCCAATAAGTAGTAAGACAGGCAACGGCAGTGACAAGTCGTTTTTCCTCATGGAGAAAGAGTAGTAGCAGCAGCACAGGATTTATAGACGTGGCTGTAGTTTCTCTTATGCAGAACCAAAGCAGATAGCTAACGCAGATGAGAGGGTGGAGACGTGGGCATAGTTCAGGACGCTTGTATTATATATGTATTAAAAAAAAAAAAGCCAGATGAGTGTGTAAAAGTAGCACTGATGTATAGGAGGCCTGCATTCACAATTGCACCTTTGAGCCCAACCACTAAAAAAACAAACAAAAAAAAAAAATAATTGTGTGCGGTCTTCTCCCAGCCCCCACCACACCTATGCCTAGTGACCAGGTCAAAGAGTGACAGAATACACAGGCCCTATGGCCAGATAAATGACCCTGTGACAGATTTACATATAGTGCACCTACTGCGCCAAGCCCGAAATAGGCACTGCCCTTCAGCCCCATGCTCCCTTAAAAATAAAAACGGTCAGTCTTTGCCAGTATGGCGTGAAGTCCACGTTCCAATGCGACAGCCACATTTTGAGCATCCACACCTGAACCTATTCAGAAGTGGAGTGGGTTCTAGGTATAACAGTGTCTTCCACATAACCCCAGTGAACACGCCTGCACAAGGGTGGTTTTAGGTCAAGCGGATGAGACCCCCAACCCTACCCTACCCAAAGCCCGAAAGGCTGACCATTAGGATTAGAGGAGAGAGTGTGGGTGTTGGGCTGACTTACCTTCCAATTCTCAGTCAGCTGCACCTCATGTCCAACACATAACAGTTGGTTTGGTAGATGGCGGTTCAGCCACCTGCAGGTGAAAGCTGGTGGCCAAAGGTTATGGTCACTGTTGGGCACTGGAGCTCTGCCACAAGGTTTTGAAAGCATGAGAGTCCCTTACTCACTAACTGATGGCACAATTCCTCATTTTTATACTATGTACTAGGTTTCCAAGTCAATGTTTTAAGGCAAAAATTGTCTGATGTAGTAAAAAATAGAAACAGACACACTTTAGTGCGGTTAGATGTTAAAAGTAAGGAAACGACTCACCAAGAAAAAAAAAACAAACTACTGCCCAGGAGTAATCAAAATTTGACTTTTTAATCCTGAAACAGAAGTTGGATCAGTGGTACTGAGGTAGGTTAAGTTTAAAAAATAAATAAATAAAAATCTAAAACTTCAAGAGAGCACAGATTATTCATAAGACTCCAAACTAGGAAAGGAAATTTGACATTTAAATGCTCCCCCTCCCTACAATCAACGTGCAATACTAAAATACCTCCTTGTTATTTTACCTATTACTGATTGCAAGTTAAAACTCTTCCCCCTCCACTGTGCCTGCTTTTTGTTAATAAACTTTAGTTTGTTAGCTCTGTCTAGCGTGGACCGATAACGATCCCAGCCTTTTCTATATTTGGTCTGTGGGAGCATTTCTAGACCTGTGTCAGGTTCTCAGTGTTCCTAAAAAGCAGACAGGGATAGCATGTGAATAGGCTACTTGCCCGGACATGAGCAGGCACCCAGCTTGCAGATAGGCCTGAACAATGCTTGGCAGGACCTACCACATGTCCACACTTCAGTAGGTGTTATATTGGTAATATACTGACATCTATAAGCTTGAGAAGCACTACTAAAAGCAGCAAGACAATTATTCCTTTTTAATAAACTAGGACAGGGTTAGGGTTTCAGTTTTGTAATGTGCCATGTTTGTTCCAGTCTATGCAAGAACAAGTGTTAAAAAAAAAAAAATCAAACAAACAACAAAAAGACAAAACAACCACTCTCCATAAAAAACAAACACTCAAGCCACTTCCCAGTTATAAAATATCAGTTTCCATGTCAGCTTAGTATTCTGGGGAGAGGATGTTTTGTTTATTTCCACTTCTTCCTCAAAAACAAAATGACAAGAGCTAGGTTTACTGGAGTAAGATACTTTTTCCTTTTCTGGGTGGAAAAAGGTTTAACCCAAACCTAAGGTTGTAGGAGATTTTGGGGGGGGAGAGAGAAGCCATTTTACATCAACTACAACAAACTAGCAGAGGCTGCCACTCCAGCACCAAGATAATGGGGCTGCAACAGCTCCACAAGGCCACTTTAAGACCCTAGTGGCACAATCCACATCTTCAATCAAAAAAAAAAAAAAAAAATTCATTCTGAAAGAGTAGGCAAGTTATTGCATCTCCAAGGTGGGTCAGAATCATTTATTTTCGCAAATCTAGTGCAGTCCCTGTGAGCTACAGCAGATGTAGATTAACATTAATACTTAAATGATGTGTTAAGTCAAGAATTTTCCCTTTATGGGAAGTCTGCATAATGTTGTACTGAAGAGACAGGAGAAGGTTCCAGGGCTAAGTAGTCATCTTTTGGAGCGAGGGTGGTACAGAGTTAAGACAGCCTTGGGGGCCTCCACTGAAGGACCAGGTTCTAAAAACCCCCGACTCCAGGGATAGAGATGTAAACAGGCCATAGCTGGGACCCTCCGCCCAGGCTTACAGCAGGGGAGAAGCAGAGGTTAAGGCACAGATCCTCAACCAAGGTCGCAGGAAGCCTGAAGCAAAAGAAACTTAAGACTCCCGCACGACTGTTTTGAAGCTTGAAAGGCGCCTGGACTTAACTGCTTGGGCCAGGAGGCAAACTGTGGCAGCAGGGATCTCCGTCCGAAGAACCTCGAGCTGATCCGGACATTGTGAATAACTAATTTTGATAATGGAAAGGAAAAAGAGGTCAGGGTAGACCAAAAAAATATGCTGCGTAAGAGGAACTGTTACCGAGAGAAGATTTATATTAAGGACTGTAGTTTTTGTTACTGTGCTGTTTCATTATGTTGGAGCACATTCACGGAGTGGACAATGGGGTTTTTTCTTGGGAGTGACCCTGGCCCAGTACTGGTCCTGCAGGTTATCCTGCCCCCTCCCCCTGGGAGTTTGACCCCAGTACTCCCTCCCCCCCCCCCCCCCCCCAAGGCTGGGAAGATGCCCCATGGAACTGAGGTTACAGTAATATTTGTCCTGAACAGAAGAGAAGGCTACAAGCTCTAGCCCAGGTCTGGATAAGAGCTCAAATCAGAGGTGCAGAGATAAAAATGTTCCCGGGAACAGGAAGCCATCTCCTCATCCTAAGGCAAAAAGCAGAGCCTCCCTTTGTTATGGGCAGAATTCATCCGTACATGAAAAAAAGGACGGCTAGAGGCCACCCTACAATTCTATAACATTTCAGAGCCAGAACAAAAGAGCAACAACTGCTCCAATGGAATAAAAAAAAAAAAAAAAAAAGTCAGCTCCGGTAAGTAGGTGTTTATGTAAAAGCAGATGCTGAGTAATACAATGCTGTGTCTAAGCCGCCCTGCTTGCTCTGATTTGCTTAATGCGTCTGTCTTTCCAGTCATATTGCTCCGTTTTCTATACTCATTTTCTCTCTCCTTACATTCGTCTTGTTTTTGCAGGTTCAGCTCCCGCCCGCCCCCACTTTGGGGGGGCGGGAGCTGAACCTGCAATGTCAGTATATTATCATAAGTCCCCCCCCCACTTTGGGGGGGGACTTATGAGCTGCTCCCCTCTCTCACATCCTGCTCAACAGCCACCTCACGACTTGGATACAGCTCATTCATTTCCAGATGCTACCATTAGCATTGGTCACCCATAGCTCTTCTCTCCTGGACACACAGGCAGAGAAAAGGCCCAAAACACTCCATTCAATCTGCCCAGCAAGCTTAGCTTAGTATCTGCCGCGCCAAACAAGTCCCCCTCTGCTTATCAGTTTCCCAGTCCACGTCAGAGCCCTTATTGGTTGCTGTTAGGGTCCAATTCCAGTTACCTCTTACCGTTGCAGCAGAGAGCAATGTTGGGAGATGCATCAAAAGTATCAGGCTTATTTTGGATAAGGGTAGTAACAGCCCCATCAGCAAGTTACCCCCCATTTTTGTTTTATGAGGCTGTAAAATTCAACATACTTGTTGGTTGTTGTCTGAATCTAATTCCACCTTATCATCTTTTCCCCCTGCTGTTGATGCAACTCCAGCATTACTCTCTGCTTCTACAGTATGCAAGCTTATTGGTTTAGGATAGTAACCACCATACCAGCAAGTTACCCCCATTCACTTTTCTTCATCCTCTTAGCCTTTAGGAATCCGTGTTTGTCCCATGCCCCTTTCAAATCTTTTTTTTTTTTTTTTGTCTTCACCACTTCCTCTGGAAGGGCATTCCAGGCATCCACCACCCTCTCCACTAAGAAGTATTTCCTGACATTGATTAGGCATCCTTTGCCCTGGAGTTTCATTTTGTGACCCCTAGTTCTACTGATTTCTCTGCAACAGAAAAGGTTTGTTGTTGATTATGCCCCATTAAAACTTTTCAGGTATCTGAAGGTCTGTATCATACCTCCCCTGCACCTCCAGCATATACATACTTAGGTCCTTCATCCTCTCCTCACAAGTCCAGTGATGGGGGTCTACCCACTCTTTGCCACCTCTATCCTGTCTCAGTCCCTTTTGAGATACGGTCTCCAGAACTGAGCACAGTACTCCAGGTGAGGCCTCACCAAGGACCTGTACAAGGAGACAATCACCTCCTTTCGCTTACTGGTTCTTCCTCTCGCTATGCAGCCCAGCATTCTTCTGGCTTTAGCTATCACTTTGTTGCACTGCGTCGCCGTCTTCAGATCCCTAGACCCCATCAGCCCATGGTCTCGTGCTTGCTCTGTGCACAACCGCTCTTCACACCCCCCCCCTCCCTCCACATACAACTCTTTTGGATTATGGTGTTGTACTAAAGCAATGTGTGTGTCAGGCAACTTATAACTCATGCGTATCAGAATTAAAGGAAAAAAAAAATTGAGTCAACTAAAACCAAGGAGAAGAATATGTAATATCAGAATGCTGCTCCAATACTTGGCTCATGAAAAATATACAAGCAAAAGCTTGGTTATTTTCATTATAATTCAGGGGAGGTTGAGAAGTTGGGCTAGGAAGTGCCGTTATGACATTATGTGGTTATGATTAAAATATGCAATAAAAATATTAAAAAACCAAATAATGTACACTATGACATCTGAATGAGTGGTTTAAAAGCATTCCCTTAAATTATTCCTTGAGAAGTGGCAGTTGAATGTAGGATGGATAAAACACAACACTGAGGGTAGTTCTGTACATCTGTGATATTCTGCACTTTTAGGAGGAACGTGGGTAGAAAGGCAAGGTAACCGAACCAGTTGCACCTGTTGCAGTGGTCCCCAAACCACTATTGATACCTTCCACCCTCCACACACACACACTGACCATGCACAAGATTGATTTACATTTCCCGAGTTGCTAATGTGTGCTAACATCTCAATCATTTTCATCATGGATATTCTGGAAACTCAGCTGGCTCAAACAGAACAGATTTGTAAACTACTATGCTAACCACTCTATCAACTTTTCATTTTCTCTTCTTTAGATCGTGCTTCTCCACCCTAGAGCAAGACAACTCCTATACCTCAAAAGTTAAAAAGAGTTTGTCCTGCACAAGCTCTGATCCCTCCCTGCATTAAGAACTGCACTATGTTAAGTAGCAGCAGTCCTTTTTCCTTCCGTTAACTTTTTTTTTTTTTTTTTTTTTTATATGTGCCAGGCTCGGCAGAGTCTACAACTTAACCCAATTTTAGTAGAAGACGCCAGTTAGCTCAGCAAGTCATCTACAAAACTTCACAGGGGTAGTCTTTAGGATGTGCTGGGTATTTTCTAAGGGCCGGATTTTAAAAGGGTTGCGAGCATAACTTATGCGCGCAACCCTTTTAAAATAAAAAAAAAACCCCTGCGCGCGCCGAGCCTATTTTGCATAGGCTCGGTGGTGCGCGCAAGTTCTGGGGCTTCGCAAGGGGGCGTGGTGCCGGCCTGGGGGCGTGGTCAAGGCCTCCGGACCAGCCCCCGGGTCAGGTGATGGCGCGCCAGCAGCCAGCCGGCGTAACTTTGCCAACAAAGGTAGGGGGAAGGGTTAGAAGGAAAGTTCCCTCCGCGGCCACTCCGATTTCGGAGCAGCCTCTGAGGGAAGGGGCAGCGCGCGCAAGTTGCACAAATGTGCACCCCGACCCTGGATTTTATAAGATACGCGCGTATCTTATAAAATCCGGCGTACTTTTGTTTGCGCCTGGTGCGCGAACAAAAGTACGCACGCGCGTAGATTTAGAAAATCTACCCATAAGTGTCTGGATTGGCCACTGATGGAAACTGTATGCTGATAAAACTATAGACAAACTTACAGATGCTTAAACTACTGTAGTGATTGCATATATGAGATTTCTAATCAAATATTTAAAATGGTTAATAATTGGCCTCACCGACCAACACGGATTTAAACATCTCTACCTAAGAGATGAGCACCCCATGGACTCAGCAGGCAGGAGGCAAAATGTCTCCATCACAGTAAATTGTGATAGCTAGCCCTTTCCAGATTAAAAAAGAAAAGTAAACGATTCTCTAAACCCACACGTGACACTGCTGCAGCTGGCAGTTCTAGATACTGTGCTTGTCCAAACCTCAGAACTCCATTGTTGGTTATTTTAAGTCTTCCATAATAAAACAGTCCAGCGTTTCTTGTGATTGTTACTTTACACTTGCTTAAGCTTTTTTGCATTTGGATAGGACCTCGCTGTAGAGTTCTACTCCGTTTTATTGCTAGCTTGTATCCTACCCCACCACTTAAGGTAGAGATCTCCATGAGTAAAGTTAGGACAGACTTACATAATTCCTACAGACAGCATCGACTATAATACACAGCAAACTTTACCTGCCCATCATTGCTCAGAGCTCAAAACATTTATTTAAAATGAATGTTCTAAAGGCTGATGCAAGATGTTAGAGACTTCATTTAGGTGCCTTGATTCTTGCGATGTCCATTTCTAAACAAGCAAAAAGACCAGAGGCATGGCCCCAGGACTGCTCTACAAGAGATTTGTAGAAGGAAGGGGGGAGTGGAAGTATGGAGGATTGAGTGATGGAAGGGGAGGAGGATGACGTGGGTGAATGGCTTTGGAAATTGGGGGGGGGGGGGGGGGGGACGGATGGACTTTCAAGGTACCTTTTGCCAAGTACTTCCATTCCCCCCTCAGGACACTTTCTCACAGAGGCTTAGGGGGAGAAACAGCCAGCAACTTTGGAATGAAACCAAAAGCAAATGTACAGTTTTCCTGTAGAAAGCAACAGGGTAGAGGGGCTTGGGGGGTTCCCCCCCCCAGAAATTCAGTTCTCTGAAAACACCAAAACTTATGCTTCTGGTTTCCTAACTCAGCCAATGTACAAGTTTTCTTCCTCAATGCCAAATTTGGTGAATTGTCATCGTTTGAGAGTTATTGTGCCCACGGACAAGATACACAGGTAAGGTACAGGCCACCTATATAATCTGTCTCAAACTTCCGTATGTTGAAAAGCATAAAAAAGGTGCCACTGAAGTCACGCTGGCAGCTGAGGTTGGGACAAGAACTGTGTCAAAAATAGGTTTCCCAGTACCATGCGGGAGCCATGAGAACTATTTTATTATCTGTTAATGAAGTATTGGAGCAATATCCTGTATCGATCAGAGGGAACATGGAGTAAGGATGGTGGATAAAGGGAGAGAAAGTAATAGTTAATCTTAAAGATTGCAGATGGCTCACATTTAATCTTTTTGACTGCTATCCAACTGTAAAAGCAGCCATTTCTGGTGTGAAAAGCTGAAGAAATAGCATATTAATAAACTTAACAAAAACTAAAATGTTTAATATGCTAACAAATGACAATCGGCATAAAATGTTTAGGGATTTGACCTGCAGCCTTTTAAGAGTCATGTTTTAGTAAAAAAAAATGTATTAAATATTCCTCTGAATAATGTGTTGTATTCTGAAGTCATTCCATTACATCTTCAAGAGGAAATTGCTGTGACAGATGACACCTCTGCCCCATTTGCATAGCAATAGTGACTTGGAGCTTTGTAGCTTAAAATTCTCCAAAATTATCAGTTTCTAATCATGGCAAGAGACACAAATTAAACTTCTTGCAAGGATGTCACCTTTCTTTGTCCAACAAAAGGCGACAAATCCGTTAATACAGGTGATATGGTTTAAACAGGCAAATTACTTTGAAAGCTATCAACTCACTTTGCTGGTTTAACATCCTTAACAATTCTAGAATTCAACATCCTTAACAATTCTAGAATTCAACATCCTTAACAATTCTAGAATTCAAGATAACAAACACTCAGTGGGGGTCTGGCTTACATACAAAGTTCCATTCCAAACAATTCCAAAACATATTTAAGCTTTGCTGCTATAGACATGTCTTTTTTTTAGTGGATTGTAAATAAACAAAGCAGTTCAGCAAACAGGAGTTAAGAAACAGGATCTGTGCTGTGTGTGGGTTACAACATCTGATTAACTTCATTCTATTTCTACCTCAGAAAAAAAAAAGTTATCAGGGAATGTCAAACTTAAAAAAAAACAAAACACACACCCCCTACTATTTTACTGGCAGTAGTCCCCTCCTATGCATACAGGTGCATGATGGTACAAATAACTTAGCAGGAAACTGGGAAGCTTCCGTCTCTTGAAAGAGGTGAAAATGTGTCACGTGCAACTGTCTGTGAAATGTCATACAAAGTAATAAATTGTGATGAGAATCCTGGAGCTGTCAAAAAAAAAAAAAAGTCAGGAAAAGCTCATAAAAAGGTAAACTGATTTATACCAAAACAGAATGATCCTTCCTTCTCTCGCCACATAAGCCCATTTTTTGCATGCGAGCCGGCGAGGGAGATTAGTAAGGACTCAACACCACAAGAAGTATCTTTAAAAAAAAAAAAAAAGTAACAAACATCACAAAATGTTAATACTCTTGCAGGGCTGAAGAACAAAACGAAAGCTGTGAGAAAATCCTGAAAACCTAAAGCAAAAACAAGCAAAGCTTGCCACCGCCTCTCTTTTCCCAGGGCTGGCTCCGGCAGCGGCCGCCCTCGTCGGGAGGGAGGCGGCGACTTGGGCTGACGTCAACGCCAGGCCCCGCCCTCATCAGCTGCTCCCAAGCTTCTGACTCTTGTTACCAGGAGAGCCGGCAGCCAATCGCAGCCCGCCGCACGCCCGAGCTGCCCTTTGAACTCCCCATCAGTAACTTCCTGCTGCTCGTGGACTACACACACAGTGCAATGCAGTATGATGTCTAGCTATGCGGCACAAAGGAAAAGCCATTTTGTGACTAAACTGGACCTGCACCAAATGCAGGAGATCGTACCGTTTTTTCTCCCATACAAATGGACCCACCTCATCTTTCCCCGTTTAAAACGTACAAGGCAGACTGCCCCACTAGGCTGCACTGCCAGCTTCAGACTATGAAGCTCTCAGAGATGGAGAGTTTTGAGCATATAAAGTTATTTTTATAGAACAGCACTTCCATAAAATGGCTGCCGCACAGCAGATGGTATATAAAACACAGCAGAAAAAAAAAAAAAAAGCATTTCAATGAATCTGACCATAATGTTTATAAAAAGAGAGAAAGCTAAACATTTGTGAACTAAGACGTTTTGTATGAATGGAGATTTCAAAGTGAAGCCTTTTAAAGAAATAAAAACTTAAGAATGCAAAACCAGCATTTATAACACTATTATACAGACCTCTGCAAGTCAAATAGGGCCAATTCTCCTTGGCACTGTTTTCAAATGTTCCATATTAAGTGCAAAACATGAACTGTGCCCAGTTCGTATCGGTTAAGTGGCTAACAACCCAGTAAAAACAGCTTTAGATTTACGAGATTTAAGCAGGAGATGTAAACGTTTATACAAAGCAGATAAACGGTAACTATGTTTCTTTCTAGTTTCCATATGCATTAACAACAATTTAGCAAGGAAAACAGTATACATTTAAAATCTATGTAGCAGTCGCTGAATGAAGTAGTGTAATTGCTGTGTCAGTCCAGTTAGGTAGAATTAAAGAATAAGGTGGTGGGAAGGGCCCTTTTTAAAAATAACGCCATTAAGTGACCATTTGTGTGTTGTATACCTATCAGGACAGTGTCAGATCTGATGCAAGGAAGCCCGTTACAAACAGCTAGTCAAATTAAAAAAAAAAATTGCCACAAGGTTTGCAAACCATAGCTGACCAAAAAATACATCAAGATCTACTTTATCTTCACGTAACAGCTCTGGCCACCTACCGGATACTATCATGGGCCCAAGCCACATGCTTACCAAGTTGGACACACGAACCATATGGGCTCAACCACCAGGAAAAAAAACCGAAAAACGACGAACCAGACTGACCACCAATGACAATGCAAAATAGTTTAAATCTCTCAGTAAAGAGAAATGGAAACATTACACAAATCCTATCCACATGAAGTAGTATGCATGTCAGTCACAGACTGGAATTCTGTGCTACGCGTAAGTGGGAAGTGTAAGTGCAAAACATTTTTCAAAGTTTACGACCATGCGATTACACTTTGCTATCCTACTTTACCCACCAGAGTATTATACAAGTAGAGTTTCCTGTAAAAAAAAAAAAGAGCCAACTGGAACAGGTTAAAAACAAGCATCAATTAATTCTTTAAACTATGTTGCTATTTGATATTTCCAGTTTAAACTGGAGATATAAATCTTGGAATTTTGATAAATGCAATCTACTAACGCCATCCCCTTCTCTTACTTTTTTCCACCAATCAATATTCCAAAAAAGCAGTGTCAGACTGGGCACGTTAGAATGACAAGTACAAAACTAAAAGCAAATGAAGTTAAGAGCACTATACTTAAAATGAAGAGAATTCAAATTGCAACAACTGGGCCCTGGCAACAGAAAGGTAGAGCATATTTATTAATCTGCTCTCCACATAATTACTATTGACAAGAAGTGGGTTATATTAGTTGTAGTTTTCCTATTGTTATGGGTGGAGCATACAAGGCACTGACCTAAGAAGAAAAAAAAAAAATACTCAACCCCCAACACAAACTCCCAGAACAGGTAGAATGTATGGCTTGATCAACCATGCTAAGCAAGTGGCCACTTAAAAATGTACTTGAATCTCGTGAAAATCAGGCACATCAAGGACAGAAACTAAAGGTTTTGCATAATTATCTCATTCACTATGCCTAGATATCACAGCTGCCCTCTTTCAGTTAGAAAGTTACTGAAAAGTTCTAAAAATAAATAAAAACTGATAGAAACAAAATGTTTTCAGAAATCTACTTCATGCTTAATAACCTGAGCAAACCGATTAAAATATGCAAAGGAATCACTGGAGTCTTTAAAAGCTTTAAAATCTACAAACATTAAGAGTCAAATTATTATATATAGTATGAAATTCTGAGATCATACATGCTCTTAAGTCGTTTTACAGCTTGATTTCATAGTAACAGCAAATTGTCTGACTTAAACGATGGTCCCTTTAAAGTATGTAAGATTTAATAAAATCTTCAATCAATATTTGTAACATGCATGTATATCCCACAAGCACACTTCACAAAATACTGGCCCTTCCAGGTTTTAGTTTGTTAAAAAAAAAAATAATAATAATGTTAATGCAATATTAACAATTTATGCAATATGGAATTTCTAGTTCCATTGAAATTAAATAAAGAAGCAAAATACAGAATAGTTTAGAAGAGTTTAGTTTTATTTAAGCAATATTTAACAATACTCAATTTAGGTATATAAGGTCAGGATTCAATGTGTACAAACAAATGATTTTTTTTTTTTTTAATTAAAATCTAAAGGTTACTTTTAGTTCACGAAAAGCCAACATAACGTTTAGAATGTTTCGGTTACCCACTAGAAATGAACACAAAACTTAAGATTGTTAATGCTACCAAATATTTATTTATATATAAAAAAAATGCATCCCAACATCAAATGTAAACATACAAAAAAAAAAAAAAGTATGATTGATAAATAAAAAGGTCAAACTACAAACTCTCCAAAACAAGCAAAAAAACTACACAGCAGCAGCAAAAAAAAAAAAAAAAAATGAAAGCCGAGATCCAGTTCAGAAACCACAGCACTGTATTTATCAACATGTATGTGTTAACCCTTAAACTTGACAAATTAAATAAAAAAAACAAACAAAAGCTTAACAGCATTGCATTAAAAGGAAAAAAAAAAAAAGTTTGTCAAATAGAGACTTTGCCAACCGTATTTAGACAGGAATCGTTTCCATTCAAGGTTTATTTCTTATAGTACTTATTTGCAATAATATAGTGGGACCAGGCTTCCATGACCCTCACTTAAAACTTGTGTGATTTCATACATTTGTGCAAGGGTAAAATGTGCCTTCTGTGTAAAATGGTGCAATGCAGCAATGAGTAAACTCACAAGGTCATTTTTCTGCAGCACGAAAGAGGTAAAAAACCTTAAAATCCAATGCTGAAATTCATCCCCAGCTTCTGCCTAGATAGAGTGATACATTTTGCCCTCCCTTCCTTAGGCCCTGAAAAGTCACATCCCAACTTTCAGAAATTTGCCATAAAAAAAAATTTGGGTGTGGCAGATCAAGAATCTCAAGGTCACTGCTGGGGAAAGAAAAACCTTTAAAAGCTGTGAAAACAGCTTTGGGGATCAATGGCATTAAGGGGGAGGTGATGTGGCCCTGGGCTGTCAAAAGGTAAACAATCGGATCAGATGTAGGGAGAAAAAAAAAAAGGGGAAAAAAAAAAGTTGAAGATCGTACCTCGAAGCATTACTGTGGACTGAACAGTCCTCTTCTGGATTTTTGTCCTTATTTCTCATCATCTTTTTAATCTATAATTGCTGGAAGATTTCTATTTGGCTTTGATGTCCTGTGTCCAGGTATTTACTGTCAAAAAGTTGAAAGAAAGGTAAGGTCCCAGGCTCCTATCGTTTGCCTTCGCTGTGAAAAAACAAGTCAGTCTTGACGCCCGCAAGGACATTGTTAAGAACAAAGCAACGCTACTTGACACGGAAAACACAAAAAAATTAAACATTTTTTTTTTTACTTAATAAAACAGGTACATCCGGATCAGAAAACATCCTTTCCCCTCCCCCAACCCGATGTGAAACTTTCTCAAAGTAACACGATGCACTAAATAAATCTTTTATCCCGTTGCGTCATCGGGGGGGAAACAGCACGGAAGAATATACAAACATCCATTAGCAAAAATAAAAACAAAACACAACACATTTAAAATAAGAATTAAGTTCAATCGCACCTACCTGATCCATGCAGAGCCAGGGCGGTATTGATGTTACTTTCAGTATCGGAGAAGGAAAAAAAAAAAAAAAAAAAGGATCAACGCCGCGTCCAAATAAAATTACGTTAAAAATCGATCCTCCACGAAAAAAAAAGATAACAAAAACAACAAAAAAAAAAAAAGGTATAAAGCAAGGGAGGCGAAAGGGAATACCAGGAGAGGCGGGGAAGAAAAGCCAGGCAGGCTCATTAGGAGAGCAGACAAAAATGGAGGTACGCCATGGCTTGTAAGCTGGGAGGAGGAGGAAAAAAAACAACGACCCGGGTTCCCTCTCGCAAAGCACGCAAACGAGCCCCCTACACCCTGCTCTTCCCGGGGGGAGGGGGGGGGGGAGCGAGGGGACCCCGGGTGCCGGGAAGAGATGGGGGCCGGCTGGGCCCCCGGAAAGTTGCGGAAAGTTACAGCCCAAGTGTGGGGAGGGGAGAAGCCGGGGAAGCTCGGCTCGCTCGCGCGCGCGCTCTCTCTCTCGCTCTCCCTCTAAGGCACAGCCGCCATCTAGAGCTCCTTCCCAGCTCTGAGAGCTCTGCCTGTGATTGACACACACTGCATTTACCCCAGAACTCAGGTGATGCACCATAGACCCACCCCTTCATTTCCACCGAAAAAAAAAAAAAAAAAAAGCAAGCCAGGGAGACTCCATTTAAAGAGCCCCCCACTCCACCCCAGACCCCTTCAAGGGACTCCAGCAACGGGGGGGGGGGGCGGGGACATTAACCCCATCCCCTCTCAGGCACCCTTTTCATGCCAGAAAGATGCATATGGCTGTTCTTTTGTTTTAAAGATTTGCTAAATACTGCAGAGTCCTTAGATTTAATTACTTCCTCTCTGGACAGGAAGTGGTGTCCAAGAAAGCCATTTTGAAGGAATAAATGGTGCTTGGGCTCATTTCAAGAGTTCCCACAGGTATTCAGAATATAGGGGGGAGGAGCTCTGATCATTAGGTAAGTTTTACAAAAAATATGAAATTAATACTTTAACTTGGCTGTTAAGCTTTAGAAAGCCAATGGTACAAGAATCAAGAGAAAAATTGCTTCTTTCCAATGATTTTTAAAAAGGGAAAATAAGTTTTAGCCTAATTGCCTCCCTAGTCTTGCATGGAAGACACCTAAGCTCCTCCTCCCATTTAATAGCCATATAGACTACTATAGAACATATATTTGCTATTATAGTTACTCTTCAACCAATTTTAGGGACCAATATTAAAATCTGAAATTCAGAGCAGATGACTTTTCACAACTAGTTTATAAAAGGTAGTTATACATTTTTCCAGTAACCAGGTCTATTTGGATAGAGTACACCCCAAACATGTTCAACTTCTTTACTTTAGAAAATATAGGTGCTATGAAATACTTCAATGCACTTAAATACAGCCACAGATGAGTCAATAACAATGCTCAATTTAACCTAATCACCACAAATTTGAGAAAAGTCTACGAACTATGTAAATTTCATTAAAAGTCATGAATGGAAATCACTAGATGGCACATCAAGTTATCCAAATTTTGGAAGCAACATCTTTAATATCTTAAAGATATAAAATAAATATTTCTTAAACAGATCATGGAGTTAAATAGCTCAAGTACAAAATGAACCATTTGCTCTTTATTTCAACAAGTTAGGAGAGAAAGCTTGCCATGAAAAATAAATTTAAGATACCAAAATTTAAAAAAATCCAAAATTTAGCCATCTTAACCACAAGGAAAATCAAACATGATTAAATCAAATTCCACAAATTTAAAAAACTGGATATCACACACATACCAATAGAACAATGGGTTCATGTATGCCAG
Source organism: Rhinatrema bivittatum (assembly GCF_901001135.1). Classification (NCBI taxonomy): domain Eukaryota; kingdom Metazoa; phylum Chordata; class Amphibia; order Gymnophiona; family Rhinatrematidae; genus Rhinatrema; species Rhinatrema bivittatum. The sequence continues at coordinate 72,680,289 of NC_042627.1, read as the reverse complement.
ACAACATAATGGATGGGTAACACTTGAAAAAAAAGTTGAGTAACAATACCAAAGATGGCTACTTTTGACCAACATTGACAAGGTATAGCAATATAGTAGATGCAAGCAGATAAAGACCATTTGGCTCATCCAATCTGCCACTTATCAAGGTCCTCACTGCCAAGGAAATAAAGTACATAATCTAGTGATGCTAATAGGACACTGCAAATTATAAACATAGATTTTTTTCTCTTAAAACATTTTTCCCTTCATTAAAATGACAGGCAGTTGAACAGTCCTTGCATGATGCAAACTTCACAGATATGGATTGGCTTAAAACTAAGTACATAATGTGAGCTCCTAGCACTGAACCCCAGTCAGATTGATTGTGCTGGACCAGTATGTAAAAAACAAAACAAACATTCACATTTAAAAAGAATGTAAGATGAGCATAAAGTTCATTCACCTCTAAAACAGACTACTTATTCAAAATTCCTGATATTTCTTCTAGTCAACCAACTTAATCATCTTTAAAAAGAGCAAAATGGTAGGCTTTATAGATTTTGGCCTTCCATTTTAAAGAGGCATATTAAGAATCTCAAATGCAAAGCATTCACTAAAATTCTAAGCTGGTACAGGGAAAACCAACTTCAAAAACGTACAAACCTATACATTAACAAAAGCAATATTCCCTTCAGATATGAAATATGGAACCAATGCACACACACACACACACAACACAACACAAACTAAAGAATAGTTGGAGACTTCCCTCCTCTACAGTAATTAAGACTGATTTGGCTACTCAGTTTTCCTTGAATCTGGTAGAGTGATATTATGATGCCATGAAACTTCAAGACAAGTAAAACATCCCTTTTCCCATGCGTCACATCTTATTTAAAAAATAAAAAAAAATGTAGATGCAGAAACAAAAAAAATTAACTTGTTCCAGGAAACATAACCAAAAATCACACTATCAATTTTCTGAAGAAAAGCTGGCTGAAAAACCATCACCAAGACTGATTTCCTTTTGTGAGAAAGTGGAAATACAGAGCCAAACAATTTTTAGTTTTATAAAGATGAAAATAAGATGCTATGTTCTATATAGTTTTAGGAAAGTTAAGCATTTGTGTAACTGAATACAGCCAATAAAGCATATTCCAATATAAGCCTTCAAACAAAAAAAACAAACACAAAGAGAAGAAATATTAAAACCTTTATTTTAAAATCCTTAATAATCCATGTTTGTACATTGTGCATTAGAACCACCATTTTGATTTTTAGCATGCCAAGACGACATTTTACAAGCATAGACATATGCTAGAACATCTAGTTGCACTGAAGCAATAACCATTAGGAAACAAGTCCAAAGTCCTTTTTTGTGGGATGTTCAGAAACTCAGACCTTCTAGATTTTTAAGAAGTAGGAGTCCATTTTAAATTGCCCTTTTCTTGGAAATAACTACTCCAGTACTCATGCCTTAGTCCATTCCTTATCTCCCAATCAAGTCCAAGAATATTAGAACTGCCATCTTGAATTTCCCCACTGGTAGACTCCATTCCACTGTCCTTGGCTGATTGATGTCTTAATGGAAAATTAGAAAAAAAAATGCTGTTGGAAGGTTGATAATTTTATCTGGGATAAGCAAACAATCTACTTTGATAACATTTAATATGCATCTTGCTAAACATATGCCACAGCAAAATAAAATGTTAAAATATTGAATAGTTGTAAATCACACAAACTATTTAACCAAGCTAATTTATTAAAGCTACTTAGTGAAGTTATGTATTAATTTTAAAATGAAAAGTTCTGTTAAGCAATTTAAATTATAATATTGCTTATCTAGTGCAAAGGATTTCTAAAATTGTGAATAGAAAATACATATACCTAGTGTAGAATAATCACACCCAAGCAAAAATAAAAAAGGTCAATCAAATATAAACCAATTGATTACAATTTAGATTAAATTGCTTATGAAAAGGTAAAAAATGTAAGGTCAGTATAAATATTTCTTCTGCCCCCCCCAACACCAAGAGACCTGTTATTTCATAGTATAAATTGGCAATGGCCCAAAGTACTGAGCATTTTAAAGAAACTTTTCACATTAAAAAAACCTGTGTGGTAAGAAGGTCTGCTTTGTACTATAAAAATGTATACAGATAGCACAGAAAAGTTTCATTGCAAAGGACCACAACCTAAAGAATATTTCTCACCCAAAGCACCAGGGATGATATCTAAAAAGTTTATAATGCCTAGTTTATTCAACTGCAATTCATTCTTCATACAAAAACTGTGAACAACCCATTATATCAGTTTTCAAATGTTTTCCCTAAAGGGCAGTTCAACTTCATGAAAGTGCATAGAAATAAAAGGTAGACAAAACCCAGGAGGTCCTCTGAAGCACAGGGGCAGATGTAATATATTACAAAACAGTCCTTCAGATAGAAAAATGGTAGTATCCTTAGTCCAATAAACACATGCTCCAGTAAGAGTCATGCAAACTCCTGGGATGCAAAAGATCCAACACCATTCATTCATCTCGATATATCATCTCTTTTGGTTGCCTTATTGTTACAATATGATTCTTACTGTCATCTAATTTCCTCTTCCCTGGGGCAGCAATTACCCAGATGAGACATTAAAACTAGTAAATAGCTTTTTCAACCCAGGGCATGCTTTGGTAACAATGTTTCTAAAGTATTATCTGGAAAGCACATTATAAAAAAAAAAAAAATAAATAAAAATAAAAATATACAACTGCTAATTCTTCAGAGGCGATGTTACCCATAACACAAAAAAAAAAGCCACCACAAACCACCCACACTCTAGTAAGAGAAAACCAATAAATGCTAAGACATACCAAAATGCGAAAGGGCTTACTAAATGATTGGTTTCTTTCTGCTTATCATACATTTCTATATATCTGGGTTAAGGAAGGAAACCAGACTACCCCAAATTTTATACACATATATTAAGCCTATGTGTAAGACTTTTGAGCAGAAATTTGAGATATATATAAAAATTTACTATCAAAGCATTGTCTTTTCATAGAATATCAGAAAAGCCACATATGACAAAAGTATACTTAAATTTGGCAAGGAATGGTATATGAAGATGGTTTTACTAGAATTGGCAGAATATAAACTTTTAAATAAAAATAAATTTCTTTGGCATGTAATATAAGTTAGTAAGCTTGTTAATTTAATAAACACATAGGCACTGCAGAACCTTGTGGCTTTCAGTATTATGACCTAAGGGTTTTGTTGGGGGGGAGTGAATTTGAACTCTGCTTTATTTTCTGTATGTCTCAGTCTTCCACAACCAATAAGGCATATTCTTTCCTCATCTCTTCAAAAGGTATTTTGTTTGGCCTATCCACAGCTTCAAAGTTATGATTTATGGGTGCAAAATTCTTTTTGCAAATAGAAAAAGTACTGCAGACAAAATCCCTGCACCTGCTTCCAAATTAAAAAATGAATTCAGCTATCAAGATATCCTTGAACAAAAAGATAATTGAGACAAGCCAAGAAAGAAAAAAAAAAGTTCTTTATCTACGGAATCCAAACATTATTTAAAAAGCGAGATGTTCAGAACTAAAATGTCCAGTTTAGAAAGTCACTAGAAGGGCAAGATATTCCAGAGACTTTTTTTTTTAAACAAATGAACCTTAAATTTATTAAAATATTGCAAATGCTTTCATGTTTGCTTTAGAAATGTGAAACTGAATAGCAAGGAGGATATGGAAGACAGAATTTGATTGAAATCATTTTACTTAATGGAAAGGAATTGAGTTTTATTTTATCTTTGCTCCCTCTTACCCCAACAGTGCTGGGCATATCAAGGGATTTTTGGCTGCTCAAGGTCCAGAGTGGAGCCTTCTCCAAAGTTCACCCCTTAAGGCCACTGTTGGCAGGGATTGCTATAACAATGGCAACACTTTCCCTTCCCTTCCTCCTCAGGCCTGAGCATAAGTCCATGGTGCACCCAAGCACAAAAATAAGGGTTAAGATTGGAACCCAAAAATTCCCATACAGGTGCTATAGCCTGAGACTGTTTGCTAACCCTTTGTCTAATTTACTTCAAAAACATAATGCATTTTAATAAATTTAGTGTTTCAGCTGTCAAGTGTGCAGGGATACTACACAGTACTATGTTTAAAATATGAATTAAACAAAAAGATTTGAAAAGTCCCTGTTTCATGATTTCTTTATTTACTTCCTCTGCTTTTTGGGGCTAACAGATGAGCTTACTATGTCACTGCAATGTTTCTGCTAGTCTCAGCCAGCAAATGGGAGGAAAACAATGTATTTGTATACAACACATTACTTCACAAACAAACTTTTATCAATAGACTAACTTTAAAACATGTGGATTTGCACAACTGAAAAAAAAGTGTCCAGCTTGTCCAAGACTAGCTAAAAAGCTATTTATCAATTTTATTAACAATACAATAGGGCCTCATTTGCGTTAATTTATGTATCGTTAGTAAGGATTCTGGAATCAGAAGAGAAATCTAAATTCTCGGCTTTTAAAATCAAGCCTCTAACTTGGGTCTGGTTTAAAAATTAACTTTGGTGGAGATAAGAAGAATGAGTGAGTTTTCACATGTCACATATACAATTGCTAGTATAAATGAGGTTCAGGTTCCTACTTTTTGTTCCATTGGCTGGAAACCACAGAACTGGGTTTGCTTAATAATGTCTAGCACTATGTGAAAGTTTTCTTAAAAGGAGTTAACACCAGCCACCAAATGTTTAGTCAAGGTACTATTTTTTTTCTTTTATGGTTTGTATAGGGTTTTTTTTCACTTGCCTTTCCTTCAGCATGCTGAAGGTGAGGTACGGTAAAACATACAAAATCATGGGGGGCTGTATTTAAAACTAGACGTGCTGAAGTTCCTTCTAGTAAGCACAAATAGAAAGCAGTTAAATATTCTTTAAATTAGTTTCTCAATACAGTATGTGCTTCAGAATTTAGAATTTAACTCAGCCATACAGAAAACAGTACAAAACTCAATTTACTAGAGTTAATTTTAATAGTTGAAATAAAAGCCCTCATTTAAAATCATTTGGATTAATACAAATTCCAGGATTTTTCATTAAAGAAAAAAAGCATAATCTAGCAACCAGGCCAAAAGTCTACAAGGTCTGGTCTTCCATATAGAAATCCCTTTTGTACTCTGACAAAATATTTGAATCAAGGCTCCAAACAATCTTAAAAAGGCTAGTTAAATTTTAGTCTTTTCTGCAAATCACAGAATTTGGGCTACTTTGTTGCATTAATTCCAGTAGAGATTTTGTACTTTAAAAATGATTAAACATTCTCTTTATATTACATTCCCTGTTGTAGCAAAGAGTTTTGATAATTCAGAAGAGTATCTAATTCAGGAATGTTCCACTATAATTTAAGAATGTATTTTATATTAAATAAAAAGATTCTACAACATAAATGCAGGAAATAGCAAGGAAACCGCTTTGATTTAAACAGATACCTTTTTAAAATTTCAAAAAAAGCTTTACACCTGAAATGATTACTGTAATTTATCTATTTATTTCCAAAGGAAAAATACAAGTACATTTTTTTCTGATTAAAACACTAAACATTTGGTCCTGAATGTAGGGGGGTCATTTTCTAAAGGGATCGCAAGCGAAAAGGGACTTTGTGTGCGATAGCTAAATCGGGGCAGAGTCGGGGAGAAGTCAGGGCGGACTCCGTGACGACTTCGCTGACAGCGAAAAGGTAGGACACCTTATCGCTGCCAGTAGCGCGCCCAATAGCACCATTTTTCACGGCGTTATTGGGTGCGAAAACTGGCAGTGATTGCATTGCGGAGGTGCGACTGCTGCCTGCTTTTGCAGGCCCGCCCTCCAGTACCACCAAATTCAGAGCTGCGATAGTTTAGAAAATCCAGCCCTAAGTGCTCTTTTGGTTAGATTTTAAATTTAGTGACCTAAAAAAAAAACCCTCAAAACTAAAAACTTTTCAAACAATCCTCATTCTAAAGTTATTACAAAGTTCAAAAAGTAACAGTTTCATGCAGATCACTCATTTGATATAATTTCAGAAACAAGTTTACTTACCACTTCTTTAATCATATGTCAAATAGAGGGATCAACTTAACTTGAACTTTCTGCAACAAAAGTAGAAAATAATCAGTAACTACTCCACTGATGTGTGCACAAGAATGTTATACTACATTTATATACTGTCATAAGAGATCAAGAATAAGTTGATCTTTTCTATTCGAATGACCTTTGAAAAAAGGGATATGGAAATTTAGTGTATATAGTATTAAAATAAAAACAAATCCCTCTTCCAAAATACACTTTCAGTTGTCACAAGTTTAGACAACATGGATGTGATCTCTTTTCAACCATCTCTCACTTCTACAAACCTAATTTGGGAAACAAGCTCCGAAGTCTGCCATTCCCTAAACTGTTTTCCATAACAAGGACTAAAATCATTAAGCATATTGAGTAAAGCAATTAACTGCTTCTCATAGAGAAGAGCTGACAAGGCTCTCTATTCTGGTAAAGGATTAGGAGTGGTCAAGACAATAGAGTATTCAATATATGCTAGTGATTGCACAGGAAAAGAGCAATAGTTGCCATGTTATTTGAATACTCCAACAAATCAGGATAACCCTGCTATGCATTTCTGTGAACAAAAGTTGAATTGCTAATGGAGTACTCAAAATATAAAATTAATAGTTTGTGAGCAGAAACTGAATTTTTTTTTAAACTAGATTGTGGAATGGGATCACTTGGAGATAGCTGAAAGCCTTTCAACTATATTTAAAAAAAAAAAAAAGCAAACTAATGACTATTTTAAGTACAAATACATTAGTAAGTACATAATTAACTAATTCTCCTGTTTGTTCAGTCAGGTTAGAGTATTCATGAAAAGTGCCAATTATCAATGACAAGTTCAAATATAAAATACAGTGGTTCCTCAAGATTACAGATAATGACCACTTGACCCACCCAGTCTACCAGTTACTTTCCCCTCTGGTTCTTGATTACTCTGGATAAAATTTCCAAAATTAATATCAAAACTGGCTTCATTTACACACCCCACCCACCATGTCTTATCCAATGTTTCCACCTTATTCCTATCACTCCCATAGTTTGTCTCAGGCATGTTTTAAGTTCCATTCTGCTGCGTCAATATTGGGTCTTAACCTTTTATAAAAAAGTTACTTTCCAATTTCCAAAATCCCAAATAGTTACACATGTAAAACTGATCATGCACAGTTATCTTTAGAGTGATTTTACAATACAGAAACCAAACTTACAACCTGATGAAATAATTGTAATATGAGATATTGAAAAGCTAAGACTGCAGTGTTCCAAAGCACTGATCCATTTTTAATTGGACTCAATTATAAAACAAAAGTTTGAAGGCTGAATAATCTAGAGGGGGAACCAACACTAATATATAAAAAGGGAGCATTATAAAAAGTAAATTTAGCTCTAGTTATTCTAGACAATCGTCTAGTAAAAGATCAGATGATCCTAATTGTTAATAGCATTGTTTGTTGGATCAAATTTTAAATTATCCATATTAAAGTTTAGTCTGTGAATAGTGTTGTCATATAGTCAGGCAAGTTGTCCCAACATACATCAGCCTTCCATGTAAGGCAAGATAACCAGTCCTTCTGAAGTTTCGTGGTCATGTAGCCACCAAATCAAGAAGATAGGAGGCCAAAGTTTTCTATGACTACCACTGACCAATTTGTGAAAGATCTAAAACACTCCATCAGAAGTTTGGGGTTACAGTGAGAGTTTTTCTTCAAAACCCATGAAATTTGGTTACAGAGCAGATGAGATAAAGGTAGTTATCTTCATGAGAGAAGATATTCCAGCTATCAAGAATTTTAACCAAAGAGGATTTATTAAAAAGCCAAACATGGCAACATCTGAATAGTCAATTCAAGTAGTAAATACTCATAGGAACTCTTCCAGTAGTAATTCTTTTCTTGGTATATGTAAGGACAAAACTTCACATTTGATTTTGTGAAGTTAGGAGGTCTCAATAAATTTGTTTAAAAAAAAAACAAAAAACCCAAGATGTAACAATAGCCACATGCATTTATTGGTACACCATAGGGGATAACAGAAGAGATTCACCCTCATCTTTTAAAATGTGGATGACATTTTGGATAAGTGTTCAGCATATAGTGGAGTGGTTAGAGCAGTAGTCCGAGAACTAGGGAAGCCAGGGTTCAAGTCCCACAGCTGTACCTTTTGACATTACACAAGTTGCTATTTCCTGTTAGCAGAAATACTAATTTAAATTGTAAGCTTTCACTGGGCCAGGGATACCCCTATACCCATGAACTGTAGTTCACCTTGAGCATTTGGTTTGTAAAAGTGAGTAACTAAATACATCACTACCTATGAATTACTACCAAAATTGAGGTTCAATGCATACATTTTCACTTAGGGGTACATATAGCTTGTTTGGAAGGATTGAAGCCAAATGGAGAATTGGAGTTGACAAAAGCCACTTTTTCAATACCCTTTCTTATGTAAAGAATGCATATAAAAACTCATTAAGTTTAGACAAACTTGCTTTTTGTATACGCAATTGTAATTATCTGTCCACTAGTGGACCCTTTATTCCACAAATATTTTAGTACAGAGTACAGCTATCAGACTTTTTTTGTGTAATTCAAGAGTCATGGTGCTCTGTAATTCAGTAAATCCAAATAAATTGACAACGTCAGAAGGGTTTGCAACATTTTATTTATCTAGAAGGTAAGCAGTTCTTGTAAGTTGGGAAGGTTCAGGCAGCATGAGAATTAGAATTAATTCAACTTCACATTAGATAGAGCAGCAACACTTGTAAAATGGTGACTATTCTATTAGAGTAGAAATAGAATATACTGATACAAAGTCCTTCTACCTTTCTCATTCCAGTAATGCAGAGACCATCCTGACTCCAGCTCTCCTTTTCCTCACAACTAAGGAGCCTCTGTACTTATCCCATGCTCTCAAATTTAAAGAAGAGTTTGTACCTTCATCGCCCCTTGATGCTATTACATTTGTCACCCTCTGAATAAATTTCTCTTTTTTACCTCAGAGCCTCAAATTGTGATCTCTAGTTGTAGTTAGAAATAGTAACACATGTAGAACAGTTTTCTTCAACTGTACATGCTGCTTTAGAGCAAGAATAGGGATTCAAAAAAAGTAGGCAAACTGTCAACAGACGAGCCTTAGCTGATCAGAATCACAGAATGGGCATATGGAAGAACTGCAGTGACTAGCCACACTTTTCATATAAGCAAGCTCCTAGGCAATGATTTGAGCTAGATGGAGAGAGAGGTTATTTATTAAAAAAAACAAAAAAAACCTATATAGTTAACGAAGGCTCATAGCACTCTTGAGAGACTGGTTCAGACTGAGCTGGAAGCTCAAGAGGAGGAAAAAATATGCTAAAATTAGAATACACCTTGCAAAGCTGCAGCAGCTTCCTTAAAAAAAAAAGTCCTTTTAAAAAAGGTGCAAAGTGAAAGATACGTTCTGCAAATTATACTATCTAAACAATAGTAACAAGATGACAGTAAAGACCAGTTGGTCCATCCATTCTCCCCAATTGCCTTCCTTTGATTGTCTACCTCAGAGTAGACAAACATAAAAATTCCCATCAAACCAAGACCAGTTCTCCTCCTATTACCCAACATTTTAACCCTGTTCCTAACAGATGTTTGATAAAAACTAAAGAGTGTTTACTTCAGCTTTTAAACACAGAAAAACTGAATGCAATTATATCGAAGTAAACTGGATTATGTAATGAAATTCTAGGTAGGAAGGACCTTGTGAAAATTAAGAGATTCACCCTTTGTGATAAGTAAATCCACATTGTGCAGAGGCAGAGTCGGGCATTGCATATCTATGCCATCATGTTTCAATATTTCCAGAATATAAATAAAACATGCACCCTTAACTTCAGATTTTATGGCTGAACTTAGGATTGTTTTTATAACTCTGGAAAGAAAGTGATGATTTCAGTGTAGTACTAGACATTTTGAACCAGAGTTCAAATCTCATTACTGCTCCTTGGGACCTCGGGCAAGTCACTTCACCATCCACTTCAGGTACAAACTAGGGCCTCATTTACTGAGCATTGTTCCCATAGACGCAGAATGGAAGAAAAGCTTTAGTAAAATCAGGTCCTTATCAATTGTAAGCCTTCTAGGGATAGGAAAATACCTATAGTACCTGAATGCAATCTGCTTTGAAGTGCCCAAAAGGCAGAATATAAATTGAGTAAAGGATACTGCAAATTACCTCTTTCTACAATTTGACTTTTTCTTAGCATATTTGATGTCTTGTTATGCAAAGTGTGTTAAGAATAGAGTATTCTTTGATTTGCTCTCTCTTGTTCACGTCAGGACTCAAACTCACAGCCTGATTTAATAAAGCTTTTCTCCCATTCTGTATATGAGAAAAATGCTTAGTGAATGAGGCCCTTAAACTGAAGAAATACATTTCTGCTTATACTATGTAAATAGTTGTGGTCTGTACTTCCCTATAGTCAACATTAAAAAAAAGTTTCACATGTTCTCTTGAACATTTAAGTTACATAATTGAAACTGACAAGTTAACTCAGTTCTATGGCATGCACTGCAACTGTACAGAGAAATGAAGTCTATAGGTCAGAAATAAATATATTTCTGCATCATAAAACAAAAAAAGAAAAAAGAAAATATTCAGATATCTGCCTATTTACCCAACCCATTCATTTTAAGAGTACAGGCATATACAATATTTTTACAAAACAAAGTTTGGATTTCAAAACAGACTGACCTAAATGAAATTGGTTTCTGTAACCACTAAACATGTAAAAATGTTTATACATCTTAAATTGAAACGTCATAACTATTTCTATCAACTTCAATGAACTATGTGTTTCACTTTTAAAGAAACCTATTTATAAAGTCTATTTAAAACTCACTCATTCTTTAAAAAGGAAATGTTCTATTAAATTCATCACATTTTACAGAACATGGTTAATTCAACATATTAGCTAAAACATGGAACATTAAATCAAATTCAAAATAAATTTGTAGAGGATTTTTTTTTTGTTGTTTAAACAGAGGACTGTTTTTCAAAAGCCTTTCCATGCTTAAAACTGGGTTTTACGCATGTAAATTCACTTTACTCACAAGTAGACTTTTGAAAATTGCTACAATATGCCATTGAATTGTCCATAGGATTTACTGATGTAAGTGCACCTTTACTTTTGAAAACTGCTATGATAAGTTACATTTATGCGCATAACCCCTTTTCAAAATTCACCTTTCTGCCCTTCTAATATAAGGACAGATTTTTTGTGCCAGTATTTGTATTATAAACATTAAAATAAGTTTCAGATGTTCCTCAAAAATACGTGAGATTCTGGCTAATGGTTTAATCTTAACTGCATTTTATTTTCACATGTTCAACAATCTTTTTCAAACAATCAAAAAAAATGAAGGATTAATACAAGAATTTAGAAAAACTGATGTTTAAAAATTAAACATACTGAGTGACATTTTTTCATGGGGGCTGAAGGCAGCATGACTACACCATCTTTTCCTGAAATACTCCACCTTGCTTTAGTCATCAATATTGCTCTTTTACTTTAGTGATTTAGGAAGTATGTAACCATGTACTTTTAGGTATGAAAGAGTGCCTAAAAGTTTTTCAAATAAAAAGTGTGCAGTTTTGAAATCATTAGGTAAGATGATAGTGGCTGCATTTTACCAGGTAAAATGTCTTTGATCCCTTCACATTTTCATGAAATGTATGCCAACTGCACTACATATACAGCTCGAAGTAGCGAAGCACAGAGTTTAAAGATGAGCCGAAAGCAAGTGTTTCCTCACCAATCTGCTACATTTTTTTTGAAGGTGTAAAAAAACATGTAAGATAAAGGTGAGCCAGTTGATATAGTGTAGGAGTTCCCAGAAAGCATTTTCAAAATTCCCTCATTAAGACTTTTGAGGAAATAAAGTTATGAGATAAGAGGCAACCTCCTATTGTGGATTGGGAACTGGTTAAAAAATAGAAGTAGAGCACAGGACTAAACGGTCAGTTTTTTCAATGAAGAAAGGTGAATAGTGGAGTAATCTAGGGATCTGTTCTGGGAACAGTGCCTTTTAAATATGGATAAATAAATGACCTGGAAATGGGAATGAGTAAGGTGATCAAATTTGCAGATGAACAAATGATTCAAAGTTGTTAAATCACAAGAGGCTTTTGAGAAATTGCAGTGATTTTTATAAGCCTGGGCATGCAAATGGCAGATGGCATTTAATGTGGACAAGTCCAAAAGCGATACACGGAGGGAAGAGCAACCCACATTATAGCTGTACAATGCAAGGTTCCATATTTGGAGTCATCACCCAGGATCATGGATAATGTTCAAATCCTGTGCTGCAGCAATCAAGAAAGCAAATAGAATGCTAGGAATTATTTAAAAAGAGAAAACAGAATATCATAATGCCTCTGCATCGCTTCATGGTGCAACCATGTGTGCAATTCTGGTCACCGTATTTCAAAAAAAAAAAATAAAAAAAAATAGCTGATTTAGAAAAGGTACAATGAAGGGTGACCACAACGATAAAAGGGGATGGAATAATTTCTCTGTGAAGAAAGGCTAAAGAGGTTAGGACTCTTCAGGCTGAAGACAAGAAGGCTAAGGGGAGATATGATAAGAGGTCTATAAAATGAGCAGACTGGAATAGGTAAATTATTCTTTTTTAAAAAGTAACCAAAGACTAGGGATGGGACACTCAGTGAAGTGACCAGGTTGTATATTTTAAAAAAATATAATTTTTTGTTTTACTCAATACCAGATGTGGTGAAAGCTGTTAGAGTAGCTGGGTTTATTTAAAAAAAAAAAAAAAAAATTAAATAAATAAATTTGGACAAGCTCCTGAAGGAAAAGTCCATAAATCATTATTAAAGTGAACTTGGGAAAATCCAAATCTTATCTCTAGGATAAGCAGCATGGAATCTATTTACCTTTGGGATCCTGCTAGGTACTTGTGACCTGGATTGGCAACTGATGGAAACAGGATAGTGGGCTTGATAAAATCTAAAATTTGCTAAAGGTCTAACTTAAGAGATAATTGCCAGCCATGAATAGTGTGTGTGTGTAAATATACATACGCGCACCTCATATCTCCCCTCAGCCATCTCTTCTCCAACCTGAAGAACCCTAACCTATTTAGCCTTTCATTTATATATATACATATTACACACACATACCAGTTCTTAAATATAGCGAATATACATATTTTGCAAACTCAAACTGAAGAACATGGAATTAGCAATTAGATGCAAGTGTAACCAGAATTTTGATTAGAAAGAAAGACTGTACATGGCTATACCCATGAAAGAGCAGCTTTTTTTTTTTAAGCCAGTGGCAGTTTTCAGTCACTAAAATAACCTAAACTTTAAAACAAAATATCTATCTGGATTCAAGCTCACATTACGGGCAGTTCTGATTATGTTTAAATGTTAGAAGTGACAATATAGGATGCCAGTACAGTTATTTTAATTGCTAAACAACCAGATTGAATGATGTCTTGGTGCAGGTATTTAAAAAAAAAAAAAAAAAATTTCCAGAATTTTGTAGCGAAGCAATTAAAGAAACTATACTTACTTGGAAATGTTTAGAATAGTGAAGAAAGCCCAAATTCTGTACACTCTGTAAATATAAAGAAAAAAGAAGCTTCATGTTATCCTTGATTTTACTATTTGCACTGTTACAAAACATTCAGTGTAATGAAGTGTACATAAATATTAACTTCTGTAGCTTAATATTAGAGATATAAGGCTTATTTTTTCAGGATAACATTAATGGTAATACTTGTTTACTTAGCTAAATTATAACAGTAAAATAAATTAAGCCCAAGGCCAGTTTTTTTCAGATACAAAGATATCAACTGGTGTGTTAACAAGATATAAATGAATGTCATAGGTTATATTTCTGGTATCGTATATTATATGGTGTAAAGAGTTTTTTTCAGATTATGAGACCCCTCGTTGCATAACATACCTCAACTATAGCGATTTCAGATTTTTTCAGTGGTTCACTAGTGTGGAGATAGAATAGTAGCAATCAGTCCAGTATCTAAGAAAACCAATGTTAATATACAGAATTCCTACTAAAATACATTTAAAATGCTGCATATTAAGACAACTTATAACAAAAACTGTAAGAATTATCACCACAGAATTACTGAAGGTGGATCAAAATAAAATATGCAGTTTTAGAATACATGCAAATACAGTGGCTTTGTGCTTGCTAAGCATTAATCCTAATTTCAAAATTGAGTTTGTGTAACAGACCAAAAAAAAGTACACAGTGCTCATATCTTCAAAAATTACCAGTCCTTTATTTCACAAAGAGCAGGCTTCAAGCCTAGCTTGAAAATTAGTTGCAGTCCTAAAATCCCCTTCCTTTTCTGCAATAATGATTTACATAAATGCTACATGAGTTTGAAATGAGGCACATAGCATTTATGGACAAATTGAACATTCATATTCATGAAATGTTGCCTTCAACTGAGCGCGCCATTTTGCCCTAAGATCTACGCCATTTTAAAGCACCTTACATCAATCAGGTTAAGTGTACATGCAGTAAAAACTCCCAATTCTAATTATCTTAAAGCACACTACTACATAGTAAAAACAAAGCCCTTTAAATGAATAGTATCTGCTAATTAACTGTATAAAATGAGTAAACAAATCTTACCATGTTAGTAAAAGAAGGGTTTCTACAATTCTTCTGTAGAAAAGTCAGCAGTGATATTGGCCAGTGTACTGTCACCTTAAAATAAAGTTTCTCAATTGGTTTGTTTGTTTTTTAATCAAACACAAAACAACTTTACTCATGAATGCAGTTAAAAAAAATTCACTCTAAAGGACATCTCAAACTTAGCACATTTGTAACCTTGTAATCTCAAAACAGAATTTCATATCTGAATGTATAAAATGTGAACTCAAACTTTTTACTGCATCAATAAACAGTGAAAAATAAAAACTAGTATTCAAAACTGAGAACTTGCAAGCTGCAAGAAGACTGTATATTACATTATATGAAGACTGTAAATTCCAAAAATAAAAAATAAAAAAATAGTGTTTTACACATGCACAACTACCATAAATGTATACTCTTCACATACAAATCTAAATAAGATGCACAGAAGA
The DNA here is from genome assembly GCF_901001135.1 of Rhinatrema bivittatum. Taxonomy (NCBI): domain Eukaryota; kingdom Metazoa; phylum Chordata; class Amphibia; order Gymnophiona; family Rhinatrematidae; genus Rhinatrema; species Rhinatrema bivittatum. The sequence goes on along the minus strand of NC_042627.1, from coordinate 72,665,101 downwards.
GAACTGCAGTTTGAGGCTAAATTGGATAACTATAAAACAAATTGTTTTAACTTTTTTCATCTTAAATATCTTATTTACAAAGCAGGCTTTCCCCTAAAAAGACAACTTTGCTTTTAAAAATGTTCATACTACATTATCCAGCCACCAAACTCTGTATTTTTATGTTCACATTCCTAGTCCCCACAATATTGAAAGCTAGTTATGAAATATGCAGAACTTATCTAATTCACTAATTTTTTTAATGTAAACTTCACAGGAATTTATTCTATTTTTGAAGCACTATTAAAGTTATATACACCATTTGAATAATAAAACAAAATAGCTGTTAGGAGCAAATCAGATATTTTGGGGCTAAAAGCAGAACCTATTAACATTTAAGGTGTACTAACAAGAGACAGTATATATACCTACAACTTCTTCAGTGTATATTAAAGTTGATCTTGTCTTGTCCAATCCTCCTTCTGTGCTCTCACCCCAGTTAAAGTAAATTGAGGTGTTTTGGGGTTTTTTTAATGACACAGCTTAAGATAGACATTTTAGTGGATTACCGTTTTCTTCAAAGTTTTCTCATGTTAAAACTATACCATTCAGTGTTAACCTTTAATTCTTATACAAGGCTAATTCTTCAAGAACACGGATGTTAATTGCAATAAATATTTGGAATTACTGCTCTGTTATAAAGCTTGGATAATGGTTCACGGGTAAGTCAAATAGTGTCCCATTTCCTCACCTTCATTTCAAACTATGAATCATATTTACCATCTATGTACACTACTGAAGTTCAAAGATTTGATATTGAAACCTTTTCATTTTGGGAACCAACACTGGTACATAAATAACTTGATGTTTTTTTTTGGGGGGGGGAGAAAGAAAAAAGGGGTAAATACAGCTACACATGCAATACATAGTCCTACATATTAAACTGGATAAACAAAAAATGATAATTCTTTGCAAACAATATTGATAGGGGAAAAACCACCAAACTGAGACAAGCATGCATAAATAGATGAAACTCTAGATAAAGACAAACATTTAACCTGAGTCTGAATAAAAGATTTCAGTAAATTCAGTTCAATTGTGCCTCTCAGCCCAGTCAAGTAATGAACTGAATTCTGCTTTCAATAGTCTTCCACGATAAACACCAAGATCTGTAAATTCTGCATTTAAAACTCTTTTCCTGAAAACAGGAAGCCTTGGGTGTTGAAGCTTTGAAAATACACCACCACAACCTTGAAGTTAGTTTTCAAAAAAGTTTTTTGGTTTTTTTTTTTTTTTTAAATGAAAAAGATAATATTCTAGAAAGTAGTCGTCAAGGTACTGTATTCTCAAACCTGTATTTTGCATAATGGCTTGGAAAGAGTTAAAAGCCAACACCCAAAAAATCTCCAAGTTCGATTTTTAAAAATAAACTTTGTCGTGTAGTTCATTAAAAAATAAAAATGTAGGCTGTGCACTGTACAATACAGCAACTTCAAATCGGAAATCTAAAGTTAAAAAAAAAAATAATAAAATGCTAGGACGGTGTTCAGTTTATTAAACTAAACATTTTTCTTTGCTCATCAAGAATATTTAAATAAAGCAATAAAATTGCAATGATCACTATGAGAATAAGTGCTTGGTTTGCTAGAGTAAAAAGACACAACGCCAAGTGTGCCAACGTCGTTTTTTCGGGGTTTGGTTTTTTTTTTTTTATTTTCCAAAAGCTGTTTTCATATCAAAAAGTTTTTTCCCCCTTTCAATAATCTGGAAAGTAACATTCCTCTAGACCAGCTGAGGGATTTTTTAAAGGCCACGCTTTAAAAGTCCAGTGTTTAAAAAAAAAAATAAGCCTTGTTTTTCAAGCTCTCAAGGACATTTTGTTTTTTTCAAGGACAAAGGACAATAACAGCCATACTCACCCTTTCTTCCCACCGTCTTTTCTTTGGAAAAGACTTTAACATCTTCTTCCAGGCTTCCCCGGTCGGACCTTGCCCTGTTTCCCTACATCCTGAACTGCTAGGGGGCTTTAAACTCCCACAAAAAGTGAGTTAACGGGGGGAGGAAAAAAACATTGCCTTTCCTGGCTGAGTCCCCACATAGCCATTTTTAAACAAGGCTCTGATACTGCTACCTTTAGCCACCATATTGGACCGAGCTCAAGTCTCTCTCAACAAGCCTTCCCCGTCCCTCTTCTTTCTACCCCCTTCTTTCTAACTTCGGGGAGTCCGCCCCTCCGGTGCGGGCTGCAGCTGCGACCCCCGTTTTTCGCCTTCGTCCCGAACCGTCTCGGCGCTAGCGGCGCGCGCTGCCTTCTCCCTTCCGTCTCTGCCATTTTGTGCACAGGCGATGGGCGGGAGAGGAGGGGAAAGCGCACGCGAGCGACACTCCACGAGCGCGAGCCCCTTCTGCTCAGCCTCTGCGGCGCGGCCCTCCTTTTTTTTTTTTTCCTCCCACTGCGGACAGCGCGCGAGACAAACCCACAACTGCCGAAACGTCAACAGGCTGCGCGCGCACCTCCCCGCCAAGCCGCCACTGGTTGCTAAAACCACTGACGTAAGGTTTCTGACAGCACCCAAGCACCACCCCGCCAAGTCCCTGCCCGTCGCTCCGCGTTGGTTTCCGAAGGCCTGAGCGCCTCATAGGTGGCTGCGCTTTCGCTATAAACGTCATTAGTACCGCCCCAAAACAGCCTTGACTTTACTCCCCTTCCCCCCCCCCCCCCCACACACATATAGCACACTGCGCGTGCGCAGATCCTATGCGCGGTGAACTCGGCTTAGGAAGGTGGCGCGTTGTGCTTCTAGCTGAACTGCAAAGGGCATGCGCACCGAAGAAAAGGCGGGGGGGTGGGCGCTATGTTAGTTCGCCCGTCCTCCGGCGGGAAAACATCTGTTACAGCTGCCAGGTTCACGGGATGTGTTACACTAGTTAAAGCAGGACTTTCTGCTACGAGCCCGTTCAGTTTACCTGCTGGAAGCAAAAATCATGGCTTCGGTATTTCATTTCACAATGCAGAATCCTATTTTGTGGTTCGGAAGGTTGTGCTGAAGGATACTGGCGTCTGAGGTAGGGGCACTCTGAGACCACGATCTTCTTATGTCATTTTTTTTTCCACTGATAAGCACATTTTCAGCAGCGCTGTTGCACGAGTATTTGAGCCCTAGGCGAACATTTGGTTATGAACCCCCTTCACCCCCCAACATACCCGTTGACAGCAGCTCCAGCACAGCACTCCCTTTGACAATACTGGCTTTTCCCCTCTGAGCCTTATACTGGCAGGATTTCTAGGTGATCGCCTACTTTGCCCAATGGAAGCACCTGCTCTGCATTTCAGTGCTCCTAGGTTGGCCTTAGCAAGTTCCTGCACCCTGCATGGGTCCTGGAGCAATAGGCAGGCCACAGGGTGTTGCATGGTTTGCTTCTCAGCACATTAGCTGGTCTCAGTTCTGGTGGACTTTTTACCATGCCAGCTCATGCCCTGGCTTGGCTAAGATAGCAATTTAAGGCTTTCCAGGTAGTCCAGGTCTCTGCAGCAAGCTGCACAATTGCTGTAATCATAGGAGCCAGCTTTTGAACATGATTGGGGGTGCTGAACTCAGCAAAAATTGCAGCCCCCCTCGGAACCAGCCAGAGAGGAGCAGGTAATGTGACCAAAACAAAAGCTTCCGAAGCACACAGTCCCACTGGTCATTCTTCTCCCTATCCCCCACAGCCCATCCACACCACAGTCTCTCCCCTTCTGTCTTTGCCTGTCCCCACCAACCTCTCTCAATCCCTCTTTTTTCACATTCTCCTAATCTCTTCCTCCTCATTCTTTCTTTTTTTCCTCCTCCTCTCTCTCCCAGACCCTCTCAGCCTGTGAGTACGCCTCCTCTCCCACAGCTCCGCTATCAGTTCCTCCAGCCTTTCTTCCCCCTCACAGTTCCTGTCCTTTCTGTTCTTCTCCCAGACCCTCAGCAGTTTTCCCTCTTCCAGGCAGAATCCCCTTTTGCAAGCCATCTTTCCCTCTTGTAGCCATCTCCCAGCAGTTCTCTGAGCCCCTCTTTCATAGCACCTTAGCCTTTCTTTCCCTTTCCCAATACCTAAATCAGCAGCCTTCCCCATCTCCATTGTATTTCAGAGCAGACCAAAGGCAGGAAGTCTGATTAATCATTGATTCCATGTGTTTATCTTTATTCTTATCTGAGGATCTCCTTCCCAGTACAGCTCCAATCCCAGCACACAATAAAGATATATTAAATATCTCTCAAGGTATGGAAAATCTATTCCCAAAAGTTTACCATACTTAAATTGTGATGAAAGTGCCTTTATCAAGCTAACATGAGAAATATCAGAGTCAACAAATTCCATTTTAAACAACTTTCATCTATCAAAATAGGCATAATGCATAATTTGTAATTGCACTTCATGGAGGCAAACATTCATAGGAGTGTGTGCTAACTTAATATACTCTTAAGTTATCTACAGTAGCTTCTGTATTTAAATTGTCTACTAGGTGACTCTAATATGGACTCAACATTTTCCTAGATGATACCACATAGTAACTACCATTTAGTTTTTCTTGAAAGGAACTGGTAAATTCCTGTTTTTTCTCCCATTTTGTATATAATGCCCGACTTGCTTTAAAGATCTTGCTCTTGTTTTGAAACACTTGCAGCCTAGCAGGATACTGAAGAACAAGACTAATCTTTCTGAACTAGCTTGGAGCAATAGGATGTTATTTCATAGCATTTCGCCACCACCTGTGTACAGAAATCCTAGAAAAGCAGAATTGTTTACTTTTATCCTCCAAATAGTGATGCAGTCTGCTCAAAACAGCAAAGCCCTATCAGCATAATTTAGTACCCATGCGATCACTGGCCTCATTTTGTTTTTTCATTATAAACCTCAAGTTGACAAATGCCCTAATATTTAAGTGGTAGATATTTGTTCTTTTATTTAAAAATGTTTATACCATTATTCTGCTCACTAAGAGATTGCCCAAAGTGGTGAACGTAGCTTCAAAAAAGTTACATCATACATTAAAATACAGCAAACATAAAAGCAAGCACAATACAAACAGACCAAATTTAAAACTAGCAACCAATAGTTCTTATAACCAGCCACCACCGACCCAAAGCTTACACCACATACACCTTAGCCCACCTTCTGGAAAACCAGCTGGAAATAACCTTGCCCTATCCATTTTTTTACCAGGGGAAAATCCAGGCTTTAACTTTTTTCTTCCACTTCTGACCTCACTTTTAAAGAGCTAGAACAGAGACAAAAACTCTGTTCCTCATCCAGACTGTACGCATATCCTGAACAGAAGGAACAGCTTGCAGCACGCCCACATTTCTGAGGCAGTAAAAGTTCAAACCATTGCTGCAATTCCTGGTCTCTCCCATTTTCCGAATTACCAGTAAATCAGATGTTACTCTGACATCCCCCAATTTTCTTGCTCTTCAATCCTTCCAAAAGACCTTTTTTTTTTTTTTACTCTGGCACTCATTCATTGCTGCAGGCTTTCCATGCTTTCTTCATGCTATACAAGCTTGTTTTCTGTAGCAGTAATTCCAGTATTTTGTAAGCCTTAACTCAGAGAAAGCTTTAAGATTCACAGGGTCTGTCACAGAAGATATGGGGGGATGAGGACTGTGTCACATACACAACCCCGTTCAGGGGATGTTGGGGAGGGGAAGTAAGAGAGGCTACCTTCCAGAGTTAAATATATCAATCACCAAGTGCATTTAAAAGAAACAGGGGGATGCTTAATTGATGTTGCAACATAAAGTCTTTATTGAAGCGCTCGAACAATAAAATGATTATGGCACAGAATACAGTTTTCCTTTAGTAAATCATCCAGAAATAAACACATGAACTGTTAGGTCCCCTTTATTCCTACCTAAAATTTAGGGCCTCCACCAACTGGAATTTAGGGACTATCAGGATTCTGTACAACGGACGCACCCTCCAATTTAGAGTTCCTTGTGAACTGAACCTGAATAATGCTGAAGCTTTGGCTGGATTCTTTTCTTCCACTCTTCTTTTTCTCTCCTGCACCGATTACGTACCTTCTTGACTCTCTGGTGTATATCAGATGGGTATATGCTCTGAGTAAGTACCTTATGGGTGCCGCTTCTTTCTCTGGATACTGGATAAATATCCACACCTCCTCCAAGAATTTTTTCCATGTGGGCACTGACTACTACCATTACTACTATCTTATCATTTTTAAAGCACTGTTCTTGAGCTGAGTGAATCAGATGAGAAAAAATTTCCCAAAGAAAAGGGTGAAAGGAAGGGTGGAAAAATGTTCAACTGAAGATCCAAAATAAGAAATCTTCCCTAACTTGAAAAGGTAATATCCATCAGAAAGTCTCTTAAATCTCCACAAATCGATATCCCACTGAATTGAGCCTAGGGTTTTTTCAGGAAAAAGGAAACCGAAAAAATAATCCTCTCCCGTAGTTTTAAAAATCCACAACTCTTGTTGCGTTCGGCAGCCCGTGGGCTGCTCTTGCAAACTGCCACTCTCAACTCCGTGGCCAGGCTGGACACTCTTCTTCCCAGCACGGCAGGACACCACCGACTTCTCTGGAGGGAAGCTGCCGAGTGCCAAGCAGCAGGACGCCGCCAGCTCCTGCTACCCATGCCTCCCCTTAGCAGTGCGCACCCCCGACCTCGGGCCATTTAAAGGGACCGCAGTGGGAATGTCCCCACGGCCCCTACTAATAACATCACTGGCATTGCCCTATATAAGGGTAGCTTCCCCGATTAAACTCTGCCTCAGCAACAGGTCAAGCTACATCTTGTAGTGCGTGTTGCCTGTTCCTGCCTTCATCTGTCCAGCCCCCTCCTGCCTCCGCCCTATCTGTCCCTCTCCCTTGGACAGATACTTGGTTTTGACCCTTTGCCTGGACTCTCGATACGCCTGGACGCCTTCTGCCTCTAACCATAGCCTGCCCTTGGACCACTTCCATAGTCAGCAGAGACCTTCGCCTAAGTCCTGCTGGGCCCAGCACCCAAAAATTCAACCAGAGGGGAACATGGGCTGGTAAAGTTGAAGCTCCTGACCAGTCTCTGCTTCGCCTGGGTCTGCCTGCTGTCTGTGAGAACCTGGAGGGCTCCTCCCTGCAGGTAGAGCCAATTTCACCCCAGCCCAAGGGTCCACAGAAACAACTCCTCCTCTAGGAGTCTCTGTCTTCTATAGACAAAGGAAAGAACCATTGCCGCAGCCTCACATGGCAGTGCTGTGGCATAGATGATATTGTCCTCTCTCTTAATGCAGACCCGGATTTAGGCATAGGCAATTGCCTAGGGCGCTGAATTATGAAGGCACCAAATATCTAGGCCAAAGAGAAGCCAGCTTCTGCTTGCTAATAGTGTCATGTGTCAGCATGGCTTCAAAGAGGCACCCATCACCATGGCACTGCCTGTGAATGCCGTGACCTTAAATCCGGCCCTGTCTAAATCCATAGCCTTTCCAGAAGGCGACACTTTCATAGGGATCCCAGTGGGGCTCTATAATTCCATGAAAACACTGTTTCTTTAAATTCTTCTGTAGTTGGCTGAAACTTAGTGCTTATCCTCCAGAACTGCTGTGGTAGAGGAGAGCCCTCTGCTTTCTTCTCCTGCCCCTCCCCTTCCATGCAGGGAGCAGGAGGGGAAGTGGGGCTAAGGATGGAGCAGACTAAATAGACAGGAGAAGAAACATTCTGCTCTGTAATGCAGCCTCTCTCTTCCTATTGCTCCTCCTTCCCCTCCTGTTCCTTGCAGGAGGGAGGGGTCAGTTGTGCACAAGGCAGAGCAAATAAAGGAAGAACTGTTCTGTTCTCTCATTCACCCTCCCCCTTCCCAGGCAGCCTGGAGGGAAGGGGGGTCACATTTTCCAGGTATGAGCACACACCTTCAGGCCGATGCAATACCGTGTGCTGGCCACAGCACACGGCTCAACGTGCGATTGGAGGCGCGCTTTGGACGCACGTCCATATCCCCTGATGCAAAAAGGGGGGTTAGCGCGTCCAAAATGCGTGTCCAGTCGCGCACGTAGGTAATGGCGCTCATCACGTGTAAATGCATGTTGATGAGTCTATTCTCTGTTCCACCCGATGCCAAAAAAAAAAAAGGTGTGCCCCGAGCAGGCGTTAATTTTGGAGGAGCCCAAAAAGTGTACAGAAAAGCAGAAAATACTACTTTTCTGTACTTCCTCCGACTTTATATCGTGGCGATATTAAGTTGGAAGAACTAGAAAATTAGAAATGTCTCAAAAAAAAAAAAGGTGCTGGCGGTCAGGTTAGAAAAAGGGACGCTCAATTAACGAGCGTCCGTTCACCTAACCGGCCTCACCCGGGTACCCACTGCCGAGGAGGTGCTAGGGGCGCGTAATTTCCCCTAGTGCCTCCTTTTCACCACGGAGAGGTGGATCAGCCCATGTTGAGGGAGCAGGCGCTCAATCATGGGCGCCCCTTTAACACTTGCCGATATTGCATCGGCCTGTTGAAGGGCAGGAGCATTGATTATTGGTGGTGACCCCCAGGCTGGTCGGTGCCTTCCTAAAGCCTGATGTGGAGGGGGGGGGAGGAAGAAAAGGGGTGGACTCTCCCACTCCTAGCCAGTGGTTTGCCACGGATTAATAATCTTCATGGGCTGTGATGGTTTTTATTGGACTACCCAAAAAAAAAAAGATGTATTTCATGGGTTTCAAGACCACATCCTCCTCCTGGATGAAACGATATTTTTTGCAAGTAAATAATCTTTCTGTTTGGAGCACAACCGTGGTCTGGAGTGTATTACGGTTAAAGGTAACCTTTGCCCAGTTTGACCTTGGAGAAGTTTCCGATCCCATTCGATGGGATCCAGGGAGACTTTTTCCCCACTCTGATTGAATAAGTCCAGTGCTCTCTGGGGCTGGGAGTATGACCCCTGGTAAAGGGGGGGGGGGGTTGAGGGCTTCCATAATGTTATGTTATGTTTTCCTTTTATACTGCCTTCTTTGAAAGAAGCGTAATCCCTTTTCTGGAGGATTGTTGTTCCTAAGGGCACATAACTAATTTATTTCTTTAGGGGCTGCTCCAGCTAACCATTCCATCCTACACTGACTCTTAATCCCCAGGAGGGGACTCTTTTTGTGGGGAGAAGCTCTTTCTTATGGCCCAGATAATGAGAAAAGGTCACCAGTGTGTGGGTACTGTATAATAAGTCAGACAGGATCAGGTCTAGGTGTTAAAAGTTTTTATTGATTAATAGGCATAAATTAAAGTCCATTATCCAGAAATGTGAATTTACATCTAACTGATGATACAGGTATTATACTGGGTGGGTGGGTCGGCGTCCTTTTACCAGACCTCTGATTTTAAATGTACAAACTCTCCCAGCAGCTGTACAGGAATCCTGATGGAGGTGTCTTGATGAGTGGTGCCTGAACAGAAAACCAACAGGGAGAACGGTAACCGACCCAGCATCCTCTGCTCTCTTAGCTTATGTGACCTCAAAGTGACTTATTGAGCATGACTTGCAGAATTCCCAGGATATCTGTACAGGCAGTTAAGCTGGCTCCATAAGGTGACACCTAATCATAGGGTCAAACCAAGGAGAAACCAACGGCGGGAACTTCAGGCTATCCTTCACAATAAGAAGCACTCTTTCTCAGGGGTTTCAATAAACACAACCTCAGATGTGTTAATTACCTTGACCAGCAAGATTCTAACAGAACAAAAGACTACCTAAAGAGTGATGGTAAATGGGCCCCATCTTGGAGAAATACTCAGGGGGAGCTAGGGATGATTTTTATCATGCTGTTGACATGACAACCAATGTAAATTATTCTCTAAGGCAGTCACGCACATTAGAATCTTCCACAATATTGTATGTTATCTATAAAAGAAGGATCACTTCCTGTATACAATGAGATGGTGGTGGTCTATTTGTCAGAGGCAATAAAATCATGCTTTGAATAAAAATCTAAGTATTCTTGTCTCCCTGGCCATAAGCGTCATAAAAAAATGGCATGGCATTTAACAGTCCTCAACTTTTATTGCCAAAAATCCTACCTGTAGGCATCTTCTTCTCAGGCAGCCAGCCCGTGCTGGTCCTTTGATGGTAGAAATCTGGATGGGGTCTCCTCTTCTTCTTCTTCATTCTTTAATGATTCTTTCATCCTTATTCTCTGATCTTTCTGGGGAACTTCTCTTGGGGAAAAGTTAATGGGATCAGGCAAGCTCTTCGCTTTGAAATCCCAGTGGGGAAAAGGGATCCAGAAACCTCCCCACTCTTCTTAAGCCCAAAAAATACCTTCAAGTTTAAACCGGGAATCTCTTCTGCCCTCACTGTCTCTCGCAGCAGGATCCATCACTGGTGCTTGCCCACCCAAGGTTTCGAGTAGGTTCACAGGTCTTCGGCCCCCTGGTGAGAGCCCTTCTGCCCTTAAAGGGCATCAGGCTTAAAAGTCTAAAATATAAGATGGACCCTCAGGCAAGGAGTGCACTGGGAGGCATTACTTCTAAAATAAACTCCTTTGGGTGAAGCTGGGAGGCTCCACCAGAGTGTGGAAAAACTACATCCTTACTCCTTGACTGCTTCCATAACACTGAACCCCATGGTGTAATAACATGGCTGGAGCTGAATAACCCAGAGAGCAAATCCAGGCCCCCCCCCCCCCCCCCACATGGCACTGTACAACACTTCAACCGAGCCACAGTGCTGGCCAGACTTGACTCCTTTTAATGAAAACCCAGACCCCTTTACAAGGTCACTCTTTTCAAATTTCTTGCTGTAGAAGACTGAATAGGGTAGCATTTTTTTTAACGTAGTATGCTCCTTTCTTTTAGTTACCTGAATGTGCTCTATAATTGGTAAATATTTTTTTCTGAACTCCTATACTTGGCTGAGCCAAGCAGAAGAATGGACTTGCTATATCAGCTAGGAAGAAATAGAAAGTAGTAATCCACCCTCTGTGAGTTCTTTGGTAGATGCACAGTGTCTAATAGGAACAGAAAAAAGCCTGACTTTACGCACAACCAAACTGATAATAGTAGCTATGAAAACAGACAAACCTTACATTTCCTTTAACAGAACATTATTGAGCTGAAAATAGGATCATTTTATCTAAACAATTATTTTCTGAAAAGTGGAAGAATTTTTTTTTTTTTTTTAATTATTATTAGTTCTTAAAACTGGAGGGTAATGTGGTTGCCAGGTTTATACAATTGATTGCACTGAAATAAAGGTGATTAAAACTATATTGTGGAAGATTTATCTTTTTGCAGATGATACCAAAACCTGCAACAGGATAGACAGCCAGGAAAGTGTAAAAAAAACATGAGACGTGATCTAGCGAAGCTTGAGGAACGGTCTAGATGGAATCTGGCAGCTAAGGTTTAACGCTAAAAAATGCAGTCATGCGTTTGAGCTGCAAAAACCCAAGGGGAAGGTACAGTATTGGAGGTGAAATTCTTCTAAGCACAAAGGAAGAGCAGGATCTGGGGGTGATTGTATCTGATGTTAAGTTGGCCAAACAGGTGGATAAATTAACGGTAAAAGGAGAAAGATGCTTGGCTGCACAGGGAGAGGAATGGTCAGCAGAAAAAGAGAGGTGATATTGCCCCTGGATATCTCTGTCCCAGATTCTCATAAAATCTCAACATTTTTGAAAACTGCCCATCTTTTCCACATATTTTTCCATAAACAATGCACTGCATTTGTCAGGGGCGTTATCGATGGTGGGTTCTGGCTTTTATTTTCTTTTTACTGGATGAGGAAGAGGGATCTCAGGTATTAGTACAGGGGGAGATCTGAGGGATAGGAAGAAGGGAGGAGAGGATGAGAAGACAGACGATGGGGAGAAGAAAAGAGCACTGGGGATGGAGGGGAGAGTGAGGGATGGGGAAGATCAGGAATCTGGGATGGAGGGAGGTTCTGGTGTTGAGGAAGCAGAGGTGGGAGAAGGAGGGTTGGGGGGTAGGTTACAGGATCCAGAGAGAAAGGAGAGGTAGGAAGAAGGGAGGTTCAAGGACAGGGGTAGGCAATTCCTGTCCTCACGTGCCAAAAATACATTTTGGTTTCCAGGTTATTTATAGAAAATGTGCATAAGATATTTTGCATTACCTGTCTCCATTGTATACAAAGATATCTAATGCATATTTATTGTGCATATCCTGAAGACAGACCTGTTTGTGGCACTCATGGATCAGAGCTGCCTACCCTAGTTCCAAGACCTGGGGGGATAGAATCTGACCACGGAACACTTTAAAAAAAATGTTTTTAAACATTCTGCTATTCTGTGCACTTTTTGGGCTGCTCAGAAATGAACGCCTTCTCTGGGCAGGTATTCATTTCTGAGAGTAAAAATGTGCACGTCAGGCACATTGGATGTCAACGCTAGGTTTATCTATGATTTAAGACTGTGACTAAATTTATAGTATAGTATCATTTATGTCAGTGCAATATCGGACTTATGCATTCTCTATCATAGTCTTTGGATTGTTCTTGCATAACCGAAGATGGTTATGTGTTGGATAATTTATGTGTGGTTACCCGATACCTTAAGAACATAAGAACATAAGAAATTGCCATGCTGGGTCAGACCAAAGGTCCATCAAGCCCAGCATCCTGTTTCCAACAGAGGCCAAAACCAGGCCACAAGGACCTGGCAATTACCCAAACACTAAGAAGAACCCATGCTACTGATGCAATTAATAGCAGTGGCTATTCCCTAAGTATAATTGATTAATAGCCATTAATGGACTTCTCCTCCAAGAACTTATCCAAACCTTTTTTGAACCCAGCTACACTAACTGCTCTAACCACCTCCTCTGGCAACAAATTCCAGAGCTTTATTGTGCATTGAGTGAAAAAGAATTTTCTCCGATTAGTCTTAAATGTGTTACTTGCTAACTTCATGGAATGCCCCCTAGTCCTTCTATTATTCGAAAGTGTAAATAACCGAGTCACATCTACTCGTTCAAGACCTCTCATGATCTTAAAGACCTCTATCATATCCCCCCTCAGCCGTCTCTTTTCCAAGCTGAACAGCCCTAGCCTCTTCAGCCTTTCCTCATAGGGGAGCTGTTCCATCCCCTTTATCATTTTGGTTGTCCTTCTCTGTACCTTCTCCATCGCAACCTTCTTTGAAAGTTTGACTGAAGATCCATGTTTTGAGCTCTTTTTTAAATGTTTTAATGTTGCTTTGTGAGCTCAGGTAATTTGGTAGTGAGTTCCATAATTTTGGTCCTGCAATAGAGATGGCTCTGTTTTTTGTGTTGGATAGCTTAGCTAAAGGAAGTGATGGTATGACTAGATGTAATTTACTTGCGGTTCTTGTCGTGCATTGCGATCTGCGTATCTGTATGATGTTAATGAGTGCGGTGTTATCTGCTTTGTATATTGCGTTGTGTAAGATTGTCAGGATTTTGAATTCAATTCTTTTTTCAACCGGTAGCCAGTGTAGACTTTTGAGTACCAGGGTAATATGGTCTGATTTTCTTTTGCCAGATAGGACTCTGGCTGCAGCATTCTGTAGTAATTGTAGCGGTTTTAAGGTCGTTTTTGGGAGTCCTATCAAGAGTGAGTTGCAGTAGTAGATGCTGGTGAAAATAAGAGATTGTAAGACAGTTCTGAAATCTTGGTGGTGAAGCAGCGGTTTTAGATGTTTAAGTATTTGAAGTTTGTGAAAGCCTTCTTTGGTTTTCGTTGGAATGTGTTTTTTGTAGTTGAGTTCATCATCAGTCCATATACCGAGGTCTTTTACGTTGTCATTTAGTTGGATACGGATGTTGTCTATTTGTATGGAATGGTTGGTTTTTGATCCTGAGTTTTTTCTTTCTATCAGAATGCATTCTGTTTTGTTCATGTTGAGGCATAGCTTTAGGTGGTTTAGCATGTTTCTAATTGATTCAAGGTGGGAGGCTGCTAGTATCAGTGCCTCTTTGATGATGGAAGTAATTGGTATGAGGAGTTGTATATCGTCTGCGTACATATAGTAAGTTACACCTAGGCCTGAGATGAGTTGGCAGAGTGGGAGTAGGTAAATATTAAAGAGTGTGGCTGATAACGCAGACCCTTGCGGCACTCCTGTTTCAAGGGGGATGGCTTCAGATGAGTTCTTGTTGAAGTTGACTTTGAAATATCTGTTTTTGAGAAAGGAGGTGAACCAGTCTAAAGTTTTGCCTGAGAGGCCTATGTTTGCTAGTCTTGAAATTAGGCTTTTGTGGTCTACTGTGTCGAATGCGGCAGAAAGTTCAAGTAGGATTAGTAAATGGCTTAGTTTGTTATCGAAACCTCTTAATATATTGTTTGATAAGTTGAGTAGCAGTGTTTCAGTGCTGTGGTTTTTCCTAAAGCCATGTTGGGTGGGATGTAAGATGTTGTTTTCGAGGTGTTCATTGAGCTGTTTCAGTGCCGCTTTCTCCGTCAGTTTTGCAAGTAGGGGTAGGTTCGAGATTGGGCGGTAGTTGTTTAGATCATCAGGATCTAGGTTCTTCTTCTTTATTATTGGTTTGATCGTTGTGGTTTTTAATTTGACTGGTAGCTCACCTTCTTCGAGAGATTTATTTATAATTGCTGCTATTGTTGGGGCTATGGTATGCGCTATTTCCTTTAGCTCTCGTGTTGGGATTATGTCTAGCTCATGGCGTGCTGGGTTTATTTTTCTTAGCATTTTTTCTGTTTCAGTGTTTGAGATTGGTTCGAAATTAGACCATGGTATTATATTTGTTATGGAAATTTGGTCTTCTGTGATTGAGGATTTGTTGATGGCTCCAGGTATTTTGCTTATTTTGTTTTTGAAAAACATTGCAAGGTCTTGGCTTAAATTTTTGGTTCCAGTTGTGGGGGAGTTGTTATTTGTAGATATGATGTTGTTTATGATGTTGTATAGGGATTTGGCGTTATTGGTGGAGTTTTTGATCTTTTCACTATAGTAATCGCGTTTCGTGTTTAGAATCATTTTTTTATGTGGCGAATTGCGTGCGATATCTTTGCAGGGTCAAGGGGCATTTGTATTTTTGCCAGTCCTTTTCTTTTTTCCTAAGGTTGGATTTCGTTATTCTTAGTTGAGAGTTGAACCATGGGTTGATATATCATTGCCCAAGTCTTTGGTGTTGGAAACTTTGTTTTGTTTGGTAAAAAATGTAATAAAAGAGATTTGAACATAAAAAGAAATTATACAGACACAAGCAAGGTTTGGAAAATGGCTTTATTTTTATAATGGAAACGTTTATTAATGTGCTTTTCAAATCTTGCCACAGAATCTACCCCTGAGCCGCTGCAGGAAACTGGGGCTCTGTGCCTTTGATTTTCTACTCCCTGTTGACCGACCTTACCAGGGAAGAGTGGGGGTGTGACAACCCCAAAAGGATGGCAAAACCCTAAATTCGTCACTGATTGTAAAATATTTTATGATTCAGTTGCATTTTCTGGCGACGTCATGTCTTGCTGTGCCCTACTTGTTCTGTTTGGACCTGAGGAAGGGAGTGTAAACATCCCCAAAAGCTAGCCAAGGAATGTATTGTTACTTTTTTCTTGGAATATCACTTTGTTGTTTGTTTGTTTTTCGTTTGTAAACCTTCATTTCCATGCATCAAAGAAAGGGTGGCAGGCAAGGAACAGTAGCCCAATGGAGATGGTGGGGGCAAAATAGGTAATAGAATTTTAAAATGCATAAGACAAGCACAGAGGATTCTTTATTATGGGGAAAAGAAGGTTAAATCCATAGATCAAATAAAGAGGCTGTGCTATTTTTCTATTGGGATTTGCTACCTATTTTTGCTACAAAGCTTTTCAAAAAAAACTTTCACTGTACTTCACTGAGTTTTTGTGAAACTGCACTCGCAAAGTGCATTTAATTTTACTGTGGGCTCATAGTTAATAACCTGCTTTGCATAATTGTTGCATCGCAGTGATTCATTAGCTAAGGAGTTAAAAGAAAAATCTGCATGTGTAAATTTGCACACTAAAGGGGCTAATAGTATAACATACAGCCATAGCCCTATGGCGCACAAAGCAACCTTTGCAAACTTTTACACTCATGAGTACATCAGCTCCAAGGTATGAGGCAATGGAGCCAGGAGGGGATTTGGGCAGGCATAGCAGTTTTTAATCTGCCAGCATATTTTTGTTTGTATGAACTCAGCTGAAAGGGGGTCAGCCATTTAAGATCTGCTAAGTAGTTTTCTATCATCTTCACTTGGATCCTTGATTATCTCTGTCTGTCTTCCAATTAATAGAAACTGAATTTTTTGCAAGTTGTGATACCTTTTAGTAGACCAACATTAAAATTATCCAGAAATGGACCTGAGCTTTCTAGAACATAGGTTCCTGTTTCAGATTTTTTTTTCTCCAGAACCAATAACGCTAATAACACTCTGCAGTGAAAATCTCTAGGAACTATGTTGTGATTTCTTTTGGGGGGAGGGGGGGAAGAGTGGAATGACGTGGGTGGGTAAGGGATTTCAGAGATTTTCTAGTTCAAAAGATCAGTGGCGCTGACATTTTGTCTGGCGTTTTCCTCTTATCTGTGTACGTAAGTTGTTTTTGAGGATTTTTTGTTTGTTTTTTTACAATAGGGTAGAAGGTATTGGTAAAAAAAAAAAAATATATATATAGCCCACAGCTAGCAGAGCAAAGATGCCTGTTTGACGTTAACACTAATAATTTCACGCCATCCAAACCGAAGCAGATTACTGAAACCTCCCAGTTTATTCCAAGTCAAACATGAAGAAACACAATTCTGAGACAAGCAAAGGAATCGGGAGTTCGTGGGTTGGGAAACTGAAGGTCCATGGGATGCAGTCTGAGATCAGACGGAAGTGCAGCAGGCAACAAACAAGATTGGTAGTGGTCGCAAAGAACAGTAATGAAATTGAGGAAAGTGTGGGATAAGCAGAGAAAGCCAGAGAGCAACTGGGGTCTATAGTACTGCACCAGAAATGAAATAAAACATACTGCAATTCTTTTTTTTCTGAATTTCCAATACAAATAAAGTATTCATTTACAATAGAATAGAAACTTGATTAGTCATTAAAGATAACATTCTTACAAAGCAATTAAACCATAAAGTTATTCCATGATGGCTAAACTATAATCTCAAACTTCTCTCGTTGGGGGGGTTTAGATTTGAGGAATAACAACAACAGATTGAAAGAAGAAATGGCATAGCCCTGAACAAGAGCAGTTAATTTTCTTTAACGATTCTCTATGAGGCACCATTGGCAGAGAAAGAATCAATACAATCTCTTAAACTCTCGGGTGCAAAGAAAATGTAACAATCGCTCTCCTTCCTTACAATACATTTGCAGGGGTAGCGTAACATACTGTAATTCTATGGTGAACCCAATACATGTATGACTATTTTCCTGCATATTTACATGGACTAAACTAGCAATTTTATTACTTTGTTCAAAATATAATCTAAATTAGAAGACCACACTGTAAAGCATACACAAGTATATATATTTTTTAAAACACACAAACTGCCTCTTGTCATTAGCAGTCTGATTGCAGCAAGACCGTTTTAAGAAATCTGCAGCTACTTGCAAATCCCAGCTAGCTGAGGTTTTCAGTCTCTTTAGCTCTCAGCTTGTCCGGTTTCCACCGATTTTTAAAGTCGTATTTTGCTTTTCACAAGAAACAGAGAAAGCACCTTGCCCAGATCATTGTGCAATCGACAGCTGGCTCCAGCAAATCCTTGCCAAGGCAGCACAAAAGCAGGCCTGTTCAAGCCTCCCTGTAGCGCCACCAATTCCAGCCTCTGGATCCTCCCTTTTCCTTGGCCAATCAAGTTTTAGAGTAAACAGCTCTGAGGGCCCCCCCCCCCCCGAGTGGGGGAGGGGGACAAGAGCACAGGCTGCGTGCAGCACATAAATCACGCACACAGCCAACGTAGCGCTGGTTCAGAGAGCGTGCAAGGGATCCCTCTCTTTAGCTGCCATGTCTGATAGACCTAAGGGTACACAATAGGAGAGGACGCTTAATAAATCAAACCCAGAATGGGTGTTAATAATGTATTTACCTGAGCTTTTCCTTTTGAGATGAAAAATCAAGTGGACAGTTTCATCTATTTAGAATTATAAAAAGAAGGTAAAGGAATATGCAGCATTTTTTTTTTAATATGCTCCACATATTTATTTAATTGTATTTTATTTAATTTTTTTTTATATACCGACATTCGATCTGAGATATCACATCGGTTTACGTTCAGGTGCTGTAGGTATTTCCCTATCCCCAGAGGGCTTACAATCTAAGTTTGTACCTGATATTAAATGTAAAGAGAGTCTAGCCTTTCCTTTGTAGGTTTGGGTTTTGTTTTTGGTTACGCACCAGACTGCTTTTTTAGTCATTGGAACCAAAACACGAATTCCTTGGTACCATCTGGTTAGGTTGAGCAGTACTGAAGACCTGCTCCACCTTATTGTAGCTTGATAGTCATCTCTCAGTGTGCTTCACAGCAGAGGCGTACCTGGAGTATTTGGTGCCAAATACTCCAGGTATGCCTCTGCTGTGAAGCACACTGAGAGATGTCTCCCCAAATCCACCTCCACCCTGTGCCTTTTATTCCCCTTCCCAGCATCCTATGCCTGCCTCTTCCACTACCCCTCCCCAGCATTCTCTCTCCTATTTTTTTACCCCATCCCCTAGCATCTGCCCCTTGCCTCCTTCCCCCAGCACCCACTCCCTTTTCTCTTAAAACCCCCATTCCCAATACCCTCTGTCTCTTAACCTTCACTACCATTCCCAGCATCTGCTTCCTGCCTTTCCCTTCATTTTATTTTATTTATTTATTTTATTTAGGTTTTTTATATACCGGCATTCATGAACAAGTCACATCATGCTGGTTTACATACAAACAAGGGGTGCAAAGAACAGTAGAACCAAACTGGTGCAAAGGGGAAGCAGTTACAAAAAAACAGGGGTGTTTTTTGTATCCCTCCCAGTATCTCCTTGCCCCATCCCCACCCCAGCCAGCTGTGACCACCATATCTGCCTGTTCCTCCAGCCTCCTTCCTATGCAAAATACCTGTTCAGCAGCAGAGCTGCTGCCACTGTTCCTCTCTGCTGTGCGAGCCCTGGGCTGGCATTTTCTGGATGCTGAGCTCCATGCACAGGATCAGCAGGCAGGAAGTGCTGACCTGCAAGGCGCTTGAACTTGCTCCCAGACTTGGCACAGATGGGAAAGAAATAAGAACTGTCAGCTTAGCACTTACCGGAAAATGAGCTTTTTTCAGTTGCAGGTCCGACTTTATGGAACTCACTTCCAGAATATATCCGTTTAACGGCAAATCGTACGGAATTTTAAAAAATGCTAAAAATCTACCTTTTCACACGTGCTTATAATATACAACAACGAACTCTTCCACTCTGAGCCTTACACTGTTTAGCACGATAAATAATTTTAATGTAAATGTGACGTATTTTAAACGATGTATGTTACGATATTGTGTATGTTCTTATTGTAAACCGCCTAGATGGATAGACTTCTACCCAGCGGTGCGGTATATAGAAACTTTTAAATAAATAAATAAGTAGCAGTGGCATCATGGGCTCCAGCTGCTCCTCTTGATCTCTTGCCAAGGCTGGGTCTGAGTTTGCACGGCCTGAGGTGTGGCATGCATGCACCACAAAAATCCATGGGTTTGTGGCGCCCCTGATTGCACAGCGCCATGGGTGAACGCCTTGCTTGCCCCACCCTAAAACCGGCCCTGACTGAACCAGTTTCCAGGAATGCTGTGTTCTGGACTTGTCACGTACATAAGAGCATGCGATACTGGCTGGGACCAAACAGCCATCAAGCCCGGTATCCAGTTTCCAAATCCAGATCAGAAGTACCTGGCAGGATCCCAAGGGGGTAGACAGATTCCTGCAACTCCATTTCAGATTTCAGTTAGGACTGGGCTTGCACTTTTTCCTAAACCCAGCCCTGAATTAGCTCTGATTAAAATGAGAATTTTCACAGGCAGCCTAAAATTAGGCCAGCAAATGTTAGGATTTAGAATTGAGTCCAAGGCAACTCTCTGTAGTACTGTAATTCTGAAAGCAGTATCAGTATCAGAGCCTCCTTTACAAAGTTGCTCCTGTTATTATACATGTATCAGGGCGCTGCTGTGCTGATGCTCCGCAGAACCACCTGCAGCGTGACACCAGCACGTATAAATGTACGGATGCAGCACCCAGGGCTGAAAAATATACACAGAGGAGTTAATTTATATAGGAGGGAGGAGGCTGAGTACAGCCCTAACCAAATAGGCACACTTTCTATTTCACAACAAATTCTGAAACTGTAAGAATAACTTACATCAAAGAAAGAGGAGACCTAGGAATAACCTCAAGAGGGGCTACAATAGAATCAGGGAACAGACAAGCTGATATTTTGATATAATTAGATTTCATTTACAGGGCTGGTGTTTCCATTAGGCAAATTAGGTAGTCACCTAGAGCGGCAAACTCCAGTCAGCAGAAGGCCCAGAGGGGTGCTGTGACGGAGCGAATACCACCAAAGGGCATCAAATACTCTTGCACCGGCCCAGTTTATTCTGCGTTGTAGCTTTAAGTCAAGATTCGCTCTATGAAAAGCAAAACAAATTTGTTCTACTATTTATTTATTTATTTAGTTGTCTGTTTTTATATACCTTTGTTTGGAGCAAGCCTTCACAAAGGTTTACAGTGATAACAGTTTACTAAAAGGGCCCAGAGGAGAAACTGGCGCAAAGGTCAGAAGAATTGACTTAAAAAGACCTACTGTAAACTAACTGAAATCAGAGAATGAACAGCTCCGAGGGAAAGCTTTGGGAACATTACCAGTGGTTAATGAAGTGACTGATTTTGCTGTTGCTTGATCCACCTATTTGGCCACCATAAGAGCTTCAGATACAATCACCCCAGATCCCACTCTCCCTTTGTGCTTAGAAGAATTTCACCTCCAATACTGTACCTGTCCCTTGAGATTTTGCAGCTGAAATGCATAACTGCATTTTTTAGTAGGGATGTGAATCGGTACCGGACTGGTTTCTGGTATCGGGTTTGTAAAAAATACGCGGGAAATCTTCGTTCCCGCGGTTCTGAGCGTTTTTTTCCGGCTGTTGCAAGCCGAAACCCCCCCACCCTGACCCTTTAAACTTAATTATTTAGAATTTCCCACCCTCCTGACCCCCCCCCAAAAAAAAACAACTTTCTAAAGTACCCGGTGGTCCAGCGGGGGTCCTGGGAGCTCTTCTATTTGAATTTTTGCATTTCTGACTACTTGCCCAGCTTCTCTTAATTGCTCCAGATATTGTTGCCTGTCTTTCTCTTCCTGCGATCTCTTGTAGTTTATGAACGTTAACCTTTTCTCCTTTACCTTTTCAGCTACGTCTTTAGAAAGCTATAGCAGCCTCTTTTTCCTCTTTCCTTTATTTTCTTTCCTAACAAAAACGTTAAGTGCACATGAAAAGGGGAGCGAATGAGTGTACTTAGTGACAAAACTGTGTAGAGTCTTGAACATACTAACTTGCCTGTTTCTAAGATTCTTTATTATTAATTGTTAGTATAGCGCACACCAGCTGTAGGCAACGCTATACAGAGATACTAGGTCTGTCTGTCCTGATTAGGTTGTAACCTCCCAGGAGTAGGGAAGCTTTGAGTTAGGGCCGCAAAGGCCTGACTGGGAAGATTTAAAATAGGTGATTATGATCAGAAACCATTCCTCCCCCTCCTACATGCCTGGGGCTGACACATGAATAGAACACGAACAGCTGCAACTTGGACTGTGGGAGATTTTTAAAACTAGGTAGTTTTATGACCATAATAATAAAAGTTACACACCTTTTTATTTCAAAATAGTGGGAATGCATGGGGGAAAACGTAATTCTGTCTACATTAAAGGTCTACATTAAAGGTGGGGATGGAAGGGAAATAGAACCAAGAGCTAAGAGAAACAGATAAGTATGAGAGAAAATATGTGTGAAGATTGCTGGGCAGACTAGATGGGCCATTTGGTCTTCTTCTGCCGTCATTTCTATGTTTCTATGTTTCTATGTAAAGAAACCTAGAAACAGACAAGTGAACACGTTCAAGGATTGTTGCTTTGGGAAGTATCGCAGTCGTGTACTCTCTCCCTCCTTCTTTCAGGTGCTTTATTAAAAAATGCACTGTTTGAATAAACAGCTAGGGTCAGACTTACTAGGTCCTTGCTCCCATTTTGCACCTATGGGAATTAGCCCTTTTTTGATTTTTTGTACCAGTGGCATATCGTTTCAGATTTCATAACATGCACTTTTCAAAAAAAAAAAAAAAAAAAAGTCACAATTGCCTCGCCACTGCTTCGCTGGCAAGCTCCAATGGCATTTATTTATTTATTCATTTAGAGTTTTTTCTATACCGGCATTCGTGATTAGAAACCACATCATGCCGGTTTACATATAACAAGGGGTGTGAACGAAAGAACGGAACATAAACAAGTGCAAAGAGATCTTAAAGTTACAATACAACAAGGATCATATAACTGGGGAGAGAATTAGAGTAAGATAACCGAGCAGTTCAGATTAATTATTTACATTATATTGTGAAGTCTCTTATATGGTATTGCTGTCCTTCAATTGGGATCTGGGAAGGCTTGCTTAAATAGCCAAGTCTTAAGCCTTTTTCTGAAAGTAGGTAGGCATGGTTCTTGTCCTGGATCCGGGGGAATAGAATTCCATAGTGATGGTCCGGCTGTGGAAAAGGCTGGGTCTCTGAAAGTTAGGTGGTGAGTGGTTTTGGTTTGGGGAACGAGGAGTGATCCCCTGTAGGCTTCTCTGATGGGTCTAGTGGATGTGTGTCGTCTGAGTGGTATTTGTAGATCGAGAGTTGCTTGGTGGTGGATAGCCTTGTAGATGATAGTGATGGATTTGTGGATAATTCTGAAGTGTATTGGCAACCAATGCAAGTTCTTGAGAATGGAGCTATTAATGCAAATGAGAAAAAGGTAACGCAGGCATTGTTTGTTTTAGTGCTAATAATGGAAAATATTTATATTTTCTGTGCTATGCGTCCTAGGGCTAAGGTAGCGGAGGCCTGGGACTGCTTCAGCAGCCGAAATACAAGTTACAGTTAAACTACCGCAGAAACTGTACAATGCTAAGACCAGTAGTGGCCGGGGCTGTCCCTGCTCAGGTTTCTGTTCCCCCGGACGGATTTTCGGTTGCTTTTGTTTCTGAGTTGCACTCTCGGCTGGAACAAAGGTCGCCGCTTCCCCGGAGCAGAGCCGCATACCAGTACTGGTAACCAGGCAACGGAGCCCCGCCTCTCTCAGCACGCCTCGGCACCATGGAAACAGTTCCTGCCACGTAGGCAAGGGGGCGGGGAGGGAAGGGCGGGAGCGGAAAATTACTGCAGGGTGGGTCGCGCGTGCGCAGCGAGGCATTCGTACTGCGTCTTTGTGGGGTAGCTTTAAGAATGCCAGTAATTTCGAGCTACCGAAATGAGCTTTCCTTGTTGGTTCAGCTTTATTTATTTTCTTCCCTCCCCCCCCCCCCTTTTTTTTTCAGAATAATTTTTTTATTGGCAGAAACACAACCAACCAGCCAAGTAAAAAACATAACGTGACAAAAAGCAATCCTACGTTACGCGCAGCTTTCCTGTCACGCCTGCGTGGGAAGATGGGGGCGCAGCAAGTGCAGTCCCATCCCCCCCACCCCTGGCTTTTTAATGGCTAAACTGTTTCTTTTTTCCTAATCATTTCTCTGGTTTTGTTTTCATGCATCTCCCCGCCCCTATCTAAACATATTTTCAGTTAGCTTCCCCACCCCTGCGCGTGACGGAAACCAAATCCTTGCCTCCCTCCCAAACTCTCTTGTATATAGTACTTTATCTTCGTTCTCCCTCTCTTTTTTTCCTACTCCCAGTTAAGGCATCCTTGTTATAATGTAACTTTATGCTCCTTTAAAATTGTCTCGTTGAGTGGTTGGTTTATAGTTACTGCTTAGTTCGATGTAAACCGATTTGATTTGTATCAAGAAAGTCGGTATATAAAAGCTTTTAATAAATAAATAAATAAATTCTTCTTTAAAAAGTGCAGTGACTACACATTGGCGATGGGACTCTTGTTGAATTTTGCCGTGGGCGAGCCGCTTTTGATCAGACTCGGGCTCTAAAGCACCTCCACCCCCTGCTGGTCGCCTTTGGGAGCACTCACAGCTTGGGTTGGGGGAGGGGCTGCATTATTCTTCGTAAAGAAAGTGAAAGAATGGATTAAAAGCGTTCTTCCTTTTTTTTTTTCCGTCCGACTGCAGCCTTTTGGCATAAGAGAGCCTGGAAACGGTGTCGTGCGCCTTTTCCCTTGAAGGACCAAACGAGCTCCCCTGTAATTGTGATGAGGGATTGCAGCTTCGAGAGCCGAGAGCGCCGCATTCCTTTGGATGTTTTTCCTGCCTTTCCGTTTCCGCGCGCAGAGAAACCTGCAATTTTGGTGCTCGGCGCTGCACGCAAAAAGAAGGACGAATGATGCTCTTATCCGATTACCTTTCGGTAGCCGGCGAGGCACGGAGGGGGTTTAGCTTCTTTGTTCAGGGTAATTTTAGTTGGAAATTCCTGTGACCTTTCAAGCAATGTTGGAAATGAAAACAGGAGAATAATAATAGTATTAAAACAAAAAAAACCCACTCACCACGCCAGCTCCCCTGGGTATAATGGGGCTGCGAGTCAGGTCAGGCTGAGCGCTCGGATGCTTGCGATTAAAAGCTGCCACCAAAAAACCTGCACAGCTCTGAGAGACTAAGGGGTCTTAGCTGCTGGATTTGGTACTGCCACAGTTATATTTTCTGATGGGGAAGCGGTCACTTGACTAATCTTATAAACCTACAGCCCGATCCAGTAAAGTCCGTGGGAGAGCGGACTAACGCCTGCTCTCCCGGCGCGCGCACCGGCCCCTCGCCGGTGCGAGCGATCCAGTATTTAAATTAGGCGACGCGGTGCAAACGAGGAAAAGGAGGCGCTAGGGACACTAGCGCGTCCCTAGCGCCTCCTTTTGGCCTGGAGCGGCGGCTGTCAGCGGGTTTGACAGCCGACGCTCAATTTTGCCGGCGTCGGTTCTCGAGCCCGCTGACAGCCACGGGCTCGGAAACCGGACGCCGGCAAAATTGAGCGTCCGGTTTTCGGCCCAACAGCCGCGGGCCGAATTCAAAATTTTTTTTTTTTTTTTTTTTTACTTTTTTTTACTTTTGGGGACCTCCGACTTAATATCGCTATGATATTGAGTCGGAGGGTGCACAGAAAAGCAGTTTTTACTGCTTTTCTGTGCACTTCCCTGGCGCCGGAAGAAATTAGCGCCGACCTTTGGGCGGCGCTAATTTCTTAGAGTAAAATGTGCGGCTTGGCTGCACATTTTACTTACTGGATCGCTCGGGAATACCTAATAGGGCCATCAACATGCATTTGCATGTTGAGGGCCCTATTAGGTGCCGCGGGTGGGCCGCGTGTTTTCCTCCCCTTACTGAATAAGGGGTAAGGGAAAACACGCGTCCAGAGCAGGGTGACAGTGCGCTCCGACGGAGCACACTTTACTGTATCGACCTGCTAGTTAGGTTGTTTCTCGCAGAGGGTTTTTTTTTTTCTCTTTTGCCTCACACCCTGCCATCTGACTTTGGCTTTGGGGGCCTGTGCTTTATGGAAGCCATTGCTGAGGGGGAGGGGAGAGCACATAGCACCTGGGAGATCCATGGTCCTGGTTACCTCCTATGCATTATGCCGATGCTCTCCTTGGGATTTCTGAATAACTTATCTAAAAACGGAAGAAAATCCAGCATGCCCAGAGCAGGCAAAGTCAATCACCGTAAAACTGCAAGGAGGCTCCCATATAATTTTAGCAAAACCAAGCAGGCAATTGGTCCTCATCTGTCGCCAACTAGAATGTTAATGCTGGCCAGCCAGATGTAGCAAGGGGGCAATTTTGCAAGGGGTTATTTGCAGGTAAACAGGTGCTTACTTGTGGAGAAAACGCCTTTGAAAATTCCCCCTACCCCTTGTTAAGGGGGGTGGAAAGGAGCAGCCCCACAGCGGCCTTCCCAGCAAAGTATGTGCAGGGCGTTTATTTTGAGTTTCCTGATATGGAGTCTGCATCTGCAAACTCTGTGAATCTACTTCTCTTTTGCAGGCCCTTTGAAGTCTGTTTTCAAAGGGAGCTCCCCAGGGAGTTTCACATCATGTATTTATTCTATCTTGATATGCCACATTTCCCAAATAAGTTATAAAGCGGGGTACAAATGAACACGTGCAATAGAACACAGTATTACTATAAACAGTAATATAAAATATCATAACTTCTGTCCATACCCTTACCCCATGTGGTCTACAGAGAGCAGCAGCCTGATCCCACCTGACCAGAGGAAGCTATTCCTCAATCCGCAAACCCAGTTCCTTCCCAACCCTGTCTCACCAAGAGCTTTAATCTCCCAACCACCTAAAAATATGAGGAGCAGGTACCCTGATTATCCAACTACCACATTCAAGTTTCAGTCTTTTATTTCAGAACAATTAAGTAGTTAAATTCCACTCACTATTTATCTAGTAGACGTAAACCTAACCTGTGTGAGGGGGTGGGGTGTCTCCAAGAATGCTTACTGCAAAGATCTCAAGGATCTGGTGGGAACGTATGGTGACAGGAACTCTTGACAGGTAATCGGGGGCGAGCCACTGCATGCACTTCGAAGATAATTGACAAGATTTTAAATTTTGATTCTAAATTCAGTGCGGACCAAATGTGGCTCTTTCGAGATTGGAGTTGCGTGATCATTTCTTCCCTGCCATCAATAGTCTTGCATCTTTGTTTGGAAGTAGCTGGATATAGGGGGCCATGGCATGGCGAATTGTAGTAATCTATTCGGCCTGTAATTAATGCATAGGTAGTAGTAGTAGTAGTAGCTGAAACTTTGTCAATAAACTGATGTAATTGATGAATTTTCCACAAGCAGATGAATGAGGCCTTTATCACTGCTGGTGCTTCTTTTGCCATGGATAAATGGGCATCTAGGAGAATCTCCAAGCTCTTAACTTCTCTAGGCGATAAAGTCACACCAGCTATGGAATTTTATTTTTTTTTAAATTTTTTTATTCTGCTTTTCAGCACTTCAAAGGTACTGTAGGTAATTCCCTATACCCAGAGGACTCACAATCTAAAGAGCTGATGCAATAAGATGCTTGCTGATATAGATGCTCATATTGAGCGCCCATTTTCCTAATGTGCAGCCACATCCCCTGGCTGCCTGATGTAATATTTAAATGAGAGGCAGCATTAAAAAGGGCATGCTAACGGAGAACTGAGTGTCTGTAGCGCTTAATAGTTTATTGCCTCGGCCACCCAATTGCAATGGGCGCTCGGTACAAGCATCCATTTTGATCCTACTTCTTTTTTTTTACTCTAATTCACTTCAGCAACCTCAGCAAAATATTAAGTGCCCCTTTCTATCGACATCCAAATTGCGCGGTGATAAGAAACATAGAATCATAGAAAGTGACGGCAGAAAAGGACCCTTTGGCCCATCCAGTCTGCCCAACAAGCTCTTGCTGGTTACTGTTTGAGTCCAATTCCCCCCCCCCCCCCCCCCCCCCGCCGTTGAATCAGAGAGCAATGTGCAATCTTGACATTGCAACAGAAATGTAGTATCAGACTTGGTTAAGGGTAGTAACCGACGCATCAAGCAAGTTACCCCCATGCTCTTGTTGGTTACTGTTTGGGTTCAAATTCCTTACCCCCCCCCTGCAGTTGAAGCAGAGAGCAATATTGGAGTTGCATCAGAGTTGTAGTATCAGGTTTTTTGGTTAAGGGTAGTAACTGCTGCATCAAGCAAGTTACCCCCACGCTTTTGTGTTTTCCCACACCGTAAAGTTCAATGTCTTTGTTGGTTGTTGACTGAATCCTGTCCTCTTTTTCCCCCTGCCATTGAAGCAGCGAGCAATGATGGAGTTGCATCACATTTTGAAAGCTATTTGTTAAGGGTAGTATCTGCCACACCAGCAAGATTCCCCCATGTCTTACTTCATTCCCCTCCCCCTTGCCTTTAGGGATCCACAGTGTTTATCCCATGCCCGTTTGAAATCTTGCACTGTTTTTGTCTTCATCATCTCCTCCGGCAGGGCATTCCAGGCGTCCACACCCTCTCCGTGAAGAAATATTTCCTGACATTGCTTCTGAGTCGTCCTGCCCTGGAATTTCATTTTGTGACCCCTAGTTCTATTGATTATTCCAGTAGAAAAGGTCTGTTGATCGTGCATTATTAAAACCTTTCACGTATCTGAAGGTCTGAGTCATAACTCCTCTACGCCTCCTTTCCTCCAGAGTATACATATTTAGGTCCTTCAGCCTCTCCTCATAAGTCATTTGATGGAGACCTCCCACCATTTTGGTCACCCTTCTCTAGACCGCCTCCAACCTGTCTCTGTCCCTTTTGAGATACGCTCTCCAGAACTGAACACAGTACTCCAGGTGAGGCCTCACCAACGACCTGTACAAGGGGATTATCACTTCCTTTTTCTTACTAGATATTCCTCTATGCAGCCCAGAATGTCCAACCATGTGTAAACCCATGTGTTAGGCTGGGTGCACTTTATTGCGTTGGCCCCTAAGTTTGTACCTGAGGCAAAGGACATGCCCATGGTCACAAGGAACAGCAGTGGGATTTGAACCTTGACTTTCCTGATTCTTAGCCCACTGCTCTGACTTCTAAAACAGCCAAAGGTCTCTTGAGTTTGCTTACTCA
Source organism: Rhinatrema bivittatum (assembly GCF_901001135.1). Classification (NCBI taxonomy): domain Eukaryota; kingdom Metazoa; phylum Chordata; class Amphibia; order Gymnophiona; family Rhinatrematidae; genus Rhinatrema; species Rhinatrema bivittatum. The sequence goes on along the minus strand of NC_042627.1, from coordinate 72,636,443 downwards.
GAGTCTCTAGCTTTGGAAGATTTAACCACAATCTGTGGTCAAAACATTAGTCTCCACCTGCCTTCAAATGGTTGTTTAGGTTAGTAACTGTATAGACTTGATCGGTTCCCACATCAATGACTTGCTGAATATCATCAACAAACTGATACATTTCTACTGCAGAAAGAGACATTAAAGAGGATCGGTCATAACACTGATCTATTTGGACCTTCACAGTCAAGTGGTCTAGTGGTTGAGCCACTAGACCTCCACTGGACACCATTGGTTTCAGTTTGTAAGGAATGAAATAGAACAGCCCCTCCTCTTACACTCAGCTCTGACAGATGTATCAGCAACAGCTTATGGGCAATGGTATTGAATGGGGCAGATGGGTCGAGAGATTCAAGGAGAGAGTCATTCCTCCTATCTGCCCGCATCCGAATAGCATCGGTTAGTGTCAGAAGAGCTGTCCATGCCCCTCTTGGACCCTTGACTGGCATTAGTGAAATGTACTACTCTTGAAGGAAAATCAAATAACTATTGATAAATCTGTGAGTCTGCAAGCCCCTCTACCACCACCCCCACAGGCGATGAACACGCCTGATACTCTAGCAAAACTGGAGGGTAGTTTTTATTCTATTTTGTTCATTTGAAAATAAATTCTCCCCAAGCAGGATACAACATATTAGAATAGCAGCATACAATTTTGGGTGTAATATATTGAAATAGCAGCATTAAAGGTCATTAGCAGCTTGACTTGGCTTGGCTTGAGCAGCATCTCAGCAGACTAATTAAAAAAATGCATTCACAATAAATAACATCTAAGTATCATGTTTTTGGGGAGCTTTTCTATTTCCCTGTTTTACTCAGCTGCTGCTCCTAGACGCCGCTCTGGTTCCATGCCGCACTCCCACCACACACATCCCCTGCGACCAGGCAGTTTCCATGTGCAGCGCCCTCGGACCTCGGCTCCAGCAGCGATCCTCGAAGCACAGGGAGCGTGGGGACTCGGCCTGCCCCCGCACACCAAAAAAAAAAATCCCTATACAGCAAGCACCAGAGGATGGGGGGGGGGGGGGGCTCGTGAGTGCAGACTTACTTCCCGCTTTCACTGTGTTTTGAGGAGCGGGCTGGCAGTGGCAATGGGAGGTGGGCCTTCCATGCTCTGGGGGCAAGATTTGCAGGACAGTGGATTTGGGGCGATGGGCAGGGCAGAAAATTTGCCACCCTATGCATAGGCCTAGCAAGCCTGTGCCTAAATCCAGATCTGCTTTTGCCCCTTTTCTTTTTCACCTTCCTAAGATTGCTCAGGACGCACTGATCTCGCTCGCCAAGGACCAGCGATGAAGACTTCTCCAAGACTTGAAGCCGTCTTGAATCAACCGTTGCGGTCCCCGTAGTAGTAATTGCTTTTTTTTTTTTTTCCAGCCCCCTCGTCCCAGAGCACAGGAGCGAGGCAGCCGAACCCCCCGATAGCCTCACGACGTGAATAAAAGTCCTCCTGCATCACAGTCCTGGGGCCAGCTCATCTCGTCCTTTTGTTAAGAGAAAGTGAAGTCCGTTACCATGCGGAGCAGTTCAGCTTTTTGGTAAGATGGTCGTCATTTACCACCGGAATCTCGCCAGCTCGTAGAATCTGTGCGGCTACATTTTCCTCAGAACATTTGGAAATCTTATCAAAATTCTTCATAATGTATAAATAGCATAGATGATGAGTGTTTTAATTGAGTAACCTGTCCTTTTGAATACATTTGACTGTCCCGATGTCTTAAATGTTCTATATCTTGTGTCAGCATATCATCTCCTATTCCCAAAATGCCTTCAAGTGCTGTGAGTGTTAACTCAGCCGAAGAGTCAGGAAGCATCTGTTGCTCTTTTTTTTTTTCCACCTCTTGCTTTGCTGTTGCCTGAAACCTTTCCATGCCTGTTCCCAGAATAGGCACACACTCTGTCAGGTCAGATGCCAGTGTCGTCTTCTCTCCCAGCCACACCCCTGAACCTGCCGGGGCAGGCATTTTAACAAACAGAATACGTACCACACGCTGGCACCTCACCATCCCCCAATTAACCTTTAGGCCCATAGGTCAGCACTACCTCCCCACCCCATGCAAATTTCATAATTAAGCGCAGCAAATATGAGGACCAGCCACAGCTGGGTAAATACTGTTGTACTTGGGTAAAAGGACTTTTTAAAAATTGTCCACCCCAAACACCTAAAATTGCACAAGGCTCCCAGGGAAAGTGTGCTCATACTTTCCTTTTGAGAACTGGTGCAAAGTCTGAATCTTTGTTTCATTTAATATATAAATACAAATGTGTTTCTGAAATCATGTCACAGTGAAGAGTGTGGCATCTGTAACTTCTGGGGGTGGACTGCCAAAAAAAAAAAAAAAAAATCAAGAATTAGATAACATTTATATTAAAAAGAAATCCATACTGCATTGGCTGAAGGTAGTCTGAAATGGTATTTGCTGGCCTCTGGATGGGCTGAACTAGGATGTTTCCCCTTACTACTCACCATTTGTTTGTAATAGTGACACAAACTTTCTCCATTACAATGCGCATTCAGGCCGATACAGAACGGTGCGCTCGGCCGCGCGTTTTTGACGCGCTATTATTACCCCTTATACTGTAAGGGGTAATAGCGTGTGGAAAACGCACGGCCAACCCCCCCAAAACTAATAGCGCTCATCACATGCAAATGCATGTTGATGAGCGCTATTAGTTAAGTCACCCAAAATACAGAAAGTCGCACATTTTACACATTTTACTCTCAGAAATTAACGCCTGTCACAGGTAGGCGTTAATTTCAGCCAGCACTGGGCAAGTGTACAAAAAAGCAGAAAAAACTGCTTTTCTGTACACCCTCCGACTTATTATCATAGCGATATTAAGTCGGAGGCCCCAAAAAAAAAAAAAAAAAAAAAAACTGCTTTTAAAAAAACTGCTTTAAAAAAAAAAAAAAATCTGCCCGCAGCCTGCGGGTTGGAAAACGGACGTCAGAGTGTTGGGAGGTGGCTTGATTTGCATTTCTTCATGGATGGCAAGGGGAATTAGCCCTCAGTTCTTCACAGAGGTTGGGGGAGTGGAGAGATTGGGCCACTGCATGCCCTTTTGAGTCCTGGGGTGAGGTGGGTTACTTCTGGCCACCAGCCCTTGCAGTTGACTTAGTGGGTGGGAGCAGGTGAAATTGTAGCCTAAAATGAGTCAGAGTGAGATTGGCTCCACTTAGCCAGCAATAAACAATGCTAGAAGGTAACTACGACCCTTCAGTTCTAGCACTAGCCAATGGGTTGCTGCAATTCACTTGGCATAATGCAATTTGTGGTAACTCATTTGAATATAAATGAAGTGCATTGCATATATTTGTATCCAGTATAGCTCATTTCAGTATTCTTTGCATTATGCCGGATTTCTTTGCATTGCTAGTTAACACAAACATGCACATTACCATTAATGCAGCTCTTTAGCTCGCATTAATGCTCTTTAGCAAACAGGACCCTAAAACTCTCATGCATTTTCAGCACTTTCCATTTTTATGGGTTTTTGGTTTTTTTTTTGCTGGACACTGCAAACTTTCTACCACTTAATAATGTAATGGATCTGATTCTCCAGCAAAAACAGTAGAACCCAAGAGCTATCCAAGTTCTGGGAGGGGAGGCTAGCCTGGAGCCCAGAGGACCCCACTTCCTCAGAGCATGATTCCTCCCTGCCATGCTGTTCTGCTAGCTGCCACAGTATCTGCCAGCAGCTTGCTGTGAATAAAAGGCACAAACAGCAAATCTGTGGAAGAGGAGAGTGCAAAAAAGAGGCAGATGGAAGAGGGCAGAACAAGCAAGCAAAGCAGAAATTGGAGCCCAAAGACATTACAGTTGGAAAAGTGGTGTTATTTTTTAAGCATAATATTGTTACTCTCATGGCCAACTCTCAAATTCTATTTTGAGGAACATTTTTGGAACGTATACAGATAAAAAGGGGTATGTTTTAAAAGTTCACTACATTGCATTGGTTTGAATATATATATATTTTTTTTTTTTTTTTTTTTTTACAGGACTAAGCAATTACAAAATGATCATTTTTAAACCATAAAAGCAAAGAATATCTCTCCAAATGTAGGGCAGGTGACCACTCTATGAGTTACTGATTATATCCAAATGCTTTAGGGGATTTTGCTGTATGTCGCCTATAAAACATGCTCTCTAGATTGCAACAAGCTTTTAGTCAGTGTTCATGGGGGAGACTTGCTGTAAGCATTGCTTCATTTGCTAGTCCTATACTCCTCCCCCCCCCCCCCCCATTTTTGTTTTAGCAATTCTGTTTTATCCAAAACAGAAGAGTGCAGTATTTGTAAACTGCTTATGTATGACACGTACATGCTTACAAATAAAGAGGGTATAATCAGTAGCCCATAGGGCAGTCATCTGTCCTACATTTGGAGAACAGATGCATGTCATGGCTTTGTCAGGTGCAGGGACATCAGCCCAGACGATTTAAAAAAACACCCAGTCAAAACATTTGTACAGCCTTCCAGAACTGTGTTCAGTTTTATGAAAAAAAAAAAAGCTTTTCCTATTTTGATGACAATGTACAAATTATCATTCATAAACCAAACAAAAGTTACATAATATATATGTGCTACAGACAAAGGAAACAGAAAAAAAAACATAAATCTAAAAGCAATAATATAGCAAATAGAAGCAATAAAACCAAGATCAATTAAGCAAAACAATACAAATACATAACAACAAAACGTACCAAATACAGGAATATCAAAACCTAAAACACCACACAGGGCCCTGTCTTGGGGTTTTAAAAATGTACTAGGGCTGAGTGCCTATATTAAGGATCCTAAAAACTGGCAGGCTACAGGGGCGGAGTAAGAGCAGGGAAATAAAGGGAGGAGCTGAGCATTGGTTTTCAGCATTAGGCTATTAATTTAAATCCTAAATCTAGACCCTCAAATTTGATGGAGAATAGGTGCCTAATTAAAGCACCACTTTTTTTTTTTTTTTAATATTAGCCTCATAATAATCAATGCAATCCTAAAACAGCCACTGTAACTTCAAGCAAAAATAACAAATATTGACAGATAACATAACAATACACTAAAATAAGAGTACACAAAAATGCTTGTGAAAATAACCATGCCTAGACTTGTTTACAAAGCACTTTATTTCTTTTTTAAATCTGACTTGCCTCGGGAAGCTTTTCCATAACTCAGGAGCAATTGCAGATAAGGCTTTCCACCTGGTACCAGGGAATCTCATTTCAACCAAAGAAGGGAAGGTCCAAAAAACCGCTTCGGTAGAGTAAAATGCTGATGCACTTTCACTGATTTCCTAAATGTATTGCTTTGTGTTTTAATATTGGATGATTCTCATGGCTGACTTCCAAACATATGGGAATATGTCTAACTTTATGTACGCTATTTGTAATGTCCATTGAACAATTCTCATTGGAACCTGCTGAATAGAAGATGTATGCATGTATGTATATATATATATAAATTAATACTTTTGGATAGTTGGAAACATTTTAGATTTCCAAAATTAAAACCCCAGATAGATTAAGTATGTATGTATATTGGGCACACGGTAACAGATATCCAAAGGGGCTGAATTAGCACAAGTCACAGGATGCTAGGGTTGAAGCCTTGATGGCTACTTTTACTACGCCAAAATATGTAGCCAAACCCCTGCTTGTAGCTTTTCATCTGTGACCCTCCCCAAAGTCACAGAAACGAGTCCAAGCTTGCCCTGTGGGTCTCAGAGAAAACGGGAACCTTTTGTAGGCTGGGATGGAAATTTCAAATAATGGAGTAGGAGCCAGCTGCGGCAGGAAATGGGATGCTGCCACCTAGAGGCTTCCCAGAGAGTTCCATTGCTTAAGGTTGATATATGGCCAAGTAACGTGCAAGTTTAGTGAAAGTAATTGCCTCTGGATGTATTTTAATTAGCGCAGCTGTAGTTGTCTTTTCTGCATCCGCTACTGCTATGAAAATGCCTCATTTGTCCCCACTGCATTTTCAGAAGCTGCTTTGTTTTCGCTCGGTTTCAGATTTTGTTTCTCACCAAACCCCTCTTTACGGAAATAAGGAAGTGATGCATCTTCCTGCAAGCTCCTGCTATAAAAGCACTGCTTGCGGAGACCCCTGCCCTATGTAACTGGCTCCCTGTCTCAGAGAGAGTCTTGGCTGCCACAGACTTTAATTTCCCACCAGGCCTGCACTCCTGTGCTTACTTCTCAAAAAAAAGCTCTCACCCACCCTGCACCAGTCTGCAACTTTGGATCCAGAACTCCTAGCCATCCAAGCCGCTTTCGTGGACTGGAGACACTCATTAGCTAAAGGTGTTTGCGGATCGCAGAAACATAGACTACCCCATTCAACCAAGACTTTCAACTCTTTGACAATAACACTGGGCTCTATTCCGCACTTGTTTCAACTTCCAGATGAAATATTGTCCTGGAACCCAAAACAGAAAAGCCAGTGCTCTCTCTCTTGGAAACAAAAAATACTACCTCAGCTCTCTAGAACAGGAAATCCTGCCTCCCTGCATCATCAACCCTATAAGGTTCTGTGGGTCACCTTCTGTCAGACTTGATACCCTGATCCAAGCCCAGGGGATGCAAGATCCGTTTGTACAGGCAGAGCTGCGAGAGAGTATGCTTTCCAGCATTATTTGGCCATTGGAAAAGCAGATTGTACAAATTCCGACTGCAAATCAGAATGTACTAACCTGTCCCGTAAATTCTGTGGCTTGTGAGAATGCAAATCGTGGAGGATCTTGAAATATCTGGTGTAATTATAAAAGATGCCAATAATAACTTCCGAATAATTTGACAAGCCGCTCCCATACCTGGAAAGAAAGTTGTGGAGTCAATAACCAATCTCTATGGGAGAATCTGGCACACAAATAAGCTCTAGGTACACAAAAAATGAAGGATAAAAATAAACTTTCCCTTATATATCAACAAACAATAACATGTTTTTGGTGGAGGCTGTTTATGTGAGCTGCAAGTTTGAGAAAATATATCACTCTTCTAAGTGTCAATCTGTGGGGGTTAAAACAGGTAAAGATGTTACATAGTCAAGCAGACCCTCCCCTCCCCCCCCCAGTACATGCACAACGTGTAGCATGCCAAATAAGCCTCGTCATGTACCCCACCCATCGTATAATTTAAAATTGTCCCACAGCAAGCAGCTCTTATCCCTCCGATCTCTATCTTTAAAAAATTATGATTGAAAATCTTCTTGCTTCCACCCCTTCTCCCCATAACTGTCCCCAAAGCAGAGCTGGAGCAGGGGAGGCTGTCAGCTGCTCCTGCTTTGAGAATTCGTGCTGCTCACCATAGGGGAATTTTACATTATATTGGGGGCTGCTTGTTGCATTACGAGTTTTGCCCATTGATTTACATTTGGTTAAGAAATTGTAATAAATAAATAATAATACTAAAATAGGCAGGAGGAGATTTCCGCTTGGCCATGCATTTGTATACTTGAATAATATTGGGCGAGGGATGGGGGTGGGGTATCTACTAATGTTCGGACACTAGGGGTTTTTCCCCCCCAAACATTCAGTAAGTTGATGAGCGGCAAAGTTGATCAAATAATTTTATCTGGGTAACTTTAACTGAATCTATTTAGAAGCACTTGTACTTGAATACTTTCTCCGGATAACTTCTCTGGTTATCGGCTTAGTGAATATTGACTTGATCATCTCGATGGTGCAGAATTTTACAATTTTATTTAAAAATGTATTTTAAAATTCTTATATGCTGCTCTATCCTGTGTCCTAGGCGGTTTACAATAAAACAATCATAATGGTAAAAAACAATTAGAACAATAAAATGGTAACATTGCAGAACATAAAATATAAAAAGGAAATACATCATTAGTTTATGTAAACACATAACATAACAGTCACAGGTAATACCAGCTGATTTAGCATGAATTCCTACAAATCATATCATCTTAATAAAATGCCGGCCTGAATAAAAGACCTTTGAGTTGTGTTTTAAATGTTGGGGGTGCTTTCCTGTTTTCTCAGAGCTAGGGGTAATCGATTCCAAGGTTGTGAGTCTGCTACTGAGAGTAGTTTGTCACGAATTTGAGCAACGGATTCTCGAATAAACACTGATTTTCTGTTCTGAGACTCCATGGATGGATGGTAGATTTTCAATAAGGTACTGATGTAAAATGGAGCGGCTGCATTTGTGGCATTGAACAGCATTCATGAGATTTTAAATTGTATGCAGTTCTATGGGGAGCCAATGTACGGCACAAAGAATTAAACTGATATGCTCAAAGTGCCTGTGAGTATTCTTGCTGCTGAGTTTTGGATCATCTGTAGAGATTTTATGACATAATGTAGTAATCCAAAGTAGATCCTTTCAAACACTATACATGCACAGCTCTGTATAGCGGTAATAAGCATTTATTTATGATAAGCCCCTATACCAAAGATCTTATAATCTAAGGGGATAATTTCCAAAAGGATTTACCTACGCTTAAAACTGGGTTTTACGCACATAAATGCACTTTACAAGCGTAAGTGGGCTTTTGAAAATTGCTACAATTTAATGCTATTTTTACGCATGTAAATCATTTTGAAAATTACACCCTTAGTGAGTGCTGGAGGCAACTGCAGATAAATGCAATATCAGCTTGCGTAAAATGGGCGCTCATTATTGAGCACCCGCTCTCCTAACATGCCCAGCCACTTCTCCTGGGCACATGATGCATTATTTAAATGAGGAGTCATGCTAAAAAGGATACACTAGGGATAAATTGTGGGTTTCTAGCGCGTCCATGGCATCTGAGTGTCTGGTTTCCTAACCCGCTCTCAGCCATTTTCCTAATCCATGTCATTTTTCTAATCTGACCACTGGCAAAATTCCAGCAAAGTTCCTCCTACCTAGTATCGGGACTATAGTAGATAGGAGGAACTACGGAAAAGCAGTATTTTGGGCTTTCTTTGGGTGTTTTTTAGACGGCTCAGAGTGCGTAAGACTTAATGTGTGCATCGGGGGGGGGGGGGGGAGGTAATAGTTAATAGTGCTCACCTACATGCATTTACATGTGATGAGCGCTATTAGCTCCGTGCTGGTTTGGACGCACGTTTTGGACACGCCAATCCCCTTATTGCATCGGTTGTTAGCCTAGCAAGTCCAAAACGCGAGTCCAGAAGTCCATTAGACTGTGAGCTAGGCTCCGCACAAGATTTGGCATTGGCCTCAACGAGTGGGAGAAGCAGGATTCTAGGAGCATATCTGATGTTTCCTTAGCTGTACTAACGAAATGAACTGAACGAAATCATTGTGAACCTGGAAGATGTAGTAGGCCAGATTGACAAGCCTAGGATGCATACCAGATGGTATGCATCCTAGGGTACTGAAGGAACTCAAAAATGAAATTTCTGATCTATTAGTTAAAATTTGTAACCTATCATTAAAATCATCCATTGTATCTGAAGACTGGAGGGTGGCCAATGTAACCCCAATATTCAAAAAAGGCTTCAGGGGCGATCCGGGTAACTATAGACCAGTGAACCTGACTTCAGTGCCGGGAAAAAAAGTGGAAACTATTCTCAAGATCAAAATCGTAGAGCATATAGAAAGACATGATTTAATGGAACACAGTCAACATGGATTTACCCAAGGGAAGTCTGGCCTCACAAATCTGCTTCACTTTTTTGAAGGAGTTAATAAACATGTGGATAAAGGTGAACCAGTAGATGTAGTGTATTTGGATTTTCAGAAGGCGTTTGACAAAGTCCCTCATGAGAGGCTTCTAAGAAAACTAAAAAGTCATGGGATAGGAGGCGATGGCCTTTCGTGGATTACAAACTGGTTAAAAGACAGGAAACAGAGTAGGATTAAATGGTCAGTTTTCTCAGTGGAAAAGGGTAAACAGTGGAGTGCCTCAGGTATCTGTACTTGGACCGGTGCTTTTCAATATATATATAAATGATCTGGAAAGGAATACAACGAGTGAGGTTATCAAATTTGCAGATGATACAAAATTATTCAGAGTAGTTAAATCACAAGCGGATTGTGATACATTACAGGAGGACCTTGCAAGACTGGAAGATTGGGCATACAAATGGCAGATGAAATTTAATGTGGACAAGTGCAAAGTGTTGCATATAGGGAAAAATAACCCTTGCTGTAGTTACACGATGTTAGGTTCCATATTAGGAGCTACCACCCAGGAAAAAGATCTAGGCGTCATAGTGGATAATATTTTAAAATCGTCTGCTCAGTGTGCTGAAGCAGTCAAAAAAGCAAACAGAATGTTAGGAATTATTAGGAAGGGAATGGTTAATAAAACGGAAAATGTCATAATGCCTCTATATTGCTCCATGGCGAGACTGTATCTTGAATTCTGTGTATAATTCTGGTCACCGCACCTCAAAAATGATATAGTTGCGATGGAGAAGGTACAGAGAAGGGCAACCAAAATGATAAAGGGGATGGAACAGCTCCCCTATGAGGAAAGGCTGAAGAGGTTAGGGCTGTTCAGCTTGGAGAAGAGACGGCTGAGGGGGGATATGATAGAGGTCTTTAAGATCATGAGAGATCTTGAACGAGTAGATGTGAATTGGTTATTTATACTTTCGAATAATAGAAGGACTAGGGGGGCATTCCATGAAATTAGCAAGTAGCACATTTAAAACTAATCGGAGAAAATTCTTTTTCACTCAACGCACAATAAAGCTCTGGAATTTGTTGCCAGAGGATGTGGTTAGTGCAGTTAGCGTAGCTGGGTTCAAAAAAAGGTTTGGATAAGTTCTTAGAGGAGAAGTCCATTAATGGCTATTAATCAATTATACTTAGGGAATAGCCACTGCTATTAATTGCATCAGTAGCATGGGATCTTCTTAGTGTTTGGGTAATTGCCAGGTTCTTGTGGCCTGGTTTGGCCACTGTTGAAAACAGGACGCTGGGCTTGATGGACCCTTGGTTTGACCCAGCATGGCAATTTCTGATGTTCTTACTTCTTTCTTGATACCACTAGAGGGTGCTGAGTACATATTCTTTCTTTTTTCTCAAGTGCTCTTCGCTCTGCCTTGCAATAACAAAGACACTTGCACGTTCACTCTTCTTCCAGCCATCCGCACCACTCCAGGCAAAATGTATTGACCAAGGGCTGCCAGTTATAATAAGGGAGCTGCTGATAAATGAAATAAAGAGTGCATATGATCTGCATTATAATATGGAGTACAATATATGCATTTAACCCTGCCCTCACCATAAAAAATGCAAGGGGCTCAAGTTATATAATTTCTTTTTCTTTTCATGGGAATCCTCAGAACATATTTGCAATTAAAATCAGAGTATTATGACACCAATGTTGGTAGTGTATGCTACCAGCGTTGCTGTCAAAGCAGTGATGGACACCACCGGGAGCAGTATGCCTTGGGGAATTTGGGGCATTTCAGGTGGGGTGGGAGGACTGGAGTAGAGGTTGTAAGTAGGTGGGGAGGGTGAGGGCTAGAAGGGGCCTGGAGCCGGCATGTTTGTGAGCAGAAAGGATCCTCTGGCTTCTATGGCCAGCAACATGGTAATGTTTAGGCTTGCTTCAGACTAGTCTAAAGTTATCCTGCCATATGGTAAAAGAAAAAAAAAGAAAGTCCCATACAGACCCATTGGCTTAAATCACAGTCCCCCTCTTAAAGTGACATAAAAGGATCCTGCAAGGCTGAGCCCCCTCCCCATGGAAGCTGTGGAGGCAAAGTAGGGCTAAGAGAAGGCTTGGATGAATAACCAAGTCTTGAGTCTTTTTTTGAAAGTGATTGGGCATTGTTCCAGCCGGATGTCTGATGGGAGCGAATTCCATTGTTTGGGACCGGCGGTGGAAAGAGCTCTTTTCCTTCGTGTTAATGCCAGTACTTTGTGCCCTGATTGGCCCTTTCTGGGATTCTCTAGTCTCAGCTGGGAGGAGATCTCTCTGCTGAGACCTCGTGCCAACCCCCTTGGGCAGTACATTTCCTGAGGCTCCCCGGGCACTGATAAGTAATGCAAAGTTGTTTAGCTAACTTCTATTGTTTAATCCTTGTAATTGTACCGTTCCTAGTTGCAACTTTAATCTTTTTCTGTTCACTTGTCCCTATTTTTTGTTAATACATTCAGTAGCTTGTGCCTGCCCTGGACTGGTCAGTGTTTGCAATGTTTTTGCATTTGGCCTGCAGGTGTATTTCTAGGAACTGTGTGGGCTCCCCCCCCCCCCCCCCCCTGTGTTTTGTGGGGTCCCAGTGTCCCTAGAAACCACCAGGAGATAGCTTGCAGGTGGGATCCAGTTGGTGAATGGGAGACTGCCGGTGTAGGAGCAAGTGCGCAGGTGCAGGCGGGTTTGGGGAGCGCTCACCAGGACCCTCCAAGTGGGTGTTAGGGGTGGCTCTGAGGCGTGAGGTGACAGGGGGGATCTTGCATGCTCATCTAGAAGGAAGCCAACAAAATATGCCCTAAATGAGGAGCGATATCATAGCTGGAAGCAGGGATTATATCGTTATCAGTGCAGACAGAAATACCTGGGCCAAATGCATAAACTGGCTGGGCCTTTTCTGGCTCATCTACTGTGTTACTATGCAGTTTCCTCTCAAGGGATATGAGTACCTTAGTAGGTTCCAGAAAGGGGTAAAAGCAGGGCCGGTGCAAGAGCATGTGGTGCCCTAGGCAAACCTTGGGTCATGCATACCTCTCCCCTAACTTACCTACTTGCGGCGGCTCCAGCACAGCTCTGCCTCCTACTGGTGGCAGTGGCTATGGCTCAACACTCCCTTTTGTGCTAGTGTTAGCAATGGCACAGCACCCCTCTGTGCCTTGTGCTGGTAGGAGTTTGCCGTCCCCAAAATTTGATGCTCTAGGCGACCGCCTAGTTTACCTAATGGAAACATTGGCCCTCCAGACTGGTGACTAAGCGTTCCTGGCAAGCACCAACCCCTTAAGTAATGAGCCAGTAACATCTTTCCTGGCCATTATTTGCTCCATGGAAGGATGTATTGTGTGAATTTGTGAAATAGCGTTGTATACTTGCAAAGGAACATTTCATCATAGCTGGCTCCTTGATCAGCCACTGTGTGTTGAAGTGCTGCTTTAATTATTTTGTATTTCAGTTACATTTCCTGACCTTTGATCCATACAAAGATAAATCGCCTCATTATTTTTCCAAATGCAAAGCAAATCACCACAGCCAGGGGCTTTCCCTAATACACAAATTCATCATCTATATTCTACAGCAAATGCAAGAGCTATTAGTGACTTTGGTTGGAAGTCGCATTTGCTGCCTTTCTGCTGATGGATGAGCAGTGCTGGCGAGCTGAGGACACCCTCCTTGTGCACAAGATTTCCCACAGCAAAGATGACCTGGTTTTTGTCTCTCAGCAACCTACTGTGTAACCATTAATGCTAAAACAGTGTTTCAAAAGGACACCGACCTGCCTCAGCCAGTGATGGAGCGACTGTCACTGCAAGGAATGCACAGCAAATGGGAAAGGATGAACTATTTTTTTTTTATTTTCTCTCCTTACTCCTATCATCTTCACATCTCCTTTCAATATGGTATGCTTGGGCAACTCAGTGGACTCTCGCTTGCTTAGAAACACAAAAACAGATATTGGCGGTTAAGGCCCACCTAGTCTGCCTGTTTGTGCCCTTCCTGTTACAGGTCTTACTCAGTTTGGTACGTCTCCTTTCTCATGTCCTTGAGCTTTTCATTCTGTGGAAAATGCGGCCTTCTGATACCTTAGTGAAATATCCACATAACATATTTGCATTCTGGGGAGGTAGTTCATGCATATTTATTATGGATATCCTGGGAACCCAACTAAGTCCCTGAGGACAACAGTACATCTTTAGTTCTCTCAGTCTCTCTAGGCCCCACCTTGCATTAGCAGTGGCCTTCTTACAGCACCCTTCCGGCATTGAGGAGCAGCACTGCCATCCCACAGTGGACAAGGGAAGGCCAGAAGAAAGGGGGAGGCCTGAAAGCTGTATGTGTGTATCCTTGTGTGTATGAGAGAGAGCAAGCCTGTGTGTATGAGAGAGAGAGCCTGCATGTATGTGTGTGAGAGCCTGTTTGTGTGCGAGAGAGCCTGTCAGAGTCTGCATGTGTATGAAAGAAAGACAAAGCCTGTGTATGTGTGAGAGACTGCATATGTATGACAGAGTGAGAGAGCCTGCATGTGTGTATGTAAGAGCGAGAGAGACTGGGGTGTGTGATAGAGAGTGAAAGAGCCTGTGTATGTGACATCATATATGTGAGTGATGTGTTGTGTCTGCTGTTTAAAATATTTGGTATTTGGGAAATATTAGAAAAAAAATTGTGAGTTATTTTAATTACTGGATATTCATTGGCTGTTGCCTACTTAACATATTTATTCTTTTTATTAGTATGATATTAATATTATGAATGATGTTTTATATCGCTTGACTTTATTGCTTAATGTTTATGAGGAATGATGATGTTTCTTTTTTTTTCCATTGTTGCATTGCATAATAATAAGACTTGCTGTGTTTTCCAGAGCATGTGAGTGAGCCAGTGACCTTGTATGTGAGAGAGAGATTAAGCACGCCAATGAGCATTTGTGTGAGCAAGAGGACTATTTAAATCAGTGACATGTATAGGAGCCAGAGTTTGTGAGCCAGTCAGCATGTATGTGAGGGAGTTTGTATGAGAATGAGCATATATGTTAGAGAGTATGGATATATAAGAGAGAGAAGAAAGTTTGTGCATACCTTCAATCTCAGGGTGACTGGAATCTAAAGTTCCCAGGTATGAAGAGCAAGGGATTTCTTTAGCCTTAGTTTTAATTATTGGGTGTTATATGATGTGTTTGCTGAAATATTTTATTGATTGAAAAATTTTAAAAAATCAGTTATATATTTTTAATCATTTGATGTTCTATTCATAAGCTGCTTTGAAATATTTTTTATTTTTGAGTATGGTTTTACTATTATGACTGATGATTTATATAATCTTGATTTTATTGCTTGATGTTTAAAGAGGAATAGTGATGTTTCTGTTTTCCATCATTTCAGTTTTTCTTTGCATGTTTCTAGTTAAACTTTATTGTCTCTTTATTCTGTATTTGGCGAGGATCTGTATGTTCTGCATAAGGTGAGGTATTCTGCTAACGTGGTTTCTGTATAGGGATCTGTATAACAGCTTGGCTTGTTCTGTTTCCTAATATCAGGTATATTGGTGTTTTAGGGCCTGGTGTAATATTTGCAATGTTGCCTTTTCATAGGTAGGGTTGTTGCTGTTTGAGTGCTGGCAGTTAGTGCTGTTTTGGTATTGGAGGTTTACTATATTGTAATTCAGCTTACTCAAAGCTTTCTCAAGGCCGACATGCTTTACAATAGTCCTAATACCATATGGCTGCAGGTGTCTTTTTTGCAATGTTTTTTGGTTGGTACCAAAAGCGGTGCCTGTAAATAATATACATGTTGTATGTGATATTTTTACCTTAGAACAATTAATGTCTTTTTTCATGTAAAATCTGTTATTATTAATGCATAATGTTTAGTTTTTGTGGGAAGGTTGGGCCAGGAGCGTGTGCAAGGCTGTAAGGTTCGCCTATAACACCTAATACCCTTGCACCCTTGTACCAGCCCTGGCTCCACAAGAGAGAGAAAGCAGGATTCCATATGGAGCTGTACTACTTTGGGTTGGTGGCTGTCCCCAGTCTCAGTCAGGGCTTAATTTTATTTTTTTTTTAAAGCCCAGGATCACTTCTGTTCCCCCCCCTCCCCTGGAGTCGGTAGGCAGAGCACAGCCTGGGAATCATAACAGCAGCAGACTGTGTAACCTGTAGTCAATGGGGAAGCACAAGAGTGGTGGAAGGGTTGCGGAGAAACGGAGGCGAGCTACATCCCCAGGAAGGAAGGGGTAAACCAGGAGGAAGTACTTGTATAGTATTGGGGAGGCTTCTGTCTGAGGTGACTGTATTGAGCTCTGAGCGAAGCAGCTGGCTGTGGAACCAGCGAGTCTCCAGAAAAGTGGTATTGGGAAAGGGAGGGGGCTGCTACAGAATGGGGTTAGCAGTGCTGGACTGGGGGCACTCACTGTAAGATGAATTTTAAGACCCTTGCACACGTGCATACATTTGCTGGCTTTTACACATGGACACGGCAATTTTATAACATACGCGTGTATCTGCGCCTATATATATATATATATATATATATATATACACATATATATATATACACACCTGTTTTAAAATCGGCTACATGTGCGTACATGTGCGCATAACTTTATATTGACTTGCGCATGAGCCAACAAATTTTGCTTCGAGCGTGTAAATGGGGGGGGAGATTTTCATAGATATGCACGCTGGCAGTGTCATTATTTGCAACTGG
Organism: Rhinatrema bivittatum; assembly: GCF_901001135.1. NCBI lineage: Eukaryota > Metazoa > Chordata > Amphibia > Gymnophiona > Rhinatrematidae > Rhinatrema > Rhinatrema bivittatum. Next base: position 72,620,102 of record NC_042627.1, on the reverse strand, counting down.
TTCAAGAGCCAGACCGGGAATCCAGGATATATCTCTATAAGAGATATAAGCAGATGTGTAGGGGGCCCAACCAATTTGTCTGGATGGAATGGGGGTTCAGCTCTGCTCACCCCTGGTCTAGCATGTACTCAATTTCTTAGTTATTTAGGAAAGCTGAAATTTATTTTTGAGATCTTTTTGGCTCAATTTTGCTGGGTTCCAGGGTCGACTTGGCGTGCTTTCGGGAGCTACTGACACACGTGCTGCAGGGAACGTGCATAAGGGCATCTGATACCCCATGGGCCGGTTTTGAAAAAATCCCCCGGGCTGATATTTTCCTGTAATTTGCCCCCCTGGGAGGAGGCTTTAATTACTCTTCCTACCCAGAGAGCGGAATGAGAAAAGAAGTTGGCTTTGGTTATCTCGGTGTCCCTTAGCTTAAAAGATTTCCTTGCCATCCAGCAACTGGTTGTGAAGGAGTGGATACCTAGCTGGTATCATCACCAGAAGGAGCGAGAAGAATCTGAGTCACCATTCTGGACGATTATTCCCAACAAACAGCCGACGAGATGCCCACAGCTCAGGGTGAAAGTTTGAGAGTTTAGTATCAAGCATGTGGATCCCAGATATTTGGATAGAAGAGGACCCCCTGTTTCACAGTTTACCCAGGGAGGCTTCACATTCCATTTACGAACCAAGAAGGAATCCTGAGGGACGGACAAAGGAATCACAGATTTACAATTTTGAATTGTTTTATGGATGTTATCTTTAGAAGACTTGAACCAAGTACCTTATTTTCATGTTTGAGCTATGTCATCAGTAATGTTTATGTTGGAATAATATGGACCCTGATATTATTCCCCCACCCCACGGAGAACCCTTCAACTAGGGAAAAAGAGAAAGGGACTTAGCCTCAGTATTGAGTTAGCTCCGTGACTCTCCAAAGATCATCTGAGTAGGGGGTTACACTTGGTATATATTTCTCCATTCTCTTCAGATCAGTAGTGTGGCTTCAGAAGAATATTACTGTAATTTTGAATGTTCTGTAAACATAAATATGTTTAGGCAGAGATCGCAGAACAATAATCAAGCATTTACCTGGAAATAAGCACATTTTTCTAATCCTCCTTGGAATGTCTTACCTGCTTTATGCTCGTTAGAAACAGCTTTATCCATGTCTCCGTATTTGGTTTTCCAATTCATTGCCATACTCTATGACCCGTTTTGCATTAGTGTAATTTATGTCTGTTTATTTTTTTGTAATGGTTTAGATATGAATAATTGTGTGCATCAGGTTAATTCACAATTGTTTAAGCAAACATATTTAATAAATATGCATATACTTCATGCACTATATTGCTACTCAAATACAATGTATTTTCCAATATTTTTCCTGTTTTTTTCCTTCAAACTTTCCAGGGAATTTACCTCTCTAATTATTGGGAATATGGTGTTCTGGATGCTTGTAGTAAGTGGAATATGCAATTGCCTAATAATGTAACAAAAAGTAGTAATTATGCAACTGTTGTTGCTTTATCTGAAAATCAGGATAAAGATTTGTAGGGTGGAGTGGGGTTACCTTTCACAGTAAAAATAAGAGGGATTATTGCAGCTAGATTTCCTATTTTACTCAAGTGTGTGTGTGTGTGTGTGTGTGTCAAGATGGCTTCTGTAGGAAACCTTGATGGGTATGGTGCACTCTAGCCAGGATTTATACCAGCCTTGGCTATTTGGGTCAGCAGGCTCTTTAGAGTTAAATCAAAGCTGCTTATATATTTGGTAATATGAGTGTGTGGTAGTGAAGCGCCTGATGTGACTTCTGCACTCTTGAAAATCGTTTTTCCAGCTGTGACAAATATCTCCCAAATAGCTGCCTTTATGATCTTTGCTATCTGGGCTCCTTTTAACATTCTTCAGAGATTCAAGCCTGTGATATATCAAGAGGGTTTCAGAACTTTGAGTGTTAACTCACTGGAAAGATTACATTGTCCAAAACACCATCTTTAATACTGAACTCTAATTAGCAGAATATCCCAGGCATTTTTTCTTCGGTTAAATTTTTTTAATTACATTTTTTAATTTCCAGGTAGAAATAAAAAAATACAGGAAATGGAATGGTACAGAATACAAATATAAAAAGAAAAAAAACAAATACTAAGAAAAATATTTTTAATATCCTGGAGCATACATGGTTACATGGAATAGACTTAGTTTTTGGGTACTTGCCAGGTTCTTGTGGCCTGGATTGGCCACTGTTGGAAACAGGATGCTGGGCTTGATGGACCCTTGGTCTGACCCAGTATGGCATGTTCTTATGTTCTTATACATGTTAGACCTCATTGGGAGAACTGCTTTCTTAAGGAAAAAAATATTATATAGAAATATCTCCTTTATACAAATTCCAAGCAAACCTCAATCTATGAGTCTGCATCACTAGTAGAGCCTACTGTAGCTTTCAAAAAAGAATTTAAGTAATTGGGTTCATAAAAATACGTATTTTATCTCCTGAAATTTGGTATCACATTTACAAGGAAATCATAATAGAAAAGAGGGTCCCAGAGTAATAATCTCCTTTTTTTTTTTTTTTTTTTTTAAGCAAGAAACATCTTACTTTTAACCTGTGTAGCCTTCAAAATATCAGGAAAAAGGAGAACATTCTGTCCAAGAAAAACTTTCTGCTTAGTATCAGTCCTTATCAGATTCAATTGGAAATATCACCAACCTAGTAGCTCGCTTAATAATTTCACATTGATCTTCCTGAAAACCGAATCTGTGAAACGGAAACTAACAATAATTCTGTTCTTGAAGGGTCACTACATTAGGTAAATAATAGGCCTCTATGGCAGGGCTTCCCAACCTGTCGTGCTTTCAGGTTATTCTCGATGAATATGCATATACTGAGTCTCCATAATATGCACACTTATCTCCTGCATATTCATTGTGGATATCCTGAAAACCTGACTGGTTGTCGGGTTTCCAGGATAGGTTTGGGAAGCCTTGCTCTATGGGGACCTTTAGGAAATTAAAAAAAAAAAAAAAAAATCCTTAACATGTCTAAGGATGAGATCAGAGAGGACCTAGAAAAATTAATTAGCTGAATATTATGATTTCCATATTGATCTTTAAAAAATTTCATTTTCCAATGTACAGTATTTTTATCTTTAGTCAATGCCATTTCACAACCTTGAATTTGATTACACTTTTCCTTCAACTGATCTAACCTTTGTGTTAACTGTAACAATTATTTGATCTTTTAAATTAACCCTTGTATGAAGATCAATACGTGAGGACATAACCGAATCTATCTTTGCAGTCAGAGCCTTTTCTAAACCAATAATCATGGGCCATAGAGATTAGATCGTTGGTTTAATAGAGAGGAGAGGGCTACAAAGCTCTGAGAGTCGCATTGGGAAGTTGAAACAGTCTCTTGATTAACCATTGCAGCTCCCAATGAAGTAGAAAGTTCCCCACCCATCAGTTGAGGACTGGCAGTAATCCTTATCTTCACTGCCTCGGCTGTAACATCTGCATCAGCCCTCCCGGTAATTCTGGGGGTGCTTGGAAGTCGGGACTAAGAGATACATCAGCCATAGCTGAATCCGGTATGGAAATACGAAGACAATTTACGGTAAGTCCCGACAAACTGGGAAGAGAATCTGTGACAAAAATAGTCCAGGGTCAATTGGCCGGAGGAACTGGTGCAGAAGACTCTGGCAGGAAAGTCCTAATATGACACAGTAGAAAAGAAATCCAGAGCTGTACTCACTGTGGACGTTCCAAGCCTGGTTGAGCTTCTTGTATCTTCTGAGGAATCTTAATATTCAATTTTAGAAAATGTTAGATGCAGCTACTTAGGGCTCTCTGTATATGTGTCAGATAACTTGCATAGATCAAGCCCTGTGATAGGCAGGCACTCAGGAATGTGGTCAGTGGTCAGCATCCTATGGAATTCGGACCAAAAAGTAAAATGTAGGCGAAACAGAGATACGAGCGGTATAAAGACCTGACTGAAACAAAGGATACTAGACGTCAGTCGAAGTTCTGCTAGTTTTTGGCAGCATAGAAGAGTAAGATCTCCGTCCCTCAGAAATTCCTGTATTTTTGTTTGGCTTTCTAAGCTATTTGTTGTAGCTCCTTTAATTCTCCTGTGAATAAACGTTTTTTCTTTTACTAAATGCTGCCTAGATTGTTTGTTTATTTAAGAAAAACAATTAACACTTCCAAGAAAAAATCCTTCCTAGGGGCTTTGACTGCATACTACAGCATAGGGGCTGATGCAATCGTACATAGAAACAACGGCAGAAAAAGACCAATCGGCCCATCCAGTCTTCCCAGCAAGCTTCCACTCTTATTTTCCCATATTTATCTGTTTCACCAACCACCAGGGCTCTTGTTGGTAACTGTTTGATTCAAGTTTCCTGCCCTCCCCTGTCATTGATGCAGAGAGTAATGTTGGAGTTGCATCAAAGGTGAGCATAAGGCTTATGGTTAAGGGTAGTAACCGCCGCATCACGCAAGTTACCCCAATGCTTGTTTACCCAGACTGCACAGATCAATGCCTTGTTGGATGTTGTCTGAATGTAAATCCTCTTTTCCACATTTCCCTCTGCTCTTGAAGCAAAGAGGAATGCTGTATATGCATTCAAAGTGATGTATCAGGCTTAATTGGTTTAGGGTAGTAACTGCCGTAATAAGCAAGCTACCCCCTCGCTTATTTGTTTATCCCGATGAGATGTGTGTTGAAAACGGCACTCGTATTGAGCACTTGTTTTCCTAACGTGCATGCAACCACATCCCCTGGGTGCCTGATGCAGAATTTAAATGAGGGACTGCGTAACAAAAGACACACTAGGGGAGAATTGTGCGTCCTTAGTGCTCAAATGCATCGGGCACCCACAATTCCAATGAGCGCTGTTACCCTCGCCGCCCGCGGCAGCCCCGCAGCGCAGCCCTCTCACCTTTCTAAGCAACTTCCAGGCTCCAGCTCCCCGTCGCTTGCGGCAGTGGGCCTCCGGCTCCGACCTTGGGCTCCCGCCAGTGCCTCCGGCCCCGCTCCAGTTCCCGGGACTTCCAGCCAGGGTGCTTCCATCCGTCGGGCCTCTCTGCGGGGTTCGCGGAAAGACGCCGCCAGCAGCGCCACGCCCCACCCTAGGCGCTGCTGGTGGGAACCTGGCCTCTCCTGGGCCTCTCTCCCCTGCCTCCAGCCGCGGCTGGGATGGTTCCTCCCCTCAGCTCTCTTGGGCCTCTCTCCTTAAAGCCGTGGCCAGGATGGGCTCCGTCCGCATTTCTCCCAGGCCTCTCTCCCCTACCTCTTCAGCCGTAGCCTGGATGGGCTGTGCTGAGACTCACAGACCTTTCTTCTCTGCTTCGTCGGTCACGGGTAGAATAGGCTCCGCCTGCAGCCTCACTGCCTGGGCCTTTCTCCCCAGCTTGTCGGCTGCAGCTCTCCTGGGCCTTTATTCCCTGGGCCTTCGGCCACCAGGGCAGGAGCTTGTGCTGGCGATTTTTAGCGCCCTCTAAGAACTGGTGGCCGAAGGCCCAGGGAAGAAAGCAGAATTCATTTCCACGGCTTCAAATCTGTAAGCAGTTTTGGGAGCATAAAGCCTTATTTTCTACTCTGGTGCATCCAGACTTGCTGCTAGTTCTACTTACTTCATTTAACTGTACAATGCAAAGAAGTGTGTACTCTGTGATTGTGGTAAATCATAACGAGGACGTCCACAGCACTGACAAGGTACATACATCTGTCAGCCAAGCAGTCGTCATCTTTGTAGAACTGCCAGAACACTGCTGTCCTAGATTCTCCACAAAGAACAAAATCACGCTGGCATATTTTACAGAATGAGAACAAATTATGCATCTGCAGGATACATAGAACTGCTCTTAAATAATCTTGCTCTGGAAACGTACACTCAAACTGTACAACCATCCATGACTAATAAAGAATACTCCTATTTTTATTTAGGATAATGCCATTTAAAACTGGGGCAGAATTGAAAGAAAATGCCTGCATTCTCCTGTAGCTGTTTTCAGTGGCAGAGCAGTCTTTTCCCTGAAAGGGAGTAAAAAGAAAAGTTAAAATACGGTAGAAGTTATGTAGTGGTCTCAATACTTTTTAAATATAAATTTGTTGTATTATAATTTCTTTCATGGGCCACAACGTATAGACCATATAGATTATTGGATGCATTGTGAAGGCCATCTAGCTGCATAACAGTGTTAGGTGGCGAGAGCAATGTCTTTGAAAATGTAAAGCCACCGAGGAGCTAAATTGAGTTGCCTTATAAATTTAGCCACTCAAAATCTGTGCGGTCCCATAGATGGGTTTTAGTCAGCTAACTTAGGTGCCCAAACCTGAACACTGCAAAGGCAGGTTCAGCTGAAAATATGCTTAACTTAGCTGGACAAAATCTGACCTAATATAGTTATGGTGCCCAGTGCTAAAAATACACCTCCGAAGGGACTAAGTTTAAGTTATGGCATTCTGGGTAGTGCATTTGTCAGTATATAGACATTCGACTTGAGTATCTGTTGGCTCTGAAGTTCTGCTGGCTGCTCAGATGAAGCAGAGTTACTGCGACATACTGGATGGATTTAGGCGTGTCACCTTTGCCTAATGACTATGACTCCCTCTGTTTTAGGTGCTATAAGTGCTGCCTCTGCAGTGTCCCCAGGAAGGGAATGGTTAATAAAACGGGAAATGTCATAATGCCTCTGTATCGCTCCATGGTGAGACTGCACCTTGAATACTGTGTACAGTTCTGGTCGCCACATCTCAAAAAACATATAGTTGCAATGGAGAAGGTACAGAGAAGGGCAACCAAAATGATAAAGGGGATGGAACAGCTCACCTATGAGGAAAGACTGAAGAGGTTAGGGCTGTTCAGCTTGGAGAAGAGACTGCTGAGGGGGGATATGATAGAGGTCTTTACGATCATGAGAGGTCTTAAACGAGTAGATGTGAATCGGTTATTTACACTTTCAAATAATAGAAGGACTAGGGGGCATTCCATTAAGTTAGCAAGTAGCACATTTAAGACTAATCGGAGAAAATTCTTTTTCACTCAACGCACAATTAAGCTCTGGAATTTGTTGCCAGAGGATGTGGTTAGTGCAGTTAGTGTAACTGGGTTCAAAAAAGGTTTGGATAAGTTCTTGGAGGAGAAGTCCATTAATGGCTATTAATCAAGTTTACTTAGGGAATAGCCACTGCTATTAATTGCATCAGTAGCATGGGATCTTCTTAGTGTTTGGGTAATTGCCAGGTTCTTGTGGCCTGGTTTGGCCTCTGTTGGAAAGAGGATGCTGGGCTTAATGGACCCTTGGTCTGACCCAGGATGGCATTTTCTTATGTTCTTATCTGACATGGGCAGCAGCAGAAGACCTGAGCCAGTATTTGAAGCCATGTTCCTCCACTGGGCAGTGTACAACAGCCAAGCTCCTGTGTGCTACTGTCATGCACCATTAGCGGCAGTGAGCTACTGGTGGAAGGAGAACTTGCTCTATAGTCCCACAGAGCAACCTCTGAGTCATCCTTGGGTCTGAAGTAATAGAAGATTTGCTAGTGGACCTAGACATGGCAGAGGAGCAGCAGGTATGTGGAAGCACATTTAGTTTTGGGTTTTTTTTTTCAGTTCCTTGGGATAGTCAACCTCTTAGTTCAGTTAGGCCATTGCTAGCTGCCTATCCTTATGGGTATAGGTAGAGTGAAGGATAGTATTCCGAAGGGGGGATGGTGGGAGGGGAATGATGGAGGCCAGTGTCCACAGAGGAGGGGTGGTGGTAGGGGGAATGCTGGAGGACAATATCTCTAGATGGATGGCATTTAGAGGGCAGGGAATGTAGAACATAGCATCCCCAGAGGAAGACCTTCTTTAGAAGGCTGCAAATAATTTTGGAATATAAGGTATACGCTGGCATGATGTTACTTGTATGCTTTTTCTTTCCGTTTCACAGATCCTAGCATGCACCTTCCATTGTCTGGGACTGCTGCCTCTTCAGCCCAGACCTGGAACATACCACACGTTGGTGAATCCAGCAAGAACAAATCTCCAAGTGTGTGCAAGAGGAGGAGCTAGCCCGCAAGCCACCAGCATGATGAGTCAGCAGAGGAGATAGTCATTATTGAAAATGTGCACCACAGGATTTCCAGTGGTCACCTGCACCACCCCACAGGATCCACCAGCTGCTACTCTCCCCCCCCCCCCCCAGAGGTAGAATGAGATTCCTTAGAAGGACAGGATGAACCCAAGCTCCTGGATTAGTGCCTGCTCCAGGAACAAGCCACCCTTGATCCAGACATTGTAATGGGGACAAAGAAATTATGCCAGTGTAGTGCAACATGAAATGTGCTCCACGCAGAGACAGCTCAGATGCCTGCACCAGAATGTATACCACACCAACCAGGCTATATGTAAGTGAACTCAATGCCACAGTGGAGCAGGGATCTAGTGACATAATAGCCGCCATCCAAGAGATGAATGCCAAGGCATTAAGGCCTTGAGATGACGACAGGATGTGACCACCCTTTCCACTTCTGAACCAACAGCCCATGAAGCAGACCCAGATGGAACAGCAGGATTCAGCATGGATGAGGCGGTGAACAAAAGACATAGGAATTAACAATCAAATGGAAGCCACTCTGACTCCGAAGTGAAAGGACCACCACTATCAGGCGTGTCCATAGGAGGCAAATAGCGCACCCTCAGATCCTTGTTCAAAGAGCTTATCTAAAGCAGAGGTGTCAGGTTGGGGTACCTGCCCAGGTCAAGTGGAAGTGTCTGCATAGTCGAGTCCTGTATATAAGAAATGTGGAAAAGAGGTTCTTCAGCTGCCAGGACAAGAGAAGCTGGCTATAGAGTATTGAATCGGAAGAGAGTTGGACTTATTTTTTTGTGCAAACATCTTTCTATTTAAAGAGCCCCCGCCCATTTATAAAACAACATAGTTTCATTTTTGAGTATACAATCGGTTTCCTTATGAGAGATACTGTGCAAAGGTATGCAATTTGATGGTTCCTGATAGAAGCAGAGGGCTAACTTTGCCACATTTCATGATTATGAGACCCGCTCGGGCTGGTAAATGAGATCTGGAAATGCTATCTGTGTTCTCTCGCGGTCTACACTGGGGAGTGAATATCAGTAGGCAAGGAGTGTTTGCAGGGAAGGAGGTTCTTCTGAGCCGACAGGGAGAGGGGGCTGAAGAGGAAGGTGGTGATATGGGAAAAGGAAGCTCATTTTAGGAGAGAAGTGATGATAAACCACTGAAACATAGTTTGGGAAAGGACTTGTTCTTTCACCTGAAGGCCAGCAGAGGGTGGACACACCATATAATAAAAACTTTAAGGGCAGGATTCTGAGGCAGCATGTGCAAAAACGTGTGGTTGTTTGTCCACTTGAATATGTAGAAATAATAAAAAAAAGTTGTAGGTGAAATGTATTTCTTATGGACTGTTTCAAATGTAGTGAGTTAATCCAACAAAAAGGTCTCACCTATAACTTATTTGAGGGACCTCATAAGAAGCCAATCATTGTATATTACAAGTCAACTAGGATAATACACAGCGAGAGAGGAAGAAGGTAGAACGGCTCATTCACTGGAAACTGTGTAAACACTATAACCCTGGGATCATGACCCTGACAGAATTGCAGAGAATGAAGAAGTTGTGATCACATGGGATATTCTCATTCCAACCAATATAAAGCTCGATACTAAAAAAAACAGGCATTCTGGTAAAAGAGAAAAACACAAGGCTGGGATTTCTAATAGAAGTGCCAGTTCTATTCTGTACTGTATGGAGAGAGAGAAGATCAAGTACCAAAAGATGCAATGAGAGATGAGCAGTCCCTCTTTGTATTGGGTGCCACCGGCTTGATTAAAAGGAACTTCCAAGCACATTTTGATATGTTGACTGTATATTACAACCAAAGAAGGCTGTCTTTGGCACAATGCAAGTATTAAGAAGGGCATTAGCAGTAAATCTGAGAGGCTGAGGTCATAGGGGCATCAAAGGGGTACTGTGGATCCCTAAAGGCTAGAGGACAAAAATGAGATAAGCGTGCATGTGGGTAACTTGGGGCCAGATGAGGTACATCCCAGGATACTACGAGAACTGGCAGGTCTGCTAACTGACCTGTTCAATAGATCCCTGGAAACAGGAGTGATGCTGCGAGATTGGAGAAGAGCGGTTGTGGTCCCTCTTCATAAGAGTGATAGGAGGCTGGAAACTATAGCCTCACTTTGGTGGTAGAAAAATGAATGGAGACACTGCTGAAAGAAAGGTTACTGAACTAACTATCTACAATCCAGACCCGAGGCAGCATTTGATTCACTAGGGGAAGGTAACTGTCAGACAAATCTGATTGATGACTAGAGAATTGGATCAAGGAAGAGCACTCAATGTCATCTACTTGGATTTCAGCAAAGCTTTTGATACGGTCCCGCACAGGAGACTGGTGAATAAAATGAGAAGCTTAGGAGTGTACGGATTACAAACTATTTGACTGATAGGAGTCAGTGTGAAATGAAGAGAGAACTGTGTTAAGTGGAGTTGGGACCGGTTCTGTTCAATATCTTTGTGAGCGACATTGTTGAAGGATTAGAAGGTAAAGTTTGTCTATTTGTCGATGAGAGAATAAACAGCCTTGGATTTTAAGCTTGGAGTTCCACTTTAAGGAATAAAATGAATGCGCAGGGAGGGAAGGTTTTGACAGGATTTTATGTGGGTAAACTCACGCTTACCTGTGCACAAAAGACTTCCTGACATTGCCTGCCTCTTGTCCTCCTCCCACATGGAAAAGAGGCAGGTGTGGGGTTGCTTGCGCCATGCATGCTTTGCACCTGCTTCAAATTGGGTTCAAATGCGGGGGAGTTTCTCCTTCAGAATGAGCTTACAATCTCTTTGAAAGTTGCCCCCGTAATAATGTAGCCTATGAGTTTAATTAGTGACTGATTTCTTCCATTTAAGATTATTTGATGCTCACTGAGGCAGTCGAGGTATTGTAACTGTCACTGAAACGAACAGAAAATAAATAAAGTTTACCCGGAGCTGTTTTCATGTGCGATGCGTGCAACTTCAAAGTATCCAAGTCAACCCATAATTAATGTTCTTTCTATTAAAGCTTGAGCGCGTAACTCATATATTGGTTTTAAGTCGCTCAACAATCAATGTCAAGCCTGCTTATTACGATTCATCGCTTCCCCATCCTAGAAGGACATTTTTTTAAAAAATTTAAAATCTCTGAAATGTTTCTGCTGTGCCATCACTTTGTTTCTCCCCGAGCTGTCATAATCATGTTAAGACGTCTCATTGTTAGTCCCCATCCATTCTGACTAATGCTGCCTTGGTTTCTGTAACAACTCCCAGTTGTCAGACTGGCGTGACATTGACAAGCAGTGACTTTTGTGCTTTGCTGCACTCTGGAGAATCATTCATGTGTGACTGTTTTTTGCTAGTGACACGGCATATAATAGATACCCCTCTGCCCAATGTTACTCCCCCCCCCCCCCCCATCCGGAAGACAATCCCCGATGTGAATGTTCTGTGCCCAGGCTTTTGGTCTCTTAAATTCCTTGATAAATCCTACAGCCACCATAAAATTCTTCACCGTGGCGGTAAGTTTGCTTAAGCTCCAAGATGAGCCTTGAAGTGAGAGCCAGAATGAAATGTAATAATCCAGTGAAGAAGCCAGGAAAGAAATCGTACTCGTTTTGTTAAATAACTGTGTGGATGTCGGTGCTCCTGTTGGTCTGCAAGATATTCTTACCAGGCAGCCACTGAGAGGCTCCCAATCCTGTCTTCAGGACCCCACAGCATTCGGATTTTCAGGGTATCCACAGCAAATATTCATGAGATATACTTATGTCAAACTAATCTCATGTATATTCATTGAGGCTGCTATTCAAAAACAGCTAAGGGCCTAAATTTAGGCCCCTAAGTTAGGCGCCTATTTTCCATCAAACAGGGACCTAAATTTAAGTCTGCTTTTAATTTGCCTAGATTTAAGCTCCTAAGTTAGGTGCCTGGGTCTGAAAATCAGTGCTAAGCTCCTAACTATGTTTCCCTGGGCCTACATCTGCCCTGTAGCCACCTACTTTTAGTGAAACTAGGAGCCTAAATTTAGACATTAGTAAATTTTCAAAAGAACTTCCAAAGTTAGGCACCTAAATCCTTTGGCTGTGCATAATATCCTGAAACCTCAGCTCTCCTCACAGTCCCAAGAACAGGTTTGGGAATCATAAGGTTTACTAGGGAAGTGAGATACTGTATTAATAACAAGAGTTGCAAGTGCCAGCCAGTTTATACCAATGGAGTTAGAAGTATTTTATATTACTTAATTATATGAAAAGGACAGGGGTCACACTCATTCCCAGGGCTGAGGACTTACAAAGTATCAACAGCCCCGGGGTATGAATTCTATGAAAGAGGGGTAGATAAACCTCCAGAGCCCAAGGTGTAGGGCAGAAAAAGCCTTTATTGGGGGGTAGATTTGGTTCTCGTCAGTGTTTCACTATCCTTGTGGCAAATAACCAATAGGGTATCTTACATCACAAATTTACTGTAATAAGTCTTTAATGGTCATCAACTTGCACCAAACATATTTTGTCTTAGTTACATCTGTATCCAACATAAATCCCAAAGTCTTTGGTATTTTAGCTTGTGTCCCTTGTTGTTTAATGTCCTGGGCTATCCTTCCTCTTGGGGTTTGGGAAGTAAGGCTTCCAGGGTGGAAATGGTGTGTCCTAGCTATAGTGGATCTCCCTTTCCAAAAGCAGCCCTGTTCCCTGCAGGTTGAGCCCTTGGATTCCAGGAGCCAGCAGGGCTTAGGCGAGGGTCCCATAGAGAGCAAGCAGACGGAGTCAGGTAGCAGGCTGTGGACGAGCAGCATCAAGATCCAGGAAGAGATCAAGAAGAGTAGTCACAATCCAAGGCCAAGGTCAGACCAGAAGTCAGACAGATGGATAAAGGCATGAACAAATAAACAAGGCTGGAGCAAGCAGGAGACAGGAAACTGGACACAACAAGGGGGAGACAACCAAGGCAGGGCAAGGCAATAGCAAGGCAAGGGGAAGATAAGGCAAAGCAACAACAAGGCAATGGAAACAGCAAGGATAGGAACAAACACTGCCAGGCTAGAGGAGGGCCTGTTGCTGAGACACCAGCTGGGAACATGGCTTGAGTTTAAATACCCAGCTGGTGCTGATGTCATCATAAGTAATGCTACAGTTTTCCCACTGTGGGGCCTTCAGCACGAGCCATGTGTGCCTACCTAAGGGGAGCCGTGGGGGAAGCAGCATGGTGGCGTTCCTGCCAGTGAGAGGGCTGCAGCATCGGGAGTTGAATGCAGCTGGTTGTGGGGCATCCCGTGGCTGGTCAAACGTTAGAGACACACTTTCTAGCCAGCCTGTGGACTAGAACGTTACTATCTCACTTCCTGTTCTATATAGCCAGGGATGAAAGGTCTAGCCACACTAGAACAGGGGAACAACGAAAGCCAAACTAAGGCTTTCGTTGTTCCCCTGTTCAACGAAAGCCAAACGAAGGCTCTTGACTTCAACAGCCAAGAGCCTACCATTGCAGCAACCTCATAGGAGGTGCTGTAGCAAAGTGGTGTGCTCCAGCTCCTACACTCCTTACAGGTCCTAACACTCTTAGAGATTCCAAGAGGGTCTCCATATATAAAATGTTAGAATCCCTGCAAGGTGATTGGCTGAGGATTGTTGTGATCTATATTGCTGTTGTTAAAGGAAGTGAAAGTTTGACAACTTAAATAATTTTAACTAATTCTGGACACAAATATAACCAAGACACTTTAATCCTGATTTGTTCATTGCATGGCGTAGTAAACTATACCCTGGAGATCAAGTCTAGCACTGTATAGGCTGGTGCTGGTTGAAACTGTCTCTTTATGAAGAGGAAGGTAAAAATAATTTAAACCTTGAATACATTTTGGCCTTTTAAATTAAAATTCTATCCACATCCCATATATTTATGCAATTACAGAACAGAATGCTCAACTGCAAATTCTTCTCCAAAAATGACTTTACAATAAGCTTCTGTTTCAATTACTCATAATTACTGGATATGCAAATAGATTTACATTTTCTGCTGAAAAGACCTGTCGCTACATCTGCCAACAGAATAAATATGCAAAAGGATACAAATACTTTAACTAGTGGACACTGGGCCAGATGTATTAAGCATTTTTTACATAGGTCTAAAATGGGGAAAACCTTTCGTACGTGTAGCTCAGACTGTAAAAGAATGCCATTCCTCATCTAAAATTATAAGGTTTTCAAATTATCCATATAGAAAACTTTAAAGTGGAATATCAGAATGACTGGAAAGGGTAGAGATTTGTAATATGCCAGGAGAATTCTTCACAAGATCTGATGTTGGTTGCCATGCCTGTCCCCAGGCTAGCAGCTACAAAACTTTTGGCCACTTTTCTAGGTAGCTTTTGAATATTGAAAAAAAATATAGCTTGCCAAGTTTGTGCTGATCCCTCCCATCCCTATAAGAACATAAGACATGCCATACTGAGTCAGACCAAGGGTCCATCAAGCCCAGCATTGAGTTTCCAACAGTGGCCAGTCCAAGTACTTGGCAAGTCCCCAAACATTAAATAGATCCCAAGCTACTATTCCTTATTGATTAATAGCAGTTTATGGACTTCTCCTCTAGGAACTTATCCAAGCCTTTTTTAAACCTAGTTACACTAACTGCAGTAACCACATCCTCTGGCAACGAATTCCAGAACTTGATTTTGCATTGATTGAAAAAGAATGTTCTCTGATTTGTTTTAAATGAGCTATTTGTTAACTTCATGGAGTGCCCCCTAGTCCTTTTATTGTCTGAGAGAGTAAATAACCAATTTACATTTACCTGTTCAAGTCCTTTCATGATTTTGTAGACTTCTATTATATCTCCCCTCAACCATCTCTTCTCTAAGCTGAGCAGCCCTAACCTCTTTAGCCTTTCCTCATGGGGGAGCAGTTGCACCCCCTTTATCATTTTGGTCACCCTTCTTTGTACTTTCTTCAGTGCAACTATATCTTTTTTGAGATGTGGCAATCAGAATTGCACAGTATTCAAAGTGCGGTCTTACCATGCAACAAAACAGAGGCCTTCTGACATCCACCATTTTATTTGCCATTTCCTTCCTCATAATTCCTGACATTCTGTTTGCTTTTTTGACCTCCACAGTACACTGAGCTGATGATTTCAATGTATTATCCACTATGATGCCTAGATCTCTTTCCTGGGTGGTAATTCCTAATATGGAACCTAACATCGTGTAACTACAGCAAGGGTTATTTTTCCCTATATGCAACACCTTGCACTTGTCCATATTAAATTTAATCTGCCATTTGAATGCCCAATCTTCCAGTCTTGCAAGGTCCTCCTGCACTTTATCCCAATCCGCTTGAGATTTAACTACTCTGCATGAACCATAAAATAGTTTTTTTGGCCACATCTCTATCTGCTGGGTCGAATACAAAGAGATTGATGTTCAAAATAACTATGCCCCTAAATTTAGTTTTCTAAGCTTGATGCCTATTTTCAGTCAAACTTATGTGGCCCTTTAGTGGCCACTAGAAGGAAGGTTATAGGGTTTGATGTTGTCTTGATAATGATGGGATACATTCCAGTAGATGGAGGTTCACGGGAAGTTCAAGAGGTGCAAGCTATAGGAGTGATGAATAAAGGTTTCCTTTCCCTGAAAGGAATGCACTGGGAGAGCTTCCCGAGAAGCACAGGAGGTGGCGTTGTCTGGAGTCATGAGAAGAGTTGAGAAGGACCGGCTGAGGCTCCCATGCAGTGCTTTGGTGGCTGGAGGAAATGAAGTGAAGTTTGCCAGTACAGACTGTGCTGCCAACTGGGAGAAAAAGCATCCCGAGCTCTAAGGGGGTATAAAGAGATAGTAAATAAAATGACTTCCTGAGGACCCTACAGTCTAGATGAGCGGGGGAGGATGTTCTTCCTTTCCAATTGACCGATTGCAACCGGTCAGACAAGAAACACTGGAACCACCAAGCAATCCTGCCTCCAACACTGATGCCACTTAGTAAATGTCGGCAGGAAAAGACCCACGTGGTCCATCCAGTCTGCCCAGCAAGTTTTTGTTTTTAGGTTAGTAATTGCCGCTTCGTGCAAGTTACCTCCCCCCCCCCCCCCCCCCCATGCCTTTTGTTATGGGTGGTAACTGCCACTTAGATAACAGAATCTTGTGGTCAGCGAAGTCATCAGATCCAACTGAATTAGAACGAAGATGTTCCCTTATCTAAACCTAGCCTGAGATCATCAACGTAAGGTATTATTCATACTGTCTCAGTACCATAGTCATGGCAAAAGCGGGACTGGTGGGCATGCAGATACTGGAGTCATAGGGCCTTCAACTGCTTCACTATTGCACACTCAGTCAGCTTTACACTACAGACCAAAGGTTATCCAAGACGTTTTACCAGCATCAGGGAACTCAGCTTTTGACGGTTGCATAGACGAATACATTGTATATTGCAGAAAGGTCAGAATAGGAAGCTTTATTGCCCTAACCTGTTGGGGTTCAAGCGGTACAACAATCTAAGGTACAACCCTAGAGTGTAAGCCCTCTGGGGATAGGGAAATACCTACAGTACCTGAATGTAATCCGCGTTGAAGCGCTGTGAAAAGTGGAATATAAAAATCTAAATAAAAAATAAAAAGTTCTTTGAAGATGTCATCAAGCACGTGGATAAGGGGAATCCAGTTGATATGTTTTGATTGCCAAAAGCTTTTGATGATTTCTCTCAGTAAAAGGTTTTAATGCAACTAAATTGTTATGGAGCAAAAACTGAATTGAAAGGCAGCACTGGGTGGGATTAAATGGTCGATTTTCACAGCAGAAGATAAACGGTGGTACCTCACATGGATTACAGTC
Source organism: Rhinatrema bivittatum (assembly GCF_901001135.1). Lineage (NCBI taxonomy): Eukaryota > Metazoa > Chordata > Amphibia > Gymnophiona > Rhinatrematidae > Rhinatrema > Rhinatrema bivittatum. The sequence continues at coordinate 72,603,204 of NC_042627.1, read as the reverse complement.
ATAAACAAATTCGGAAAAAATGTGTAAGTAGTGAGGCAGCAGAGTGTAGAGGTAATGCAGAACTGATGGTGATGTACAAAGGGCTGAGAAAGTAAAAGGTAAAATGGCAGATGAGTTTCATCATCGCCAAATGCAAAGTAATATTCCTGGGAAAAAAAAAATCCAAGCCTGTCGTACAAAATCATGAACCTGTGAAGAGTTTGTAAAACTCATCAGCTCAACGTGCGGCGGCAGCCAACAGAGTGTTAGGAATTATTCAGAAAGCATTTACAAACAAAGGGAGGAGACGTCGTCATACAAATCCATCATGCGCCCACATCTTGCATACTGTGTGCAATTGTGGTCGTCCTGTCCCAGAAAGGACATGGTTCAACTGTAAAATGTACAAAGGAAGGCACCAAAGACAACCAAGGGAATGGAACAACTTCCATTAGAGGAGAGACTCAAAATACTAGGACTCTTTGTAGCTTGGAAAAAAAGATGATTGAGAGGAGATATGCCATAGGTATATAAAACCAGGAAAGGCGTGGAGAAAGGAAATAGGCAACAGTTAGGGGCTGGGCTACCTGAAATCTTGTGGCCCCTAGATTTATTTATTTAGATTCTTTGCCTACCCATTTTCAATGGCTGCTCAAGGCAAGATTTGTAATCTAAGGGGCCTATTTACTAAAGCTTTTCTCCCATTTTGCACAGATTAGAAAAATGCTTAGCAAATGGGGGTTTTAAGTTTGTAGCTGAGACGACAGAGGAGACGTGGCTTGCTCAGGGTCATACAGAGCATTGGTGGGATTTGAACCCTGACTTCCTTGGTTTCTGGTGCTCGAAGATGGATTCCATTCCCAACTATTGCCAAATCAATCCGGTCTCTGTGCCGAGGTGATATGTGGAATTTGAAATAAACCATGTAGAACTGCACCAGAACTGTAGCTAAAAAGACTCAGTCAGCGTGATTGCCAGGATATTATGCCTTTCTGCATCCAGAGAGATTCAGCATGACAGACGAGGAACACATGTCATCGTCAGGAAGTCATGTATCTTGGTGAGAACACTTTTCTCAGCAACAATGGATTAATAAAACAAAACATAAACCCTCTGTCTCATAGCTGATTTACCAGAGTGAAAGGCAGACAATCACAAAGGAGTCTTTGACACAATAATCTGGATTTGTGGCAGATACAATACCCTGCGCTTACAAAGCTATCCTTTTTTTTTTTTCTGTATGCTAATAATAATTTACATTTATATATATAGCAACGTGCATCCTCCTAGCTTCCCAGGTGCTTTATTATAGCAATAAAATACTCGAGATAGCAACGGCAAAAATGGAGCTTGACAAGACCAGTAAAAATACTAATTACCATGCTCTCCTGCTAGCATCACATCCTACCTGCAGCAATAAATGTAACATTAAGCGAGATATGCACAGATCTGAGACTAAGTCACCAAAGGACTGACACAGGCTAATATTTTACACTGTTAGCTCCTCAAAGCAAGCAAAATTACCACTGTTAAATAATTCAGTCAAGAATTTAGATCAGGCACATTCTGTTTTTTTGTCAAAATATAATTTCTGAAGGGGGGAAATATTTTGTTTCTGCTTGTTGCTCTTGCATAGCTGCAGCCACTATCCTAGATCTACCTTCGTCTCCTAAATGCTATTGATTTCCAGCATCCTTTCTATCCAGGAAACTTGCTGTCTGCCGCAGTGGCGTAGCCACGGGTGGGCCTGGGTGGGCAGGTGCCCACCCAACTTAGACCCAGGCCCACCCAACTAGCACCGGAACTGCAAGGCTGTCGCGGGATCCCATCCCCGCGACAGCGAACAAGAGAACCCACGCCTCGCGCGCCATCACGGCACACGTGGGGAAGCGCTGCTGCGGCCGTATGGCCAACCGGTCTTCCTGTCGGGGGGGGGGGGGGGGGGAGGAAGTGGACGTTGTGCGCTGCGCTTCCGCTCCCCCCCCCCCCCGACAGGAAGTTCGGCGGGCAGTACGGCCCGAAGCCCGAAGATAGCAGGAGTCCGGTGGCAGCAGGAGAGGCAGCTGATCTTCCTGCTCTGGGGGAGAAAGCGGAAGCTGTGCACGTGCTTGAATGTGTATGTGGGGATGAGAATGGGAGTGTGTGTGGGTGAAAACTGGAGCCCGGGTGTGTATGTGGGGTGAGAATGGAAGCTTGAATATGTGGGTGAATGGGAGCTCGAATGTGTGTATGTGTGGTTGAGAATGGGAGCCTGGGTTTGTGGGTGGGTGAGAATGGGAGCTTGAATGTGTGTATATATGGGTGAGAATGAGAGCCTGGGTTTGTGTGGGTGGGTGAGAATGGAAGCTTGAATATGTGGATAAGAATGGGTGCTTGAATGTGTGTATGTGTGGGTGAGAATAGTACCTTAAATGTGTATATGTATGGATGAGAATGGGAGCTTGAATATGTGTGGGTGAGACTGGGAGCATGGGTTTGTGGGTGAGAATGGGAGTCTGGGTTTATGTGTGTGGGTGAGAATGGGTGCCTGGATGTGCATCTGTGTGTGCATAAGAATATAAGCCTGGGGAGGGGTGAGAAAGTGAGAACTTGAATGTGAGCTTGTGGGGGGGGTGGGGGGGGGAGAGCATATGAGAGTGACAGCTTGAGTGTGTGAGAGGGAGTCTGTGAGAGAAAGCGTGTATGTATGTGTGTGTGTGTGTGTGGAAGGGAAGAAGACAGTAATAGAAGAAAGACACTGAAAAGGAATTAGGAAATGAGCTATAAGGGAAAAAATGGGAAAAAGAGACCAGGACCAACTGATTAGAAAAATACAAAGATCAGACAACAAAGGTAAAAATATATATCTATATTTTGAGATGTTAGCAATTTAAATATAAGCAACACAACCGCTCTCTCAAAATTTATGGACAGGTAGGAGCCGTGTATAAAATCGTAATAATAAGAAGGCTAAAGTACCACAAATCACCGTGAATTATGTTTGTATCATTAAGTAAACCTCATACTTAGGCGTAGATGTGAATGCTATGCTGCATAATTTGGCATTATTTATCAGTAAAAAAACAACTAGTAGACCTGCATGCCTACAGCCCACCCATGTTAACCTTGTGCCCACCCAAAAAATCAATTCTGGCTACGCCACTGGTCTGCCGTGCAGCGTTCAAAAAGACATAACGCAGAAGACACGGAGGGAAGGGCGTGATAGCATGCGGATGATTTTTTTTTTTTTGCAAGCTTTTGTGCAGAAGGTGGAGCACCCGAGTTGAAGTCGTGCGTGAGACTGTTCCCAAAAACGTGAAATCATGGGGGTAGTTTTCAGTAGCCCGCGTCGTTGCACTTTTGTACCTGCGAACCTTGCGGCTTATTTTCAGAGGGGGGAGTTTCCCTTTGACAGGGCCAGGCACACTGCACGTCCTGTTTCCTCGGGCGTGAAATCCCTAATGTGTGCGCGTTGTTTGCTCCCCCAGGAATACCTCTTCTTAATCCAGCTAAAAGTGCATATATTATGAAAGCCCTGATGGAGGCACAATTTTCAGTTGCCCGTCTAAATGCCCCCCCCCCCCCCCCGAAAATGTTCCTCCCCCATGTTGAGAAACGAAGGAACTTCTCATTCTCTTTCATGCAGCTTCATTAATCTTTCCACACAACTAAGTAAGAAAGTGCCGTTCAGAATACTGCAAACTCTCTCTTTTGCAACGTGTGCTTTTAACTGTCAAGTTCTTGGTAATATTTATTTTATTTACAATATATTTTTTCTTAGGGAAATCAGAGCTGCAAGTGTCTGCATGCCATGGGGTAGAATCAGGATTGACCCAGCCTGTCTTAATTTACAGGGAGTCCTCTGGGTAACTCTATGTGGGAGAGGTTACAGCTCAGTACAGCATTTGTTTTGTTTATAACTTCCACCTCCTTTAGTTGATTTCTCCTTTTGAAGGTTACTAACTGGCTTTGGGAGTTATTTTTCACATTGCAGAACTATAGTGCTAAGCAACCAGTGAAGATAACATCAGGAATGTTTGTGCTTGACCTACTTATTCAGTTCATTTTTTTTCCCTTTTAATTTTGATTGCCAAATTCTGGTGATGCTTTTTTCCCAAACTCTTAATGGTGTCTCATGCTCCACTCATTACCTTCCTGGGTGTGACACAGTTGCAGTAGTTTGAAAGTGACAGATTTAGGTGAAGAAAAAAAAGGACTCCTTACACAGGTGGTGGTGAAACCATCTGCATTTTAGAATGGGAAAATACAAACATTGGTCTATCTTTTCAAAAACCATATTAACATAACATGGACCATTTGGCCCATCCACTCTCCCCAGTTGCACCTGTCTACACTGCTCAAGCTAAGGATATATCCTTTGTTGTTAAAAACCTACATCTGCATGCAATGCCTTACAATTGAAACTATGACAGAACATGAAAAAAAAACCTCACTGGAAAACAAAGAAAATGATGAACAATGGAAGGGTTTTGTTGTGGAAAGCAGTTTTGATTGTAATTATATCAACTAGTATTCATAATAAGGACAGCTATCTTAACTTGTGTTGTGCTCGGCAGCCCGTGGTCCCATCCCATGGACCGCCGTTCTTACCTCCAGCCCCATGCCCATGGCAAACACCTCCGTTGTCGGGGCAGGCCCCTGAAAACCCTGTGGCAAAACCACTGTGTCACAGAGGTCCGATGCACTAAGAGATGCTGACACTGTCTGGACTGCCCCTAGGCACATGTGCTCCTGAACTTTTATTTAAAGGGTCTGTGGCAGGAACTTCCCCGAGGCATCCTCGGATGACATCACAGCCCTTCCACTATATAAGGCTCTCCTTCCCTGCACTCTTTGCCAACTTCTTGAAGTAGTGCTTTGCTTCAGCATGTTCGTGTTCTTGGTTTCCTGTTCCTGCTCTGTGTTCCTGAGTTGTTCCTGGTTCCCGTGTTGGCAGTCTTGTCCTCTTGAGTTCTTGTCTTCTTTGTGGTCAGTCTTTGGTTCCTTGTCTTCCTTGTGGTCAGCCTTCCTCTGTGTCTTCAGTCTTCAGTGTCTTTGCTCCTGCTTGTCCTGCTCCTCTCCTCCCTTCCTTCTCTCCATCCCTCGTTGCCCTGCGGATGGATTTTCTGGTTTGACCTTGGCCTGGACTCTGACACTGATCCTGAACTCCACCTGCCACTGACCACTGCCTGGATACCGACTTGATTGATCTCTGCCTGCCACTGAGCTTCGCCTGTACTGTGACTCCACCTATGCTTCTCCAGGCCCTGGTCTACAATTCTTTGATCTCCTTGGATCTTCACCTCCTCTGAGGCCCGCACCTAAGTCTAGCTGAGTGCTCAACCAAAAGGGGAACTTGGGCTACTATTGGCGAAGCTCCAGTGGGGCCTCTGCTTCTGCCAGCTGCATCAGCCAACTGTGGGGACCTGCAGGGCTCCCATGCAGATTGCGCCGTCTCCACCTCAGTCCAAGGGTCCACGCCCGCAACAACTTGATTGTGGTAGTTTGATTTCAAGTCTTGCTCTGAGCTCAAGAATGAATAAGAAGGGCCAGTAAACAGTGGAGTACTGAGGTGTTGGGGCGACAGTGGAGAGCACAGGGAAGGGTCATGCCACTGGGCATGAAGCTGTGGGAGGGTGCTGACTGGCCTGGATGTCGCCATCAATAACCAGAGCTCCTGCTGCTGTGGACATGTGCACAAGTTGAGGAAATTTGACCCCTTCCTTCTGTTTCTTGCAGGCTGCTTGGGAGGGGGAAGCAGGGCTAATGCAAGGATATTACATGCCCTTCGCAAATCTTACAGTTTTGCATCTCCCCAACCCCACCCTCCCACATACAATTAAATATTATACATTTATAACAGATTTTACATGAAAAAGGACATTTAAAGTGCAATCTTCTGAGTAAAAATAACACAGCAACAGGTATATTATATGTGCATAAATTGTTGTACCAACCTACAAAAAAGTAAAAAAAAATATGTGGAATCCATATGGTATTAGGCCTATTGTAATGTGTGTTGGGTATGGGTTTGGTCCTTAGAAAACCATTTGTAAACTGAATTACAATTACAATATAGTAAACCTCCCATACCAAAACAGCACTAACTACCAGAACTCAAATAGCAACAACCTAACCTATGAAAAGGCAACACTGCAAATATTACACCAGGCCTAAAACACCAATTTACCTCTTATTATGTAAATCAACCCATTAGCTTTTAACATTAGGCGTGAAGCTTTGCCAGTCAGGCAAGGACTGTCAACCTTTTTCCACATTCTGCCAGTAAGCTGAACACTTCTGGGTGAACAAAGTTGCTTTTTCACAGAGGAAAAAAAATTATGCCCAGCAGCTTCAAAGACATCGGAGAAGAGCATGGAGATTTAACGATCACCTGCAAAAAGAATCTTTCTCAGCGCACTAACAAGCTGCATGACCTGCTCAAGAACAATGCATTCTCAATCCCATGTGTTTGTAGAGACATCTCTCTCCCCATTCCCTGCAAGAGATAGCCAGCTACTGAACCAACTCAAGCAAGCGTTGGATCGAAGGAAAGGAAAAGCTCTAGCCTGTGCAAGAAATGGCTATAATGATGTGTGAGTGCTAAAGCAAGCCACAATACAGCAGCAACCAACTATTGCCCGGATCCTTTGCTTCAGGCTAAAGCCAGGAAATTAGTTGGCTTGGGTGAGAGGTAACTCCTGACTATTTTGGTAGTTAGGCATAGAAAGACATTTCTGTGTGGAACTGGCTTACTGTAGGTCCTAAATTTGCTGCTCGTTGGATTTATCTGTGTCTATATCCTCCTTCATACGCTTCCTGGTAGTCACATTAGTAGCTGTAACACCTCTAGATATTCTCTCTTGGTTTCCCCTCTCTCTCCATCCAATCCATCTCCTCCCTGACTCCATCTATTTTTTTCTCCTTCATCCTCCCTTCGTGTATTCTCTCCTGTTCTTCCTTTCCATCTTGGGTCCTTTCCCTCCTCACTCCCTCTCCAAGTCCCTACCCCCACACACCATACTTCCCCATTCCCCGTGGATCTCCTTCTTCCTGTTCCTCAGCACTCTCCTGCACCCTGTTGCCCATCCCACCACCACCACCACCTCCATGTACATTATCCCTCTGTCTGCCACCCACCACCCTGTATCATGAAAGTCTCCCTGCCTCTCCACCACCACTCCATATAGGTGTCCCCTGCCAACCCATGTACAGTCTCCCTCTCCCTCTTTATGTCCCCACTATCCCTACATGTCAAATGTATTTTCAATCTTCTCCCTCCATGTGGCTGTATCTCTAGTTCTTCTTTGAGCCCAGGAGGAGTGGTAATTAATAGCACATCAGCTTCCTCTGTTGTGCGGTTTTAGTCTTGCGGTATGAGCTGTGAGATTATGTGATTTTACAGCTCATACCACAAGACTGGTCACTTGCAGTAGAGGAAGCTAATTGCCTTTAAGCACCATTCCTCCTGGAGGTAGATCCAGCTTAGCCTAATAGGTGATGCTGGCGGTGCTAGGGAGCTCCTTGTCTCATGGCGCCTTAGGCTACTGCCTACCCTAAGGTCAGCTCTGCCACTGCCCGTAAAGCTTCATTGCTGCATTAATCTTTCCTTTGTAGCATTTAAAATAAAAATAGAGTTGCTGGGTGTTTCCTGCTGCTAATTTCTAGTGAGGAAACTGTGCTGGTCTTCCCAGCTGAAACTGCTGGGATTTTTTTTTAAACAAAGCAGATCTGTACAATACTCAGGGGCTAAATGATCTGGTAGCAAAAGAAATTAAGGTTAAAAAGGAAAAATAGGTCTGTGCTGAAACAAGTCTGGAGAACTGCTAAATAGTTGTGAGTGAATGCAGCAGAACAAGGCTACAACAACAGTAGACTGGAAGTTCAAACTCTGGGGCTCCTGTCAAGCAGAAGCACCGCAGGGTATGAATATATTGGTGTTTAGACCCTGGGGTGACCATAAAGCCCCACGCCAAAAGAGAAAGGTCAAGCCAGTAATGGCTTTCCCTAGTCCTTTGCAGATCACAGGATTTGGTGTGAGAGAGTAACAGTGTTGGAGCCACTTGGCAATAGTGATCACAACATTATCAAATTTGACTTAATAACTGGAGGGAGTGCAAAAAAGAAATCTACTACAACAGCATTAACTTTCAAAAAGGTGACTATGATAAAATGCGAAAAATGGTTAGGAAAAAACTGAAAGGAGCTACTGCAAAGGTTAAAGAGTTTAGCTCAAGCATGGACATTGTTTAAAAATACCACCTTGGAAGCCCAGAACAATCATCTATGATACCTGAAGACTAGAAGGTTGCTAATGTAACACCAGTTTTTAAACAGGGATCAAGGGGTGATCCATGAAATTATATTCCAATGAGTCTGATGTCTGTGCCAGGCAAAATGGTAGAAATTATCATAAAGAGTAAAACTGCTGAACATATAGATAAACACAGTTTAATGGGACAAAGCCAACATGGATTTAGCCAAGGGAAGACTTGCCCCCACAAATTTGCTACATTTTTTAAAGATATAAATAAACATGTGGATAAAGGTGAGCCAGTTGATATAGTGTATCTGGATTTCCAGAAAGCATTTGACAAAGTCAATGAGAGACTTCTAAGGAAATTAGAAAGTCATGGTATAAGTGGCAGTGTCCTAGTGTGGATTGCCAACTGGTTAAAAGATAGAAAAAGAGAGTAGGACTAAATAGTAAATTTTCCCAATGGAAAGAAGTGACTAGTGGAGTGCCCCAGGGATTTGTATTGGACCAATGCTTTTTAATATATTTATAAATGACCTGGAAATGGGAACAAGTGAAGTGATCAAATCTGCCGATGACACAAATTATTCAAAGTTGTCAAATCACAAGAGGATTGTGAGAAATTGCAAGAGGACATTTCAAAACTGGAAGACTGGGCATGCAAATGGTAAATGAAATTTAATGTAGACAAGTGTAAAGTGATGCACTTAAGAAAGAGTAACCCAAATTATAGCTACTAAATGCAAGTTTTCACATTAGGAGTCACCAGGAAAAGGATCTCTAGGTGTCATAGTTGAAAATACATTGAAATCTTTTGCTCGGTGTGCAGCAGAAAAGGAATGGAGAATAAAATAGAGAATACCATAATGCCTCTATCGCTCCATGGTGCAACCTAATCTTGAGTATTGTGTTCAGTTCTGGTCACAACTCAAGAAAGATTATAGCACAATTAAAAAAGGTACAGAGAAGGGCGACCAAGATGGTAAAGAGGGTGGAACGATTCCCTTATGAAGAAAGGCTAAAGAGGTTAGGACTCCAGTTTGGTGAAGAGACGGCTGAGGGGAGATATGATAGAGGTCTATAAAATAGCGAGTGGAATGGAACGAGTAAACGTTAATCAGTTGTTTTCTCTTTCAAAATCTACAAAGACCAGGGGACACACATTGAAGATAATGGGTAATACATTTAAAACTAATAAGAGAAAATATTTTTTTAGTCAATGCATAATTAAGCTATGGAATTCATTGCCAGAGGATGTGGTGAAAGCTATTAATGTAGCTGCATTTAAAAAAGGTTTCAACAAGTTCCTGGAGGAAAAGTTCATTAAGTCCATTATTAAGGTGGAGTTGTAGAAATCCCCTGCTTATTCTTGGGATAAGCAGCTTGGAATCTGTCTACCCCTTGAGATCCTGCCAGGTGCTTGTGACCTGGCTTGGCCACTGTTGGAAAACCCAATACTGGGTTTGATGGACCCTTGGTCTGACCCAGTATGGCAAGCCTTATATTCTTGGGGGGGGGGGGAGGGATGTTGCTGGGGCTGAAGGAGGGAAAGAGAGAAGATGGCATACTGCTGCTGGGAGGGGGAGAGATCAGTGAGTACTGCTGGGGGGCGAGAGAGAGGGAAATCTGGATGCTGCTGGGGCTGGGCAGAGAGAGAAAGAGAGGGAGATGCTGGGTATAAGGTGAGTTGGGAGAAAGAGAGAGAGTGGGATATGCTATTCCAGAGCAGGTGCTGCCATGAAGCATTTAAAAAGGGATAGATGTGGCAGGCAGAAAGAAACACACAATACGGACAGCTAGAAGAGGAAAATCTTTCATTCAGCAAATCAGATATCTTAGGAAAACTGCTGCAAGTTACCAAGCAAAGTGAAGCAGAAGCACATTTCTCCGATTTTTATGCAGGGATACTTGTTTCAGCATTAGCTTTCCATACTTGGAGGAAGCTTACACAAAAATTACTAACAGATTTGTCCTTTTCCAGGATTACCTTCCAATTTGATTTTGTGGGATAACAAATCACCAAATCCCCCAGAGCCTGATGAATAATAGCTACTTCGATTTCATACAGATTAGTACCATCAGCAGGATCTACCAGGGGCGTCGGCCAGAAAGAACATTGCTTATGTGTTGCACTTTCTTTGCAAGATTAGTTACAATAGATCAATGATCATACTGTTCAAATGTTAAGTGAGATCTGGAAACCTCACCAGCTGCTTACCTATAATACAATTAGCAGTAATACTTTTCACCTTAATGTTCATAAAGAGATAATTCCTCATAATTTTAGTGATCTTATTGATATTATAGGACCCACCTCTCATCAAACTTTCCCCCACTTTTCAGCCGAATCATGCTATTAGGAGTGGTTCCCATTCCTATCTCCCTTTCTCCCTTCTTTGAGCTTTTTTCCTTTCTAAACAACACCTGTCTCTCTATGCACGCACACATCAACAGAGAGCAATGCCAAAAACCACCACAATACCAATTCACCACATTCACAATGCCCCCACAGCATATATGAACAATCCCACAATCACCTTCACTTTTTCTCTTACTGCAAGCACAGCTGGCGAGTCGTGGGCCTCCTCAAGCACGAGTATGCAGGTGCTGACTCTATAGACGCTGGCTCTCATGGCACATCTCTGCTCCATCTCCTGTTAACATGGGAAATAAAACAGAGGAAAGATAGATAGTGCAGAGGCTATCTCCTAATGAGGTAGCATTAGACCAGCCAACAAGGGCAACGTGAAATAAAATGGCCTGGACCATAGACTACACCAGTCGCCCAGAGCTTACGGAAGAAAGAGCCATTACTTTTTTTTTTTCAATAGTCAGCGAAACACAGAATCGGATCCCCGAAAATATGAGAGCCCTTTCGTTCACATGCTGATAAGCAGCATTATCCAGGCATTACCCAGATTTATAAAAGTGCTGTACACAGCTATACAGGAACAAGACAAACAAGGTAGTCATGCGATTCCCTGTTCACCTTCACTGGACGTCCCCCATATCTGTTTAATCTGAGATCTCCTATAGCACTGTGCCTAGGCTTCCTCAGTAAAATACTTGCATCTTAACTACTTCAGGGGAAACTTGCCCAATTAGTCCTAGCGGAAAAACTGTAGGAGACTGTTATCCAGAGCAATGGTACCCTGAGTCCTAGATAATCAAGGAAAACCCAAATAAATATTAAATAAAGCCAAACTAAACAAGTTTCTTTCATCTGCCAGTAAGCAGTGGGTTTCCTTACATGGGGATAGGGGAGTACTTTCCACAAATAGAGGAAGGACAAGCCCCTTTTATTCACCGTGCAGGGATGCCGCATTGACCCCCTCTTCTCTCAGCATCTGGGGAGCCAAAATGTTGTGGGCTGAGAGAATCGCTTCATACTGACAGCTAGCAGAAGAAAATCTTTTTATTCAGTAAATCCGATAAGATATCTTAGGAGAACTGCTGCAAGGCAAAGTAGGAGCAAACCTTTCAGATTTGTACAGTTGCAAGTGGGTTATATAGGTCACCACCTCTAAAACACACACCAGTGAGGTAGATACTGGGTTAACATAACATTTTCTCTGCTGGGTTATGCTGATTTCTTATCTGTGATATGCCAAATACTGTCTTCTTGTAAGATGAGTCTGGTACTAGGATGGCACACATGTTCTGACCTTTGACCCAGCTCTGCATTCCTGAGTATGTACAATACCTGCAGCTCCAGAAGGTTATTTCTTTATTTCAGTGTTAGTGCTTTCTATGCAAATACTCTGCTTCTTCACTGCCATGTATTAACACATACCTATATTCACAAAAGCCCCTCAGAGCACCCTCACAGGGGGATATCTCGCCAGGGTGGGCAGGTCATGAGGGGACGGGGCACTGGGAAAAAAGCAGGAGATGTTGGACAGAGGGCAAAGGGAGAGAGGAGGTTCTGGGGTGGGAGAGAGACAGAGGACGCTGCTGCTATGGGGGAGGGGGAGAAAGAGATGGGGGAGATGGATGCTGCTACCGCTGGGCTTGGAAAGAGAGAGGAGGCACCCTGGGCAGAAGGCTGCCAGAACGGGGGGTGGGCGATGTTGGGAGGGAGCGCCATGCCAGTCCTGCTGCTGAAGGAGGGTACTCTGAAGGCACACAGCAGCCTCATTCTTCCCTTTGGAAAGTCGCTTAAAACAGAGCTATGTCTTCATGCACGCTTACCAGAACTGACTCAAAACTGTCCCATCTGGATAGAAAGCGGTAAGGTCCCCCCTATCTGCTGCTGCGCAGAATGATGTGAACAGATGCATCTTGGATGATGCTGTCCTTCTAACTCTTTGGGCAGCGGGTAACCTCGGATTGTTTGACACTAATACCAGATGGGGGAAGAATAAGAAGTAGAATAAGAGAGAATTTGTGATTCTGCACTGATAAGCACTGTTGGCAAGTGCAGTTCTAAAAGCTAAGCCAGCCATCCTTACGTGACCTTGGGAAAGTCACGCCATCCTCCATTGCTTCAAGTACAAACTTAGGGCCTGATTTATTCAGGCGTCTCTGGGAAAAACACGGGGTAAATGAGGCCCTTAAAGGGGAATTTTAAAAGCCCGGCACAGGCCGAACTGGAGACACGTGCCCGAGTCGGGCCGGCGCATGCCAAGCGTATTTTAAAAGCCGCCCGTGTAACGTGCATCCTGGCTGCTACGCGCACAAATGAAAAGTTCCAAAAAAAAAAAAGGGGTGGGGCATGAGCGTTCCTGGATTTCACCTTGAAATATGTGCGTAAATAACTTACACATGCAGGCGCACGCCGGAGCCCCCGCTGCGTAACTTTACTTCTGCGCTGCAGGGCGTGTAAGTCGTAAAACAAAAAAAATCTAAACAGATCGGCGGGCCTTTAAGGGTCGGGGTTAACAGGGGAAAAAGTTGGCAATTAAACTAGGGGGGGGGGTTGGAAGGACTGGAAATGAACTGGGAAAATTGGTACTGGCGTGGGGGCGCGCGCCTTTTAAAATCCCCCCCACTTACACGGTAGAAGTGGCATTTGCGTGCACAGGCGCGTGCCCACTTAAAATTGAGTGCACGTGTGCGTGCGGTCAAGCTGTTCTGTAACGTGGCCGCATCCCTGCACACGCGTGCACCCCTGCGCTTGTTTACAAGTTACCATCCCTGATTGTAAACCCTCTGAGCACAGGGAAATAAACACCCACAGTACTGAATGTAATCCACTTTGAAGTGCCTGGAAGGCAGAATATAAATCAGAAAAGTAATAATAATAATCTTGTCTCTAAAACTCCCCAAACAGAAGCTAAGCCCTGTTGCTTCTGCCTGCGAGCCCTCAGTATAACTTGCAGTGCTGCATTCGCTTGGGATTTTTCTGGGATGCAAGAAAGCCCTGAGGACTGTATTTAGGGAGGTGTTTCCTATGCCGATATGGTAAAGCAATCCTTAGTAAATTAAGATTTAATTAGCAGCTCATCACTGGGGAGTTAATCATGACAGGTGCCAACCTGTGGCTCAGACATAGCATTGTATGCAGCAGCAGGAGAGACTTGAGCTGGTGGTGGAGCTCGGCGGAGGAAGAGACGGCCAGCTGCCGCTACGGCCATAACCCCTTGCTGGGGCAGGACCGGGGTAAGGGCGTCAGGTTCCTTTGCCAAACCTTCAATCTTGCGCCCTCCTGCTTACGCACCTGCCTGTCAGTGGCAGCCCTGCCATTGCATCCCCCTCTCCTGCCCCGCGTGGCATTCACCTCTCACCATCTGCATCCCCCTCCCTTTGACCCTGTCCATAGTACTCAGCATCTCTCGCTGTCCCCCTGCCCAGCCTCTCTTTTTCTCTCCCCTCCCAGCATCCTCCCTTTTCACGACAACATCAGCCCAATCTCAATCCTTTTTGCAGTGCCCGGAGTCCTCTCTTTCTCTACAAGCCACTCTCACCCATCCAGCACCCTCTCTCCACAACTCCTCCCCCCCCCCCCCCAATCTTCCTCTTTGCCACCACCCGGCACATCTCCTCAGCATCCATTTCCTTCCCTCGTGTGTTGCCGTGCGTTAAAAGTGTGCAGGTAGCACCCGTCACATTTTGGCACTGTAGGCGACACCTCGTTTTCCTAATGAAAGACCCGGCCTTGCTTGGAAAGAGATTTTCCTTGCCTTCTAGCCTTTCCCGCCATCTGAGGAGGCAGGATTATAAAGTGCTGGAAGAATGAAGCATGCAGAAAGCATGGCAGGTGTGCACCATACTGTAGCAGCAGAGGTGCCGGAATAATATGGGGCAGATCTTAAAACATACGCGCGTCCCGGGGCTTTGCGCGCACCGGCGGCCTATGCAACATAGGCGCGCCGGCGCACAAGTCCCCTGCGTGCGTAAATCTGGCTGGATTTACGCGCGCAGGGCTTTTAAAATTTACCTCTATGTGTTTAGAAGACATAACAGTATGTGTTAAACTTTCTCACTGTTTCATGATTCCCATCATTGTGTAGCCATTGCAAGAAAATCTGCATGTTGCCATTTTAATGATTGCCAGAAATATCTCCTAGTTTTTGGTTTGATAAATCCAATCTAGGAATTCAGAAGAGCGTATACAAAGGAAACAAACAAAAACAGGATTTTTAAAACCAGAAACTGTGCCCATACACATCCTTTTTTCTTTTATTCTTAAGCTGAGATGCTCTGTAGTCCTCAAACATATAACTGGAGCTCTTGCATGTACAACGTTTATAAAAGCATTACCATAAAGGAGATTGAGAATAGTCTCTCTCAAGCTGGTCCTGGAGTATCGGGTTTTCAGGATATCCACGATGAATATGCATGAGCTTCTATAGATTCTGTCTCATGCATATTCACTGAGGATATCCTGAAAGCAAGGCTTGCTAGGACCGGTTTGAGTAACACTGATTTAGATACCATACTTCATGATTTTGTCTAATTACATACAATATAATTGCTAATCATAGTTTATCACTTTTCTATGTAGATTGCACTACAAGAATTTATTTCCTATAATACATAATCATTAAGACTTGGAAATGAATCTTCTGCAAGAGAAGCTCATCTCCTCGTGACTCCTGCTTCATTTCCTTACTGCACCTCCGCCGCGTCTTCCCAAAATTAGCCAGGTGCTTCTTTCCCTAGCTAGCCTCGGAGTAGCCGCGCTCCGCGATTCTGTCAGCCATGACTTATGAGGTTACTCTCACCTAGGCTCCAGAAAAATTCCCAGCGCTGTCTAATATTTTCTTCTTGAAGCTGAGATTACACGAAAAGCAATCATTTTCATGTAAAATGAACTGCATTGCTCTAGCCGTAAGCTAATGTTCGGTCTCAGATGATAGCTCTGAGCTCACTTTGAAGAACCGCAGAGAAAGTTGTAGGCAATCATTGTATCTCGCTGCACGTATCTGGCATTCCAACAGCACAGGCTCTGTCTATGCCATCACAGGCGCTTGTCTTTGTCTTAAAAAAAAAAAAAAAAGCTTTTATTTTTGTTTAATTCTTTACCATTTGGTTCATTAGGATCCTCTCTGAAAATAAAAGGAATGGTATTGCTTTGCTCCTTCCGTTCCTCCTTTGCATTCGTGTCGAGGATCTGAAACCCTGAAAAACCCTTGGTATGTTTGTAAAGCTCTCCCCCCTTCTAGGTACAACCTTAAGCTACGGGGACACTCGATACCAGGGCTCAGTCTTGTAAAACCCTGCATGGATCCTTTGATAAGAGGAAGGATTCCCTTCAGGGCCCAAGGTGTTTTAATGGCTTAGCACTAAGGAGATGCTTGACCCACGGTGTTGGGGCTCCAAAAATTAAAGGCTTTACTAAAACAGTTCAGATCAGAAAATGGCAATTGATTCAACCCTTTCAGTATTGAAAATCCAAAAGCAGGTGCTGAGATTTCACAAGGGGGTTGGTAATCCACGCTGAGACACCCTCACTCCTTCTCCTGGGGTTGAAGTTTCCCTTGATGCTGGGCTCCCTGTCTCCAGAGGACCCTCTTGCGGTAGCTGAATCTTTCTCCTGCACACCTCTCTCCTTCTCCTGTTTGCACTCCTTGCTCGGATCACCGGAGGGGCAGCCCACTCCTTTCTCTGTTCTTCTCTCTATACTGCTGGTTACCAGGCATCTGACACTCATGTCCGCCGCCCCTGAGAAGATCTTTATTCAGAGAACTCAGATTAGGTTCTTCTCTCCCCCCACCCCCCCCCCCCCCCCACACACACACACAGAAAAGCAAACCTTTTTATTCTCTCGGAGTGGAGGATACCCTCCACCTCACCCACTGCTGGATGCTTCAGGAACAACTGCTTATAGTGCAGTATCAGAAGCACCAACCCTGGGCCTGGGCTCACTAAAGGATGCTGGAGGTACTGGGAATGGAAGGCAGGTTTTCCCCAGTGATGTAGTGAGGGGACCAATGCATTTCTGCACCTCCTCCATGCCCCCACCATTACCAATCTTGGGGACCCCCAACCAATTGCCGAGCTCAAAACGTTTAGTCACCCCTACTCTAGCTCACTCACACTGATGCTGTAGCCTCCCGCCAATTTCTTCTATCTGTACCGACAAGACAGTGATCAATTTTAGATCTAATTCTCAGTGGATGACAGGATTTGGTGAGAGAGGTAACGGTGGTGGTGGTGCCGCTTGGCAATAGTGATCATAATATGATCAAATTTGAATTAATGACTGGAAGGGGGACAGTAAGCAACTCCACGGCTCTCGTGCTAAACTTTCAAAAGGGAAACTTTGATAAAATGAGAAAAATTGTAAGAAAAAAACTGAAAGGAGCAGTTACAAAGGTAAAAAGTGTGCAAGAGGCGTGGTCATTGTTAAAAAATACCATCCTAGAAGCACAGTCCAGATGTATTCCACACATTAAGAAAGGTGGAAAGAAGGCAAAATGATTACTGGCATGGTTAAAAGGGGAGGTGAAAGAGGCTATTTTAGCCAAAAGATCTTCATTCAAAAATTGGAAGAAGGATCCAACAGAAGAAAATAGGATAAAGCATAAACATTGGCAAGTTAAATGTAAGACATTGATAAGACAGGCTAAGAGAGAATTTGAAAAGAAGTTGGGCATAGAAGCAAAATCTCACAGTAAAAACTTTTTAAAATATATCCGAAGCAGAAAGCCTGTGAGGTTATTTACTTTTTCGGATAGTAGAAGGACTAGGGGGCACTCCATGAAGTTAGCATGGGGCACATTTAAAACTAATCGGAGAAAGTTCTTCTTCACTCAACGCACAATTAAACTCTGGAATTTGTTGCCAGAGGATGTGGTTAGTGCAGTTAGTATAGCTGTGTTTAAAGAAGGATTGGATAAGTTCTTGGAGGAGAAGGCCATTACCTGCTATTTAGTTCACTTAGGGCCGGATTTTAAATGCCCTGCACGCTGGCGCGCCTATTTTGCATAGGCCACTGGCGCGCACAGCCCCGGGATGCACGTAAGTCCCGGGGCTTCGTAAAAGGGGCGGGGAGGGGGCGTGTCCGGGGACAGGACCGGGGTCAGGGGGCGGTTCGGGGCGGGACCGGGGGCGTGACATCGGCCCGGGGGTGTGGGCGAGGCCTCCGGACCAGCCCCCGGGTCGGGTGATGGAGCGCCAGCAGCCCACTGGCGTGCGCAGATTTACGCCTGCTTTCAGCGTGTTCAGAAAACGTGTGCCCAGTTTGGAGATACGTTTTTTACACGCTGATATTGCATCGGCCCGAAAGAGAGGTGTCAGCTCTGCACTAATTGCTGGACAGGGTCACCTCCATGTCTGCGCTGTAATCTTCCCACAAAGAAAGTGACCGCATCCTTATCTGCAGAGCATCCCTGCCAACAGGTGCGCGCAACCTCCACACCGACTACAGCTTAAACCTTCGCTGTCTGAGAAAAAATATTATCTGATCCAAGCATATTGTTCAGCTTGCAGCCCGTTAACCTGCATTAATGCGGCCGAGAAATGTAAAGCGAGGCCTTTAAAAAGAGGAGGTCCCCTATCACTGGATCCACCTGCTGTGACCGAGCACCCTTCTGGTCTACAGAGTGTTATGTTTCATAGATTAAAACCCTGATTCAAACCTGTGACATTATTAGGACAAATAGAAGGAGTCCTTTTTCTAATCACAATGAATTCTGATCAATAATAGTTGAGAAGTCAATAAGTTCTCAAACACTGCAGCTGTGCCACAAAATCACTGCTTACCCACATAAAAATGTCTTTGAAACGTGACTTCCCATTCTTAAACGGTAGAAAGACAGTGAACCAGATGGGATTAATTAAGCGGAGGGGCAGGCTTTGTTGAGCAAAGCTGTAAGGAATTAGTTTGCCTAATTGGTGATTTAAGTAAAAATTAAATCTTAGAACAAAGGAATCTGAAAGAATATTATTGACCTGTAACTTCGTTCTAGAGACCCGAGGCAGCACATGTATCATTTGCCCAAAAGATTTTCCAAAAGCAAACCGTTCTCAGACCTGAAGTAAATGCTCCCTTGCTATCTGATCAAAAGTTTTTTTCAGCATTTAATGAGATTGCTATAACTGTAACCTCTACCTCTTTAGCTTTATACGGAATATTACAAAAAACCCTTGAATTATCTGTGGAGTAACAACAGATAATGCAAGCCTGACTGATCATGTAGATTAAGCCTCCTACGACTTTGCTTAATCTTTCGGCAAATATCTTCGAATTCCTTCCTGGAGTCCACATTGATTAATAAACTAATAGAGGTAGGGCCTGTAATTTTGAGAAGCAGTGGGTCTCCTCCTGGCTTCTCTGATACAATAATCACGGTCCCGTCAAAGGCACCTTCAGTTTTACTCCGAGTGGGACTTGATATGGGAATCAGATTGCTATTAAAGACGATAAAATTCCACCATAAAATCTTCCAGTCTCTGTGACTTACTGTACAAGGAGTTAGAGATTTCATGGCTTTTGAAATTCTCTCTCTGTAATTGTAGAGTCCAATTTACTTTTTACCTTCAGATTTAACTGGGGCCAATCCAGCATATTAAGAAATGCATTCATATCCTCAGTATTACATATTTATGATTGACACAGATCAGAATAACACTCCATAAACTCATGGGCAATTTCATTGTCCCTTTAAATTAACTTATTGTGTGATGATTGTACAAACCTGATTTATCTCCTTATTCCTTTTTGCTTAGGGAAGGTAATTTTAGAACAGCTCACAGCAGACTTTAGCCTGAATTTTCAAAGCGGACTTATGTGAAATCAGGTTTCACATGTCCTGCTACTCCGAGTTGATTTTCAACAGGGTTTTACACACGTGAAATGCTTTAAAATCAAGTCCTTCATTATTATGCTGAGTGATTACTTTTATTACTCTCTGAATACTTTTTGCAATTAAATTGGTTTTACTGCTTGTAGTCAACCACTTATTGACTATGAATGGTATTATAAGGTGTTATAATGTGTTATAAGAGCAGCTGGGTCAGACCAAGGTCCATTGAGCCCAGCATCCTGGTCACAAGTACCCAGCAGATCCATTTCTTGTTACTCCAAGGGGTAAGTGGTGGCTTTCCAAAATTCTTTCCTGTTGATGTGTTTGTTCATTATTGGTCGCACTAGACATGTGCCTAATGCAATATTGGGATTAGCACGTCCAAAACACGTGTCCATACTGGCACGTAGCTAGAAGTGCTCAACACATGAGCATGATGTGCTGCACGAATGTCGGTAAATAAAAGTTAATAAATAAAAATAAATAAATAAACACATGCAAATGCCATGTTGATGAGGCTGCTAGTACCTCCAATGTAAAAAAAAAAAAATGTGCAGCCAGCACACACGTTTTAACCCTCAAAAAGTAACACTAGCCCAGAGCTGGTGTTACGTTTTGAGGCACCCCAAGCCATGCTCAGAAAAGCAAAAATTACAGCTTTTCTTTGGCTCCTCCTACTTCATATTGTTGCGATACTAAGAAGGAGGGATCACAGAAAGCTGCAACATGACAGTGGCTGTGGCTGTGCACAGGTTAGGAAAATGAACGCTCAGAAAATTGAATGTCTGTTTTCCTTACCTGGATACAGCCACTTCTCCTAGGCGCTCGATGCCATGGTGTTGTAAACTTGGTGAATAGTGGACTCTTGGTTGCTCCAAGAGGTGGTACCTTCCACAGGCCAAGTCCTGTGGGGGCTTGCAGCGTTAGGCTACTCTCAGCAGTAAGTGGAGACAGAAGAACGGAAGCTTTATTGAACTGCAATGGTGCTGTCCGAGAGGCGGACAGTGCCAGTAGATCTGTGGTATTTCCAGAAGGTTCCAGACAGACTCTGGAAGTAGAAGGCTCTCACCCAAGCTGTAGATGTAGGTCTGATGGTGGTCTGCGGAGCGGAGTGACCTGTGAACCTGGTAAGGTGAAGCAGAATGAGAGTTGGGAGCGTTGATATACTCACAGGGTATAAATGGTAGCAGTGATGGTAACTTCCTCAGGATAGTTGGGTCGATAGAAAGGCCCGAGAGCCGAGGTGCAGGATACCCAGCGAGGTAGGCCCTCGAGGAGTGAGTACCTAGGATGGTCCGTAAGGGTACCTGAGAAGAGAGAAGACAAGACCCTGAGGAGCGGGTGTCCAGAAGGTTAAGCGAGGCAACCCCGGAGGGTTGATGAAAGCAGAGAGAGGCCCCCGAGGAGCGGGTACCTGAAGCTTCCAGGAATCAGCGAGACAACCCCGAAGTGTAGGAAAAAGTTCCAAGCAAACAGCTTAGAGGAGGTTAGAGTAGCTAGACCGAGATCCTTGCTAACTCGTTGAAGAATAGCAGGAAAAGGGTTTAAATATCCCTCCCTGGATGATGTCATCTGGAGGGCTGGCCCAGGCTTCCCGCCCTGGGCCCTTTAAATTCTTCTTGTGTGGCGCGCGCTAGCAGGCGTCAGGGGGTAGAGCCCGAAGTCGGCGGCGGCGCTCTTGCCGTGAGTCAAGACCTGCAGCCTCCGAGCAGGCAGGAGGAGCAACGCGGTGTGCTGCGGGCGGCTCCAGCGGCCCGCAGTGGGTCGAGACATCGGCGGCAAGGGAGGTAAGTGCAGTCGGTCGCGGCATCCGTGTCCGACCGGCGTAACACATGGACGCGCTAGGACTAGCACGCCAGCTCATTTGAGTATTAAATTGAGCGCCCAAGAATGGGGATGTGCGCGCATTCAAACGTCGGAAGCGAGTTTTTTTGCACGCATGATATTGCAACGGCCCCTCTGTTTTACCACCACCTACACATTGGCCCTAGAAACCGAGACAAACGCCTCAAAGCACTGAGTCTTTCCAACAAAAATGATACGACTACAAACCTTCTCTTCAGGAAAATTACATTGGCACTTAAAATACCCACAGAGGAAATAGAAAAAGAGGAAAACCACCAAGCAAGGATTTCTTGTAGTAGTAACATCCAAGCTATATGGCCATCGCTACTGGAGAAGGACTTGCCATCCATGCATCTCCAGCAAGGTTCCATGTTTCTAGGTGGTTTCTACATTTCAGCTTGTACTATTGCTAGCTTGCAAAGCATTACCTGCAGCTGCAGTCTCGCTGCTAGGAGGAGTTACTTGTGTGGAGCATTTTCCTAGTTTTCTTTTGAACTACTTTTAAAATTATTTTGTTCATCTGCAGATTCATGCCTTTATTTAACTTGGACATTTTTAACAGTTGATTCCTTGAATTCCTACTTCATTTTTTAACCATATTTTAGTAAGCTTCTATCAAACATCCCTTGTCTAGGAAGAAGCCAAAATGAATGATTGTGCCAGTTTGCTTTTAAGACAGAGATTATAGATGGTGTTAGTAATTCCAGCGTTTCATTCTCTCAGGGGCCAATCCTGTCCTCTTGTGAAAGAGCCGGGCTTTCAGTACCATTGTAACGCTGATGCTTCTGCCCCCAGTAACCACTTGCTTTGACTTTGTGCAGGTCCCGCACGTTTAACGGAATGTGCTGAATATCCAAAAGGATTATTGAGGGGGTGGAAAAAAAAACCAAGTCACAGGGCATTTGCATTTAAAGACAGTATTTTTTCAATAGCATCTTTTCCTTGAGGAAATGCACTCATTACCCTAAACAAAGCTTTGGATAATGGAAATGACATCCTGTTAAGTTTGGGGTAGCTGACCCTGAAATGTGAAAATTGCTGGAGTTACACATATTTGTGTAATCCGTCACATTTCATATCTATCTAAGGGGGTGAACTTCTACAAAATGGCACACAAAATAATTCACAACTTCCTTGGCCTGTTTCTTGCAGTCATCATAGCTCAGATGATTGCACATGGGCACGAGACTTGAGAATGCTTTACTTTTATCACTTACAAACAATTCCGGTCATTTTGTAACAACGCGGGTGACTTGTGCAACAGCTACCCGCCTAAGTTACACCAGTATTCAAAGTGAATTTATATGCATAAATATGCATAAGAACATCCACAAAGTAATCTGTGCAAGGTTTCACCTGCTCTCTGCAGAGCATAACATGTGCGGATGTTTTCTAAAATCAAAAGCATGTACATGAATCCCAGTTCCGCCCCCTCACCCCCTGCCTCCCCGGAATGCCTAGGTCCTTTTGCATGCATAAAAATAATCAGGTCACCCACATACTGCAGAATTTGATAACAAACCCTTGATGTGCATATACCCGTGTTTTATGCGTGTAACTGACTTTAAAAGTGACCCCTTTAAAAACACAAATATTCTTTACTAAAGCCGATGATTGACTTTTTTATGTACAAGGCCCCACCCTATGGAACCAATTGCCATGGCATTTAAAAAGAGAAAATGTACTAACCAAATTTAGGAAAATGTTGAAGGCATAGTTGTTTCAACAAGCTTTTAATCTACAGCAACTGCCTATAAAATAGCAGAAAGCGGTGTGATTTTTTTTTATTGTACTGTAACGGTACAAGAGCAATATGTCTCTTGTTTATGGAGTGGTGAACAATTTGATTTTTGATGATTTTATAGCATGTATCATCTAGTATCTATTGTCTATCATGTTTTATATATTTTAACTATGTATTATTTTGATTTTAATTGTGGATATTCTCTTTGTAAGAGCCACCTAGAAATGTTAATAGGTGATATATACATTTTAAATAAATAAATGTTGTTTAGAGAGACTTTTTGGTCTGCTTTATGATATTCTGGTAATAAATACTCAGTTTACCGGTTAAGAACATTTTGATTTTTAGAAAAGGAAGACAGAGTCAGTGCAGAATAATCCAACATATGGCGTTCAGCTTTGTTTATACACAGATTTCTACCGTTGTTGCAGGTATAATTGTATGAAAGCTCATGCAGGTGCAAAGTTTGTGGGAACTCTGTACCTGCAGGCAGTTTCCAAAGGGAAGGGTAGTTTTCATTTGAAAAACAGCTCCGAGGTGCACAAGCATAAAGTATCCATGGACTTTGTACCTACATGGCCTGTCTGGAAATTGCCCCTTTAATGTCTCCTCTTTATATTCAGCCAACGCTACAAAACCACAAGTACCGCTTGATCCGCAGATAATAAAGGTATAACAACAACACTTTACAGGATCAAAATATGTGTAATGAACTGGTATCATAAGGTGGTATAAACAGCCTATGTATGTGAACGCAGTGTCACCAGAGGTTTAATCATATGCCAGGCTATGTCTCACTTTCATGATTATTTTTCTTTTGTCTTTGGCTTTTGCTTTTTTATGCAATTAAAATATAGAACAGTTCAAATCTGTTTTTGTTTTAAAAAAATGCACCTCGTTTTTATATTCATCAAACAGCATCCTGAGCTGACATGGACAAGCCAGAAAATGCATAGCTAGGAATGAATGGAAGCCTCAGCTGATGACTGCATTTGGAATTTATAGCTCTACTTTTACTAGAAATATTTCTGTTCCGCATATTATGAGAAAGACTTCAAAATCCCAAACACTTTCAGACTGGAATCAGAACCTGGAACTGGAAGATAATATCCCTCTGTTCCCTGACTCCCTTTGACCACTTTAACTAAACAATCCTCCTTCATTTATTGGCTTGAAAGAAGCCCCTAATTAACACGGGTAGCTGGTTAATTGCTACTGTTGTGTTTAACGACTCTCAGGCTGTCTCTGTGATGGGTAATGTGTACCGCCTGTTGATGCTGGTGTTTTCGCCAAGGGGCTGTTGTACTAAAGTGCCCTGAATTTCACACAAAAGTTGTGATTTTGCTGGGACTCATACACACACAAACCTGGTAGAAAGCGTATACACAGACGTTTTCCACAGGCAAGGCAAAAAGTGGCCCCCAAAGGCCCTTTTGCACATATTTTAGGGCCGCAAACATACTTAATGAGCTACTTTGCATGAGTTTGCATCCCAGCAGTGCATTCATTTTGATTTTGCATACAATTTTGCAAGTAGAAACTTATGCTTGTGAGTTCACTACACAAGAAGTCAAAAAATAAAGCAGCATCTGCTTTGCATGCAAAAAAGGGAGAATTGTGCACCTGAGCCCAGCTTAGGCACAAACGTTGTTATTTTTACTTGCAAAATCGAGTTTGTGAAATTTGCCACATTTTTGTACATTCCCCCCCCCCCCCCCAAGAAACCAATGAAAATAAAGATAGTAACTTTTCAATAGGTCAATAGGTTATGTGAAAAGGGAGTAAATTCTGAACTACAATTACCCTTTAAAAGGACTTTAATCTCTTCCTGCATTTTACAAGACCCTCTGCTATAGTTTGCTTATGGACTGGAAACAGAGGAACATGTGCTTGAAGGGAAAGAGGAAACCAGCATCACATTGGTTTTATCAACTTATTTTTGAAACTTGGCACCGCAAGAGAAAACGGACCGAATGCTGGGTTGGATTTTGTGATTTTGGGGTAGAGACAAGAGAGGAGCCTGGATGGGTAAGGGGAACTCTGGAAAGAGAGAGGTGTTGGGACAGGTGAGGCTGGTGAGCAGAGAGGGAGAGAGAATTATGAGCAGGGAGCGGGTGGGGAGAGAGAGAGCGAGCGAGGATGCTGGGCACAGCGAAAGGGAGCTAGGTTGGGCTGATGCTGGTGTGCCGAGTAGGGAGTTAAAGAGGTGGGAGGGGGGAGATGAGAGAAGCAATGCCTGATGGAGGGATAGCGAGAAGGGATGGGGGACAAAGGTAAGGGGATGCAGGACATTGCAGAGGGCGAGGCTGAGTGGGCGATGTGTGTGAGGATGCCCCAGTACCCGTGCCCCAACCCTGCTTCCATGGCAGCCCCCTCCGCATTGGACGCAGATCCTAAAGGTTTTAAAAGAAAACCATGAAGTAGAATACTTCCTTTCACTGTGCTCCAGCTGCTTTGCTTTTAAATAAACCCTTGCACACTTAAGAGAATTTCACTGGCTTTGCTATTACGTGCGTTCAGGCATGTAGATGTAACAAACAGTTTTTGATAGTGAAGAGTGATCTTTATTTTGAGATTTCTTCCAGGAAGCTGTTATGGTTTCGCAGTCACTAATGACCGTTCCGTCCCCTGATTTCCATCCATGTAAAAAACACTCTGACAGTCATGCAATCCCAGAATCCCTCCAAAGCATTATGACCTGTTCTATTTATATTCCTGAAAGAGATTCTTGTTCGTGTAAAAGCCCCTGATCAGAAGCTTGAAGCACTTTCTGTCCGTTTTAAGGTTGACAACAGTCTTGCTTTTGTTGAACCATTCTGACAATGACTTACAGATGCCAGGAGCACTGGAAAAGTTTGTCGCTGGAGAATGCTTGACCACCAGCTGCGTTCCTCTGGCACCTAAGGATTGGGGAGCGGGGAGGCGGTGGGAATAAAGAGCTCAATGAGAGGAAATCCTGTTTGAAACAACAATTGGAATTACTTGAAAAAAAAAAAAATATCAGAACAAGGGGACTTAAAAATGAACAGCTGGTCATTAAAGACAAGGCTGGACGTATCTCGAGACTCTGTTCATGTCTTCCAAGTCCTGTTTGCACAGTTAGGTAGGCCTTTCTTTGGCTCAGAGGCTGGTGAGAGGGCAGAGGGTAAAGTCTAGTCAAGCAATGTTTGTAAAAGGGGGTTACCCCTGCTCCCAGAAGTGCCACTGCACTGTTACAGTGCGCCTCACTTGTGGCCACTTGGCAGCTATGGCAAAAGAAGAGGCAGGGCTGGTGCAAGAATATTTGGCACCTGCGATCATGCACCCCCCCCCCCCCCCACCCTCACCAACTCACCTGTTGGTGGCAGCTCCAACCCTTCTATAGCAGTAGTAGATCTGATTCAGAACCCCTTTATGCCAAGCGCTGGCATGATCTTGCTGCTCCCCAAATGTTGGCGCTCTAGGTGACCGCCTAGTTTGCCTAATGGAAGCACCGGTCCTAGGAAGGAGATATTTGAACAGGCAGCAAGAAGGAAGATCACCATTCACATGGCACATCAGAATTTGAGCCCATTCATGAATTAGCATATGGGTTGTACAGGCCTTGCATATGTGCTGTGTTATAATCATCCTCAGTGCGAGCTTTGGGGGTGGGAGAGTGGTGAGAATTGACTCTCCATAAAAGACAATCTAATTTGTATACAGGGCTGGCTTTTGGGTAGGATGAGAAGGGCAGTCATCCAGGCTGCCATGTGACAAGGGGAATTGCCAGCTTTAGGTTACCATTAACACTCTTCCTGTGGTGTGTGTATTCACAGCAGAGCAGGGTCCTTCAAGTAGCCATGCATGCCACACCACAGGCTGTGCACACCCAGATCTAAACTTTGCCCTGTTGGGAGAGTAAGAAAAGCAGTAGAAGCCTGTGCCACTGTTCTTTTTTTGGCCCTGCGAACATGTTCAGAACTTGTGGACTGGAACTTCCTGTTTGCTAATCTCATACATATAGGAGTTGCCTGCCCTCAAGGGTTCCTTCCCATCTGTGTTGGCCCTATGAGCATGTTCAAGACTTGCAAGTCGGCCCTTACTATATACTGATCTCATACTCTGTCACTAAATAGGGAGGAGGAAGGAGGAAGGGGCAGATGCAGTAGTAGCAGCTAGTGGGGTGGGGGGAGGCAGGAGGGAGATGCTATAAGGGAGGAGGCAGATGCTAGGGATGGGGTAGGGCGTTAAGAGCCTGGGGAGTGGATGCTGGGGATGGGGGAAGTAAGAGATGGGAGTAGATACTGAGGGAGGGGGAGAATGCTAGGGATGAGAGGGGTTTAAGAGGCAAGGGGGATGATACTAAGGATAAGGGGGTTAAGAGACAGAAGAGAAGATGCTGGAAGAGGTAAGAGGCAGGGGACAGGAAGCTGGGGGAAAGGGATAATAATCAGTGGGGTGGATACTGGAGGAGGGAATAAGGAGGGGGTGCTGCTGCTAGGGGAGGAGGGATCCTGTCCCCACTAGTCACTTGTAAGGAAAGCTTGCATGCACCTCTATCCCTGCCTATTCATGCCAAGGACTAGGGGCGGGGATCAGTTTTGGGACACAGGGGGACGGGATCGCCAAATGATTTTCACCTAGGGTACCATTTGCCTTAGAGCTGGCCCTGCCAGCCTGAGAAACCCTATGGGCAAAGCAGCAGTGGCTTTACGATGAATGCGATGCTTGGCCTTCCTGCTCACAGCATATGCTAAAACCATATCCTTTGCTGACCATAGAATAACCTAGAGCAGGGGTTCTCTACCCAGCGCTCAGGACACCCCCAGTCTGGTTTCCAAAATATCCTCAATGAATATGCATGAGATTTTTTTTTCACTTTATATTTATTGAAATTTCACAATTATCAAGCATATAAACTTGTAGAAATGATTAACAATGATAAATTAATGAAAGAATACATCCCTTATTGAGCACAACTCAAATCCCATGTAATATAAGGAAAAAGGAGAGATCCAAGATGAAAGAGGAGTGGTATATATTAATATAATAAGCTACTAAGAAAAATTGGAAATAAGAGGGAACAGCTGATACTGAAAATATTCAAATGCCGATAAATAATAGATCATAATTATGCAGAATTAGCCGGAGGATGGGCATCCAAGTAAGGACGTAAATGGACTGGATCAAAATATACATGTTTAAAATACAAGGTGGATAACAACACATTGACAGGGAAATTGCAAAATACATTTTGCACCAAGTACCAAGACCTGAGAACGCATTGTAAGAAATTTTTTCCGACATTCCTGACGTGTAATTTCAGGATATATCCAGATTCGCTGACCAAAGAAAAGGGACAATCTATAGCGGAAACACATCTCTATCTTGAGAAAAAAAACCAAAGGAAATAAAGAGAGTCCCATGTCTAGAAATTGCATCCTTGAGGCCCAGACAAAATGTATTCTGTGTAGTAAAATAGGTCGAAGGAAAACCAAACATTGAAGATTCCAAAAATTGGGTCAGGTCCAAATCCGGCTCTTGAGCTTGGTCAGCCAAGTTCAAATCTAAAGACTTTGGCATTTAAGTAGGCATTGCTTCAGTAGGTATTTTCGAAACCTCGGATGTGTATTTTTTAAACATATCAATAGGAGAAATTAAATTGGATTGAGGAAAATTCAATATCCAGAGGTTTAAATAGCAAATGGAATTTTCAATATTTTCCAATTTTCTAGAATGAAAAAAATCAGATTTGACCAGCGTCTCTTGGACTTGTTGAAAAGAAATAGCTTGCTGTTCCAATGCAGAGATTTTCTGAGAATGAGAAGCCATTTTTTCAAGTACTTGAAAATTTATTTTATGTATTTGTTTGTTTTTGTTACGGCCACAACGGGAGAGCCCTCGCCAGAAGCCGCCAATCCAGGGTTAGAATACCCACATAGCGGCGAGAGTTCACCCAAGTTCGCCAGCAGTGGGGGAAGAGGTGGACTCGTCAGGGCTCCGGGGCTGAAAATGACTTCCAACTGCTCCGTGGCTCAAGATGCCAAGGACGCCACCGGAGAAACATCAGGCGCAGGAGAAAAGAAGCCCTCAATGGTGAACTGAGAAGGGTCAGATCTAGGGGTGGCTGGGACCAGATCCCTGATCTTTGCCTTTCACTTGGTATGAGGCATGGAAGAAAAGGATTGAGGAAAATGAAGAGCTCCAAAAAAACGTGCCTCTCGTCAAACAGCCATCTTGGATCAGCCCCCAATATGCATGAGTTCGATTTGCATATTCAGTTTGCATAACCTGAAAATCAGACTGGCTGGGTGTGTCCTGAGGAATGGTTTGAGAACCTCAGAGAACCATCCTTTTTGGCTGCCTCAAGTTACTTTTTCTTACCATTATTTGTATTTGATTCAATTACAACCATTTGCCATCTTTGAGCCAATACAGGCTCAGGAGCTGCAGGGGTGCAGCCATGTTCCCGGGATGCTGCACGGTGCTGCAGGCACTTCAGACTAGAGGTGAGGGGCACTACATCCCTTTTATGCAGGACACTCTTCATACCCTTTTTCCACGTTCCCCCTCTTAAAGTGCTGCCATCATCAATGCATTTTTTTTTCTGATGGAGTGGGTCAGTCTTTAAAAATGGAGACAACAGAGATTGCAGAAATATCTTCCTTGTCTTAACTTTGACTTTCATGCCATCTTTGCTTATCCAAATACATTTTTATTTATCAGTTTCTTCTACTAACCAAGCCAACGTCACTGATGGAAGACGAGCTGTATTCCTTTCCTTTCATGCATCACTGCTACCAGTAAACATCCTGCTGTCGGCAGGCTTTGCCTGCAGCTGGTGATACAAGGAGAAAGAATATGGTTATGTTTTCCTTAGCTATATTAGCTGTGCAGAGTACCCACATTGAACAAAAGGGTTAGCTAGTAAACTAAGTGAAAGACACAGAAGAGGAAACGTATTGCTGTATACAGATTTTGTTGCCAGCTGGCTTTGCAGGAAAGTGTGTGTTTCTTTCTTGGCCTGTGATTTCAGGCTTGACAAGTACCAGGAAAATGTGTCTTCCCTTTCTGGCAATGCTTCAAGTCCCTGTAGAGTGTATGAGGGAGTCATGTTCCCCCACAGCATCTCCCTGCTAGGCTCTGCATGCCAAATGCATGATGCCGAAAAGCATGCCCCCATGTCATAGCTTCTGGAAGCAGGCCCCAAAGCCATGGCACTCCCAAGCAGATCTCAGTGCTGTGCCACCTGGAAACCACAGGGCTGGTGGTGGTAGCTTGCAGCTTATCTGTTTTTCACAGATTTTGTTGATCATGGACCATCATGTGGGCTTGGCATTCTTGGCAGGATGTTGCGGAGGTCTGCTCTTGCCTTCTGCAAGCTCTCAGCACCTGGGTCTTTCCAAGGGCTCTTCCACCCAGGTGCTGGCTTCCAGGATCTGACAGAACCCCCACAGTGCCAAGCATCAAATCCTGAAACGTAAACATTCACAGTCCTGCGAGAGAGGGGGCCCCAGCCACAACAGAGACATCTACTAGCTGCCCCAAGAATGTACGTGTATGGGGTCCATGCCTCCTCGAGAGTGCTGTAGGCCAGTGGTCCCCAACCCTGTCCTGGGGGCCTACCAGCCAGTCGAGTTTTCAGGATATCCACAATGAATATGCATGAGGGAAAATTTGCATGTTATGGAGGCAGTGCATGCAAATTTTCTCTCATGCATATTCATTGTGGATATCTTGAAAACCCGACTGGCTGGTGAACCCCTGGGACAGGGTTGGGGACCACTGCTGTAGGCCATACAGAACGGGGAAAGAGAATAAAAATGGGGGGAAATCCAGGTATGAATGAGTGAAGGCTCATGTTGGAGCAAGTTCTAGCTGAGCAGGAAGCTCAAAGTAACAGGAGGAAGCTGCCAACAACAGCAGCATTAATTATTTTCTGAGTGATTTTATTGTAGCTTCCATCCTGCGCAGTGTTCCTGGGATGTCTTTAGTTTAGTGCTGGGATTGTCTCACTGTACCCTCCTCTAGTTCAAGGATTAGCCCCCTGAGAGGCGGCCTGCAGTCTGATCTGGCACACATAATGTGACGCTGCCGGAGGAAGAGCGTGGACAGCAAAGGAGCACCTGATCCTCCTGGTCCGCGCATTTGCACTTGCTTACTGTGTTGATCTGTGGTCTAAACAAACTGTAAAAAAAAAAAAAAAGTGAGAGAAAATGCAAAAGAAATAAATACATTTACAGATATTTTTCCAGTGGCCCTATTTATTGGATCCTCTCAAAAGGAATGTAGCCACAGCAATAGTAATGCAAAATCCAGAAGCATGGTCCGTGTCAAGTCTGAAATAATGTGCCTGCTCTGTTCTTGGAAACCAAGAGGGGAAGTTATGTGATTTCAGTGTCCTGAACTCACATACGGGCCGATACAGTAAAACGCGCGGGAGAGCCGGCGAGCGCCCGCTCTCCCGAAGCGCGCCCAGGCCGCTCTCCTGGGCGCGCGATTCAGTAAGCAAGAGCATGCAAATGAGGGCCCACGGTAAAAAGGAGGCGCTAGGGATGCTAGTGCGTCCCTAGCGCCTCCTTATTGACAGAAGCGGCGGCTGTCGGCGGGTTTGACAGCAGATGCTTAATTTTACCGGCGTCGGTTGTCGAACCCGCTGACAGCCACGGGTTCGGAAAACGGACGCCGGCAAAATTGAGCGTCCGTCTTCCAATCCGCGGGCCGATTTTTTTTTTTTTTTTAAGAATTCTCTTTTTTTTTTATTTTTGGGGCCTCTGACTTAATATCGCTATGATATTAAGTCGGAGGGTGTACAGAAAAGCAGTTTTTTCTGCTTTTCTGTACATTTTCCCGGTGCCGGCCGAAATTAAATTGTGCGGCTTGGCTGCACATTTTACTTTCTGAATCGTGCAGGAATAACTAATAGGCTCATCAACATGCATTTGCATGTTGCGGGCGCTATTAGTTTCGGGAGGGTTGGCCGCGTGTTTTCCACGCGCTATTACCCCTTACTGTATAAGGGGTAAAAATAGCGCGTGGAAAACGCGCGTCCAAATGGGGGCTAACGGTGCGCTGGGCCTGAGCACACTTTACTGTATCGGCCCGATAATTCCTGGAGTGTCAGAGAAGAACATTGTCATGATCCCTCTTACATGCTTCGGGTCATAGGCTGTTCATTTCAGCCTACCCATGCTGTCTGCAATGATGCTTCAGGAAACTAAAAACCTTCTGTCTTCAGCAAACTACTGCAGTAGCAAATAAGTGCCCCGCTGCTTAAGAAGCCCACCTGAACAGGAGAGCACGTGCTGTTATCATACAAGTCTTGTCACTGAACTCGTAATTAATGTGAAAATGCAAGGCATTACCGACAAAACTCCACTTTCAGTAATGACTCGCAGCATTTTGAGTGAAGGCAGAGAAAAAAAAACAAAACATTTGTTCACTCTTGTTGTCTTCCAGCTCTGAAATGGATGTTCAATGTATTTAAGTTTGCATTTACTATGATAATAAATTAAGCCATAAGTACAAAAAAAAAAATCCTCTGCATATAATTTTCAGCTTTTTGTGCTGTCAAAAAAAGTCCCCTTCTTGTTGTTACAGCTCAGTAGATAAATGCTGCACGTGATGGCTTTTTCTAATGTTGCACTTCTGGTTTTTTTTTGTCCTCGTCCTTGTAGTTTTATTGTTCGGCTTTGGGGCCCAGACGCGCGTCCTGCGCTCGCTTTCATTGGGCCGAGCGGTGCTCCGAGGGGAGCCCGGTTTCCTCCCGGTGGATAGCAACAGACACTGGTGGCTCCAGAGATGACTGGAAAAATGTGCCTGCGCAAACATTAGGCAATACTCAGTCATCAGATCATTATCTGAAGGATTTTTTTTAAACTCACTAGCAGAAATTATGCTGCTGGCTGGCTGTGGCTTTCTTATCGCTCCAGCACATCCTTTGTCCCCCTTCACGCTACCACTGTAATGCATTTTATATTCACCGCTAGTTTCTGGCAAATGTCAGCTCTTCTTCTGAACTGCTGCTCGTTTTGATCCAAGGAAGGGAGGGTTAACTCCCGAAAGCCAGTCAAGAAATGTATTATGTCAGTCCTAATAAAAAGGTTTGTTTTCTTCTCTTGATCTTTAAATCTGAAAACAAAGACCAAGGATCGAATAAGATGAGACAATCTTGCCAAAACCCTGTGTTGATGTGAGTTCTATTTCTTCGGATAGAGCTGCAGACAGCGGTAGAGGCTCACCTTATGAGGGCTTCACAACTGGCGGGCTTGCTTGGATTCAAAGCACAGGGCTTTGAACAAATCTTATTGAACCCTGCAGCCGCAAGTGCACGGCAGCAGCAGAATGCTTTAAAAAAAAAAAAAGTGCAGAGACGCAGAGCCGTGAAGCTGAAGCACTCGCTTCGATTCCTCTGTCCTTCACGGTGTGACCTTGAGGCCGTAAGCCTCGGCGGGGGCAGATGCTGTTACCATGTGAATTATCTGCGAGAAACAATAAGCATTATTAGTATTGCAGCCAGCATGATCTCAAGTTTCAGCATTGGAAATGGCCCACAAGTCTGAAGGGTTTACCATGCTGGACTCGGACTTCGTCGCTGCAGGCGCACGATGAAAGAAAACAAAACTGCTTTTCTTTTCTTTTCTTTTTTAAGCATCTGTCTCCATTTGTTCGCATTTAGGAATAAAACTGATTTCTAGAGTATCAGGAGAAGGTGCATTATTTATTTATTCTCTTTGAAGGCGGTGAGCAGGTGATTAAACGAGCTCTCTTGCATTACAGTAAGGACTCGGCGGGCTCGCTGCTCCAAAGTTCAAGGCAGTTTCCAAGAATACAAACATAATTAATACATTAAAAAAAAAATAAAAATTCAAAGAACACAAAAATAAATACATACTTAAAAATAAGACGTAAAAGTATAAAAATCAAACCAAAACAATTAAATCAAATCTCTCAGTGAAAAATAAGACTATATCATCACAGTCAAAAAATAAATTCCCAAGGTGCTATTGCATCTTGATATAAATTAAACACAGTTTCAAGAGTGCTATTATGCATTTCAAATAGATACAGTAAGTCTTCAATAGTTTTCTGAAGCTCTTTGTGCATGCTCTCTGTCTGAGATGTTCTGGTAAGGTTATTCTCTTGTTACTTTCAGAGAGCGCACCATCTTCAATAATGGCACTGTGAGGAGCGTAGCTTAAAAGGGCTGTGAGTGTCGATGGAACATATTTCTTTAATAAGGCAGCAACCCATGGTGAGTCCAAATTCTTCAGAAATTTATGGATTGTCATAGCTATTGTATAGGTAATGTAGCCAATAAAATCTCTGAAGAACTGGCCTAATATGTTGCTTTTGGTCCATACCAGCTAGCAGATAAGTGGCAGTGTTTTGAGCAATCTGTAAGGGTCTCAGTGTTGAGGCAGGGACACCAAGGTATAACATATTACAGTAGTCAAAGCTTGAAAAATAGCTTGGCTTGCAAAATTATCCAAAACAACAACTCTGAGTAAAAGCCTTAGGTGTTGCAAGATTTTTATTTGGAACGTCTTAGTAACTGAATTGATCTGTGGTCTCATTGACACTTTAGAATCTAAGAGGACTCCCAGAAACCAGTGTCCCTCAAATAGAAAAGTAGATGGCTTCCTTTATCCTGTGAAGGTTCACATTCCAGGATCATTATTTCAGTTTTCTCTACATTTAGAGCCAGTTTTTTGTGACATAACCAAACTCTAATTGTCATCAGATAGAGGGAAACCATTTGAAATGTGGCTAGCCACGAAAATGAAATAGGTAGATAAAACTGGATATCATCTGTATATATCCCGTAATGCACACCTAAACAGGAAAACAGTCTTCAGATTGTGACAAGGCAGATACTGAAGAGGAGGGCCAATACCGTGGATCCTTGTGGCACCCTAGTATCAAAATTGTGCCAGGCAGATGTAGAAAAGCCAATCTGAATCTGTTGTTGCCGTTGAGAAAGGTTTGATTTAATCCATTCTAGAGCTTTCCTGGCAATCCCATGCTCCTGTAGGCGATTGAGTAATTACATTTCCTTGCTTCAGTAAACTGGAAAACCTTTCATTTTTACTGAACTGCAGAGGATCTAATTAAATAAGCTCCAATTTGGAGGAAGAAAGGCTCTTGCAGTTAGAGCACTTGCTCATGCATTATTTAACATGATTGGTCATGAGTTTAAGATTCACTTTTGCTAGTGATACTCTACATGACCTTGGGTAAGTCGCATCATGACCTGAGACTTTTCTGCTTTCTTCTCTCCAGTCTCCACCCAACTAACTCTTCATTACCCTAGTCCAGCCCCAGCCAGGTCTGCTTCCACGTTACTTCAGAACGTGCTACTGTAATTATACGATTCATTCTCTTTGATGCCAAAGTTGCAAAATGAGCATCTTTGGATCTGAGTTGATATTGTGTTTTCATATCTAAGGATTTGTTTCATGAACACCTTAAAATACATACTGGAATCAAAGTCATAATGAACGGAGGGACAAAGCAAGCATTTGGCAGGATAATCCCTGATGATGAATGAGAAATCTACTAAGCATGAGCTCTTTGCCCTGCAAATTCCCATTTCATTGTATGCCAGTGGGAGATGAAGGTGTTTTTCTTCCTTTATCCCTAAAATGCTCCTCATTTTGCCTTTCACATACTGGCAAATCTTCTAAAATTAAAACTATTCTACATGGTATTTTGGAAGGGGAAATTTATCCTGGAAACTGTGTGAGTAGACAGGAAACCAAACCCTGTACAGTATGGCAGAAGAATGCAGGAAGGCAGGGAGCAACCACAGAGGATTTTTAATTGAGAAGAAATGAAGGGAAGCTGGAGATGAGGGATGTGCATTTGTTTTGTTTTATTACTTTTCATGAAAAGTAACCACATTTTTATGCATGTAAAATCATATTTATTGACTCTGTGTGTTGTGTTTGGCGGCCTACCACCCTTACCACCAGGCTGGGCCAGCCCTATCTGCCTCCTGACATCGCACCAGCTTTCGGGGATGTGGCCACCTGCCGTGCCTGCATCTAGGCTCTCATCCACTTCCTGGCGTCAGGCCCTCCTTGGAGTGCAACAAGAGGCTGTGCCCGACTACTCTCCTCTTCATGGCAGGACGCCACTAGATCCACAAGGTGTGCTCCCTTCCCTTAAGGCACATGCGTGATGACTGGCCTAAATTTAAATTGAAAGGACCAGCAGCGGGAAACCTCTGGAGGCGCCCCTGATGATATCATCCAACCAACCCTACAAAGGGCTGAGACGGAGAACCCTCCAGTGCCTTGGCCATAGGTTGTCTCACCTTGAGAAGTGCTTTGCCACCGTGTTCCTGACTCTTGTTTCTGGCTCCTGTTCCTGCCATGTGTCCCTGAGCTCCTGTGTCTCGTTCTCGTTCCTGTTTGGCAGTCCAGTTCCTCTTGAGTTCTTGTCTTTGTGGTCAATCTTTTTTATCTGTCTTCAGTGTCTCCTGCTCCCGTGGTTCCCGTCCTTCTCTTCTTCTTTCTCTGTTCCCTTGGTTTGGACTTCTGGCTTGACCTCAGACCAGCTCTGACTCTGCCTTGGACTGGATTTCTGGCTTGACCCTCGGACTGGACCTCGACACTACTTGATCTCCGTCTGCCTTTGACCACCACCTTCTTTCCGACTCCAATTGAATTCCACCTGCCTTTATCACTGCCTGAACTTGACTGTGTCTGCCTGCTGCCTGCCCCGATTGCTGCTTGCCCCCGACTTTGCTTCTTTCTCCATGCTGTCCTAGAACATCTTCATCGCGCCGGATCATCACCTTCACAGAGGCCTGCATGTAAGACCAGCCAGTCCTGGCACCCAAAGGCTCAACCTAAGGGGAATGTGGGCTGGTATTGGTGAAGCTCCAGTTGGGCTTCTGCTCCAGCCAGCTTCGCCTGCCAACTGTGGGGATCTGCAGGGCTCCTCCCTGCAGGCTGCACCAATTCCACCTCAGTCCAAGGGTCCACACCCAGAACAGTGTGCATATGCCCGAAAAAATGCATTTTACAAGTGTAACAAAATGAAACTAAATAAATGTTAAAACGTAGCGAAAGGAGATCCCTAAGAATATCGAAATAAAACGATCAACTGTGGTGCATAGCATTGAAAAAGGAAGCTATGCTATGCTATGCTATGAAAATATGAAGTTATACCTCCTACTGTATAGCATTATGCAGAAATAGAAAGCCAACATTGTACACTATAAGGAGATAGAGCACCACACAGTAAGACGATGGCAAAAAACTGCCATTTGGCCCATCCAGTCTGCCCAATTATCCTGTCCACGGTATTAAGGATATATCCCCGCTGCCAGCCACAGAAGCTTGGCTGCTTGTAGGATGTCACTTCTTATCCGAGTCAGGTTTTGTTGTTTTTTTTTTTTCTTTTCCTTGGGTCTCCACCAATCCAGGCAGTTGAGTGTACAAGTTTCCACGCCCAGTTCAACACTCATCACCCCCATTGCCATCCCACTTCCAAGCCTTGCAACCACAGCTGTCGAAATGGGGTGGGCCACGGCCCGACCAACTTTGAGGAGGGCAGCATACATTTTCTCCAGTGCCCAAGTGAATCAAACACTATAATCACCCGTACAAGAGTGGGGCAGGTGCGCGAGTGGCTCTGAAGTGCTGAAAAAGTGCAAAATGCCTAATGCATTTTGATTATCAGGGGTCGGGAACCCATGGCTCGCGAGCCAGATATGGCTCTTTTGAGGGCTGCATCTGGCTCGCAGACAAGTGTCGCCATACTTCGCGGTTCCCCGCTGACCCAGCTGCTCCCCGGTCCTCCGCCGCCCGGGCTTAAAATGCTGTCAGCCCGGGCGGAACGCGGCAGGACAGCTGGAGTCAGCGGCACCGGCGTGCTCTCTTCTCCCCCCCCGCGGCCCGGAAGAGGAAGTGGAGAGCATCGGGTGCCTGCGCGGGAAGAAGAGACCACACTAGCGTGGTCTCTTCTTCCGCGCAGGCACCCGATGCTCACCACTTCCTCTTCCGGGCCGCGGGGGGGAGGAGAAGAGAGCACGCCGACTGGAGTCATCCGGGTGCCTGCGCGGGAGTCATCGGGTGTCAGCCGGGTGTCAGCGCTGGAGTCATCGGGTGCCTGCGCGGGTCTTCCTGCGCAGGCACGCCGATGCTCTCTTCTTCCCGCGGCCCGGAAGAGGAAGTGGAGAGCATCGGGTGCCTGCGCGGGAAGACCCGCGCAGGCACGCTAGTGTCCGACGGGAAGAAGACTGCAGCGCGGCTCGGAGGAAAATGAAAATCTTCAACCGCGGCCGATGGGACTCCGCCTTCGCCTCCGCGAGGGCTGAAAATGAAGGAGGTTAGCGTTGGGAGGTGGCTGCTGCTGCCGCGAGTTCCCGGGGGGGGGGAAGGGGGAGAGAGAGAGTGAATGAATGAGCGAGCAAGCATGTGTGTTTGAGATCCTGTGTGTGTGAGTGAGAGATTGCATGTATGTGGATGATTGAGAGCCTGTATATGTGAAAGAGAGTATGTCTGTGATTGAGATCCTGCCTGTGAGAGAGAGAGCATGAATGTAAGTTTACCATTGGGAACCTGTATGTGTAAGTTTGTAATTGAAAACCTGTTTGTTTGAAAGAGTATGTGTGTATGATTGAGATCCTTTGTGTGTGAGAGAGATCATGTGTATGTATGATTAAGAGCCTGTGTGTATAAGTAAGAGAGAGATCATGTGTGTCTGTGTCTGATTGACAGCTGGTTTAGGTGATGGAGCATGTGAGTATGTGATTGAGAGCCTGTGTTTAAATGAGGGAGAGAGACCATGTGTGTCTGTGTGATTGAGAGCTGATTTAGGTGAGGGAGCATGTGAGTATGTGATTGAGAGCCTGTGTTTAAATGAGAGAGAGAGACCATGTGTGTATGTGTGTGATTGAGAGCTGATTTAGGTGAGGGAGCATGTGAGTATGTGATTGAGAGCCTGTGTGTAAATGAGAGAAAGAGAGGACATGTTTGTAAGCATGTGAATGAGAGTCTGTGTGTGAGAGAAAAAGACAGCATGTATTTATGTGATTGAAAGCCTGTGTGTGTGTAAGCGTGAAAAGATAGACAGCATGTGTGTAAATGTGTAATTAAGAGCCTATATAAGTGAGAGAGAAAAAACATTTGTATATGTGAGTGACTGAGAGCATGTGTGTATAGGTGTGTCATTGAGAGCCAGTGTGAGAGAGAGCGCTGGTATGTGACTGAGAGAGGAGAAAGTTCCAAGCAAACCACCCCACCTCCTGCTAATTCAGAACAATCTCAGGACACCTGGATATCAAATGTTCCCAGGTATGCAGAGCAAAAAAATGTTTGTATCCTTATTATTTTTCATTACTGGATCTTTGTGTCTGCTATTTTGAAATATTTTGTTGGTATCTGGAAATGTTTTATATGAGTTTTTAATTATTGGATATTCCACTCATCAGCTGTTTCGAAATATGTTCTTTTTGTTAGTACAGTTTTACTGCTGATGATTTTATATTTCTTGATTTGTTTTATAAGGATGTGTGATGTTTCTTTTTTCCTTTGTTACACTGCATACAGAGACTCTGGCTTGTTGCAGTTTCCAATTCAGTTTTTGTCTGCATGCTTCTTGTTATGCGTTTTGGTCTCTTTATTCTATGTTAGGTGAGGGACAGCACGTGATTCAGGTGAGGTTTTCTGCTGGCGTGTAGTTTCTGTGTAGGACTCTATAGCAGCCTGACTTGGTCCGTTTTCCTAATAGGAGATGTATTGGTGTCTTAAGGCCTGGTGTAATATTTTCAGAGACTTATTGTACTTTAAAAGTGTGATCTTACATAAAATGCACACATTTACTTGTATTTAGTTTTAAACATATTGTATGGCTCTCATGGAATTACATTTTAAAATATGTGGCGTTTATGGCTCTCTCAGCCAAAAAGGTTCCTGACCCCTGATCTATACTGTCTATTTTTTGTTCTTCTATTGTAGTCGTTTCTTGGTTTTAGCTAATCATTGCTAATTTAAGGTGGATTATTGCTATAGTATTTTGTTCTTAACTATGAGGTAAGTATTGTGCTTTTTGTGCGGTTTGGTAGGTAGCTGGATAAACTTATCTGGCTTACTTAAGCCCATATATTCAGCGATGCGGTCACGCCACTCAATATATCTGGTTTTCTTAAAGTTAGCCGAATATGCCCTCACCCTGCTCGCCACTTAGCTGGCTAATTATTTAGCTGGATACCTATCCCTTCAGCAGAGTCGGATATTCAGCTGTTGCTGCTGCTTAGCCAGGTAAGTCCTAACTCATCTAGCTAAGCAGCTCTGAATAAGTTACACAGGGCTGTTTATTGACCTAAACAGATTGTCTGTTGTCACACCTTAATGTTTTTATCTGCCTATTGTGCTCCGTGCATTGCTCAGATTGTTATCCTCACCGAGCACCACTGTGAGGAAGTTATCTATAAACTGAAATAATAAATAAGAGTGTCTGTAGGAAAATGCTTATTATAAAGGCACTATAGTCTATTTAAAATGCTTCCGAGTCCCACAAGAAAAAATGTAATGGAGCAGCTGGCAGCATTTTTGGGAAGTTCCTTTTAATGAAATAGATTTCAGTACAGAATAAGCACAGCCTGAGAAATATGCAGCTCAGGACTATTGTTTAGAAACTGCAAATCATGGAGCATCATTCGCAGAGTCTGCAGCCCTGTGCAACTCCCAGTCCCCACTCCCGTCCAACCGCTCTTGACATGCAGAAAGGAAGGGACCCTGAAGGAGCAACAGGAAACCCGGTACAAGCAAGCACAAACGGCCCCGGCCAGAAAGGAAGGAAAGCAGGGTGTTTCCACGGCTCTTCCCCGCATTACGTGCACAACTACTTCTCAATGCTTTGAAAATGAGTCTGCCCTTATCACAGAGCGGGGCAGGGCACCGAGTAGCTGGAAGGGCTCACTCTGCACCCTGGGTGAGGCTTCGGTGTGCTGGATGGCAAAGCGTGGGCCATGCGCTCTTCCACGGCAGCCCCTGGCACCTTCAGAGGAGAACGCGGACTGCGCCCCGCATGAGGCCAGTGCACGGAAATATGAAGGGAGAAAAAGTCCATGAGGCGGGGGCTTCCCAAACCTGTCAGGGGGACCCCACAGCCAGTCGGGTTTCAGGAGATAAATTTGCATACCCCGAGTCTCCGTGGCATGCAAATACTTCTCTCCTATCTTGAAAACCCGACTGGCTGTGGGGTGCCCGGGGCAGGCTTGGTCTGCGTAGCCTGCCCATCCATACCAGGTAATTCGGCTTTGCCATCCCTACATCCCCCGCTGAGAGATCCTCTGTGTTTATCCCTTGCTTCCTTGAATTCAGGCCCTGTCCGTGCCCCCACCACCTACACGGGGAGTACAGGCGGGTGTGGAGCGCCTGCATCCATACTGGTCCTGAAAGAAGCTGGAATCTTTATAGGCCTCCCGCCCATTCATCAGGGCAAGAAAATCAAAAGATTTTGCAGCACACCTGAGCTTTTCACCTCTGAAGAAGGGACCTGTGCGACCCTGAAAGCAACTTTTACCTCTCTCTGCTCTTCCTATATAATACAAGTCATACCCCGTAACTACACATTTTAAAGCAGCAGGGCTAGATTTACCCCCAAAAATACCCACCCCCATTTATTTCTGTAGTGCTGTCAAGGGACGGATAATTTATGCTGCTACAAAGATCCTGCCCCAAAGAGCTTAGGATCTCAGCCTCGGCACAGGAAGACCGAGTGACTAGGCGTTGGAACGAAGGGCGCTGGAGCGCCACCCGGAGGGCGCAGGCGTTCATCGTTCATGGGTCAAAGACAGTGTTTCCACTCGAAAAATTGTTCCAGCTCTCCAAGATGTGTGGTGGACAGGACTCAGAGACTGGAAGGCCCTGCTTTCACCGCTGCACTTCCAACTCCAGCTTTCGCCATAGCCCCTTCGGTCTTCAGTTTCATCTCACGATGAAGGGGAACCACAGATCAGGTCATTTCGAAGGTTTCTGTGCCACTTTCTTGTATTCTTTCATCCATTTGCTTTTGGGCCCAGCGGTTTCCTCCTGCTGCTCAGCGGCGGCTTCCATT
Source organism: Rhinatrema bivittatum (assembly GCF_901001135.1). Taxonomy (NCBI): domain Eukaryota; kingdom Metazoa; phylum Chordata; class Amphibia; order Gymnophiona; family Rhinatrematidae; genus Rhinatrema; species Rhinatrema bivittatum. The sequence goes on along the minus strand of NC_042627.1, from coordinate 72,561,173 downwards.
GGGCAACGGTGCCGGGAGCCTTGCTGCGCTATTTTATAGCCCCCTCCCAAATCACTCAGCCCGGCCATTGTGGCAACCTTCTGGAACCCTGGAAATCCGGGCCTCTAAGTCCGGCCATTAAGGGTCACTGTTCCAGGATGACCGTGACCTGCTCCCCCCCCCCCCCCAACAGAGGCTGTGAACGCTGCCTCCGCGGGGCTCATCATCCTGCAGTCCCTACCCCAGACTTTGGAAGATGCCCCCCTTCTGTTGCCGCCGTCTCTGCCTCCTCCCTCCGGGTCCTCGGCTTCCGTGGAAATCCTCAAAGTGCAGCGAGGGGGGGGGGGGGGGAGTCAGCCTGCGCTCACAGACCCTGCCCTCCCCCCTCTAGGCTTCCATGCGGAGGAGGGGAGGGGAGGGGCAGGGCCTGGAGCGCTCGGTGCGCTGCAGCTGAGCTCTGGGCGCGTGCCGCACATTATCTTGGGAGGTTTGAGGGTGAGATGTGGGCAGCCTGGCAAAGTCCGTCCCTTCCGAGGGTACCACGAGTATCCAGCATCTGCTTACACAGATGTCCCTTTACGTATGCTCCACCCTCCCAGCTAACCTTTCCCAACCGATTGTGCAGAGCACTTAGCGGCCCTCGTGTGCTGGAGAAACCTGCTATTCTGGGATAACCTTTTGCTGGCCAAATAATATGAAATTATACAAAATGATTTCTGTGCCTGATCATTTCAGATCACACAGTCACTTTTTTTTTTTTTTTTTTAATATTCCACCTATCGTGACACTTCCCCAAAAGTCAATACCTTTAAACATTTGTAGGCATAGAAGGGCCCCCATCTCTACCCATATGGACTCAGTGGCTGAATGTAGCTAAAACTGCTGTAATTGAAACATTCAGTTGGTGTGAAAGGGGCCACATTTCAGTCTGGTTTGAGTTCCAAGAATACGCTGTTTCCCTGGAGATTCACTGAAATCCATTGGATTATGCATGGTGCATCGGGAGAGGCCTTGCTGCTCTCTTGCTGATAGATTTGGCAGGGATTTGCCAGCAGTCAGGTTTGTGGAACATAAGAAAATGCCATCCTGGGTCAGACCAAGGGTCCATCAAGCCCAGCATCCTGGAGACTGACTACAGGTTTTGGGAGCCTGCAGGGTTGAAATGGTTTGTGAAAGAAATGTGCACCTCTTCAGAGCCAGCTGTACCCCCAGTATTACCCACTGCTTGCTGAAACCTCAAGGTTTTCCTCCTGATAAAGGTGATAACCCTAGGAAAGCCTGAGGGGGGGGGGGGGGGGGAGGGGGGGAGATCCGACTAAGGCCGTTTCCTTTCCTTCAGGAAGAAAGCCACTTAGCAGCCACCATGGCAAAGAAATCCCTTCACAGTAACAGGCAAAGAGGAGTCGAAGCAGCCCCGATATTTCAAAGAAAAGAAACTTCCCAGGGGGGGATTTCATAGCTGGGTTTCCCCCCAGTGGACACATATTCTTCCATGAATACAGTTGTGAATTTTCTCTTGATTTTAATGCCAATAAACATTTATAAGATCATACAGCACTCGAAATCCCGGAGGAGAGAAAGCCGGAGCAGCATGGAGTCCTCCCCCTCCACCACTCCCCCGTGGCTCCCGGATCAAATGATTCATCGCAACGTGGTGCCAAATCCTCTTCCGGGTTTGCAGCACCTGCTTCCTGCACTCCCGCCAAACCCCGCGCAGGACGCAGGAAAGCCGCGGGAGTCCCGGGCGATCGGGCCACGCGCCGAGTCCTTGCCAGGCAGCCCCTGCAGGCTCCTCTGTCGTCGGACAGCCGGGGGGGGGGGGGACTAGCGGGCGATCCGCCGGAGTTTCCCAGCGCAGCTCAGGGACGTTAACAAAAAAAAAAAAAAGGAGCAGCAGTTGCTCGGAAATAATTTTTTTTTTTTTTTGGCTTCGCTGGAAGGATCGGTTGCTTGCAGCCCCCCCCCCCAGCGGTGCATGGGAGCCCGTGGCTGGAAGATGCCCGCTCTGCTGCTGGCCCTGGCGCTGCTCCTCGCCCGGGAGAGCCTGGCTCTGCCTGCGGTGGCGGCGATCGGGAGCACCGGGCAGGAGGAGAGCCCCGAGCTCGCCCCGGGGGCTGCGAACGCCACGGAGGCGGCGGCGGGCGCCGACCTGCGGAACGCCACCCTGGTGACCTACATATCCGGCATCCTGCGCGACCTGCCCGCCCTCAGAAGCACCGTGATCGCGGTGTGCAGCGTCACCGCCCTCCTCATCCTCTGCCTGGTGATCCGCATCTGCAGGTACTGGGGGGGGGGGGGGATCAGAGCAGTCCCGCTGCAAGGCTGGGGGGGGGGGGGGAGATCAGAGCTGTCCCGCTGCAAGGCTGGGGGAGATCAGAGCAGTCCCGCTGCAAGTCGGGGGGGGGAGATCAGAGCAGTCCCGCTGCAAGGCTGGGGGGGGGGGGGGAGATCAGAGCAGTCCCGCTGCAAGGCTGGGGGGGGGGGGGGGAGATCAGAGCAGTCCCGCTGCAAGGCTGGGGGGGGGGGGGGGGAGATCAGAGCAGTCCCGCTGCAAGGCTGGGGGGGGGGGGATGACTCCGGGGCCTCGGCTGCACTGTGAAACGTCCGGGGAGGGCTAGCAAGCCTTTGCAAAGGTGGTAGCCCCAGCCCAGCCCTTGCTATAACTGCATAGCGCTACTGGGCCTAGGCAGCACTATGTCCCTGCTCCTGGAGCAAGGGAAGCCCAGACTGGGACATTCAGGAGCTGGTTAAAGCTTACAAGGGGTTAAGATTTAAAAGCAGCCACCCTTGTCCTCCCGTGTCTGCACCTGCGTTCATGAGTCCCAAACTCCTTTCCCACTGGCAGGCTAGAGCTGTGCCCTAGGAGGGGGTGGATCCAACACTCCTGAACCTCAGTCAGGCCCCCTCTTCAGCAGAGTGGACAGAGCGGTGCTGCCGCTTGCTCTAAGCCGGGCTCGTCCCTTTCCCTCTGAGCTGTAGCGTTTCTCTCTTTGGATGGGTTTTGTGCCCTGGGGGAGATCGGAAGGGTTCCCAGCTCGCTTTTCTGCAGGCAGCTGCCCCAGCCCAGTCCTAATGTGATGCGAAGTGAATGGGCTCTGGAGCCCTTCCCAGATGCCACAGAACCGGATTGCTGTGCATTGAATGAAAGCTGTGAGTGTTGGGGGGGATGAATTTACATTCACCACTGCCACTGTTGTGTGTATAAGTAAGGACTAAAGTTTCTATTGCTGTGTGGCACATTTAAGACTAATCGGAGAAAGTTCTTCTTCACTCAACGCACAATTAAACTCTGGAATTTGTTGCCAGAGGATGTGGTTAGTGCAGTTAGTGTAGCTGTGTTTAAAAAAGGATTGGATAAGTTCTTGGAAAAGAAGTCCATTACCTGCTATTAATTAAGTTCACCTAGAGAATAGCCACTGCTATTACTAGCAACGGTAACATGGGATAGACTTAGTTTTTCAGGTACTTGCCAGGTTCTTGTGGCCTGGATTGGCCACTGTTGGAAACAGGATGCTGGGCTTGATGGACCCTTGGTCTGACCCAGTATGGCTTGTGCTTATGTTCTTATATTCTTAATTACTAAACTCCCCCCCCCCCCCCCCCCCAAAAAAAGAACGCAAGACTGAAAAGCACAATTATTATAAAAGTGTAGGTAACAGAGGCCCAGATACTAAAGGCAGAAAAAATTTGCCATGGCCATTTTCTGTGATAAAATTTCTAAAGCACGTTATTTGTGATAGCTTACACTTTTATTTTATACCATTTAGCATGTAGTATTTTGCTAATTGCTTCACAAATACCTATTTTTCACACACAGTTTTACACGTATTAAATTTTATTTACAGTTGAAGGATTGTGGCGAAACATTATGCAAAGCAGCTCATTAACTATGAGCAGATAAAAGCATAAGAACATGCCATACTGGGTCAGACCAAGGGTCCATCAAGCCCAGCATCCTGTTTCCACTAGTGGCCAATCCAGGCCATAAGTACCAAAAACTAACACCAGCATAGGTTCGCAAACCAGATTCCACAAAAACTTCAACTACATCTGTCTAAATGAGGTGGAAAGCTTTGTAGCAAAGCTATGTTTGGTATTCTGCAAACATTCTTGTTTGCATAGAAGTTTTGGTAGGAAAATATCCCGTGCTGAAACCAAAATAGTGTGCCCAGTTCTTCCCCTTTCAATGCACTGGCCCTTAAAGTCTAGCTAGTTCGCTGTATTTCACTAGGTGGAAGCAGGTGTGCTGAGCAACATCTGGAGGAGCAGCACAGGTAGCAGCAGCCTTGAGTTCTAATCCTGTTTATGTGCAGCTGTCCTCTTTGGGGCTTCTGCCACCTGTTTTACTTGGTGCGTGCAGTCAGTAGTGTAAAAATGACTGGATTTGTGATAATTTAAAACCTAACTTACTGCCAAATGGATTTTTCCTTGGTTTTTTTTTTGTTTTGTTTTGTTTTTTTGTGGCACTGCCTTAAGGGCTAGGTTAATCGTGGACTTCATAAAGCAGGAACTTTTGAACAGCTGCAGAATGGAAGAAAACCTTTGCTAAATCGGGCCCTCGGTATCTTAAATATTGCAGTTTTTCTACAGGCCTTGGGATTCGGCAGTGGCTTTCAATAATATTTTACTTAATTGCCTTTTACGCTAGTTAAAGGGACTGTTGGCAAGTAACAGTGAATAGAAGCCTTGTTACAGAAAACCGTGAACTCTCTCTTTAATGGCCGCTCTGTTCTTCTTGTGACTTCTATTTATGCATTTGGGTTAAAATGTCTGAAAGCTGAAAATTCCTATACTCTTGAGCTCTATGGGGTGGTACTTCCGAGCGACCCGGATGGGTCCCGGTGTCAGAGATAGGATGCTGGGCTCGATGGACCGTTGTTCTGATCCAGTATGGCGTATAGAGGGGAGCGTGTAGATATGTCCCTTGCACATGTTTGCTTGCTTTTCCACTTACACCTGTGATTCCTCTAAAGAGGAGCCCCTATTTTAATTTGCCGAAATCTCATCTTTCTGTTACAGAAGCTTGGGTTCTGAATAATTTCCTGGTATTGATGTCTGATGACCTGTGAAATGGGTTTCCAACTTTTTTTTTTTTTTTTTTTTTAATAGGAGGCTTAATTCTCCTCTTTTCTTATCCCCAGTGGGGCGAGGTTAGCCCCCTTCCCCCATCCCAGTATTGTACAGTGTCTGTCAACCACAAAGGGGCTGTCCTCAGCTTAGGGGTTGCATTTGATCTTAAGGCAGAGAACAGGATTGTGCCCTTTTCTTTAGCGTGTAGCCAGCCACTCCTAGGGTACAAACGTCCCAGGTTCTTTTTTCTGCTCTGGGAGCTGGTCAGGCGGGGCTCGCACTGGCACCAAGGAGCCAGTGACACGTAGGCTGCTGGCGGTGGATTTCAAGAATGTCGTGCTGCAGATGGAAGGGTGCAGGATGCAGCTTTTTAAAAAATGTTGAACTGGCAGAAATGTTCCCGGGTTCCCCTTTCCTGTGAACTGGGTTTTCTAGACACCAGAATTTCAGGTCTGGGAGGGTGGAAAGTCAGCAGGGAGATCCGGTGGACACGAACTGACAGTAGAAGATTTGCTGGAGTTCATAACTGAAGCAGCAGTTAAAAAAAAAACAAAACACATTTTAATTTTATTTTTTAAAATTCCCTTTCTAAAAGGGAGAGAGTGCTTGGGCGGCAGAATATTGGCTGTTGATTTTGCATGTCCATCTCCTGGATGTGAGCAGTTGTGGAGTCCACACTGTTGGAAGGACAGTTCCTTAACTCAAGCCCTTTGACCTTTCGACCATGCCTGAAAGAGCTAATTTGGCGCAGGCCTCGTCAGTAGATGGACAGCAGATCCAAAGGGCTTGGAAGGCACCTTGGAGATCAGACACTCGCTGCTACGGCAAAATCAAACTTGGCTTGAGGAGGTGGTGTTAACCTGTGGCACTGCTGATGGGGGGGGTGACAGTGGTGGGAGTCAGTGCGTCTGACTTGTTCACTTGTCTTACACGTGATCTGAGTCACACTGGAAATATTTACTAGAGATCTACACAGCCTCTTGTTACCTTTACCTTCCTGCACATGCTAATGCACTGAGAAAGGGTTGAATTAACACTGGTTTGAAGCTGGTGAGCAGTGCCTGCAGCCGTTCAGCTTTGATAATTGGCACCGCTGCTCACAAGTTTCAAGCTTGTGCTGAATTAGTGTTCACCTTGGCTCAGCAGTTCCTTCCTGCTGGGTCGGAACCGGCCTCCGCTGGACCGTGGTGCCATGAGATTTTTGCACCTGGGCATGGTTTTCCCCCTCGCAGTGACCAAGCCTTGGAGAAACCCGTGGGCATGTGCCCTGGGTGGGTTGCTTGGTACGGCCATCATGCAAGGGTGGCGATTCCTCCTCCCAGAGCTTGTGAGCGCTGCCTCTGCAGCCCCAGCTGTCCTGAGAAATAGAAGCCAACCTAGGGCTCCCATGGTGCAGGGTGGGTGGGCCCCCGACCTTCACCTTTCTTCTGCTATCTTCCTGGTGCTAGCTTGCCACGGCAGCTGAGCACACTGCCCTCGTTCCCAGAAGTGATGTGGGCCAAGGGCCGCGGCTGTTCACAGAATGCAGCGGGCTTGCTGCAGAAGAAGTTAACTTCAAAATGCACCTTTAAAATGCGACGCCTTGCTAAAGATAGAAAATGAAAGAGTCGCATCGTGGCTTAGGTGGCGAGAGCTCCAGGAGTCCGTGGGTGGGCCTTTGCCCTTTCCTGAGGGGCTTCGGAAATCCGCATGGGGTAAGTGTCTCCTGGATCCCAAACGTAGTTGCCAGCATCCTCCCCGAGGAGCGCACATTCCCCAGCGCTCCTCGGGGAGGAGCGCTGGGGAATGTGCAGCGGTTCTCAACCTTTTTCCCATCGTGACACACACCTGACAGGCCACGCTCACATCCGTGACACACTGCTCATCACAATTCATGGCGGAAATAAAAAAATAAAGGCCCAGTATTATTTTTATTGTTCAGAATGACACAAGGGAAAGATAAATACTCTGAACAGAAATTGCACAAACATCCCATCCCAAAACAGCGCCAATTTCCAGCACTCAGACTTACAGGGCAAAACTGAAAATATTACACCAGGCCCTAAAACTCCAATACGCCTCCTATTAGGAAAACGGACCAAGCCAGGCTGCTATAGAGTCCTACACAGAAACTACACGCCAGCAGAAAACCTGACCTCAGTCACACGTTCAGATCCTCACCTAACAAAGAATAAGGAGACCATAAAGCATAAATAGAAACATGCCAAGGAAAACTGAACTGGAAACCACAACAAGCCAGAGATTCTGTTTGCAGTGTTAACAGTGGAAAAAGAGAAACATCACCAGTGTCATAAAACAAATCAAGAAATATAAAATCGATAGCAGTAAAACCAGCTGATGAAGGAAATATCCAATAATTTAAAAACTCATATCAAAAATTTCTAGAGACCAATAAAATATTTCCAAATCGCAGGCACAAAGACCCAATAATGAAAAATAATAATGATTAAAAAAAAAAAAATGCTTTGCTCTGCATATCTGGGAATGTTTGATATCCAGGTGCCCTGAGATTGTTTTGAGTTAGCAGGAGGAGGGGTGGTTTGCTTGGAACTTTCTCCTCTCTCTGTCACACACAAGCGCTCTCTCTCATACTGGCTTTCAATCACGCACATATACACATGCTTTTTCTCTGTCACTTATATACGCTCTTAATCACACACTTACACACACGATGTCTTTTCACACATACACACACACACACAGGCTTTCAATCACACACTTACATACATGCATGCTGTGTCTTTCACTCACACACACAGACTCTCATTCACACACTTACAAATATGCTCTCTCTCTCTTATTTACACACAGGCTCTCGATCACATAGTCTCTCACCTACACGCTCTCAGTCACATACAAACACACATGCTCTTAATCATACATACACTGTGTGTGCTTCGGGACCCACTGGTGTGTCGCAACACCGGTTGAGAACCGCTGCCTTAGAGGTCGGATTATCCATGCGTTGTTTCCAAATCCATCTCACGCATGTTCATGTTCGATTGCCTGAAAACCTGACCGGCTGGGGGAGGGGAGGGGCTTAGGAAGCACTTCCCTGACCCTTCTATCTTTTTTTTTTTTGCCTTTCAAAGTTTTAGTGCGGTAATCGTGACAGTTTCCTTTGGCAAAATGTTTTCATCTTTTTTTGAGCACAGAATTTTTCTCTGAAGGTGGCAAAATAGGTTTCCCGTTACTCTTCGAGGCTGTCACCCTGGGGGGCGGGGCGGTGTTTCGGTGCTCTAGGGCAAGACTTCCCATAATCCAGTTTTTCAGGTAACCATTGGCTTTGTTTTTAGATCTGACGTATGTAGATATATCTGATGAATGTTCGTTATGATTAGCCTAAAAACGAGGCTTGCTTGTGCCTTTTGGAAATCACTTGCGGGGCTGGCTGCCTGGATGTCCTGTGCCGTGCATCTAAATCTCTTTTCTTGTAGGGAGCTCATCTTGTGGCTTAGATTTGAGTCTGACCCATGCTGTGGAAATCTGTCTCATAGCAGCATAGTGTGTGAGAAGCCCATCTCCTTTTCTGTCAGATGGTACCGGCTGCTTAAAGAGCTTTAGTAGCTCATCAGGCCCATGGTTCCCAAATTTTGTCCGTGTGGGGGAAGGGGGGAGACCCCCGGCTGGTTGAGGTTTTCGGGATGTGCATGAGACATGCACGCATTGCCTCCAGGATATAGAAGAATGTCTCATGCACGTTCACGGTGCACATCCTTAAAACTTCCACCAGGACGGATTTGGGAACTGCTGAATTACTTCTGGGGAGCTATTTATTTATTTAACCTTTTTATATACCGAAACGTTTTCGTTAATTACTTCAAGCCGGTTTACATAATTCTTTAAAAAAAACATAAATAATTAAAACATTCTTCAACAAATTTAAATTTAGAACTAAAAATTGACAGCTAATAAACATAATCATAAAACAAAATGACACTCAGTCAGTTACAAGTTTCAATAATATTCCACTCAATAAACAATTCATCTACACCATATCTAACACATTACCATAGACTAATTCTTGGTTAAAGTATACTAGGAAGAAAAGAAACAAATTAAAATGATCCTAACATACAGTAAGTAAATAGGGCGGGAGATGATACTCTCACTTTAACCAGTTTGAATATAAGCCTGCTCGAACAACCAGGTCTTCAAAGATTTTTGGAATGTGCTTACATTTGACTCGAGTCTGACATCAAGTGGGAGAGCCAATGCCGAAACTTGGTACTAACGTTGGTTCTCAGTCCCAGCCTTGCTACAAGGGCCTTTGCTTTTGACTGAAAGGGTCTCCTGCTTAGAATGCACCATGGTTGCTGGTTTGATAAGACTTGAGCTGGCCTTCCTGTGCTCTTAAAGAAATATTATTATACGACAGCCGAAATTGCTTCCTTTCTCGATGCCGTAGAGCGCACTTAATCTCTTCAGCTTGCAACGGAGCAACCTTTGTGCCTGTACCAGGCTTTGGGGGGAGCTCCGTTGTTATTGTTGTCCCTACCCTTTCCTGAAGAAACATTTTCTAACGTTAGTCCTGTGCCCCCTCGAGTCTCGTGTCATGACCTCTCATTACTGAGCTTCCCTTTGACTGAAAAATGCTTGCCTGCTCATTATGTCTACCTTGCGAAGACACCAGGAGTGGAACGTTTTGTACGTTCTCGAGTACTTGAATGCTTCTGTCGTATTTTTTGTTCTTCCTCTTCTCTGTTCTAGGGGAGACCGAATTTAGGGCCCTCCTGCAACTCCGAGGGCTGTAAACGGAGATGGTTAACGCAGTAAGTGAATGTAGACGAACACCACCAGCTCTTCAGGGTACTTTTCGGAAACGCCATTGAATATTGCCTACCTTTACCCCGGGTAAAGGCACACCTGGGAGCTGACAATGCACGTGACTAGGCAAAGGGTGGGGGGGGAGGCAGCAATGTGCGGAGTTTTCCATGGGGGGGGGAATTACCTGCAGAAGAAAAGCGAGCGCAGATCCCCCGCGGCTGCTTTGCCCATGCCCCCAGTTCTTCCTGTAGCTCTGCTTGAGACCCACCCCCCCCCCCCCCCCCTCAGTTTCATTTTCTCTCTTAGTTGAGACCACAGATCGCGCCTTCTCTGTGACGGGGGCCTCGCTTCCTGAAGAAATTAGGTGAGCAGGCGACGAAGCTGACTTTAACAAAAAAAAAAGATTCAAAACGTGTTGGTTTGGGAAGGCCTTCGGCATTGATGAGTAACTTGTCAGATGAAGAATGGCACTGAAGCCTAATTATGTTTTTGGGTTTTTTTTTATGTTTTGTCCTATCTCCCGCCGAGGTTTTGTGTTCTTTTCTTGTACTGTTGTTGCTTCTTTGAACTTTTTTATGAATGTTTTGCTGTAACCCACTTTGGGATGGAAATCCTTTTAAATAAATAAATCCGATGACGAGGGTTGGGATGCAGACGTGTGGGGTAGTGTTGCATGTTTCAGGGGCTGGGATGAGGAGTGTGTTGGGGCGGGGCTCGGGCACCACCAGCCTTCCATTGCTAATACCCAGGGATTTGTCCACCCCCCTCCCTTCTTATTTTATATCTCAGTCACTGTAACGACAATCTGTGGCCAAGAGATCCTAAATCCGGCCACTAGGGGTCACTGTTGCACAAGGACAGAGACTCTCTCCTCCTCCCCGCCCAGGGGCTGTGATCGTTGCCACTGCAACATCCAGAGCCCCTAGCCAGATGTTCCCACCGATCCAGTGCTCAGAAATCTGCGATCCTAAAAATCAGTCCAGATGAAAAAAAGCCAAAAACACCAAGCTTTCGGATTCAGATTGCAATGCGATTTGCAAACTTCCAATAGTACATCGCCACCCAAAAGTGGTATATTTATTTATTTATTTAAGGTTTTTTCTATACCGACATTCGTTGTTGGACATCATATCGGTTTACAGGCAACATGGAGTCAGCAACCGAGCTTTACAGTGTAACCAATAGAACAGCTCTTACAGAGTGACTATACTAACAGATTAACAGAAACAGCTAAGCAGGTTATATTTGTTTAGTGCAGCAGTAGCAGGGTTATAATGTGACAAATAGGGGTTGCTAAATAATACAACAATGTACATGTATGCTGGCTGATACCTGAAATAGGCCCTGCCGCCTCACGGTCACGTAGCAGCTGTGATTGGGCCATAGAGCAATGGAACAGAACCGTGCCAAGAATAATAAAAAAAAAAGCTCTAGATTTGCAGAAGTAGACAGGAAAGGTGACAAAACATTTCAGTTGTGTTCACAGGAGAATTAACCTTTGTTGATTAGAAGAAAGATCATATTGATGTAAAAAAAAAACAAAAAAAACCCCGTACAGATCTGATTTTGGGGACTGATGCTGTTCTCCGTTGCAGATATCTCTTATAGGAGGCAATTGGTTGAAATACAAGGAGAATATTTTCAGTTGATTTTTGCATTCCGGTTTGCTGGCAGGAAATGTCTTTTTTTTTGGACTACGAATGGCTGAAGCACGGTGCAAGGCGAGACGAAGGGAAACTGCAGGAGGCCGATGTGTGGATTGCGGAAGCTGGCCGTAGCTGTGCTGTTTCATGCTTGTGTTTTGCCATCCAATGTTTTGAAGGAATGTTTTTTTTATTTTTGTGTTGGAAACCTTGCTTTGACCCACAGTGGCTTTGACGAACTTCATAGGATGTCTGCACGCCCAGTAAAATAGCTTGGATTAGCCAGAGCTGGCCTTAATTGTAAGCAGTAGTTTGTTTATTTTTCTTACAGTTAAGCTAAATAATCCAGAGCTGAAAAATCAACTGGGGAGAGAAATCCAAACAGCAGACTCCAAACACAGGTTGGCCACGGCGAGCACAAAACCTTGGCTCGAGACACGTTTTTTAAAGCTGATTTCAAGCATTTCTCCCCCCAAAACTGGAGCTGGTTTCGGCCTCGATCTTGTGAAATCTGGAGCTGTGCAAAATTTCATGCCCAGGTGTAAACCTCCGTGGGTCAGAGCCGGACAGCATCGGCCCAAGCCAGACCGGACTTTGCAACAAGAGGGCGAATACTGCAGTTCAGGAGGCCTCTGTCTGTGGGGTAGGGGGTCTGTATTGGAAGAGACCCTGGAGGATTTCGCTCCTCTTGCCTCGCTGTGGGTTCGGTAGCTGAACCAGGACACCACTAGAGCGGCTGGACACAGGTGAACCAGAAAGGGTCTCCATCCATCAAAGTCACTATGGATTGGCCCCTGGGACCGGCTTCTTGTAAGTTTGGTTATGGGAGAATTTCTGCAACCTAAAATGGTGGTTTTGAAATTGGGGAGTATATTTTAGATGCAGGCCCTGTCCGCCTGTGTGGTGAAATCCCTTTTCTAACTCCGGCCGGGCAGCTGCGCCCTCTCTTGGCCGCCGCTGTTCATGCCTGCCACAACGCTCTGTACTGTGGCGCGCCGTTGGACGGTTTTAAGCAGCTGCAGCTCTTGCAGAATATTGCAGCCTGTCTTTTGGTGGGGGCTGAGGCCTGTGTGCAGATTTAAGTCCGTTCTGCAAGATCTGCTTTGGCTGCCTGACGTCCTCTTAGGCTAACTTTTACTGCAGGATTCCCATCCGGGTAGGACGCTGAGATCATGGCAGGCAGGTGTTTCTGGCCGCTCCCCTGCTAGCTTTGCCAGGCTGTCGGTAAATAGGTGCCAGGCCTGCTTTATGCAGCTCTCTCCCAGAGGATCTGGCTTCGGAAACATCCTGGAGCTTGGTGCTTGTGCCAGGCTTCTGGTTAGGGATTCCTGCCTTGGGAATTCATTTGTTTACTGTGATCTTAGTTCAGGAATTGAGTTTGTTAGACATTAGAAAGGGATTAGAGTGAAGCTGGTAGGGGGGTAGGGTTTTTGTTTTTTTTTTTGCTTTATGTGACTTGTTAGGCTGGCTTTTTGGAATGGTTATAGGGTGGTTTTTTCTTCCTTGGATTTATGCATTTTCTTTGAGCTGTTTGATTGCAAGAGCCACTTATTTGCAGCGTACACAGTTTAATAAATAAACAAGGGGGGGGGATTTTTCAGGTAGCCTGCAGGGTTGCAGAGTATGTGGAAGTGTTTGCCGTGCGTACTTTTGTGGCTCAGTTTTAAGGAGAAGCTCCCCACGTAGCTAGTAAAACATCTGTGGCCTGATCGACTGTGTACTGCTGTTTGTATGGGTGACGTAAAATAACGCACAATGTTTGGAAAATTTCTATAGATTTTTATTTTCCCCCTCCCTCCCCCTCACTCAGGACCGCCTCCTTTTTTAACTCTGCCAAAAGCAGGAAACCGTGCATGCACTTGTGGCTGGCTACAGAGCTACTTCTCAGCTAAGCCAGTTTGCCCTGGAGGAACAGACTGAAGTCCTGGGCAGCACTGGTTTCTGTGTGCCTGAATAAAGCTGAAATTGTGAATTTCTGCGTGGCCTGAGCTGCTCTACGTGGCTAAGACCCTCTGTGGCCCTGTGCCAGGCGATTGTACTTTGCATTTATACAGGCACGGCGGACTTTGTCTGTTGTCACTCGGTGAGCCACTTTCGATGAAGATTCAGTTCTCGCTCCCATTCTATTCCGCGTGACTCCAGCATTTCCGTGGGCTGAAAGAGCTCCACGGAAGGCCCTGAAGAGCTGGGTTGCAATTCCCAGCCTCAGGTAGGCTACTGCTTGTATTGTGAACGTCAAGAATCCTGCCTCGCTAACTGCAAAAATAAGCCTGAATGGCTTTGCAAGCAGAAGAAAATGCTGCTGCTGCTGCTGTGGTTTGTGGCCAACCCTGCTGGCAGGCCATGGTGAAGAGGAGGAGAAGAAGAGAGAGAAGCTGGAGGAGGGAGAAGGGGAGCAAACCTGAAACAAACCAGAAAAGCATCCGAGAAAAGGTAGCAGTCAAAAAAGCAAATAAAATGTTAGGAATTATTAGGAAAGGAATGGTTAATAAAACGGAAAATGTCATAATGCCTCTATATCGCTCCATGGTGAGACCACACCTTGAATACTGTGTACAATTCTGGTCGCCGTATCTCAAAAAGATATAGTTGCAATGGAGAAGGTACAGAGAAGGGCAACCAAATGATAAAGGGGATGGAAACAGCTCCCCTATGAGGAAAGGCTGAAGAGGTTAGGGGCTGTTCAGCTTGGAGAAGAGACGGCTATGGGGGGGGATATCATAGAGGTCTTTAAGATCATGAGAGGTCTTGAACGAGTAGATGTGACTCGGTTATTTACACTTTCGAATAATAGAAGGACTAGGGGGCATTCCATGAAGTTAGCAAGTAGCACATTTAAGACTAATCGGAGAAAATTCTTTTTCACCTCAACGCACAATAATCTCTGGAATTTGTTGCCAGAGGATGGGGTTAGTGCAGGTAGTGTAGCTGGGTTCAAAAAAGGTTTGGATAAGTTCTTGGAAGAGAAGGCCATTAACTGCTATTAATCAAGTTTACTTAGGGAATAGTCACTGCTAATTAATTGCATCAGTAGCATGGGAACTTCTAGGTGTTTGGGTAATTGCCAGGTTCTTGTGGCCTGGTTTGGCCTCTGTTGGAAACAGGATGCTGGGCTTGATGGACCCTTGGGTCTGACCCAGCATGGCAATTCTTATGTTCTTATGTTCTTATGTAGGCGGGGCCTGAGGGCAGCAGCGAGGGCGATGGGTCGTTTGGAGCCTCGCCAAGTTTTTGGTGGAATTCTTGAGAGCTAATATTCAGTGTTTTGTTTGGGTTTTTTTTTAATCCAAAGCGTAGCCAGCATTCTGTACAGCTATAATATTTTTAAAATTGTCCTTATCCAGCTCTGGGGCAGAAAATCGGTGGCCATCGTTGTTGATGCTTCCAAAGACAGAGAGGGGAGCAACCATGTTGTTATCGCTCATTTCCAAATTAAGCCACAGCAAGATAGTGGTTTGGCTCAGGTCCCTTAGGGCTGGTGGAAGGGCAGTACTGGAAACGAAGTCTTGGAGGCTCTCTAACCACGAGACCATGTGTCTTCCTCCCCGATCACCAGTGGCGGCTCCACTCCATCGACCCTCGTGTTCCTTTGTGCTTGGTGGCTTTCTCATGTGCGCTGTTACTCCAACCAGCAGGGCCATTTGCAGGAGGTCGGATGCCCGAGGTTTGGCATCTGGAGCCTGCAATTGAGACCAGAGGAGGAGATTCTGGTTGTGGTCAGGAGAGAGACAGACTCTGGGCCAGAGAAGTTTGTCATCTGAGGTCCGGGAGGAAGAAGAAGAAGAACTGGTCTGCGGCTGAAAGAATGACATTAAAAGCAAAAATAAAAAAATATATATACATTTTCCCATGGCTCCTAAAAATATGGATTGGCATCCAAGTTTTCCAGAAAAGTTTCCACACCTACATCTGAGTATTTTTTTTCTTATTTAAAGTTCCCCAAACACAAAATTCAGGGCCATATGGTTACACCTCTGTTAGAACTGGATCAACCCATGAAATCCAAACCGAGAATGCATTTAGAAGATGCAAACATTAAGAGGCTTTTACTTAGCTGTTGGACTTGGGGACCCCGAAACGGTTTGGACACCAGTAAAGACTTGTGCATGTCATACTTCCTTTAGCTTTATTTTATGTGCTGTGAACATGAGGACCTATGAGAACTCTTTTGCAGCTTGTGTTGAAGTTTTTGATGGTGAGCAGTGATAAGGACTTAGTGCAGAAAAGTAGAGCTTCTGTGTTGGTTGGTGCTTATGTCGTCAGGACGTCATTCATTCCCAGCTGGGGAGATGCTGCTTGAATGCTAGTTGGACTCATCATGTGCATCAGTTGGGTACCCTTGCCATAGTTTTACTAATGCTGAAGGATACCTGAAAGCTGAGGTTCAGCTGGGTGAATGCTATTAGAGGGGACGCCGGTTAGAGTTTGTGTAATAAATACGCACATTTGAATTCAAGTGTTGTACCTGGGACAGCTGCTGGTGAGTTTCAGATTACTGTAACAAATTAGTGTTTTTAAATAAGAACAATTACCAGTACTTTGGGGAAATATTCAAGGCCTGAGCGGAATTGTTAATTGCTAGCATGAAATAAACCCTTGATGGAAGATTTAGAATTGGAGGAATTCGGCTTCATTAGGCTAGCCTCTAGTTTCATTAAATTAGCATTACTGGTTCATTTGCTGTTTCATGGAAAGGCACCAGTAGCCGAGCTGAAAGCCTTCGCTGGCTTTGATTAGATTGCCAATGGTGGTGGTAGAGGAAGAAACGGTTATCGGAATTCAAGAAAGCTGAGAGGAGTACAAAACTGGAGATGGAGTAGGGTCAGCTTAGATGGGTTCTTGTTTGTCATTGTGATCCACACTTGTGTATTGTGAGGAATTCTAGAAGCATATAAAGACGTTGCCAATCAAAGGGTTCCTAAAGCTGACAGTGTGAGGTCTTCTTCTTGGCTGTAGTGAATTAATACTGCAGTAGGGTGGGTGTAGGTTTTCCACCAAATGTCTTGGGGATGATAAGGGTGAATATTGATTCCACCGAATCCTCCTCCCTAAATGCTGCACAACCACTTTTTTTGTTTCTGAAGCAGTATTCGATTTGCAATTTGGTTCTTAACTAGTCCTCGAAGAGGACCTGAAAGGCACAGAATTCCCCCTGGGCCACTTGCCACAGTTTGTGGTATTTACTTTTAAATTGTACCACTGCTAAGCAAGTGGGATATTAAGAATAATAAAATGAAAAAAAACCGAAATGAAGATTTGGGGAAATAGTAGGAGGTGGCTCATCCTGCTTTTCCTTGGAACCCGGTTGTAATGGGAGCTCTGTTTCCAGGGGGGCAGTCTCGCCTCCTTTCCGAGTTGCCTCCTCCAGTTGTTTTTCCTTTGGCACAAGCGTATCGCTGTAGTACTGCGTGCCTGTGGATAAGCATTGCCGTGCACCCAGTGGCTGCTGATTTTTGCTTCTTTCACGCCAGAGGTCCAGCAGAAGATATTGTGTTGGTATAAAGAGAATGCAGGTTGTCTAGTTCACCAAATACCACCATGCCTAAAGGGTATATTTTCAATTTGTACATGGGGAGGGTAATTTTCAAAGGGGCCTTCTGTGGTTAGAGCAGTGTTTTTGCCTGCAGGAATTGCCCGCCCGATATGCAGGAAAACCTGCACATGTATGTCACCTTTATGACTGAGCAAGAGGCATTCCTGGGAGGTGAACTTTGAAAGCTTTTCATGCAAATCTATACGCATACTTTTGAAAAGAAGAAACGTCTATGTGGATGATTTAGCAGATCTAGCTTGTTGGGTAGATTTGGTGGGATAATTTTCAAAATGGACTTGAGCATATAAGACTGCTTTGAAAATTGGTGTAAATTATGAGCATATTTGCCCACTTTTTTTTTTTTTATACATGAAGTTACAAAATGATCCCCATAGATCCCAGCTAATTTCCTGTCTACTAGACAAGCCCCCATTTGCCCGGGTGAGTAGAATTGCCTTCAATACATACAAATATTTCATGAAATGAAAACACAGGGAAGATTACCTCTTGTTTCCTTTCATCGTCTTCACGGGCCTGGTTTTTCCTTATTAATTGCCTGAACTGAACCGCCTACTTGGAAGAAATTGGTATTCCAATTTCTTCAGCTAGGCGGACCTCCGCCAAGAACCCTGCCCTTGGGTTTTCAAAAAGAAACTGAAAACATGGCTCTTCTGCCAGGCCTTTTCGGAGAGATAATTCCTCGCACTAAGGCTCCCCTGGTCTATGTCCATTCTATAGACCAGATTTGTGACTCTAAGCCCTCTTATCTATACCGGCACTCTATATATATCCCCCAGACCTTCGACTTCTCCGGGAGACAAAGGTTACATTAATTCCCTAACCGCGGACATTCACACAACTACCAAGTCACTTAGTCCCTCTATGAATCCTTTTAAGTTAAACGTCTAATTGCACTTTGTGGACTTCTTCTCTCTTAACTTGCCCACATGCTTAGTTAGTTCTCTCCTGTTACCCTTCAGCTACGCTTCCTTTCCCGTCACGATGGCTTTCTCCTAAAGATTATTTGAAGTTTCATCAGGCATAGCCCTATGTTTTCTATTTTATTATTAGTATTATCTTATTATGATTTTATTATTATTATACTATAGTGTACTTCTAATGTTTCCCATGTTCATTGTTTCCGCATGTTCATTGTATCCGCCCTTCGGCGACAGTTCTGTTTCATGTAAACCGGTGCGATATGTATCCTATACAGGAACATCGGTATATAAAAGTTAAAAATAAATAAATTCCTTGTGGCTAAGGGGATCCAGTTGTCAGAAATGCATGACATCGCTTGATTACTGCCAAATCCAGGTTGCAACGCATACATGAACTGAGCTTGGCTCTGCTGTGGCTTTTCTTACAATTTTATGGATTGGAAATGGCATGAAATGAATTATTTTGGTGGTGAGATTATCGACTCCGTTTTTCAAATCCAAGGGTCTCATTTCTAGCACAATACCAAGTTTTCAAGGGAATAGGAAATGTAATTTATGAGGGTGGAAGGGAAATGGAAGCGTTTCTTTCCTGCAGCCTTTTGTGTGCGTGCGTGTGGGGCGGGGCGGAAGCAAGGTCTCCGGGGCTCTCGCCACGAGGGTTGATAGAAATATTCCCGTCGCCCTGTTGCTGCTGACCTAAAATAGGATGGTGCCAGAAAGTGGATAATGAGCCAGTGAATCAGTTTCTGTCTTTCTTCCATCACTGATGCTTCAACAAGGAGTGTGAAGAACTTGCATATGATGAGGGATTTGGCCCAAAACACCCTGGGTAAAAATGAAAACAAAATAAAATAAAGGCACCGCTGGATGGGAAGAAACAGGAAAAACTGAGTCATCCCTTCCCCCAACAGGCCCATGAAACCACTTTACGTCTTGTTAGTTGCATGGTTTATCTCGTATGGAACTACGTACTCAACTTAAGTCTTCGTCATGCTCCCATTTTTAAAAGGAACAGGTTTGTCCCGTCTGCCTCTCAAATGTTGAATTTTTTCTCAAGCAGATCATGAATTGCAAGAATCGGTTCTTTAAATTCTTCCTAACTGGCCTAGAGGTTTTGCATTTCCCGCCGTTTTTTTATGAGGCTCTATTGAAACTTACCGTCTTTGGGTAGTGGAGTACTGAAGGGTTGGGTTAGATCATGGATTGACATCTTCAAACGCCCGTCACTGTTTCGGTGTGGGGGTCACTGGAACACCTTCAGATTTGTCAAGATCAAGTAGGGTCTTAGCCCAGCACCTCTGCTATCTGGACTATTCCTTAACCCTTTGTGCTAACATCTGTTACAGAATAAAACTTTGCCAGTGCCGGGGTGTGAGTGACTGGAGTTTCTGCAGGTACAGGCTTAGATCAGGAATGATTTCACTTATTGCCTTAAATCTCACACTTTGGGGCATACGTTTATGAGCTTCGTTTCTTTTGTTTTGTGTGCATGTGTGTATAGATGTGAAATTGTTCTTGTTGTGACTATAACTTTTTTCTCTCTTTTTTTACCACTTTTTCGGATAATTTCTACCCCTGTAGGTCCAATCTAGCTGCCTAACTACAGTTAAGATGACCAGGTGGGCCCCTTTTGAAAATCTGCTGCCACAGGTATAGGCAGCTGTTTTTACTGTGACTGTGTTTAAGCACTCAAATTCTGGACAGTCCCGGGACATATTTGGATTGAAGAAAGTAACAACTTAGGCCTGGATTCATCATTCATCGCTGAATGATGAATCCAGCAAAAACGGGGGAGGGGGGGGGCAGTCTGCGAAAGCCCGCAGCCTTCGTACCACCACGGTGTCTTCGCTGCCGGCTTTCGCACCAAATAGCGCTACTGTGAAAGGTGGCGCTATTTGGTGCGCAACTGGCGATGGTAATGTTACTAACCTTATCGCCGCCAGCGAAGACACCACCCACTCCGCCTCGAATCAATTTTGCATGCTATCGCACGCGAAAAGGGCCTTTTTGCATGCGATAAGTCTTTAGAAAATAACCCCATTAGTTGGCCAATGCTAATTGTCAGCACTAGCCGGCCAAGTCAGGTGGGAGTCCCTATGTGCAGGCAGAACTTGTTTAAATCTAGGTGTCTATATTTTTTTGCCTGCTAGATTCTGGAAACATTTCAGCTGTGATCTAACTGGCTATATTGCCGTTCAAGTGGTTTTCTGAAAGTCAGCTCCATAGTTGATATGAGAGAATAGTCACATAACATTACCAGGAGTCGCACATGGCTCTTTGGGGCTCATGATGCCTTTTATATACCTTTTATATGTAAACCGTGGCTATTTTTCAGATGTCACGGAGGGGAGTTAGAAATCAAATTTCCAAGCTCAAAGTAGATAAGAAGCAAATGTGTCTGTCTGACTCCACTCCCTGCTGAAGTGGTTTATAGATTGGCAAATGATTTGGCTGCATTCTGAATCCGAGATTTAAAATTGTAAATGATACCATTTGGTGACATCTTGCATACTGCCTAAGGTGGTCATTTTGTCCAAGAAAGCAGTCTAGAATTTTTTTAAAATAAAATAAATCCTTATCAAGTGTGGAGACTTCCTTCTCTGACCTGACATTTTAGGGAAGTTGATAATTAAATAATCTTATTTGCAAAATGGACCTATGTGGTTTTGAAACACCCAGTAAAAAGAATTGCATAATTCCTGAGAATCAAATGAGTGAGATTGGTCACTGCTTCTGCAAACCTGTGAATGAAGGGCGCCAGGCAGGGAAAGCTGTAGTGAATTATTTACAGTATTTGTGGCATTCGTGGCAGGACTAAATAACTCTGAGGGGATTGAGAAGCCTTTTACCTGTTGACCAATGGTTCCAGTCGCGCCCAGGGTAACAGTGACAGAAAGTGGATGCTACTTGATGGTGATGTGGGGCTAAATCTTCAGAAGGTTGGGTTGGAAGGTAACCGTGTAAACGCTGTTCTTTCTTACCTATTGGCCTTGGTTTATTAGGTTAGACATCCAAAAATGTACAGATGCTTCCCTAGTTCTGCAGGCCGGTTAGCCTCACCTTGGTGGTGGGGAAATTAATGGAGTCTCTGCTGAAGGAAAGGACAGCGAACTATCTGCAGTCTGGTGGGTTGCTGGACCCAAAGCAGCATGGATTCACCAGGGAAAAGTCCTGCCAGACAAACCTGATTGACTTTTTTGATTGGGCAATGAGAGAACTGGGTCAAGGAAGAGCACTTGCTGTAATTTACTTGGATTTCAGCAAAGCTTTTGATACAGTCCCGCATAGGAAGCTCGTTAATAAAATGAGAAGCTTGGATGTAGGTGCCAAGGTGATGGAGTAGATTACAAACTGGTTAACTGACAGGGTAACTGGAATCCGCTCTGATGAGAGAACGGTGCGAAGTGGAGTACCTCGAGGACCGGTTCTGTTCAAAATCTTTGTGGGCGACATTTTTGGAGGGGTTAAAAGGAAAAGTTTGCCTTTTTGTGGATGATGTTAAGACCTGCAAGAGTGGACATGCCTGAAGGAGTAGAGAGAATGAAAAATGATTTAAGAATTCTTGAAAAGTGGTTTGACGATTTGTCAGCTGTGCTCCAAGGCCAAGAAGTGCAGGGTCATGACCCTGGGATGTGGAAAGCAAGGCCTGCCAAGATTACGTTTGATCTTTGGGACACCGGATTTGAGTCTTACCCATCAGTCTCAACCTGGGGCATGACAGAGGGAAGCTGCTCGGCGTTGTAAGGGGCAATACCGAACACAGTAGGAAAGGAAATACTTGGAGGTGAATGAAATTACTTTAATGAGAACCATATATCCTTGCTTTCTTGAGGTGCAAAATCCAATGATATTTCGTAGGAGCAAAAAGGGTGAGGAGGAGGTATTTGGGGGCTGGAGATAATTTAGGCTTGAGAATAAGCCTCCGAGAGACTCGATCATGCCCGCAAAGACAGCGAGAGAGGTTCCGTCTTGCTGGAGGGAGGATTTTCAGAGCAGACTGCTCTGGAAGTCCTGGTTAAGTGTTGCTCTTCTTTTGCATCGATTTCCTGCTGGTTTTCCATACTTAAGATGTAGAGAGTGAATTAATGCCTTGGCACCGCCGCACTGATGCTGGAGCACCAGGGGAGGATCCTGCCTATAGGGACAACTGAAAGGGCAGTATTTTGCCACTTGGTTTGTCTTCCTTTGGTGGTGAATTGCTAATGTTTGCTCTGCTCCTCCTTGATATCGGCAGGGGAGAATTAGATGCTGTTCTCTTCAAGTTGTCAACTTGTCAAGCGCCTGCATTGATTAAACATCAGGATTACTGCTTCAGAAAAGGCAGTAGGGAGACTCATTAATGTGCAGTGCCGGTACATTGATCCCGGGCACCGAAGGATCATTGCTGTGTATCCCAGCCTGGAAAGGCTGACAAACTGAGCTTAGTAGAGATGAGAAAAAGTGGTAGCTCCAAAGAAAGAAAGAGAACGAAACCGGATTTACGAAGTCCCGCTGCGCTCTAGATCTATTGAGCCCTGCTAATCTAGATGGTGGGAACGTCTGCTCTCTCGGTCTTTCAAGCCACGTAAATACAGTTTTGTCACTTTTTTTTTTTTTTTCCTTTTAAGGTCTGGAAAAAAGATCAGAAAAACCCGAAAGTATGACATCATCACGACACCCGCTGAGAGAGTGGAAATGGCGCCGCTGAACGAAGAGAACGACGATGATGAAGATGCGACGGTGTTTGATGTGAAGTACAGGTACAGGTAGAGTACAGTGCCTTTAATTAATTATAATATTTTACCCGCTGGTGGCTTCTCCTTCCCGCGCCTTGTGGCGGCGGACGCGGCCATAGCCCTTGCAGAATCTTTGGCGCCTGTTTTAATATTTCCCCCACTCCTTTTGGGTTTTCAGCTCAGCAGGAGCTGGGCCTGAGATCTGGCACCATGAGGTTTAGATGTCATCTGCCTGCGGATTTATTCCCTGCTCTTCCCCTCCCCCCCCCCCCCCCCCAGTGTTGCATCCTCTCCCAGTTATGGCAGTGACGGCCCTCGGCCGGTGGTGGTGGTGGGGGGGGGGCATGCACCAGGGCTCCTTCTGGAACCTGCAGTCATCTGCGTCTGGCCACTAGGGGTTGTATTTATGTGATGAGACCCCAATCCCCCCCCCCTCATCCAGCGGCTCTGAGTGCTAACTCTGCAGCATCCCCTGGCCCAAGGAGCAGGAGACAACACTGCCCCGAGCCTCCAAGACAGCCCCCTAATTACGCCTTATGAAACATAACCTGCTGCCACCGTTAGAAGAGGGGCAATGTGTTCAGTTTGGAGAGTGAGAAATTGCGGTGTGACTGCAGACGTACGCCACAAACATGGTGCTGCGGTCCTGTGCTCTGCATTCATGCACATCAGACACAGTTTGTGCACAAGTGAAGCTTGGTGCACAAAGAATATGCTTTGTATGTAATGTTATTTTAATGCACTCAGTTTGTGTGCATGCATCACGTTTTATGTGCAGAAAACACTATTTGTGTGCTGAAACCTCTTATTCTGTGCAGAATGTTTAACGCGTTGCATTTTCTGCGTGCTAAGCATGTCTTCCGTGCATTTTCTGCGTGCTAAGCACGTCGTCCGGGCATGTTTCTGGGTTAGCCTGCCTTTTTCTCTTTTTTTTTTCCAGCACTGATGCATTAGCATGCCATTAGCTTACTGCACTAGGCGTTAACTCTCTCTTGTTTTTCCCACACGAGTAAAGAAAATGTAAGCTTGTATGTATTTTATTTGCGCTTCATTGCATTGGTCTGGCAGTTCGTTGCTGTGGGTTGTGTGTAGGATGTTTTGAGGCCACTGGTTGATGTGAATGCAAGATAATGAGCAAAACCTAGGCCAGGAGCCGAATCTGAGCGGATTTCCGGCCTGCTGAAGGCGTTCATGTGATGTGTAGGTACCGTAGCTGGACCTCCTCTGTGGACGAGCTGGCCACTCTTCCAACAAACACGTCCTTTATGTGCATTAGATCTGTCACAGCTTCTGCAACATACAAGGAGGAGTTTGTGCTTATTTCTGCAAGTACAATTTTAGACACAGGGATTTTGCTGTTTCCAGTCTCTGTCTGTATTTAGCAGTCTCATCATTTCTGTTTATTTTTCTGTAAACACTTTTTTCTTTAAACTGTGCAGTAAATGCATATTTAAGTTAGACAAATTGAATATCATGTCTTAAGGGTTTTGTTCTCTGCGATGTTATAGGCGCAGGGGTGGCCAACTCTGGTCCTCAGGAGCCACACAGAGGCCTGGTTTTTAGGAATCTACAATGAATATGCATGAGAGCGCTTTGCATGCACTGCCTCCTTTGTATGCATATTAATTGCATGGATCCTGAAAACCAGGCGGGCTTTTGTGGCTCTTGAGGATCGGCTTCCACCACCCCATTTTAGGGTATTTCAGCTAGCCTGGGGGAGATCTGAGCTTCCTTTGTACTGGGGCACGTGGGAGGGGGGCTTTGCATAATCTGGCCACAGATCAAGGTACATGCAGGCTTCTTGGATCTTGACTCAGCTTCGCCGTTACCTGGTTTGGGTGGGTACCTGTGCAGATTTACCCCGGTACTCAAAGTATTCACAGGTCTGTAATAGCTTCACGTGCTCTGCACGTTTTGAATCTGGCAATGTTTGACTAAATTTGAGCTAATGCAAATTTTTAAAAAGAAATCTCCATCACAAAACAAACTACTCTTCTCATCTTTTAAATAATCTTTCGGCTTCAAGTTAGGCAATTCCAGTCCTTCAAAGGTTTGTCGATTGTGCATCATTAAAACCTTTCAGGTGTCTGAAGGTCTGTACCATATCTTCCCTGATCCAGGGTTTACATATTCAGGTCCTTCTCATACAGACCCCTCACCATTTTTGTTGCCCTTCTCTGGACCACCTCCATCCTGTCCCTGTCCCTTTTGAGATACGGGCTCCAGAACTGAGCACAGTACTCCAGGTGAGGCCTCGCCAAGGCCCTGTCCAAGGGGATTACCACCTCCTTTTTCTCACTGGCTATTCCTCTCTGCAGCCCAGCAATGCCTTGTCACATTGCTTTGCCATCTTTAGATCCCCAGCCACTATCACTCCTGGTCCCAGCACTTCAGTTTTTCATCCCCCAACGTTGCAGCTCTCCTGAAAGCCAGACCTGGTTGTGACTCCCTCCTCTTCTCAGCAGGGATCCAGGCTGAACTGCTTAGCTGTGGCTGGATAGTGCTATTGTGCCTAAAATCCATTCTGGGCCCTGTTCCCAAGTAAATTACCGGGGTAACGTTATCCAGATATCTGGCTGACAGGGCTGCTGGATGCTTCCAGAGAGCTGAAGGACAGCTCTTTATCTGGATAGAGTTACCTGGAAAGCAAAACTGCGCCCTAGGAACAGACCCTGCCCAGTCCAGCCGCCTGGGTACATTTTGTTTCAGGCAGGCACTGATTTCCCCCAGACAAAAACTTTAGCTGGGGAGGGAGGGGAAGTAATCAAATATCTGTTTTGTGTGGATAATTTTTTATTGTGCTTTTAAATGAAGGTATTTGTGAGTTCTGGTTTCTGCCGCTCAGAAGCTTCTGGAGGGATACTCTTAGGATTCGGGGACTGAGTTGAAAGTTCTTCGTCTACGCAAAGCCAAACCAAATCTTTTCCTTCAAAGTGTGTGTGTGTGTGTGTGTGTGTGCATATCCCCTCTCCGATCTTTTCCAGCACAGACAAATGATTGGCTGGCAGTCTGCAAAGGCAATTTTAATAGTTTGTCTAGATGCGTAGAAACATAAAGGAAGAATTGATGTAGTTTTAGGCAGACACAAAAGCATCAGCCAGTTCTAATGTTGCAATCAGAAAGCGATTGTGTATTGTTTGGAGCATTAAGTCTACCGGGCATTGGTAGTCTCTGTTAGACAGAAATTCATTTCCAAGAGCAGATATGCCCATGGTGTGTTTGTCAGGACGGCCAGCTTAGATTTAGGGGAGCCAAACTGCCTGAGACACAAGCTCCAGAGTTCAGGGTTTTACAGGAAAAGATTTGCTTTCTAGCTTGACGGCTGCGAGCGCAGTTGCACTGAATCACAGATAGAAGAAGAGCGTTGCGGGGGCAGGTGCCGATGGTTTAACTCCTCGCCAAAACCTGTCCGTTTCATAGTGATGTGTCCGAGATCCCAGCAGCGCAGCCTGCAGTGAAGAAGCAGTGGGGAGAGAGAGAGAATGAACTGACCACAGCCGTGGAGGAAAATGTGGAGAGGAGGCAGCGCAAGGGATGCAGCACTGCAAGCCCTTCAGGATGAGCCGTGGCTTTCCTCACCCAAAATGACTTGTACCTTGTGTAGTCGATGCCCCCTCGTTTCTGTTTGTGCCACATTAGGGTTTAATGGAAACAGTCTGATTTTTTTTTAGGTTACTTCCCGAGATTTCCTTGTCCATTTGTGCATCTGTGTCCCTGAGAGTTTTTTGTTTGCTATCCTATCCACACCCAGGTTTCCGCCCCCCCCCCCCCGGACATGTCGGGGGGGGGGGGGAGTTCTGCAGGATCTCGCTAGGTTACCTTTTTTGAGATCCGCTCACACACGCAGGCATGCGTGTCCCACAAACAGGCCCCGTTGGGTTCCACGTGGAACTTGTGGTTCGTGACGTCAAATCACGTTGGCTTTATGGAAAGAAAAGGCCTGGGCCCTCTAGGAGCTCTCGGCAGCTGAAAAGAGCCAGGTCCGGACGGCGCCCCTGCAGGGAGTACTCATTCAACCCCACGCTCTTGGTGAATTTTGATAGCTAAAAAAGTACCCTGGGACGCAAAAAGGCTTTCGTCGCACTTGATTGTCAATCGACTGCATTTTGTTTGGGTCCTGGTTCCAGCCATTGTGGTCCCGCTTTTCTTAGACAAACTGAAAGCACAACGGAACCAGGACGCGGTCTAAGCTGGCGATTCTGCGGCCTGCCCACCCCTGCTTAGGAAGCTGCCTAGAGCTTTATTTATCCTTTTTTTTTTTTTTTTTTGAACCGTTCCCAACTTAATTTGCTTGCTGTGTTAATGGTTCAAGAACTAACGTGTGTCTCTTTTTTTTTGGCCACGCATAGATTTTATGTCTAACACGTATGGTGCCAGCTCACTTTTCAGCCGAGAGCCCAGATGCTTTGTTCGTTTTGTTTCCTGACACAACATCCCCGATTAACACATCTCCTGTGAAACAGCAGGAAAGGTTGGGCCTTGCTTTTAAGATCCTGCAGTGTTTGTTTATCAGGTGTGGCAGAAAGAGAGAGGGATCCAAGCACACCTTGCCTTTAGAGCTTTTCATTTTTTGTATTTGGCACCGACCACGCGCTAACGTCAAGCAGGTTAACGTATGAGAGGGAGAGGAGTCGCATGCCCCTTCTTAAAAAAATATTTTTTTTTTCAACTATATACGTAGCCCTGTTTACAATTTGCATTTTCTTCTTGGCAGCAGGTGTTGTCTCTTTAAGATTCATGTTGTCCATCTGTCCGCAGTGACACACGGACGGGTGTAGGAATAGTGTGGCTGCAGATATCCTCCTGGCGCATCCTGTATCTCTTCCCTTGGGATATTTTGGCATGCTGCGGTGCTGTATCCCTCCAGATGAGGATCCTTGAAGGGCTGTGGAACATTGTACAGCAACGTTTGGTCAAGTTGACTAGACCTGGATGCTTCTTACAAGGATTTGTTTTACTTGCCCTTCTGCCATAGTACTTGGAGCGATTAGGTGCTGTGTACACACTCTCACACACTCTCACACACTCACTTACTTCCCGTCCTTGAATGCAAGGTTGTTCCTGTGGCAATATCCTTCAGACCTGAGCCCGCACATCCGGCAGCTGACGAATAGGAAGAGGAGCCTGGAAATTGCCCTGCAGCGATGGAACATTCTAGAAAATACGGGAAAGAGGAAAAAAAGTAAAGGTTTCCAGATACCCGCACTTGAGCACAGATCTGAGGTACTTTTTTTGTCCCAGGCTTGGCAGTTTCAGTTGTGATCTGCGCTTGGACTTTGACACTGTAAGGCCCTCGTTTCACGGAGTCATTTCTTATTTCAGTTTTGGTGGATTGATAAATTCTGGTGTCAGTCGACCGTCTGACAGAAGCCTGTTCTCGTTCCAACCCTCCTCCCTGCTCCCAAGAACCTTATACAGATTGCACCATGAATTACAGTCCAAAAACGGGCTCATTTTTAGTTTCAGGGGGGAAGTCCAGCAGCCGTTGCTGTTGAAATGCTTAGAATGATCTTCGTGGGTTTTCAGCAGGCCTAAGGCTGAAGTTTGAGCTCTTCCTGCATGGTTGCTAGCTCAGATCTAAAGTTCTCCCCTCCCTGCTTTTAGGCACTGCCATGGCCTTTGCTCTTTCCGTCCTCTGAGGTTCACGTCCTGTTCCTCTGCGCAGAGGGGCGGTGGCTTCGCATAGTGACCTTTGAAAATGTGGGGCTGCCGGAGACCACGTGCAAACTGCGCTACTTTTCCTTCCCTTGGTTGGGTTCGGTTCTTCAAAACGCGGAGGTGTGCAAAGAATTGCACACAGGAGTAAACCTCAGTGGGACAGAGCTGAATAGTCCCTGAGACCCTCTCAAATACTCTTTCTGGCAGCACATCTGTGAGAGATCTCCAGATGTCAGGACTTTTTCCCCATAGAAACAACAGTGACTTGAGTCTGGTGTGTGCTGGCTCCTTTTCTCCCGCTGTGTAAAACATCTGTTTGTTATGTTCACTGCACATCAGTACCTTAAAGTAGCTTCCCAGGTTGCTATGCGGACTCAAAGCTACAAGTGCCTTTTTTTTTTCCCCCCCTTGGTGCCTTCAAAGTAAAAATGTTATGAGGGAAAATAGTTACTAGGCAGTTGACTGAAGTTTTCTCTAACTAAAACTGTTGCAAAACCTTTTTTGTGTAGCTGAAAGAAAATGATTAAAAAGTGGTTTTTTTTTTTTTTTTTTTTTTAATTCTCTTTCCAGGTAAATGTTATCTCGGGACTGTGAGCGCAGCAAGACAGGGGGTCACTCCGCTTTGAGTCGCGTGCGAAGAGAAGATGGAGACCATCGTTTCTGTAGCATCTGAAACCAAAACCGATGTTCATGTGTGCACCGTGTTTACTTGTACAGCATCTGGCAGTGGCTCAAAAATCTCATTGTTAAGCGCCCGGTTTGCAAACTGCCACACTGGAATCGCTGTGGTTCCTCTTAAACTGGACCTCCTCTTTCTGAGGTGTTTTTGGGTTTTTTTTAATGTACGTATTTAAATGTCTAGGCTTTGTATAAAATCTGTAAGATGCTGAACTGTATTTTATTGGTGCTTCAGGGAATGCTTAAAAAGTCTTAACATTTACGCGAATCAACATTTATAATTTGACATTGCCTCCGCTTACTGTTTCCCCTCACAATTTATTAGTTAAGGACACCAAAGGAGGGACCCAGTTTAGCTGCACGTTTAGAATTTCATGTCGGATTCTCCTCCAAAGGTCGTGGTCCTCTGCTTTTGCCATCGTGCTTGTTGGCTCTTCGACCGTCTTGGATGTCAGAGCAGCGTATTACGACTGCAGGGGAGCAGCAGGAGACAACACATTCTGGATAACAAAGATCTTGTTCTGCAAACTTTTTAAAAAAATTTTTTCCCTTCTGTTTGTTTGAGCTTTCACCTCACGGGATCTGGTCTGTGCTTGGGCTGTGGCACCATTGACCTCCATTTGCAACTCCCCAGGGTTTGCCCCTTATTTTATGCCATCCCTGTTTGCTCTCTCTCCTTCCCCCCCCGACAAACCCAGACAACTCAGTTACAGTCTGACCACTAGGTGTCGCCTTTGTGCAATAGCTGGGACTCCCTCCCCTGCAACCCTGGCAACCCTGGCCGAAGATGGCCTGAGGACAGAAGCCGGGCTCGGGAATCGAACCCAGGTCTCCTGCCGTGGCAGCACACAGCCTTTTCTCTGAGCCACCGGCTCGGCCCTTGGAAAGTGGTCCTTGCTAGGAATGATGCAGGTGGGAAAAATATGTAACTGCAAGAGCCAGGATGCCACTAAATGTCACCATTTTATCTGAAGCACCCACTGCTGAATTGTTTCTCGCGCTCTGTCATTTCCCGCCTCCCTGACATCCCAAAAGCCCGCCAGTAGTCTTTAATGACACAAGCAATGCACATTTTACATTTAAAAAATTACAAAATGTTTTGTTTTTCTTCTTATAATCAGTTTCTTTACCCACTTCCTCATCCCCGCAGGCTAGCAGCCAGTCAGTTTTCCCGGTCCCTTGGCTGGTGCCAAGTTGGAAGGAAAACTCCGGAGATGGAAACTCTTGTGTGCCAGCAGGGGTCACCCCAATCCTAGTAAAAATCTACTCTCCCCGCCTAGATGTCCCTTCCAGCAAAGCCCTTGGCACCTCACCAGCCACAAGAGAGAGCCGAGCCAAGCCCAGCCGTCCAGCACGGTAGTGTCAACTGACCCGTGATTCACTTTAATTGGTATTAAAAACAAAGAAAATGACCTAAGGAAGCGGAGGATTGCTCTGCATAAAACTGGAAAGCCCCCTAGATGTGATGCATTCAGCTTTTGTTTCCCCATAGACGGAGAAGAGAAAAAAGCCTTGGTAAATCAGGTCTGCTGGGTGCCTGCTGATCTTGTTTGCTCTTTCGTGTTCTCTGCTGCATGTAGTATCTTCCAGGTCCTGTGCTTTACAAAGATCTTAAGGCTTTGCAAACCACATTTTAATGTCTGTGACCCTAGTGGAGCTTCCAGGTTGGCTATGGTAATGGGCACAACTGTTGCCCACTGCTGGAAATGAACAGGAATTGCCATGGCACACCCCGATTTTACCAATGGCGCTCTGTCACCGCAGGTACCTTCCAAATATTTTTGTAGCTCAATGGTTTACAGTAGCAATGCACTCGTTGCCGAGTTTCTCCTAGAACTGGAGACTCTGTGTGAGGGTGGGTTGGGTGTAACTCAGGGGGAGATGGATGCTTCGGCAGCTGTTGCTGCTTATGTTCTGTGCCTTTTCTGAAAGCTGGACGCTGGGAAGAGTTAGCCCCCAGTTTAGCAGTTCTGAGGGTGACCCGATGAAGAGCTGCAGCACTTCCTTTATACCTGTTTTATTTTGAAACACTCCTGTGGTAATTTCTTTTTTATTATTATTATTTTTGTGGGAGAAAGGGCTGATGGATTTTAATTGTTTCTTTACTTTTTGCTTGGGGTTTCTCAACATTGGCATAAAACTCTCTTCCCTGATGGGGTGGAAGGTGGAAGTGCAGTCAGAAATGTGCCCTCCATGCAGGGGTTAGAAAGCAGCCCAGGGTGATATTAAGCTACTGCACTTCAGGTCCCAGCCCGTGCATTGAATCCAAGGCCTCTCATCTTCATTCTGAGGAGAGCAGAGGCTGTCGTGATTGGCTAAACCACCTTGAGAAGAGGGGGTGCACTGTGACACCGCACTGCACTTTACTCCACTTTTGGTCTCCCAGGGAGGGCTGTAAATTCTGGAAATGCATTTAACCACTGAGAAACCTGGGAATCATCACTCGTAAACTGCTTTTTGGAGTAGGCTCAGCATTTTCGTTCCTTCAGTGCTTCTCCAGTAAATACATTCTTGACCTCTCTTCGGTGGTGGATGCATTGTTCTGCACTGTGGATTATCAAAGCAGCCCAAGCCACTGAAGCTTTGTTTGAAAGGTAATAGTCTAAGAGTCCCTCGCTGGAGAAGGATGGGAGGTCATCTTTGGCACAATGCAAGTATTAAGAAGAGCACCAGTAGTAAATCCGAGAGACTGAGATCACGCCCAGCGTACCCTGGCTCAAGAGTGGCATTCACTCTTGTCATGGCATGTGCTAAACAAATCCATATTGACTCGAGAGACAGAAAATGTGAAAGTAACACAGTATTGTAAATCGTATTGTATAGATCAATTAAGGAAATCTATTTAGATTGTAATGTATCTTTTCTGTTGTATTGCTAGATTATCCGAGCCCTTGTCCTTTAAGAATATATCATAGGGGATGATGTCAGTGTAACTATAGGTGTGTAATGTAAGGATACGCAGTCTGTGAGTGCATCACTATTTTACATGCATAGAGTACAAACTATGGTTGAAAAACCAAAGGCATGCGCATAAAGTAACAAAACGAATGGAAATGAATTTTAAAAACATGATGGGGGGAAAAAAATTCAGAAGAAAACAAATGAAGTGACCAGAATACAATTTTGCCCATGTACAGCCCTATAACTGGGTACTATCGGGGGAGGGGGGAAGCTGAATTAAACCTTCATTAAGGGGAGGGAGGGGCTTGTCCCAGCTTGGGTATCAGATTTGCAGCCTGCTGGTTGGGTTGAGGCCTCTATAAAGGTGGTGAGGATAGTTGTATAGGTGACAGCGAAGTGGCTGTGTGGAAGGCCCTCTCAGAGGAGGCTTCCTGCTACTTTGTCCAGCAACTTGAATTGCCTAATTTTCTGCTCAGGGTAGAAGGGGGCTGGGCTGTCACATGGGAAGGGCAACTGCTGCGGGGGGGGGGCTCGCAGTTCTGCTCTTTTGAATCAATCTGTGAGTCTGCAGGCCTACAAGCCTGAAGAGAAAGGGGGAGAAGAGAAGCGGTCTTTACCTGGAGAACTGCCCTGAAGGGGAAGAGGGAGGGGAGCCTGAACTCTGGCAGGGAGATGGGGAAATGCCTTGAAGACAGAGCTATTCGTAAAGCTCTTGCTAATGTCGTGTATCTTCCATGCGTAGAGAAGACTCTGATGCATGCGTTGCTAAGGGAGAATTCTCTGTGCTACCTGTCTCGAGAAATAGAAGCATTCTCACCATCTCTTTAGCTTTTGCATTTTCTTATGGTCTTTCAGTGAATGCACTAAACTATTACAATATGCGATTAGAGGAAGATGATGGAAGAGCAGTGTATGTACCAAAACATAAACTAACCATCTGAACTGTCGCGTGAAATGACATAACCTCCTCCCATTCATGTGCAGTATATAAACTGAGGACTTGACTGTTCATCCAGCTCAAGAGAGGTCTTGAATTAGCTCTTCCTCGAGGTGCAGGAAGGCAGTTTATAATCTGCAGCCAACAGGGTTCTTTGGACATCTATCCCAAGGATGCCCCAAAGCAGCAAACGTTATCAACGTTTTCATTTGGGCAGGCAGCTGGGCCACCGACTTTGAAGGCTTCGTCTTGGCTTGGTGGGGATGGTCTTTGACCTTGCAAGATTTTTGACCTTTTGTCTCTATCCGAATCCATTCTAAGCCTTTGGCTTTCTTTCTCACGGCCAGCTGTATGCTCATATATTGAGGGTCTGGATGCAGTTCTCTCGTCGTTTTGTGTTTTTTCCCCCACTTGGGGTTAGTTGGATTGTGCTGCTGAGCAGAAAGGTGCATTAAAGGCGGAGTGTAATGGATTGAGCCTAGCTGCGTCTAATGACATATGGTGCTAGTGCGTGGAGATTGAGAGTCTCTGATCCTAAGCAGCTGTAAGAGTACTCGGAAATGCAAAGCACTCCATACTGATCCTAATCTATAGAAATAATGTAAACGGTGAAATGTAGCTGAGCCTCTTTTGAGTCTGGGGCTGGGAGAGGGGGGAAGTATCTGGTCTAGGAAAATGAGCAAGGATAGTTTCGAAAGACGCTGCTGGGAAGAGGGAACATTGATGATGATATGAAATGCTAATAACGGTGGGGAATATTTAGCTCCATGTTAATTTGCTATTTTGGGTGGCGGGGGCGGGGGGCAAAATTTACCTCTTCTAATCAGTATTGCTCTGAGCTTCTGATTTATACATATTTATATTGTCCTTTCAAGCTATAGTTTCTATAATTGAGAGTTTAAAAAAAGCATTTTATGTGAATACCTATATAATATATGCATTGAGTCTAAGTAATAGATATATATTTATATTTGTATTTTTGAATGGGGTTACGGTGTAGCGATGTTGAAATGGTGATTGGAATGTATCTTTTGAAGCAACTTTGACCTTTTGCAGATTGAATAACCATTAATCACTAAACTGTTGTAAGCTACCCATGTTTTCTGACCTGTCGTCTCCTGCCAGGAACCCACGAGGATGCAGTTGTAGTGTGAGAATCTGTATTGCTGCTTGGTGGGTGAATCGTCCTAACAAATGCTCTGTTAGAGGATTTTTTTTTTTCAAATGTTTTGTTTTTCGGGGGGGAGGAAACACAAGAACTGAACACAGAGGAAAGGCATCTTGTCATTCTGTTTTTGATTAGCTGTTGAATGCTACAAAGTCATGATCTGTGTTTCAATTACCAGTACATTTAATCGAATAAAACAAGAGTCAGCTGGTTGCGGGTTTTCCGGCTGCAGGCGCTGTGCAGTAGAAAAGTGGCCGCCAGGCTAATATTCCGACCTCTGTGCTTTTCCCTATGTTTCTCATTATGTTTTGGTATAATGAGGTCCTTTTTTTGTCTGCCTGGGTGGTTGGTTTTTTTTTTTTTTTTCTTTCTTGCTGCTACAATAATTGTGTAACCTTTCTTCCCCCCTTCTTTTGTTACTTAAATTCAGGAAAACATAAGAATTTATCTCAAAGTTGTATTTTTATGATTAATTTATAACACTACAAAGTGTATATATGACTCTAGAAATCTTTCCGAAGCACATGACATTTCCAAAATAAATGACTATCTTAACAGAAAAAAAAAAGTATTCTAATATTTAAGTGCCATCATGCAGACAGTGCTGACAATCTGTATTTTCACAGGAATTTTTGGAATTATTATTATTAATTTTTTTTTTAACAGGTCTCGTATTTGTTACAATGTCTTATTTTCAGCTTTGCTCAGAACTTAGCTATGGAAATTTGTATTGATTCTACAAAGCTGTTGTACAAGGTTTTGAGAACATTGTTAATATGTTTTCTTGCTAGACAAATGTCTTATGTTACGGGGGATGCATTTAGTGTTGGCCTTCCAAGGCTTTGTTACAGTAAGAACGGTTTCCATTAAAATGTTCTTGTCACTTCAGTTGTGCTTTGGTCTTGACCGTAGGATGGGAAAGTCACAGGGGCCGAAACCTCAGGAGCCAGGGGTTTGCAACCTCTGCCTCCTAAACCATCGACGGCTTATTGAAGAGTTGAATGCAGTACGGTAATGATGGAGCTGGTCCCCAATGGCATGAGCCGAAGCAGTGGGGGGGGAGTCAGACTTGAGAGCGTGATAGCTGGGGATGAGTTTGGGGGAGTGTGAGAGAGAGAGAGGGATGTGACTGCTGCAATAAAGAGGGATTGAGAGAGAGAGAGACCCACCCAGTACCTGGTAGGGTTGGGGGTTAGGGAGAGTATGAGGGGGAGATTGAGAGACTGCTATGATGAGGTGGGGGATTAACAAAGTGAGACTGCTGGGGAGGATTGAGAGAGAATGAGGGGGAGTGGGAATTAAGTGAGTGACTGCTCGAGCTTGGGAGATGAGAGAGAGACGGCTGGTGACTGCTTCTGATGCCTGGGCCTCGCACTGGACCTGAGGCCTGAGCCCAACCTGGAAGCCATAGCCTAGGCCAGAGCTCAGCCTAGGTTGGGGCATGGCCGGAGGGCAGGTCCCGACACCGAGCCTTTGACCCAGGCCTCAGAGATCTTCCAACAATTTCTTTCTTTGCTGTCCATTCAGGAAGGGGTTAATTAACTCCGGTACATCCTCCTGCAGAAGGCACCATTTTATAACAAAGTGCAATATAACTCACATGTTCCAGAGTTTCCTATCCAAGCTCGAGGTGTCCTCGAGTTCTCACCGGTGCTGTCTCTTAAGAGCGGCGGTCCAGGCCAGCACCCTTCGTCTGCGCGGCTGGGAAAGTGCAGTGACATAAGGTGCGCTGTTACCTATGGATGGACAGCTGGACAGAATACTTTCTGTGGGCACAGCTCTTTTTAATACACATGAAACCATTTTAAAAGTGCTTGATGATAATTGTTTCCTTAGGTTTTGTAGTAGCTTCAGCTGAGCCAAAGCATCAGTGGTTATAGAGACGGGAGCTCCATGGCTCGCTCTGAAGTCACGCGCTCATCACAATTGTGACAGCGAAGGGTCAAGTGTAAGTTCTGGGCAACTCTCTGACCCCACTGCCCCAGCACCCCAAAAATATTCCTGCCACAGGCTGACAAGTCAGTGAGTTGGCACAGTTTGGAAATTGTGCATCTTTTGATCATGAACGGAATCTGCTATTTATGGAATGGGGGAAAAATAATCCGCAGGGGGGATTATAACCTGAGAATGCTGAAAGTGCCCGGCATGGCAAATGCTGATCCTCGAGGTGTTTGCTTGTACCCTTTAACTGTTAATTTTTCCCCCCTTCTTCGAGGAGAAATTTCAGTTTGGGGGCATAAGTCATGTGAGCTGCGTTTGAGGTCTTCTCCCCTTTGTTTTGGCCTGCTCTGCTTTTGCTGGAAACTTACATCTGGCCTTGAAGCGGTCCCTGATTCACTGGGATTTATGTTCCAGTATTCCTGGAAATGGAGCGGCCATCCAAAAATTATCCAGCTGGGCTAACTTAGCTGCCGCTGCTGCTCCTTCTCTTGGCAAGTCCAGGACGATGAAAAAGGCCTGAGGTTTCCAGGAGTGGTCACAGCAAGCCCAGGCAACACCACCAGCTCCTCCTCTTTCCTTCTGACAGCCAGATGTTCTGCACCGCCTGGTCCGTACTGACGAGTGCTAGACAGACCGAGCAGCTGCCGCCCTCCCGCTGCACCAAGAGCATGGCCTGAGCCAGTCTGCTTCAGCAAACCCTCTGATGAGGCGGTTTGACAGCTTAAATATTGCAAGATACCTCCCCAAACTCTTCCTGTATTTTGACAGACTGGGTAAGGAGGGATCACACATGGGGCGCTCTTTGCTACATGAAGAGCTTGGAGCTGTGATGTGCATCCGAAATCATTCAGCTGTGATCAGAGCCATTCAAACCCCCCCCACACACACAGATACACACACACACGAGGGACCCCTGTCTGTTACAGGACTCAGTAAGTGTTGAAAACAATTCCCATGGGTCTCTCTGTGTTCAGACTTGAGAATTTGTTTTCTGCTCCTTTAAACCTTGTCACCTTTTGTTTAATTTCACTGGCATTATCACATCTACACTCTTTAAAAGCAAAAAAAAAACCCAAACCACCAAGTCTTGTTAACAGGACAATTAAAGAAGGTAGAAGAGGGTGCATGATGTTGTATGGAGTGACTAGCACTGTGAAGCAGAAAGCTGCGTGCTGTCACACTCAACCAGAGGGGCAGAGCTTGCTGGCAGGACAAGAGCGAGCTGCAGAGCAGTCCTGCGGCCATAGGAGGGCGAGAGGCTGCTTGCCCAGGAGAGAGGCTGAAGGCCCATCTTCTGAGGAGCTTCCCTGGCCCATCCCTCCCTTAAGAAAAAGTCCTCTAAATCTAACCCAGGACGTTGGCTGCTGGGGCCCGTCCCTGTTGGGCTTTGCCTAGGCAGTTAGGCCAGAAGGAAGTGCAAAAAAACCAAAACAAAAATGAAATGCCTGTACTGGCAGAGCAGTGCGGGAAACCTCGTTCTCGAGTTCACCTTTATGAAATGTGTCCGGCCTGCTGCGAGTGGGAGCCCCTGTAAAATGGAATAGTGCCGGAAGAACGATTTTATTTCTCTCTCTTCTTGCTATGTAATAAATGATGGATTTAGGCCTTATTGATAGGGCTTCTCTGCTTTTTGCAGCCGCAGGGTGGGATTAACTTGTGGGAGGAAAGTTTTTATGCATGGACTATTTTCCGGTTTCATCTATGACCTGTACCGCTGATTTACCTGGCCATGCTCCACCATCAAAACCAGGATCCGCGCGTGGCCGGGACAGTTTGCCTGACTGGTTTTGATTTTCTAGCTTTCGTTCATTCTTCCTTTGTCCCATCGAGGTTTTCCGGGGATTTTCACCCGGTTTTAAATCTCCTCCTAACTCGCTCAGCCCAGTCGGAGCACAGCACTATATAATAGTGATTCATTTTATTGCGGCCAGCTTTCAGAATCGTTGCTTACATTTTGTTTCCTTTTGGCCCCTAGAAAGAGATTTTTTTCTCCTTTAAAAAAAAAAAAAAAAAGAATTGGAAGTCTGCTTGCCTAAAATGAAATAATTAACAATACTCGA
Source organism: Rhinatrema bivittatum (assembly GCF_901001135.1). Classification (NCBI taxonomy): domain Eukaryota; kingdom Metazoa; phylum Chordata; class Amphibia; order Gymnophiona; family Rhinatrematidae; genus Rhinatrema; species Rhinatrema bivittatum. The sequence goes on along the minus strand of NC_042627.1, from coordinate 72,523,182 downwards.
GCATATTTTAATTTCATTAAGCCTTTTTAATGAAAAAGCTGCTATTGGATTAAATATTCCAGTCAAGAGCCAAGTCAAAGTTGCAACAAAACCCAAACCAAAATATATATATAGTTACAGCATATTGTTTATATCCCCAGAAAAAAATGAGTTGCTTCTAATGCAATACCCGCCAGTAAATTATCCAATATTCATTACACTGAGTGTCACAAGGGACACTGGGATTAGTCATTTCAGACACTTTCTGTTTTTATAAGCTGGAGGGCTTTGCTTTTTATGCTTTTGATGCAGAAAGAATTCTCGAGTTGAATAATGACGTGTTTTGTGTATTTATTAATACTGCATGGTTTATTAATGCTGTATTTCAGCTGCAGGTTTAGCTTTCCTCCATGTGATAAGTCTTCTTTCATTGATGTAGATACACACAAGAAACATTTCTTCTCGGGGCTTGAGATTGGAAATTTGTCTGGCCTGAGAACAGTAACAGGCAAGCACGGATGAGGCAACGGTGCAGGGAAGAGGGCTTTTGATTTCATAGGAACGGGGCAACATTTTGGGGGAGGGGGAGAGCCTATTCTGAAAGGAGTGGCTCTACCTTTACCAGGTGGAACCAGGCTGCTGGCTTTAATATTTTAAAAAGGAGGTGGAGTAGCTTTTAAACTGGATCCGTGGAGGAAAGCCAACCCTTGCTTAGGAGCACAGGGTTCAGAATGAGGTATCGTCGAAGGATACTGGCATAATGGGGAAAATTAAAATATCCTGACAGAAAGGCAGACGTAGCCCAGGTGCATTTCAGTTAAGAGCATACAGAGGTAAAGGATTCCAATCTACCCATTTCAACTGCTAGGCGTGTTGTGAATACAATTAAAAACTTTCTTTGAATTGTCTATGTGTGAGTGCCAGAAATCTAAAATAATAATATTGTAGAGTTAGAATGCATGGCACTGGACAAAGATGCAGACGTAATCGGCATCTGGTGGAAGGAGAATCATGACTAGAACACTGTGATACCAGGGTACAAATTGTAACAAAATGGTAAGCCAAGTCAAACTGGTGGAAGGGTGCACTATGTGTTAAGGATGGCAGAGAACTAAACAGGGTAACGGTCCTACAGGCAACAAAATGCACCGTGGAATCTCTGTGGATGGAAATTCCATGTGGGTTGAGAAAAAGTGTAACAGTGGGGGTATACTACCAGGATGAAGAGACAGACAGTGAAATTAGGACACCTAATCAATTAAGCAATATACTAATAATGGGCGATTTCAGTTAGCCCAATATGGACATGCTAGAGAGAGAAAATCTCAAGGTGCCTTAAACGACTGCTTCATGGAGCAACTTCCTGGAACTGATAAGAAGGGCTACCTATTCATAATACAGTATTATCAGATTTAACAATCACAAGGGGAGGATATTAAGGAAAACTACTGTGTTTGTATTTAACTTTGAACAAGGAAATTGAAAACAATTAAAAGGAGTAGTTGCAAAGGGTAACAGTTTGCCTTTGACACGGATGCTGTTTAAAAACACTATCTTGGAAGTTCAGACTACATGTATTTCATTCGTTAGAAAAGATAGAAAGAAGAACAAATGACTGCCAGCATGGATAAATTATGAAGTGAAAGAGGTTATTAAAGCCAAATGCACATCTTTCAAAAATTGGAAAGAGTATCCAAATGAAGAAAATAGGAAACAGCATAAGCACTGGCACGGTAGATGTAAAGCAGTAATAAGGCAGGCCAAAAGGGAATTTAAAAAGAAACTTTCTTGAGTGGCAAAGGTTCAAAACAAAAAAAAAAATGTTTATTTGAAGCAAGAAGTCTGTGAGTGAAGCAGCTGGTCTACTAAGGTAACCCAGAGGTAAAAGGGGTACTCGGGGAAGACGAGGCCATAGCAGAAAATCTAAATGAATTCTTTGCTTTGTTCTTTGAGGATGTAAATCCCGGAGAAGTGGGAAGATGGAATGGAGCAAATGTTGTGTCTGTGGACCCGTGAGCCGAGGTGAGATCGGCACTACCTGCAGGTTCTCACCATTGGCAGGTGGACCCAGGCAAAGCAGCGGCCACTCAGGACCTTTATCTATACCAGCCCACACTCCCCTCTGGTTAAGCCTTTGGGTGTTGGGGCTGGCAGGACCTAGGTGAGGTCTTTGCTGATGGCAGATGAGAAGGTCCATAGTTAGCCAGAGTTGTAGACGTAGAGAGGTGGCAGTCAGACGTATCCAGGAACCAATCGGTAGTCAGAGGCAGATGGCGGTCAGATAAATCAGCTCCAGGCTGAGGTCAAAACCGGGTATCCGTCTGAAGGAGGAAGAGAGGGATGAATAGGTAGGGCAGGCAGGATGAAGACTGAAGACAAGCTGGATGCTGGGAAGCCACACGTGCTACTGAAGAGTAGGTGGACCTGCTGCTGAGGCGAGCTGCTTCCAGGAACCTGCCTTTATATAGGGCAGTGCTGATGATGTCATATCTAGGGGCCATGGCGACTTTCGCAATGTGGTTCCTTTAAATCTCGAGCAGTGGTGCTTGTGTGCCTACGGGAAGGCGCGGCATGGCACATGTTGTCAGTGGCTTTCGGCTGGTAGCGTCTTGGGGACAGCAGTGTCCTGCTGCATGTTTGGTACATTCATGGGGTGTGAAGCCAGCCTGACCTGGGGAGGTAAGTGAGGCTGTTTGTGCGTGCAGCCCGCGGACCGCCAAATACATATTGACCAACAAATCACCGAGACCGGCTGGATTACACCCCAGAGTGTAAACCAGAACTAAAAAATGAAATTGCAGACTTATTACTAGTAATCTCTAATTTGTTATTCAAATCAGCTATGGTACTTGAGGATTGGGGGTGGGCACCATAACGCCCCTTTTTAAAAAGGGCTCCAGGGTTAATCTGGGAAATCACAGACCAGTGAGCTTGTCATCTGTGCTGGGCGAAATGATAGAAGCGATTCTGAAGAGCATGATTTGGATTGACAGAGATTAATGTGGCAGAGCCTTACAGGTCTGTTAGATTTTTTTTGAAGGGGTTAATAAACATGGGGTCAAAGGTGAGTCAGTTGATGTAGTCCACCTGGATTTTCAAAAGGCATTTGACAAAGTCTGTGCAGAATAAATTGGATTTGCGGAATGATAGATAGATAGAAAAAACAAAGAGAGACATTAGGAAATTAAAGATTCAAGGGAAGCAATAGGGGGCAATGTCCGATTCCAGGTTGGTAATTGGCTAGAAGACTGGAAACAGAGAGTAGGACTGAATGGCCACTTCTCTCAATGGAGAAAGGTAACTCAAAGACCTGTACTGGAACCAGTTAATATGTTTATAAATGAACCAGTTAATATGTTTATAAATGACATGTACTGGAACCAGTTAATATGTTTATAGTGACATGGAAAAGGAAGCTACGAGTGAGGTGATCACATTTTCAGATGACACTAAATTATTCAAAATCGTTAAATCACAAGTTGATTGTGAGGAATTGCTAGAGGACCTTGGGTAACTAGGGGATTGGGTGTCTAAATGGCAGCTGAAATTTAGAGAAGAATAATCCAACCTATTGGTAGATGAGGCTGGGTTCCATATACCCAGGAAAAGGATCTTGGAATCATTGTGGACAAGACTTTGAAATCCTTGGCTCAATGGGCAGTGGTGGTCAAAAAAAAAATATTATTAGATATGATTAGAAAAGGAATGGAAAATTAAACTGAAGATACAAAATGCCTCTGTCTTGATCCATAGTGCGACTGCATCTTAAGTAATGTGTTCAGTTCTGGTCACCCCCATCTCAATAAAAATGTAACAGAAGTGGGACCAAAATGATAAAGGTTGATGGAATGGCTCCCCTATGAGGAAAGGCTAAAGAGATCAGGGGCTGTTCAGCTTGAAGAAGAGACGGCTGAGGGGGGATATGATAGAGGTCTATAAAATTGAGTGGGGTGAAACTGATAAATAGGGAACAATTATTTACTCTTTCCAATAGTTCTAGGCCTGGGGGATACTCCATGTAGCTAATAGGTAGGTAGCACATTTAAAACAAATCAGAGACATTTTTTCACTCGGCACACAATTTTTGCCAGAGGAATTTCTTACCAGAGGAAGTGGTGAAAACAGCTTAGCTGAGTTTAAAAAGGGTTTAGACAAGTTCATGGACCACTGTTAGCCATATAGACCATGCTAACCTCATATGACCAGGTACTTGTGACCTGAATTGGTCACTACTGGGGCCAGGGTGCTAGTCTTGATGGATAGTTGGTCTATCCCAGTATGGCAAGTCTTATTAGTCCCAAAGGATTAAGAAATTGCTTATAATTTCTTTATTTAAATTTTCCCCAAATTACATGAAAAAAAACCCCTCTGTATTCAATGCGAGCTGCAATATCTCAGGAGTCGAATAGGAAATGACAGCAGCAAAATTGCTCTAAATTACTCAGTTGGCAATGAAACAAAATTGTTAAGATCCATTCTGATTTTGACTTGATTTTTGAGAGGAAACAAGCTCTTCCTGCTTAGTTACGTCCATCATTGCAAATTTAAGCAAAGTGGTGTATTATGCTCACTGTCTTCAGAAACCCCCTGCAAACACCCAAGATTGTTGAAGAAAGGGAAGTAGCAAAAACAACCCTGTGATTACCTAAAAAAATAAAACACTTGTGCCGTTATGTAGGAGCTGTAAGCATGAGCTGTGGGAGTCATAGGTTAGGAGAAGCTTCTTAAGCGACACAGAAGAGAGAGATTGTTGGGAGATGGAGCAGGGAGAGTCAACAGAGTAGGCCCATCAGGAAGAGAAGTCTGTTCTCATAGAGATTTCAAGCTCAAAGTGGCAGGATAGGACTCGTTGCAACCTTCGATGGGGGATAAAGAATAAGGTGGGGAGGGCCCAGAATACTGAAACAAGAGTTTCAGAGCTGGGAAGCAGTAAGGGAGCAATGAGAAGGGAAATAATTTAAGACTGAAAGAGGGATCCGACTATTCCTAGTGTTTTCCAGTCAGTACCACACTGATTTGCTATGTGAACGCCAATGCAAAACCGGTTTCCTGGTTGTGATGGTGCCCTGCTATACGACGGTATAGAAAAGTTTTTAAATAAAATAAATAAATAAAAATAAATAAATGCGGCTGTAGCTTAAGCCAACGTGTGGCTCTCCTGGTGAGAGTAGGGAAAGATTGTCTACTTCAATGTGCAGATCTCTTTTCCGTTGGCCAAGGATGGCTTCCTAACCGAAGGGGGTCCTCTTTCATGCCATTTCCTCCTCCCCTCTCCATGTCCCCATATAATGGAGAAAAACAGACGGCAAAAGCACTACTCGTCTAGAGCCCAGTGTTGGTGCCTTTGCAGGGACACGTACTGTTGTAGCTGTTCATATCATCGGTTTTCCTCCACGCAAACAAGGATGTCATCTAAAGGCTCCCATGTGTCCCTCGCAGGAGACTGGAGGCTTAGTGGTGCGGTTCTACTACTCTCATCAATCCTGGAACAAGGATTTGAAAATCATGCAAAGCCATATTCGCCTTAGGAAACAGTGTAAAAAGTGCTTTGAGCTACAGCTTGTACCTAGTTTAGCATGCTTTCCCTATTTCACTATAGCCCAGAGCATTTATCTTTTGGGGATGCTATGGGTGTGATCTTTAGATCTCTTCATTTTGCATTCATATTATAATTGTTGCAGCTGCGTTCACCTTTTTTTGTTCTATTGTTTCTCATTATTTGCATTTTCTAGCATGTTGTTTTGTAATTTTGTAACCTCTTGTACATTGCCTAGAGCCTTGTTTGGACTGGTGGCTAACAAATGCAAAGTATAAATATACAAGAGAAATACGTGAAGGAAAAAGGATTAAGCGTTCTCTCTCTCGTTTCCTCTCCTGTCCTTCGGCTTAGAGGCAGGAGAGCAGCTGCTTCCTATAGCAGTTGAGCCTCCAGGATAACAAGCAGCTGTGCCATAGACATATCTGCAGAAAATGAGCGAAGCCTCTATTCTGAACGAATAAGCGCACACAAAAACGAACAGCTCGGTGCTGGTAGCAAGCAGTGTGATCCAGGCACCTGGACCCTACTTTATTGCTGGAAACACTGCTAAACGCTTTGGAAGCCATAAAGATTCTGATACATGAATTCATTTGGTAACAGAAAAAGTCTCACTTTATTTTAAGACTAGCGAATGTTGTTGAAGATTTGAAGGAGGAAGGAATACTTTGCTAGTATCGTACTGAGTGGCACCAGTGAAAGGCGGAACAGTTTTGAGCAGACTCTTCTGAGGCAGGATAGCTTTCAACAGATCTGTTAGGCTCATTACATTACATTTTCAATTTATATATGCTGCTTTTCTCCAAAAGGACCCAGCATGGATCATAACATAGCAAAATAACATAACAACAATAATACATAAAAAAAAATGTAAAAAAACAATTACGTGTGACCTGGAGACAGGATGCTGGGCTTGAGGGACTTTGGTCTGACCCAGCATGACAATGTGTAATAGAAATACAATAGGATGTTCATCAAAAAATACAAACAAGGTAGTACTATCTCTTCCTCCCTCTCTCATGGTAAGAAATAATTAGCAAGGGGCTCCCGGGAGTCCACAAGAACCTTTTCCTTACATCATGACCCATCCATGTACCATGTCATATTTTCTTATTTAGCATCCCCAATTGTCTTTCACAGAGGCAGATTGAATTTGGCCAAAAAATGTTGCATTCCCTCAAAAAAAAAAAGTTTGAGCCTCACACAGGATTGCACTATATAGGATTTGATGGAAGGGCAAGTAGTGGGGCACTCACTCATAAATTGATGATCAGACGTCTGAGAGTTAGAATAGAATTTGCGGAAAAAAAATGTTTTTAGGACTTTTTTGAATGTTTTCAGGTTGTGCTGGGTTCTCAGGGCTTTAGGTAGGGAGTTCCAAATTTTGGGGGAAGCGATGGAAAATGCTCTTTCTCGTGTAGTTGATAGATGAGCGTTTCTGATGGTGGGGATGTTTAAGTATCCTGCGTTTAAAGTGAAGGTTTCTTTGTGGATTTTGGGGGGTTATGTTTAAGTCCTTGATGATCATTGTTTAGGGTTTTGTGGATGATGGTCATTGATTTGTAGGTAATACATGCATCTTTTTTTTGGAGTCTTCACAGGATGAGATTACTTCCGGGGTGACCCTGCTGGCCTCCTCTTGCTCTGAGATGGATAAAAAACTTGGCTTTGCAGCAACATTTCAAATTTAAGAATGTTTCCTTTTCTGGTCAAAGGGGGATGATATTCCCTGATGTGTCAGGGTCTACACAACTTAGGAGAAAGGCAGGAGCTTGTGTTGGGTGCTGCCTTTTTATGAACTTCCCATGGAAGTGCACAGTCAATTTTCAAAGGAACACACAAACCTTTTTTTTTCGCCCTTCTCAGTAGGAAAATTGTTTGCATGACAAGGTTTCATGATTATCTATAGTTTTTTGTAATTGATGTGTATTTGGTTGGGTTGAGTGTGCGCAGTAATATCCTACGCAGCTAATGTAGTTTAATTATAACCGTATTTCTGCTATTAATGATTCCCCCCCTATTTTCTTGCTCTTCTCCTGATTATGTGGACGTGACACAATCTGACAATATGAATTCCTTTCTTTCTTCTCCTTTGCTATGTTACTATGCAAGACTGAGTTTACCTATGGATTATTTGTAAATCTTGATAATGTTGTTAAATTAAAAATTAAATTAAAACATTTGTTTTGGCCATAAACATTTCGTTGTATTTATCCACAAACATAGATTCCTCTAGGTGTCCTAGAATGCAGAAGGCAGCTGAAAATAATATTTTTTTGCAGGTGATTATGCCTAAAAATGTACAATAGTTTTCCCCCAATGGTTGAATTTTGGGGCTTTCTCAGAAACAGTGAAGTAAAGTGCCTAACATTATCTTTCAAACATTTCTCTGAGCAAGTAATACCTGCCTTAAATGCTCTCTGAGGAGAGAGCATTGTTCTTGCATGATGTGTATCTGTAATTCTCATAATGATACATTATGA